>NC_064931.1:454285590-455535590 GCF_023897955.1 Schistocerca gregaria
TGGTTTAAAAGCCAGGTGAAAATAAATTCCTGCTTTTGTTGCATTTTCAGTGGATATTTTTTATATACTAACCAGAGCAGAGGAGTGCATCTTTTTGAATGGTCATCTTGTAAGTGTGGTCGTGGAGGGGCTCCGCTTAATATTTGCAAAAAAAAAAAAAAATGAGTGTAGGCTTTAGTTTAGAATGGTACTTTCCCTGCAGCACTTGGCATTTCCCCTACAGTGCCTACCTGCACTCCTCACCACCACCGGTCCCCCCATGCGTGCCCTGCCGACTGTACCTCTACTGGCAACATTATTCTGCACACACTCTGCTATTCGTGCTTAGTAGGTTTAATGTGGACAGAGAGGGGTATAGCCAAAAGAGATGTGGAGGTCAATGTCCAGGAAGGTGGCGTGTTGAGTAGAGAAGGACCATTTGAAGCGGATGGTAGTTTTGGGAGGCTAGGAACATTTCTTCCAGCTGGCCCATAAACAGATTGGCATACAATGGTGCCATGCGGGGGCCCATGGTTGTGCTACAGATTTGCTTGTAACCTTCCCTTCAAAGGAGAAATAGTTGTGGGTCAGAATACAGTTACTAAGGTGTATAGGGCCCACCCGGTTAGCTGAGCAGTCTAACGCACAGATTTCCGGAGCAGGAAGGAGCACCTAGTCCCACGCACAAAACGCCCAGTGGACTTGTGTTGAGGTCTGGTGAGCCGTCCAGTCTGTGGATGGGTTTTTAGGTAGTGCCTCAGTGAATTCAATTCAGTTCAATTTATTAGTGTCCTTGTAGTACATCATCAAAATGACATAGGACTTGACAATAAATATTACAATTTAAAATACATGTACATAAAAATTTATAATTGAATTTACCTGTCATTTAGACATTACAATTTTAATAGAACTATAAGAACATTAACATAAAAGTTTACAAGTTAGATAGCAACGTACAAAAAAAAAAAGAACTAGTGATTCTCGCATCAAAGATTATTTCCATTCTTACATTAACACTGTTTCACACTTTCATAGAAACAGCAAGTATTTAAATATGAGCAGTTACCCATATTTATTATGTCAGGGAAATATTAACTGCACTTTTTTTGTCAATGATTCATAAACACTTCAATACTGTAAAAGCTATTGCTCATTAACATGTTTTTTAATTCTCTTTTAAATACATGCATTTTTGGTTTTATTTTTAGTTCTTTGGGGAGAGCACTGTTGAGGATTTTTAGTTGGTATAGTACACTATTGTGATACCTCGCTGTTTTATGAATTTCTCTGTGGAAATCATTCCTATTCCTTGTTTCGTAGTTGTGAATTTCTCTGTTTAATGTAGAAAATTCCTCGTATTCTTTTAAGAAACATATGCTTTCATATATGTATAAAGATGGTAGTGTAATGAGTTTTAATTCTTTCGAAGCATGCCTACAAGAGTATCTATATCCTATACCTTTTATTATTCTGACTGCCTTCTTTTGTAGTCTACATGAATGTTTTTTTAGACTGTTGTTCCCCCAAAACTGTACACCGTATCTTAATAAGCTGTGCATGAATGAGAAATAAACACATAACACTGTTTTAATATTACATGAGCTTTTAAGCATTCTAAGTATAGAACATGTTTGACTTAATTTTTTGTTCAATGATATTAGATGCTTTCCCATTTTAAGTCTTCATCAAACCATACTCCCAAGAATTTAGTGTATGATGCTTGTTCAATCTTACACTTATGCAGTTCTACTGTAAGGTTAGTTTTTATTTTATTTGTACTATGTCTGAAGTTGATCCATGTTGGTTTTTTGGCATTCATTAAACCATATGTCTGCTTCATCTATTGCTAATGTGACTTTCTCCTGTAAGTCAGGTACACTATTTGCTTTAACAAACAAACTTGTAATGTCAGCAAATAGTACTGCCAATGCTTCAGATAGTTGACTTGGTAGGTCGTTGATAAATATTAAAAACAGTAATGGCCCTAATACAGATCCCTGGGGAAATCTGTACAAAACTCTCTCGAATCTTGATGAATATGTCCTATCTTCATGACTTATCTCCTGATACCTGTCCGACAGATATGATTCAAACCATTTGTGGGCATCTCCACGTATCCCATAGGCGTATAACTTCCTAAGCAGTAACTTATGGTTGATGACATCAAAGGCCTTTGATAAGTCCAAAAACAATCCACAATTTAATTCCTTTTTATTTATGGAATTTAGAACAAGTTGCAAAAAATTGAAGATAGCTGTTTCAGATGATTTATTTTTATGGAAACCATTTCGCATCTTAACCAATATTCTACTCTTAATAACAAATTTGTATAGTATATGATAAATTATCCTTTCTATTACTTTTGAGAAACCTGATAACATTGATAAAGGCCTAAAGTTACTAACATAATCTTGTAAAGTGGATTTATAGTTGACATTTTAAGTTTTGATGGAAATACCCCTGTTTTAAAAGATTCATTTATAATTTCAGTGGGATGTGAGGCTATGTTCCTTGCACTTTGCTTCATGACTTTGTCAGGAATCCCATCACACCCACATGACATTATATTTTTTAACTTATTTATAGCATTTAGAACCTCTGTTCTACTTACTAGCTAAAGGAACATTGTCATGTCATTCATGGGGATTTTTACCTTGCTATTGGAATTGCATTTAGTTTTAATTAGATTAATGGCTATATTTGTGAAAAGTTTGTTAAATATATTGGCAATCTGAAATGGGTCCTTAACAGTTTTACCCCCACTTTTAATGACAAACCTGTTATCTTTTCTTTTGTGTCTACCTATATTTTTATTTATTACCTCCCAAGTTGACTTCATTTTATTGTTACCTTTCTCAATATATGAATCATTATCAAGCTTCTTAGTTGCAATTATTACTTTCTTGTGCAGGCTTCTATAACATTTGACATGTGCTTTCAGTGCTACGTTCTTCCTGGCTGATTTATTTAACTTTCTGAGTGTCTCTGATGATTTTCTAATCTCCTGTGTAACCCATGTTTTGGTTTTATGTTCTGTTTTGACTCTTTTTAAAGGAAAGGCAACACTGAAGCAGTGTTTGTAGCTTTCGAGGAATGAGTCAAACTATGTGTTGACATCACCACTTGATTCACTACCCCAGTTGTTATTTTGCAGAATGTAATTAAAAATTCTTATGCCGTCATCATTTATAAATCTCCTTTCTCTGTAATTGTTATTGATAACAATGTCCTTGTAAGATGTGTCATTTAAACTCAATTTGATGAAATATTAGAAACCAGTGTCAATTACTTCAGTATTATATTCACACTTGTCCTTATTTATAAATACTTGATCTATTATAGTTTCAGACATATTTCCGCATTTGGTAACTTCATTTACAGTTGCCATCATATTATGGCACAAAAACAGATTGCACAGTTGCTGTTGTTTACTACTATCATTCTTAAAGTTAGCATTAAAATCAACAAGAACAATTACATTATGTTTAAGTTCATTCAGTAGTACCTCAAGGTTTTCCATAAAAATGGCAAAGTTGCCCAATGGTGATCGGTACAAACAAACAATAGTAATTTTTAAATTGGTTAGCTCACATATACTGTATTCAAAATCTTTTCCTATGCATTTTAGTTTACTTTTTAATTTCTTTTGATTCTACCCCTGTCCTAACATAAATACATGTCCCACCCCCTTTATGGTTGAGTCTATAAAATTTGCTAATCATTTCAGGATTAGGAATAATTATGCTAGACGATTGCATTTCTTTTACCAAGTGCTCACTTATGCATAATATGTTAATGTCTTTTAGTCAGTTAATAGATCTTCTATTTCAGCTAATTTTCTTTGTAGTCCCTGAACATTTTGGTATACAACTGTTAAAGTTTCATGTAGTGGATTTGCTGCACTATTTACCTTTGTACTTTCTTGTTCCTTTGAGATGTCTGCAGAGCAGCGGATGAGTTTCTGGATGTAGAAGAATTTTTCTTGGCTGTTGGTGTGGTTGCAGTCCTAGTTACAAGAGAGCATGAGGCATTAAATGTGTCGAATGTGTTGACAGCTACAGCCTTGGAGATTTCAGGTGCACATGAGTTTACACTAGGTTTGTAGGCTTTCTCATCTGATGAAATTGTTTCCTCTTCAACTCTGCTGGATGTTCCTGACATTTCTGCTGGTACCCCATATTCTACCACTCCTTCAGATATTGATACCGGTATGTTAGGTATCTCTCTCATCTTAGACATTTCCCTGCAAATTTCCATTTGCTCAGTTACTGCTATGGTGAGGATACAAGGCAGTTTGTGTTGATCATTGAGATTATTTATTGTTTTCATAATTTCAGCACAGACATACAGCTGTCCTGCTCTATTTAGGAGATCTCCAATGATTATGAAATGTTGTTTCCTGAAATCTAGCTGGACAAATGTTAATTTGGGAAGCAATTTGTTATTTTGTGAAGCAGTCTTAGCTTTTTTGATTTCTTCATGAACACGAGACTTCTTTAAAAAATATAGGCTGGTTCTCCTTTTTCCGGCTCAGCTACACTATGTCGACAATTGCTGTGCATACAAGTTCTCCACATATGGATACACCAATTGGCATGATGGCCGGGGACATGGATCAAATTTTAATGGTGCCAGTTGGGTCTATCAGCAGATAGGGTTTCACTGCACCTCAATAGGTATGGGAAGGGGAGGCTGGCGAAGCTTATAGGTGACAGTGTAGAGGGTGGTGGTGGGATCACTCACTTGTACTCAAACAAACGTCAAATGTAATTACAAACTATGTAGGAAACTTAAGCCAACAGCATTAGAGAGTTTTTTATACCTTGTTCAGGAACAAGACTGGCAGGATATTTATAACTCTGATAACATAGATGCTAAATGTACTGCTTTCCTGAACATATTTCCCTTGCTCTTTGAGAGGTGCTTTACATTAGAACAATCTAAACTGGGTACTAGCAGTAATAGGCCGCCTGGGTGGCTTACTATTTTGATAAGGATATCATGCAGAATGAAGTGGGAGTAATTTCAAAATATTTGAAGTAGTGACAATCAAGCTGCAGTAACCCTTTTAAGCAGTATTGAAAGGTGCTTAAAAATGTTATTAGGAAAGCAAAATAGTATGTGGTATGTAAATAGAATAGCTAATTCGCAGGCTAAAATTAAAACCATGTAGTCAGTTGTGAAGCAAGTATCTGGTCAGCAGCACAGGGACAGCAATATAAAGTTAGGTCGTAGTAAAAATATTTCTGTTAGTGATAAATCAGATATATGTACAGTATTTAACAATCATTCCCTGAGCATTGCTGGTGAACTAAATGAAAATTTAGTTTCTACAGGGAATCATATATCATTTTAGACCTATCTCTATGCCATCAGTGTTTGCTAAAGTTATTGAAAAGGCTGTATCAGTAAGGATAATTGACAATTTTATATTGCACGAATTGCTATAAAATGTACAGTTCGGCTTTAGAAGTCACTAAAGAACTGAAAAAGCAGACATATGTATATAGGTATACACTCGCACACACACACATATCCATCCACACATATACAGACACAAGCAGACATATGTCTACTTGTGTCTATATATGTGCGGATGGATATCTGTGTGTGGGGGGGGGGGGGGGGGGGGCGCGCGTGCACATGTGTACCTGTCCCCTTTTCCCCCCAAGGTAGGTCTTTCTGCTCCCGGGATTGGAATGAGTCCTTATCCTCTTCCTTAAAATCCACATCCTCTTGTTTTCCCTCTTCTTCCCTCTTTCCTGATGAAGCAACCGTGGGTTGCGAAAGCTTGAAATTTGTCTGTGTGTGTGTGTGTGTTTGTTATTGTCTCTATCAACGTACCAACGCTTTCGTTTGGTAAGTTAGAGAATCATATATATATTGTCATTTCTTGTTAACAATATTAGCTTATTCCCAAGAATAAGCAGCTTTCCCTCACTTAATAGTCAGCAGAAATCCAACCTGCTTTTTGATCGTACTTCATTAACTCCTGTGCTGAAAGGCGTGCAGTACACTGCTGCATCCATTTTCAATAAGCTACCACTCAAATTAAAAAAATCTAAACAGTTATTCATGTGCTTTCAGATCACAAGTGAAGAGTTTCCTCATGGGTCACTCCTTCTATTCTGTCAAGCTTCTCCTGGAAAAATTATGCTGATTCTTGTTGTATTGATGATTGTGTTCACTTAAACTTATGGATTGACTTTTTTTGGGTGCATAAACATTTTACTTTTATCTGTTATTACTTTTATGTTTTAATTTCTTGTGCTGGCACATTCCATGACCTTGGAGATTTTCTTCTCAATTTGGTCCTATGGAACTTGATGTCTAAATAAATAAATAAAATGTCAGATAGTTCTGACAAAGAAATATCTAAATTTTAAGATTTTCATCCGGTCCTGACTGTGGGGACAGGACCATTGGATTTTTCTGAGATCCTTTATTGTTGAAAAAATATTAATTTTACAGTGTATTTCATATAATGAGAGACAATTAGTTCTGAAATATGATTTAAGAAAGAGATTCTACAGCAAAAAGGTGTAAAAATAGCGAACCGTTCCTTGAATGTTATGTACCAAATTTGTTACAAGAGAAATGGTTAATGATGAATGAAAGTAAAAAAGGATAACGGGGGACTTGCAAACAATGCACTGTAGCAGAAACCAATATAAGTATATCAAGCTCAAGATTTAGTATTTTAAATACAGTAGTTTGTGATTATGTTAACAAAAATGTCAATAACTGAAGACTGAATAAACTTGTTGAGAGTAATGACAGCTAACGTGAAATATTTAAGTTCTCAAATGGGAGAATTACAATCTAAATTTGTGTCTACAATAAAACCCAGCAGTGACTCTTTGAAATCTGTAATACAAGGTACATTAGAAACGAGAAAAGCCTGAAATACAAAAAACGTAGTTTAAAAATTAATAAAAAACCAACATAAGCAAATATTTCTGGAATTCATGCCCATTCTACATTAGATTAGATTAGATTAGTACTTGTCCCATTGATCATAAAAACGACACTCCATAATGATGTGTAATGTGTCAGGTTAATAAATGGTGTGTATACAAGGTATTACATTACACAAAATATTACATGACACTCAACATTTTTAATTTTTAGTGGGGTTGGGGAAATTACCCACTTACTATATGCAAAAATTTGGCTAATCAGCAGAAGGAGTTGCCATTCATAAATTCTTTTAATTTCCTTTTAAATGGTATATGGCTATCTGTCAAACTTTTGATGCTATAAGTCAAGTGACCGAAGACTGTAGTGGTAGCATAATTTAACCCCTTCTGAGCCAAAGTTAGATTTAACCTTGAGTAGTGAAGATCATCCTCTCTCCTAGTGTTGTAGCCATGTACACTGCTATTTGTTTTGAATTCATGCGGATTGTTAATAAAAAATTTCATAAGTATATATATATATATATATATATATATATATATATATATATATATATATATAGATTCGTAGCTCTTTAAACAAGTGTCTGCTGGATGATCATCAATGAGCTCCAGCAATTATTCTAATTACCTGCTTTTATGCAATGAACACACTTTTACTCACTGATGAGTTACCTCAGAATATGATGTCATACAAAAGCAGAGAATGAAAATAGGTGTGGTAAGCTAATTTACTGAGATGTATATCACCAAAATTTGGAATGACCGTAGTAGCATAAGTAACTGAACTCAAACGTTTCAGCAGATCTGCAGTGTGTTTTTTACAGTTCAACCCCTTATTAATCCATACACCTAGGAATTTTGAATATTATACCTTAGTTGCCAATTTCTGTTCAGAGTATATATATATATATATATATATATATATTAATGCTGTCATTCCATTTATTGTGTGGTACTGTATACACTGTGTTTTGTAAAAGTTTAATGAGAGCCTATTTCATCAGTTAACTCTTGTCTGTTGGGTGTGACAGCTATACTTGTATCATTGGCAGAAAGTACAAGCTTTGCTTCTTCGTGAATATAGAATGGCAAGTCATTAATATATATTAAGAACATCAGAGGACCCAAGACCGACCCTTGTGGCACCCCATTCTGCACTCTTCCAGATAGATATCATTTTAAACATTTGAGTGCTGTCCCATTCATACCACAGTACTTGAGCTTATCTAGAAGTATCCCATTATTTACACAATCAAAAGCCATTGAGAGATCACAAAAAATCTCAACAGGTGACTTCCAGTTACTTAGAGCATTTAATATTATATATAGTATTATATATAGCGTTTTCCACTGAAATACCTTTCTGGAAACCAAACTGACATTTTGTTAAAACTTTATTTTTACAAAGGTGTGAAGCAGCTGTACAATACATTACTTTTTCAAGAATTTTTGATAAGGCAGTCAGGAGAGAGGTTGGGCGGCAGTTGTTGACATCAGACATATCACCTCTTTTACGCAGTAGTTTAACAATGGCGTACGTCAGTCTCTCTGGGAAGATACCCTGCTTCAGAGAGCTATTACATATGTGACTAAGAATCTCACGTATCTCTTGGGAACAAGCATTTATTATCCTTCTGGAAATGCCATCAATCCTATGTGAGCTTTTATTCTTGAGAGAGTTTACTACCATCCTAATTTCAGAAGGAGAGGCGGGTGGAATTTCAATTGTATCAGCTTGTGTGAGTAAGGCCTCTTCCATTAACTGCCTTGCTTCTTCTAATGAAAATTTAGATCCTATTTTCTCTCCAACATTTAAAAAATGATTATTCAAAACGTTTTCGACTTCCGGCTTGTTGTTTGTCAAGTTTCCATTCGTTTTGATGGTAATGCCATCATCCTGTACTCTTGGTTGCCCTGTCTCCCTTGTAATAATATTCCAAATTGTTTTGATTTTGTTATCAGAGGTACTAATCTCAGGCACGATGCACATGCTTCTGGACTATTTAATGACCTTTCTTAATGTAGCAGTGTAGTTTTTATATTATTTGGCTGTTTCTGGTCCACTACTCTTTCTTGTTGTTAGATACAGTTCCCTTTTGTGGTTACAAGATATATTTATTCCTTTTGTAAGCCAAGGTTTTTTGCATGGTTTCTTATAATTAGATTTAACTACTTTCTTGGAGAAACAGTTTTCAAACTGTCTTACAAGTGTATCATGAAATAAGTTATTTTTTAAATTAGCATCAAATTCCTTGTACACCTCATCCCAATATAAATACTGAAGATTTTCCCTGCAATTTCTAATTATTGAGTCATTAATTGAATGCACAACTTTGGATGGTAGTTTTGAATAACTGAATGGAGCTATGTCACATACTGTAACTAGCTGAGCCACATATAAGAAAAGCCCTTCTCAACAGGACAAGAAGTTATGTTTTTAAACTTATGTTGGTCTATAAAAGTGTTGTCTATCAAGGTGCTGCTGTCCTTTACTACCTGAGTAGGAAAATCAATGACAGATGTCAAACTGAACGAACTGAGCAAAAGTTCCATGTCATTCTTCCCATTACACTCCTTCAGTGTATCATCATTGAAGTGCGCACAAATAATAATTTGCTTTCTCCTATCTGACAGATAGCACAACAAGGCATCCAAGTTTTCCAGAAATAAATGAATGTTTCCTGAAGGGGACCTATATATTGCTACAATTATAAAAGGACCCTCCTACAGTTTAAGTTGACAGGAACACGTGTGTGTGTGTGTGTGTGTGTGTGTGTGTGTGTGTGTGTGTGTGTGTGAGCGAGCGAGCCAGCGAGTGAGCGAGCGCACACGCAAAAATGGCAACTGACCATTAAGGACAATGACTATTTATAAAATTCCATTTGCTTCTTTCACTGGCAGCTGGTAGATATTTCAGCATTTCACATTATTTGGTCATGAAAATTACATTCCAAAATGATGTTGAAAAATATATAATTATTTTATTCCTATAAGTTTTTCTTATATTCTGTATATTGTTTTCTTGGTAAATGTTAACTCAGGATCACAGTGATACATATTGCTGGTGCTCAGCAACAACAAGTTGTAACGTTTTTGTTCAGTTTTTCAAGGGAAATTTCTTGGGCATTTCTGGAGATGTATCAGTCTTGTTGTGTCAAATCTGGGACTTGATTTTGGGTCTCTTGGACTGATCCCTGTCAACACTGTGTGACATGAATGTCAGTTATTTATTTTACAATTCTACAACTCTAAAAATCAATGCATTCTCATCATTTATTAAGTCAGTCTCTATTTAAAAGTGACTCCCATTAGCAATTTCCAAAAGTTTCACATGTGAAGTTAATTGTTGATTATGTAGGAGAGCTGGGTTTGGCAATGAAGTATGATGTTTTTTCATCTGAAAATTAATGTTGTCATTGAAATGCAACAAACCTGGGCCTCCTAAGGAATCATACTCCAAAATATATTTCAATGATGAGTTGAGCCACAGTTTCTTCAAATAATTAAGATGAAGATCAGCATTATTTATGGGTAAGTCAACAATCATTATTGAAACTGCTATTCTACAGAGGTGCTTCCATAACATATTTTTATACATTTACATGCCTGATAATTCTGACAAATGATATATGATGCAGCATGACTGGTGATATGTTGACAGGTCCAGTTGTTGTGGAAGAGTGAATGACAGGACATAATTACTTGCATTTTTTCGGACAACTCAGCCATTCAACACCGTAAGCACATTCCTTTCGTCATGTAGACAGCAATGAAAGATGGAGTTCCTCCACGTTTTTCCACATGTGGGGGGAACATATTAACCACATTTTCTCTAATCACTAGACTGGTCATGGTAGTTCAATTAACTGACCACCAAGTTAGCCAGACCTTATGCCATTCAAATTTTGGTTATGGGCTTGGATGAGGTCTTAGGTGTGTAAATGGAAAGTGTACAAACGTGAGATGAACTACTAGGCCACATCATGGATGTTGTTGCCCTCATTATGCAACATGCAGAGGCACTCAGACTGCAGTGTAACTGACAGTGGGATATTTGGAAATTATTGTGAACTGTACAACAGCTGTAATGTGACGTGTATGGTAATGCATAAATGAGATATTTTAAAAATACATTTATTTCAATTGTTACTTTGTAAAGTGCATGATTTAAACATGTATTTGGTTAAAATTTGACAATGTGCCCAATAATACATAAAAGAACCAACCATGTTCATTAGACATGGTCTTCAGAGACCATTCTGAATAGGGCATATGTCCATATGAAGTTTTTTGCTTCAAGTGATCATTCCTGCCATATCCCAGAGTAAAAACCAATCTTCCTGGGATTCTCTGTAGTGACTGAACATGTAATTTCTTGTGTTGCAATGTAAGCACTTTGAATTTTTAATATCAATTGATATTTCACTAAAATGAATAAAAACATATTTTGCCCCTTAAAAGTGTTTGAAACTTGGTAGCTGAATGCATGGTGGCTTAAGCATCCTACTTAAATTACTTTGTAAAAATTATGAAATTTTGTGTTTATACACCTTCCAATTTTGAATATCTGTGCTCATTTTTTCCTTCTTTTCGGGAACATTTTCTTCAGACTAAGATATAGAAAATACTCATAACTTAGTTTTCATTTGTATCTAAGAACATTCAGAGAGATTTGTGATGTGGGCTCATATTCTCTGTCTGCATCTATTGTTTTAGTTCTATGTTCCCCTATGGATGAGCCTTACATATACCATTAATCACAGTAATATAGGTTTTACTAGAAGGCATTTTATAACACAATATGCAGTATTACCAAAAAATTTACATTATTTATATTTGAAAAATACATGTACAGCACATAAAAAGTACATTTGTGCATATTAAGGCACATCACGACAATACACTTACAATGTGGGGTAGATAATGGTCTTACATTATTCAACTGAAAACTAATCTTAATGACAGTTATACAGATATATATTAAAAAGTTTATGTTCACATTTTTCTCTTAAATATGTTCTTCATAATACTGATAATCATAATACTGCAACACTGCAGATATTGTCTGCTGCCAATTTCAGCTGCAAAAATGCTGAATTTGTTGTGGGTCATTGTGGAATACTCCAGATTCTGCTACTATAGTTTCATTAAATTCCAATAGATGGCAGTGCTATATGCATCCTTCAAAATTTCGTTTGTAATGGAGGTGAATTCCAAGCAGAGAGCTGTCCCTCAAGTATTATGCAGGAAAAAATCAAAAGGGTAAGCAAAATAACTGTGACCAATAAATCATCGCACTGGATTTTGAAGAATGTTATGAAATACTGTGTGAAAAAAGACTGATCAGCACTCTATTGCTAATGAATACAAGACGTCTGCTATGAAAGTGCAGCAGTGTCCGCAGAAACACGAGGTGAAATTATTTGGGGACAGCCAAGCGTGAAACATCCCAAATCTAATGTCAATGCAGGCTGAGAACAGTGTAAGTATTTACAGTGAAGTAAAACCAGGGGCAAATTTCAACACAGTTACTTATGGTATAAACAATGAATGCTCCAAACTCACAAAAAAGGCCTGTATAGTGTTGATCAGAGGTGCAAACGTTGTAAACAAAAACAATGCCAACAGATTCATTCAGAAACTGATCTTAGTAACACAATATTTACACTTCACTAATGTTACTGTAGCCACTCTACCACTCAAGAATGACCTGTCTGATTAGTCATCTGTCAATACACAAATTAGGCAAACTAATGATAAACAGATATTTTTGTGCTAAATTTGCAAACATAAAATTATTAGATATTAGTGGCTATGAAAGGAACAGTTTCACTACACATGGTATGCACCTGAATCAGCATGGCGAAAGGGAACTTATAACTGATATAAACAGGGCTACAGAAGAAATATTTCGCAAAAAAAAGAACATCATTATTATTTCTATAATTGCACTGAGTGCTCCTTTACAGGGGAACTGCTAAAATGGACTAAATCTTACATTATTTGGTCCAAAAATAACAACAAGCTTCCTAAAAAGGAAATTAAAACACACAAACATAAAAAATAAGAACTTTATGGCTCAGAGAGGGAACAAAATAGATGTAAAGTAGGCCCGCATCCTGCAAGTCAACATTTGCAGCATTAGGAACAAGCTAGTATAGTTAGAACATTTTTGAAAAATGAAAAAAAATTGTGATGTACTGTGTTTTTCAGAACATTGGCTTACAGAATATCAAGTAGATTTGTTCATACCTAACGAGTACATTCTGGCAGCTATAATGTGTAGAAACAACAAAGAAAATGGAGGGGGCTGCAATATTTATCAGACAATGTATACAATTCTCTAAAATACATGTAAGTTCATGGTCCTCAGAATTAAATAGCAAATTTACTTGTGTAAGAGTGATACACATAAATATTGTAATTGTTAGCTTCTATAGCTCACAGAACGGTGGTGGTAACTTATTTTTTGAAAAGTTTTAGCAAATGATCAGAAAAATCTTAAAACCCAAAACAAATGTAGCAATATGTAGTGATTTTAACATTGACTTACGACACACACAGGAACTTAGCACAAAAACATTCTTAAGCCTACTCAGATCACTAAATCTGTGTTATACTAACAATAGCCCAAAATGTATATATGCCTGTTTGGACAATATTATAGTTAATTTTTCAAGAAACCTATATAGTGTAAGCATTGCAGATGAATTTTTTACAGATAATGATCCTCTACTCCCAACACACCAGTATACACAGCCAGATAGGAATTGTAAGGTTACAAATAAGAAACCAAGCACAACATGGGTTAGAAGTCAGAGAGAGGAATATATCAAGTTATTCACAGACTCCCTCAGAAAGGTAAACTGGGGCTTTGTTTATGCATATGACATAGATCAATCAACTGCTGAAACTCTATTTAATAATTTCGTTAAGACATATACTGACTTATGGTACTCTTGTTCACCAATGAAAAGAAACAGTACTAAACCAAATATAAAATGAAAAAACTTAAATGGTACACTGATGACCTTGCAAGTATCTGGGAAAAATTACTTTCACTGTACAAAACATTTAAAAACAATGGCAAATGTGAGACAGAACAAAATGATACTTAATATAAAGACTACCTGACACATAAAAAACACTACAATGCCAACCTTAACCTTTGCAAACAAACTGCCTATGAAATTTAAATAGAAGGAGCCCCAAACAAATGCAAGGCTGCTTAGGATATTGTAAAACAAGAACATACCTCTACCCAAACACAGGATGTTCTACTTGAGCCAGAAGAGCTCAAATCTTTTACAACCACAGTAAATAAATTAAAATAAAAAACTAAACAGTCAGACATGCTAGCAGTAGATATACTTGCTGATCAGCTACGTAAAAGCCATGAATTTCACTGGGATCCTGTCACACCCACAGATATAATAAATACTGTTAGAAAATTATCAAACTCGAAAAGTATGGCCCACTACTGGCTATCTAACTACACAATAAATAGGACAACACACTTCAATTGCAATCCACTTGTTTTATTATGAATAAAAGCCTAGAAGTTGGAGTTTTCCCTGATCAGCTCCAAATTTCCAAAGTTATACCTATATACAAAAAGAGGGAAAAACACCTCCCTGAAAATTATAGACCACAAACAGCTAAGTAACTATTTTGAAAAGTATGACCTTCTCCACAATAGACAGCATGGTTTTTTACAAGGGAAAATACCACCTCTGACGTCCTTGAAATAGTTAATCAGACATTAACAGCATTTGAAAGTAAACAAACAGTCTCACTTGAACTTTGTGATCTGAGCTAGGCATTTCATTCCCCTTTTGATATCCTACTAGGGAAACTAAAGTATTATGGCATAAATAATTGAGAGTTAGAAATAATCAACTCTTATCTACATAACAGGAGACAATTTGTGTCAATTCAAAACAAACCCTATTCAATAAATAATGCCACAATTTCTGTACCTCAGGGCTCTGTTCTTGGTCCTTTCTCCTTCATTGTTGCAATTAATGATTTGCCATCTTATATTGGGCCTGAGTCAGTTATCTCCTACGCAGATGATACAACCTTAATCAGCAGAGATTGAGGTTTCTCACAGCTACATCTGAAATCACAGGGCACTCTCACCTTAACACTAAACTCTTTCTTTGCTAACAAACTTCTGTGTAATGCAGAGAAAACTCAGCATCTGCAGTTGGGACTGGCTAACAAGACAGAACCAAAATTCGTAAAACTACTTGGAATACACATTGATTTCAAACTTAACTGGCAACCTCATATCAACCATGTCTGCAAAAAGTTATCAAGGGTGTCCTATCTATTCTGGAAAATATCTGATCTAGTGAGTAACAAATATCTCAGAGCAGCTTACTTTGGACTTTTTCAGTCTCATATATCTTATGGGCTGTTACTATGGGGCCACCCATATCATGTCAGTGATGTACCACTGATGCAGAAAAAGGTGCTACAAATAATGTGTAAGGTTGTTCCATGGGAACACTGCCGTCCATTATTCATCATAATGGAAATAATGACAGTGATAAATCTTTATGTATATATTTGCTTCACTGATATATGCTAAAAAGAACAGAACCAAATTTAATGCCAGAGAGAACATACACTTTCATGACATGAAAAACAAATAGAATATTGACATTCCTAGATGTAGACCGACAAAAACAGGCTACTCTCCCAAAGTGAACTATTTGAAATTATTTATCAAATTTACACATACTGCAGTCAGTACACCTTTCAATAATTGTAAAAGTAAACTGCACAAATGGTTAATTGACAATCCATACTACAGTCTTACAGAATTCTTGGATACTTGTAACATAGAAATTGAGTTTTAAGTCTATGATTGCATAACTGTACAACTGATTACTATAGCATAAATAACTTGTACTTGTAATGTAGACACTAACTAATATATTAACTTTGTATGTAGGTAGACATCATTATAAAGCCTGTTTCACTGCATGTGGTCAACGAAAATTAAAAAAATCTGAATCGGCATCTGAACTGGCAGGGAACAGAAGCATGGTCAAACATTGGGAAGGCATCTGTTATCATCAGAACAAATTCGTGCAAACCTGTTCCATCTCCTGCATGACAGCTGACCACACACAACTGTGACTCTTGCAATGTTGGGACATGCAGAGACACTCATAAGAGGTGACCAATGGATCATAATCAGACACTCTGCTACAACTCTGTTGGTAGTGCTGACACACTCATCCACCAGTTGTGAGGTACTCAAGGATGTTAGATCTGTAGGTTCCTTGCTGTCTAACACAAAAACTTAAAGAGCAATGAATTTGGCCCAGTGAAAGATGCACTCCACTGGAAGCAGTGCAAGGATCATTGGGAGGATATTGATGCAGCAGCAGATTGTTCAGGTCATCAACCATTAGAGTGGTACCATGTGCACCATGGCCCCAGTAATGTGGTGTAAGGTCAGTTTTTTTCAATACAGGTTACACTGAGGTGATCAAAGTCATGGGGTAGCCATAAGCATATATACAGATGGTGGTAATATTGTGTAGATAAGGTATAAAACAGAATCGCATTGGTGGAGCTGTCACTGTACTCAAGTGATCCATGTGAAATGGTCTACAACATGACTATGGCCATTCAACGGGAATCAACAGACTTTGAACAGGAAATGGTCATTGGAGCGAGGCACATGGGACATTATATTTAGGAAATAATCAGGGAATTCAATATTCTGAGATTCACAGTGTCAAGAATGTGCTGCAAACAACGAATTTCTTTCATTACCTCTCACCACAGACAGTGCAATAGCTGATGGCCTCCACATAATAACTGAAAGTAGCAGCATTTATATAGAGTTGTCAGTACTTCCAGATAAGCAACTGTATGAATCAATGTGGGACATGTGACACATGGATCCCATAAGACAGTGCAGCAAAATGTGATGTTAACAGGATATGGCAGCAGATGACCAACGGAAGTGCATTTGCTAACAGCACGACATCACTTGCAGTGCCTCTCTTGGGCTCATAAACATATCACGTGGATCCTAGATGACTGGGAAACAGTGACCTGGTCAAATGAGTCATGACTGGTAATAGCTGATGGTCTGAACATGACACAGAGCCCACGAAGTCACATACCCAATTCGTCAACAAGACACTATGCAAGTTGATGGTTGCTCCATAATGGTGTGGGCTGTGTTTACAGGGAATGGACTGGATCCTCTGGTCCAACTGAACTGATCATTGACTGGAAATGGTTATGTTTGGATACTTGCAGACCATTTTTAGCCATTCATGGACTTCACCTTCCCAAACAATGATGGAGTATTCGCTGGGCCACAACTGATAAGAATTTATATCATTTCATTGACAAATTAAAAGAAATGCACATGGACCAAGGTGATATCCTTTTTAGTTTTGGTGTGTCATAATTTACCTCAATCCAGTGAATGAAGATATCTCATGTATAGTGGTTATTTTTCCAACAGATATTGTGGAATTATTAAGACACTGCATCACCATGCTATATATTCAATACATGGTGTTTATGAACAGATTGACAGGGTGGCTATGGTCAGTTCTCTTAGTCTGGCTATGACCAATTTGAATATGAACAACAGGACTTCCAGACTGGCAGTAAAAGACCAACCAGGTGTTATCATTATATCTATGATGCTTTTGTAGTATGGACACACTGTGCCGAAATGGATGCCTTACTGATACATCTCAGCAGTATCAATCTGAAAATACAATTTGTGTATGGAGACTGAGAATAATGGCCAACTAAATTTCTTGAATGTGGGTGCTATCAAGCCAGGGGCAGGATGATAGGATATAGGGTATACAGGAAAGCCATGCATACCAACCATTACTTGCATACAGATTTTAACTCCCAACTCAGACGATACAAGAGGTAGAGAGGGCACACAGAATTTGTGAACTGACTGACTTAAAACACAAGTTTGAAGATCTACGGTCACCATTCAAGAAGAATGGTTATTCTAACCAGGAGATAGCTCAAGGACTTCAATCTAGGGAGAGAATCGGAATAGATGAGGTATGATGGCTGCCCAAAGGGAAAGTTTTCCTTCCATTCATCACTACCATTTCACAGTACATAGGGAATGTGTGGAGTAAATATGGTGTGGAAACTACCTTCAGATCTTCCAGGAATATAAAAGAATGTTTGAGATCAGCAAAAGATATAAACATCCTTTTGCTTCACTGGGTGTGTATAAAATTCCTGTTAGTTGTGGATTGGTTTATACTGGTACCACAAAAAGAAGTGTTAACACCCGTCTGGTTGAATACAAGAGGAATTGCCACCTGGGACATACAGATAAATCATATATGGTGGAACATTTTTATCAAGAAGGTGACCATAGAATAAAAGTCACTGATAGAAGCATTATATCAAAAACATTGTTATTATAATGCACAAATTTATAGAGAGGATATTAAGATTTATAAATACCATAATAATTTTAACAGAAAGAGGAACATGATAAATTATATAAAATGTGCATGTCAACATTGCAACATAAGAATGACAATTTATCACTTTCAGGTGAGAATGTCGTCATCACCAGAGATAATCTCACACTCAATGTCTTGTGATGGACTGTGATGCCCTCTACACTGCTCGTATATTTGCCACATTGCCTCTGAAGATGTCTCCCACAGTCAGAGAGGAAACATTAGGAAAAAGTTTTGTATGTCAACCACAGCCTATCAGCCTGGAAATTTTAAATGAGGTGAGTACCAGCTGTGAAAGCAGATTTTGAATGATTAAGTTAAATTGTGTTTGTCATGGAATACAAATGAGGTGTACTGATCTACATCTGCACCTTCATCCACATCAACATCTACATTGATACTCTGCAAATCACATTTAAATGCCTGGCAGAGGATTCATTGAACCACTTTCATAATTCTCTATTACTCCAGCTTGTTATAGAGTGTGGAAAGAATAAACACCTGTATCTTTTTCGTACTGCGCTCCTATTTCCCTTATTTTATCATGGTGATTGTTCCTCCCTATGTAGGTTGGTGTTAACAAAATATTTTCACATTCAGAGGAGAAAGTTGGTGACTGAAATTTTGTGAGAAGATTTCACCACAACAAAAAACGCATTTCTTTTAATGATTTCCAACCCAAATCCTGTATCATTTATGTGACACTCTCTCCCATATTTCACACTAATACAAAATATGCTGCCTTTCTTTCAACTTTTTTAATGTGAGTCCTATCTGGTAAGGATCTCACACTGCGTAGCAGTATTCTAAAAGAGGACAGACAAGTGTAGGGAACACAGTCTCCTTAGTAGGTCTGTTAGATTTTCTAAGTGTCCTGTCAATAAAACCCAGTCTTTGGTTAGCTTTCCCCACAACATTTTCTATGTGTTCCTTCCAATTTAAGTTGTTCGTGATTGTAATACCAAGGTATTTAGTTGAATTTACGGCTTTTACATTAGACTGATTTATCATGTAACCAAAGTTTAATGAGTTCCTTTTAGCACTCATGTGGATGACCTCACAGTTCTTATTCTTTAGGGCCAACTGCCACCTTTCACACCATTCAGATATGGTTTCAAATCGTTTTGTAGTTTGTTTTTAACTTCTGATGACTTTATTATTCAATAAACGACAGTGTCATCTGAAAACAACAAAAGACAGCTGCTCAGATTGTCTCCTAAATCGATTATATAGATAAGGAACAGAGAAGGGCCTCTAACACTACCTTGGGGAACACCAGAAATCACTTCTGTTTTACTCTATGACTTTCCGTCAGTTACTATTAGCTGTGACCTCTCTTACAGGAAATCCCAATCCAGTCACATAACTGAGATGATATTCGATAAGCACGCAATTTTCCTTTGAGCCGCTTGTGTGGTACAGTGTGGAAAGCCTAACTAAAATCCAGAAATATGGAGACTTTTGTATCCCCACCCAGAGATGCAATAGGTTCAAATGGCACAGAAAGTGTTAAGGTAAAGATACTCAGCATTGCTGTCCAATCTGCTAACAAGAATCACAACACCAATGAGATGTGGCTCACTGTGTGGACAAAATGTGTCCACGTAGCAATGAGCATGCAGTTTGGTTTGCTTGTATGAAACTGTTAATGGAGCTGTTTATGACCCAGTTGTAGTCTTTGAATTTCCTTTGCTTACATTTTAGCAGATAGTACTACATAAGTTTTGATCAAAACAAATGGTCTTATTAGACTCACAGCTTGGATATAGAAGTTACTTGCTCCTTTCACTTGGTGTCGTCAATGATGTACATCCAAGAGTGAGCGAGCGATTACTGTAAACAATTTGTTATCTTGAATTATTAAAGAACAATGTGCATCTTATGAGTAAACAAACATTTTATACTTAATTAAATCCCAAATGGAATAGAAATTGAAAGTAATGTATATTCACTAGTTAAGGATAACTCTTTCTGTTCTACTTCGAGAATGTAGATGATCTCTGTGAAAATAGAAATTTATTATTTGAGAATCAACTAGTACATGCAACCCTTAAAAGTTAGAACTAAACAGTTAATCTTGCACACAGTTTAATTGAAGATGTCCCCAGTATTACACACACACACACACACACACACACACACACACAACTGGAGGGAGGGAGAGAGAGAGAGAGAGAGAGAGAGAGAGAGAGAGAGAGAGAGAGAGAGAGAGACTTTAGCATGACATATTATGATCTTCCTCTTAGACTTTGAAATGATAGTGGCCAGATGGTCAAGATTACATCTTAAGTGAACCAGTTGTAGGACTTCAACATATTTCATTGTCTATAGTGTACTTTGTATACCTTGTCATGATGAAACTTGTCCCACCAGTTCTTATTGTCGTCGAGCATATATACCATCCAAAATCATTTATTCTCTATATGACAATGATCCATGTTATTCATGTGATTACTTCTCAACTCACAAGACAGATTACCACTGACCATCTTCACTGAAAATTAACCATGGCAGAAAATAGCCTGCATTGTGGCAAAATAGGAAGTTTATACAATAGCATCTACCAATATCTAGATCATTAGATATTAAACTCACATGCGAAAATACTAGTCACCACTTAAAAGATCACACTGGTTACTTTGTAGCACTGCGCATGGTACCATGCCGTCATATGACCTATATCACTGGTGTAGAACATGGCAGTTAATTCGGTGTGTATGTGCCAATCGACTGCATGGAATCAGCGCAATTAGTTGAGTTGATATGGAGATATGACAAAATAGCAGAAAGGAGCTTCTGCACTTGGACATTCCAATGACCACATGCTGAATGAAGTTGCACAATTTGTTGGTGACAAATGTGAAATTGGTATGTATTTTGATGGTATCACTTTATCCCCTTTCTTGAATAGAGGCTTAACATCTGCATATTTTAGACAGTTAGGAAATGTCACAGTTATAATAGACTGGTTACACAAGTAACTTAGAATTGTACTAAACTCACAAGAACATACCTTAATTAACTCTGTTGATGTTTCATTGTAACTACTGGAATGCTTTGTTTTTAAATTTTTTATTATAGATTTTATTTCTTTTGGTGAAGTGAGTGACATATTCATGTACCTGAAGCTATTCGAAAATGCTAGTTTCATATATTCAAGGGCATTATTTACTGAGCCTGACAATCTCATACTATCAGTAATGGATATAAAGTACTTGTTGAACAGATTTGGCACACTATGCCGATCGGTTACTAATGTGTCATCTACCCTTAATGCTATTTTCTCCTGTTCCTTTCTGGGTCTACTAATCACCTTTTTCACTATATCACTTATTGTTTTTATTTTGTTCCCTGAAGTTGCTATCTTCTTCTCATAGTGCATTTGTTTAGATGTCTGAATTAATTTTTTTTTTTTAAATATTTTACAATGTTCCTTGAATTTAGCTAAATCATTAGCATTGGAGCTATTCTTGGTCGACAGATACATGTTTCCTTTTTGTCTTACAGGATATCTTTATTCTTTGTGTAATCCATGGTGTTATTATAGACTTCTGTTTAATTGGAGTAATTTTTAGAGGAAAACAGTTTTCAAACATGGTACTAACATTGTTCACGAATGTGTTATATTTTTCATTCATGTCATGAGCACTATAAACATCTTTCCAGTTCATATCTTTGAGAAGTTTTCTATAACACTCAATTTTTGGTTGATTGACTATTCTCCTGAACTCAGATTTAGTAGTCTTGATAATCTGCTTAGAATTTACATCTAAAACAAGGAACTGTCTGAGGTGACTGTAAGTAATTATGTACCACTGGCAGCCATGTACCATGGTGTAAGAACACTGGTTGTTAAAATATCCTAATACGGACTGAAGGCAAGTGTTATGCCTTGTAAATAACAGTAGGTTTGAAAGCACACACAAATTACTACTGTCAATGAATACAGGTCCATCTAAACCAGTTTCCAAACCAATACTAGTAAAGGTTCTGCATGCAGCTGACACTCAAGACTTGGGTACCTTCCCAAATGCTGCTGCACACAGCATCACACAAAGCTACAAGTCTCCAACAGGCCATGTTTAGTGCGGTCCATTAAGTCAGAATTTTGCATATTTTCAAATAATGCAATTTTCCAAAGGACCAATAGCCTAATGGGTTTAGCACACAGTATGTGGAGGGTGTAGATCAGACCAGAGGTGGTTACATGATGTTTTAGGTTTTCTTTCTGCACACCAACTTAGGACCACTCATTCACTAAACTGGGTTGTTTATTTCAACAAAATCTGTGACCAAGTGTTGTGATTTCTTCTACATCATCAATATTTTGTAGACACTCCTATCTTCCACGATGACAACGTTTGTCTTCACACACCTGCACACATCATAGGATGCACGGTAACCAGTCCACTAAGTTCCCATAAGAAGATTGTCATCTCTTGTTACTTTAGAATGAGCAATCGCACATACATCAGGGTAGGGTATCACAGAACAACAATACACAATTAATATTTTCAAAATGCAATGACTATCAGCACGTTTGTATGTTCTATGATCACGTATATTGCAAACATTACATTCATGCTGGAAGCTTGCACTCATTTCACCCATAACATGCGTAAGATCTTCACATTTCAGAAATTGCTACCCAAGTAGAAATTTTCATAGGATAAATACCAGTCAGAATGTGTGTATGTTAATGAAGTTTACTGATGAGGCTACATAAAAATACGACATAATCAATGACACACAAAGAAACAGTCTGTTACCTCAGGACAATTTCAGAAGATACAGAATCATTTGGCAGTCAGCTTCAAATACCGGTTCTGTAACTTCTCTTAATATTTTTTCTTGAAAAGAACCTCACCTTCCGTCAAGGGATTCCCATTTGAGATCATGAAGCATATCCGCAACACTTACATGTTGTTCAAACCTACCAGTAGCAAATGTGCCTCTGAACTGCTTCAATGCCTTCCTTCAATCCAACCTGATACAGACCCCAAAAACTCAAGCAGTGCTCAAGAATAGGTTGCACCAACGTCCTATATGTGGTCTCCTTTACAAGTGGACCAGTGTTTACAAAAATTCCCCAGTAAACTGAAGTCAACCATTTGCCTTCCCTAATACAGTTTTCACATTCTCATTCCACCTCTTACAGCTTTGCATTATTATGCCGAGATACCTAAGGGAATTGACTGTAACAAGCATGAAAACAGTAATAAGGTATCCGAACATTACAGGTTTGTTCTTCCTACTCATGCACATTAACTTACATTTTTCTACATTTATGACTAGCTGCCATTCATCACACCAACTGGAAATTTAGTCTAACTGGTCTTGTACCTTCCTACAGTCTCTGTACTTTGACACTATGGCATCATCAGCAAACAACCGCAGACTGCCGCCCACCCTGTCCGCCAAGTCTTTTATGTATATAGAGATCAATAGGGGTGCTATCATACTTCCCTCGGGTGCTCCTGATGATACCCTTGTCTCTGATGAACACTTGCCAACAAGGACAATATACTGGACCCTATTATTTAAGAAGTCTACATGCCGCTCACATATCTGCCAACTTATTCCACATGTTCGTACCTTTGTTAACAGCCAGCAATGGGACACCGTGTCAAGTGCTTGCTGGAAATCTAGAAATAAGGAAACTGCCTGTTGCCCGGCATCCATAGTTCTCAGTATAACATGTGAGGAAAGGATAAACTGAGTTTCACATGCGTGATGCTTTCTAAAATCATGATGTGTGGACATAAGCTTCTCAATCTCACAAAAGTTTATTATATTCAAACTGGGAAGACGTTCAAGGATTCTGCAGCTAGCAGAAGTTAGGGATATTGGTTTGTAATATTGAAGGTCTTTTCTTATATACACGAGTCATCTGCTCTTTTTTCCAGAAGCTTGAGACTTTGTGCTGAATGAGAGATTCACAAGAAATGCAAACTAGGTAATGGGCCAATGCCATAGAGCACCCTTTGTAAAATTGAACTGGTAATCCACCCAGACCTGATGATTTCAAATCTTTCAGTTGTTTACATATCCCAGGTATGCTTATTTCTATGTCATCCACATGGGAGTCTGCCTGATGGTCAAATGACAGTATGTTTGTACAGTTCTGCTGTGTGAATGGTTTCTTGAACGTGAAATTTAAAACATCAGCTTTCATTTTGCTATCTTCAACTGCCACAGCAGACTGCTCAGCAAGAGAGTGAATGGAGGCCTGAGACCCACCTAGCGACTTTACATATGACCAGAATTTTCTCAAGTCCTCTGCTGGATCTTTTGCTAAGGTGTAACTGTGGTAGCTGTTGTGTGCCTCGTGCATAGATCATTTCACAGATGCACGTATCTCTACTAGCCTTCACTTGTCATCATTTTTGAATCTCCTTTTGAACTTACAGTGCAGCAGCCTCTGCTTTCTCAGCATTTGCTCAATTTTGTTATTCAAACATGGTCGGTTTTTTCCATCGTTTACCCACTTACTAGGCATGTAATTATCGAGACTACGATTTACGATCAGCTTGGGCTTTCTCCATAATTCCTCTACATCCACCTAACTGGAACTAATTCGCTGTCTAACTCAGATGTTAATAACTGCTTATCTGCTCTATCTAGCAGAAACACTCCCCTATCCTTCTTGACTGATTTATGAACTTTCATAATCATAGATGCTGTACTGACATCATGATAACTAATCCTTGTTTCTATACCGACGTTGTTGATAAGGTCCAGCCTATTTCTAGCTACAAGGTCTAAGATATTTCCATTGTGTGTGTGTGTTGCTGTCCTTGCGGTTCAAGACAATTTTCAGAAAATGTGTTGAAAAATATTTGACATGACTGTGTCTGTACACCTCCCCCCCCCCCCCCCCCCCCACCCCCATGAATCCCTAACATCCCAGTCTATACTCAGTATGTTCAAGTAACCTCCAACTAGTATTGCATGAACTGGGTATTTATGCACTATTGACTGTAGACTTTCTTTGAATGACTCTAGAACTGTCACAGCAGCATTGGGTGGCTGGTAAAAACATCCAACAATTAACTTAGTTTCACCTACACCTGCTATACGTGACCAGTTGACTTCTGTTCAACCTCAATAAAGACAATATTTTCTCAACTGCAATGGACACTTCCCCTCCAATCGTCTCTAATCTGTCTTTCTGATATACATTCCACGACTTGCTAAATACCTCAGAGATTTCCTCTTTGGGTTTCAGCTCTCGGTCCCAGGGATAATTTGAGTGGAAGAAATTTCCTGGAGTGTAGTAAATTCAAGAACTTAATTACAAATATATTGATGCTTTACTGATAAAATTCTGAAAGTGAAAGTGTTTTTACTCTGAATGACGTTTGACTTCCCTTGCTGTGAATCGACTGGCAAGTGTTCATTAGAGCAGCTCAAACTAACACCTGTGCACAACACAAGTACTTTGCTACCCGAGTAGCTGCTTCATTTGTGTAGTGTACCCTGGACCTATCAAGGAGAGTCCTGCAAACTGCACATAATAGAGTAGGTCTGTAAATCTGCATCATCACAGAGTTGACAAACCCATTGGTTGAAACCCTCCATCTGACTCCAAAGCAAAGGACCCCAATCAACTCTGAGAATGATGATGCAAATCGAGAGCTCAGCTGGCATCTTGTGTGCGAGGCCAGCATTTTTCACCAAATCTGCCAGTTGCCTACACAAATTGAGAGTCACCTCAGAACCCATGGGACAGACGTCGTTGGTGCTGGCATGAGCCACAACTTGCACACAACTGCACGCTGCACACTCAATAGCCACAGGCAAGGCCACTCCACATCTTGGATGAGGCCTCTGGCAGACATGCCGAGTGCACATTGGCTTTATTTCCAGCCCACAATGATATCTGCCTAAGAGGGTCCACAATGCACCTAACATTGGAGCTCCCAATAACCAGTAAACCTCTTCCCCTACATGACGGCTCGGACCCTGCTGGAGGAGTGGCCACCTGTCCACTCTCATGGTGAGTTGCCAGGGCGAGGCAGCCAGTCTCCACATTGGCCCCCTGCCTCGAGCAACA
This sequence comes from Schistocerca gregaria, assembly GCF_023897955.1. Lineage (NCBI taxonomy): Eukaryota > Metazoa > Arthropoda > Insecta > Orthoptera > Acrididae > Schistocerca > Schistocerca gregaria. The sequence goes on from NC_064931.1 coordinate 454,312,038, forward strand.
TGAATGTCTTACCACCTGCCACTCACCCTGCTGTGAGGGCTGATCCACAGCATTGGGTGCCCTATCACATACCTTGGAAACAAAGCCTGTGGGCGAAGCAAGTGACACATGAGATGTCCCACACTTCTCCGCCACTGCTACACTCTCAGGCAGCAGTCGGAAAGTGACTGAGCATAATTAAAAGAGCATACAGCTCTTAATAAACTGCGTACAGCTCCTTCTGCATCTGTACACAGCATGCACACATCCTATCCATCCTAGCAAGACTAACTGAAAAAGTGAACTGTAAAAGCAGACAATCCTAGATGTGTGACTTGCTACCCCCCTGATCTGCCACCAGTGGATGCTGATGCATTAATAAACTATTTAGCTGGTTGTTCAGTGAGCAAGTACAGTGTTAGAGACTAAACGAATTTACGCTTACAAAAACATGAGATTGAACCCTTAAAACACTAAAACATACATGAAATTTAATAAATACACTACGTGGGAAAACCAGAGAAGGATACACACTTAACTTGCTGCTCTGTAGACATATCATTTGCCATGAGTTGGAGCCTGGCATACTAAATGAACAGATGCATTATATCCCCCACTTTTCGTAATTCATAGATTTATTTAGGCAGTATCATTATCAGGTAGTTGCAGGCAGTAAACAGTAAGTAAAAGATAGTAGAACATGGCCACAGTGTGGGATGTTCTCCATCCTGTCTATGTCTCTACAGTGGACCATACAGTGTCATCCACAGTCTTCTATTAAATCAAAGTTCTGAAGTTCTGGAACAGGTGTAGGCTAGATTGCAATGACTGGCTGATGTCATCTGCAGCTGGCAGGCCTGGTGGTATGCACGCCAGTTTCAGCTTATATTTTTCCGGTAAAACATATGATGCTGGCTGCAGTGGAAAAATGGCTTCATCAGTGGCAAGTTGAGTGATAAAATGTAATAGTTTTATCTCCTTTGTAAGGGACACCACAGCACAGTTTCTCATTAAACATAGGTAGCATTTTCCCACTTAGGCTGCATTTATTTAGACCTCTCATTTGTCATAAAACTTCTTTTGGTTCTGTAAGCTATTATCAAGTGATTAGCCCAAATAAGGCATTTTTCTGTCGTTTTACTCATTCAACATCCATGACGTCATTGGGATAAAATTGTTGTTCATTGTTGTTTTTCTGACATATTTTATATCCTGGAGTATCTTCTCACTATGGATTAAAAGGTATGTCTCATTTAATGTAAATGCCAGATAGTGGCTCAGAAAAGCTTCACGAGTTGAATAACAAAGAAGATGCCTAAATAAGTAGAGCGTACGTGGAAAAAGGGTTCCTGCATTTAATATTATCAGATTTTCTGGCTTCAACCTGTCCTATAGCATTATCATTTCTGTAAGATGCCACCATGGGGTCTGCTTACTGGGAGGCAAATCCGTGTATGTGTTAATTTAAAAAATGACTATAGCTTGGGGTGTCAATGGACACAACATGTGATATCTAGCCAAACATATTGAGGGAGATCTGAATAGCAAATACTACAGGGGGAGATTTTAGAGCATGGGGTGGTTTATCTTTCAGGCCACACCACATGCCATGTTTTACTATGACAATACACAACCACATTCACCAAGCGCGGTGGCGCAGTGGTTAGACACTGGACTCGCATTCGGGAGGACGACGATTTAATCGCACGCCCGGCCATCCTGATTTAGGTTTTCCGTGATTTCCCTAAATCACTCCAGGCAAATGCCGGGATGGTTCCTCTGAAAGAGGATGGCTGACTTCCTGCCCCATCCTTCCCTAATCCGATGAGACCGATGACCATGCTGTCTGGTCTCCTTCCCGAAACAACTGACACAACCACATTCAGCAAGGAATATGTAAGGCAGTTTTGAAGAATAAAGACAACCACAGCTTCCAAGATGGTATCAAGTGTAGTGATGTATAGCAATCAGATGAATAAGAGTTGCAGTTCTGCAGTGAAAAAAGGAAATTGTGAAAGTTGTAAAAGTGGAGAAAAAGAACACATTTCAAGTTTATAAAAAACTGTGGACATTGTAAGGAATGATATTTTGCATCTAACAAATAAAAATTCTGAGGTGAGGAAGCTGCACCATATTCCAAACAACAAATCAAGTTGTGACAAAGCAAGCTGCGATACTTGTACTTCTGTCTTGTTTTTCCAGCTGCCTCTTTTTTCATTTTTGAATTCATTGCCAGTAGCATACATGAGTATAATATGCATTTTCATAAAAAAGGAAGACTGGCCCTCAGTTTTAAAGAATATAACACCACATCTAATTTTGTGTTTAGTTTTATGTATGTAATTGGTTTTCTAATTAATTTTGAGTATGCCTAGTTAGTATCTTTTGTTATAGAGGGAAATCAGTAATTGTTTCATAACTTAAACTCAAATTGTTGACTTATAAACAAATATAAATTCTGCACCAATTGTAAACATCTGGAGGAATAACTAATAGTATCTTAAAGAATCTATTTGGCTCTATTCCAAAGCATATTCGCAGAGCCAAACCTTAATTAATTCCAAAGTAATTAACAGTTTTGTCAAAAGTATTGTTTGCATATCAATTAATTTCATGATTTAAACAAATAATTTGGCCTAATTCTTGTAGTAGAAAAAACTGTTAAAAACAACCAATGTTTTGATGTGTTCAGTTAACTGAATGAGTTTAATTGTAATTTCTGTAAATTTAACTTCAATCAATGTGTGGTTTCTGCACCTGTTATTGTGAGGATATATAAGGCCTGGTACAGAGACAGTCAGTCCACGGCCGAGTTTCAGACGAGGAACCTGTGTTGGTTAGATCAACAACAATGCATCTGTGAAATAAGTGTAACACAATTAGGCCATGTGTTAAAACAATGACAGTGTCTGTTCTATATGGACCTTTATAGTATTCAAGAACTGTGAACTATGTGGTTAGGTTTTTACTGCTCGTAAATGTTCAACAGTAAACTATTGCAGCAATATGTTGATGTTTGCCTGGAACCTATTAATGATGCTTATCGAAAGTTAAACAATAGTGCACTGGCCACGTAACTGTGTATTATTGGGGGTTTTTAAACAGTGGAAGTAATGTACTGTGAAACGCAAATGTGTACCTATTGACTACATCATTTAAAGTATTCAGTGTTATACTTCCACACCCCATTTTGCAGCCAGTGCAGCAACACAGTATGTCGACACCGAGGACAACAAATGAAGAACTAAAAGAAGGTGAACCATCACAAGGTAAGCCACAAAATGGGAATCTGATGAGTTTTGAGAAGCACAAAGACAGTGTCAAATGGGTGTCAAACATAGCAAATGAAATTATATCTGCAGATAACTACAGATACAGTGCACTGTTGACTGGTACTATTGAGTGCAATATGGATGACAAACTTTGTAAACAGTGTCTGAATAGAAAAACAAACCAGTCAAAATGAGAAGAATGCAATAGAAATTGACTGCCAGTGACCCAAAAGTAGCAAACCATGCAAGAAAAGCGAATCCTCAATGACTAAAAGCATTGATCCTGTAGGATCGGGTGGGAGAACGACTTCACAAACCTTGTAAACCACATGAAAGCAATGGCAACTCCATTCCAAAATCTTACAAACAATGTACTTTTTCTGGCTGATAGTCATGGAAGAATATTAACCGGTACTTTACAAAGTGTAAATCATAAAATCCGAAACAGCAGCACCGGGAAGCCAGGAGCAAGGACGAAAAACATCATAGAAGACTCAACTTTAGAGAGCAAAATGTTGCATGACAATGACTTTGTTGTCTCTATAACAGGTACAAATAATTTTTTTTTTTTGTAATGAAGCTGATACATATATTGGAGATCTGTCTAAGTCTGTGCAATGAAACAAATTAAAAAAAAACATTGTTTTTCCTACCATCCCACATCTACGTGATTTAATGTACAGCTTGTGTGGTAACAAATAGATAAGAGAAACATATGCCAGAATTAGATCATTATGCTTGAGAAATGAAAAATGTTTACCTTTAAGTACAGGCACATTAGATTAGAGCATGCAACTAAAAATGGGCTACATCTGTGCAAAATATTAAGCAAAATTTAGTTTTTGAGTGAGACTGACATCCCTTTTTTAGTGTAAATAGGCCTTCAGTGTGCACATGCAAAGGCAAAAGATTTACCGACAACATCAAGAAAGATAAAAAGTGTAAAATAATGTTCCATAATGTCCAGTCCATTACTGATGAAACAGGAAGTAAATCACACATATATATTGTGAATGGACTTTGTATAAGGGCAAAGAGGATTGTAGTTTTAAGTTGAACAATTATCAAATTGTGGGTGCACACTACATGAAGATACACAAAGGTGGTGGTATGGGTACTTATGTCAGAAATAACATTCATTGCAAAAACATTGAGTAGGTTGATATCTCGCAATGGAGATGGCCTTTGAAGTAGCAATAGTTACAATGAAGGTAGGCACAAACAACTTAATAATTATTGGCGTGTATAGCTCACCAAATAATGCTGTATAAGAATTCTTTTGCCACTTGCAAAAACGTTTGGATAAACTATCTACAAACAAAAAACAGGTTAATAACAGTAGATGTAAACACAGACTCTTTAAGCTATAATTTAAATTATCTTAGACACTTTGACATGTTGCAAAGCTATAACCATATCAAAACAAATGAGGAAACAACCAGAATAACATCTAACTAACAATCCTGCATTGATCATGTTGGTGCAAATGTAGATAGGACAAATACAGTGGTAAGGACTATTGAAATAACAACTCTATATATAGGTATTAATGCAGACCAAAAAGAGTTCTGCATAGTGACCTACTCATTACGAAGGAACTTGCACAGAGATATGAGCAGAAATTACCCAGATCACAGGATATAAACGAAAAATGTGACCTTTTCTATGAAATATTTATGCATAGTTTTAATCAGGCATGTCCAATAGTAAAAATAAGAATTAAGCAAATCAGATCACACAAAGAGCCTTAAAATTCCCCCAGAAATACACAAACTAAAAGAAAATATGAAAGACCTGTACGTGCTGTTCTGAGATACAAAGCTGCAGTGCTTCAAAAAAAATAAAGTGTACAAAAGCAGTAGAATTAGTTACGGGGAATCCTTGAAGTGCATAAAAGCACACCCTTATCCTGAACAGATGAGTAAATCCAATAACGTTAGCAAAACAGCCTGGCATATTGTAAACAAAGAATGTGAACGTAAGAGAGTACCCAGTCTGCAGAAATATTGCACTAGAAGAAAATGGAATGTTGTTGTTGAATGAGCCAAAGACAATATATAAGGCCATCATAAAACATTTTAGTAAGGCATGCAGAGAAGAAATTGATGAATGAACACTACAAATAAATGAGTAAGGAGTGTAAGAATATGAGGTCATAAAAATAATTTCAAAACTCAAAACAAAATCACGAACTGGCTGGGATGACATACCATTTACATTACAAACAAAATTATAAAATGAATTAATAAAACAAATAACACATTCAATATATAGTTCAACTGACCAGGCAAACGTTCCTGCATTTTTAAACATTACTGAGATTTGACCAGTGTGTAAAAAGTGTGCAACCACTGATAAATAATTAGAAGCCAATATCACTGACTTCAACAGCTAGCAAGCTGCTTGAAAGAGTAATTCTAGACCAAATGGAATCCTCCTCCTGTAAATACATTCTACTGAACAACTAGCAGCACAGGTTCTGAAAACGACAATCCATAATAACAGCAGTAGGAGCTTTTTTCCATGAACTGCTAAACAGACTGGATAAAGGAAATAAAGTTAGTGGAATTTTACCAGATTTGTGTAACGCATATGATTCTGTGAATTATGCAATTCTATTAGCCAAGTGTAAGAAAAGTAGCACTAAAATTCTTAAGTTCTTGTCTGTGAGATAAAAGATAGTGCACTAAACTCAGTTATAATGATGAAACTAAGACAGTATAATCCTCTCTTAACTATGGAGTCACACAGTGACATATAGATTGGCCATTCTTTGTTCTTGTAGATGTTACTGACATAACACAGCCACAAAAATCAAAATTAGTTAAATAGGCTGATGATACATCATTTATTAACTGGAGCCATACTGAGTGGGTAACATTTGAAAGCAATAAAGATAACTTTGAAATGATCACAGAATATCTAACAAAGAATAAACTTACACTGAATAAGAACAAGAATGTAGTAATAAAGTTCTTGTTAAATTGTAATAACAGTGATGTCGAATAACTTTCTACAGTTGAAACATCTGATAAACATAAGTTTGTAGGCATTTTGATTGATGAACGACTCATATGGAAATATAATATTTGTAAAAATGTTATACCAGTAATATTTACTTACTACAATGTCTTGCAAATATAATACCCCCCCTCCCCAATCCTTAAACAAAATTACTGCCACTAATATATTGTAGTATATAGAAGTAGCCAATGGACTCGCCGTAGTGTTTACACTGGTTCCCAGCAAATCACCAAAGTTAAGCACTGTCAGGCTGACCTTGCATTTGAATGGGTGACTATCTGATCTGCTGAGCATTGCTGGCAAGCAGGATGCACTCAGCCCTTCTGAGGCGATCTGAGGAGCTACTTGTTTCAGTAGTAGCAGCTCTCATCCCATAAACTGACATACGGTCGGGAGAATGCTGTGCTCCATATCTGCATCCAGTGACACCTGTGGGCTGAGGGTGATACTGCAGCCTGTCAGTGCCATTGGGTCTTCATGGCCTGTTCAGGTGGAGTTCAGTTTTATATAAAAGTAGAACTATCTGCAAAGTTGTTTTTAATTTTTAGTCATTCACTGACGCTGCCTTTAAACCCCCAACTATTTGCTGCCCCCTCATAATTTGGATTTTGTTCAAAGACTCAACACTTCATCACACAGTACAATATCATTTTAAACAACCAATATGGATTCCGACAATGTAAAACTGTAGTATATGTCATAAATTAATTTAATGAAAAACTACTACATTGTTAGATAGAGAAACTAAAGTTGGAGGAATAGTCTGTGGTCTTACAAAAGGATTCAATCCTGAAAATCATGACCAGCTGCTTTTCAAACTCAGCAAATACAGAATAAGGGATATTTATTTGAAATGGTTTGAATCACATCTTATGGAGAGGAAACAAAGGATAATAATCACATCAAATAAAGCCAATTACTTCTCAGAGTGGAAACCTGTGCCCCAAAGTGTTTCTAAATGCTCTATCTTTGGACCAATTTTTAATCCTGTTGTTTGCAGACGGTACGTCTGACCTAATTGAAAATGAAATTGCTGACAGTATACCACAGAGTGCTATGAGTATGTTAATTAATTCAGAAACATGATTCTCTGTAAATACATTAATGCTGAACATTTCAAAAATTCATATGATGAGTTTTAAAACCAGACAGTCCAAAACTGATGACATTAGTATTATTCATAGTAATCAAAAATATAAGAACTTAACTCAGTCAAATTTCTGACTATCAACCCATGAAAACTTGAAACAAAATTAAAGAGTGTGACATAAGGAACATGGGGCTAAATGTTTTAAATATCAAGTTACATTATTTTCTAACAAAAAGATTCTGTTACTCACAGGAAGGTTTCATGGAGGACAAAGTGATAGAGCTGGATCCTAAAAATGGAATAAAAATTTATGCTAGTTATACCAGATGCAAATATTGAGATAGCATAAGAAATAATCTTGTATAAATTCATCAACAAGTAATATTGCAAGTCTGACAAAATTTTAAATAAGTAAATTGTAACACTGAAATATCTTCTGTAAATCAGCCTTACATTCTGAAACACAGTATATTATGAAATGAATAAAAGGCATTACATTCCTAGAGTACTGTTCATCAGTCAGGAGCTCAGGTTAGATTGACAGAAGAAACAAAGAAGATCAAATGAAGAAATGCATGTTTTATTATAGGATTGCTTACTGAGCATGAATGCATTACAGAGACGATCAACAAACTCTAGTGGCAAATGTGACACGAGGAGTACTGTGCACCATGGAGAAGTTCACTGTTGAAATTCCAAGTATCCCTTCCAAGAAAATTCGAGCAACATATCACTTCCTCCTACATACAACTCACAAAATGACAATGACAATAAAATAGGAGAAGCTCACGAGGAGGAATATCGACAGTCATTTTTCCCAAGCACCACACATGACTGGAACAGGAAAAGGGTTAAATGATTCCCCATAAGGTGACTAGCAGAATATAGATGTTGATGTAAAAACAGAGAAAATGTGTGAATTCCACAGATTTTGTACCTAGTAACAGTGGTGACGACTTCCACACTAACAAACCAATGATGAAAATTGTAGAGCCAGTTTATTATGATCAGAAGAGGAAAAACTGTGTAACACAATATAGAACATTTTCTGATCCAGGTGACTAATGATGCACTGTACTGATCTTGAGTATCTGTGGGCTGAATAACTGAAAAAAAAATTCAGGTGTCTTGTATTATGTTACTTGAATAAATGCAGCTGCCAGCCATTTCCGTGTAGCGTTATTTATGACAATACGCATTTTGGATTTCACCCATCTTCAACTAGCATAACACATTTATATATTCATCAGTACATTGCTTTTATCAACTGTGTTTTGAATGTAGCAGGTGCTGTTTGTTCTGTGATGAGGGGCTCATTTTCTGCACCATTGTACGCATTGTACAAGCAATTTTAAGTTCACTGGTGCAGTGCAGCATTCACCATGTACCAAACTAAAGCATTTTTTAAATATTGGAAGTTATTTGGAAAGGTTTCAACTTACAACATAAGTTAGCCAATGGCTGGATTCCATTCTTAAAGTGGATTTCTAAAAGGTCAACAAGATCTACTTTTATAGTTATCATAGCCTCTTCTGTAGACTTAAAACATTTTCCTACCTCAAATTTCTTGAGATTTCAGAACAGATAAATGCTATGAGGTCACAGACATTGGACATAGAATAGATGTTACAAGTTCTTCTTCAAAGTCTTCACTTTCCCTTTGTCAAAGCACATACCATTGTCCTGAAAAAAAGGATGTCTTTCTTTATCAAACTTTACATAGTATCTCTTATTTTTACATCCAACTGGTCAACAGATCTTGAATAGAATGTTTTCAGATTTTTTGTACTGTTTGAAAAGTCATGAAAATCATCAATCCCATCTTATTCCAAAAAACCACTGGCCACAAATTCAGCTAGATGACAATGATTGTGCTTTTTTTAGGTGCAGGGCTATAGGCTTATAGCAATTGTATTGTTATTTCATTTACAGCAGATGGCACTGACATTCTCAGGAAGAAATAAGATAGCAAAATCAACTGGATTCTCATAAACCAGCTTCACATTTCCTTTTGGTCAACATGCAATAAGTATTACACAGTTTTCACACACGTCTTGCCCGCAGATAATTATTCATGTAAAATGTATCATTCTCTTTCTTATGGTATGGCTACATCATCAGTTATTTCACGTATCAGCAATTATCCAATACCATATTTGGTACTTTCTGGATATTTTCATCAGTATTTAGAATTTTAGTACAACAAATATGGTTACACACTTTAAACTGTTTAATTTACTCTTATAAAACATTATTAACTCTGTCCGACTTTCTATTGGTGACTAGCCATCCAAAACTAAAAATTTTAATTTGGGGACATTTTGCAGTTAATATATTTCAGGTACATAAACACAACACAAATACTTTAAAATGTCACATAAACAGAATTATTCCACAAATAATATCACTTCCAATTGCAAGTAATATGTGACTATGTGTGTAAACATTTGAATGTAAGATCAGTAACTTTTATTTTGATGTACTGCCTGTTGGCTTTTGTCTCGGAATCTTCAGCCTGCTGAATGCTTTTTCTGTCATTGTGACAGCACTAATGGCTGTCATTATCAAATAATTATCCCAGATTGTTTGTGACAAATTGGACTCAATCCTTTGTACAGATATTATACAAATTTTCCATAGCAATACTGAGGCTGTTTTGGGCATCATTACCACTATTGTTCTCACCATGTAATCTAAATTCATCTTTTGCTATGGCACAAGAGTCAAGGATAAATTTACCTTGAGGTTTTCTTCTTTCTTGTTAAAACTATTGTCATGTTTGTACCTTTCTTCTTCTTCTTCTTCTGCTTCTTTTTTTGGCCTGAAACAATCTGTGTGGTAGCTCTTTTACAAAGCTAAAACTGGGAGTCAGTGAATTTTATTATGTGATCAGTCTCACACAGTGTGTATTCCACCATGACCAATTTCTCCAAACATCCTCCTGTAATATAATTTATGTCTGATGATCTTGGTATTAATGGGTCTTCTGATCATTCCAACAAACTTTACCATAAGAAAAATGGTGTGCCATTTATTCTTGGGATTATGAGTGGATCCCTTTTTACCTTTTGCCAATGTGAGACACACTCTGAACTGTATGGTTGGCTTGCAAACAGTGTATGCACAATATACATTCAATTATGTCCATTATGCTGTGGATATATGGCAGGAAGGCCACATATGACATTTCTTCTTCCAATGTGTCACTTCACTGAGTGTTAGGTTTTGTGACACTGATGTTAACTAGTAGTTGCGCCTCAATATGTTTTGCACCTCAGTATGCATTTCAGGTGCTGCATTTTGTCTCCAAGGTACTGTGGTTAACAAGTTTGTCTTGAGAGTGTTTCAAGCATATTAATCATCTCTTCTCTGGCTTAGGTGATGATCTGAAAGTTTGTGCAAGTATCATTATTGAGTGGCTGTCGTTGGGCACAAGATGACTTAGACAGAATTTCTAGTTTGTCACATGAATGGTAGCTTGCTCTAAATGCAGAAAAATACAAGTCAATGAGGATGAGTGGGAAAAACAGTCCTACAATTTTCATATAGGTTATCAGTAGTGTGCAGCCTGACACAGTCACATTGATTGAATATCTAGGTCTAACACTGCAAAGTGAGATGAAATAGAATTAGAATATCAGGTTGGCAGCAGTAGGGAGTATGCTAGACTTCATTTTATTGTGAGAATTATGGGAAAGTTTAGCTCATATTTAAAGGAGACTATGTATAGAATACTAGAGTAGCCTATTCTTGAGCACTGCTTGAGTTATTGGAATCCCCAACAGTCAGATTAAACAACTGAAAGGCATGTCACTACATTCATTATTGGTAGGTTCAATCAGCATACAAGTACTGCCACAGAAGTACATTTTGCATAAGGACCACAAAGATAAGATGACAAAAATTATTGCTCACATGGAGCCTAACAGATAGTCATTTTTCGCTTACTATATTTGCAAGTGGAACAGGAAAGGAAATGACTAGTAGCAGTATGTGGTACCCTACACCATGCAGTGCGAGGTGGCTTGTGGAGTGTGTATGTAGAGGTAGATGCAGTTCATGTGCAGTAGTTTCTGATACAGGCTGTGGTGCAGATTCTCACCATACCTCCTAACCAGCACGCATACAAAGCGTAACTGTTGTTCCTTTTATACTTCCATAGTACATTTAATGTTAGTGCGGAGATGGTCCAAATGTATTTGGAAATCAATGGACTGTTTGTCACCATGGTTTCACATGATTAAGGTATTGCTGATGTACCTGCACCCCACACCAGGTTTGAAAGGTGACAAGTCAGGAGCATGTCACTATATGGTGCTGCCTTCCAGCTTCAATTATCCTGCAGGATGTAATTAAGCTGTTTCATGTGTGTCTTACCATAACCATCTTTATGTCAAATGGCAATTTGTACAAACACATGGAAGAAGTGAGCAAGAAGATCGGATACAGCTTCTGTTATTTTCTAATGACATTACTTGCCCAAATGGACTGCTTCTCAGTACTGCATATCTGTCTGCAATTTTAATGGGAAATAGCTTTCAAAGAAAGTGGTGAAAAGTTTGAAGAAGTGCACTGGCAAGATTCAAATAAATCTGTTAACACTAGAATCAACAATGGGATATTTTTGTTCCTGAGCAAAACTGCAATCCCTCTCCTTCCTCAAATTGTTTTAGGAGGTGGATAAGGTTTCATAACTTTTATAATGTTTATTATCATAGTTCACTCTGAACTAAAAATCAATGCCATCACTTGCATAATTTTCAAGAAACAAAAAGGAATACCTAGGACCACCAACATGACATTTTCCACTGAATAAACTAAGTTGTGCTGACTGCTACGCATTGTTTTCAGTCAGTTATGGGTTTGCTGCTGCAATAGAGATCAAAAACTATAAGTGTGGTGTCTTTGATGCAAAAAAACTTCATTAAAATTGAAAACACATGTTCTGTGAATGATACTGAATAGGTTTAATTTAAAAAAAAGATGTAGGTGGTATTTCAACTGATTCTGATTATGATGCAAAACAAAGAGCAGCATAGAGATCAGATGAACCAGAGGGCAGCAATGGAGATACTGATGAATTATAATGTATACATAGAAGTAGAAATGTTATGAAATAAGCTGCTTCTGAGACTGTACATCTTTCTTTTTCCAATTTCACTGTGCTGTATTCATTTCAGGGGGAATGCTCATTTCAGTTATCTATAGACACTACCTGACCCAAAGTGCAACCATATTTTCATAGTAATAGGGAAGGTGGTAGAAGCATTTCTGTCACAATGTGACATCGTTGTACAGTGAGAGTTGCTCAGATGGCACTTTTCAAGATGAAAATGATAAATAGAGTTTATTTTTAGCTAAATGATGCAAAATTGTGGCATGCAGATGCTAAAAGGCATCCTAATTAACGGAAAAGATGCTTATCCAGTAATTTGTCATTAGAGAAATTGAATCCCCTGGTGAACCAAAGTGGGAAGTAGTTCCCACACTAATACTGGAACTAACAGAAAGAGCAGAATGTAAAATATTCTTTGGGAGAATTTTGGTCCTTCTTCATTTGGGTAAAGGTGTGACATAAGTGATTTTCTGTTCAATGAATGGCCCTTGTTTATTGATGAATCTGTTCTCGAAGATCTTAAAAAATGCACTGAAACAGATGTCCATAGAGCAAGTAGAAGAGTAATCATTACAATTTGAAGAGCTGGGTGCATTTATTGCTGTTCTACATGTAAGTGGTTCCACTGAATCCAAAGAAATGGAAGTGGATCTTCTTTGCTTGAAGAAAAGTACAAGACCATTTTATAAGTCTGTGATGTCACATAATCACTTCCAGAAAATCATGATGTTCCTCCTATTTGATTTATAGTTGATATGGTGGCAGGAACTAAAAAATGAAAATTTTCTGTCATGTCATGTGTATGGGAGAGTTACAACAAATTTGCAAAGTCTGTATACCTTTTCTGATTGACAGTATTTCCTATTAAAGTTTAATGCCAGTTCACTCATTTCATTGTTCAAGAGCTAACAATTATGGTCAGAAATATGCGACGCCTGTCTATAACAATTCTCAGTATATGCTGAACACTTTCTCATATCTTGGTAAGGAATGAACTCATCTTGGTGATGAACATATGTATCTGGCATGAATGTACTTAATGTACAAAATGACTCACCATTAGATTGTCTGTCAGTTACAGATAAACACATTCCCTAAAAAAAAAGTTCCTTAGAAGATGGGAAATTTTTGTCCTGACGGCAGTTTTAGGGAGTTTGAAATATGTGGCAGTTCTAGTGTTAATAGACTTTTCTCTGGAGAATCAGCCAGAAAGTTTGTATTGAAATTCTGACACAACATTTACTTCTTGTCCTCCTTAAGAACTGAGACAGGCACAGTACCAAACCTAGAGAGAAAAGTCCTATAATCTGAAATGGGGCTTCTGTAGAGGCCTAGAACAAAAAGTTTTTTCTTGAAAATTTTAACTCTTCTACCTATCCTAAAAGTATCTCTTCCTTACAGTACTTTGAACAAAAAAATCACAATTTTTAATAAATACAATGAGCTCCTGGAAATCAGATAAGATGTACCACACCAAAGGGAACCACAGAATTTGTTTGCTATGTACATGGAGCTCCAAGATACAAATAATGTCAGTGCCAGCATCTTTCACACCTATTTTACCATTAATCCCGTCAACATGTAGATGATATAAGCTTACAGTGCCTTATGATTTCCATTTCCTATTTACTGAATTAACCTCCAGCATTAAAGGAAGCTTCATCAATCAGGGATACTTCCTACCTGGCTTCATCCTAAACGGTTCTTAACTTGTTACATGTTATCACTGCAATTCAGCCTTGGGTGAGTACGTATTCACCTACCATGCTGTTTCTCATAAACCTAGTCAATCATCCCTTCCTAACCCTATAATCGTGCATACCGTATCTAGCATAGCCCAACCTATGAATAATCTCAACTGCCACCACAGAAACGTGTGTCTTGTCAGCAGTCAGCAGCATCCTCTCAGCTTCCATATTAACGCACTTCAGAACAATGTCAAGATGGGGGATGATAATGACAATGAAACAGTTGTATGTGATGAACATTTGTGGTTCAAGTTTTGGTAGTAATCTTGTACAAGTTACCACTTATTTCAAAATCCCAGTCCCTACCAAGGATATTCCCCACACTTCCCACTATCAATATGTGATTGTCTTTGTCCTCTGTCACCTCTGCACTTGGTTTAAAAATATTAATCATTTGTTACTCCTTACCTAAGGTCTCTTATAACTGAATTCCTTGCATTTAATGGCCAGTCTTCCATAAGTTTCTTTCTACTGAATAGGAAAGATTTTAAAATAATTTTGCAAGAGAATAAGGCAGAGATACCATTCTGCACAACATCTACATAAATATGTGACGAGGGGAAACAAGTGAGGTAAATCTGAAGAAAATATACAGATTTTCTAGCTGTATTTTGGAATACAGACATCCCAGGACTATCAGCAGTTGAAAGTAATGTCAAACAAATTTGTGTAATTACTCATTTGAGTAAAACTGAAAGAATTTTTTGCTCACAATATGTAGAGTGGACTGATGCAAGTGGAGTGTTCACATACAGGCTGGTGAGTTATCATGGGTGGTTGTGAGTATACAAAGTTTGTGTGGGTAGGCAAGACTATACACACAAGAATACCAGATACTGGCTGACCTGGAGACTTACATGAAAGAAATGCCGTTGTAGTAGCATGCCTTTAACAGAAAAAAAACACCCACTAGGGAATACAGTTTCAATGTATTTATTAACTGTGGCATTCATTTTTAGATCAAAAGGTACATAGCTATAACAGAAAAAGAACATGGTCAAGTTTTGAACTGACAATGTTTGAGTTATCTCTTTTATTTTCATGACAGAAGAAGATACATTCAACAAAATATTTATCCAGCCCAGTTGCAATATGTGAAACATTTGCACAAATCTAGATAATCCAAATTTTTCAGCAGCACTGGGTGGTGGAGTAGAAGTTGCAAGGAGCAGTGAGGCTGCAAATACCTTTACTTACGTACCAAAACATTATCACAAAAACAAAACTGAACAATATCCAGAATTCATCAGTAAACAAGAACTTTGCGTGGTAAAGGGTGCTCAGTCTGTAATTCAGGTAATGAAATAATCTTTGAAAAGAGAAGCAGTGTATTCTATTACTAATTTCAATGGGAAATCTGACATAAAGGTACCACAAAATATATAGAGAGTGAAGTACATAATCATTCCACGTTAAGCATTGATGGATGGCACGTACAGCCAATTCAATGTAAACTTCAACAGAGCAGAGATCTGGCAACTAAATATGAGCATTTCACTTGGGAAATATCAAGTACAAGGCAAACAATGGAAGTCACAGACACTGTCCATTTATTTCTACCCAGGGATTCAGCAGGAACCAGGAACAAACTGACCACAATTCTTCCACTGCCACCTTTCTGTACAATCAACACTGCTCTCTGTTTTGCCCTTGCAGTTGCCATCAAGCCATAATCTTGAGACTTTCTATCTACAATTAATTCACAATACAACCATAACTGAGGAATGGTGCTATCCTGTATGCCCTGTAATGCAGCAGAACTTCATACATCAAGTGTTTAATTCATGTCCTGCAGTAAAGAATCTGGGGCAAATGCAAACAGTGTAATAAATATTGGTTTGAAAACCTGATTGAGTTAATGGTACATAATGAAAGATTTTTCTACTCATGTAAGTAATTTACATGTCCCAATTCATCAATTACTAGAGCTAAGTTTACAGACCATTTATTTTCTCTGCTGCACTACTACTTGAGTTTGTTGCAACAAATGCTACTGTTGATCCAAGTAGGTTTCTCATGTTTGTCTGTTATACTGGAAGTGTTTTCATTAACTGTTGGTTCCTATCTGATAACAGAAAATGGTGGAAGTGAAATGACTACCAAACAACACAGGTGAACACACTTGCAGTTTCAGATGTGTCAACAGGAAAACACAACACACAATTTGATTGTTACTTTTGGTGTGACATCACATGCTGAACCGCTGTTGAATATGCTCATCAGTATTTTATAAAGTTTTAATCTTCAGTTAATATGTGACTCTAGTGGTCTGTTATTTGTGAGTGTGCTTACGTTGTTCATCTGAGCCTCCTGCCTCAGAAGTGTGATTACATCTTTGGTGTGCAGTTGCAGCTGTAGCAGTTATATAGCTAAGTACTGATGAAGTTATTTGTGTACTAATATACAGTTACTAAATTTAATATTTCTCAGCAGTGTTTTGTGCTGTTTCTGGCCAAATAACTTTTTAATAAACTTTAGAAAAAATTTGCTTGCTATGTTTTTTACAGTTTCCTGTGCACTGAAGTTATTTAGTAAACATCTTGCTTTAGTTTTCAGCTGACATTTCAGTAAATATTTCATCCAGTGTTTTCACTTCATTGAGTGTTATAGTGCCCGCTTCAATTTTTGGTTTCAGCTAATAGTTTTGTGAAGTTTTGTTTATACTGGTATTAGCTGTAGTATAGTAGTATTAATACAAGACGTTGATTCTTTAGTACACAGAGAATTTTGAAACCACTATTGTTAGTTCTATAAATAGTTCTTCTGGTGTAACTGAACTTATGAAACATGGACATAGTTTTTTTCCAGTAACTGTAAAATTTTACCATGAGTGAGAAGTGTGGGTTCTGTTGTAGGTTTGTGAGTAGTGGGTTACGGTGTGGGATCTGTGAAAAGTATTTTCATTGGGGAGAGTGCAGTGGGGAAGCCAGTGGGTATTCTAGCAAGATCCTCTCCTGGGAATGAAGTATCTGTAGTAGAAATAAGTTGATAGAGTAGCAGTAGTGTCAGATCTGTGGCCTTCAGATGCAGTTACAATGAACAAAGGAGTAACTAGACAGATTGAGGATGCTGAAGGGTCTTAGGGAATGTAAACCTGCAGTTGGCAAGAAGGCAGCTAGGAGGAGGAGTTATTCAGACAGTTATACTTTGCATATATGCAATAGATTTCACCAACTGTCAGGATTGAGTGGAGAGGAGCCACTTGTAGCTGTATATGTAGATGAAAGGACATGCAGCAGTCCTCAGTAGTTAGGAGGTGTAGGTCAGTTACAAAGTCTAACAGAAAGAAGAAGGTTCTGCTGCTAGGTAGTTCACACTGTACAGGTGTGGGTCAGCAGCTGCAGGATGTGTTGGGGAGTGAGTACCAGATCACCAGGATTGCGAAGCCTAGTGCAGGGCTGGCTCAGAGCAAGGTGCCGTATTTGTTGTGAAATGTGAACAACTAGTGGCCACATTCATGCCCGGCCATCAACCCACACCTAACCATCACAACAACTGGCCCAGCCAGAATGCTGCACCTACTCAGCTGCACCGCCGCTGCTGGTTCCAAGCACGCTTTGGTGCTGAAGTGTGCTACTATTATCCATCCTGAAGCTACCCAAACTAGTACAGCAGCCTTACACAGGAGCATCAGGTCGCTCCCCTGCTTTGAGTCACCTCACTATAAAAAAAGACAATACTCATCATATCCCACATCTACATTCTAATGGCACATGGCTCTTCATCTATGACAACCATCTTAGGGGGTACTTCCTACCTGACACAGGTGTCGACGTTTGCATGCTGCCACCTCAGCTGGCACCTGGAAATCTTACACCATCTGCTATACAACTACATGCCATGATAGATTTAGTGATTTAGTAATTCCATATCCACACATGAATATTTAAGGGCTGCAATGGTCTCATTTGTCATCTCATTGATGTTTACAGCAAACTGTCCAGTGACCTACGAAAGCTGATCCTGCTCTATGTTGTTTTCTTCTAGATGTTGATTTGAACTTAGTTGCTATGTACTGATGGCTTTTGCCTAGCTAATGGACTCATATCTGCCATTGTAGGACTTTATTTGATCACTGTTCAACAACCTATGAGTTTTCAGTGGACAACTTGTGGCATATGGGCACACAGTGAGTGTGGTTTGTATCTGAGTGTTGCCCAGTTGAACCTATAAACAGCATTCTCTAGCATGGATGAGTGAGTCATTCAAAGAACATTCAGAGTACTTTGTTAACCATAAGTCTTCTGTTTTGTGTATTTCCCGAAAAGTCAGGCACTATTCATTTCAGTAATTAAATGTAAGTAAGTTGTAGTTAATAATTTCTGTATTGTTGAAGAAGCATCATATCTACATGTGATTTCTCTGCTATTCACAATAAAGTGCCTGGCAGAGGGTTCAATGAACCACCTTCAAGCTGTCTCGCTACCGCTCCACTCCCAAACAGTGTGAGGGAAAATTGAGCACTTAAATTTTTCTCTGTGAGCACTGATTTCTTTTACTTTATCATTATAATCATTTCTCCCTATCTAGGTGGGTGCCAACAGAATGTCTTTGCAAACAGAGGAGAATATGGGTGATATAAATTTCATGAGAAGATTCTGCCACAACGAAAAATGCCTTTGTTTTAATGATTGCCACTGCAATTCACGTATCATGTATGTGGCACTATCTCCCCTAGTTTGCGATAACATAGAACGAACTGCCCTTCTTTGTACTTTTTCAATGTCATCCATCAGTCCCAATTGATGCGGGTCCCACACCGCACAGCAAAACTCCAGAATAGGGCAGACAAGTGTGGTGTACACTGTCTCTTTAGCAGACCTGTTGCACCTTCTAAACGTTCAGCCAATGAATCACAGTCCTTGGTTTGCTCTACCCACAACATTATCTATGTGATCATTCCAATTTAGGGTGTTTGTAATTGTAATCCCTAGGTATTTAGTTGAATTTACAGCCTTCAGATTAGTATGGCCTATCACGTGATCAAAATTTAGTGGATTTCGTTTAGTACTCATGTGAATAACTTCACACTTTTCTTTATTCAGGGCCAATTGCCACTTTTTGCATCATACAGATATCTTATCTAAATCATTTTGCAATTTGTTTTGGGCATCTGATGACTTTACAAGATGGTAAATGACAGCATCATCTGCAAACAATCTATGACAGCTACTCAGATTGTCTCTGATGCTGTTAATATAGATCAGGAACAATAGAGGACCTACAAAACTTCCTTGAGGAATGCTGGATATTATTTCTGTTTTACTCAATGACTTCCTGTCTATTACTATGAACTGTGGCCTTTCTGACAGAAAATCATGAATCCAGTCACACAACTGAGGCGATACTCAGTAGGCACACAGTTTGGATAGAAGACGCTTGTGAGGAATGATGTTGAAAGCCTTCTGGAAATCTAAAAATATGGAATCAATTTGACATCCCCTGCACTCATTACTACATGAGTATAAAGAGCAAGTTGTGTTTCACAAGAATGATATTTTCTGAATTCGTGCTGACTATCTGTCAAAAAATTGTTTTCTTTGAGGTACTTAATAATGTTCAAATACTGTATATGATCCAAAATCCTACTGAAAATTGATGTTAGTGAGATGGGCCTAATTCAATGGATTATTCCTACTTCCCTTTTTGGGTATTGGTGCGACCTAAGCAATTTTCCAGACATTTGGTATGGATCTTTCTGTGCACGAGCAGTTGTATATAATTGCTAAATATGGAGCTATTGTATCAGAATACTCTGAGAGGAACCTGACTAGTTTACAATCTGGACTGGAAGCTTTGCTTTTATTAAGTGATTTAAGCTGCCTTGCGAAAATGACGATACCTATTTCTATGTTTCTTATCCTGGCAGTTGTTCTTGATTGGAATCCAGGAATATTTGCTTTGTCTATTTCAGTGAAGTAGTTTCAGAAAATCGTGTTTAATAACTTTGCTTTAGAGGCACTGTCATCAACGACTTTACCGTTGTTATCGATCAGTGACTGTATTGATTGTGTCTTGTCTCTGATGTGCTCTATATATGACCAGAATCTCTTTGGGTTTTCTGCCAGATTTTGAGACAGAGTTTCACTGTGGAAATTATTAAACGCATCTCACATTGAAGTATGAGCTTTATTTCAAACTTCTGCAAATCTTTGCTAGTCTTGGTTAGTTTGCATTCTTTTAAATTTGGCATGCTTTTATCACTGCTCTTGCAACAGCCATCTGACCCGTTTTGTGTACCATGGGGCATCAGTACCATCACCTATTAATTTATGTGGTCTATATCTCTCAATTGCTGCCGATACTATCTCTCTGAAATCATTCCACAACTTTTCTATGCTTCCATGATCAGATCAGAAGGAGTGCAGACTGTCTCTTAAAAAGGCATTAAGAGTAGTTTTATCAGCTTTTTTAAATAGATATACTTTGTGTTTCTTTTTGATGGTTGTAGCTGTTACAGTATTCGGCCTAGCAGCTACTGCCTTGCGGTTGCTAATCCCTGTATTCATCATGATACTCACATCTGCCCAGGATTATTTGTTGCTAAGAGGTCAAGTATGCTTTCACAACCGTTTATGCATCGAGTGGGCTCATGAACTAATTGTTCAAAATAATTTTCTTAGAAAGAATTCAGTACAATTTCAGATGACATTTTATGTCTGCCACAGACTTTGAATGTATAATTTTTCCAGCATATTAAGGATACATTAAAGTTACCACCAACTACAACTGTATGAGTCTGGTACCTTTTTGAAGTGAAACTCAAATTTTCTTTGAACTGTTGAGCAACTATATCTTCCGAGTCTGGGGGTTGGTAAAAGGACGCAATTAATAGTTTAGTCTGATTGTTATGTATAACCTCTACCAACACTATTTCACAGGAACTATCTACTTCAGTTTCACTACAAAGCAAACTTCTACTGACAGCAATAAATACTCCACCATCACCAATTGTACTTAATCTATCCTTTCTGAACACTGTTAGATCATTAGAATAACTTTCTGCTGAACTTATTTCTAGCTTTAGCCAGCTTTCTGTAGCTATAACTGTTTGAGCTTCAGTGCTTTATATTAGGGTTTGGAGCTCTGGTTATTTCCCAACACAACTATGACAATTTACGACTACAATACCGATTGTTTCTACAACTAACTTGCTGGCAGATTTACAACAGTGGTGACACAGATTTTTTGGAACTGCAACCCACCCCATTCCAGAATAGGACATGTCCTGCCATTTCGCTAAGTGGTTCAACAGCAAGGGAGTTTCAGTTTCCTGAAATGTGGTAATGATAGCTTTAACAGCAGTACAATATCATAAAGACATTGATGGGTCCAGCACATCTACAATTGCTTCTGGCAGTTCTGGTTTTCCAGTCATTCACTAACGCTCAAGGCATTAGAAGGTGTACCAGAAGTGTTATGCACTGCATTTCCAGGAAAGCAAATTCAGTTACCATGAGCAACAGCAAGCCTTTGTATTACCTATAAAAAAAAAGTTGGCCCCTCTTATCCGATCAATTAGTGCTGCTCTCACCACTTTACACACACTTTTAATTGAACATTTTGCTATAAAGTTACATGTGGTAGCTGCTCTTTTTAAGATCTTTTAACATTGTAAGACAACATCAGACAGTTATGCATCATTGCTTGCATTCCCTTAAGGCCTACCATGGGCGTTTTATGTGTTCTTGTGGACTACCATGCACAGAATCATTAACATCTGAAGTGGTGATTAGATTATCACCTGATAGCGAAGTGCAAGCTGAGATGTTATTGCAGTCAGGTCCTTCTGTTGGTGAAGTATTGCTAGGGCATTCAGGATTTCTCAAACAGCCATGTCTACCATTTCCAAAGCCTGTGGACTATCAAAAGAGTCATCTTTATTTGCAAGTGTGGTGCAACCTAGTCCATGTGACAGCCAAACTGCTAAAATGTTGTACATGCCAGGTGGTTGAGGTGTGGTTCCCATATAATGCTGTCCCTCAACTGTTGTTTTTGCAGATGTTTGCCACTTCCAGCTGTGCCATCAGCAGCAAATAAATTGCATCACAGAGTCTAGAGGAGCACCATGCTGCCTTATGCTGCCAATGACAGTTCATGGGATTCCCATTTTATTCCATTTTGCTACTGAGGCCTTCGTCTCAATTCTTCAATCAGTAGCTGCTGAGCTGTGGAAATAGCTTCATCATGAAATTCTGACACCTGGCCAAGTAGTTTAGGAATTTATGTATAAGTACAAATCCAGAACCCTTCCTTTCTTTGTTGTAGCAGATCCCTGATGGGAACATATTTTTGGCCTCGATGTACACAGCCTTTTGGTTTTCTATCCAACACTCAGTCCAAGCAATCCAGATTACTATTCCATGTGCAGAAGTAGATTGTATACATCTTTAACATGCTCCCTTATTTTCTCCACATTGGGGAATGGCTTCATATTTTTCTAGTAGCAAAATTTTCTAAAGCCTGCCCAATATCTTTAGCTTTGTGGTATGATGTTAACGTGGAGCTGAATCACTTAGAAGAATTAAAAAGTGCTAATCCTAATTCCTTATAGCAGATAGTTATTACCTTTAGTCACTGTTAAAAAACTGGATGGTGCATTATACCTTGTTAGGAACTTGGAAAATATGGTAAACACACAGTCAATAGTGGATTCATACTCCCTTCCAGATCCTGATGACCTATTTTTAAAGTGCTTCTAAAGTCATTCTAAACCAAAGAGCCAAGGAAACTGTAACATCTGCCTAATATCATGTAGGACTCCCCGCAAGTCTACATAAGCCTCGCAACACTACCTGGCATGCACTCAACTAACGTTTGAAGCAGTGCTGGATAGAATTGACACCATTAATCCTGCAGGGCTGTCAATAAATCCGTAAGGGTACAAGTGGGTGGAGGTCTCTCCTGAACAACACATTGCAAGGCATCCCAGATATGCTCAATACGTTCATGTCTGAAGAGTTTGGTGGCCAGGAGAAGTGTTTAAACTTAGAATCTGTAAGCCCATATCGATCACGTTTCATTGAATGGTTCTCACACTGACACTTGTTTATGGCCCATCATTGGTCCTACTGCAATTTGTGGAAGTGTTGCACTTCTGTCATATTGAATGATTCTCTTCAGTCATAACTGATCCCGGTCTTGCAGGATCATTTTCCAGCCACAGTTTGATGTTTCACCAGGTTCCTGATATTCATGGTACATTCATGAAATGGCCACATGGGAAAATCCCCACTTTATCACTGCCTTGGAGATGCTGTCCCCCATCAATTTTACACCAATTAAAACACCACATTTGAACTCACTGAAATCTTGGTAACCTGTCATTGTAGCAGCAGTAACCAATCTAACAACTGCACCAGACACTTGTCGTCTTATATACATGTTGCCGACCACAGCACCGTATTCTGCCTGTTTACATACCTCTGCATTTTAATATGCTTCCCTATACCAGTTTCTTGGGTGCTTCATTGTAGTATTCAATACTCCTTTGGCTTCTGTCAATATAACAGGTTACCTTTCAGTGTTTCTAGCACAACAAACTCTCCTTCTGAAACTTTTAGAATAAGCTATTGCCAACATTCCACAATGTGACAATATCAAATCTCTGGTAAGGATTTTCAATCCATTTGAAAGCTGAGTTAAACTGTAACTTATCAACATACTCCTTCAATTAACATTTTGGCACATGGCCACTTAAAAGAATACTGGGCCTAGGAAATTGGACATTAATGCTGTTATTAAAGCATTACTGGCACATATATAATTGATGTATCTTAAAGAGTAATATATAATGAAAAAGATCAAACTTGAAGATTTCTTTTTCATATTTACTTTAGTTTCCTGATAGATTATAAGTTTAAAAATAATGATGACAGAAAGTATATTTATCCTTCCAAACAAAACTAGTGATGTGAGTTATTGAGCTATTTCTTACTCTTGAGCTTCCAAAATTTCTTGGTTCCTCAACATATCTTTTGCTAGGTATGCCTCAAACCAACATCAGAGAATGTGGTAGCCATTTCCAATATTCCAGAACCAAAGAAGATGTGGAAATTGTCACCAAGCATTTATAAAGCTCAAGAAATGTCTCCAAATTGCTCTTTGCCTAATGTCTAGTGTTGGCCACAGACATGTCACCCTACAGAGCTGGGACTGTTGTCACACATGTTCTCAAATGGTTCAGAACAGCCTATCACTCTTACCTCAAAGACATTCACAATAGCACAAGACAGTTATTCCCAAATACAGAAGAAGGCAATGGCAACTATGTTTTCTATTCTGAAGTTCCACACTTTCTTGTATGGCAACAAATTTCATCTGGTCACAGATCGTAGGGTGTTGTCCATATCTGATCCAAAGTCAAAGGTGCCTCAGCAGACACCTCAGTGGTCACAATGCAGAGCTCTTTCCTTATCACATTACCAATATTCTGTTCATTATCACACATCAGCCCAAAATGTGAATACAAATGTGCTGTCACATTTCCCTACAGGTTTCGATGAGGAATTTGATAAGCTAGAGACTTTTTTCTTTCACACTGATTCACAGTTGGAACAGTCAATGGAAGTTATTCCATCATTCCCAGAGATGCCACTGCAGCCAGATGTGATGATCCACTCTTGAGATGGGTTTGTCATTTCATATAAACTGGCTAGTAACACAGGCCTTTCCTTCAGCAACGTTCTTGGAACTTCATTGTTTCTTTTCACGACACCATGCTCTATTATCCTATTACTGAATTAAATGGATGATCAGTGTTGAGCAGTAATTCCTGAGGTTCTGTTCTCCTGTACATTGTGACTCCTGCTGCATCAGTTCCTTTGGGTCATTTCCACAATGAAGTATCTGACCCAGCGGCGCATGTAGTGGCCACATGTCAAAGAGTATATTGCATGTGTGACTAAACAGTGCCAGGCTTGACAGATGCAGCATCTTGCACTGCCCCAAGCCTATTAACTGTGGCCTGTGCATGCCCTTACATGGGATCAGGTGAAAGTGGACTTGTCAGGTCCATTCCCTGGGGTTATGTGCTTAATTTCAATAGTTACATGTTCCGATTTATCATATATCATCAAAACGTAACAGACCATGATGGTCAACCCCTTTAAGGACCTAGATACTGATTTTTATCTTATTAAGGAACCCCACTAACTCTGGTCACTGATAAATGGCTTGCAGTTCCCTTCTTCTGGTTTTCAATGGTTGTGCAATCAGAATATAATCAAGGATATTACTGCACCTCCATTTCCCCCCGTCTCAAATGATATGGCTGAACATTTTGTGTAAAAGTTTGAAACACAGATGGAAAAATCATTAAGATCCATGCCTACCGATTCCACACTGTTGTGGTTTTTGTCCTCGTACCAGGCAACACTCATTCACGATCTGATACTGATTGAACCCTTGTACCTGTGCCCTCATTGTTCCCTGTTAGACCTGTTATAGCTTCTACCAGTGCAAGAGGAAGAAGCAACCATCCCTGTCTGGGCACACATTACTGGGCCTATGCCTGTCTGTATGTGTGTGTCCATCACAACCATGTGGTACTAGTGGCCACACTGCGTGGCATCCTTCATCGACACTGGAACCAGATTCATTTATGCCATCTAGGACAAGCTGTTCCTCCAGACTGACCGCAACAGTTGGCCATTCAGCTTTGCCCATCTCAAGGACCAGCAACAGCCAATGAGGGCCCAATTCCAGGATGACAGCCCAGGTGGTTGGCCCCTGGTTTTTCCTTTTTCCCTCTTGTAGACCACGACCCGTACAGATCTGGACTTGGATGACACGCAGGAAATCCTCTGTCTGTGTTGAGTCTGATATCAAACCCACAACTTTCTGCAGAATCAGCAGCAAGCAGTGAACCAGAACCACTATTGCCAAGTGCTTCTCAGATGTTGGACCCCTTGTGGTGATGTGTCCACATACACCACCACAATGCCTGCCATGTTTGTATTCGACACCAAATGTGACAAGGCAATACAAGAGTGCCTGCTTCATTCAATGGCAGCACTACCACCAGATGAGTGATCCCAGTGGCATGCTACCAGCCCAGCCTCATTCTCTTGTGTACCAGCCATTCTAGGTTAAGGACTGACTGACCTGCTTGGACAGACATGATTGTAGGATGAACAGTGCATTTGATAAGATTCTACTTGGACTTGTATTCTACAGTTAATGTGCTCTCTTACTTGTGTAATGCCAGTCCTCAGCTCACCGCCATTGTAAATACTTGAATGTCGTTCTCGTTGTTGTTGTCAATAAGGAACCATACATACTGCAGTCTTTGGCCATGATGTCTCATTTTCCAAGCATGTTCAATGACTACAATGGATTCAGCATTGGCTCAGTTATTACAACAACAGCAGTAGCAGCTTTTTAGCAGAAATGGCAGTTCAAACAACAACAGCAACAGCAGTTTGATTTACTTTGTCTGTAGGTTACAGATTCACACAATGCTACAGACCCTCCACAAGTCCTCCTTTGCATGCCTGTTTGCTCTCCCAGTTTTTTCCACCATTCCAGGAAGGGAAGGAAGTTTGGGACTCATATGTGTGCCATTTGCAGCAACACTTTCTAGTGTTTCAGGTGGAGGACCTGTCTTTGTGAAAGTCTTTTCTTCTTGTCTTGGATTGAGCCTGAAACATTTCATTTATTTCAAAAACTTTCTGAATTAAACGACCTAGCAGCAACATTGCCTTTTGTGAAATGTGCGAGTTGCTCAGTGCTTATTATCTTAAGCAAACCCTTGTTGTTGCTTTCTGGGTGGAGTTTCATCAGCAACATATGAAACTGGGCCAAGTGTGGGTGGCCAACCTCTGTGGTATAAGCAGGAAATGCAAATTTATTTGTGATAATTGTCAACATTCCTATGCAGACACTCCCATAACATCACTGTCCATTCTGCTCTGCACAGGGAGGTTTGGTGCACAGCTTAGCATTTAGAAGCACCGAAAGAGAAGTGGTTTTGTCTATCATTCAGCCGTTTGAGTAGTCTAGGGCTGTGATTGATGTATTTGAGGATGTCACAAACGTAGAATTGCTGCTTTCACAGCTAACATGTCATTCACCACTGATACCACAACCACCACTATAATAATAATAATAATAATAATAATAATAATAATCAGGTTTACACCATCCACAGTTGTTTGGTGCTCCCTTCCAATACATGCCCCCTTGTGTCCTGATTGTTCCCGTGTGCATACCTAGAGTTGCTACCCACATTGGCAGCCATGGTGCAGTGCATATGATAATAAAAAGAGGACATGTGGCAGCTGTTTGCCATAGCTGCCCACACAACCAGTCCTTGGTCACATACATGGAATTTATAGAAGTTCAAAGTGCTATGCCCATACATGGCCAGGTGTTCAATGTTCCAACAGTAGTATCTATATTACACTGCACAATCAGCTGCAGTCTTTCCATTTCCAGGTCAATACTAAGGTCACCAAGTCTCTCATGAATCTTGAAACTTACCATCACTCGAGTCACCCCACTCTTTCCTCAACACATCATTGTTTTGTCAATCACAGCAAGCAGCCCCTACCTGTTCATGGCCAGTTCACGATTGATATTGTTTATCAACATGTTGCGTCAGCTAGCATGTTTTTAGTCATCAGTGTGATGTCAGAAAACGTTATTGGTCTCAATGCACTCACAGTTTTTGGATTTCACATGTGGGATGTGCTGTGCTGTGCAAACTGTCTTGATGACATCACTCTCGCCCATCCCTCATTGCAGAGACATCTCACTAACCTGCATATCCTATTCCCACAAAGGAAATTTTGGCCATTGTGTATGCAATCAAAAAGTTCCAAGTATTCTTCTATGGCAACAAAACCCATCACCAATGAGTGCTTGTGGCACTTTTTGGCCCACATTAGCAGCTTCCTGACAGGACTGCACAATGACTCCATCATAGGTCTCTGTTCCTGAGTGTGTATCCCAATGGGATTCCTACAGACTGACAGTGCAGCATGCAGATGTGGACACATTGTCATGCTTGGCCATTGGACCCAATCTGTTCTTCAATGAAACTGAGGTTACAGCCCAGACAGCTGTTGGGATCCTTTGCTCTGTCAGGTGCATCAGTTTGTAAGGAATGGTTGGCCTGAGTAATTCTGGTATTTATTCAGAAGTAGTTGTGGAGGTTATTTGTGACTGTATGCAGTGCGCCAAATAGCAGGTGGCACCAACACAGTGTTATGCTCCCATGGCCCATGCCCAGTCAGCCGTAGGACAGCATCCACATTGACTTTGTATATCCCTCCATGTTCAACTATTCATGTTTCACACGTACTTACTCCACCATCGCAGAAGTTACTGTGCTGGCTCTTACCCAAGTTTTCATAAATAATGGGCTGCCACAGATAATTGTCCCTGATTATGACAAACAGTTCACTTTGGCTTTGTTTCAGTCTTCCTACACCTGCAGTGGTATTACCCACCTTACTTCTGATCCATTTCACCTGCACTCAAATGGGGAGATGGAGCACATGGTGGACACATTTAAGACACGGTTAAATAAGTGCTTGCTTGTCAGGATTGTCAGCAGACTTGGCATTGCCTCTGTTTCTCAGCCCCTAGAGTACCAACCCACTGAATGGCCTTGGCTGAGTGGCAATCCTCCATAGATGTCAGCTGTGGACGTGCTTAAACTGTCCTGTCTGTGCCAAGACCTAAGTGGCTTTCATGTTAGATGCATTCATGTCCTTAATGTTATGCTCCAGGAGACTCTGTCCAGGTGCACACTATCAGTCTGTGGCCTGGATGGGTACTGATGATGGTGCATACAATGTGTGGTCAGTGGATGTTCACAGTGGATGCCAGTGGAGTGCCCATCTCCCACTATCAGAACCAGCAGTGCCCTCAGTGGTGACCTGAACCACCTTGCCCGCAGCTGCAGCAGCCACCAGGAAGGAGCTGTTATGCATCTGTCACCCCATCCCAGGGCTCTGGTGCCACGGGTGTGCATCTCACTGATGAGCTATCGAAAAATGGTGATGTCAAGATGGATGCTTTCTATCATATGGACCACTTCTGGCTGTATGACCTGCCGGCCTAGAGACAGCTGACCATCCAGCCTCAAGCTGGTGAGAAGGAACCAATGGAGAGGAACACCATAAACCTTCAGCTGTTGCTGACCCAGGGCCATGGACACCAGGTAACCAATGCAGCCCCCATGGTCTCCTCTGCCATACTAACTTGTTGCCGTCAGCCCCATGCAGTTGGTTCTCTGCCTTCTTGCACTGACACCTTCCATGCCAGCTTCCCAGAGGAGAAAAGGAATGTGGAGACATGCTCACATATGCCGCAACCACGATTGCAACATTTATATTTGACACCACACATGAGAAGGCAATAAGGGGATGTCTCCTCCCAGCAGCATGCTACCGCTGTCTTGTGTATTAGCTGTGCCAGGTGAAGGTTCAGCTTACTGACTTGGAGGGTTATACAATTACAGGATGAACATTGTGTGTGATCAGACTCAAACTGGACTTGTATTATGCAATTAACTGTCTCTTTTCCTTGTGTTATGCTGGTGCTCAGCACACTACTATTGTACATGTTTGGGTGTTGCTGTTGTCAATAAAGAACTGAAGATCTTACTCCCACAAATGATCCCTCTACCACCCACAGTCCAAAGCCAGACACCAGCCTTCATTCACAGTAGGTCATGCCATGTCACCTAATCTTCCCACACACTGGCCAGAATTGTTCTGATTCTATGAACTGGTTCAACTGAGGAGGGATATTGTACTTCTGATGTACATATCAATGGAACAGTCATGTAATTCTGCATACATCTAGAGAGATCACTAGGCATGGCACAGGAGATACACACTGATCTGACAGAACATTTTGACCACCTACATAATAGGTAGTATTTCCACCTTTGGCCTGGATAACAGCAGCAATGCATCATGGCATGAAAGCAATAAGGCCTTGGTAGGTCGCTGGAGGGAGCAAGCACCAAAACTGCACACACAAGTAACCAATTTCCTGTAAATTCTGGGTAGGGGTGCAACGAGTGTGATGAGTGTGAACACAATGCTCCTAAATAAGAAATTTACCAAAGACAAAGGAAGACTACAAACTTTCCTTTTATTGAATGGGTATTGAGACCATAATTTAATCTGACCAGTCTGTCACTGCTGTGTTTCACCAATTCCTCTATATTGTTTTCACAGTCCAATAGCAATGTGTACCAAGTAGCTGCAGACTAGAAAGGAATCAGTGGGAAACCTCCATGTACATAAATCACATAGCATTGTTGGCTTTGCAAGCCAAGTACTGGTTCAGCTACCTAGTTCAAAAAGCTGTCACCTTTCGCTCACATTGGTGATTTTACTTCATGACTTGTTGATAATGTGCTTGAACTGTAACTGTGCAGTGCCGGTGGCTGAAATGGCTCCATTTGCTACTCTACTGTTGTTGACAGTGAGCTAAATGAAAGAATGAAATTTAGTACAGGTAAATGGCCTATTCCTTTCAAACATAGCCTTTATTAGTATTATACACAGAAAATACCAAGAATCACAGTAAATTAAGAAAGAAAAGTGTCAGTGGTAATTAGTACTAGCCTAAGCCATCAGTGGAGTATCTCTACATATGTTATGAGACCTAAAGGCTGAGATACAGAAATACTGACAGTTTCTTGTGCATACCACGCACATATATACTGTGAATAGTCATTACACAAAATACTCTTTCGGAAACATGTTCAGGAAACTGTAGCTTTTCGCGATGGACGTCTCTGTGTATCTTCCCTCTTGTATATTTCACTCTGTTTTCAAATCTAATACTGCGTATCATTGTCAGAATATGAAGTCAAAACAGGTGTTACATAGTAACCAGACAAACTTAGCTGTTGTACAGAAAGGAGTGCATTATTCAGGCTTAAAAGTTTTCAGTGCTCTACCTACATTCGTCAACGGTGTCTCTCTTGAAAAACTAAAGTTAAAGGGAAAATGGAAAATTTAGCTGTTGTAAAATACATTCTATTAAAAACTGCAAGGTTCGCAGGAGAACTTCTGTAAAGTTTGGAAGGTAGGAGATGGATACTGGCAGAAGTAAAGCTGTGAGTACCAGCTATGAGTCGTACTTCGGTAGCTCAGTTGGTAGAGCACTTGCCCGCGAAAAGCAAAGGTCCCGAGTTCGAATCTCGGTTGGGCGCACAGTTTTAATCTGCCAGGAAGTTTCATATCAGTGCACACTCCGCTGCAGAGTGAAAATCTCATTCTGGATACATTCTATTAACTTATCAATTATTTTAGCTTTAATGAGTGTACATTGTTGTAGATTTAGTATGTAAGTGGATGTCCCATTAGAGTAAGCATAAATATGAATTACTCCCATTGTAAAAGACATACTGATTTTTTAATTTGATATTTTTAAAATTAATGTGTTGTAGTGTACATGTAAATACACTTATAAGATAAAAATAGAAGAAGAAAGAAAAAAAGGAAATCATCCATGAAGGAGTTATCTAAATTGTACATAAATCAGTAGGTGTGAAGTACATGTACAGACAAACAAAAAATTGTGATTTCAGAAAAATTACATGATTTATTCACGAGAAAGAGATTCATAAATCATGTACTTATATTGTGTGTGAATTGCTGTCTATCGGCTATCTATGTATGTTATGTTCTGGACACGAGTAAATAAAAAGCAATCTATGTTTTCCTCACATTTTTGAATCACCTGAAATGACATATGTGAGATATAATAAAGATTATGACCAGTCATTAGGTTCTCAAACTACTTGTGCAGTGGTTCCCAGCCGTTTCTGTTCCTGTGGAGTTATTTTTAAAATGTTTTTGTATGGCAGAGGGCATTCAGCTTGCTTTATATCTCACATGTTAATTGTGTTTGAGTGGTGATGCAAAGGAGGGAAGGAAGAAGAGATTCAGTTGCTATTTTTTTTACAATAGTAGTTGCAAAAATCCTCGCAGATGTGTACAGAAATACAGGGTGAGCACAAAGTCTTGTGCTGATTATAACAATTTATTACAGAATAAGCGTTTGGCTTAATAATTTACATTTGATGCCATTACGTAGGTTAGTGTTACTAGCTTTTTTAAGATCACATATGTTAGTAAACCTCAATGTATGCTCCCTTGGTAGCTCGGAGAATGTCGAGGCAGTATTCCAGTAACCACCAGGTGTTTCGTAACGTGTTCTGTCACAGTACCCACAGCTGCTTGTATCCTTGCCTTTAGTTCATTGACACCAGCAACTCGTGTGACGAAGACTCTGTCCTTGATATAGACCACAGAAAGAAAGTAAAGGGGCGTAATATTTGGAGAGCGGGTTGGCCAGTGTGTTGGACCATTCCTTCCAGTCCATCGATCCAGAAATGTTTCATCCAGGATTTCATGGACTATCAAAGCCTAGTGGGGGAGAGGGGTTTATTCCACCTCGCTGGAAAATTATCCATGGTTGTATTGTTGATATTCTTCTAACTGTGGGGCAATGATCTGTTGCAAAATGTCTAAGTAAATGTTAGCAGTAATGGATTTTTCCATGAAGAAAAATGGTCCAAAACCTTGTTATGCATGAGGCCGCACCAAACATTCGCTTTGTTGCTGTCTTGCTGTAACTGTACAGTAGCATGTGGAGCCTCTGAACTCCATATATGGACATTATGACTATTTACCATTCCACTGACATGAAAGATGGATTCATCAGTAAAGCACATGGGATTTAAGTAATTGTTAGTGCCATCAATTCTGTTGAGAATCTCAGTGGCAAATTCAGCACATCATCAAACCATGCGGTTGCAAGGACTGCACGATTTTCACTTTGTGAGCATGCAACCTAAGCCTTTCATGAAGAATTTTCACCACACTTGCTTGCGGAATTTGAAGTTCACATGATGCTTGACGCATTGATTTAGACGGACTTCGTTGAGATGATTGCCAAACACGATCAACGTTTGCATCACTCACATGAGGCCTGCCACGATCTTCAACCCTGCCTGTTTCATTAAATGTAGCATACGTTTGCTTTATTTATTTAACGTCAGGGGGGCTGGGTCCATAAGAAGCCAAAAATTTACCCTGAACACTGAAGGGTGATTTCGATTCATGAAACCAAAGCACACATTGCACTTTCTCCTGCTTCAATGCCATTTTGCCAGCAACTAACATGACCTAACAGACCGTGTCAGTGCTGTGGAGCACTAGCGCAATCTAATGCTCACAACAACTAGTAACACTAACCTATGTAACGGCATCAAATGTAACTTATTATGTCAAACAGTTATCCTGTTATAAATTTTTATAATCCGGGCAAGACTTTGTGGTCACCCTGTACTAGGGACCTCTGAAGCAAAGTCTCAGAACCACTGCTCCAGTAAAAATTTTTGCCCATCAAAAACTTTTATGGCATGTTGCTTTAGTAATTTTATGCATCTGTGTGTTTTAAAATGTTGCCAAATGCTATGCCTCTAATCCCAGACAAACCACTTCATGACCATTGCCTGAATCAAGTAAAAGTTGAATAATGTGTATGAGACAAATATGCATTACAAGAAGAAAATAAAATTCTTCAACAGGCAAACTGCCATCTGATGAAGCATACTACTAGCTTGAAAGGTATTTTGAAGGTACTGCAGAACATAGAGGAAGAGACTATTTCTGTGCTTAAAGGCATGCCAGATAATAATGAACAGTTGCTGGCTTCACAGTTATCCGAGACTACAAGTCTAGAAATTTTGGCTTAGCCAGAAGATCTTTACACTGATACATAACTTTTATTCGTTAAAGCATATGATTAGGTAAGGCCTACATTTGACATTTGCTTTCCACAGCCAAGAACAATAACTGTGTCTACATCTTCATGAATACTGGCAATTCACAATTAAGTGGTTGGCAGAGGTTTCATCAAACCACCTTCGAGTAAATGGTACCAAAGTGTGAATGGGACTCCTGATTTCACAAGTGAGCCCTTTGAGGTTTTGAAAGTGAAACCTACCTTAGGTGATTCAGATTTTTCTGTCCTTTGCAGTCCAATAATGGATGAGATTCAATATGATACAATGTTAAGTTTGACAACCGTTGATACTTCGGTTGTGTTGATATGGGATTTGGTATTGATTCTGACTGTATGCCAGTAGCAAAAGAGGCAATGGTGTTGATGCTTAAGTTTTGGGGTTTGAACTGTTTCATTAATTTTGTATGAAATCTTTCAATCATTTTGTGTTCAATTTCTAGACCATTTTTTTTTATTATTATTATTAAGTTCATCTGTTAGGAGTTGTTCAAAAGTTGATGTGTCAAAGTTTGGATATAGTGGTCTCTGTGTAATAAACTTTTGAGGTTATTATTTAAGTTTCATTCTGGTTAGGTAGTTGTCTGCATCTGCTAAGGCACCCTTTCCAACTTTTAACATCCATAATTTCCTTTTAACTGGGAAGTGAAATCGCTACATGGCCACTTTGGATCATACCATTGTATGTGTTTGCTGATCTCCATGTCTTCTGTTGGGTAATTTTTATCTTAAAATAGCTGGACACATTATTTAGAGATTATAGGTTTTGCAAAGTCCCATTAACATTTTCTCATTGTTGTTGATCTACGTATGTGCATGAAAACTGCCAGTTATTTTCTGTACTTGTCTCGAATTGTGTATGAATATGACTGGAAATGTTACAAATTTTGTGTGTAGCTGTACTGTTATTTTTTTGTAAGAAGTGATATTACAATTTATTGACAAAGAAGTAGATAATTTCAGATTTCAAATAAAATTTTCATTTGAGAGCATACCCTAGTTTTTCCTGAAAATTCTTTTTACAAATTTCATAGCCGAATATCTGTGCTTTATTGAGTGTAATGACAAGTTATAATTCTGGTTGATATGTACTAAGGAATCACAGAAGTTCTGTTCTGTGGATTAGCCTCTGAGTGCACAGCCCATTCAACCTTGGAAGTCCAAAGGACATATTGTGATACAAAATTTATTTTAGTACAAATATTTAATATCATTAAATCTGGAGCAATAATTTTTGTGTAGTACTGTACTATTCCAAATAAAAATCAAATCTTAAGTAGGGAACATCAAAAACTGAGGAACTTAGTAGTGTCATAACTGAAAAAGTCTTTTTCTGTGTTTACTGTGAATTACTTATGGCTGACAGTTTCATTTCACTTAAAATGAGAGTAACAGTTTGTTCATTATCCCACAATGTAAGCCAAGGTTAATGAACTAGGTTTTTCATTAAGAAATAAAAAATAAACTGTCTGAAATGTGGGTAGACCTTCTTGAAAGTATACTGTATCAAAATTCATTCTCAGAAACAACTGTCAATTACACATGTGAACTAAGAGGGCAAGCACCACCCATTGATTTAACCAAGAAACTCACTACCTTGGCTCCACAGCATGACAGACTACCATGCTTCAATCGGTGGCCGTGCTTATCACAGGTAGAGGCAGATCCACATTTTTTAACCTCAACAAAACTAGCCCATTCAACATGCAGTTAGTGTTGGTGTGCTGTGAGTAAAATAGTGTGAGGGATTTAAAGTGTATCACAGAGAAGCAATGTGTAACTGTGTTTGTACATGCACTGGCTAAAATGCCACACATCTCCACTAATGAAGAATATGTACATGTGGTACATGTTTACAGCTGCTGACCATGTACTTCAACAACCTGTGCAAAGATATAAGGAATCTGTACCACTGGAACCTCAGCTCAATAGTAAGTTGCAATATTTGTTCTGATTAACAAAATTTATAATTCCATTCATCTTTCAAATATGATGTTTCTTTTTTTAAAAAATGCAAATTTGATGCTCATAAAGGGAGCCTTTGGGGCCAGTATATTGCACGGGAAAACTTATTAGAAATTTCAGTCTCTTTCATATTGTCTGTAATATTTTGGAAATCTGTTTGTATCACCAACATTTAAGAATCTCAATTGTCCTATCAAATTCAAATTACCTCTTTTATCAGTAACTGGCAGAATTCCAGTATTTTGAATTATTTGGTCAAGATATATATATATATATATAGTTTTCTTGGTAGATGTTTACTCAGGCTTGCAGTGATCAGAAAGTTGTATTGTTTTGTATGATTGTAGAAGAAATGATGTAGAATGCAGTTACTTCAGGATTAAGAGAGATAACTTACTAAAGGCGGAAGCAATAAGATTTCAGTAGACACACACAAGTGATAGAAGACTTCCAACTTTTGCATTTACCCTTTGACAAGCTACAGTAAAATGGAAAAACACACACACTCACATATACACAACTATGCCCCTGCACGGAGTCAACTAGACTAATAGTGCCAATGTTATTTTTCAGCAGATGGACTGGTTGTAGAGGTGGTAGCTCTGGGTGAGGATGGTAGAGAAAGAGAGAGGAATGCGAGAGGGAGGGGTGGCATGTATATGGGTTGGCATGACTGTAGCAGCTGCTAGGAAGCACCACATTCTGAAGGTGACATGGGGAATTGAATTGGAAGAGATGGGCGTGGCAGACAGAGGAAGGGGAACTATTGGGTGTAGGGTGCAGTTATAGTGGGACACCTGAATTGAAGCCAGGACAATTATGGGAGCGGGGTGGGGTGGGGAGGGGGGTGTTGCAAGGACAATTTCTATCTGCAAAGGTGAGAGAGGCTGGTGGTTACGGGAAAGATACAGATGGCTTTGGTTGTGAAGCAACCACTGAAATTTAACATGTGGCATATTGAGCGACTAGATGCACAGCTTTGTTCTTGACAATCTTTTGGCAGTGGCCATTGATCCTGGTGGACAGCTGGTAGCTAGTTACACCAACATAAAAAGGCTGATCAGTGTTTCCAGCCCAGCTGATGAATGACATGGCCACTTTCACAGGTGGCCCTATTTCTTATGCGGTACAATAAGCTTGTGACAGAACTGGGGTAGGAGGTGCCGAGTGAAAGGACTGGGTATGTCTTGTTACTTAGTCTGTCACAGGGATATGATCCCTGAGTCAACCAGGTGGGAATGGGACTGACATAGGAATGGACTAGGACATTGTGTAGGTTGGGTGGGTGATGGAAGATCGCTTTAGGAGGAGTGGGAGGTATTTTGGGTAGGATGTCCCTCATATCAGGGCAGGATGAGTGATAGTCAAAGCCCTAGATAAGGATATGGCTCAGTTGTTCCAGTCCAGGAGGATACTGGGTGATGAAGAGGTGTGGAGGGGGGGGGGGGCTCAATTCTGTAGCTGATTCTTGGTGGTGGGGGGAAGGTTGGAGATCTGTGAGGATATAGCACAGGAAATCTGGTTGTGGACTGGAATTGGAGTGTGCCTGTAAGTGTGCCTGCCTGTGGAAGCCTTTGTGAGATGACCAGCACACTGGGCAATGGAGTTCTCATGACTGCAAATAGATTACTCATGGGGGCTAGGCTGTAGAGGAGGGGTGTTCTGGTGTGGAAAGGATTACAGCTGTGGAAATACATGTAGTAGAGTCCATTCAAAATGCAGTGTCCAAAGTGCAGTATCCAGTTTATGTCCAATGTGCTGGAATGCCATTTGTTTGTTCAGAAGGGGAGGCCAACATCGTTTGCCTCCTCTCACCTGCTTTTGGCCATCAGTGATGCACTGTGATCAAAGAATTGTGGTGCACACCCTGCAGTTTATCTCAAAAAGTTTTATAGAAACTGTTCAGTAAAAGAATTTCATTTTTGTGGTACTTATGGCTTTATACATCAGCTTCATGATGATGTGCCCACCATTTTGTTAATGGTCTTAGTTATTGTGATATTTGCATTTAAATAAGACACTGGGAGAAACTGATAAAGTTTGCAATGAAACATAGAGGTTACTATGATTTTGTGATTGATAACGTCACATAATACGTTGCTGTGTATGGAATATAAGTAACATGTAGAAATTTTCCTTAGACTAAAATGTATGTTACCAATCTCAAGAAAACTGCTCTTATGTGGCACACACGTTCGCGAACATGTGTGCCACCCATGATAACGCGCAAAAGTGAGACTATGTTTCCATATGGTTATTATGCAAAACTTCATTATCTATTAAATTATTCCATTCACTATGGACTTTTTTGATGAAAGAATGTAATTTTTAAGTGTCACTGATAGCTTCAGAAGTGAATAATGCTGTGGGTTTTTGGACATAGGTAAAGACATTCCAAATTTATTATTGTACCAAGGATATGTTTATTGATAAAATATTGACCTTAACTTTTCCTGAGTTCCTGAGTTAGTAAGCCACTGTTTCAGAATTCTCTCATGACAGCTCCTTCACAACATTTAATGAGGTGAGATTTTGTACACTGCACTGTATTTTGGCAAAAGAAGCAAATTTTAACAGGGCAACAAAAGGACTGTAGGTTTTACTAAAAAATCGCTATTCATGATGCTTCTCTGAGAGTTACAAGTGATTTAAAAGCTAGGTTAAAATAAATTCCTGTTTTTGTTGCATTTCCAGTGGAATTTTTTTATACTAACCAAATCAGAGGAGACAGTGTATCATTTTCAATGGTCATCTTGTAAGTGTGGTCATGGAGGTGCTTTGCTTAGTATTTACAAAAAAATATGAGTGTAGGCCTTAGTTAAAATGGAACTTTCCCTGCAGCACTTGGCATTTCCCCTACAGTGCCTGCCTGCACTCCTCACCACCACTGCTTCCCCATGCATGCCCTGCCGACTGTACATCTACTGGCAACATGATTCTGCACAAACCCTGCTATTTGTGCTTAGTAGGTTTAATGTGGACAGAGGTGGGTGGCGCCATAAGAGATGTGGAGGTCAATGTCTAAGAAGGTGGTGTGTTGAGTAGAGGAGGACCATTTGAAGTGGATGGTAGTTTTGGGAAGCTATGAAAATTTCTTTGAAATGGCCCATAAACAAAGGAGAAATAGTTGTGGGTCAGAATATAGTTCGTAAGGTGCATAGGGCCCACCCGGTTAGTTGAGCAGTCTAATGCACAGATATCCGGTGCAGAAAGGAGCGCCTGGTCCCCAGCATGAATCCGCCCAGTGGTTTTGTGTCGAGGTCTGGTGAGCCGGCCAGTCTGTGGATGGTTTTTAGGAGGTTTTCCATCTGCCTTGGTTAATGCAATTAAATTCAGTTTATTAGTGTCCTTGTAGTACATCATCAAAATGACATAGGACTTGTCAATAAACATTACAATTTAAAATACATGTACATGAAAACTTATAATTAAATTTACTTCTCATTTAGACATTACAATTTTAATTGAACTATAAGAACATTAACATAAAAATATACAAGTAGGATAACAACGTACAAAAAAAAAAAAAAAAAAAATGAAAGAAAGCTAGTGATTCTCACATCAAAGATTATTTCCATTGTCAACTTTACACTGTTTCGCACTTTCATAGAAACAGCAAGTATTTAAATATGAGCAATTACACAAATTTATTATGTCAGAGAAATATTAACTGCACTTTTATTGTCAATGATTCATAAACACTTCAATACTGTAAAAGCTATTGCTCAATAACATGTTTTTTTAATTCTCTTTTAAATGCATGCACTTTTGGTATTATTTTTAATTCTTTGGGGAGAGCACTGTTGAGGATTTTGGGTTGGTATAGTACACTTTTGTGATACATAGCTGTTTTATGAATTTCTCTGTGGAAATCATTCCTATTCCTTGTTTCTTAGTTGTGAATTTCCCTGTTTAATGTAGAAAATTCCTCGTATTCTTTTAAGAAACATATGCTTTCATATATGTATAAAGATGGTAGTGTAATGAGTTTTAATTCTTTCGAAGCATGCCTACAAGAGTATCTATATCATATACCATTTATTATTCTGACTGCCTTCTTTTGTAGTCTAAGTGGATGTTTTTTTAGACTGTTGTTCCCCCAAAACTGTACACCGTATCTTAATAAACTGTGCATGAATGAGAAATAAACACATAACACTGTTTTAATATTACATGAGCTTTTAAGCATTCTAAGTATAGAACATGTTTGACTTAATTTTTTGTTAATTGATATTAGATGCTTTCCCATCTTAAGTGTTCATCAAACCATACTCCCAAGAATTTAGTGTATGATACTTGTTCAATCTTACACTTATCCAGTTCTACTGTAAGGTTAGTTTTTATTTTATTTGTAAGATGTCTGAAGCTGATCCATGATGGTTTTTGTCATTCACAATGAGTCAGTTTTCATTAAACGATCTGTCTGCTTTGTCTGTAGCTAATGTGACTTTTTCCTGTAAGTCAGCTACACTATTTGCTTTAAGAAACAAACTTGTAATGTCAGCAAATAGTACTGTCAATGCTTCAGATAGTTGGCATGGTAGGTCATTGATAAATATTAAAAACAGTAATGGCCCTAATACAGATCCCTGGGGTAATCCGTACCAAACTCTCTTGGATCTTGATGAATATGTCCTATCTGCATGGCTTATCTCCACCTTCTGATACTTGTCTGACAGATATGATTCAACCCACTTGTGGGCAACTCCACGTATCCCATAGGCGTATAACTTACTAAGCAGTAACTTATGGCCCATGACATCAAAGGCCTTTGATAAGTCTAAAAACAAACTACAATTTAATTCCTTTTTATTTATGGAATTTAGAACAAGTTGCTAAAAACTGAAGACAGCTGTTTCAGTTGATTTATTTTTATGGAAACCATTTTGCACATTAACCAATATTCTATTCTTAATAAGAAATTTGTATAGTCATTGATAAATTATCCTTTCTATTATTTTTGAGAAACCTTATAACATTGATAAAGGAATAAAGTTACTAACATCATATTTATCACAGTTCTTGTAAAGTGGCTTTATAGTTGATATTTTAAGTTTTGATGGAAATACCCCTGTTTTAAAAGTTTCATCTCTAATTTCAGTGAGATGTGAGGCTATGTTTCTTGCACTTTGCTTCATGACTTTGTCAGGAATCCCATCACACCCACATGAAATTTTATTTTTTAATTTATTTATTGCATTTAGTACCTTTGATCTAGTTACTACATAAAGGAGCAATGTCATGTCATTCATGGGGATTTTTACCTTGCTATTGGAATTGCATTTAGTTTTAATTAAATTTATGGCTATATTTGTGAAATGTTGGTTAAATATGATGGCAATCTGAAGTGGGTACTTAACAGTTTTACCCCCACTTTTAATGATAAAGCTGTTATCTATTCTTTTGTGTCTACCTATATTTTTATTTATAACCTCCCAAGTTGACTTAATTTTGTTGTTACCTTCCCCAATATATGAATCATTATCAAGCTTCTTGGTTGCAATTATTACTTTCTTGTGCACGCTTCTATAACATTTGACATGTGCTTTCAGTGCTACATTCTTCCTTTCTGATTTATTTAACTTTCTGAATGTGTCTGATGACTTTCCAATCCCCTGTGTAATCTATGTTTTGGTTTTATGTTTAGTTTTGACTCTTTTTATAGGAAAGGCAACATCAAAGCAGTGTTTGTAGCTTGCAAGGAATGAGTCAAACTATGTGTTGACATCACCACTTGATTCACTACCCCAGTTGTTATCTTCCAGAATGTAACTGAAAATTCTTATGCCGTCATCATTTATAAATCTCCTTCCTATGTAATTGTTATTGATAACAGGGTCCTTGTAAGATGTGACATTTAAACTCAATTTGATGTGATCTGAGAAACCAGTGTCAATTACTCAGTGTTATACTCACACTTGTCCTTGTTTATAAATACTTGATCTATTATAGTTCCGCATCTGGTAACTTCATTTACAGTTGCCATCATATTATGACACAAAAACAGTTTGAACAGTTGCTGTTGTTTACTACACTCATTCTTAAAGTTAACATTAAAATCAACAAGAACAATTACATTATGTTTAAGTTCATTCAGTAGTCACTCAAGGTTTTCCATAAAAACGGCAAAGTTGCCCAATGGTGATTAGTACAAACACACAATAGTAATTTTTAATTTGGTTAGCTCACATTTACTGTATTCAAAATTTTTTCCTATGCATTTTAGTTTACTTTTTAATTTCTTTCGATTCTACCCCTGTCCTAACATAAATACATGTCCCACCCCCTTTATGATTGAGTCTACAAAATTTGCTAATCATTTCAAAATTGGGAATAAATATATCTCTTTTACCCAGTGCTCACTTATGCATAATATGTTAATGTCTTTTAGTCAGTTAATAGAACTTCTATTTCAGCTAATTTATTTTGTAGTCCCTGAACATTTTGGTATACAACTGTTAAAGTTGCATGTAGTGGATTTGCTGCACTATTTACCTTTGTACTTTCTTGTTGCTGACACTGTAAAGATTCTTTCTTTTCTTCTTCTTCGAATTGCTAACATCCCATAAAAAGTAGTCCCTGTGCACAGCAGCTCTTCTTATCCTGAGGCTCTTCCTTTGAGATGTCTTCAGAGCAGCTGATGAGTTTCTGGATCTGGTAGAATGGTTCTTGGCTGTTGGTGTGGTTGCAGTACTAGTTACAAGTGAGCATGAGGCATTAAGTGTGTCAAATGTGCTGACAGCTACAGCCTTGGAGGTTTCAGGTGCACATGAGTTTACACTAGCTTTGTAGGCTTTCTCATCTGATGAAATTGTTTCCTCTTCAACTCTGCTGGATGTTCCTGACATTTCTGCTGGTACCCCATATTCTACCACTCCTTCAGATATTGATACCGGTATGTTAGGTATCTCTCTCATCTTAGACATTACCTTGCAAAGTTCCAGTTGCTCAGTTACTGCTATGATGAGGATACTGGGTAGTTTGTGTTGATCATTGAGATTATTTACTGTTTTCATAATTTGAGGACAGACATACAGCTATCCTGCTCTATTTAGGAGATCTCCACTGTTTATGAAATGTTGTTTTCTGAAATCTAGCTGGACAAATGTTAATTTGGGTAGCACTTTGTTATTTTGTGAATCAGTCTGTTAGCTTTTTTGATTTCTTCGTTAACATGAGATTTCTTTAAAAAATGAGGGCTGAATCCCCTTATTCCGGCTCAGCTACACTATGTCAACAATTGCTGTGCATACAAGTTCTCCACATATGCATACACCACCATTACTCTACCACACAAACATAGGGTTTACACTCGTCTGGTGTGAGACATTCCCCGTTGGAGGGAAGGGTGGGGGGGTCCACCGGGGACCAAACAGTACAATAACCCTGGGTTTAGTGTGGAGCAGCAGAGGAATGAAGTGAACTGCTGTAGTCGTCGTGGGGTTGTGGACCACTGCAGCTGTGGCAAGGACAGAGTCTCCCATCATCTCTAGGTCCCTGGTTAACATACAACAACAAGGTGTATGAAGTTTGAAAGA
The DNA here is from genome assembly GCF_023897955.1 of Schistocerca gregaria. Taxonomy (NCBI): domain Eukaryota; kingdom Metazoa; phylum Arthropoda; class Insecta; order Orthoptera; family Acrididae; genus Schistocerca; species Schistocerca gregaria. The sequence continues at coordinate 454,355,552 of NC_064931.1, forward strand.
CATTGGAAGGGAGAGATAGTGTTAGATAAGCAAAGCCTTGGACATGATGGACGTTAGTGCACAGGGAAGCGCCGTCAACAGTGATGAGTAACGATCCATTGGGTTAGGGGAGTGGGGATGTCAGTAGGCTGGTGAAGGAAGTGATTAGCAACTTTAATTTGTGGCGAGTAGGTTTTGAGTTATTGATTGGAGGTGTCAGTAAACAGGAACAGAAGTTCGTTCAGTTCAATCAAATAGCTAGTCACAGTGGAGCGTCCAGGATTGTTGCTTTGCGGATTTTGGGGAGAGTATAGAACGCCAGTGTGCATACTGTTGTTTGGGTTAGGAGGGAAACAGACTCAATGAGAGATCCTGAGAAGGACCTACAGATTTTGGTAGGGGTTGGAGGTTATATTGGACTTTGAGAATGGGATCACTCCGGCAGAGCTTGTAGGTGGAAGAGTCAGGCAGTTGTCAGAGACCTTCCATCAGGTAGACACTATGATTCATCACAGCAGTGGTGGAGCCTTTGTCGGCAGGGAAGATGATTAGGACAGTATCTGTTTTCAGAATGTGTATAACTGTCTTTTCTTCTGCCGAAGGTTTAGTGTTCTTAGGAAGGGACCTGTGGCATGCTGGTGAGGCTTAGTTGGGATTAGGTCACCTTCAGCTTGTGTCGCTTCACACTGGCCACTACAATCATGCCAACCCATGTGCTTGCCACCCTTCTTCCTGCATTCCTAGCCAGCAAACTGCCCACCTTCCTCCAAGACGTTAGCCCCTCTACTCCTTCCCCATGCTTCCTGCATCCCTATCTCTCTACCTGCCCCACCCAACACTACCCCCCTCCCCCCCACAACCAGGTTACCTGCTGAAAATAAAATCATTAGCACTGTTAGCCTAATGGGCACCATGTAGGGCATAGGTGTGTGTGTGTGTGTGTGTGTGTGTGTGTGTGTGTGTGTGTGTGTGTGTGTGTGTGCGGAAGTCTTCGGGCTGTTATGGAGAGAGATCAGTCATGTTGAGTCAAGTCTTGAACTAACTTTCATGTAAGATGGAGTGGAGCTATATCTGTTGGAGTGATCGCTGTAAACAACCTGCGTATCATTAAAGTATATTTTTTATAATTCTTCAATTACAAAAAACAATGCATTCTTATCATTTATGAAACCAGTGTCTATTTAAAACTGACTTTCTTTAGCATGTTTCCAGTAGATAAAATGTGAAGTTAATTGATGTTTATGTTGGAAGGGCTGGATTAGGCATATAAACTATAACGATTTTCATCTGCAAATTAATATCTTCACTGAAACTGTACAAAACTGGGTCTCCTAAAAATTAATACCCCAAAAAATATTACAACAATCAGCTGAGCCACAGATAGTATGAAAAATCAAGATGAGTATCAGAACTGTTTATGGCTAAATCAACAGCCACCGTGGAACTAGTATTCTATCATGCCATTTCCCATTACACAGTGTTATATACTTACATGTGGTGAGTGTCCTTATGTCGTTCATCCAAGCCTTATGCCTCAGTAGTGTGTCTACATTTTGTGGTATGCAGTTGCAGCTGTTGCTGGTATAAAGCTAAGTACAGACAAAGTTATTTGTGCCCTGTTATATAGTTAGAAAATTTAATAGTTTTCAGCCTTTATTTGAATTGTTTGAGGTGAAATAACAATTTCATAAACAGCTAATTAGTAAGTGTACAGCACTGATAAATTTCATCCTCTTGGAGAAGTTCCTGAAGTTGAAAAACAGGAAATAATCAAATAATAGTTAGCACTGACTACTTCACCCACTATGCTGTCATCAACACTGTGCCAACTGCCAAGGCTACAGAATTTGCTAGGTTCCTTTTAAACATAATAAGTTTTTTGGCTACATTTTAAATATTTAACTTGCTGACTGTCAATGATATGACTGAAGTGAGGAGGGTTTAATGCGGTTCCTCCACTTAAATACCATCTGGGTTGAGTTTTACATACTCCCAGGCAATTTGTGAGTTCTAAAAAAAAATAACATAGTCAAAAAACACAAAGTACTTTTAAAATGAGCTTATTGCATCAGAACACATACGAAATTAACTTGTATTTAGTGCCCAAAATATTTCATAACACTAATGCCACACTGACTCTAAAACTGAAGCCAAACTAACACAATACTTACAGTTGCAGTACTGATACAATACTAACTTGAATCAGCTACCACTGTTGCTGCTCATATAAGTTCCAACATTATAAACCCATATTACGTATCATTTAAATTTAACATAATTGAATTTACAGATGGAATTTCTGTTCTTTCTCAAAATTCATTGTGGAATTTAACTTCACAATTCTTGACGATGTTTCTGAAACAATTAGTATGTGAAATATCACAGTTGTCATATGAAAATTTCACGCAATGGTCATCAATAACAACGTCCTAAATATTTCTTTTACTTACTTTGCGACTACAGTATAACTTTTATTTTTGTTCTTCTCTCTCTCTCTCTCTCTCTCTCTCTCTCTCTCTCTCTCTCTCTCTCTCTCTTTAATAGTGATAACCTTTCACAGTACTTGTTCATCATAACACAATTTATTCCATATTTCCACTAATTTAATATACAGAATTCATGCAGTAGTCCTTGCAATTTAAAATTGTTGAGTTGTTTAGTTCTCAGTAGGCATATTTTCACTTAAAAAAGGTGGATAATTGTGACATGAGTCCACAACAAGAATGCATTCAACATAAATATTATTCATTTGCTGTGAAACCACAAACTGATTGGTTTATGACTTGTATTCTAATCTGTATGAACTTCCCTCTCACGTTTTAAGTGAAATTGACTTGTTAACTTTTTCATGTCAAACTAAATAGAACACCCTGGTATTGTATGAGAGAAAATCGTGATGGTCCAAACTCTGAACCTGTACACTATATGTCTCAGTACATTGTAGTCTACATGGATCAAGTACTTAGCAGACCTACTATTTTAATTCTGCAAAGCTGAACTCCTAACCCATCATTCACACCTGTCAGTCTGCAAATTTTGAGTGTGAAAGTACTACATCCATAGACACCTCTTCTACAATACTTATATATTGGGACCAATGTCCCTTGTAGTCTGGTCCCTTCAATCCCACAAAACATCCAACTTATATACTGTCAATACCCAGTGTCCTCCAACTTCATATTCTCACAGGAGAAGCTGTGTAGTGCAGTCACTGAGGTATAGCGTTTGTGATCCTAGACTGTTGTATAGGGGGACTTGAATTAAACTCATCTGAAGTGTAAAATTTTAATTTCGATATTCGGTTCGAGTAGAGTCTAGATGTACCCACAAATATTAAGAATCATTGTATTGGAATGTTCTGCAACTGTATATATAGCGTATCTGTTCTGGCCGGAGGCAGTTCACTCCACAGTCTTTTATGTGCAAGTGCTGAATAAACCTTTATTAAGTGAAGTTAGTGTTCTTCATTCATCTAATTACACCTTCTTCTACGTCACATTATCCCAGTGGAGGCACTGGGTATTGGAACCTGTGATAATGCACATTATCGACGACACAGTGGCTCCTATCAGGCCACAACAGAGCCACTGTTTACGTGGCGAGAAACCTGAGTTCCATCCATATTCAACAGGTCGCAATCTATCAGAGATAGAAGAAAAAAAAGATGTTATGATGACAGCAACTGTGTACCACCACATGAAACATCCTTCCGCGTTCTCTGGTGACAATGGTCAAGATCCAAACAAGTGGCTGAAGGTATATAAGCATATAACCATATTTAACAAATGGGATGACATTGTGTGTTTCGCTAACGCATTTTTCTAATTGGAGGTCATTGCCAAGCAATGGTATGAGAACAATGAGGAGAAGTTCACAAGCTGGGAAGTATTCCAGGTGGAACTTTGCAAGTATTTCAGCCACACACAACGACAGAAGTGCAATGCTGAAAGTAAATTAAAGTGCAGGACACAGCATCCAGGAGAAACTACAGAATCCTACATTCAAGACATCTTGGAGCTGTGTAAAATAGTATATCCTAGAATGAAGGGGGAAGATAAGGCAGATAAGGGCCGGCCGTAGTGGCCAAGTGGTTCTAGGCGCTTCAGTCTGGAACCACGCGACTAATCCAGTCACAAGTTCGAATCTTGCCTCAGGCATGGATGTGTGTGCTGTCTTTGGGTTAATTAGGTTTAAGTAGTTCTTAGTTTTAGGAGACTGTTTACCTCATATGTTAAGTCTCATAGTGCTCAGAGCCATTTGAACCATTTGAAGATATGATTGCACATCTCATGAAGCGTGTTGCTGAGGACATGTATCAAGCCCTAATCCAGGAGGGGGTTTTGACAGCAGACGACCTCATAAAATGGTGACAGTATATCGAGACAATGCGTCAAAAAATAATTGCGTGCAAGAGGATTGAACGGATTCCAAACGTCATATCGATGTCTGTGATAGAGGAAGGAACTAATTTCACTAGTGTTCTTCGTCAGATAGTGAGAGAGGAACGTCAGAAGGCACTTGGGTCGCACAGCGGCAAAATACTGAGACGCTTCAAGAGGTCATAAGGGAGGAAGTGGAACAGACATTGAACCCTATCTCTCGTCCGTCATTTCCCCTTAAAACGGTGAAAAAGTCAAGATCCAGACGGAGTTACGTTCCTACAATGCCACATGAGGAATCTATTTGGGCAAGAAAGAAGACTGACGTCTGGAGGACCCAGGATAACCATCCAATATTTTTCCACTGCGGACGACATGTGGTGCGCTATTGTCGAGAAACGGGGCGGATATTTGCTGGCGCCCGCGCCAGAAGTCAACGACCAATCTTAGCCGATGCCAACTCCCGGAAGGCAAAGACGAACAAGAAGGTGTGGGTGCAGGACAACATAGGTCACCATCGCCGCAAGCTAGCCGCTGGAGAGGACGCTCCCCAACACGCCGGTCTAGGTCGCCATCGCCGTTTAGAAGCTCCAGCCAATCACCTAGCGGCCGCAACCTGGAAAAGTAAAGGGTGCAACCTTCCCTGGAGGTGAGTCTGCCGAAGAGAAAAATCCTCCGCCGTCGCTCACTACAAAATTGATAGGAAACTACGTCGAAATTCTCATCGATGTCCGACCAGCCCAAGCTCTTGTGGACTCTGGAGCATCATATTCAGTGGTTTCGGGGAAGTACCGTCGCCAGCTGCAGAAAAGCGTATTTCTCGACAGCAGAACATTTCTGCTGAAGGTGGCTAATGGGAAATATGTAAAACCAACAGGAGGATGTGTCATTCGTGTGGATGTAAGTGGCCATACACAGTGCTTAGAATTCATCACCTTACAAGGGTGTACTCATGACGTCTTTCTCGGATGGGACATTTTGAAAGCTTCTCAGGCAATTATAGATTGTTGTCGCTCGAAGATTATGCTAGACGAGATGAGATACGGTGGACAGGGAGATGCACATCCGAGTGTAGAGACTATGTGTGCTGGATGAAGTGATCATTCCTGCGGTCAGCACTAGAAAGGTAACTGTCATGTGTCATGCCATGCATCAATCCATGGATCTTGTAATAGAATCTAAGAGAAGCATACCACTGAAGAATAACTTGGTCATCCTAGCCTCTGTCGTCTCGTTTAAGAAGGGATTCGGTGAATTGTGGATAGTTAACTGTCGCTGAGAACCACAGATCCTTCCAAGACCCATATGTGTAGCAAATGCTGAGCTGTTAACTGCCGAACAGCTGAGCATCATAGAAACCTCCCATGCCGAGTCTGTGGGCAAAATTGGCGCTATCACTACGAGACAAGATCAGCTCGACTATCACCAGATCTGACTAAGGAACAACAGAGGAACCTACTTGCCATTCTTCAAGAGTTCTCTGAATGCTTCAAACCACAGGTGAAGAGCAAATTAGACATTTCGACAGTGAAGCACCAGAATAGCACTGGACACCCATCAGCCAATAAGCCAGATAGCATACCTTATGTCAGCAACGGAACGACGAATAATTCGCGACAAGGTAGAGAAAATTAAGATTAGAAGGGAAGTAGGCTAAAAGGCTATTTCCTAGAAGAGGTGAAGAATGACATAATTCAACCTTCACAGAGCCAATGGTCGTCACCAGTGGTTCTCGTCAGAAAGAAGGATGGCAGTTGGCGCTTTTGTGTTGATTACAGGAAAGTTAATAAGGTAACTAAAAAGGACGTTTACCTCCTTTCACGAACTGACGATACACTAGATTGTCTGAAGGGGGCTAAGTTCTTCTCAACCATGGACATGTACTCGTGATACTGGCAAATTGAGGTAGATGAAGCCGATCGTGAGAAAACTACAGAAAGAGAATGTCTTGCTGTGATCTGGGCCATGTGCAAATTTCGACAGTATCTCTATGGAAGGCTATTCACAGTTGTTACAGACCATCATTCACATTGTTGGTTGACAGGTCTTAAGGCTCATAGTGTACAAAAGTGTAAAAAAACACCAAGATGCCGACTGTCTCTCAAGAAACATCCTGCACAGGACCATCAGGACTTTGATAAAGATAGTGATTGTCTCGCTGCATTCCAGGATCTCTCTGCTGAGCTGAAGAAGGACCCCAAGATATCTCAAATAATGCTTGACTTAAATCGGTCAGAGGATGTGAAAGAAAAGCAAGAAAAACTTTGATCAGTTTGGAAATATGTGGCTACCATTGATTCCTAAACACGTGTGCTAAGACGTTCTACAGAAAATCCATGACAAACCTGAGGCCAGACATTTAGGATTTATTAAGACATAGGATAGGATGCGCAAGAGAGTTTTCTGGCCAGGTTTATTTAGGAGTGTCCGTCACTATATGTCGCACTGTCGAGTGTACCAGAGGGGAAAGGCAGTTCCTCAGAAACCACCTGACCGACTCATACCAATTCCACCAGCCGAAACGCCTTCCCAGCGAGTTGGGATTGACTTCCTCGGACGATTTCCAACATCTGCTAGTGGCAATAGATGGATTATTGTTTTGCACTGATTAACTGATACACTATGCCATTACAAAAGCCGTGGAAACAGCCGGAGCGTCCGAGATAGCCAAATTCATCATGGAGGTGCTATCTTTCGGGAGTTTGCCTACAACACTGCCAAACGAGACGCAACATGATTTTCGCCATTTTCCCTGGTGCATGAGCTAAGCCGACTACGACGATGGACACTGTGTGTCCATTACATCCTGATGACGTGGAAGACGACTACATTGGCCAGATGTTAACCAGAGCGGAGGAAGCTCGACAATTAACTCGACTCCGCTTGCTGCAGGCTCAAGAAAACGATTGCCGAAGGTATGACGCGAGCTACCACCCTGTTGTCTACCAGCCTAGTGACCTCATCTGGATCTTCACTCCTGTTCGGAAAGTTGGTCTCTCTGAGAAGCTCCTCAGGCGCTACTTTGGTCCTTATGAGGTTATAAGACAGTTGTCTGACGTTACTTATGAAGTTGAAGATTTCAACCCAGACACAAGACGACGAAAGGTCAGTGATACGGTCCACGTCGTTTGAATGAAGCCCTATAAGGATCCTTTAGGTGAATGCCATAACAATTACGCTGCTGCTACGCAATTGTATGCGGATCGTTTCCGAAACAGACGACACTCAAACGAAAATATTATTCGAAATTGCACTCAGTGAGCTCGAAATGGATACATGCACCATTCACCTCGTCATCTCGAATACAATAAAAATTATGCTTGTTCTCTTATTGTTCTCGCGTGTGTTCTGGATCCCGAAATTAGTAGTTGTGCGATTCAGAGACAAACTGGAATACCAAAACTGTTTTGAGGATTCTGAAGGCATATAATTATCGTGCTTATCATATTAACGCTGAAAGATATGCAAATACGTGTGCATTTCTGTCAATGGGCCTTGAAATGATAAGAGGTGACAATGATTTTTTTTTAGATATGTTATGATCACCGATTAAGAAACATTCAAAAACAATGGCGAATTAAATCGTCATGATTGTCATCCACAGTGGCACAGACCCATTGACAATCAACATAAATGGTCGTTAATGGTCTGGTGAGGAATTCTAAACGGTTACTTGATAGGCCCGTATTTTTTTCACCGAAATGTTACTGGGGAATCTTATTTACAACTTCTCGCTGATGATTTGTTGGAGCTAATGGAAGATGTTGGATTACAAACTAGGCAATGAATGTGGTTCCAACAGGATGAAGCAGCTCCCTATTATGCTAAAAATGTGCAGAACGTTTTAAATTTACGGTACCCTCATCGGTGGATAGGATGTGGCAGACCAATTCAGTGGGGTCCACGTTCACCAGACCTAACATCTCCTGATCTTTTCTTGTGGGGTTATTTAAAAAATATTGTTTATGAAAGACAGCCCACAACCTGCAGCCATATAGAGCAATGCATTCGAAGAGCATGTGCAGCCATACCACTGGATGTGCTGCTCAAACCTGTCGACAACTTTCGCAGACGATTGACTTTATGCATTGAAGCAAATGGGGATAATTTTGAACAATTTCTTTGCTGCTTATTTCATTAATTAAACACCGTAAATTGAGAGAGGCAAGGGGACTCACACTAATGAGGCACCCCAACATGTGAGAGACAAGGTGACTCACACTAATAAAGCACCCCAACATGTGAGAGGTAAGAAGCACCCCATCGAACATCATTTTCTACGTCCATGTCGTTGTTCCTGGGTAACGCTAAAAGTAGGATACAGGTACCTTAACTTGGCGTAACGAAATAATTGGTGCACATTTTTTATCGATTTGATGAGTCTTTCTCGGATAATTCTAAATACATCAGAGTTCTTCCCCATTTTTCTACCGTTTTTAAAATTTAGCGCCATCTGTCAATGGTTTAAATAATGTTTCAGACATAACTTGATTACTTTTTTATCGAGAATCCGAATCTGCAATAAAAAATGTGCGTTTCCATTTAAGATTTAAAAGTTGGCCCCCGTCCCACCCAAGGGGGCGGGGCTGGAGGTCACGTGTATTATCATTTGATGTCCCCCCTTTGAGCTTACGAACTTGTCTTACCCACTATTTTTACTCGATATATAGTTTCCGAGATAATCTCACCTATAATTTCAGATGGAACACCCTCTATATTAACCTTCTATCATATGACACCAGGCGAGTGCTCCTAGCCACAAACCTTTCCTGTGGTTTTATTTTTAAGTGAAGAATCAGATAACGTATCACTATTCCTTAGTGAGAGTTCCTTCAGTGTTTCCCTCTGAGCATCTGCTAACTTTTGCAAAGCATGAACTTTCTCCCTTATCTTTTTTCGAATCTGTTGCTGTTCTATAACCACCTGATTCTCTTTGCTATTGTCTCTCAGAATTCTCTGTACCAAAAGTAAGCTATCTCAGGGCCCCCCCTTCACCTCTTCTAGGAAATGGCCTTTTAGCCTACTTCCCTTCTAACGTTGTTTCTCCATAAACAGTAGCACTACTGCATTGACACATATGTTCAAATAACCAAATTCAGTATTTACCACAGAACTAAATTAATTCAAACAGTCGACCCCAGTTATCAGACTAACATTGGGTTTAAGAATAATTAAAAATGTGTGCTATATTAAGACACCTTTGAATTGCACTGGCAGGGTAACGTCATTCTCTTCCCTGTAGGTCCATATTTGAGACCAGAAATACTGCCATGTTCATTTTGTTTGGCAACACTGAAAAATATTCTTGCAATATTGCAGAAATTTTTGAACCACTGTCCTTTAATACATCTCTCTCCAAAACTCCTATTACTATTTTTACAATAGCGTTTACCTCAGGTGACAGGGGTACTCGTTGGTACTCATATAACAAATCCTTAAATATGGCTTTTCTATCAAAATCTGGTGTCAGTACCAAATTCTCATCCTTTACTCTTCCTACAGAATAACATTTAAATTCTTGAAGCATTCTTTCATGAAGCAAAGGGTCACAAATGTCCTTGGCTTCTTCCCACTTGGCTTGGAGCCAAACAGCTTTGCAGAATCGTTATCGGGCCTTATGAGCAGTTTGTACTTGAAATTTCCATCGAATGCGAATTAATAAATAACGTCAGTTTCCTTCGAAGGCCCTCCTGCGCTTCTTAATTTTGTTGCTTGTTCAAGTCCTCTCATCTGCATTTCGGAAGTATTTGAAATATCATTATCTTCAATAAGCTGTTCTGCCATCCACAGTCCCCATAGTTGACTGTTCAGTGATATGTTACCCCTTATTGTTGCTATTACAATTGGTTCATGTTCTTCAAACAGTCATGGGATCCTGTTATTGTATGCCATGTTTGCTTCATCAGCAATATATTGTCACTGGAACTCCTGCGTCCCTGGTGACGCTTCTCATCCTGCACTTTCAGCAAGTATATCACTCCGCTGCCAAGATCTCTAGAACACTCCATCTAACGCTCAGCCATTCTGATCATGATACCTACAACCCCCAACCAACCGCACCCTGCACCAGCATTGCCAACTGTACGATCTGGATCATACATGAATGGTAAATTTAAGATGGTGTACGAGAATTGATCAATCCTTCAGATAGCATGTCTAATCTACAATATTTTGAAACACTTACTATTGTGAAGATTTCGTCTTTTCATTGTTTTAATTTTTGTGGTTTATTTCATTTTGATAATTATTTCATAAATACAATTGTGAGCAGCCTACATGCCAGTCTGTCAAGCAGTAGGATCCCCCAATTTCATTACTCTTCAGCTGTGTAAGTCAACTTAGGTAGTTTCCCCAGATGAATCACTCTCCATATCACTCACCATATTAACTGCTTTGCATCCTGCGTGCTCATACAAAAGTGAAAAACATTCCAGTCAATTTGGTGGCTTAGGTGAGGCCAGTGGGCGATTTATAAGGTGTCAAACAGTGCAGAACTATGTAAAAGGAAACAGAAAACAGTGATATTGGTCTGATAGTGGTCCTAGTAGTCCCTAGAAAGAACGTAAGAGACGAAACCAAAAATATAGAAAATTCTGGGAAACAAACCCTGAATTTAAAGGTTGGTTGTGCGGTGATGAATCACACTCTAAAAAGGCTAGATGTAGAATCTCTAACGTAACTACAGTGTTTGAATTGGTACATGGTAGAAAACACCCTACAACTGAAAAATTATGTCAAAAAAGTGAAGCTCACGCTACACATGTGCATCGCAAAAAATGAGACGAAATTCATTTTTTTTACTGATGAGTCAACAAACATAGGATCTGTTAAAATGTCATATGTCGTGGTTAGATACTATGATAAAGAAACAAATAAAGTTGGAAGTAAATTTTTTAATCACTGTAAAATTTTTAAGAAGGCAGAATATGATAAGGCAAACGAAGGTGAAACAAGTAAAAACCTTTATGCTAATCCAATACTTTCATTCTCTGAGTCTAATTTTTCTGAAAGGAATGTTATAGGATCTGCTTCTGATGGTTGTGATTCTCCTCACTTCACATATGTGCCAGCGAAGTTTGTAAATGTGCTCCCAGATGATATGAAAACCTAGATAGGAACATTCATAACCATTTTAAAGCTAATGCTAAGAGAGAGGCACAGTTGCATGAGTATCAAAAGTTTTTAGACATAAAAATTCATAAATTGTTGCATCAATCACAGACTAGATGGCTATCTTTGCAGGTTGTTGCAGTGAGAATTTTAGAACATTGCGATGCCTTGCTTCTCTAGTTTGATTCTAAATAACCTAGGGAGAGGCTGGTTGCCACAAAAGATATTCAGCGATCCCTCAATGATATTCTTTTTAAATTATTTTATTCATTTTTGACTTACATTTTACTGAAATTCGTAGATGTAAATAAGCATTTCCGGAGTGGTGAAGTTGTTATTATTGACTTAAATGGAAATATGGTAGAAGGCTACAAAGAAGTGTCACTTTGCTAAATGGACCAGCAGTATGTCATAACAAGTAAGTTGACTGACACTGACCTCAACAACAGGTCGAAGTTTCTTCCTGACAGCCAAATGTATTTAGGAGTTGAAGTTTTGAAGGCACCCAGAAACAAGAAACATATAATGAACAGGATGCCGTGAAAGACTTTGATGCAGATATAGGTATTTCATGCAGACAGAATGTTCATAACTGAAAAAGAGATATAACTTTGATGATGATTTATTGTCATTGTTTGCAGTTTTGACGCCTAAGAGTGCTCTATTAACCCTCTGGGATTCACAACAATTAATATTACTTGTAGGTTGTTCTTAGCAGAGTATTATTTACAGTTACCACTATTTTGGGAAGACAAATGTACAACATTTAGCTTTTTCTCGTTTTGAGTCCTTTTTCTCCAATGAATTACACAAATGTAACATTGGGATTCAAGGTGATAGTATTGGCATGGGTAAGGTAAGTGTATAATTACAGTTTTGCCTTCTGAATCAGTTTATTACAAAAGCTTGTACAATAATGTAACAATAAACGTATTTACATACATTTCTTTTAGCAGTGGAATCTTCTGAAGCGGTTTCTGTCTTTGTTAAGGCACAGAAAAACTTTGCATTTTTAGCACTAAACAAAACTATTCTGTTTCATGCCAATTTTGCGCTTTCCTTTAGCGTTATTTCACCGAGGAAAGTGGTCAGTTTTGTCCTTTTGGCATTCCAGCACTGGACTTACTGTAGTAGCAGGTTTCTTCACTTTTTTGGCCATATCTTCAGAACTAGGACATCCCCTCTTGAATATCCTTTGTCTATCAGATATCAATGCATCTGCAAGATCAGCTTGAAATTGTCTGAGAGAATAATGTTTTTCAGACAGGTCTTTGCAGTCTTCTCTGTATTTCAGCCAGCTATTGACAACAGCTATTTCTATTGTGTGCCAGAAGGTATACAATTATCATCTTCTGGATTTTAGGGTAATTTGTATAGCGATGTCAACGTATCATGAAGATCTGCTCCTCCCATATTACTTGTACATTTGGACAATGGATGGCCTAGGGATGAAAATACGTTCTCCTTAGTTCTATCGCATCTTTTTCTTATGTCCTATGGCTCCATACCTGTTAGCGAGAATACCAATGTAATACATTTGTTATCATACCATTTCACAATGATGAACTTGCCCGTTGCAGTAACTTGTGAAGCTGTAGTACCACATAGTTGCGCTTTCATCAGCGTTTCATCAGGAAGAGTACATTGCTTGAATTTTCCATCTCTTATTGTGCCTATATAATAAATATCCCTCTTCAGTAGCGCTCAGCACCAACTTACGATGTGAAGAAATTGTCTGCATAAATCCTAAAAACGGGATTTTCTTCCAATGCTGCAGTTAGCTTCATCACAACATTGTAACCAAGTCCTTTTCCAGTGACATGTCTTGTTACCTTAGAAGCTGCACCTTGGTAAACGTCAAAATCATACAAATACACTAAGGAACCAGCTCTAGCTTACATTTTGAATCCCAACCGTGTTGACTTCTTTTGTATATACTGTTGAAGACTACTGCATCCTTTGAAAGGGATCATTATTTCGTCATCATACTGATTCTGCTCAGGCAGTTTTCCCAGGCAAGTTTGTGAGAACAAAGTGAGGCCAGGTCGAATTTTCTGTAGCTTATCTTCTTTCTGTATGTCCTGGAAATGCAACAAATATACTAGTTTCTGGAAGTGGCTTTGAGCCAAGCCCATACGCAAATAAATACCTAAAAGCAGCTCCATCTCAGCTAGGGTAATGTCAATAGTTGTGCCCAGTTTCTGTGAACCACAAATATTAGTTTGATGAATACAGAGTTCCAGCATTTCACATGTCACAAAAGATCTGAAGTACTGCAAAGGGGTGAGCACTTCTTCATGTTCGTCTTCTGGAAACTGCACAAATGGATGAATTTCTGGAGTAAAGTCATCATCGACCATCAGCTACTCTGTATCTTTCGGAACATCTTCAGGTTCTACTGAATCGAAAACATCTGACTCTTGCAACATCTCTGGAGTAGAAGTTTCTCTACCGTCAATATATGTGCTACCATTGGTCGGAATTTCATCATCATCCTCATCACCAAGTTCAGAAAAACCATTTTCATCAGGATTATTTACAACCTCAAGAATTTCATCAATCGTTAACTGGAAATGAAATAAAATACCTCAACATCACAATACGAACATTCATAAAAGTAACCCTAAACATCCAGAGTTACACATACGTTACATGAGTTCATTTCAACCAACCTAGGGTATTTCAATACGCAGAACCAAAATAATACAAATAACTGGTCCACTAGTACTTATTTAAAGGGAAAATTTTTATATATACTGATCAAAAACGTTTTATCCACACAAATTTAGGATACCACATACCTTTCGCAACATGATAGCGATCAACTTCTGCCTAAGAAGTTACAAACATGGTCAAATATTATATCTCTACAGTAGTTCAAATTATTCATCATAGAATTCGCTGCATAGCTTGTAAAAATGTGTAACAGTGGGAATTGGTGAACCAGCATTGGCTAAACGCCAGTAAAACCCATTTAAAACTTATGTTACATATATGTAACCAGAGGTACTAGAGGGTAAAACAAAGAAAGGAAAACAACTCCCTTTCTTTTACCTCTTATGTCAAAATTTCCAAGAACAGTATCTTTAGATGATATCAAGCATGTATAACAAGTCTATGATGACTGGAGAAAACTTCCTATCGAAAAAATAGATGAAAATTTTAATAACTGTACAGAAGTGGGTATTTTAGGGTAACATACTCAACATAAAAACTTTATTTGGCAAGAGAGATTTCCCAGCCCTATAAGAGTTGGGTCTCTCGTGTTTATCCATTCCACATTCGAATGCTGACTGCAAAAGAAGTTTTCCTTAGAAGAATGTTGTAAAAGTGGAAAATGGGAATAGACTATTTACTTCCACAGTGAATGGATGTTTCCTTGCCAGCCAGTGTGTGAGCAGCAGCAGCCTAATGCAAAAATTTTGTTTCTAAGGAAAATATACTCAGTAGCATGAAGAAAACGCTGTTATGTGCGGGGTTATCTGCTTGGAGTTCGTTTATTCCTGAGCCTCCAGAGGAGGAAGATGATGCTGATGTGATGATGATGATGATGATGATGATTATTATTATTATTATATTGATGATGCATTCCATTT
This sequence comes from Schistocerca gregaria, assembly GCF_023897955.1. NCBI lineage: Eukaryota > Metazoa > Arthropoda > Insecta > Orthoptera > Acrididae > Schistocerca > Schistocerca gregaria. Next base: position 454,370,616 of record NC_064931.1, read on the forward strand.
TTAAGTCTTCTTCCAAGGTAAGCAAACAAGGAAAAAATATTTATTTGATTTTATGAATAGTATACATAAAAAAATTAAAAGTGAAGAGCATTAAAAAGTGGAGACGTTAACGTGGAATAATCGAACACGTCTATTTCTGTGTGGTACCAGTATAAAGCCACAGACAAGACAAGCCATGACCTCTCAGTGCTCTGTAACAATCATAATAACGCTCTAATTCCGTTATTCTTGACCATAAGCATGTAAGTGAGAGAAAGTTTAGAATAAGATTGAAATTATGCTGAAAGTCTTTTGGAAGTTGCTAAGTGCTTTCACTTTGAATGACTGGATGATAACTGGATAGGAAAAGCGAGTTTCTCAAAAATTTCATTATTTCTGACGTCATTTCTCCTGAAGAATTTGCTGTACAGTGATGTTATGTTGCAGGTACATTCAGTGATTGTGTAGATACTATATGCAAAATGTGTTACTAATAGCATTAGCAGTAAAGACCTGATAACTTAAAACCTCACCCCTAATGTTTTATTGCATGCCAATGTAAGCAGAAGCTAGTTTTTGAAAGGTCTAAGTGCCCACCACGTCGTACCACCTGAACTATGTGCCGCACAGTGATATAATTTTGCAGGTATTCAGTGATATATATAGATACCGTGTGCAAAGTGTTATGCGACTAGCGTTGGAGTTAAAGAAGTAAAAAATTAAAACGGCATGGCAGATGCTGAAGTTTCACAACATGAGCAGTGAAAATACTGTAGGCGATAAACTTTTTTCTTCCCTCAGTTTGTGGGGGCTGTTAGCGAGAAGAAGTTACCTAAACATTTGAAGTTAAATGTGAAGTTCGTTGGAAGTCTCTAAATGTTTTCTTGTTCAAGTAATGGATAAACAAAACTGGAATATTTAAGCGCCATCAGTTGCAAGACAAATACTTACTTCCTAATTGTAATATTTCTTTTATCATGTTAAACTTAACTTACTCTTAATGAGTTGATAATGTCAGCATGTACAATTTTTTAATTCAGTCAATAATTACGCGAAATATTGAAAATGACTTTCTTGTTGCTCCTGGAAGCCGTCAGATAGATCACCTGCAACAAGATGTCTATGACAGACACCTAAAAATGGATTTTATATTGTAGATAGCAGATACATACGATCCCTTAGCGAAATATATGAAAATTTCATTCAAATTATGCGATCCAGTAACGCTGAAAGGCTGGCAACGCCGCTCTGCACTATCACGGTATCCACTGCGGTCTGTACGTTGTTTGCTTTGCTTCGGCAGAGTGGCATTTATTGTCGGAGACCTGCAGTATGCGTACTTATGTCGCGACTTCACAGAAGGGAATGTCTAGAGTGGAGTTATCAAATGCCACCCGCACGATCGAACAGTGGGCCAATGTCCTTTTCACAGATAAATCTCAGTTAGGTTTGGAGAGTGATTCACATCTGGAGGGCATGTGGAACACGATTTTGGAACCCAAACATTGTGGAAAGAGGTTGATATCAAGGTGGATCCCTAAGGGTATGAATGATAACGCTTGACTTCGCAGATGTTGATGTTTTCTAGGAAGCGTAAGAAACTGCACGAACGGCGTGGCCTGCTCGCTCCTCCTATTTGAACCCTATAGAGCATGCGTGGGGATGCACTACAGAGATGCGTTGCACCAAGTCAACATCCACTAACTTCCAAGGCTTAGCGAGCAGTTCAGCAGGAAGAATGGACATTAATGCTTCAACATGAGATTGATAACACCATTTACACTTGTCCCATCATTTCCAAGCCTGTATTGCTGCCAGAGTTGGTCACACTCCATACTGAGCACATTAACGAGTGGTTGGAAGGTGAGCGCATTATACCTGTTGCAGCTGCTTATGTTCTGTATTCTTTGCATTGTTTCTACTTTACTATCACCTGTTAATATTGTTTTCAAGAAAAATAAATCCAACCTCGCAAAATTTCCGTCTGTTGTTTTAATTTTGTTCAGCAGAGTAAATTGTAATGTACAATTTCCAAATGCAGTGCCAAGATAACAAAGGAAATGTAACACAGGTTTCTTACCTTCCATCTCAGTGACTAATGTGGTGCTGTTGCAAAAATTGCTGTTCGTGTTATTAGGTGCTCACTACAAGAAAAGCTGACCACTAATAGTAAGTAGGATCATTTAGGCATTGCAAACAGAGAAAAGATGTCAACTATCTCTACTGGTGGCCAAACAACAAAATATGTGAAATATGTGTTCAAATAATGCAAAGTTCTCTGGCCGTCAAAACTGTCTTGAAGCTGCGCATGCACAGTACAGACAGTTTTAATATGGTTGCACTCATTTGTGATACCTTTACTTGAATGCACCTAAATTTTTAATCTATAATCTATGCATGAACCTACGACATTGCATTTAACCTCTTTCCTCAGGGTGTCTTTCTGTCATAAAACTAGCCAAGGCGTTTAAAATAGAGGAAGATACCTTTACACTGCAAAACTGAAATCACTGCCATCTGCACATCACCATATTGTAGAGTTAGAAAGGCAGATTATTAATTTTCTTTAAAGTTCTGTACATAATGTTTGGCTGCACTATGTAAGAAAGTATCTTTTCAAAACTGATATGGAGTAGGTTCGCGATGTAATTTATAAAGGATATTGTGGAAAGTTGGCATACATGGTCTCGTCTGATGGTTTAAGGTAGTATTTCTAAAGAAACTGATGTTTATTGTGGTATGATACCTCCTGTTAGTGAAACATTGTCTTACAGCAGCGTGGATAGTTTGATATATTCTTGAATCCAGTTTCTCTTTTATTTAATTTAAAAGTTCATTTCATCTGATACACAACTGAATCTGCCTGATATTGCGAGAGTCAAGTAGTACTTTATTGGACTGAAAAACAATATTGGCTATTTGTAGTTTAACGTCTGCCTGTTTTGTATGGCTTTTGTACGAGGTACAAATGGTGGTTTCTAATAATTCTGAATCTTTTAACAAGGAATGGAAATCAGTTGGTAAGTTCCTATGGGATCAAACTGCTGAGACCATCGATCCCTACGATTACAAACTACTTCATTTAACTTAAACTAACTAAGGACAAAACATATATCCATATCTAAGGACAAAACACATATCCATACCTGAGGGAGGACTGAAACCTGTGACGGGAGGAGCCGCCCAAACCTTAGCAAGGCGCCACAGACCATGCGGCTACCCCACGTGGCATCTGTTAACAACACATAGTTTTGTAATCCGCTGTATTTTAATGCAATGACAGTTTGACAAAGCACAGTTATCAAGTAATATTCCTTGTGTCCATGCAACTGTTTCTATTCTAAAAGAAAGTTAACACAACTGGAGAAATTTAATGGAAATGTCCCTGAGGTTATGTTTTGCTCCCTTTAAAAATAAATCTGGTTAGTTTCTTCAACCACACAATGAACTGTTTCTGCTCTAGTCCCAAACTGTACCCTTTATTTAAACCATTCTACAGAACTTTTTAAACTTTTATAATACTTTATTATTTGTTAATATCAATATGAATTACACAACTACATTATATTCCATAATGTTCGCAGTTTCAGATTGTAGGTCTTGACCACAGCTTAATATATTCTGCTTTCTGAGCAAGTATTATGATATTGCAAGCTACCAACATAGACTTAGTTTGGGGAAACAAACAGCTAAAGTCCAACAATGGAAGGTCTGGAGGGTCGGACACATGTCTAAGTATCGTGCATTACTTAGATGTTAATATGTAATAGGCACTCTGATTCGGGTATCCTTCAGATCGGGATATGTTTTGCTCTACATCAGGCGTAACTTAGTTGTGAATATGTAATACTCATTCTGTCATGTCTATCACACTTCGGAAGTAGGATGAGAAGTTACCATAAATTAAGAATGCTAAGTCAAGAGTTGTAAAAGACAGTGTAAATGTGTGAATATTTGAATAATAACGAAATAGGATACATCTACGTGAAGTGTCTCCTATCATCATTGTCAGTACTACAGATCTTGCGCTCTGTAGATACAGAGACTAACTTAGGCATGTGGCATCCCACAAAATGCACAATCATAGGTTCGAATTGACTGTGTAGCAGCCTCCGCCGAAGAAGATTCCATGACCAATAAGCTTTCTTTTGTGCTGGGGACACAACTTAAGACGACAAGTTGGTGTAAAGAACGGTCAGAGACTCTTATTCAATCTCTCCAGCTTCCAGATATGACTTCAAAAGGGTCACATAATTTATACATGCCATCTCCTTGCTGGGGACCATGGGTTTAAAGAAGAGACTACTATCCAGTAACGAGAAGTGTGTACTGGATGAGATGTGAAATTCATAGTGAGAACAGTGGACTGTAGTCCTAATCATAAAATGAGCTAATCAGTAGTATATGAACAGTGAAAAAGATAAAAAGTGACAATGTGTGAACTGTGAAATAATATCCTGTTTGAACTTTTGTAAGTTTCTTTGAATTGTTAGGTAACAAAATTTATAAATGCCGCTAATTAATCCACGTTGCATAGTTGATGGTGGAAACACCAAAACGCAAAATCGAAGTGTAAAGTTATAAGTGTGTGCATGCTCCAAAAGGATTACATTTCGTTTCATCACTACGAGAAACAACGCTTCATGGAGCAGTTAGCAGAGCAGTGTACACCTGTCGCCTCCACCAGCTTCAGTCCAACGTCAGCATGTGACAAAGGGCAGAGATACGCATCTGTGGTCGACTACAGCAGCGAAAGACACCCAACACAAGAAAAACTACAAGGCAAGCAGCAGCTTCGCACCATAGAAAAAGGTACCGAGTACGTTTCTCACTTTACACCTAGTGGGAGGAAGCTAGTATTGACAACCTTATAGATTTTTAAGAATATTTTTAAATTGTTATGAAATAATTTATTTAATAACAAAATGTTGGGGGAAAGTGAAACATCGAACAATCTTAGAAGAGGAGAGGTAGTGCAGCCTCAGGGTAATAAAACTGAAGAGGCAAGACAATTACACAGCATGCCAGATGAAATTAGTATTATAAGTAAAGAGCATAATAATCGAAAGTCAGTAATGGGGAATGAACTGGAAAAATTAGATTTAATAGTAGATGAGAAAAGTGTACAAAAACAAATGGATGATAGCTATTTACCAGAATAATCTGATTAAGTAACTGAAGTTTTACAAGAAACCATAACTTTAAATATTAGCAATAGTAAGATTGGATAGGTGTATTCTGACACAGATGAGGTTGATGTTAATGATAAGTTAAATAAGGTGAATGGTGATGTCAGAGACGATGACTCCGACACTGCCATTGCTAATGAATCAACAAGTATAACAATCAGATTAAGCTATGGAACAGCAAAAGCCTATAGAAGGTAATAATAAAAGTATGGTTGAAATATTAGTGGAGTTAGTTTCTAGGCAAAAAGCATTAAAAATAGGGCTAGAAGAAAAGATAGAACAGGGGTTAAAAGAATTTTAAAAAATGCTAGAAGGAAAGATAGAACAGTGGCAAAAAGAATTAAGGAAAGGGAATAGCTACTTGCTGATAAATAGGTGCAACAATCGAGGAGACAGCAAAAATTAACCGTATGTTTAATTATTTAGAGACCAGGAATGATTCTCATGAAACTAGAATAGGGGCCTGTGAAAAAGGAATTGAACATGAGAGTAAAGAATGGAGGCAGAAATTCCAAAAGCGTAAGCAAGAGTTTAATCTTAATATTGATGTTGAAGTAGTGAAAATAAAAGATTCCATGCAACCTCAAGATTATCATTGTATTGTCATCCAGGGATGAAGTCATTAAATTAAATAAAGATCCGAGTTAACTAGACAAAACTTGCAAAGCCACCCATGAAAGGCGAAACAAAGAAGTCGTAGAATTAAAGAACGAAAATGCAGTCCTTAGCCTTTAAGTATCACAAATAGAAACCGTTTGTAGTGGTAATACAAATATAATTCAGGGTCGTTTGAGAGAAATAGAACTGAAGGTAGAATACATACCTCAACTAAGCGAGGTGAGTAAAAATATACATAAAACGAGAGTTGTGTCAAAGCAGAAACTCGAAATGGGTTGAACAGGAAAAACATACGTTCCTTGTTTATATTAATGAAGTAGTTAGTAATGCCAATGCTTACAAATTTCATAACTTTTCTAGCAAAGTTAGTATACATCTTGTTGCTTTAATTCATTAGTCTGAGGGCATCATACCTGACAACATGACAGAACAGCAGGAAATCAAATTTGTAAACAGTCTTTTTGAATGGGAACACTTAATCATGGGGGACAGGAAACAGTAACACAGTTAAAACATACCAAGAATTTGTTAGAGCATTCTTAAACCATTACTGGTCCATAGGTTCTCAAATGCTATAAGAACAGAAATATCTGAAGATAGGAACTATGAAAACAGAGACTGGGATGGTTATAAGAAGTTCTTTCAGCACTACTGGGAAAAGAACCAGTATTTAACTGATCCTTGACGTGAATCTGACTTAGTAGAAATAACAGTTCTTAATTTTCCAGTGTCTGTACAGGAGAAACTAATTCATGTCAACAAGAGTGAAATTAACAACCTCATATATACATTTTAACAGCTGGATGAGCTTCCCGACAATATACAAGTGCTGGAAAGCTGGCATAAAAACAGGTGGCGTGCAGACCACCACAACGACCATAGCTCAAAAAGGGATAGCACAGCAAACAATAACAAGGAGCAAGGTCGAATGGAGGAAGACAAACTTCATGATAGTAACTGTAGTCCATCTAGAAGGGGAAGAGATGGGTTTCAAAGGGGTTTTAGGACAGGAAATAACCATAATGGTAGCAGGGAATATTATAACAGCAATGAGCAACAAATCAGACAGGTATGGTACCAAGTTGATGAACTGTTGCTAATTAAGTCCAGACCGACGTCCTCAAAAATTGATTCAGAAACCAAGAAGTTCAATGAAACATATGAGGGTGCATATAGGACAATTAAATTGACTCAGCCTAGTGCTGTGGAGGTGGCCAACCCAAAGACAGGAAAGAGCAAAGGATTGTATAACATTGTTGATATCACAAACTTTCATCAGAAACAAGGAAACATCAGGGGGCTAAAGCACTCTTTGCATTGCTAGGTATCTGAACCTACCAGGTACACAAGTTAATTAACAGTTTACTTCCTTTCCTTTCACACTGTTAGTTCTGAATAGAATAGAATAGAATAGAATAGAATATTTTTATTAGCCTTTCAGTATTTTTCATACAATTGGCTTCATCAAAGTTTACAGACGGTTTTAGTTTCAGTACGATATTTAAATAGTTACAGAAATGGGAGAAAAGGAACTAAAGACCTTTCCTTCAGCATTATATAAAACAATGTTTTATACAGTAATGAAATACACACATAAGAAAAGAATCACAGTAAATAACTAGCTTATTTAATATCAAAACATTTTCTTCATAGCTTGGGTAAAACATATATTTTGATGAAGAGTTTCTAAGAATTCTTCAGTTGTTTAGAATTCGTTGTTTTTTAGCCAGGTTTCCAATGTTTTCTTGTATTTATTTAGTGGTACTGTACGAGCTGAGCATGGTAACTTATTGAAAAATTTTATGCTTAAGTACTTATAGTTACTATGGAGTACAGCAAGTCTTGTGGAAGGCAAGTCTAGCAGTTGACTGTTTCTTGTACTGTGTGCATGCACATAACATCTCATGTTCTATCTTTTCATATTTTCTCTGGCATATATTAGACAGTTATATATGTACATGCTTGGCATATTACTCTGGTACCTTTTGGTTATCAAAGGGCATGTCATTTCTACTATATGCTTGATCTCTGTCAGGAAAATCGAAAAACATTTATTAATCATTTTCTTGTTATCCATTACATGAGTCCAATCGATTTCTTTTAACTGCTTTATCATTTTGTTTACATTGGATTCACCTAGAATTCTATATGTCACTTCTCTCTCAGTAGAACCGGATGCCGACTTTTGTATTTGGCGCCATAGCCCTGCATGATCTGATACACCTACTTCTATTACATCACATTGTATGGAGTCACTTTGTACGTTGCTAATTATTTTGTCAAGGCATGCATTCATTCCAGTGGGTTTTCTATTGAGATAGTAGTAGTTTAATGACTTCAGGGTGTTAATCATATGAATTAAATTTTTTTCTCTTTGCCCTTGTATCTATGTTAATATCACCTACAACTACAGTTCTATGCTGTTTATATTTTGACACAAACAACAAAGTCACTGTCCCTTGTTGTATTCTTGTGTTCTGAGATGCCTTCAACAATATTTCCTGTCCTCACACCAGGTTTTGATATGCCAGTTGCACAGAGATCCGTATTCACAACCTGTAGAATATTTGCTAGCTTTCTTCCGTGGCTGTCCGCTAGAAAAAGCACATTGTGTTTCTTTGTTCGCTGTTTCTGGATGTTGGGGATGTTTTTGCAGCTCCTAACGATGTTTTTATCTTCATGTTGGGTGGCTTGTTCACTTTCAATGTTTATGGAGTTGCTGCTGCTTTCTGCTAACACGCTTAACTTGTTTGTGCACACGATATTAGGTTCATTCCATGTATTTCATTGTGAGCAAGGTTCTGCTCGCAACCAAAGTTTTTAATACAACGCTTTCGTTCTCAAGTTTAGTGATATCTCTTCTCAGTATATCAGCAACTATCTGAAGACTTTTTAATTGTTCATTTAACTTTTCGATTTCTCCTTTACCGTTATTACAAACACTATTTTTTACAACGTGGCTGAGGCATTTGTCTCGTTAATATTACTCACTTCTGCACTTGACGAGCTTTCCCTTAAATATTGTACAGTTTCCCAATCCGTTGTAGTTCCTACCTCTTTCGTCAGCTGAACATCTAAGGCAGATTCGCAGGCTTCACAACAAAACTTAATTCTCTCTTTCGAATTTCTATCGAGACGTATTTCACTGTTGCTTAGACCAACACAATCAGTGTGAAACTGTTTTCCACACCTTAATCCGCAGATCACAAATATTTCCGTGGTTTTGATTAATTTATTGCACTTAAGACACGATTTACTCTTGCCACTAGCCGCCATCTTTGTCATCTGTTCTTCTTCTCTATTCAAGATGAAAGGATAAAATGATAGAAAAGAGACAAAAAAGAGATCAGCTGAAACAAAAGACATACTGACTGAATAGTTAAGCAACCAGTCATAGACTAAACTTACGGATAACAAAGGTGACATGCAGCATAAAGTTTGAAAAAAAAAACGTACAGAACCTATGCTATAAGATCTACAGTCAGCATCATAATAGGCAGGAGAACACTCTTTAAACTATGAAAAGAAACTTTTTGCATATGTTATGAAACACAAGGAAATTAAATACACATATAAACAATTTGCTATATTTCTTTATTTAGCTAGTTTGCAGCTCTCACAGAGGAACAGGACGATGGCAAACCAAGTAAGTAGAAACAATCAGAAGTAACAATACGCAATGGTCTTGAGACACTTATATTAAACTTTATTAGCAACAATTCGTAGATGTTCTGTGAGTGATTATAAGCAATGATGAGGTTTCCGCTGAAATGCATATATATTTAGCCTAGGATGAGTCAAGCTATATAAATGACAATGAAAGAGTATTGGATCGACCACAGAAGTCGACAACTCATATATGTTGATAGGGAACAGAAAGGTAGTAGGCGACATGAGAATCAGCCACACATTTTGGGATTAGTAGGCAAGGTATTTCTGCCGAAGCATTGCTGTTAACTGTATCACGATGTAGAAATAATACCCACACAGCTAATGGACACAATACAGGAATCTCACAGTAGTAGGGTGAGTATAGAAGTACAAATAAATAAATCACATGAGAAATCTTTGTTATATTCAGAGCGTTTAGATGTTCGAGCAGTAAAGTCCATAATAAGTTTCAAGCGAATTAAAGCAACAGCATTTATTTCACTATTTTTTTTCTGTTATCATGATGTACGGTACCTTCAGTTCTCTCAAAAGACCTGTGAACCTTGTTTCAATTCCTAGTTAAGTGTATTGAATGAAATGAAAATAAAACATGAAGTATAAAATGAGAGCTATTCTGATATCATTTCGAGTCTCAATATGTAGAAGTATGATAACAGTGCATCAAGCACTGGTATAATCTTGAATTTAAGTGAACACTACCTAGGATGAGTCATGTATAACGGTGGCTGAAGGTGTAATTGAAGGTAGGAAACATACCTCATTTAAATAGGGTGAGTAAAAATATAGATTATATGGGTGTTACATTAAAACAGATACTTGAAATGTGGGTTGAACAGGAAAAAACCTTATCTATATTGTAAAATTACATAACATTTATGTATGAATTTTATGTAAGGACACTTTTATGCTTAAATGATTTAGAGCATTTCTAAGCTATGTGATAGTAGACAATATATACGGATGGCCTATTATTGGCATAAGTTAAAAAAAATTGTGTTATTGGGTAAAAGTGGATGTCATTGCACGGATATTAAATGGGAAATGTGTGCTGTGTAAACATGGACGGCATTGCGAAGACGGCATATATTATGTACTTCCTATCATATATTAATATCAATAAGTCTAGTGAGTGTTTATGAGGAGATATAATGATGTAGGTGTCGATGTTTATTGTTGAATAACAAGACTACAGAACATTTAAAGCAAAGATATAACCTGAAAATAATAAATGATATTTTTTTGCAAGAAGAAGTTTATAATGTAATGTGTGTTTAGTTAACGTTTTTTGATAGAATTAACATGATAAAAATTATGTTTGGCAATAGCAAGTCAATGCTTACGGAAAGTAGAGGTGTTATATTAGGAACAGCAACGCCTTAATTTTTTTAAGAGTTTCCATGAATGAGAGAGTAGGGGAGCCACTAAGAGATTGGAAAGTTCAATTTTTTACAAAATTTGGTACAAAATTTTCTCATTTCCAATCTTGTTAGTTATCTTTGAGAACAGGCCAATTTTGGAAATCAGTGAAAGAAAGGGATGTGTGATATTCCTAGCTGTGGCCGCCAGTATTTTATTTTGCTAGAAGCAGCTTGATGCACTTGAAGTAGTATACTTGAGTGAGGTAAAAGTGACAGATTTTACAGTATGTACCAGTCCCATTGGATAGTGCACCAGTTGTACTGAACTGGCCTCTGATGGGTTGGCATTTTCGAGTGGTAGTCCCAAAAACGCCTAACTTTTGCTATTAATAATTTATATACTTTTCTTTGTATTTCACCCAGTTTTTAATTAGACAATCTCTCATGGTTATCCAATGAGTGAATCGTTTTTGTTTATTAAATTTCACTAGTTTTGAGAAACATAAGAGTAACATTATTGCAACCAAAGGGCTTCAGGTTGTTTCGGCGCTACTGGGAGAAGATGTACTTCGGCTGCGGTAGTCACTCTGTTTCGGGTGATCTGGAGCATTGGACACATACTTCTGTTTCGGGTGTTCTCGAGGGTCGGACACGTCTCAGTATTATGTGTTACTCACATGTGAAATATAATAGGCATTTTGTTTCGGGTCTTCTTCAGAGCCGGACATGCTGTACACTGCATTGGGTGTAACTTAGTTTTGAATATGTAATACTCACTCTGTCTAGTGTGTACCGGAGAGCCAGACATGTGTATCATACTTTGGAAGTTGGATGGAAAAGTTACCATAGAATTAAGAAAGCTGTGTCAATTGATGTAAAAGACACTGTAAATATATAAATATTTTGATAATAAACAGGATACAACAATGAGAAGTGTCGCCTACACCATTGTCAGTACTAAAGATCTTGTGCTCTGTAGATACAGAGACTAACCTGGGCCAGTGGCATCCCACAAAAAGGAAAATCACAGATTCATATTGACAGCATAGCAGCCTCTGTCGAAGTAGATCCCACGGCCGATGAGATGTTTTCTGTGCTGGGACATAACTTTAGAAGACGACAGGTTGGTGGAAAGAACGATCAGAGACTCTTATTCAATCCCTCCAGCTTCCAGGCCTGAGTTCCAAAGGGACACATAATTTATAATAGGTACAACTAAAAGACATTACAACTTAGCTTTCGGCCACAGTCTTTATCAGAAAAGAAAACACACACAGAAGCTAGCACACCTCACGAGCATGCAGTTGCACTCTCCAGTAGTTTGCACTAGAAACCAGTCCGAGCTGCCACAGAAGGCAGTGATGTGTGTGTGAGGTGCGCTTGCTTGTGTGAATGAACTTTTGTGTGTCTCCTTTTCTGATGAAAGCTGTGGATGAAACTTATTGTGTAGCATCCTTTAGTTGTTATGGTCTGCAACTTACCATCACATATTTTTTGGTTAATAGCAATCTATCAAAGAAAATCCCATTTCTGATGACACAACGACTAAGAAGTGGATTCTAGACATCAAAGATCTAGATAAAAACAAAATAGTGGCTCCGCTGAAACCTGGAAAACAGCCCACAGAAGCTAAAACTTCCGACCGGTAACACTTCTGTGTCATCTTTATAAAGTCCTGGGAAGAATGATAGTTAACCGCACCTCAGCATATATTAACTAAACACTGATAAGAGAGCAGGCGGGCTTTCGTCCAGGGAAGTCTTGTTGTGGACAGATCTTGCATTTGACACAATATATAGAAGACGGTTGCGAACGCAAACAGATAACTGGTGTTGTATTCGTCTATCTCACTGCCGCCTATGACACCATCAACCATAAGAAATTATTAGAAAAGACCTTTGCTGTTACAAAAGACTATCATCTGACACAATTTATGAAATGTCTATTACAAGATAGACGCTTCTTTGTTGCTCTACAAAACAAAAAAAGTCGATGGAGGATACAGAATAATGGCATTCCACAAGGACACTTCCATTGTTATATAATATTTATACCAATGACCAACCAACTGAACCTTTCACGAGATCTTTCATCTATGCAGATTATACAGCAGTTGCTGCCCAAGGAAGAACCTTTGAGCAGACGGAAGAAAAACTAACTGCAGGTGTTGAAACACTGTCTGCCAATTATCACAATTACCTGAAACCAAATCCTTTTGAAGCACAAGTGTGTGCTTTCCATTTACGGAACAGAGAGGCTAGAAAGAACCCAAACATAACCTGGAGAGAACAGCAACTGACCATCTGCGATACCCCAAAATACTTGGGAGTATAGCTAATCCGTTCCCTCACCTTCAAAGCCCACTGTAAGGACACAAAAATGAAAGTATCTGCTAGGAACAACATCATCCATAAACTGACAGGTAACAATTGGGGTGCACGACCAGATGTTCTTCGCACATCTGCATTGTCCTTATGCTTCTCTGCTGCTGAATATGCAGCATCCGTGTGGCTGAATGCCAGCCATGCCAAACAAGTGGGCATTACCTTTAATGAATTAGGATGCATTGTCACTGGCTGCTTGCGGGCAAATCCTGTTAATAAAATACATCATCTCATGGGCATAGCACTTCCACAAATCAGAAGAACAACAGCAGCAGAAAAAGAGAAGCCGAAACTGGTGACAGATCCAAGGCACCCCTTGTTCGGGTGTGAATACCAGCATCCAAAATTAAGAGCAAGAAAGAGTTTCCTCCGTTCAACAGAACCACATTTAACGTTACCTGCAAATCGTTGAATACAGATTTGGCGTAACGCATCATCACAGAGGTGCTATAACAGCCCTAAAGAAGAGCTTGCTAAAGGACGTAACCTCCTATACAAAACAGGGAAGGTCCTCAACAGGCTGAGAACTGGTGTATCCCGATGCAAGATCAATTTGAAGAAATGGGGTTTCTCCCCAAGAGATGAACTAGGCAAATGTGGCGGACAGCAAGATCACCAACACCTGCTCAACTGTAGAAACCTCCCAGCCCCATGGTCGATCTGGTTATCGCCAATGATACAGCAGTTCAAATAGCAGAATTTTGATATCATATGGAATTTAATCACGCACTTATACTGTTTGTAAATTGATGTCATATGGAATTTAATCATGTACTTATATTGTGTGTAAATTGCTGTCTGTTGTCTATGTATGTACAATCCTGGAAATGGAAAAAAGAACACATTGACACTGGTGTGTCAGACCCACCATACTTGCTCCGGACACTGCGAGAGGGCTGTACAAGCAATGATCACACGCACGGCACAGCGGACACACCTGGAACCGCGGTGTTGGCCGTCGAATGGCGCTAGCTGCGCAGCATTTGTGCTCCGCCGCCGTCAGTGTCAGCCAGTTTGCCGTGGCATACGGAGCTCCATCGCAGTCTTTAACACTGGTAGCATGCCGCGACAGTGTGGACGTGTACCGTATGTGCAGTTGACGGACTTTGAGCGAGGGCGTGTAGTGGGCACGCGGGAGGCCGGGTGGACGTACCGCCGAATTGCTCAACACGTGGGGCGTGAGGTCTTCACAGTACATCGATGTTGTCGCCAGTGGTCGGCGGAAGGTGCACGTGCCCGTCGACCTGGGACCGGACAGCAGCGACGCACGGATGCACGCCAAGACCGTAGGATCCTACGCAGTGCCGTAGGGGACCGCACCGCCACTTCCCAGCAAATTAGGGACACTGTTGCTCCTGGGGTATCGGCGAGGACCATTCGCAACCGTCTCCATGAAGCTGGGCTACGGTCCTGCACACCGTTAGGCCGTCTTCCGCTAACGCCCCAACATCGTGCAGCCCGCCTCCAGTGGTGTCGCGACAGGCGTGAATGGAGGGACGAATGGAGACGTGTCGTCTTCTGCAATGAGAGTCGCTTCTGCCTTGGTGCCAATGATGGTCGTATGCGTGTTTGGCGCCGTGCAGGCCACAATCAGGACTGCATACGACCGAGGCACACAGGGCCAACACCCGGCATCATGGTGTGGGGAGCGATCTCCTACACTGGCCGTACACCTCTGGTGATCGTCGAGGGGACACTAAATAGTGCACGGTACATCCAAACCGTCATCGAACCCATCGTTCTACCATTCCTGGACCGGCAAGGGAACTTGCTGTTCCAACAGGACAATGCACATCCGTATGTATCCCGTGCCACCCAACGTGCTCTAGAATGTGTAAGTCAACTACCCTGGCCAGAAGATCTCCGGATCTGTCCCCCATTGAGCATGTTTGGGACTGGATGAAGCGTCGTCTCACGCGGTCTTCACGTCCAGCACGAACGCTGGTCCAACTGAGGCGCCAGGTGGAAATGGCATGGCAAGCCGTTCCATAGGACTACATCCAGCATCTCTACGATCGTCTCTCTGTTGCCTGTGTCTATGTGCCTGTGGTTCTGTCAGTGTGATCATGTGATGTATCTGACCCCAGGAATGTGTCAATAAAGTTTCCCCTTCCTGGGACAATGAATTCACGGTGTTCTTATTTCAATTTCCAGGAGTGTATGTTATGTTCTGGACACGAGTAAATAAAAAGCAATCTATGTTTTCCTTACTTTTTGAATGACCTGAAATGACATGTGAGATATAATAAAGGTGATGACCAGTAATTAGGTTCTCAAACTGCTTGTGCAGTGGTTCCCAGCCGTTTCCATTCCTGTGGAGTTATTTTTAAAATGTTTTTGTATGGCAGAGGGCATTCAGCTCGCTTTATATCTCACATGTTAATTGTGTTTGAGTGGTGATGCAAAGGAGGGAATGAAGAAGATATTCAGTTGCTATTTGTTTTACAACAGTAGTTGCAAAAATCCTGGCCGATGTGTACAGAAATACAGGGTGAGCACAAAGTCTTGAACTGATTATATCAATTTATTACAGAATAATAATTTGGCTTAATAATTTACATTTGATGTCATTGCGTAGGTTAGTGTTACCAGCTTTTTTTAAGATCACTTACGCTAGTAAACCTCAGCGTGTGCTCCCTTGGTAGCTCGGAGAATGTCGAGGCAGTATTCTAATTCCCGCCAGGTGTTTCGTAACATGTGTTCTGTCACAGTACCCAGAGCAGCTTCTATACTAGCCTTTAGTTCGTTGACGTCAGCATCTGATGTGACGAAGACTCTTCTCTTAATATAGTCCCAGAAAAAAAGTAAAAGGGCGTAATGTTTTGAGAGTGGGTTGGCCAGTGTGTTGGACCATTCCTTCCAATCCACCGATCCAGAAATGTTTCAACCAGGATATCATGGACTATCAAAGCCTAGTAGGGAGGAGGGGGGTTGCTCCACCTTGCTGGAAAATTATCCATGGCTCTATGGTCGATATTCTTTTAAATGTGGGGCAATGAACTATTGCAAAATGTCTAAGTAAGTGTAAGCATTAATGGATTTTTCCATGAAGGGAAATGGTCCAAAACCTTGTTATGCATGAGGCCAGATCAAAGAATCACTTTTTTTCTGTCTTGCTGTAACTGTACAGTAGCATGTGGAGACTCTGAACCCCATATATGGACATTGTGGCTATTTACAATTAGACTGACTTGGAAGATGGATTCATCAGTAAAGCATTTGGGATTTAAGTAATTGTTAGTGCCATCAATTCTGTTGAGAATTTCAGTTGCAAATTCAGCACGTGTCTCAAATCATTTAGTTGCAAAGACTGCACGATTTGCACTTTGTGAGCATGCAACCTAAGCCTTTCATGAAGAAATTTCACCACACTTGCTTGCGGAATTTGAAGTTCACGTGATGCTTGACGCGTTGATTTGGACAGACTTCGTTGAGGTGATTGCCAAAGATGATCAACAGTTGCATCACTCACGCGAGGTTTCCCACGATCTTCAATGCTGCCTGTTTCATTAAATGTTGCATACGTTTGCTTTATTTATTTAACGTCAAGGGGGCTGCGTCCGTAAGAAGCACAAAATTTACCCTGAACACTGATGGGTGATTTCGTTTCGTGAAACCAAAGCACTCATTCCGCTTTCTCCTGCTTCGGTGCCATTTTGCCAGCAACTAACGTGACCTAACAGACCGTGTAGGTGTTGTGGAGCACTAGCGCCATCTAATGCTCACAACAACTAGTAACGCTAACCTATGTAATGGCATCAAATGTAACTTATTATGTCAAACAGTTATCCTGTTATAAATTTTTATAATCAGGGCAAGACTTTGTGCTCACCCTGTTCTAGGGATCTCTGAAGCAAAGCCTCAGAACCACTGCTCCAGTAACAACGTTTGCCCATCAAAAACTTTTGTGGCATGTTGCTTTAGTAATTTTATGCATCTGTGTGTTTTAAAATGTTGCCAAATGCTATGCCTGTAATCCCAGACAAACCACTGCATGACCGTTGCCTGAATCAAGTGAAAGTTGAATAATGTGTATGAGGCAAATATGCATTACAAGAAGAAAATAAAGTTCTTCAATAGGCAAACTGCCATCTGATGAAGTGTACTACTGGCTTGAAAGATATTTTGAAGGTACTGCAAAACATAGAGGAAGAGACTATTTCTGAGCTTAAAGGCATGCCAGAAATAAATGAACAGTAGCTGTCTTTCCAGTTTGCTGAGACTACATGACTAGAAAGTTCGGCCCAGCCACAAGATCTTTACACTAACACATAACTTTTATTTGTTAAAGCATATGATTAGGTAAGGCCTACATTTGACACTTGCTTTCCACAGCCTAGAACAATAACTGTTTCTACATCTACATGAATACTGGCAATTCACAATTAAGTGGGTGGCAGAGGTTTCATCAAACCACCTTCGAGTAAATGGTAGCAAAGTGTGGATAGGGCTCGTGATTTCACAAGTGAGCCCTTTGAGTTTTTGAAAGTGAAACCTACCTTAGGTTATTCAGATTTTTCTGTCCTTTGCAGTCCAATAATGGATGAGATATCAATATGATAGAATTTTGAGTGTGACGGCCGTTGATACTTCGGTTATTTTGATATGGGATTTGGTATTGATTCTGACTGTTTGCTGGTAGCAAAAAAGGCAATGGTGTTGATTCTTAAGTTTTGGGGTTTGAACTGATTCATTAATTTTGCTTGAAATGTTTCAATCATTTTGTGTTCAGGTTCTAGACCATTCTTTATTATTACTACTACTACTATTATTATTATTATTATTATTATTATTATTATTATTATTATTATTATTATTTAGTTCATCTGTTAGGAGTTGTTCAATTGTTGATGTGTCAAAGTTTGTATATAGTGGTCTCTGTGTAATAAACTTTTGAGGTTTTTATTTAAGTTTCATTCTGTTTAGGTAGTCGTTTGCATCTGCTATGGCTCTCTTTTCAACTTTTAACATCCATAATTTCCTTGTAACTGGGGAGTGAAATCACTACATGGCCACTTTGGAACGTACCATTGTATGTGTTTGCTGATCTCCATTTCTTCTGTTGAGTAATTTTTATTGTAAAATGGGTGGACATATTATTTTGAGATTATAGGTTTTGCAAAGTCCCATTAACCTTTTCCCATTGTTGTTGATCTACTTAGGTGCATGTAAACTGCCAGTTATTTTCTGTACTTTTTTCTCTGTCATTAATTGTCTAGAATTGTGTATGAATATGACTGGAAATGTTACAAATTTTGTGTGTTGCTGTACTGGTATTTTTTTGTGGGAAGTGATATCACAATTTAGTGACAAAGAACTAGATTATTTTATATTTCAAATAAAATTTTCATTTGAGAGTATACCCTAGTATTCCTTGAAAATTCTTTTTACAAATTTCAAAGCTGAATATCTGTGCTTTATTTAGTGTAAACACAAGTTAAATTATGGTTGATATATACTATGGAATCACAGAAGTCCTGTTCTGTGGATTATCCTCTGAGTGCACAGCCCATTCGTCCTTGGAAGTCCAAAGGACATATTGTGATACAAAATTTATTTTAGTACAAGTATTTAATAGCATTAAATCTGGAGCAATAATTTTTGTGCAGTACTGTACTATTTCAAATAAAAAAACTTTTAAGTAGGGAACATCAAAAATTGTGGAGCTTGGTTGCGTCATAAATGAAAAAGTCTATTTCTGTGTTTACTGTGAATTACTTATGGCTGACAGTTTCATTTCATTTAGAATGAGAGTATCAGTTTGGTCACTATCCCGCAATGTAAGCCATGCTTAATGAATTAGATTTTGCATTAAGAAGTAATAAATAACCTGTCTGAAATGTGGGTAGCCCTCCTTGAAAGTATACTGTAGCAAAATACATACTCAGAAACAACTGTCAATTACACATATTGACTAAGAGGGCAAGCACCACCCATTGATTTAACCAAGAAACTCACTACCTGGGCTCCACAGCATAACAGACTACCATGCTTCAATTGGTGACCGTGCATATCACAGGTAGCAGCAGATTCACATTTTTTAACCTCCAAAAACTATCCCATCCAGCATGCAGTTAGTATTGGTGTGCTGTGAGTAAAACAGTGTGAGAGATTGAAAGTGTATCACAGAGAAGCAATGTGTAACTGTGTTTGTACATGCACTGGCCTAAATGACACACATCTACACTAATGCAGAATATGTACATGTGGTGCATGTTTACAGCTGCTGACAACATACTTCAACAACCAGTGCAAAGATATAAAGAATCTGTACCACTGAAACCTCAGCTCTATAGTAAGTTGCAATATGTGTTCTGATGAACAAAATTTATAATTCCATTCATTTATCAAATATGATGTTTCTTTTTTAAAAAATTGCAAACTTGGTGCTCATAAAGGGAGGCTTAGGGGTCAGTATATTGTATGAGAACATTTATTTGAAATTTCAGTCTATTTCATATTGTCTGTAATATTTTGGAAATCTGTTTGTATCACCGACATTTAATAATCTCAATCGTCCTATCAAATTCTAATTGCCTCTTTCATCTGTAACTGGCAGATATTCCAGTATTTTGAATTATTTGGTCAAAAAAATTCATTCCAAAACTATGTTGAAAAATACACACACACACACACACACACACACACACATATATATATATAGATTTTGTTCATATTCAGAATATTGTTATCTTGGTAGATGTCTACTCAGGATTGCAATGATCAGAAAATTGTATTGCTTTTGTATGATAGTTGATGAAATTTTTTTGTAGAATGCAAATAATTCAGGATTATGTAAGATTACTCACCAAAAGGCAGAAGCAATAATATTTCAGTTGACACACACAAGTGAAGGAGGACTTCCAACTTTTGCATTTACCCTTTGACAACCTACAGTAAAATGGAAAAACACACACACTCCCGTATCCACAACTTTGCCTCTGCACAGAATCAACTAGACTAATGGTGCCAATGTTATTTTTCGGCAGACGGACTGGTTGTAGAGGTGGTAGTGCTGGGTGAGGTGGGTAGAGGAAGAGAGAGGAGTGTGGCAGGGAGGGGTGGGGATGGGGGGGGGGGGTGTTGCAATGATAATTTCCATCTGGACAGGTGAGAGAGGCTGGTGGTGGAGGGAAGGATTCAGATGGCTTGGGTTGTGAAGCAGCCACTGAAATTGAACATGTGGCATATTGAGCGACCAAGTGCACAGCTTTGTTCTTGACAACCTTTTAGCAGTGGCCATTGATCCTGGTGGACAGCTGGTAGCTAGTCATACCAACATAAAAGGCTGTACAGTGTTTGCAGCACAGCTGATGGATGACATGGCCACTTTCACAGGTGGCCCTATCTCTTATGCAGTAGAATAAGTTTGTGACTGAACTGGGGTGGGAGGTGCTGAGTGAAAGGACTGGGCATCTCTTGCAACTTAGTCTGTCACAGGGATATGATCCCTGAGTGAAGCAGCTGGGAAAGGGGCTAGGAATGGACTAGGACATTGTGTAGGTGGGGTGGGTAATGGCACATCGCTTTAGGAGGAGTGGGAGGGATTTTGGGTAGGATGTCATTCATATGAGTGCAGGATGAGAGATAGTCAAAGCCCTAGATAAGGATATGGCTCAGCTGTTTCTGTCGAAAAGGATACAGGGTGATGAAGGGGGCGATTGGAGAAAGGGGGGGGGTCACAATTCTGTAGCTGATTCTTGGTGGTGGGGGGAAGGTTGGAGATCTGGTTGTGGACTGGGATTGGGGTGGGAGGTTGATACTGTCTGTAAAGGTACCTGCCTGTAGAAACCTTTGTGAGATGACCAGCACACTGGGCAATGGAGTTCTCACGACTGCAATATAGATCACACAAGTGGGCTAGGCTGTACAGGAGGGGTGTTTTGGTGTGGAAAGGATTACAGCTGTGAAATACATGTAGTAGAGTCCATGCAAAATGCAGTGGCCAAAGTGCAGTGACCAGTTTTTGTCCAATGTGGGAATGGGAGGCCAACATAGTTTGCCTCCTGTCACCTGCTTTTGGCCATCAGTGATGCACTGTAATCAAAGAATTGCTGCTTACACCCTGCAGTTTATCTCAAACAGTTTTATAGAAACCGTTCAGTAAGAGAATGTCATTTTTGTGGTACTTATGGCTTTATACATCAGCTTCACTATGATGTGCCCACCATTTTGTTAATGGTCTTAGTTATTGTAATATTTGCATTTAAATAAGACACTGGGAGAAAACTGAAAAAGTTTGCAATGAAACATAGAGTTTGCTATCATTTTGTGTTTGGGCACATTACATAATATGTTGCTGTCTATGGAATTTAAGTAACATGTTGAAATTTCCTTAGACTTGGATGTATGTTACCAACCTCAAGAAAACTGCTCTTGTGTGGCACACACATTCGCGAACATGTGTACCAGCCATGATATCAGGCAAAGGTGAGACTATGTTGCCATATGGTTTTTATGCAAAACTTCATTATCTATTAAATTATTTCATTCACTATCGACTTTTTTGTGGAAAGAATGTAATATTTGAGTGTCACTGATAGCTTCTGAAATGTATAATACTGTGGGTTTTCGAACATAGGTGAAGACATACCAAATTTATTTTTGTACCAAGGATATGCTTATTGATAAAATATTGACCTTAACTTCTCCTGAGTTCCTGACTTAGTAAGCCACTGTTTCAGAATTCTCTCATGACAGCTCCTTCACAACATTTTAATGAGGTGACATTTTGTACACTGCTCTGTGTTTTGGCAAAAAAAGCAAATTTTAACAGCGCCACAAAAGAACTGTACGTTATACTCAAAATTCGCTAGTCATGATGCTTCTCTGCATATCAGTGCAGGATGAGAGATAGTCAAAGCCCTAGATAAGGATATAGCTCAGTTGTTCCTGTCCAAAAGGATACAGGGTGATGAATGGTTTAAAAGCCAAGTGGAAATAAATTCCTGCCTTTGTTGCATTTTTAGTGGATTTTTTATACTAACGAAAGCAGAAGAGACAGTATATCTTTTTGAATGGTCATCTTGTAAGCGTGAGCGTGGAGGTGCTCTGCTTAATACTCACAAAAAAGTATGAGTGTAGGCTTTAGTTTGGAATGGTAGTTTCCCTGCAGCATTTGACATTTCCTCTACAGTGCCTGCCTGCACTCCTCACCACCACAGCTCCCCTCATGCTTGCCCTGCCGACTGTGCATCTACTGGCAACATTATTCTGCACACACTCTGCTATTTGTGCTTAGTAGGTTTAATGTGGACAGAGGTGGGTGGAGCCAAAAGAGATGTGGAGGTCAATGTCCAGCAAGGTGGCGTGCAGAGTGGAGGAGGACAATTTGAAGTGGATAGTAGTTTTGGGAGGCTAGGAAAATTTCTTGCAGATGGCCCATAAACAGATTGGAATACAATGGTGCCATGCAGGTGCCCATGGTTGTGCTACAGATTTGCTTGTAACCTTCCCTTCAAAGAAAAATGGTAGTGGGTCAGAATATAGTTAGTAAGGTGTATAGGGCCCGCCCGATTAGCTGAGCAGTCTAACTCACAGCTTTCTGGAGCAGGAAGGAGCGCCTGGTCCCCGCCACGAAATGCACAGTGGACTTGTGTCTAGGTCTGGTGAGCCAGCCAGTCTGTGGATGGTTTTTAGGTGGTTTTCCATCTGCCTCAGTGAATTCAATTCAATTTATTAGTGTCTTTGTTGTACATCATCAAAATGACATAGGACTTGTCAATAAACATTACAATTTAAAATCCATGTACATGAAAATTTATAATTGAATTTAGTTGTCATTTAGATATTACAATTTTAATAGAACTATAAGAACATTAACATAAAAATATACAAGTAGGATAACAATGTACAAAAAAAAGCTATTGATTCTCACATCAAAGATTATTTCCATTCTTACATTAACACTGTTTCACTTTTTCATAGAAACTGCAAGTATTTAAATATGAGCAATTACACATATTTATCATGTCAGGGAAATATTAAGTGCACTTTTATTGTCAATGATTCATAAACACTTTAATACTGTAAAAACTATTGCTCAATAACATGTTTTTTAATTCTCTCTTACATACGTGCAGTTTTGGTATTATTTTTAGTTATTTGGGGAGAGCACTGCAGAGGATTTTGGGTTGGTATAGTACACTTTAGTGATACATACCTTTCTCTGTGGAAATCATTCCTATTCCTTGTTTTGTAGTGGTGAATTTCTCTGTTTAATTTAGAAAATTGCTCGTGTTCTTTTAAGAAACCAATGCTTCCATATATGTATAAGGTTGGTAGTATAATTCTTTGGAAGCATGCCTACAAGAGTAACTATATCCTATAGCGTTGTTGTCTAAATGAATGTTTTTTAGACTGTTGTCCCCCAAAACTGTACACCGTATCTTAGTAAACTGTGCATGGATGAGAAATAAACACATAACACTGTTTTAATATTACATGAGCTTTTAAGCATTCTAAGTATAGAACATGTTTGACTTAATTTTTGGTTCAATGATATTAGATGCTTTCCCATCTTAAGTGTTCATCAAACCATACTCCCAAGAATTTAGTGTATGATGCTTGTTCAATCTTACACATACCCAGTTCTACTGTAAGGTTAGTTTTTAATTTATTTGTACTATGTCTGAAGGTGATCCATGTTGGTATTTTGGCATTCACAATGAGTCAGTTTTCATTTAACCATCTGTCTGCTTCGTCTATTGCTAATGTGACTTTCTCCTGTAAGTCAGGTACAATATTTGCTTTAACAAACAAACTTGTATTGTCAGCAAATAGTACTGCCATTGTTTCAGATAATTGACTTGGTAGGTCATTGATAAATATTAAAAACAGTAATGGCCCTAATACAGATCCCTGGGGTTAACTGTACAAAACTCTCTCGAATCTTGATGAATATGTCCTATCTGCATGCCTTATCTCCAACTTCTGATACCTGTCCAACAAATCTGATTCAAACCATTTGTGGGCAACTCCACATATCTCATAGGCATGTAACTTCCTAAGCAGTAACTTATGGTCCATGACATCAAAGGCCTTTGATAAGTCTAAAAACAATCACAATTAAATTCCTTTTAATTTATGGAATTTAGAACAAGTTGCAAAATGTTGAAGATAGCTGTTTCAGTTGATTTATTTTTATGGAAACCATTTTGCACATTAACCAATGTTCTATTCTTAATAAGAAATTTGTATAGTCTATGATACATCATCCTTTCTATTATTTTTGAGAAACCTGATAACATTGATAAAGGCCTAAAGCTACTAACACCATATTTATCACCATTCTTGTAAAGTGACTTTATACTTGACATTTTAAGTTTTGATGGAAATACCCCTGTCTTAAAAGATTCATTTATAATTTCAGTGAGATGTGAGGCTACGTTTCTTGCACTTTGCTTCATGACTTTGTCAGGAATCTCATCACACCCACATGACATTTTATTTTTTAACTTATTTATAGCATTTAGTACCTCTGATCCAGTTACTAGATAAAGGAACATTGTCATGTCATTCATAGGGATTTTTACCTTCCTGTTGGAATTGCATTTAGTTTTAATTAAATTTATGACTATATTTGTGAAATGTTTGTTAAATATGTTGGCAATCTGAAGTGGGTCCTTAACAGTTTTACCCCCACTTTTAATGTAAAAGCTGTTATCTATTATTTTGTGTCTACCTATATTTTTATTTATTACCTCCCAAGTTAACTTCATTTTGTTGTTACCTTCCTCAATATATGAATCATTATCAAGCTTCTTGGTTGCAATTATTACTTTCTTGTGCACGCTTCTATAACATTTGACATGTGCTTTCAGTGCTACATTCTTCCTGACTGCTTCCTTTTTTATAATTCTTCAATTACAAAAAAACAATGCATTCTTATCATTTATGAAACCAGTGTCTATTTAAAACTGACTTTCTTTAGCATGTTTCCAGATGACAAAATTTGAAGTTAATTGTTGTTTATGTTGGAAGGGCTGGATTAGGCATATAAACTGTAACGATTTTCATCTGTAAATTAATATCTTCACTGAAACTGTACAAACCTGGGTCTCCTAAAAATTAATTTGCCAAAAAATGTTTCAACTATCAGCTGAGCCACAGATAGTATGAAAAATCAATTTGAGAATTAGAACTGTTAATGGCAAAATCAACAGCCATCTCTGGAACTAGTATTCTATCATGCCTTTTCCCATTACACAGTGTAATGTACTTACATGTGGTGAGTGTGCTCATGCCGTTCATCCAAGCCTCACGCCTGAGTAGTGTGTTTACATTTTCAGGCATGCAGTTGCTGTTGCTGTTATAAACCTAAGTACGGACATAGTTATTTGTGCCCTGTTATACAGTTAGAACATTTAATAGTTTTCAGCGGTGTTTTGAACTGTTTGAGGGGAAATAACAATTTCATAAACTTTTGGAATTTGCATTGAAGACGTTAAGTAAATTTTGTGCTTTAGCTTTCAGATGACATTTCTTATTGTTTCTAGTGAAATATTTCAGTAAAATTTTCATTCAGTGTTTTCACTTAGTCGAGTATTACAGTGGGTGCTTGGATTTTTGGTTTTAGCTAATAATTGTGTGAAGTTTTGTTGGTATTGGTATTAGCTGTGGTGTAGTAGTTTTAATGTAAATAGATGCTTTCTTAGTGGATGGAGAATTTCAAGACCACTCTTATTAGTTCTATAAATATTTCTACTGGTGTAACTGAACTTAGGTAATGTAGACATATAGTTTTCATACAATAACAGTAAAATTTTGCCATGAGTAAGAAGTGTGGGCTCTGTCATGGGTTTGTGAGTTGTGGATTATGGTGTGGGATTTGTTCAAAGTATTTTCATTGGGTGAAATGCAGTGGGGAAGCCAGTGAGTATTCTAGCGAGACCCCCCCCCCCCCCCCCTCCTGGGAATGCAGAATCTGTAGTAGAAGTAAGTTGATAGAGGAGCAGGAGCGTAAGATTTGTGGCCTTAAAGTGTCGTTATAATGCCCAAAGGAGGAACTCCATATATTAAGGAGGGTAAAGGGTGGTGGGGAATGGGAACTGGCAGTTGTCAAGAAGCCATCTAGAAGGAGGAGGCACTCAAACGGTTTTACTTTGCATACACGCAATAGATAGGAGCCTCTTGTAGCTGTAGAAGTGGGGAACGTGCAGCAGTCCACAGCAGTTATGAGACCTAGGTTAGTTGCAAAATCAAACAGATGGAAGAAGGTACTGCTGCTAGCTAGTTCGCATGGTACAGCCATGGGCCAGGACTTGAAGGAAGTGGTGGGGAGTGAGTACCAGGTCACCAGCATTGAGAAGCCTAGTGCAGGGTTGGCTCAGGTGATTGACAGCATAAGGGAATTATGTAGGAATTTTACGTGGGAGGATCAGGTAGCGATAGTGGGTGGAGCAGGGAACTGTCTTGATAGGGACAGGGGGTTGACCTAGTTATCTACTCAAACTGGCGGCACTAATGTGTATTTTGTGTGACTGTTTCAGCATCATGATCTGCCTCATCTAAATGGGGCTGTTAGGGGCATTAACATGGAGCTCGGGAGAGCGGTGGGGGGTGGGGTGGAGGGAGGGCGCAATGATGGCAGGGAACATGGAACAAATTTCAATGGTGCCACTTGTGCCTATCAGCAGATAGGGTTTCACTGCACCTCAATAGGTATGAGAAGGGGAAGCTGGCGAAGCTTATAGTTGACAGTGTAGTGGGTGGTCTTGGGATCCCTCATGGAAAAATTCCCGTAGTAGTTGGTGTTAGTGCTGCACCTTCTTTAGATTAAGTCAGCTGATAGAGAGACTTCCTTTAAGAAGGTATACCTAAGTAAGGGCTCACCTCCAGAGGATGTGATTTTTCCAAGTACAGAAGCAATTAGGATATTTCATCAAAATATAAGAGGTATTAGAGTCAAAGTTAGTGAAATGCTTATAGACGTTGACTCTGAAATCATTGAAACGTTGGAGCACCACTTAATTAATTTGACAATTCAGAGGCTTCCTTTACCAGAATAAAGATTAGGTAGTTGTTTCTCAAGGAGTTCCTTGCGATGTGTATATAAAAAACAGTATTCCATAGACATATCACAGCACTGCACTGAACAGATATTTGAATGTTGTGCAGGGGCAGTTGATTTTAGTGAAACTAAACTTCTAATTGTTGTTGTTTATAGTTCCCCTAACTCTGAGTTCAAAGCATTTCTGCTCTTTGATACAGACAAGGAGGAGATTGAGTCAATAATTAAATCACTGAAGACTAAGGACTCTCATGGTCATAATGGAGAGCCTAGCAGAATATTAAAGTACAGTGCTGCACATGTTAGCCCTGTTTTTAGCCATATTTGTAATTTTTCCTTTAGGAAAGGTCAGTTTCCTGAATGATTAAAGTACTCAGTTTTCGTTTGGTAAGTTACAGAATAATATGTATATATATTATCATTTCTTGTTAACAATATTAGCTTATTCCCAAGAATAAGCAGTTTTCACTCACTTAACAGTCAGCAGAAAACAAACCTGCATTTGGATTGTACTTCATTAACTCTTGTGCACAAAGGTGTGCAGTATACTGCTGCAACCATTTTCAATAAGCTACCATTCAAATTCAAAAATCTAAACAGAAATTCATGTGCTTTCAAACCACAAGTGAAGAGTTTCCTCATGGGTCACTCCTTCTATTCTGTCAAGCTTCTCCAAGAAAAATTAAGCTGATTCTTGTTGTATTCTTGATTGTGTTCACTTAAACTTATAGATTGACTTTCTTTGGGTTCATAAACATTTTTTTATCTATTATTACTTTTATGTTTCAATTTCTTGTACTGGCACATTCCATGACCTTGGAGATTCTCAATTTGGTCCTATGGAACTTGATGTCTAAATAAATAAATAAAATGTCAGATAGTTCTGACAAAGAAATATCTTAATTTTAAGATTTTCATGCTGACCTGAGTCTGGGGACAGAACCGTTGGATTTTCCTGAGATCCTTTATTGCTGAGAAGATATTAATTTTACAATGTATTTCATATAATGAGAGAGAGTTAGTTCTGAAATATGATTTAAGAAAGACATTCTACAGCAAAAAGGAGTAAAAAATAGCGAACCTGGCCATGAATATTATGTATCAAATTTGTTACAAGAGAAATGGTTAATGATGAATGAAAGCAAAAAGGAAGATGGGGGACTTGCAAACACTACACTGTAGCAGAAATCAATATAAGTATATAAAGCTCAAGATTTATTATTTTTTAATACAGTACTTTGTGATTATGTTAACAAAAATGTAAATAACTGAAGACTGAATAAATTTGTTGAAAGTAATGAGAGCTAACGTGAAAAATATTTAAGTTCTCAAATGGTAGAATTACAATCTATATTTGTGTCTACAATAAAACCCAGCAGTGACCCTTTGAAATCTGTTCTACAAGGTACATTAGAAGCAAGAATAAAAATCAACAGACACCTTTCAAAGCCCAAAATACAAAAAAAGGTAGTGTACAAATAAGTAAAAAACCAACATAAGCAAATATTTCTGGATTTCATGCCCATTCCACATTAGATTAGATTAGTAGTGGTCCCATAGATCATAGAAACAACACTTCATAATGATGTGTAATGTGTCAGGTTAATAAATGGTGTCTATACAAGGTATTACATTAGACAAAATATTACATGAGTCAAATCTGGGACTTGATTTTGTGTCACTTGGACTGATCACTGTCAACACTGTGTGACATGAATGTAAGTTATTTACTTTACAATTCTACAACTCTAAAAATCAATGCATTCTCTTCATTTATGAAGACAGTCTCTAGTTAAAAGTGACTCCCATTAGCAATTTCCAAAAGTTTCAGATGTGAAGTCATTTGTTGATTATGTAGGAGAGCTGCATTTGGCAATGAAGTATGGTGTTTTTTCATCTGAAAATTAATGTTGTCATTGAAATGCAACAAACCTGGGCCTCCTAAGGAATCAAAGTCCAAAATATATTTCAATGATGAGTTGAGCCACAGATTCTTCAAATAATTAAGATGGGTATCAGCACTATTTATGGGTAATTTAACAATCATAATTGAAACTGCTATTCTCCACTGCTGCTTCTGTAACATATTTTTATACATTTACATGCCTGATAATTCTGACAAATAATATATGATGCAGCATGACCGGTGATATGTTGACAGGTCCAGTAGTTCTAGAAGAGTGAATGACAGGACATAATTACTTACGTTTTTTTGGAAAACTCAGCCATTCAACACCGTAAGCACATTCCTTTCGTCATGTAGACTGCAATGAAAGATGGAGTTCCTCCACGTTTTTCCACATGTGGGAGGAACATCTTAACCACATTTTCTCTAATCACTAGACTGGTCATGGTAGTACAATTAACTGACCACCAAGTTAGCCAGTCTTTATGCCATTCAAATTTTGGTTCTAGGCTTGGATGAGGTCTTAGGTGTATAAATGGAAAGTGTACAAATGTGAGATGAACTACTAGGCCACATCATGGATGTTGTTGCCGTAATTATGCAACATACAGAGGCACTCAGACTGCAGTGTAACTGACAGTGGGATATTTGGAAGTTATTGTGAACTGTGCAACAGCTGTAATGTGATGTGTATGGTAATGCTTAAATGCGAATATTTTAAAAATTCATTTATTCCAATTGATACTTGGTAAAGTGCAAGTTTTAGACATGTATTTGGTTAAAATCTGACAATGTGCTCAATAATACACAAAAGAACTAACCATGTTCATTAGACATGGTCCTCAGAAACCATTCTGAATAGGGCATATGTCCATTTGAAGTTTTTTGCTTTAAGTGATAATTCCGGCCATATCCCATTGTATAAACCATTCCTCCTGGGATTCTTTGTAGTGACTGAACAGGTAATTTCTTGTGTTGCAATATAAGCACTTTGAATTTTTAATATCGATTGATATTTCACTAAAAAAAGAATAGAAACTTGTTTTGGACCTTAAAAGTGGTTGAAACCTGGTATCTGAATGCAAGGTGGCTTAAGCATCCTACTTAAATGACTGTAAAAATTTTGAATATCTGTGTGCATTTTTTTCCTTCTTTTCTGCAACATTTTCTTCAGACTAAGATGTTGAAAATACTGATAACTTAGTTTTCTTTTGTATCTAAGAACATATGTTTTAAAGACATTAAGAGGGATTTGTGATGTGGGCTCATATTCTCTCTCTGCATCTATTGTTTAACTTCTATGTTTCCCTATGGATGAGCCTTACATATACCAATGATCACAGTAATATAGGTTTTACTAGAAGACATTTTATAACACAATATGCAGTATTACAAAAATGTTACATTTCCTATATTTGAAAAATACATGTGCAGCACATAAAAAGTATATTTGTGCAATTAAGGACCATCACGGCAATACATTTACAAAGTGGGATACATAATGGTCTCAAATTATTCAACTGAAAACTAACCTTAATGACAGTTATACAGCTATATATTTAAAAGTTTGTTTTCACACTTATGAAAGCAAATCTTGTAAATGTATTCTTCATAATACTGATAATCATAATACTGCAACACTGCAGATATTATCAGGGATATTTTAATGTCATTGTCTTCTTACTCGTCTTATTCTCTATGAGGCAATAAAGAAGGTTAGTTATTCTGAATTCATAATTGAATACAAATAATGCTTCTTTTAACATAAACACCAAAATATAAAACATACAGAACACACATGATTAATTTCTCATTTAGTCTAAAAATTGTTAACAGTAAAGGAGTTAACTTTTGAAATTATTGCACTACCCCATTTAAGTTACTTTTTGCAAATAGTATTTACAACAAGCATGCAACATATTTTACTTTTTTTCTGCCAATTTCAGCTGCAAAAATGCTGAATTTGTTGTGGGACTTTTTGGAATACTCCAGATTCGGCTACTATAGTTTCATTAAATTACAATAGATGGCAGTGCTATATGCATCCTTCAAAATGGCATTTGTAATGGAGGTGAATTCCAAGCAGAGAGCTGTCCCTTAGTTGCTTATGGTGGAAAACAAGAGCATCGCAGATATTCATATGTGTTTGCAGAATGTTCAAGATGGTGCCGGTTAATGTTGTTAGTGAAAGCCGCCACGGCAAAAAAGGAATTAAAAGTGACAATAACTGTAAAGCGTGTGCTAAGAAGGTGATAAAAGGAGTTCAGTGCACAGAGTGTTGATGCTGGTTCCACGAGAAATGCTCAAAAGTGTGTGTAGAATTTGTAACGAATTACTTCACTTGGATATGCCGTACCTGCGCCGTGGAAAAACATGAACGAGGAATCACAAACGCTGCTAGGGACAAAGACGAAAAAACAAAAATGCTTCAGAGTGGTACCGATGTTTTAAACAATAGGTACATTGCTCTCAGTGAAAAATACAGTGACAGAAAATAGACTATGTGGAAAAGAATCCCATCCAAATGACTTCCACACCTCAAGTATGGATTTGTGGCACTGAGCAAAAAACAGCTTCTCCTCAAGTATTATGCAGTAGAAAATCAAAAGTGTAAGCAAAATAACTGTGAACAATAAATCATAACACTGGATTTTGAAGAATGTTGTGAAATACTGTGTGAAAAAAAAGTCTGATCAGCACTCTATTGCTAATGAATACAAGACGTCTGCTGTGAAAGTGCAGCAGTGTCCGCAGAAACATGAGGTGAAATTATTTGGGGACAGCCATGCGAGAAACATCTCAAATCTAATGTCAATGCAGGCTGAGAACAGTGTAAGTATTTACAGTGAAGTAAAACCAGGGCAAATTTCAACACAGTTACTGATGGTATAAACAATGAATGCTCCAAACTCACAAAAAAGGCCTGTGTAGTGCTAATCGGTGGTGCAAACGTTGTAAACTAACACAATGCCAACAGATTCATTCGGAAACTGAACTTAGTAACACAACACTTACTCTTCACTAATGTTACTGTAGCCACTCTACCACTCAAGTATGACCTGTCTGATTGGTCTTCTGTCAATACACAAATTAGGCAAACTAATGATAAACTGAGATATTTTTGAGCTAAATTTGCAAACATAAAATTATTAGATATTAGTGGCTATGAAAGGAACAGTTTCACTACTCATGGTTAAGACATACACTGACTTATGGTACTCTTGTTCACCAATGAAAAGAAACAGTACTAAACCAAATATAAAATGAAAAAAGCTTAAATGGTACACTGATGACCTTGCAAGTATCCGGGAAAAATTACTTTCACTGTACAAAACATTTAAAAACAATGGCAAATGTGAGACAGAACAAAATGATACTTAATATAAAGACTACCTGACACATAAAAAACACTACAATGCCAACCTTAACCTTTGCAAACAAACTGCCTATGAAATTTAAATAGAAGGAGCCCCAAACAAATGCAAGGCTGCTTAGGATATTGTAAAACAAGAACATACCTCTACCCAAACACAGGATGTTCTACTTGAGCCAGAAGAGCTCAAATATTTTACAACCACAGTAAATAAATTAAAATAAAAAATTAAACAGTCAGACATACTAGCAATAGATATACTTGCTGATCAGCTACGTAAAAGCCATGAATTTCACTGGGATCCTGTCACACCTACAAATATAATAAATACTGTTAGAAAATTATCAAACTCGAAAAGTATGGCCCACTACTGGCTATCTAACTACACAATAAATAGGACAACACACTTCAATTGCAATCCACTTGTTTTATTATGAATAAAAGCCTAGAAGTTGGAGTTTTCCCTGATCAGCTCCAAATTTCCAAAGTTATACCTATATACAAAAAGAGCGAAAAACACCTCACTGAAAACTATAGACCACAAACAGCTAAGTAACTATTTTGAAAAGTATGACCTTCTCCACAATAGACAGCATGGTTTTTTACAAGGGAAAATACCACCTCTGACGTCCTTGAAATAGTTAATCAGACATTAACAGCATTTGAAAGTAAACAAACAGTCTCACTTGAACTTTGTGATCTGAGCTAGGCATTTCATTCCCCTTTTGATATCCTACTAGGGAAACTAAAGTATTATGGCATAAATAATTGAGAGTTAGAAATAATCAACTCTTATCTACATAACAGGAGACAATTTGTGTCAATTCAAAACAAACACTATTCAATGAATAATGCCACAATTTCTGTACCTCAGGGCTCTGTTCTTGGTCCTTTCTCCTTCATTGTTGCAATTAATGATTTGCCATCTTATATTGGGCCTGAGTCAGTTATCTCCTACGCAGATGATACAACCTTAATCAGCAGAGATTGAGATTTCTCACAGCTACATCTGAAATCACAGGTCACTCTCACCTTAACACTAAACTCTTTCTTTGCTAACAAACTTCTGTGTAATGCAGGGAAAACTCAGCATCTGCAGTTGGGACTGGCTAACAAGACAGAATTCGTAAAACTACTTCGAATACACATTGATTTCAAACTTAACTGGCAACCTCATATCAACCATGTCTGCAAAAAGTTATCAAGGGTGTCCTATCTATTCTGGAAAATATCTGATCTAGTGAGTAACAAATTTTTCAGAGCAGCTTACTTTGGACTTTTTCAGTCTCATATATCTTATGGGCTGTTACTATGGGGCCACCCATATCATGTCAGTGATGTACCACTGATGCAGAAAAAGGTGCTACAAATAATGTGCAAGGTTGTTCCATGGGAACACTGCCGTCCATTATTCATCATAATGGAAATAATGACAGTGATAAATCTTTATGTATATATTTGCTTCACTGATATATGCTAAAAAGAACAGAACCAAATTTAATGCCAGAGAGAACATACACTTTCATGACATGAAAAACAAATAGAATATTGACATTCCTAGATGTAGACCAACAAAAACAGGCTACTCTCCCAAAGTGAACTGTTTGAAATTATTTATCAAATTTACACATACTGCAGTCAGTACACCTTTCAATAATTGTAAAAGTAAACTGCACAAATGGTTAATTGACAATCCATACTACAGTCTTACAGAATTCTTGGATACTTTTAACATAGAAATTGAGTTTTAAGTCTATGATTGCAAAACTGTACAACTGATTACTATAGCATAAATAACTTGTACTTGTAATGTAGACACTAACTAATATAGTAACTTTGTATGTAGGTAGACATCATTATAAAGCCTGTTTCACTGCATGTGGTCAACGAAAATTAAAAAATCTGAATCAGAATCTGAACTGGCAAGGAACAGAAGCATGGTGAAACATTGGGAAGGCATCTGTTATCATCAGAACAAATTCGTGCAAACCTGTTCCATCTCCTGCATGACAGCTGACCACACACAACTGTGACTCTTGCAATGTTGGGACATGCAGAGACACTCATAAGAGGTGACCAATGGATCATAATCAGACACTCTGCTACTACTCTGTTGGTAGTGCTGACACACTCATCCACCAGTTGAGGTACTCAAGGATGTTAGATCT
The DNA here is from genome assembly GCF_023897955.1 of Schistocerca gregaria. Taxonomy (NCBI): domain Eukaryota; kingdom Metazoa; phylum Arthropoda; class Insecta; order Orthoptera; family Acrididae; genus Schistocerca; species Schistocerca gregaria. The sequence goes on from NC_064931.1 coordinate 454,405,274, forward strand.
GTACGTTCCTTGCTGTCTAACACAAAAACTTAAAGAGCAATGAATTTGGCCCAGTGAAAGATGCACTCCACAGGAAGCAGTGCAAGGATCATTGGGAGGATATTGATGCAGCAGCAGATTGTTCAGGTCATCAACCATTAGAGTGGTACCATGTGCACCATGGCCCTAGTAATGTGGTGTAAGGTCAGTTTGTTTCAATACAGGTTACACTGAGGTGATCAAAGTCATGGGGTAGCCATAAGCATATATATAGTTGGTGGTAATATTGTGTAGATAAGGTATAAAACAGAATCGCATTGGTGGAGCTGTCACTGTACTCAAGTGATCCATGTGAAATGGTCTACAACATGACTATGGTCATTCAACGGGAATCAACAGACTTTGAACAGGAAATGGTCATTGGAGCGAGGCACATGGGACATTATATTTAGGAAATAATCAGGGAATTCAATATTCTGAGATTCACAGTGTCGAGAATGTGCTGCAAACAACGAATTTCTTTCATTATCTCTCACCACAGACAGTGTAATAGCTGATGGCCTCCACATAATAACTGAAAATAGCAGCATTTATATAGAGTTGTCAGTACTTCCAGATAAGCAACTGTATGAATCAATGTGGGACATGTGACACATGGATCCCATAAGACAGTGCAGCAAAATGTGATGTTAACAGGATATGGCAGCAGATGACCAACGGAAGTGCATTTGCTAACAGCACGACATCACTTGCAGTGCCTCTCTTGGGCTCATAAACATATCACGTGGATCCTAGACGACTGGGAAACAGTGACCTGGTCAAATGAGTCATGACTGGTAATAGGTGATGGTCTGAACATGACACAGAGTCCACGAAGTCACATACCCAATTCGTCAACAAGACACTATACAAGTTGATGGTTGCTCCATAATGGTGTGGGCTGTGTTTACAGGGAATGGACTGGATCCTCCTGTCCAACTGCACTGATCATTGACTGGAAATGGTTATGTTTGAATACTTGGAGACCATTTTTAGCCATTCATGGACTTCACCTTCCCAAACAATGATGGAGTATTCGCTGGGCCACAACTGTTAAGAATTTATATCATTTCATTGACCAATTAAAAGAAATGCACATGGACCAAGGTGATATCCTTTTTAGTTTTGGTGTGTCATAATTTACCTCAATCCAGTGAATGAAGATATGTCATGTATAGTGGTTATTTTTCCAACAGATATTGTGGAATTATTAAGACACTGCATCACCATGCTATATATTCAATACATGGTGTTTATGAACAGATTGACAGGGTGGCTATGGTCAGTTCTCTTAGTCTGGCTATGACCAATTTGAATATGAACAACAGGACTTTCAGACTGCCAGTAAAAGACCAACCAGGTGTTATCATTATATCTATGATGCTTTTGTAGTATGGACACACTGTGCAGAAATGGATGCCTTACTGATACATCTCAGCAGTATCAATCTGAAAATACAATTTGTGTATGGAGACTGAGAATAATGGCCAACTGAATTTCTTGAATGTGGGTGCTATCAAGCCAGGGTCAGGATGATAGGCCATATGGTATACAGGAAAGCCATGCATACCAACCATTACTTGCATACAGATTTTAACTCCCAACTCAGACGATACAAGAGGTAGAGAGGGCACACAGAATTTGTGAACTGACTGACTTAAAACACAAGTTTGAAGATCTACTGTCACCATTCAAGAAGAATGGTTATTCTAATCAGGAGATAGCTCAAGGACTTCAATCTAGGGAGAGAATTGGAATAGATGAGGTATGATGGCAGCCCAAAGGGAAAGTTTTCCTTCCATTCATCAGTACCATTACACAGTACATTGGGAATGTGTGGAGTAAATATGGTGTGGAAACTACCTTCAGATCTTCCAGGAATATAAAAGAATGTTTGAGATCAGCAAAAGATATAAACATCCTTTTGCTTCACTGGGTGTGTATAAAATTCCTGTTAGTTGTGGATTGGTTTATACTGGTACCACAAAAAGAAGTGATAACACCCGTCTGGTTGAATACAAGAGGAATTGCCACCTGGGACATACAGATAAATCATACATGGTGGAACATTTTTATCAAGAAGGTGACCATAGAACAAAAGTCACTGATAGAAGCATTATATCAAAAACATTGTTATTATAATGCACAAATTTATAGAGAGGATATTAAGATTTATAAGTACCATAATAATTTTAACAGAAAGAGGAACATGATAAATTATATAAAATGTGCATGTCAACATTGCAACATAAGAATGACAATTTATCACTTTCAGGTGAGAATGTCGTCATCACCAGAGATAATCTCACACTCAATGTCTTGTGATGGACTGTGATGCCCTCTACACTGCTCGTATATTTGCCACATTGCCTCTGAAGATGTCTCCCACAGTCAGAGAGGAAACATTAGGAAAAAGTTTTGTATGTCAACCACAGCCTATCAGCCTGGAAATTTTAAATGAGGTGAGTACCAGCTGTGAAAGCAAATTTTGAATGATTAAGTTAAATTGTGTTTGTCATGGAATACAAATGAGGTGTACTGATCTACATCTGCACCTTCATCCACATCAACATCTACATTGATACTCTGAAAATCACATTTAAATGCCTGGCAGAGGATTCATTGAACCACTTTCACAATTCTCTATTATTCCAGCTTGTTATAGAGTGTGGAAAGAATAAACAGCTGTATCTTTTTCGTACTGTGCTCCTATTTCCCTTATTTTATCATGGTGATTGTTCCTCCCTATGTAGGTTGGTGTTAACAAAATATTTTCACATTCAGAGGAGAAAGTTGGTGACTGAAATTTTGTGAGAAGATTTCACCACAACAAAAAACGTATTTCTTTTAATGATTTCCAACCCAAATCCTGTATCATTTATGTGACACTCTCTCCCATATTTCACACTAATACAAAATATGCTGCCTTTCTTTCAACTTTTTTAATGTGAGTCCTATCTGGTAAGGATCTCACACTGCGTAGCAGTATTCTAAAAGAGGGCAGACAAGTGTAGGGAACACAGTCTCCTTAGTAGGTCTCTTAGATTTTCTAAGTGTCCTGTCAATAAAACCCAGTCTTTGGTTAGCTTTCCCCACAACATTTTCTATGTGTTCCTTCCAATTTAAGTTGTTCGTGATTGTAATACCAAGGTATTTAGTTGAATTTACGGCTTTTACATTAGACTGATTTATCATGTAACCAAAGTTTAATGAGTTCCTTTTAGCACTCATGTGGATGACCTCACACTTTTCATTCTTTAGGGTCAACTGCCACCATTTACACCATTCAAATATTGTTTCAATTCGTTTTGCAGTTTGTTTTTAACTTCTGATGACTTTATTAGTCAATAAACGACAGCATCATCTGAAAACAACCAAAGACGGCTGCTCAGATTGTCTCCCAAATCGTTTATACAGATAAGGAACAGCAAAGGGCCTCTAACACTATTTTGGGGAACACCAGAAATCACTTCTGTTTTACTCTATGACTTACCATCAGTTACTACGAGCTGTGACCTCTCTGACAGAAAATCCCAATCCAGTCACATAACTGAGATGATATTCGATAAGCACGCAATTTTCCTTTGAGCAGGTTGTGTGGTACAGTGTCAAAAGCCTTCCAAAAATTCAGAAATGTGGAGACTTTTGTATCCCCCCCCCCCCCCCCCAGAGATGGAGTAGGTTCAAATGGCACAGAAAGCCTTAAGGTAAAGATACTCAGCATTGCTGTCCAATCTGCTAACAAGAATCACAACACCAATGAGATGTGGCTCACTGTGTGGATAAAATGTGTCCACGTAGCAATGAGCATGCAGTTTGGTTTGCTTGTATGAAACTGTTAATGGAGCTGTTTATGACCCAGTTGTAGTCTTTGAATTTCCTTTGCTTACATTTTAGCAGATAGTACTACATAAGTTTTGATCAAAACAAAAGGTCTTATTAGACTCACAGCTTGGATATAGAAGTTACTTGCTCCTTTCACTTGGTGTCGTCAATGATGTACATCCAAGAGTGAGCGAGCGATTACTGTAAACAATTTGATATCTTGAATTATTAAAGAACAATGTGCATCTTATGAGTAAACAAACATTTTATACTTAATTAAATCCCAAATGGAATAGAAATTGAAAGTAATGTATACTCACTAGTTAGGGATAACTCTTTCTGTTCTACTTCGAGAATGTAGATGATCTCTGTGAAAATAGAAATTTATTATTTGAGAATCAACTAGTACATGCAACCCTTAAAAGTTAGAACTAAACAGGAAATCTTGCACACAGTTTAATTGAAGATGTCCCCAGTATTACACACACACACACACACACACACACACACACACACACAACTGGAGGGAGGGAGAGAGAGAGAGAGAGAGAGAGAGATTGAGACCTCAGCATGACATATTAGGATCTTCCTCTTAGACTTTGAAATGATAGCCTTAGTGACAGGTGTGTACAGCTTGGGTAACATAGGAGATATAAGAGCATTTGATTGTGGGCAGATGGTCAAGATTACATCGTAAGTGAACCAGTTGTTGGACTTCAACATATTTCATTGTCTATAGTGTACTTTGTATACCTTGTCATGATGAAACTAGTCCCACCAGTTCAATATGTTGCAGACAGTGGTTTGTAGAAGATGCAATTAACAGTTGGATAGCATTCATTATGACAGTGAGTAAATGGTCTTCAAGGGAGCATATGACTTATTTATTTAATGCTGGTTAAGAATAACATTTATGTGTCTTACTGTCATCGAGCATATATTACATCCAAAATCATTTATTCTCTATATGATACTGATCCATGTTATTCATGTGATTACTTCTCAACTCACAAGACAGATTACCACTGACCACCTTCACTGATAAATAAACCATGGCAGAAAATAGCCTGCATTGTGGCAAAATGGGAAGTTTATACAATAGCATCTACCAATATCTAGATCATTAGATATTAAACTCACATGCGAAAATACTAGTCACCACTTAAATGATCACACTGGTTACTTTGTAACACTGTGCATGGTACCATGCCGTCATATGACCTATATCACTGGTGTAGATCATGGCTGTTAACTGGTGTGTATGTGCCAATCGACTGCACGGAATCAGCGCAATTACATGAGTTGATATGGAGATATGATAAAATAGCAGAAGGAGCTACTGCACTTGGACATTCCAATGAGCACATTCTGAATGAAGTTGCACAATTTGTTGGTCTATCAAAACCAACTGTTAGATTAGATTAGACTAGTTTTGCTGACATAAGTGAAATCGGTCTGTATTTTGATGGTATCTCTTTATCCCCTTTCTTGAATAGAGGCTTAACATCTGTATATTTTAGCCAGTCAGGAAATGTGCCAGTTATAATTGACTGGTTACACAAGTAACTTAGAATTGTACTAAACTGACAAGAACATGTCTTAATTAACTCTGTAACAGTTTCATCATAACCACTAGAATGCTTTGTTTTTAAAGATTTTATTATAGAAGTTATTTCTTTTGGTGAAGTGAGTGACATATTCATGTACCTGAAGCTATTTGTAAATGCTAGTTTCATATATTCAAGGGCACTATTTAGTAAGCCTGACAATCCCATTCTATCAGTAATGGATATAAAGTACTTGTTAAATAGATTTTGCACACTATGCCCATCAGTTACTAATGTGTCATCTACACTTAACACTATTTTCTCCTGTTCCTTTCTGGTTCTACTAGTCTCCTCTATCACTATATCCCTTATTGTTCTTATTTTGTTCCCTGAAGTTGCTATCTTCTTCTCGTTGTGCATTTGTTTAGATGTCTGAAATAATTTTTTTTAATATTTCAAAATATTCCTTGTATTTAGCTAAATCATCAGCATTGGAGCTATTCTTGGTCGACAGATACATTTTTCCTTTTTGTCTTACAGGAAATCTTTATTCTTTGTCTAATCCACGGTTTAATTTGAGTAATTTTGAGAGGAAAACAGTTTTCAAACATGGTACTGGCATTGTTCATGAATGTGTTATATTTTTCATTTGTGTCATGACCACTATAAACATCTTTCCAGTTCATATCTTTGAGAAGTTTTCTAAAACACTCAATTTTTGGTTGATTGACTGCTCTCCTGTACTCAGATTTAGTAGTCTTGACAATCTGCTTAGAATTTACATCTAAAACAAGGAACTGTCCGAGAAGTCTATATGTAATAATGTACCACTGGCAGCCATGTACCATGGCGTAAGCACACTGGTTGTAAAAATATCCTAATAGGGCCTGAAGGCAAGTGTTATGCCTTGTAAATAACAGTAGGTTTCAAAGCACACACAAATTACTACTGTCAATGAATATAGATTCCAAACCAATACTAGTAAAGGTTCTGCATGCAGCTGACATTCAAGACTTGGGTACCTTCCAAAATGCCACTGCTCACAGCACCATGCAAAGCTACAAGTCTCCAACAGGCCATGTTTAGTGCAGTCCATTAAGTCACAATTTAGCATATTTTCAAATAACGCAATTTTCCAAAGCACCAATAGTCTAATGGGTTTAGTACACAGTATGTGGAGGGTGTAGATCAGACCAGAGGTGGTTACATCATGTTTTAGGTTTTCTTTCTGCACAACAACTTAGGACCACTCATTCACTAAACTGGGTTTTTTATTTCAACATTCTCAGTGACCAAGTGTTGTGATTTCTTCTACATCATCAACATTTTGTAGACACTTCTATCTTCCACGATGAAAACAGTTGTGTTCACACAGCTGCACACATACATTCATTATTGAACACACAGGCACTGTGTTGCGCCTCAGATGGTCCAATAATGTCTGGGACTATTGGGAACAATGGGTGAAATATAGCAGTTAACATCCCAACAATTTCACACTACAAGACCTAATCATAAATGATTGGCTTCAGTTGGATACAGCACAACTGAGAAAACTTTATTTTGTCAAACTGAGGCATTTTCAAGTTTATATGTAGTGTTAAATCATATTAATGTGTCTTCTCCTGTGGGTGATCAGTTTTTTGTCCACTGTCCTTATTAATTGCATTGGAGAAGAACTGAGAAGGTATGTGACTGACTTGCCAGGAAGTCATCATAGGATGAGCTGTCAAATGCATGGTAACCAGTCCACTAAGTTCCCATAAGAAGATTGTCATCTCTTGTTACTGTAGAATGAGCAATCACACATAAATCAGGGTAGGGTATCACAGAACAACAATACACAATTAATATTTTCAAAATGCAATGACTATCAGCACGTCTGTATGTTCTATGATCACGTGTATAGCAAACATTAACATGCATGCTGGAAGCTTGCACTCATTTCACCCATAACATGCATAAGATCTTCACATTTCAGAAATTGCTACCCAACTAGAAATTTTCATAGGATAAATACATCAGAATGTGTGTATGTTAATGCAGTTTACTGATGAGGCTACATAAAAATACGATGAAATCAATGACACACAAAGAAACAGTCTGTCACCTCAGGACAATTTCAGAAGACACAGCAGGAAGAAAAACATGTTGGCTGAACAACTAAGAGAACATTGTTCTGGAATTACAGAATTTAGCATGCTTCTTCTACATCTGTATCTACATACATAGTCCTCTAGCCACTGTATGGTGCGTGGTGGAGGGCACCCTGTATTACTGCTTGTCATTTCATCTCCTATTCCACCCATGGGACAGACGTCGTTGGTGCTGGTGTGAGACACAACTTGCAGACAACTGCACCCTGCACACTCAATTGCCACAGGCAAGGCCACTCCACATCTTCGATGAGGCCTCTGCTTTTTTTTTAAAAAAAAAAAAAAAAAAAAAAAAAAAAAAAAAAACCATTGTCCCATTGTCCTGAACAGATGAGTAAATCCAATAACGTTAGCAAAACAGCCTGGCATATTGTATACAAAGAATGTGAACATAAGAGAGTATCCAGTCTGCAGAAATATAGCACTAGAAGAATATGGAATGTTGTTGTTGAATGAGGCAAAGACAATATATAAGGCCATCATAAAACATTTTAGTAATGCATGCAGAGAAGAAATTGATGAATCAACACTACAAATAAATGAGTAAGGAGTGTAAGAATATAAGGTAATGAAAATAATTTCAAAACTCAAAATAAAATCATTAACAGGCTGGAATGACGTACCATTTACATTACAAACAAAATTAAAAATGAATTAATAAAACAAATAACACATTCAATAAATAGTTCAACTGACCAGGCAAACATTCCTGCATTTTTAAACATTACGGAGATTTGACCAGTGTGTAAAAAGTGTGCAACCACTGAGAAATAATTACAAGCCAATATCACTAACTTCAACAGCTAGCAAGATGCTTGAAAGAGTAATTCTAGACTCAATGGAATCCTCCTCCTGTAAATACATTCTACTGAACAACTAGCAGCACAGGTTCTGAAAACGACAATCCATAATAACAGCAGTAGTAGCTTTTTCCATGAACTGCTAAACAGACTGGATAAAGGAAATAAAGTTATTGGAATTTTTCCAGATTTGTGTAACGTGTATGATTCTGTTAATTATGCAATTCTATTAGCCAAGTGTAAGAAAAGTAGCACTAAAATTCTTAAGTTCTTGTCTGTGAGATAAAAGACAGTGCACTAAACTCAGTTATAATGATGAAACTAAGACTGCATAATCAGCTCTGAACTATAGAGTCACACAGTGACATATAGATTGGCCATTCTTTGTTCTTGTAGATATTACTGAAGTAACACAGCCACAAAACTCAAAATTAGTGAAATAGGCTGATGATACATCATTTATTAACTGGAGCCATACTGAGTGGGTAACATTTGAAAGCAATAAAGAGAACTTTGAAATGATCACAGAATATCTAACAAAGAATAAACTTACACTGAATAAGAACAAGAATGTAGTAATAAAGTTCTTGTTAAATTATAATAACAGTGATGTCGAATAACTTTGTACAGTTGAAACATCTGATAAACATAAGTTTGTAGGCATTTTGATCGATGAACAACTCACATGGAAAGATCATATCTGTAAAAACGTTATACCAATAATATTCACTTACTGCAATGTCTTGCAAATATAATACCACCCCTCCCCCCATCCTTAAACAAGTTTACTGCCACTAATATATTGTAGTATATAGAAGTTGCCAATGGCCTCGCCGTAGTATTTACACTGGTTCCCAGCAAATCACCAAAGTTAAGCACTGTCAGGCTGGCCTAGCATTTGAATGGGTGACTATTTGATCCTCTGAGCATATTTGGTAAGCAGGATGCACTCAGCCAATATGAGGCGAACTGAGGAGCTACTTGATTGAGTAGTAGCAGCTCTCATCCCATAAACTGACATACGGTTGGCAGAATGGTGTGCTGACCATATGCCCCTCCATATCTGCATCCAGTGACACCTGTGAGCTGAGGGTGACACTCCAGCCTGTAAGTGCCATAGGGCCTTCATTGCCTGTGCAGGTGGAGTTCACTTTTATATAAAAGTAGAACTATCTGCAAAGTTGTTTTCAATTTTTAGTCGTTCACTGACGCTGCCTTTAAACCCCCAACTATTTGCTTTCCACTCATAATTTGGATTTCGTTCAAAGACTCAACACTTCATCACACAGTACAATATCATTTTAAATCACCAATATGGATTCCGACAATGTAAAACTGTAGTAGATGTCATAAATTAATTTAATGAAAAACTACTACATTGTTAGATAGAGAAACTAAAGTTGGAGGAATATTCTGTGATCTTACAAAAGGATTCAGCTCTGAAAATCTTGACCAGCTGCTTTTCAAACTCAGCAAATACAGAATAAGGGATATTTATTTGAAATGGTTTGAATCACATCTTATGGAGAGGAAACAAAGGATAATAATCACTTCAAATAAAGCCAATTACCTCTCAGGGTGAAAATCTGTGCCCCAAAGTGTTTCTAAATGCTCTATCTTTGAGCCAATTTTTATTCCTGTTGTTTGCAGATGATACATCTGACCTAATTGCAAATGAAAATGCTGACAGTATACCACAGAGTGCTGTGAGTATGTTAATTAATTCGAAAGCATGATTCTCTGTAAATACATTAATGCTGAACATTTCAAAAATTCATATGATGAGTTTTAAAACCAAACAGTCCAAAACTGATGACATTAGTATTATTCATAATAATCAAAAATGGAAGAACTTAACTCAGTCAAATTCCTGAGTATAAATCCATGAAAACTCACAACAAAATTGAAGAGTGTGACATAAGGAACATGTGGCTAAATGTTTTAAATATCAAGTTACATTATTTTCTAATAAAAAGATTCTGCTACTCACAGGAAGATTTCAATGAGGACAAAATGATAGAGCTGGATTCTTAAAGTGGTATAAAAATTTATGCTAGTTATAACAAATGCTAATATTGAGATAGCATTAGAAATATCTTGTATAAATTCCTCAACAAGTAATATTACAGGTCTGACAAAATTATAAATAAGTAAATTGGAACACTGAAATATCTACTGTAAATCAGACTTACATTCTGAAACACAGTGTATTATGAGATGAATAAAAGGCATTACATTCCTAGAGTACTGTTCATCAGTCAGGAGCTCAGGTTTGATTGACAGAAGAAACAAAGAAGATCAAATGTTTTATTATAGGATTGCTTAGTGAGCATGAATGCATTACAGAAACGATCAACAAACTCTAGTGGCAAATTTGACACTAGGAGTACTGTGTACCATGGAGAAGTTCACTGTTGAAATTCCAAGTATCCCTTCCAAGAAAATTTGAGCAACATATTACTTCCTCCTAAATACAACTCACAAAATGTCCATGACAATAAAATAGGAGAAGCTCACAAGGAGGTATATTGACAGTCATTTTTCCCAAGCACCACACATGACAGGAACAGGAAAAGGGTTAAATGATACCCCATAAGGTGACTTGCAGAATATAGATGTTGACGTAAAAACAGAGAAAATTTGTGAAATCCTCAGATTTTGTACCTAGTAACAGTAGTGACAACTTCCACACTAACAAACCAATGATGAAAACTGTAGAGCCAGTTTATTATGATCAGAAGAGGAAAAACTGTGTAACACAATATAGAACATTTTCTGATCCAGGTGACTAATGATGCACTGTACTGATCTTGAGTATCTGTGGGCAGTATAACTCAAGAAAATTTCAGGTGTCTTGTATTATGTTACTTGAATAAATGCAGCTGCCAGCCATTTTCATGTAGCTTTATTTATGACAATACGCATTTTGGGCTTTCACCCATCTTCAACTGGTTAAACACGTTTATATATTCATCAGTACACTGCTTTTATCAACTTTGTTTTGAATGTAGCAGGTGCTGTTTGTTCTGTGATGAGGGGCTCATTTTCTGCACCATTGTATGCATTGCACAAGCACTTTTAAGTTCACTGGTGCAGTGCAGCATTCACCATGTACCAAACTGAAGCATTTTTTAAATATTGGAAGTCATTTGGAAAGGTTTCGACTTACCACATAAGTTAGCCAATGACTGTATTCCATTCTGAAAGTGGATTTCTAAAATTCAACAAGATCCACTTTTATAGTTTTCATAGCCTCTTCTTTAGACTTAAAACATTTTCCTACCTCAAATCTCTTCAGATTTAGAGAACAGATAAATGCTATGAGATCACAGACATTGGACATAGAATAGATGTTACAAGTTCCACTTCAGTTTCCCTTTGTCAAAGCACATACAATTGTCCTGAAAAAAAGGTGTCTTTCTTTATCAAACTTGACATAGTATCACTTATTTTTACATCCAACTGGTCAAAAGATCTTGTATGGTATGTTTTCTGATTTTTTGTACTGTTTGAAAAGTCATGAAAAACATCAATCCCATCTTATTCCAAAAAACCACTGGCCACAAATTCAGCTAGATGACAATGGTTGTGCTTTTTTTAGGTGCACTGACATTCTCAGGAAGAAATCAGATCGCAAAATCCACTGGATTCTCATAAACCAGCTTCACATTTCCATTTCATCAACATGCAATAAGTATTACACAGTTTTCACACACATCTTGCCCACAGATAATTATTCATGTAAAATGTATCATTCTCTTTCTTATGGTATGGCTACATTGTCAGTTATTTCACATATTAGTAATTATCCAACGCCATATTTGGTACTTTCTGTATATTTTCATCAGTATTTCCAATTTTAGTACAACAAATATGGTTACGCACTTTAAACTGTTTAATTTACTCTTATAAAACGTTATTAACTCTGTCCGACTTTCTGTTGGTGATAAGCCATCCAAAAATTAAAAAATTTAATTTGGGAACATTTTGCAGTTAATATATTTAAAGTAAGTACACACAACACAAATAAATTAAAATGGCATATAAACAGAATTTTTCCTCAAATAATTTCACTTCCAATTGCGAGTAACATGGGACTATGTGTGTAAACATTTGAATGTAAGATCAGTAACTTTTATTTTGACGTACTGCCTGTTGGCTTTTGTCTCAGAATCTTCAGCCTGCTGAATGCTTTTTCTGTCATTTTTGCATCACAAATGGCTGGCATTATCAAATAATTATCCCAGATTGGTTGTGACAAATTGGACTCAATCCTGTGACCAAATGTTGTACATATTTTCCGTAGCAATACTGAGAGTATTTTGGGCATCATTACCACTATTGTTCTCACCATGTAATCTAAATTCATCTTTTGCTGTGGCACATGAGTCAAGGATAAATTTACCTTGAGTTTTTCTTCGTTTTTGTTGAAACTATTGCCATGTTTGTACCTTTCTTCTTCTTCTTCTTCTTCTTCTTTTGGTCTGAAACAATCTGTGTGGTAGTTCTTTTACAAAGCTAAAACTGGGAGTCAGTGAATTTTATTATGTGATCAGTCTCACACAGTGTGTATTCCACCATGACCAATTTCTCCAAACGTCCTCCTGCAATACAATTTATGTCTGATGATCTTGGTATTAATGGGTCTTCAGATCATTCCAACAAACTTTACCATAAGAAAAATTGTGTGCTATATATTCCTGACATTATGAGTGGATCCCTTTTTATCTTTTGCCAATGAGAGACACTCTCTGAACTGTCTGGTTGGCTTGCAAACAGTGTCTGCACAATACAAATTCAACTCTGTCCATTACACTGTGGATGTATGGCAGGAAGAGCACATATGACATTTCTTCTTCCAATGTGTCACTTCACTGAGTGTTAGGTTTTGTGACACTGATGTTAACTAGTAGAGTACGTTTTGCATCTCAGTATGTTTTGTGCCTCAGTATACATTTCAGGTGCTGCATTTTGTCTCCAAGGTACTGTGATTAACAAGTTTGTCTTGAGAGTGTTTCAAGCATATTAATCATCTCTTTTCTGGCTTAGGTGATGATCTGAAAGTTTGTGTAAGTATCATTGTTGAGTGGCTGTCATTGGGTACAAGATGACTTAGACAGAATTTCTAGTTTGTCTCATGAATGGCAGCTGGCTCTAAATGCAGAAAAATATAAGTCAATGGGGATGAGTTGGAAAAACAGTCCTACAATATTCATACAGGGTATCAGCAGTTTGCAGCCTGACACAGTCACATTGATTAAATATCTAGGTCTAACACAGCAAAGTGACATGAAATGGAATGAGAACATCAGGTTGGTAGCAGTAGGGAGTATGCTAGACTTCATTTTATCATGAGAATTGTGGGAAAGTTTACCTCATATTTAAAGGAGACTATGTATAGAATACTAGAGTAGCCTATTCTTGAGCACTGCTTGATTTATTGGCATCCCTAACAGTCAGATTAAACAAAGACATTGCCGCAATTCAAAGGCATGTCACTACATTCATTACTGGTAGGTTCAATCAGCATACAAGTACTGCCACTGAAGTACATTTTGCATAAGGACCACAAAGATAAGATGACAAAAATTATTGCTCACATGGAGGCTTACAGATAGTCATTTTTCGCTTACTCTATTTGCAAGTGGAACAGGAAAGGAAATGACGAGTAGCAGTATGTGGTACCCTACACCATGCAGTGCGTGCTGACTTGTGGAGTGTATATGTAGAGGCAGATGCAGTCCATGTGCAGTAGTTTCTGATACAGGCTGTGGTGCAGATTCTCACCATACCTCCTAACCAGCACACATACAAAGCGTAACTGTTGTTCCTTTTATACTTCCATAGTACATTTAATGTTAGTGCGGAGACGGTCAAAATGTATTTGGAAATCAATGGACTGTTTGTCAACATGGTTTCATGTGATTAAGGTATTGCTGATGTACCTGCACCCCACACCAGGTTTGAAAGGTGACAAGTCAGGAGCATGTCACTCATGGTGCTGCCGTCCAGCTTCCATTATCCTGCAGGATGTAATTAAGCTATTTCGTGTGTGCCTTACCATAACCAACTTTATGTCAAATGGAAATTTGTACAAACAGATGGAAGAAGTGAGCAAGAAGATCAGAGACTGTCTCAGAATGGCAAAGGCCAAAGGGGCCCCTGGCAATGTTGAGAATACAGTACATTTCTCACTGGGGAAAAGAGGCACCTTGCCCAATTGTTTATAAAGTCTTAAAAATTTACAAATATGTCAATAGCCTTAACAAGAAAGCAGAAACATAAATGGATACTGGACTCCTGTGCTGCAGGAAAAGACTGTTATATGTAACACAAGGAGGACTACAGTGGTAATGACCAGTGAAAGGCCCTTGACATTGGCATGTTAGGAACATATAACCTATGGTTGTGGGCTTGACTTCAGTGTGCCATCAACAATGGAGGATGAATCTCTCTGACAGTGAAAGCCACTCATGCTCAAAACATTTAAGAAAAAAATTGTTAAATAAATATCAACTGAAGATCCTGAGGCAAATGGCAACACCTACTATGTCAACAAGTGGCCACAAAAGCCACAACAATATTTTGATTTTTGTTTTCCCTTGTGTACTTGTGTCCCTGTTTTATCATTTATCAATTCATAGTATTTCTTCATTTTATACCACTTTTCCAGAAAAATATGAAGTTGCTTAATGATGAATTTGAAATGCTTTTTCCTGAATGTACTTTCTATTCCCCCAGTGCAATGCACTGATTTAGCCTGTCTGATGAAATCCTTCAGCACTCTGCAGTACGGGGTGTAGTGAAATAATCTTTTTCACATTAGGATACAGCATCTGTTATTATGTAACAACATTACTTTCCCAAATGAACTGCTTATCAGTACTGCATATCTGTCTGCAATTTTAATGGGAAATAGCTTTCAAAGAAAGTGGTGAAAAGTTTGAAGAAGTGCACTGGCAAGATTCAAGTAAATCTCTTAACACTAGAATCACCAATAGGATATTTTTTTCCAGAGCAAAACTGTAATCCCTCTCCTTCCTCTAATTGTTTTAGGAGGTGGATAAGGTTTCATAACTTTTGTTTATTAACATAGTTCAGTCTGAACTAAAAATCAATACCACCAGTTGCATAATTTTCAACAAACAATAAGGAATACCTAGGACTACCAATGTGACATTTTCCACTGAATAAACTAAGTGGTTCCGACTGCTGCGCATTGTTTTCAGCCTTTAATGTGTTTGCTGCTGTAATAGAGATCAAAAACTATAAGTGTGGTGTCTTTGATGCAATAAAACTTCATGGAAATGGAAAACACATGTACTGTGATGCAGTGCAGCCTCCCTCACTTTTTCAGTCTCACAGATGAGCAGATGTTAACACTGATAAATAATACTGAACAAGTTGAATTAAAAAAAAAAAAAGAGGTAGGTGGTATTTCAACTGATTCTGATTATGATGCAAAACAAAGAGCAGCATAGAGATCAGATGAACCAGAGGACAGCAATGAAGATACTAATGAATCATAATGTATACATAGAAGTGGTAATGTTATGAAGTAAACTGCTTCTGAGTCAATACATCTTTCTTTTTCCAATTTCATTGTGCTGTATTCATTTCAGGGGGAATGCTCATTTCAGTTATCTATAGACACTACCTGACCCAAAGTGCAACCACATTTTCATAGTAATAGGGAAGGTGGTAGAGGCATTTCTGTCACAATGTGATATCGTTGTACAGTGAGAGTTGCTCAGATGGCATTTTTCAAGATATCAATGGTAAACAGAGTTTATTCTTAGCTAAATGATGCAAAATTGTGGCATGCAGATGCTAAAAGGCATCCTAATTAACATAAAAGATGCTTATCCAGTAATTTGTCATTCGAGAAATTGAAGCTTCCCAAAGTGGGAAGTAGTTCCCACACTAATACTGGAACTCACAGGAAGAGCAGAATGTAAAATATTCTTTGGGAGAATTTTGGTCCTTCTTCATATGGGTAAAGATGTGACATATGTGATTTTCTGTTGAATGAATGGCACTTGTTTATTGATGAATCTGTTCTTAAAAATATTAAAAAATGCACTGAAACAGATGTCCATAGAGCAAGTAGAAGAATAATCATTACAATTTGAAGAGCTGGGTGCATTTATTGCTGTTCCACATGTAAGGGGTTCCACTGAATCCAAAGGAATGGAAGTGGATCTTCTTTGCTAGAAGAAAAGAACAAGACCATTTTATAAGTCTGTGATGTCACATAATCACTTCCAGAAAATCATGATGTTCCTCCTATTTGATTTATAGTTGACATGGTGGCAGGAACTAAAAAAAATGAAAATTTTCTGTCATGTCATGTGTATGGGAGAGTTAATACAAATTTGCAAAGTATTCCTCGTCCGTGTACCCTTTCTGACAGACAGTATTTCCCATTAAATTTTAATGCCAGTTCACTCATTTCATTGTTTAAGAGCTAACAATTATGGTAAGAAATTTGGGACGCCTGTCTATAAAAATTCTCAGTATATGCTGAACACTCTCTCATATCTTAGTAAAGATTGAACTCGTCTTGGTGATGAACATATGTACCTAGCATGAATGTACTTAATGTACAAAATGACTCACTGTTAGATTGTCTGTCAGTTTCAGAAGAACACATTCCCTAAAATAAAAAAGGTCCACTGAAGATGGGACATTTTTGTCCTGACAGCAGTGTTAGGAAGTTTGAAAAATGTGACAGTTCTAATATTATTATTCTTTTCTCTGGAGAATCAGCAAGAAAGTTTGTATTGAAATCCTGACACAAAATTTACTTCTTGTCCACCTTAAGAACTGAGCCAGGCACAGTACCAAACCTAGAGAGAAAAGTCCTATAATCTGAAATGGGGCATCTGTAGAGGCCTAGAACTCAAAGTTTTTTCTTGAAAATTTTAACTCTTCTACCTATCCTAAAAGTATCTCTTCCTTACAGTACTTTTAACAAAAAAATTACATTTTTTAATAAATATAATGAGCTCTTGGAAATCAGATAAGATGTACCACACCAAAAGGAGCCACAGAATTTATTTGCTATGTAAATGGTGCTCCAAGATACAAATAATGTCAGTGCCAGCGTCTTTCACACCTATTTTACCATTAATTCCCTCAACATGTTGATGATATAAGCTTACAGTGCCTTATGATTTGCATTCCCCATTTACTGAATCAACCTCCAGCATTAAAGGAAGCTTCCTCAACCAGGGATACTTCCTACCTGGCTTCATCCTAAACAGTTCTAAACCTGTTACATGTTATCACTGCAATTCAGCCTTGAGTGAGTCCATATCTACCTATCATGCTGTTCCACATTAACCTAGTCAATCATCCCTTCCTAACCCTACAATCGTGCATACCATATGTAGCATAGCCCAACCCATGAATAATCTCAACTGCCACCACAGAAACGTGTGTCTTGTCAGCAGTCAGCAGCATCCTCTCAGCTTCCATATTAATGCACTTCAGAACAATGTCAAGATGGGGGATGATCATGACAATGAAACAATTGTATGTGATGAACATTTGTGGTTCAAGTTTTGGTAGTAATCTTGTACAAGTTACCACTTATTTCAAAATCCCAGTCCCTACCAAGGATATTCCCCACACTTCCCACTATCAATATGTGATTGTCTTTGGAAAAGTTCTTACACAGGGCCTCACATTCCTCTGTCACCTCTGCACTTGGTTTAAAAATATTAATGATTTGTTACGCCTCACCTAACGTCTCTTATAACTGTGGACCTAGACGTAACCCTTGACTGCTACTTAGCAGCAGAGTGCCACTTTTCATAATGCTTGTATCTATCTCTGGCTTCCTAACAAAATAAGGTTTCTTCCTCTTATCACCTGTTCCTACAATTACTGGAAGTTGTTAATATCACAGACGGCATAAAGGCAAAGTACATTATTTTAGATATCTCATCCACACTTCCAAAGGCTGCAGAAAAGATAGAATTTCTTGAATTTAATGGCAAGTCTTCCATAAGTCTCTTTCTACTGAATATGAAAGGTTTTAAAATTATTTTGCAAGAGAATAAAGCAGAGATACCATTCTGCACAACAGATACATCAATATGTGAGGAGGGGAAAGAAGCAAGGTAAAGCTGAAGAAAATATATAGATTTTCTAGCTGTATTTTGGAATACAGACATCCCATGACTATCAGAAGTTGAAAGTAATGTCAAACAAATTTGTGTATTTACTCATTTCAGAAAAACTGAAAGAATTTTTTGCTCACAATATTTAGAGTGGACTGATGCAAGTGGAGTGTCACATACAGGCTGGTGAGTTGTCATGGGTGGTTGTGAGTATACAAAGTTTGTGTGGGTGGCAAGACTATACACACCACAATACCAGATACTGGCTGACCTGGAGACTTACATGAAAGAAATACTGTTGTATCAGCATGCCTTAAACAGAAAAAAAACACACACACCTAGGGAATACAGTTTCAATGTGATTATTAACTGTGACATTGATTTTTAGATCAAAAGATCCAGAGCTATAACAGAAGAAGATACATGCAACAAAATATTTATCCAGCCCAGATACGATATGTGAAACATTTGCACAAATCTCGATAAACTAAATTTTTCAGCAGCACTGGGTGGTGGAGTGGAAGTTGCAAGGAGCCATGAGACAACAAATACCTTTACTTACGTACCAAAACATTTTCACAAAAACAAAACTGAACAATATCCAGAGTTCATCAGTAAACAAGAACTTTGCGTGGTAAAGGGTGCTCAGTCTATAATTCAGGTAATGAAATAATCTTTGAAAAGAAATGCAATGTATTCTATCACTAACTTCAATGGGAAATCTGACATAAATGTACCACAAAATATATAGAGAGTGAAGTACATAATCATTGCATGTTAAGCATTGATGGACGGCACATACATCCAATTCAATGTAAACTTCAACATAGCAGAGGACTGTCAACTAAATATGAGCATTTCACTTGGGAAATATCAAGTACAAGCAAACAATGGAAGTCACAGAGCCTGTCCATTTATTTCAACCCAGGAATTCAGCAGGAACCAGGAACAAACTGACCACAACGCTTCCACTGGCACCTTTTTGTACAATAAACACTGCTCTCTGTTTTGTCCTAGCAGTTGCCATCAAGATATAATCTTGAGACTTTCATCTACAAGTAATTCACGATACTACCATAACAGAGGAATGGTGCTATCCTGTATGCCCTGTAGTACAGCAGAACTTCTTACATCAACTGTTTAATTCATTTCCTGCAGTAAAGAATCTGGGGCAAATGCAAATCATGAAAGATTTTTCTACTCTTGTAATCTACATGTCCCAATTCATCAATTACGAGAGCTAAGTTTACAGACCATTTATTTTCACTGCTGCACTACTACTTGGGTTTGATTGCAACAAATGCTGTTGTTGATCCAAGTAGGTTTCTCATGTTTGTCTGTTATACCGAAAGTGTTTTCATTAACTGTTGGTTCCTATCTGACAACAGAAAATGGTGGAAGTGAAACGACTGCCAAACAACACAGGTGAACACACTTGCAGTTTGAGACGTGTCAACAGGAAAACTCAACACACAACTTGATTGATTCTTCTGGTGTGACATCACGTGCTGAACTGCTGTTGAAATTCCTTATCAATATTTTATAAAGTTTTAATCTTCAGTTACTTATTTTAAAATTTATTTGTGTTAATATTTGCTGTAAAGTAATTTATTAGTGGATTTTCATTAATCTCAGTCTTGGTTCATGTGTTAGAGACTCTAGTAGTCTGTTATTCATGAGTGTGCTTACGTTGTTCATCCGAGCCTCCTGCCTCAGAAGTGTGACTACATTTGTGGTGTGCAGTTGCAGCTGCAGCAGTTATAAAGCTAAGTACTGATGAAGTTATTTGTGAACTAATATACAGTTACTAAATTTAATATTTCTCAGCAGTGTTTTGTGCTGTTTCTGGCCAAATAACTTTTTAATAAACTTTAGAAAAAATTTGCTTGCTGTGTTTTTTACAGTTTCCTGTGCACTGAAGTTATTTAGTAAACATCTTGCTTTAGTTTTCAGCTGACATTTCAGTAAATATTTCATCCAGTGTTTTCACTTCATTGAGTGTTACAGTGCCCGCTTGAATTTTTGGTTTCGCCTAATAGTTTTGTGAAGTTTTGTTTATACTGGTATTAGCTGTAGTAATGTAGTATTAATACAAGAAGTGGCTTATTTAGTAAACAGAGAATTTTGAAACCACTATTGTTAGTTCTATAAATAGTTCTTTTGGTGAAACTGAACTTACGAAACATGGACATAGTTTTTTTTCCAGTAACTGTAAAATTTTACCATGAGTGAGAATTGTGGGCTTTGTTGTAGGTTTGTGAGTAGTGGGTTATGGTGTGGGATCTGTGAAAAGTATTTTCATTGGGGGGAGTGCAGTGGGGAAGCCAGTGGGTATTCTAGCAAGATCCTCTCCTGGGAATGCAGAATCTGTAGTAGAAATAAGTTGATAGAGTAGCAGTAGTGTAAGATCTGTGGCCTTCAGATGCAGTTACAATGCACAAAGGAGGAACTAGACAGGTTGAGGAAGGTGAAGGGTTGTGGGGAATGTGAACCTGCAGTTGGCAAGAATGCAGCTAGGAGGAGGAGTTATTCAGACAGTTATACTTTGCATATATGCAATAGATTTCAACAACTGTCAGAATTTAGTGGAGAGGAGCCACTTGCAGCTGTAGATGTAGATGTAAAGTCATGCAGCAGTCCTCAGTAGTTAGGAGGTGTAGGTCAGTTACAAAGTCTAACACAAAGAAGAAGGTTCTGCTGCTAGGTAGTTCACACTGTACAGGTGTGGGTCAGCAACTGCAGGAAGTGTTGGGGAGTGAGTACCAGATCACCAGCATTGTGAAGTCTAGTGCAGGGTTGGCTCAGACATAGGTGCCGTATTTGTTGTGAAATGTGAACAACTATTGGCCACATTCATGCCCAGCCATCAATCCACACCTAACCATCACAACAACTGACCCAGCCAGAATGCTGCTCCTACTCAGCTGTCTCTCTACCTTTCCACTCCCAAAGAGCATGCAGGAAAATTGAGCACTTAAATTTTCCTGTGTGAGCCCTGATTTTTTTTACTTTATCGTTATAATCATTTTACCCTATGTAGGTGGGTGCCAACAGAATGTTTTTGCAACCAGAGGAGAAAATGTGTGATATAAATTTCATGAGAAGATTCCGCCGCAGCGAAAAATGCCTTTGTTTTAATGATTGAAACTGCAATTCACGTATCATGTATGTGGCACTATCTCCCCTAGTTTGCGATAACACAGAACAAGCTGCCCTTCTTTGTACTTTTTCAATGTCATCCATCAGTCCCATCTGATGCAGGTCCCACACCACACAGCAAAACTCCAGAATAGGGCAGACAAGTGTGGTGTACACAGTCTCTTTAGCAGACCTGTTGCACCTTCTAAATGTTAAGCCAATTAATCACAGTCTTTGATTTGCTCTACCCACAACATTATCTATGTGATCATTCCAATTTAGGGTGTTTGTAATTGTAATCCCTAGGTATTTAGTTGAATTTACAGTCTTCAGATTTGTATGGCCTATCACGTGATCAAAATTTAGTGGATTTCTTTTAGTACTCATGTGAATAATTTCACACTTTTCTTAATTCAGGGCCGGTTGCCACTT
Source organism: Schistocerca gregaria (assembly GCF_023897955.1). Lineage (NCBI taxonomy): Eukaryota > Metazoa > Arthropoda > Insecta > Orthoptera > Acrididae > Schistocerca > Schistocerca gregaria. The sequence goes on from NC_064931.1 coordinate 454,427,317, forward strand.
TTCACACCATACAGATATCTTATCTACATCATTTTGCAATTCGTTTTGGGCATCTGATGACTTTACCAGATGGTAAATGACAGCATCATCTGCAAACAATCTATGACATCTACTCAGATTGTCTCCTATGCCGTTAAAATAGATCAGGAACAATAGAGGACCTACAAAACTTCCTTGAGGAATGCCGGATATTATTTCTGTTTTACTCGATGACTTTCTGTCTATTACTACGAACTGTCCCCTTTCTCATAGGAAATCATGAATCCAGTCGCACAACTGAGGCGATACTCCGTAGGCACACAGTTTGGTTAGATGACGCTTGTGAGGAATGGTGTTGAAAGACTTTTGCAAATCTAAAAATATGGAATCAATTTGACATCCCCTGCACTCATTACTTCATGAGTATAAAGAGCAAGTTGTGTTTCGCAAGAATGATATTTTCTGAATTCGTGCTGACTATCTGTCAAAAAATTGTTTTCTTTGAGGTACTTAATAATGTTCAAATACTGTATATGATCCAAAATCCTACTGAAAATTGATGTTAGTGAGATGGGCCTAATTCAATGGATTATTCCTACTTCCCTTTTTGGGAATTGGTGCGACCTGACTTTTCTAGACTTTAGGTATGAAACTTTCTGTGCACGAGCAGTTGTATATAATTGCTAAATATGGAGCTATTGTATCAGAATACTCTGAGAGGAACCTGACTAGTTTACAATCTGGACCGGAAGCGTTGTTTTTATTAAGAGATTTAAGCTGCCTTGTGATAATGAGGATATCTATTTCTATGTTTCTTATCCTGGCAGTTGTTCTTGATTGGAATCCAGGAATATTTACTTTGTATATTTTGGTGAAGAAGTTTCAGAAAATCATGTTTAATAACTCTGCTTTAGTGGCACTGTCATCAATGACTTCACCATTGCTATCGATCAGTGACTGTATTGATTGTGTCTTGTCTCTGGTGTGCTTTATGTATGAACAGAATCTCTTTGGGTTTTCTGCCAGATTTTGAGACAGAGTTAATTCCATTGTGGAAATTATTAAAAGCAGCTCGCATTGAAGTATGAGCTTTTTCATACTTCTGCAAAACTTAGCTAGTTTTGGGGAGTTTGCATTCTTTTAAATTTGGCATGCTTTTACCACTGCTCTTGCAACAGCCATCTGACCTGTTTAGTGTACCATGGGGCATCAGTACCATCACTTATTAATTTATGTCATCTATATCTCCCAATTGCTGCCAATACTATCTCTCTGAAATCATTCCACAACTTTTCTATGCTTCCATGATCAGATCAGAAGGAGTGCAGACTGTCTCTTAAAAAGGCACTAAGAGTAGTTTTATCAGTTTTTTTTAAATAGATATACTTTGTGTTTCTTTTTGATGGTTGTAGATGTTACAGTATTCGGCCTAGCAGCTACTGCCTTGTGGTTGCTAATCCCTGTATTCAACATGATACTCACATCTGCCCAGGATTATTTGTTGCTAAGACGTCAAGAATGCTGTCACAACCATTTGTGCTTCGAGAGGGCTCATGAACTAATTGTTCAAAATAAATTTCTGAGAAAGCATTCAGTACAATTTCAGATGACATTGTATGCCTGCCACAGGCTTTAAATGTATAATTTTTCCAGCATATTAAGGATATTGTGTGTATGTACACACCCAGAACCCTTCCTTTCTTTGTTGTAGGAGATCCCTGATGGAAAAATATTTTTGGCCTGGAGTGTACACAGCCTTTTGGTTTTCTATCCAACACTCAGTCCAAGCAATCCAGATTACTATTCCATCTGCAGAAGTAGTTTATCTACATCTCTAATATGCTCCCTTATTTTCTCCACATTGGGGAATGGCTTCTTATTTTTCTAGTAGCAAAATTGTAGTATGATGCTAAGGTGGAGCTGAATCACTTAGAAGAATTAAAAAGTGCTGTTCCTGAATACTTATAGCAGATAGTTATTACCTTTAGTCACTGTTAAAAAACTGGATGGTGCATTAGACCTTGTTAGGAACTTGGAAAATATGGTAAACACACAGTCACTAGTGGATTCATACTCCCTTACACATCCTGATGACCTATTTTTAAAATTGTCAGGGAGTCAGTATTTCTCTAAGACAGATCTTACAGAGACTTATTTTCATCTTCCATTTGATGGTGCTTCTTAAGTCATTCTAAACCAAAGAACCAAGGAAACTGTTACATCTGCCTAATATCATGTAGGACTACCCACGAGTCTGCATAAGCCTTGCAACACTACCTGGCATGGACTCAACTAATGTCTGAAGCAGTGCTGGAGGAAATTGACACCATGAATCCTGCAGGGCTGTCAATAAATCCGTAAGGGTACAATTGGGTGGAGGTCTCTCCTGAACAACACATTGCAAGGCATCAATGATATGCTGAATAACATTGATGTCTGAAGAGTTTGGTGGGCAGGAGAATTGTTTAAACGCAGAATCTGAAAGCCAATATCGATCACGTTTCATTGAATGGTCCTCACACTGACACTTGTTTATGGCTCATCATTGGTCCTACAGCAATTTGTGGAAGTGTTGCACTTCTGTCATATTGAATGACTCTCTTCAGTCATAACTGATCCTGGTGTTACAGAATAATTTTCCGGCCACAGTTGTGTCAGAGATTTGATGTTTCACCAAGTTCCTGATATTCACAGTACATTCATGAAATGCCCACATGGGAAAATCCCCACTCCATCACTACCTTGGAGATGCTGTCCCCCCTCAATTTTATACCAATTAAAACACCACATTTGAACTCACTGAAATCTTGGTAAGCAGTAACCAATCTAACAACTGCACCAGACACTTGTCGTCTTGTATACATGTTGCCGACCACAGCACCGTATTCTGCCTGTTTATATACCATTGCATTTTAATATGCTTCCCTATAACAGTTTCTTGGGTGCTTCATTGTAGTATTCAATACTCCTTTGGCCTCCATCAATGTAACAGGTTACCTATCAGTGTTTCTAGCACAACAAACTGTCTTTCTGAAATTTTTAGAATAAGCTATTGCCAACATTCCACAATGTGACAATATCAAATCTCTGGTAAGGATTTTCAATCCATTTGAAAGCTAAGTTAAAATGTAACTTATCAACATGCTCCTTCAATTAACATTTTGGCATGAGGCCACTTAAAAGAATACTGGGCCTAGGAAATTGGCCACTAATGCTGTTATTAAAGCATTACTGGCACATATATAATTGATGTATCTTAAAGAGTAATATATAATGAAAAGAGATCAACCTTGAAGGTTTCTTTTTCATATTTACTTTAGTTTTCTGATAGATTATAAATTTAAAAATAATGATGACAGAAAGTATAATTATCCTTCCAAACAAAACTGGTAATATGTGTTATTGAGCTATTTCTTACTCTTGAGCTTCCAAAATTTCTTGGTTCCTCAACATATCCTTTGCTAGGTAGGAGAATATGGTAGCCATTTCCAATATTCCAGAACCAAAGAAGATGAGGAAATTGTCACCAAGCATTTATAAAGCTCAAGAAATGTCTCCAAATTGCTCTTTGCCTAATGTCTAGTGTTGGCTACAGACATGTCACCCTACGGTGTGGGACTGTTGTCACACACATTCTCAAATGGTTCAGAACAGCCTATCACACTTACCTCAAAGACATTCACTATGACACAAGAAAGTTATTCCCAAATACAGAAGGAGGCTCTGGTAACTATGTTTCTTGTCCTGAAGTTCCACACTTTCTTGTATGGCAACAAATTTCATCTGGTCACAGATCGTAGGGTGTTGTCCATATCTGATCCAAAGTCAAAGGTGCCTCAGCAGACACCTCAGTGGTCACAATGCAGAGCTCTTTCCTTATCACATTACCAATATTCTGTTCATTATCACACATCAGCCCAAAATGTGAATAAAATTTGTGCTGTCACATTTCCCTACAGATTTTGATGAGGAATTTGATAAGCAAGAGACTTTTTTCTTTCACACTGATTCACAGTTGGAACAGTCAATGGAAGTTTTTCCATCATTCCCAGAGATGCCACAGCAGCCAGATGTAATGATCCACTCTTGAGATGGGTTTGTCATTTGATATAAACTGGCTAGTAACACAGGCCTTTCCTTCAGCAACGTTCTTGAAACCTCATTGTTTATTTTCATGACACCATGCTCTAATATCCTATTACTGAATTAAATAGATGATCAGTGTAGAGCAATAATTCCAGAGGTTCTTTTCTCCTGTACGTTGTGACTCCTGCATCAGTCCCTGACCCGGCAGCACTTGTAGTGGCCACATGTCAAAGAGTGTATTGCATGTGTGGCTAAACAGTGCCAGGCTTGCCAGATGCAGCATCCTGCAGTGCCCCAAGCCTATTAACTGTGGCCTGTACCTGCCCATACATGGTATCGGGTGAAAGTGGGCTTTTCAGGTCCATTCCCTGGGCTTATGTTCGTAATTCAATAGTTACATGTTCTTGTTTATCATATATCATCAAAACGTAACAGACCATGATGGTCAACCCCTTTAAGGACCTAGATACTGATTTTTATATTATTAAGGAACCCCACTAACTCTGGTCACTGATAATTGGCCTGCAGTTCCCTTCTTCTGGTTTTCAGTGGTTGTGGAATCAGAATAGAAAAGAGTATATTACTGCACCTCCATTTCCCCCCGTCTCAAATGATATGGCTGAACATTTTGTGTAAAAGTTTGAAACACAGATGGAAAAATCATTCAGATCCAAGCCTACCGATTCCACCCTGTTGTGCTTTTTGTCCTCGTACCAGGCAACACTGATTCACGATCTGATACTGATTGACCCCTTGTACCTGTGCCCTCATTGTTCCCTGTTAGACCTGTTATAGCCTCTACCAGTGCAAGAGGAAGAAGCAACCATCCCTGTCTGGGCACACATTACTGGACCTATGCCTGGCTGTATGTGTGCCTCCATCACCACCAGGTGGTCCTAGTGGGCACACTCCATGGCATCCTTCATCGACACTGGAACCAGATTTGTTTATGCCATCTAGGACAAGTTCTGCCTCCAGATTGGCCACAACAGTTGACCATTCAGCTTTGCCCATCTCAAGGACCAGCAACAGCCAATGAGGGGCCCAAATCCAGGGTGGTTGGCCCCTGGTTTCTCCTTTTCCCCTGTTGTAATCCATGACCCTTATGGATCTGGACTTGGATGACACACAGGAAATCCTCTTTCTGTGTCGAGTCTGATATCAAACCCACAACTTTCTCCTGAATCAGCAGCAAGCAGTGAATCAGAACCACTATTGCCTAATGCTTCTCAGATGTTGGACCCCTTGCTGTGATGTGTCCACATACACCAACACAATGACTGCAATGTTTGTATACAGCACCAAATGTGAAAAGGCAATACAAGAGGGCCTGCTTCATTCAATGACAGCACTACCAGCAGATGAGTGATCCCGGTGGCATGCTAACAGCACAGCCGCATTCTCTTGTGCACCAGCCATGCTAGGTTAAGGACTGACTGACCTGCTTGGACAGACATGATTGTAGGATGAGCACTGCATGTGATAAGATTCAACTCGGACTTGTATTCTACAGTTATTGTGTGCTCTCTTACTTGTGTAATGCCAGTCCTCAGCTCACCGCCATTGTAAATACTTGAATGTTGTTCTCGTTGTTGTTGTCAATAAAGAACCATACATACTGCAGTCTTTGGCCATGATGTTGTTTCATTTTCCAAGCATGTTCTATGACTACAATGGATTCAGCATTGGCTCAGTTATTACAACAACAGCAGTAGCAGCTTTTTAGCAGAAATGGCAGTTCACACAACAACAGCAACAGCAGTTAGATTTATTTTGTCTGTTGGTTACAGATTCACACAATGCTGCAGACCCTCCACAAGTCCTCCTTTGCATGACTGTTTGCTCTCCCATTTTTTCCACCATTCCAGGAAGGGAAGGAAGTTTGGGACTCATTAGTGTGCCATTTGCAGCAACATTTTGTAAGTGTTTCAGGTGGAGGACCTGTCTTTGTCAAAGTCTTTTCTTCTTTTCTTGGGTTGAGCCTGAAACATTTCATTTATTTCAAAAACTTTCAGAATTAAAGGACCTAGAGCAACATTGCCTTTTCTGAAATGTGCTAGTTGCTCAGTGCTTATTATCTTATGTAAACCCTTGTTGTTGCTTCCTGGGTGGAGTTTCACCAGCAACATATGAAACTGGACCAAGTGTGGGTGGCCAATCTCTGTGGTATAACCAGGAAATGCAAATTTATTTGTGATAATTGTCAACATTCCTATGCAGACACTCCGATAACATCACTGTCAATTCTGCTCTGCACAGCGAGGTATGGTGCACAGCTTAGCATTTAGAAGCACTGGAAGAGAAGTTGTTTAGGCTATCATTCAGCCGTTTGAGTCGTCTAGGGCTGTGATGAATGTATTTTGGGACGTAGAATTGCTGCTTTCACAGCAAACCTGTAATTCACCACTGATACCGCACCACCACAAACACCACTATAATAATAATAATAATAATAATAATAATAATAATAATCAGGTTTACACCATCCACAGTTGGTTGGTGCTCCCTTCCAATACACATCCCCCTTGTGTCCTGATTGTTCCCATGTACATACCTAGAGTTGCTACCCACATTGGCAGCCATGGTGCATGGCATATGATAATAAAAAAAGTACATGTGCAGCTGTTTGCCATAGCTGCCCACAGAACCAGTCCTTGGTCACAGACATGGAATTTATAGAAGTTAAAAGAGCTATGCCCATACATGGCCAGATGTTTAATGTTCCAGCAGTAGTATCTATATTACACTGCACAATCCACTGCAGTCATTCCATTTCCAGGTCAATACTAAGGTCACCATGCCTCTCATGAATCTTGAACCTTACCATCACTCGAGTCACCCCACTCTTTCCTCAACACATCATTGTTTGGTCAATGACGGCAAGCAGCCCATACCTGTTCATAGCCAGTTCACGACTGATATTGTGTATCAACATGTTGAGTCAGCTTATATGTTTTTAGAGTCATCAGTGTGATGTAAGAAACATTTTTGGTCTCAATGCACTCACAGTTTTTGGATTTCACATGTGGGATATGCTGTGCTGTGCAAACTGTCTCAATGACATAAGTCTCGCTGATCCCTCATTGAAGAAATATCTCACTATCCTGCATATCCTATTCAGACAACTTCGAGTGGAGGACCTAATGTGTTATATGCAGAAATTGTAGTTTTTTCAGATGGAAATCAAATATCTGGGCCACCTTCTTTCCTAGGGCATTGCGAAACCTGTGGTACAGCACATGGCGGGAATGGTCAACCTAGCTCCACCATGGAACCTGAAGGAATTCCAGTCATTTCTGGGTCAAGCCAGTTATTATCTCAAATGTCTCCCTAAAAAAGTCGGTATCATTCATCCACTCAACAATATGAGTACAAAAGTTGTATCCTTTGTTTGGTCAGCCGACTGACAGAATGTTCACCTGCATCAAGTCACTGCTATACGTCAGCACATTTAGACAGGTAAACAGCTAGTCCTTGTCGCAGACACCTCTCCATAGTGGACTGGCGCTGTATTGGCTCACAAAACTGCAGAAAGTTCCAAACAACCTACCACGTTTGCCTCCAAGACATTGACAGCCACACAGCGCAATTATTCTCAAATTGAAAAGGTGGTTTTGGCCATTGTGTATGCAATCAAAAAGTTCCAAGTATTCTTCTATGGCAACAAAACCAATCACCAATGAGTGCTTGTGGCACTTTTTGGCCCACATTACCAGCTTCCTGACAGGACTGCACAATGACTCCAGCATAGGTCTCTGCTCCTGAGTGTGTATCACTATGGGATTCCTACAGACTGACAGTGCAGCATGCAGATGTGGACACATTGTCATGCTTGGCCATTGGTCCCAGTCTGTTCTTCAACGAAGTTGAGGTTACAGCCAGTCAGCTGTTGGAATCCTTTGCTTTGTCAGGTGCATCAATTTGTAAGGAATGGTTGGCCTGAGTAATTCTGGTATTTATTCAGAAGTAGTTGTGGAGGTTATTTGTGACTGTATGCAGTGCGCCAAATAGCAGGTGGCACCAACACAGACTTATGCTCCCATGGCCCATGCCCAGTCAGCCGTAGGACAGCATCCACATTGACTTTGCATGACCCTCCATGTGATTGGTAGTAGCTGAGACACTGTACAACTATTCATGTTTCACACGCACTCACTCCACCATCGCAGAAGTTACTATGCTGGCTCTTACCCAGGTTTTCATGAACAAAGGGCTGCCACAGATAGTTGTCGCTGATTTGACAAACAGTTCACTTTGGCTTTGTTTCAGTCTTCCCACACCTGCAGTGATATTACCCACCTTACTACTGCTCCATTTCACCTGCACTCAAATGGGGAGATGGAGCATATGGTGGACACATTTAAGACACGGTTAAATAAGTGCTTGCTTGTCAGGATTGTCAGCAGACTTGGCATTGCCTCTGTTTCTGAGCACCTACAGCACCAACCCACTGAATGGCCTTGGCCGAGTGGCAATCCTCCACAGATGTCAGCTGTGGAGGTGCTTTATCTGTCCTGTCTGTGCCAAGACCTAAGAGGGCATTCATGTCAGATGCATTCATGTCCTTCCTGTTATGCTCCAGGAGACACTGTCCAAGTGCACAGTATCAGTCTGTGGCCTGGATGGGTACTGATGATGGTGCATACAATGTGTGCTCAGTGGATGTTCACAGTGGATGCCAGTGGAGTGCCCATCTCCCACTATCAGAAAAAGCAGTGCCCTCAGTGGGGACCTGAACCATTTTGCCCGCAGCTGCAGCAGCCACCAGGAAGGACCTTTTATGCAGCTGTCACCCCATCCCAGGCCTCTCTTGCCACAGGTGAGCATCTCACTGATGTGCTTTTGAAAAATGATGATGTCAAGATGGATGCTTTCTATCATATGGACCACTTCTGGCTCCATTTGTTACTCTACTGTTGTTGACAGTGAGCAAAATGAAAGAATGAAATTTAGTACAGGTAAATGGCCTATTCCTCTCAAACACAGCCTTTACTAGTATTATACACATAAAATACCAAGAATCACAGTAAATGAAGAAAGAAAAGTGTGAGTGGTAATTAGTACTAGCCTAAGCCAACAGTGGAGTATCTCTACATATGTTATGAGAACTAAAGGCTGAGATAGAGAAATACTGACAGTTTCTTGTGCATACCACACACATATGCACTGTGAATAGGGTCATAATGTTTGGAGAGCGGGTTGGCCAGTGTGTTGGTCCATTCCTTCCAATCCACCGATCCAGAAATGTTTCATCCAGGATATCATGGACTATAGAAGCCTAATAGGGCGGAGGAGGGGGGGGGGGGGGCTGCTCCACCTTGCTGGAAAATAATCCATGGTTGTATGGTTGATATTCTTCTAACTGTGGGGCAATGAACTGTTGCAAAATGTCTAAGTAAATGTTAGCAGTAATGGATTTTTCCATGAAGAAAAATGGTCCAAAACTTTGTTATGCATAAGGCCACACCAAACATTCACTTTTCTGCTGTCTTGCTGTAACTTTACAGTAGCATGTGGAGACTCTGAACCCCATATATGGACATTATGACTATTTACCATTCCACTGACATGAAAGATGGATTCATCAGTAAAGCACATGGGATTTAAGTAATTGTTAGTGCCATCAATTCTGTTGAGAAACTCAGTTGCAAATTCAGCACGTGTCATCAAATCATTCGGTTGCAAGGACTGCACGATTTGCACTTTGTGAGCATGAAACCTAAGCCTTTCATGAAGAATTTTCAGGACACTTGCTTGCGGAATTTGAAGTTCACGTGATGGTTGATGCATTGATTTAGACAGACTTCGTTGAGATGATTGCCAAACACGATCAACAATCTTCAAAGCTTCCTGTTTCCTTAAATGCTGCATACCTTTGCTTTATTTATTTAACGTCAGGGGGGCTGTGTCCATAAGAAGCCCAAACTTTACCCTGAACACTGATGGGTGATTTCGTTTCGTGAAACCAAAGCACACATTGTGCTTTCTGCTGCTTCAATGCCATTTTGCCAGCAACTACCATGACCTAACAGACAGTGTCAGTGTTGTGGAGCACTAGCGCCATCTAATGCTCACAACAACTAGTAACGCTAACCTATGTAATGGCATCAAATGTAACTTATTATGTCAAACAGTTATCCTGTTATAAATTTTTATAATCAGGGCAAGACTTTGTGCTCACCCTGTTCTAGGGATCTCTGAAGCAAAGCCTCAGAACCACTGCTCCAGTAACAACTTTTGCCCATCAAAAACTTTTGTGGCATGTTGCTTTAGTAATTTTATGCATCGGAGTGTTTTACAATGTTGCCAAATGCTATGCCTCTAATCCCAGACAAACCACTTCATGACCATTGCCTGAATCAAGTGAAAGTTGAATAATGTGTATGAGGCAAATATGCATTACAAGAAGAAAATAAAATTCTTCAACAGGCAAACTGCCATCTGATGAAGTGTACTACTGGCTTGAAAGATATTTTGAAGGTACTGCAGAACATAGAGGAAGAGACTATTTCTGTGCTTAAAAGCATACCAGAAATAAATGAACAGTTGCTGGCTTCCCAGTTTGCTGAGACTACAGGTCTAGAAAGTTTGGCTCAGCCAGAAGATCTTTACACTAACGCATAACTTTTATTCGTTAAAGCATATGATTAGGTAAGGCCTACATTTAACACTTGCTTTCCACAGCCTAGAACAATAACTGTTTCTACATCTACATGAATACTGGCAATTCACAATGAAGTGGGTGGCAGAGGTCTCTGTGTAATAAACTTTTGAGGTTTTTATTTAAGTTTCATTGTGGTTAGGTAGTCGTCTGCATCTGCTAAGGCTCCCTTTCCAACTTTTAACATCCATAATTTCCTTGTAACTGGAAAGTGAAATCACTACATGGCCATATTGGAACACACCATTGTATGTGGTTGCTGATCTCCATGTCTCCTGTTGAGTAATTTTTATTGTAAAGTGGGTGGACATATGATTTTGAGATTATAGGTTTTGCAAAGTCCCATTAACCTTTTTGCATTGTTGTTGATCTACTTATGTACATGAAAACTGCCAGTTATTTTCTGTACTCTTTTCTCTGTCATTAATTGTCTAGAATTGTGCATAAATACAATTGTAAATGTTACAAATTTTGTGTGTTGCTGCATTGTTATTTTTTTGTGAGAAGTGATATTACAATTTAGTGACAAAGAACTATATAATTTTATGTTTCAAATAAAATATTCATTTGAGAGCATGCCCTAGTTTTCCTTGAAAACTCCTTTTACAAATTTCATAACTGAATATCTGTGCTTTATTGAGTGTAAAGATAAGTTAAAATTCTGGTTGATATGTACTAAGGAATCACAGAAGTTCTGTTCTGTGGATTAGCCTCTGAGTGCACAGCCCATTCGTCCTTGAAAGTCCAAAGGACATATTGTGATACAAAATTTATTTTAGTACAAATATTTAATAGCATTAAATCTGGAGCAAAAATTTTTGGGCAGTACTGTACTATTCCAAATAAAAATCAACTCTTAAGTAGGGAACATCAAAAATTGTGGAGCTTGGTAGTGTCATAACTGAAAAAGGCTTTTGCTGTGTTTACTGTGAATCACATATGGCTGACAGTTTCATTTCATTTAAAATGAGAGTAACAATTTGGTCATTATCCCACAATGTAAGCTATGCTTAATGAATTAGACTTTGCCTTAAGAAATAATAAATAAACTGTCTGAAATGTGGGTAGACGTCCTTGAAAGTATACTGTATCAAAATTCATACTCAGAAACAACTGTCAATTACACATATGAACTAAGAGGGCAAGCACCATCCATTGATTTAACCAAGAAACTCACTACCTTGACTCCACAACATGACAGACGACCATGCTTCAATCGGTGGCCGTGCTTATCACAGGTAGAGGCAGATCCACATTTTTTAACCTCAGCAAAACTAGCCCATTCAACATGCAGTTAGTGTTGGTGTGCTGTGAGTAAAATAGTGTGAGAGACTGAAAGTGTATTACAGAGAAGCAATGAGTAACTCTTTTTCTACATGCACTGGCTAAAATGCCACACATCTACACTAATGAAGAATATGTACATGTGGTGCATGTTTACAGCTGCTGACAACATACTTCAACAACCAGTGCAAAGATATAAAGAATTTGTACCACTGGAACCTCAGCTCAATAGTAAGTTGCAATTTTATTCTGATTAACAAAATTTATAATTCCATTCATCTATAAAATATGATGTTACTTTTTTAAAAAATTGCAAATTTGATGCTCATAAAGGGAGCCTTGGGGGTCGGAATATTGTATGGGAACACTTGTTTGAAATTTCAGTCTATTTCATACTGTCTGTAATATTCTGGAAATCTGTTTGTATCACCAACTTTTAATAATCTCAATTGTCCTATCAAATTCAAATTGCCTCTTTCATCAGTAACTGGCAGATACTCCAGTATTTTGAATTATTTGGTCAAGAAAATTTCATTCCAAAATTACGATAAAAAATATGTATAATACATTCATTTCTGTAGATTTTGTTCATATTCTGAATATTGCTTTCTTGGTAGATGTTTACTCAGGCTTGCAGTGATCAGAATGTTGTATTGCTTTTGTATGATTGTTGAAGAAATGTTGTTGTAGAATGCAAATACTTCAGGATTAAGTGACATCACTTACCAAAAGGCAGAAGCAATAAGATTTCAGTAGACACACACAAGTGAAGGAAGACTTCTAACTTTGGCATTTACCCTTTGACAGGCTCCAGTAAAATGGGAAAACACACACACTCACATGTACACAACTATGCCCCTGCACTGAGTCAACTAGACTAATAGTGCCAATGGACTGGTTGTAGAGGTGGTAGCACTGGGTGAGGAGGGTAGAGGAAGAGAGAGGAGGGAGGCAGGGAGAGGGACTGCAGGTGGGTGGATCTGAGGGATGCAGCTGATTTGCGAGCTAGGAATGCGGGAGGGAGGGGTGGCAGGTATATGGGCTGGCATGACTGTAGCAGCTGCTAGAAAGCAGCACATGCTGAAGGTGACATGGGGACGTGAATTGGAAGGGATGGGGGTGGCAGACGGAAGAAGGGGAAACTATTGGGTGTAGGGTGCAGTTATAGTGGGACACCTGAGACTGAAGCCAGGACAATTATGGGAGTGGGGAAGGGGGAGGAGGGGGGGGGGGGGGAATGTTGCAAGGATGGCATGACTGTAGCAGCTGCTAGGAAGCAGCACATGCTGAAGGTGACATGGGGACGTGAATTGGAAGGGATGGGGGTGGCAGATGGTGGAAGGGGAAACAATTGGGTGTACGGTGCAGCTATAGTGGGACACCTGAGACTGAAGCCAGGACAATTATGGGAGTGGGGAGGGATGGGGGGGGGGGGGGATGTTGCAAGGACAATTTCTATCCGCACAGGTGAGAGTGGCTGGTGGTGGAGGGAAAGATCCAGGAGGCTTGGGTTGTGAAGCAACCACTGAAATTTAACATGTGGCATATTGAGTGACCAGGTTCACACCTTTGTTCTTGACAACATTTTGGCAGTGGCCATTGATCCTGGTGGACAGCTGGTAGCTAGTCATACCAACATAAAAGGCTGAGCAGTGTTTGCATCACAGCTGATGGATGACATGGCCACTTTCACAGGTGGCCCTATCTCTTATGCGGTACAATAAGCTTGTGACAGGACTGGGGTAGAAGGTGCTGAGTGAAAGGACTGGGCATGTCTTGCAATTTAGTCTGTCACAGGGATATGATCCTTGCGTTAAGCAGCTGGGAATGGGACTGACATAGGAATGGACTAGGACATTATGTAGGTTGGGTGGATGATGGAACATTGCTTTAGGAGGACTGGGAGGGAGTTTGAGTAGGATGTCCCTCTTATCAGGGCAGGATGAGAGATAGCCAAGGCCCTAAATAAGGATATGGCTCAGTTGTTCGAGTCCAGGGGGATACTGGGTGATGAACGGTGGGGGGCACAATTCTGTAGCTGATTCTTGGTGGTTGGGGGAAGGTTGGAGATCTGTGAGGATATGGCACTGGAAATATGGTTGTAGACTGGGATTGGAGTGGGAGGGTGCTACTGCCTGTAAAGATCATTGCCTGTGGAAGCCTTTGTGAGATGACCAGCAACCTGGGCCATGGAGTTCTCATGACTGCAAATAGATCACACAAAGAGGCTAGGCTGTACAGGAGGGGTGTTTTGGTGTGGAAAGGATTACATCTGTTGAAATACATGTAGTAGAGTCCATCCAAAATACAGTGGCCAAAGTGCAGTGACCAGGTTTTGTCCAATGTGCTGGAATCCCATTTGTTTGTTCAGAAGGGGAGGTCAACATTGTTTGCCTCCTCTCACCTGAATTTCATTTTTGTGGTACTTATTGCTTTATACATCAGCTTCATGATGACGTGCCCACCATTTTGTTAATGGTCTTAGTTGTTGTGATATTTGCTTTTAAATAAAACACTGGGAGAAAAGTTTGCAATGAAACATAGAGGTTGCTATGATTTTGTGTTTGGGCACATTACATAATATGTTGTGTATGGAATTTAAGTAACATGTTGAAATTTTCCTTAGACTTGGATGTATGTTACCAATATCAAGAAAATTGCTCTTATGTGGCACACATTCTCGAACATGTGTGCCAGCTATGATATCACGCAAAGGTGAGACTATGTTTCCATATGGTTATTATGCCAAACTTCATAATCTATTAAATTATTCCATTCACTATGGACTTTTTTTGACGAAAGAATGTAATTTTTAAGTGTCACTGATAGCTTCTGAAATGAATAATGCTGTGGGGTTTTGGAACATAGGTGAAGACATTCCAAATTTATTTTTGTACCAAGGATATGCTTATTGATAAAATATTCACCTTAACTTTTCCTCAGTTCCTGATTAGTGAGCCACTGTTTCAGAATTCTCTCATGACAACTCCTTCACAACATTTTAGTGAGGTGATATTTTGTACACTGCACTGTGTTTTGGCAAAAAAGCAAATTTTAACAGGGCAAGAAAAGAACTGTAGGTTTTACTCAAAATTCGCTACTCATGATGCTTCTCTGAGAGTTACAAATGGTTTAAAAGCCAAGTGAAAATAAATTCCTGCTTTTGTTGCATTTTCAGAGGATTTTTTTTATACTAACGAAAGCTGAGGAGACAGTGTACCTTTTTGAATGGTCATCTTGTAAGTGTGAGCGTACAGGTGCTCCGCTTAATACTTACAAAAAATATGAGTGTAGGCTTTAGTTTACAATGGTACATTACCTGCAGCACTTGGCATTTCCCCTACAGTGCCTGCCTGTACTCCTCACCACCATCTCGCCCCCCATGTGTGCCCTGCCGATTGTGCATCTACTGGCAACATTATTCTGCACACACCCTGCTATTCATGCTTAGTAGGTTTAATGCGGACAGTGGTGGGTGGAGCCAAAAGAGATGTGGAGGTCAATGTCCACGAAGGTGGCGTGTTGAGTAGAGGAGAACCATTTGAAGTGGATGGTAGTTTTGGGAGGCTAGGAAAATTTCTTCCAGATGGCACATACGCAGATTGGCATACAATGGTGCCATGGGGATGCCCAGGGTTGTGCTACAGATTTGCTTGTAATCTTACCTTCAAAGGAAAAATAGTTGTGGGTCATAATATAGTTAGTACGGTGCATAGGGCCCACCCAGTTAGCTGAGCAGTGTAACGCCCTACTTCCCAGAGCAGGAAGGAGTGCCTGGTCCCCGCCACAAAATGCCCAGTGGACTTGTGTCGAGGTCTGGTGAACCAGCCAGTCTGTGGATGGTTTTTAGGTGGTTTTCCATCTCCTCGGTGAATTCAATTAAATTCAATTTATTAGTGTCCTTGTAGTACATCATCAAAATGACATAGGACTTGTCAATAAACATTACAACTTAAAATACATATACATGAAAATTTATAATTGAATTTACTTGTCATTTAGACATTACGATTTTAATAGAACTATAAGAACATTAACATAAAAATATACAAGAAGGATAACAATGTACAAAAACGAAACAAAAAAAAAACCTAGTGATTCTCACATCAAAGATTATTTCCATTCTTACATTAACACTGTTTCACACTTTCATAGAAATAGCAAGTATTGAAAAAAGAGCAATTACACATATTTATTATGTCAGGGAAATATTAACTGCACTTTTATTGTCAATGATTCATAAACACTTCAATACTGTAAAAGCTATTGCTCAATAACATGTTTTTTAATTCTCTTTTAAATACGTGCAGGTTTATAATTATTTTTAGTTCTTTGTGGAGGGCACTGTTGAGGATTTTGGGTTGGTATAGTACACTTTTGTGATACATAGCTGTTTTATGAATTTCTCTGTGGAAATCATTCCTATTCCTTGTTTCTTAGTTGTGAATTTCCCTGTTTCATGTAGAAAATTCCTTGTGTTCTTTTAAGAAACATATGCTTTCATATATGTATGAGGATGGTAGTGTAATGAGTTTTAATTCTTTGGAAGCATGCCTACAAGAGTATCTATACTCTATACTTTTATTATTCTGACTGCCTTCTTTTGTAGTCTAAATAATTTTTTTTATACTGTTGTTCCCCCAAAACTGTACACTGTATGTTAATAAACTGTGCATGAATGAGAAATAAACACATAAAACTGTTTTATTATTACATGAGCTTTTAAGCATTCTAAGTATAGAACATGTTTAACTTAATTTTTTGTTAAATGATATTAGATGCTTGCCCATCTTAAGTGTTCATCATACCATACTCCCAAGAATTTAGTGTATGATGCTTGTTCAATCTTACACTTACCCAGTTCTACTCTAAGGTTAGTTTTTATTTTATTTGTAATATGTGTGAAGTCGTTCCATATTGGTTTTTGGCATTCACAATGAGTCTGTTTTCATTAAACCATATGTCTGCTTTGTCTGTTGCTAATGTGACTTTTCCTATAAGTCAGTTACACTATTTGCTTTAACAATCAAACTTGAAATGTCAGGAAATAGTACTGCCAATGCTTCAGATAGTTGACTTGGTAGGTCATTGATAAATATTAAAAACAGTAATGGCCCTAATACAGATCCCTGGGGTAATCCGTACAAAACTCTCTTGAATCTTGATGAATATGTCCTATCTGCATGGCTTATCTCCACGTTCTGATACCTGTCCTACAGATATGATTCTAACCATTTGTGGACAACTCGATGAATCCCATAGGCATATAACTTCCCAAGCAGTAACTTATGGTCCATGACATAAAAGGCCTTTGATAAGTCTAAAAACAATCCACAATTTAATTCCTTTTAATTTATGGAATTCAGAACAAGTTCCAAAAAACTGAAGTTAGCTGTTTCAGTTGATTTATTTTTATGGAAACCATTTTGCACATTAACCAATAATCTATTCTTAATAAGAAATTTTTAATAGTCTATGATTAATTTTAAGTTTTGATGGACATACCCCTGTCTTAAAAGATTCATTTATAATTTCAGTGAGATGTGAAGGGTATGTTTCATGCACTTTGCTTCATGACTTTGTCAGGAATCCCATCATGGGGATTTTTACCTTGCTATTGGAATTGCATTTAGTTTTAATTAAATTTATGGCTATATTTGTGAAATGTTTGTTAAATATGTTGGCAATCTGAAGTTGGTCCTTAACAGTTTTACCCCCACTTTTAATGACAAAGCTGTTATCTTTTCTTGTGTGTCTACCTATATTTTTATTTATTACCTCCCAAGTTGATTTCATTTTGTTGTTACCTTTCTCAATATATGAATCATTATCAAGCTTCTTAGTATAATTATTACTTTCTTGTGCAGGCTTATATAACATTTGACATGTGCTTTCAGTGCTACATTCTTCCTGGCTGATTTATTTAACTTTCTGAGAGTGTGTGATGACTTTCTAATCGCCTGTGTAATCCATGTTTTGGTTTTATGTTTAGTTTTGATTCTTTTTATAGGAAAGGCAACATCGAAGCAGTGTTTGTAGCTTTCAAGGTATGAGTCAAACTATGTGTTGACATCACCACTTGTTTCACTACACCAGTTGGTATTTTCCAGAATGTAATTAAAAATTCTTATGCCATCATCATTTATAAATCTCCTTTCTCTGTAATTGTTATTGATATCAGGGTCCTTGTAAGATGTGACATTTAAACTCAATTTGATGTGATTCGAGAAACCAGTGTCAATTACTTCAGTGTTATATTCACACTTGTCCTTGTTTATAAATACTTGATCTATTATAGTTTCAGACATGTTTCCACATCTTGTAACTTCATTTTCAGTTGCCATCATATTATGACACAAAAACAGATTGCATAGTTGCTGTTGTTTACTACAATCACTCTTAAAGTTAACATTAAAATCAACAAGAACAATTACATTATGTCTATGTTCATTCAGTAGTTCCTCAATGTTTTCCATAATAATGGCAAAGTTGCCCAATGGTGATCGGTACAAACACACAATAGTAATTTTTAATTTGCTTGCTTCACATATACTGTATTCAAAATGTTTTTCTATGCATTTTACTTTACTTTTAATTTCTTTTGATTCTACCCCTGTCATAACATAAATACATTTCCCACCCCTTTTGTGGTAAGTCTACAACATTTGCTAATCATTTCAAAATTGGGAATAACTATGCTAAACGCTTGCATTTCTTTTAGCTAGTGCTCACTTATGCATAGTATGTTAATGTCTTTTAGTCAGTTAAGAGAACTTCTATTTCAGCTAATTTACTTTGTAGTCGCTGCACATTTTGGTATACAACTGTTAAAGTTTCATGTAGTGAATTTGCTGCACTATTTACCTTTGTACTTTCTTGTTGCTGACACTGTAAAGATTGTGCCTTTTCTTCTTTATCAAATTGCGAACATCCCATAAAAAATAGTCACTATGCACAGCAGCTCTTTGGGTAGCACTTTGTTATTTTGTGAAGCAGTCTGTTAGCTTATTTTGATTTCTTCGTTAACACGAGATTTCTTTACAAAATGCTGGCTGGTTCCCCTTACTCCGGCTCAGCTACACTATGTCAATGATTGCTGCGAATACAAGTTCTCCACATACGCATACACCACAATTACTCTACCACACAAACATAGGGTTTACACTAGTCTGGTGTGAGACATCCTCCCCCCCCCCCCCCCCCCCCCCGGGGGGGTCCACCAGGACCGAATGGTACAATGACCCTGGGTTTGGTGTGGAGCAGCAGAGGGGTGAAGTAAACTGCGGTAGTCATCGTGGGGTTGTGGACTACTGCAGCTGTGGCAAGGAGAGAACCCCCCCCCCCCCGTCATCTCTAGGTCCCTGGTTAACATATAACAAAAAGATGTATGGAGTTTGAAAGACATTGGAAGGGAGAGATAGTGTTAAATAAGCAAAGTCTTGGACATGACTGACGTTAGTGCACAGGGAAGCGACATAAACAGTCATGAGTTAAGGATCCAGTGGGTCAGGGGATGGGAATGTCAGTAGGCTGCTGAAGGGGGTGATTAGCAACTTTAATTTGTAAGGAGTAGGTTTTGAGTTATTGATTGGAGGTGTCAGTAAACAAGAACAGAAATTCATTCAGTTTAATCATAATAGCTAGTCACAGTAGAGCGTCCAGAATTGTTGCTTTGCGGATTTTGTGGAGCGTGTAGAACGCCAGTGTGTATACTGTTGTTTGGATTAGGAGGGAAATAGACTCAATGAGAGATTCTGAGAAGGACCTACGGATTTTGGTAGGGGTTGGAGGTTATGTTGTACTTCGAGGATGGGATCACTCTGGCAAAGCTTGTAGCTGGAGGAGTCAGGCAGTTGTCAGAAATCATCCAGCAGGTAGACACTATGATTCATCACAGCAGTGGTGGAGCCTTTGTCGGCAGGGAAGATGATTAGGACAGTATCTGTTTTCAGAATGTGTATGACTGTCTTTTCTTCTGCTGAGAGGTTAGTGTTCTTACGAAGGGACCTATGGCATGATGGTGAATCTTAGTTGGAGGCAAGGAATTCCTGGAAGCTGACTAGAGATGAAAAGGTGGGAGGGTCATGGCTCGATGGTGGTATGAACTGGAAGAGTCAAGGTTCAATGTTGGGATTAGGTCACCTTCAGCTTGTGTCGCTTCACACTGGCCACTACAAACGTGCCAACCCATGTGCATTCCTAGCCAGCACACTGCCCACCTTCCTCCAAGTCACTAGACCCTCTACTCCTTCCCCATACTTCCTGCATCCCTATCTCTCTACCTGCCCCACCCAACACTACCCCTACCACAACCAGGTTACCTGCTGAAAATAAAATCGTTAGCACTGTTTGTCTAGTGGGCACCATGTAGGGCATAGGTGTGTGTGTGTGTGTGTGTGTGTGTGTGTGTGTGTGTGTGTGTGTGTGTGTGTGTGCGTACGTCGAAGTCTTTGGGCTGTTATGGAGAGAAATCAGTCATGTTGAGTCAAGTCTTGGACTAACTTTCATGTAAGATGGAATGGGGCTATATCTGTTGGAGTGATCTCTGTGAACACCCTGCGTAACATTAACGTTAATTTCTTATAATTCTTCAATTACAAAAAGCAATGCATTCTCATCATTTATGAAACCAGTGTCTATTTAGAACTGACTTTCTTTAGCATGTTTCCAGAAGATAAAATGTGAAGTTAATTGTTGTTTATGTTGTAAGGGCTGGATTAGGCATATAAAATATGACGATTTTCATCTGCAAATTAATATATTCACTGAAACTGTACAAACCTGGGTCTCCTAAAAATTAATACCCCAAAAAATATTTCAACAATCAGCTGAGCCACAGATAGTATGAAAAATCAATTTGAGAATTAGAACTGTTTATGGCTAAATGAACAGCCATCACTGGAACTAGTATTCTATCATGCCATTTCCCATTACACAGTGTTATATACTTACATGTGGTGAGTGTGCTTATGTCGTTCATCCAAGCCTCACGCATCAGTAGTGTGTTTACATTTTGCGGCATGCAGTTGCAGCTGTTGCTGGTATAAAGATAAATACGGACAAAGTTATTTGTGCCCTGTTATACAGTAAGAAAATTTAATAGTTTTCAGACTTGTTTTGAACTGTTTGAGGTGAAATAACAACTTCATAAACTGCTAATTAAGTAAGTGTACAGCACTGATACATTTCATCCTCTTGGAGAAGTTCCTGAAGTTGACACACAGTAGACAAACAGGAAATAATCAAATAATAGCCAGCACTGGCTACCTCACCCACTATGCTGTCACCAACACTGTGCCAACTGCCAAGGCTACAGAATTTGCTAAGTTCCTTTTAAATTTTTAGGCTACATTTTAAATATTCAACTAGCTGACTGTCAAAGTTATGACTGAAGTGAGGAGGGTTTAATGCAGTTCCTCCACTTAAAATACCATCTGGGTTCAGTTTTACATAATCTCAGACAATTTGTGAGTTCACCAAAAAATAACATAGTCAAAATACACAAAGTACTTTTAAAATGAGCTTATTGCATCAGAACACATACAAAATTAACTTGGATTTAGTGCCCAAATTATTTCATAAGACTAATGGCACTCTGACTCTAAAACTGAAGCAATACTAACACAATAGTATCAGTTGCAATACTGATACAATACTAACTTGAATCAGCTACTACTGTTGGTGCTCATATAAGTTCCAACATTATAAAGCCACATTACATATCATTTAAATTGAACATTATTGAATTTAGAAATGGAATTTCTGTCCTTTCACAAAATTCATTGTGGAATTTAACTTCACAAATCTTGGTGATGTTTCTGAAACAAATAGTATGTGAAATATCACAGTTTCCATATGACAATTGCATGCAATGTACATCAATAAGTATGTCCTAATTATTTCTGTTACTTACTTTGCGACTACAGTACAACTTTTATTTTTGTTTTGTAGGTGTGGGTGCAGGACAACGTAGGTCACCATCGCCGCAAGCTAACCGCTGGAGAGGACGCTCCCCAACACGCCGGTCTAGGTCGCCTTCGCCGTTTAGAAGCTCCAGCCAATCACCTAGCTGCCGCAACCTGGAAAACTAAAGGGTGCGACCTTCCCTGGAGGTGAGTCTTCCGAAGAGAAAAATCCTCAGCCGTCGCTCACTACAAAAATAATAGGAAACTACGTCGAAATTCTCATCGATGTCCGACCAGCCCAAGCTCTTGTGGACTCTGGAGCATCATATTCAGTCGTTTCGGGGAAGTACCGTCGCCAGCTGCAGAAAAGCGTAGTTCTCGACAGCAAAACATTTCTGCTGAAGGTGGCTAATGGGAAATATGTAAAAGCTACAGGAGGATGTGTCATTCGCGTGGATGTAAGTGGCCGTACACATCGCTTAGAATTCATCACCTTAGAAAAGTGTAGTCATGACGTCATTCTCGGATGGGACTTTTTGAAAGCTTCTCAGGCAATTTTAGATTGTTGTCGCTCGAAGATTATGCTAGATGAGATGCGATGAGATACGGTGGACAGTGAGATGCACATCCGAGTGTGTGGAGACTATGTGTGCTGGATGAAGTGATCATTCCTGCGGTCAGCGTTAGAAAGGTAACTGTCATGTGTCATGCCATGGATCAATCCATGGATCTAGTAATAGAATATAAGAGAAGCATACCACTGAAGAATAACTTGGTCATCCTAGCCTCTGTCGTCTCGTTTAAGAACGGATTCGGTGAATTGTGGATAGTTAACTGTGTCTGAGAACCGCAGACCCTTCCCAGACGTATGTGTGTAGCAAATGCTGAGCTGTTAACTGCCGAACAGCTGAGCATAATAGAAACCTCCCATGCCGAGTCTGTGGGCAAAATTGGCGCTATCACTACGAGACAAGATCAGCTCGACTATCACCAGATCTCACTAAGGAACAACAGAGGAACCTACTTGTCATTCTTCAAGACTTCTCTGAATGCTTCAAACCACAGGTGAAGAGCAAATTAGACAAATCGACAGTGAAGCACCGGAATAGCACTGGAGAACCAATAAGACAGATAGCATACCGTATTTCAACAATGGAACGTCAAATAATTCGCGACAAGGTAAAGAAAATTAAGGTTAGAAGGGAAGTAGGCTAAAAGGCTATTTCCTAGAAGAGGTGAAGAATGACACAATTCAGCCTTCACAGCGCCCATGGTCGTCACCAGTGTTTCTCGTCAGAAAGCAGGATGGCAGTTGGCGCTTTTGTGTTGATTACAGGAAACTTAATAAGGTCACTAAAAAGGACATTTACCCACGAACTGACGATACACTAGATTGTCTGATGGGGGCTAAGTTCTTCTCAACCATGGACATGTACTCGTGATACTGGCATATCGAGGTAGATGAAGCCGATCGTGAGAAAAGTACAGAAAGAGAATGTCTTGCTGTGATCTGGGCCATTTGCAAATTTCGACAGTATCTCTATGGAAGGCTGTTCACAGGCTATTCACAGTTGTTACAGACCACCATTCACGATGTTGGTTGACAGGTTTTAAGGATTATAGTGTACAAAAGTGTAAAAAAACCACCAAGATGCCGACTGTCTCTCAAGAAATATCCTGTGCAGGACCATCAGGACTTTGATGAAGACAGTGATTCTCTCGCTGTACTCCAGGATCTCTCTGCTGAGCTGAAGAAGGACGCCAAGATACCTCAAATTATGCTTGACTTAAATCGGTCAGAGGATGTGAAAGAAAAGCAAGAAAAACTATGATCCGTTTAGAAAGATGTGGCCTGCCTGACCGACTCATACCAATTCCACCAGCCGAAACGCCTTCCCAGCGAGTTGGGATTGACTTCCTCGGACGATTTCCAACATCTGCTAGTGGCAATAGATGGATTATTGTTTGCACTGATTAACTGACACGCTATGCCATTACAAAAGCCGTGGAAACAGCCGGATCGTCCGAGATAGCCAAATTCATCATGGAAGACATTGTATTAAAACATGGTGCCCCAAGGTCGTTTTTTACGGATAGAGGAAAAGTTTTTCAATCGAATCTTGTGACAGAGCAAAACCCTTGGTGCAGAATTACTCATCACATGACGACTGCCTACCATTTGCAAAGTAAGAGGCTTAATAAGACCTTGGCAGACATGCTATCAATGTTCGTCAGTGTTGAGCAGAGGAACTGAGATGAAGTGCTACCTTTCGGGAGTTTGCCTACAACACTGCCAAACAAGACGCAACATGATTTACGCCATTTTTCCTGGTGCATGAGCGTAACGCGACTATGACGATGGACCCTGTGTGTCCATTACTTCCTGATGATGTGGAAGACGACTACATCTGCCAGGTGATAACTAGAGCGGAAACAACTCGACAATTAACTCGACTCCGCATGCTGCAGGCTCAAGAAAACGATTGTCGAAGGTATCACTCGAGCCACCGCCCTGTTGTTTACCAGCCTGGTGACCTCAACTGGATCTTCACTCCTGTTTGGAAAGTTGGTCTCTCTGAGAAGCTCCTCAGGCCCTACTTTTTACCTTATGAGGTTGTAAGACAGTTGTCTGGCGTTACTTATGAAGTTGAAGATTTCAACCCCGACACAAGACGACGAAATAATCAGTGATATGGTCCATGTCCTTCGAATAAAGCCCTATAAGGATCCTATAGGTGAATGCCATAACAATTACGCTGCTGCTACGCAATTGTGTGCGAATCGTTTCCCAAACAGACGACATCCAAACGAAAATATTATTCGAAATTGCACTCAACGAGCTCGAAATGGATATATGCACCATCCACCTCTTCATCTCGAATACAATGAAAATGATGCTCGTACTCTTACCGTTCTCGCCTGTTTTCTGGATCCCGAAATTAGTAGTTATGCGATTCAGAGACAAACTGGAATACCAAAATCAACTGTTTTGAGGATTCGAAGTCACATAATTATCATACTTATCATATCACACTGACACGGGCATTAACGCTGAGAGATATGGAGGTACGTGTGCATTTCTGTCAATGGGCCTTGAAATGATAAGAGGTGACAATGACTTTTTTAGATACGTTATTATCACCGATTAAGCCACATTCAAAAACAATGGCTAATTAAATCGTCATGATTGTCATCCACACTGGCACAGACCCATTGACAATCAACATAAATGGTCTTTAATGGTACTGGTGAGGAATTTTAAACGGCTACTTGATAGGCCCGTATTTTTTTCACCGTAATGTTACTGGGGAATCTTATTTATAGCTTCTCAGTGATGATTTGTTGGAGCTAATGGAATATGTTGTATTAGAAACTAGGCAATTAATGTGATTCCAACAGGATGGAGCAGCTCCCTATGTTGCTAAAAATGTGCAGAACGTTTTAAATTTACAGTACCCTGATCGGTGGATAGGGTGTGTCAGACCAATTCAGTGGGGTCCACGTTCACCAGACCTAACATCTCCTGATCTTTTCTTGTGGGGCTACTTAAAAAAAATATTGTTTATGAAAGACAGCCGCAACCTGCAGCAATATGGAGCAATGCATTCGAAGAGCGTGTGCAGCCATACCACGGGATGTGCTGCTCAAACCTGTAGACAACTTTCGCAGACGATTGACTTTTTGCATTGAAGCAAATGGGGATAATTTTCAACAATTTCTTTGCTGCTAATTTCATTAATTAAACACAGTAAATTGAGAGAGGCAAGGGGACTCACACTAATGAGGCACCCCAACGTGTGAGAGGCAAGGGGACCCACACTAATGAAGCACCCCAACATGTGAGAGGCAAGAAGCACCCCATGGAACATAATTTTCTACATCCATGTCGTTGTTCCTGGTTAAAGTTAAAAGTAGGATACCGTACATTTTGTACAAAAATAGCTTAACTTGGCGTAACGAAAGAATTGGTGCACATTTTTTATCGATTTGATGCGTCTTTCTCGGATAATTATAAATACTACAGAGTTCTTCCCCAATTTTACTTTTTTCAAAATTTCAGCGCCATCTGTCAATGGTTTAAAAAATGTTTCAGACATAACTTGATTACTTTTTTATCGGGAATCCGAATCTGAAATAAAAAATGGGCGTTTCCATTTAAGATTTAAAAGATGGCTCCCGTCCCACCCAAGGGGGTGGGGCTGGAGGTCCCATGTATTATCATTTGATGTCCCCCCTTTGAGCTTACAGACTTGTCTTACCCACTATTTTTACTCGATGTATAGTTTCCGAGATAATCTCATCTAAAACTTCAGCTGGACCACCCTCTCTATATTAACCTTCTATTATCTAACACCAGACGAGTGCTCCTACCTCTTTTCTGAACCACAAACAAGACATTGATGTGCATACTATTTGCTAGTTCAGTAGCCCTTCGTGACACATTTCATTTATTCCCTGTACCACTTCTCCCTGCAAAAATCCACAATATATACCTTAGCCAAAAACCTCTCCTGTGGTTTTATTTTTACGTGAAGAATAAGATGGTGGGGGTGGTTAGTGTTTAACGTCCCGTCGACAACGAAGTCATTAGAGACGGAGCGCAAGCTCGGGTTAGGGAAGGATTGGGAAGGAAATCGGCCGTGCCCTTTCAAAGGAACCATCCCGACATTTGCCTGAAGCGATTTAGGGAAATCACGGAAAACCTAAATCAGGATGGCCAGAGGCGGGATTGAACCGTCGTCCTCCCGAATGCAAGTCCAGTGTGCTAACCACTGCACCACCTCGCTCGGTGAAGAATAAGAAAACTTGTCACTATTCCTTAGTGAGAGTTCCTTCAGTGTTTCCTTCTGAGCATCTGATAACTTTTGCAAAGCATGAACTTTCTCCCTTATCTTTTTTCGAATCTGTTACTGTTCTGTAACCACCTGATTCTCTTTGCCATTGTCTCTAAGAACTCTCTGTACCAAAACTAAGCTATCTCAGGGCCCCCCCTTCACCTCTTCTAGAAAATAGCCTTATGACCTACTTCCCTTCTAACCTTGTTGCTCCATAAACAGTAGCACTACTGCATTGACACATATGTTCAAATAACCAAATTCAGTATTTACCACAGAACTAAATTAATTCAAAAAGTCGACCCTAGTTATCAGACTAACACTGGGTTTAAGAATAAATGAAAATGTGTGCTATATCAAGACACCGTTGAATTGCACTGGCAGGGTCATGTCATGCTCTATTGGTTTGGACACCTTCCCTGTAGGTCCATATTTGAGACCAGAAACACAGCCATGTTTATTTTGTTTGGCAACACTGAAATATATTCTTGCAATATTGCGCAAATTTTTGAACCACTGTCCTTTAATAAATCACTCTCCAAAACTCCTATTACTATTTTTACAATAGCGTTTACCTCAGGTGACAAGGGTATTGGTTCTTACTCATATAACAAACCCTTAAATATGGATTTTCTATCAAATTCTGGTGTCAGTACCAAATTCTCTTCCTTTACTCTTCCTACAGAATGACGTTTATATTCTTGAAGCATTCTTTCATGAAGCAAAGGGTCACAAATGTCCTTGGCTCCTTCCCACTTGGCTTGGAGCCAAACAACGTTGCAGAATCGTTATCCGGCCTTTGGGCAGTTTGTACTTGAAATTCCCATCGAATGCGAATTTATAAATAACGTCAGTTTCTTTCGAAGGCCCTCCTGCCCTTCTTAAATCCGTTGCTAGTTCAAGTCCTCTCATCTGCATTTCGGAAGTATTTGAAATATCATTATCTACAATCGGCTGTTCTGCCATCCACAGTCCCCATTGTTGACTGTTCAGTGGTATGTTACCCCTTATTGTTGCTATTACAATTGGTTCTTTTTTTTTCAAACAGTCGTGGGATCCTGTTATTGTATGCCATGTTTGCTCCATCAGCAATATATTGTCACTGGAACTCCTGCGTCTCTGGTGCCGCTTCTCACCCTGCACTTTCAGCAAGTATATCACTCCGCTGCCAAGATCGCTAGAACACTCCATCTGACGCTCAGCCATTCTGATCATGGAACCTACAACCACCAACCAACCGCACCCGGTACCAGCATTGCCAGCGGTACGACCTGGATCATTCCAGTCAATTTGGTGGCTCAGGTGAGGACAGTGGGCGATTTATAAGGTGTCAAACAGTGCAGAACTGTGTAAAAGGAAACAGAAAACAGTGATATTGGTCTGATAGTGGTCCTAGTAGTCCCTAGAAAGAACATAAGAGACGAAAACAAAAATAAAGAAAATTCTGGGAAACTAACCCTGAATTTAAAGGTTGGTTGTGTGGTGATGAATCATACTCTGAAAGGGCTAGATGTAGAATCTCTAACGTAACTACTGTGTCTGAACTGGGACATGTTAGAAAACATCCTAAAACTGAAAAATTAAGTCAAAAAAGTGAAGGTTTTGTAATCTAAATGTCAGACAATTTTGAATACATTTGTGGAATTCTGCAACTGAAATAATCAGGCTCACATTGCTAAAATTAAATAGACAGGATTCGTGGCAGAACACTGTCTTCCTTTCACTCTTGTAGATCATGTGGAGGCCTTTCACTGATGTAAATCACTTGGAGGGTGTGGTTAACAGTTGTTTATCTGATTCCAAAACAGCTCACGCTACACATGTGCATCGCAAAAAACTGAGACAAAATTCATTTTTTTTACTGATGAGTCAACAAACATAGGATCTGTTAAAATGTCATATGTCGTGGTTAGATACTATGATAAAGAAACAAATAAAGTTGGAAGTAAATTTTTTAATCACTGTAAAATTTTTAAGAAGGCTGAATATGGTAAGGCAAACGAAGGTGAAACAAGTAAAAACCTTTATGCTAATCCAATACTTTCATTCTCTGAGTCCAATGTTTCTGAAAGGAGCGTTATAGGATCTGCTTCTGATGGTTGTGATTCTCCTCACTTCAGATACGTGAGAGCGAAGTTTGTAAATGTGCTCCCAGACGATGTCAAAACCTAGATAGGAACATTCATAACCATTTTAAAGCTAATGCTAAGAGAGAGGCCCAGTTGCATGAGTTTCAAAAGTCTTTACATAAAAAAATTCATAAATCGTTGCATCAATCACAGACTAGATGGCTATCTTTGCGGGCCGTTGCAGTGAGAATTTTAGAACAGTGCAATGCCTTGCATCTCTAGTTTGATTCTAAATAACCTAGGGAGAGGCTGGTTGCCACAAAAGATATTCAGCGATCCCTCAATGACATTCTTTTTAAATTATTTTATTCGTTTTTGGCTTATATTTTACTGAAATTCACAGATGTAAATAAGCATTTCTGGAGTGGTAAAGTTGTTATTAATGACTTAAATGGATATATGGTAGAATGCTACAAGGAAGTGTCACTTTGCTAAATGGACCAGCAGTACATCATAACCAGTAAGTTGACTGACACTGACCTCAACAACAGGTCGAAGTTTCTTCCTGACAGCCAAATGTATTTACGAGTTGAAGTTTTGAAGGCACCAAAACAAGAAACATATAATGAACAGGACGCCGTGAAAGACTTTGATGCAGATATAGGGATTTCATGCAGACAAAATGTTCATAACTGAAAAAGAGATATAACTTTGATGATGATTTATTGTCATTGTTTGCAGTTTTGACGCCTAAGAGTGCTCTATTAACCCTCTGGGATTCACAACAATTAATATTACTTGTAGGTTGTTCTTAGCAGATTATTATTTAAAGTTACCACTATTTTGGGAGGACAAATGTGCAACTTATAGCTTTCTTTGTTTTGAGTCCTTTTTCTCCAATGAATTACACATATGTAACATTGGGATTCGAGTGATAGTATTGGCATGGGTAAGGTAAATGTATAATTAGAGTTTTGCGTTCTGAATCAGTTTATTACAAAAGCTTGTACAATAATGTGACAATAATCGTATTTACATACATTTCTTTTAGTAGTGGAATCTTCTGAAGCGGATTATGTCTTTGTTGAGGCACAGAAAAACTTTTAGCACTAAACAAAAGTATTCTGTTTCATGCATGTTTTGCGCGTTCCTTTCGCGTTATTCCACCTAGGAAAGTGGTCATTTTTGACCTTTTGGCATTCCAGCCCTGGATTTACTGTAGTAGCAGGTTTCTTGAATTTTTTGGACATATCTTCAGTACTTGGACATCCACTCTTGAATATCCTTTGCCTATCAGACATCAATGCATTTGCAAGATTAGCTTGAAACTGTCTGAGAGAAAAATGTTTTTCAGACAGGTCCTTCAGTCTTCTCTATATTTCAGCCAGCTATTGGCAACAGCTATTGCTATTGTGTGTCAGAAGATATACTAATATTATCTTCTGAATTTTAGGGGAATTTGTATAGAGCTGTCAACGTATTATGAAGATCTGCTTCTCCAATATTACTTGTACATTTGGACAATGGATGGCCTAGGGATGATAATATGTTCTTTCTTAGATCTATCGCATCTTTTTGTTATGTCCTTTGGCTCTATACCTATTAGGGAAAATACTAATGTAACACATTTGTTATCACACCATTTCACAATGATGAACTTGCCCACTGCAGTAACTTGTGAAGCTGTAGTACCACATACTTGCGCTTTCATCAGCTTTTCATCAGGAAGAGTACATTGCTTGAATCTTCCATCTCTTATTGTGCCTATATAATAAATACCCCTCTTTGGTAGTCTCTCAGCACCAAGTTACGATGTGAAGAAATTGTCTGCGTAAACCCTAAAAAAGGGATTTTCTTCCAATACTGCAGTTAGCTTCATCACAACATTGTAACCAAGACCTTTTCCAGTGACATGCCTTGTTGCCTTAGAAGCTGCACCTTTGTAAACGTCAAAATCATACAAATACCCTGAGGAACAACCTCTAGCCCACATTTTGAATCCCAACTGTGTTGACTTCTTTTGTTTATACTGTTGAAGACTACTGCATCGTTTGAAAGGGATCATTATTTCGTCAACATACTGATTTTGCTCAGGCACTTTTCTCAGGCAAGTTTGTGAGAACAAAGTAAGCCAAGGTCGAATTTTCTGTAGCTTATCTTCTTTCTGTATGTCCTGGAAATGCAACAAATCTACTAATTTCTGGAAGTGGCTTTGAGCCAAGCCTATACGCAAATAAATACCTAAAAGCTGCTCCATCTCAGCTAGGGCAATGTCAATAGTAGTGCCCAGTTTCTGAATACGATAAATATTAGTTTGTTTAATACAGAGTTCCAGCATTTCACATGTCACAAAAGATCTGAAGTACTGCAAAAGGGCGAGCACTTCTTCATGTTCGTCTTCTGGAAGCTGCACAAATGGATGAATTTCTGGAGTAAAGTCATCATCGACCCTCCAGAACTCTGTATCTTCTGGAACATACTCAGGATTTACTGAATCGAAAACAGCTGACACTCGCAACATCTCTGGAGTAGAGGTTTCTCTACCGTCATGATATGTGTGCTACCATTGGTCGGAATTCCATCATCATCCTCATCACCAAGTTCAGAAAAATCACTTTCATCAGGATTATTTATACCCTCAAGAATGTCATCAATCGTTAACTGGAAATGAAATAAAAAACCTAAATATCAGAATATGAACATTCATAAACATAACCCTAAACATCCACAGTTACACATACGTAACATGAGTTCATTTCAACCTTCCTAGGGTATTTCAATACGCAGAACCAAAATAATACAAACGACTGGTCCACTAGTACTTATTTAAAGGGAAAATATTTAATATATATTGATTATAAACATTTTGTCCACACTAATAGAGGATACCACATATCTTGCGCAACATGATAGCGACCAACTTCTGCCTAAGGAGTTACAAACATGGTCAAAGATTATATCTCTACAGTAGTTCCAATTATTCCTCATAGAATTCGCTGCATAGCTTGTAAAAATGTGCAACAGTGGGAATTGGTGAACCAGCATTGGCTAAACGCCAATAAAACCCATATAAAACTTTCGTTACATATATGTAACAGGAGGTATTAGAGGGTAAAACAAAGAAAGGAAAACAACTCCCTTTCTTTTACCTCTTATGTCAAAATTTCCAAGAATAGTATCTTTAGATGATAACAAGCATCTATAACAAATCGATGATGACTGGAGGATACTTCCTATCGAAAAAATAGACGAAAAGTTTAAGAACTGTACAGAAGTGGATATTTTGGGGTAACATACTCAACATAAAATTTTTTTGGCAAGAGAGATTTCCCAGCCCTACCAGAGTTAGGGCTCTCGTGTTTATCCCTTCCCCATTCGAATGCTGACTGCAAAAGAATTTTTCTTTAGAAGAATGTTGTAAAAGTGGAAAATGGGAATAGGCTATTTACTTCCACAGTGAATGGATGTTTGCTTGCCAGCCAGTGTGTGAGCAGCAGCAGCCTAATGCAAAAAGTTTGTTTCTAAGGAAAATATGCGCAGTAGCAGGAAGAAAACGCACGTATGTGCGGGGTTATCTGCTTAGAGTTCGTTTATTCCTGACCCTACAGAGGAGGAAGATGATGCTGATGTGATGATAATGATGATGATGATAAGGTTGATGCATTCCATTTTTAAGTCTTCTTCCAAGGTAAGCAAACAAGGAAAAATGTATATGGTTTTATGAATTGTATACATAAAAAGAATTAAAAGTGAACAGCATTAAAATGTGGAGACGTTAACGTGGATTAATCAAACACGTCTATTTTTATGTGGTACCAGTATAACGCCACAGATGAGACGAGCCATGACTTCTCAGTGCACTGTAACAATCATAATAACGCTCTAATTCCGTTATTCTTGACCATAAGCATGTAAGTGAGAAAAAGTTTAGAATAAGATTGAAATTATGCTGAAAGTCTTTTGGAAGTTGCTAAGTGCTTTCACTTTGAATGACTGGATGATAACTGGATAGGTAATTTTCGCTCCATTTTAAGGAGAAGCGAGTTTCTCACAAATTTCATTATTTCTGACGCCTTTTGTCCTGAAGTATTGGCTGTACAGTGATGTTATGTTGCAGGTGCATTCAGTGATTGTGTAGATACTATATGCAAAATGTGTTACGAATAGCATTAGAAGTAAAGACCTGATAAATTAAAACCTCACGCCTGATGTTTTATTGCATGTCAGTGTAAGCAGAAGCTAGTTTTTGAAACGTCTAAGTGCCCACCACATGGTACCCCCCTGAGCTACGTGCCGCACAGTGATATAATTTTGCAGGTATTCAGTGATATATATAGATACCATATGCAAAGTGTTATGCAACTACTGTTGGTGTTAAAGAAGTAAAAAACTAAAATGGCATGGCAGATGCTGAAGTTTCACCACATGAGCAGTGAAAATACTGTATTCGATAAACTTTTTTCTTCCCTCATTTTGTGGGGGCTGTTAGTGAGAAGAAGTTACCTAAACATTTGAAGTTAAATGTGAAGTTTGTTGGAAGTCTC
Organism: Schistocerca gregaria; assembly: GCF_023897955.1. Taxonomy (NCBI): domain Eukaryota; kingdom Metazoa; phylum Arthropoda; class Insecta; order Orthoptera; family Acrididae; genus Schistocerca; species Schistocerca gregaria. The sequence continues at coordinate 454,460,680 of NC_064931.1, forward strand.
TAAATGTTTTCATTTTCGAGTAATGGATGAACAAAACTGGAATATTTAAGCGCCATCAGCTTCAAGACAAATACTTACTTCCTAATTGTAATGTTTATTTTATCATGTTAAACTTAACTTACTCTTAATGAGTTGATTATGTTAGCACGTAAAATTTTTAAATTCAGTCAATAATTACGCGAAATATTGAAAATGACTTTCTTGTTGCTCCTAGAATCCGTCAGACAGGTGACCTATAACAAGAAGTCTATGACAGACACCCAAAAACGGATTTTATATTGTTGATTGTAGACACGTACGATCCCTTAGCGAAAATATGAAAATTTCATTTCAATTATGCGATCCAGTAAAGCTGAAAGGCTGGCAACGCTGCTCTGCACTATCACGGTATCCCCTGCAGTCTGTACGTTGTTTGCTTGCTTCGGCAGAGTGGCATTTACTGTCAGAGACCTGCAGTATGTGTACTTATGATGCGACTTCACAGAAGGGATTGTCAAGAGTGGAGTTATTAACATGCCACCCGCACAGTCGAACAGTGGGCCAATGTCCTTTCCACAGATGATTCTCAGTTTGGTTTGGAGAGTGATTGACATCTGGAGGGCATGTGGAACACGATTTTGGAACCCAAACATTGTGGAAAGAGGCCGATATCAAGGAGGATCCGTAATGATATGAACGATAACGCTTGACTTTACAGATGTTGATGTTTTCTAGGAAGCGAAAGATACTGCACGAACGGCGTGGCCTGCTCGCTCCTATTATTTGAACCCTATAGAGCATGCGTGGGGATGCACTAAGGAGATGGGTTGCACCACGTCAGTATCCACCAACAACTTCCAAAGCTTGCGAGCAGTTCAGTAGGAAGAATGGACGTTAACGCATCAACATGAGACTGATAAGACCATTCACACTTGTCCCATCATTTCCACGCCTGTATTGCTGCCAGAGGTGGTCACACTCCATACTGAGCACATCAACGAGTCGTTGGAAGGTGAGAGCAAATCAGTTAAGTTGAAAAAATAACGAACATTTTTGTCTACCATGATACATGTTGCAGCTGCTTATGTTCTGTATTTTTGCATTGTTTCTACTTTACTATCACCTGTTTATACTGTTTCGGAGAAAAATAAATCCAACCTCATAAAATTTCCGTTTCTTGTTTTAATTTTGTTCACCAGTGTAAATTGTAATGTACAATTTCCATATGCAGTGCCAAGATAACAATGGACATCTAACACAGGTTTCTTACCTTCCATCTCAGTGACTAATGTGGTGCTGTTGCAAAAATTGCTGTTCATGTCACTAGGTGCTCACTACAAGAAGAGCTGACCACTAATAGTAAGTAGGCTCATTTAGGCATTGCAAAGAGAGAAAAGATGTCAACTAACTCTACTGGTGGCCAAACAACAAAACATGTGAAATATGCGTTAAAATAATGCAAAGATTTCTGGCTGTCAAAACTGTCTTGAAGATGCACATGCACAGTACAGACAGTTTTAATATGGTTGCATTCATTTGTGATAACTTTACTTGATTGTACGTAAATTTTTTATCTATAATCTATGCATGAACCTACCTCACTGCATTCAACTTTATTGCTCAGGGTGTCTTTCTGTCATAAAACTAGCCAAGGAGTTTAAAATAGGGGAAGATCCCTATACACTGCAAAACTGAAAATCACTGCCATCTGCACATCACCATATCGTAGAGTTAGAAAGGCAGATTATTACTTTTCTTGAAAGTCCTGTACATAGTGTTTGGCTGCACTATGTAAGAAAGTACCTTAGCAAAACTGATATGGGTTAAGTTCGAGATGTAATTTATAAAGGATGTTGTGAAAAGTTGGCATACATGGTCTCATCTGATGGTTTAAGGTAGTCTTTCTAAGGAAACTGATGTTTATTGTGGTGTGATACCTCCTGTAGGGAAACATTCTCTTACAGCACCGTGGATGGTTTAATATATTCTTGAATGCAGTTTCTCTTTTATTTAATTTAAAAGTTCATTTCATCTGATACACAACTGAATCTGCCTGATATTGCGAGAGTCAAGTAGTGCATTATTGGACTGAAAAACAATATTGGCTATTTGTAGTTTAACGTCTGCATGTTTTGTATGGCTTTTGTACGAGCTACAAATGGTGGTTTCCAATAATTCTGCATCTTTTAACAAGGAAGTGAAATCAGGTGGTAAGTTCTTATGGGATCAAACTGCCGAGACCATCGATCCCTAGAATTACAAACTACTTAATCCAACTTAAACTAACTAAGGACAAAACACACATCCATACCTGAGGGAGGACTGAAACCTGTGACAGGAGGAGCCGCCCAAACCTTAGCAAGGCGCCACAGACCATGCGGCTACCCCACGTGGTATCTGCTAACAACACATAGTTTGGTAATCCTCTGTATTTTAATGTAATGACAGTTTCACAAAGCACAGTTATCAACTATTATCCCTTGTGTCCAAGCAACTGTTTCTATTCTAAAAGAAAGTTAACACAACTGAAGAAATTTCATGAAATATCCGTGAGGTTATACGTTGCTCCCTTTAAAATAAATCTGCTTAATTTCTGCAACCACACAATGAACTGTTTCTGCTCTAGTCCCCAACTGTACCCTTTATTTAAACCATACTACATAACTTTTTGAACTTCTATAATACAGGGTGATTCAAAAAGAATACCACAACTTTAAAAATGTGTATTTAATGAAAGAGACATAATATAACCTTCTGTTATACATCATTACAAAGAATATTTAAAAAGGTTTTTTTTCACTCAAAAACAAGTTCAGAGATGTTCAATATGCCCCCCTCCAGACACTCGAGCAATATCAACCCGATACTCCAACTCGTTCCACACTCTCTATAGCATATCGGGCGTAACAGTTTGGATAGCTGCTGTTATTTCTCGTTTCAGATCATCAATGGTGGCTGGGAGAGGTGGCCGAAACACCATATCCTTAACATACCCCCACAAGAAAAAATCGCTGGGGGTAAGATCAGGGCTTCTTGGAGGCCAGTGATGAAGTGCTCTGTCACGGGCTGCCTGGCAGCAGATCCATCGCCTTGGGTAGTTGACGTTCAGGTATGTAGTTACGGACAGATAAGTGCCAATGTGGTGGCGCTCCATCCTGCTGAAATATGAATTGTTGTGCTTCTTGTTCGAGCTGAGGGAACAGCCAATTCTCTACCAACTCGAGATACTGTAGTCCAGTTACAGTAGCACCTTTGAAGAAAAAGGGACCAAAAAGTTTATTGGCTGAAATGGCACAGAAAAGGTTCACCTTAGGCGAGTCACGTTCATAATGAGTTGTTTCCTGCGAATTCTCAGTGCCCCATATACAGACATTGTGACGGTTGACTTTCCCGTTAGTGTGGAAAGTTGCTTCATCACTAAACACAATCTTTGAAACGAAGGATTCATCTGTTTCCATTTGAGCAAGGATAAAATCACAGAAATCGATTCTTTTAATCTTATCAGCTGCAGACAGTGCTTGAACCAATTTCAGACGATAAGGTTTCATCACTAACCTTTTTTGTAGGACCCTCCATACAGTTGATTGTGGAATTTGCAGCTCTCTGCTAGCTCTGCGAGTCGATTTCCCTGGGCTGCGAACAAATGCTTGCTGAATGCGTGCTACATTTTCATCACTCGTTCTCGGCCGTCCAGAACTTTTCCCTTTGCACAACCACCCATTCTCTGTAAACTGTTTATACCAACGTTTAATACACCACCTATCAGGAGGTTTAACACCATACTTCGTTCGAAATGCACGCTGAACAACTGTCGTCGATTCACTTCTGCCATACTCAATAACACAAGAAGCTTTCTGTTGAGTGGTCGCCATCTTAGCATCAACTGACGCTGACGCCTAGTCAACAGCGCCTCAAGCGAACAAATGTACAACTAAATGAAACTTTATAGCTCCCTTAATTCGCCGACAGATGGTGCTTAGCTCTGCCTTTTGTCGTTGCAGAGTTTTAAATTCCCAAAGTTGTGGTATTCTTTTTGACTCACCCTGTATATTATAATTCGTTAATATCAATATGAATTACACAACTACATTATATTCCAAAATGTTCGCAGTTTCAGATTGTAGGTCTTGAACACAGCTTAATATATCCTGCTTTCTGAGCAAGTATTATGATATTGCGAGCTACCAACAGAGACTTAGTTTGGAGAAACAAACACATGAATTCCCAAAATGGAAGCTCTGGAGGGTCAGACACATATCTAAGTATCGTGCGTTACTTAGATGTTAATATGTAATAGGCACTCTGATTCGGGTCTCCTTCAGATCGGGAAATGTTGTACTCTACATCAGGCGTAACTTAGTTGTGAATATGTAATACTCATTCTGTCACGTCTATCATACTTCGGAAGTAGGATGAGAAGTCACCATAAATTAAGAATGCTAAGTCAAGAGTTGTAAAAGACAGTGTAAATGTGTGAATATTTGAATAACAACCAAACATGATACATCAATGAGAAGTGTCTCCTATCATCATTGTCAGTACTCTTGCGCTCTGTAGATACAGAGACTAAATTGGGCATGTGGCATGCCGCAAAAAGCACAATCATAGGTTCGAATTGACTGTGTAGCAGCCTCCACTGAAGAAGATTTCATGACCAATAAGCCTTCTTTTGTGCTGGGAACACAACTTAAGACGACAAGTAGGTGTAAAGAACAGTCAGAGACTCTTATTCAATCTCTCCAGATCTCTCCAGCTTCCAGATATGACTTCAAAAGGGTCACATAATTTATACATGGCATCTCCTTGCTTGGGACCGTGTATTTAAAGAAGATACTACTATCCAGTAACGAGAAGTGTGTACTGGATGAGATGTGAAATCATAGTGAGAACAGTGGACTGTAGTCATAATCATAAAATGAGCTAATCAGTAGTATATGAACAGTGAAAAAGATAAAAAGTGGCAATGTGTGAACTGTGAAATAAAATCCTGTTTGAACTTTTGTAAGTTTCTTTGAACTGTTAGGTAACAAAATTTATAAATGCCGCTAATTAATCCACGTTGCATAGTTGATGGTGGAAACACCAAAACGCAAAATCGAAGTGTAAAGTTATAAGTGTGTGCGTGCTCCAAAAGGATTACGTTTCGTTTCATCACTACGAGAAACAACGCTTCATGGAGCAGTTAGCAGAGCAGTGTACACCTGTCGCCTCCACCAGCTTCAGTCCAACGTCAGCATGTGACAAAGGGCAGAGATACGCATCTGTGGTCGACTACAGCAGCGAAAGACACCCAACACAAGAAAAACAAGGCGAGCAGCAGCTTCGCACCATAGAAAAAGATACCGAGTATGTTTCTCGCTTTACACCTAGTGAGGGGAAGCTAGTATTGACAACCTTATAGCTTTTTAAGAATATTTTTTAATTCTTATGTAATAATTTATTTAATAACAAAATGTTGGTGGAAAGTAAAACATCCTACAGTCTTAGAAGAGGAGAGGTAGTGCAGCCTCAGGGTAATAAAACTGACGAGGCAAGCCAATTACACGGCATGCCAGATGAAATTAGTATTATAAGTAAGGAGCATATTAATCGAAAGTCAGTAACGGAGAATGAACTGGAAAAATTAGATTTAATAGTAGATGAGAAAAGTGTACAAAATCAAATGGATGATAGCTATTTACCAGAATAATCTGATGTAGAAACTGAAGTTTTACAAGAAACCATTACTTTAAATACTAGCAATAGTAAAATTGGAGACGTGGATTCTGATACAGATGACGTTGATGTTAATGATAAATTAAATAAGGTGAGTGGTGATGTCAGAGATGATGACTCCGACACTGCCATTGCTAATGCATCAACAAGTAGAACTATCAGATTAAGCTATGGAACAGGAAGAGCCTATAGAAGGTAATAATAAAAGTATGGTTGAAATTAGTGGAGTTAGAAAAAAAGAATTAAAAATAGGGCTAGAAGAAAAGATAGAACAGGGGTAAAAAGAATTTTAAAAAATGCTAGAAGGAAAGATAGAACAGTGGCAAAAAGAATTAGAAAAGATAGAACATGGGTAAAAAGAATTTTAAAAAATGCTAGAAGGAAAGATAGAACAGTGGCAAAAAGAATTAGAAAAGTATTCAAATGAATTAACGAAAGGGAATAGCTACTTGCTGATAAATAGGTGCAACAATCGAGGAGACAGCAAAAATTGATCGTATGTTTAATTATTTAGAGACCAGGAATGATTCTCATGAAACTAGAATAGGGGCCTGTGAAAAAGGAATTGAACATGAGAGTAAAGAATGGAGGCAGAAATTCCAAAAGCGTAAGCAAGAGGTTAATCGTAATATTGATGTTGAAGTAGTGAAAATAAAAGATCCCATGCAACTTCAAGATAATCATTGTATTGTCATTCAGGCATGAAGTCATTAAATTAAATAAAGATCCGAGTTAACTAGACAAAACTTGCAAAGCCACCCATGAAAGGCGAAACAAACAAGTCGTAGACTTAAAGAACGAAAATGCAGTCCTTAGCCTTTAAGTATCACAAATAGAAACCGTTTGTAGTGGTAATACAAATACAATTCAGGGTCGTTTGAGAGAAATAGAACTGAAGGTAGAATACATACCTCAACTAAGCGAGGTGAGTAAAAATATACATAATACGGGAGTTGTGTCAAAGCAGAAACTCGAAATGGGTTGAACAGGAAAAACATACGTTTCTTGTTTATATTAATGAAGTAGTTAGTAATGCCAATGGTTACAAATTTCATAACTTTTCTAGCAAAGTTAGTATACATCTTGTTGCTTTAATTCATTAGTCTGAGGGCATTCACACCTGACAACGTGACAGAACAGCAGGAAATTAAATTTGTAGACAGTCTTTTTGAATGGGAACACTTAATCATGGGAGACAGGACACAGTAACACAGTTAAAACATACCAAGAATTTGTTAGAGCATTCTTAAACCATTACTGGTCCATAGGTTCTCAAATGCTATAAGAACAGAAATATCTGAAGATAGGAACTATGAAAACAGAGACTGGGATAGTTATAAGAAGTTCTTTCAGCACTACTGGGAAAAGAACCATTATTTAACTGATCCTTGTCGTGAATCTGACTTAGTAGAAATACCAGTTCTTAATTTTCCAGTGTCTGTACAGGAGAAACTAATTCATGTAAACAAGAGTGAAGTTAGCAACCTCATGTATACATATTTTAACAGCTGCATGAGCTTCCTGGCAACATACAAGTGCTGGAAAGCTGGCATAAAAACTGGTGGCGTGCAGACCACCGCAACGATCATAGCTCAAACAGGAATAGCATGGCAAACAATAACAAGGAGCAAGGTGGAATGGAGGAAGACAGATTTCATGATAGTAACTGTAGTCCATCTAGAAGGGGAAGAGGTGGGTTTCAAAGGGGTTTAGGACAGGAAATAACCATAATGGTAGCAGGGAATATTATAACAGCAATGAGCAACAAATCAGACAGGTATGGTACCAAGTTGATGAACTGGTGCTAATTAAATCCAGACCAACATCCTCAAAAATCGGTTCAGAAACCAAGAAGTTCCATGAAACATATGAGGGAGCATATAGGACAATTACATTGACTCAGCCTAGTGCTGTGGAGGTGGCCAACCCAAAGACAGGACAGAGCAAAGGATTGTATAACATTGTTGATACAAAAACTTTCATCAGAAACAAGGAAACATCAGGGGGCAAAAGAACTCTTTGCGTTGCTAGATAGCTGAAACCTACCATGTACCCAAGTTAACTAATAGTTTACTTCCTTTCCTTTCACACTGTTAGTTCTGAATACAATAGAATAGAATAGAATATTTTTATTAGCCTTTCAGTATTTTTCATACAATTGGCTTCATCAAAGTTTACAGGGTTTTAGTTTCAGTACGATATTCAAATAGTTACAGAAATGGGAGAAAAGGAACTAAAGACCTTTCCTACAGCATTATATAAAACAATGTTTTATACAGTAATGAAATACACACATAAGAAAAGAATAACAGTACATAACTAGCTTATATAATATCAAAACATTTTCTTCATAGCTTAGGTAAAACATATATTTTGATGATTAGTTTCTAAGAATTCTTCAATTGTTTAGAATTCGTTGTTTTTTAGCCAGGTTTCCAATGTTTTCTTATATTTATTTAGTGGTACTGTGCGAGCTGAGCATGGTAACTTATTGAAAAATTTTATGCTTAAGTACTTGTAGTTATTATGGACTACAGCATGTCTTATAGAAGGCAAGTCTAGCAGGTGACTGTTTCTTGTACTGTGTGCATGCACATAACTTCTCATGTTCAATTATTTGAGATTTTTTCTGGCATATATTAGACACTTATATATGTACAAGCTTTTCATATTACTCTGGTACCTTTTGGTTACCAACGGGCATGTCATTTCTACTATATGCTTGATCTGTGTCAGGAAAATGGAAAAACATTTATTAATCATTTTCTTGCTATCCATTACACGAGTCCAATCCATTTTTTTAAGTAATTTATCATTTTGTTTACATTGGATTCGCCTAGAATTCTATATGTCACTTCTCTCTCTGTAGAACTGAAGGCTGACTTTTCTATTTGGAGCCATAGCCCTGCATGATCTCATATACCTAATTCTATTACATCACATTGTATGGAGTCTCTTTGTACATTGCTAATTATGTTATCAAGGCATGCATTCAGTCTAGTGGGTTTTTCAGTGAGACAATAATAGTTTAATGACATTAGAGTGTTTGAATTACATTTTTTGTCTTTGCCCTTATATCAATGTTAATATCACCTACAATTACAGTTTTATGCTGTTTTTATTTTGACAGCAACAATATTATTAAAGTATTAATTTTTTCTATAAATACTATCTCATCAGAGCATGGGATTCGATAGATTGAGACAATTACAGTTTTCTGTTCGTGCATTACCACACCTGCTACTTCTATTGTAGCTTCAAGGCATATTCTACTAAGGTCTATAACTGAATAATGCAATTCTAGGTTACTTTTGACATATATTGAAACTCCACCATGTGTAATACTTTTTCTGCAGTAGCTTGTAACTAACGAATCTCCCAGAGGAACACACAAGTCTATTTCATTATCTTTCATCTAGTGCTCATTGATGCATAGAACACTGCAGTAAATCAACTGCATCGAGCCAGTGTTGTAATTCATTGATTTTACACCTAAGAGATTGTAAATTTATATGAAGGAGGAGGAAACTGTCACTGCTACATAGTGGTATTTTACTTTCACAGAACTTTCTGTATTCATTTATTTTCGCTACATAATCTAGGGTTGCACAATTATCTGAATGAATTAGACTGCTGCAGTTTCCACTTAATGTGGATTCTAACTTTCCTTCATCTGCAATTTCGTTTTCTCTTAAAAAAAAAAAGGAGGTGTACAGTCATGGTCTGTGGGACTGTCTTTTAAGACAAGGCTGCTGCATGTTCGTATTTCATTTACAGCTTTGTTTATCTCCTGACACAAAAATCTTTTCCCATGGAAATTTAGCTGCTCACCATGTTCAGTGTGCAAATTTCTTTCAAGTATGCTAATATCCACTACATTGCATTTAGCATAAATGGAACATACACTCCTGGAAATGGAAAAAAGAACACATTGAAACCGGTGTGTCAGACCCACCATACTTGCTCCGGACACTGCGAGAGGGCTGTACAAGCAATGATCACACGCACGGCACAGCGGACACACCAGGAACCGCGGTGTTGGCCGTCGAATGGCGCTAGCTGCGCAGCATTTGTGCACCGCCGCCGTCAGTGTCAGCCAGTTTGCCGTGGCATACGGAGCTCCATCGCAGTCTTTAACACTGGTAGCATGCCGCGACAGCGTGGACGTGAACCGTATGTGCAGTTGACGGACTTTGAGCGAGGGCGTATAGTGGGCATGCGGGAGGCCGGGTGGACGTACCACCGAATTGCTCAACACGTGGGGCGTGAGGTCTCCACAGTACATCGATGTTGTCGCCAGTGGTCGGCGGAAGGTGCACGTGCCCGTCGACCTGGGAACGGACCGCAGCGATGCACAGATGCACGCCTAGACCGTAGGATCCTACGCAGTGCCGTAGGGGACCGCACCGCCACTTCCCAGCAAATTAGGGACACTGTTGCTCTTGGGGTATCGGCGAGGACCATTCGCAACCGTCTCCATGAAGCTTGGCTACGGTCCCGCACACCGTTAGGCCGTCTTCCGCTCACGCCCCAACATCGTGCAGCCCGCCTCCAGTGGTGTCGCGACAGGTGCCAATGATGGTCGTATGCGTGTTTGGCGCCGTGCAGGTGAGCGCCACAATCAGGACTGCATACGACCGAGGCACACAGGGCCAACACCCGGCATCATGGTGTGGGGAGCGATCTCCTACACTGGCCGTACACCTCTGGTGATCGTCGAGGGGACACTGAATAGTGCACGGTACATCCAAACCGTCATCGAACCCATCGTTCTACCATTCCTAGACCGGCAAGGGAACTTGCTGTTCCAACAGGACAATGCACGTTCGCATGTATCCCGTGCCACCCAACGTGCTCTAGAAGGTGTAAGTCAACTACCCTGGCCGGCAAGATCTGCGGATCTGTCCCCCATTGAGCATGTTTGGGACTGGATGAAGCGTCGTCTCACGCGGTCTGCACGTCCAGCACGAACGCTGGTCCAACTGAGGTGCCAGGTGGAAATGGCATGGCAAGCCGTTCCACAGGACTACATGCAGCATCTCTACGATCGTCTCCATGGGAGAATAGCAGCCTGCATTGCTGCGAAAGGTGGATATACACTGTACTAGTGCCGACATTGTGCATGCTCTGTTGCCTTTGTCTATGTGCCTGTGGTTCTGTCAGTGTGATCATGTGATGTATCTGACCCCAGGAATGTGTCAATAAAGTTTCCCCTTCCTGGGACAATGAATTCACGGTGTTCTTATTTCAATTTCCAGGAGTGTAGTTGTTTGATTTTAATATTGGGTTCACGAATCTCTTTGTAACACATGAATTATAGATTAAGTCATGTCTTTGAGGTATCGTCACAACAATAGTGTTTTCCACCTTACTGCCATCTAAAAAAAATTTCAAACCTGTTATACACTTTTTGCCTTCATTATGTGCTGCATCATTTGCACCAGTCACACAAACAACAAAGTCACTGTCCCTTGTTGTATTCTTGTGTTCTGTCATGCCTTCAACAATATTTCCTGTTCTCGCACCAGGTTTTGCGATGCCAGTTGCGCAGAGATCCGTATTCACATCCTGTAGAATATTTGCTAGCTTTCTTCCGTGGCTGTCCGCTAGAAAAAGCACATTGTGTTTCTTTATTCGCTGTTTCTGGCTGTTGGCGATGTTTTTGCAGCTCCTAACAATGTTTTTATCTTCACGTTGCGTTCCTTGTTCACTTTCAATGTTTATGGTGTTGCTGCTGCTTTCTGCTAACACACTGACTTGCTTGTGCAAACGATATTAGGTTCACTCCATGTATTTCATTGTGAGCAAGGCACTGGTCTCACGGCTTTTGTTCTCAATTTTTGTGATATCTCTTCTCAGTATATCAGCAACTATCTGACGACTTTTTAATCGTTCATTTAACTTTTCGATTTCTCCTTTACCGTTATTACAAACACTATTTTTTACAACGTGGCTGTGGCTTTTTGCGTCGTTAATATTACTCACTTGTGCACTTGACGAGCTTTCTCTTAAATATTGTACAGTTTCCAAATCCGTTGTAGTTCCTACCTCTTTCGTCAGCTGAACATCTAAGGCAGACTCGCATACTTCACAACATAACTTAATTCGCTCTTTCGAATTTCTCACGAGACGTATTTCACTATTGCGTGGACCAACACAATCACTGTGAAACTGTTTTCTATACCAAAATCCGCAGATCACAAATATTTCCAGCGCTTTTATTACTGTAATTTATTGCACTTAAGACACGATTTACTCTTGTCACTAGCCGCCATCTTTGTCATCTGTTCTTCTTCTCTATTCAAGATAAAAGGATAAAATCATAGCAAAGAGACAAAAAAGGGATCAACTGAAACAAAAGACATACTGACTGAATAGTTAGGCAACCGGTCATAAACTAAACATAAGGATAACAAAGGTAACATGCGGCATAAAGTTTGCAGAAAAAAAAAACAGAACCTTTGCTATAAGATCTACAGTCAGCATCATTATAGACAGGAGAACGCTCTATAAACTATGAAAAGAAACTTTTTGCAAATGTTATGAAACACACAGAAATTAAATACACATATAAACAATTTGCTATATTTCTTTATTTAGCTAGTTTGCAGCTGGCACAGAGGAACCGGACGATGGCAAACCAAGTAAGTAGAAACAATCAGAAGTAACAATACGCAATGGTCTTGAGACACTTATATTAAACTTTATTAGCAACAATTTGTAGATGTTCTGTGAGTGATTATAAGCAATGATGAGGTTTCCGCTGAAATGCATATATATTTAGGCTAGGATGAGTCCAGCTATGTAAATGACAATAAAAGAGTTTTGGATCGACCACAGAAGTCGACAACTCATATATGATGATAGGGAACAGGAAGGTAATAGGCGACGTGAGAATCGGCCACACATTTTGGGATTAGTAGGCCAGGTATTTCCACAGAAGCATTGCTATTAACTGTATCACGATTTAGAAATATTACCCACAGAGCTAATGGACACAAGACATGAATCTCACAGACAGTAATAAGTATTGAAGTACAAATACATAAATCACATTATAAATGTTTGTTATATTCACAGCGTTTACATGTTTGAGCAGCAAAGTCCATAATAAGTTACGAGCGAATTAAAGCAACAGAATTTATTTCGCTATTTTTCTCTGTTATCATGATGTAGGGTATTTTCAGTTTTCTCAAAAGACCTGTGAACCTTGCTTCAATGCCTACTTAAGTGTATTTAATGAAATGAAAATAAAACATGATGTATAAAATGAGAGCTATTCTGATATCATTTCGATTCTCAATATGTAGAAGCATGATAGCAGGGCATCAAGCACTGGTATAACCTTGAATGGAAGTGAACACTACCTAGGATGAGTCATGCCTGATGTATAACGGTGGCTGAAGGTGTAATTGAAGGTAGAAAACATACCTCATCTAAGTGAGGTGAGTGAAAATATAGATAATATGGGAGTTGCATTAAAACAGATACTTGAAATGTGGGTTGAACAGGAAAAAACATTGTCTATATTGTAAAAATACATAACGTTTATGTATAAATTTTATGTAAGGACACTTTTATGCTGAAATGATTTAGAGAATTTCTAAGCTATGTGATAGTAAACAATATAAATGGATGGCCTATTGCTGCCATAAGTAAAAAAATTTGTGTTATTGGGTAACAGTGGACAGCACTACGCCGATGTTATATAAAAAAATTAAAGTGTTATTGGGTAAAAGTGGATGGCATTGCACTGATATTTGATGGGATATGTGTGTTGTGTAAACATGGACGGCATTGCGCCGACGGCATATATTATGTAGTTCCTGTCATATATTTATGTAAATAATTGTAGTGAGTGTTTATGAGGAGATTTAATGGTCTATGTTTCGATGTTTATTGTTGAATAACAGGACTATAGAACATTTAAAGGAAAGATATAACCTGAAAATCATAAGTGATATTTTTTTTGCAAGAAGAAGTTTATAATGTAATGTGTGTTTAGTTAATGTTTTTAGATAGAATTAACATGATAAAAATTATGTTTAGCAATAGCAAGTCAATGTTTATGGTAAATAGCGGTGTTATATTAGGAACAGCATGCCATAATTTTTTTTTAAAGTTTCCATGAATGAGAGACCAGGGGAGCCACTGACAGATTATAAAGTTCAATTTTTTACAAAATTTGGGGCAAAATTTTCTCATTTCCAATCTTATCTTCGAGAACAGGCCAATTTTGGAAATCAGTGAAAGAAGGGGATGTGTGATATTCCTAGCTGTGGCCGCCAGTATTTTATTTTGCTAGAAGCAGCTTGGTGCACTTGAAGTAGTATATGGTACGATACTTGAGTGAGGTAAAAGTGACAGATGGTAAAGTATGTACCAGTCCCATTGGATAGTGCACCAGTTGTACTGAACTGGCTTCTGATGGGTTGGCATTTTCGAGTGATAGTCCCAAAAACGCCTAACTTTTGCTATTAATAATTTATATTCTTTTCTTTGTATTTAACCCAGTTTTTAATAAGACAATCTCTCATGGTTACCCAATGAGTGTATCGTTTTTGTTTATTAAATTTCACTGGTTTTGAGAAACGTAAGAGTAACAATATTGCAACCAAAGTGCTTCAGGTTGTTTTGGCGCTACTGGGAGAAGAAGTACTTCGGCTGCGGTAGTCACTCTGTTTCGGGTGATCTGGAGCATCAGACACGTACTTCTGTTTCAGGTGTTCTGGAGTGTCGGACACGTCTCAGTATTGTGTGTTACTCACATGTGAAATGTAATAGGCATTCTGTTTCGGGTCTTCTTGAGAGCCAGACATGCTGTACACTGCATTGGGTGTAACTTAGTTTTGAATATGTAATACTCACTCTGTCTAGTGTGTACTGGAGAGCCAGACATGTGTATCATACTTTGGAAATGGATGGAAAAGTTACCGTAGAATTAAGAAAGCTGTGTCAATTGTTGTAAAAGACACTGTAAATATATAAATATTTTGATAATAAACAGGATACAACAATGAGAAGTGTCGCCTACATCATTGTCGGTACTTCAGACCTTGCACTCTGTAGATACAGAGACTAACCTGGGCCAGTGGCATCCCACAAAAAGGAAAATCACAGATTCATATTGACAGCATAGCAGCCGCTGTCGAAGTAGATCCAACGGCCGATGAGATGTCTTCTGTGCTAGGGACAAACTGTAGAAGACGACAGGTTGTTGGAAAGAACGATCAGAGACTCTTATTCAATCCCTCCAGCTTCCAGGCCTGAGTTCCAAATGGACACATAATTTATAATAGGTACAACTAAAAGACATTACAACTTAGCTTTCGGCCACAGTCTTTATCAGAAAAGAAAACACACACACAAGCTAGCACACCTCACGAGCATGCAGTAGCACTCTCCAGTAGTTTGCACCAGAAACCAGTCCGAGCTGCCACAGAAGGCAGTGATGTGTGTGTGAGGTGCGCTTGCTTGTGTGAATGAGCTTTTGTGGGTCTCCTTTCTGATGAAAGCTCTGCATGAAACCTATTGTGTAGCATCCTTTAGTTGTGTTGGTCTGAAACTTACCATCTCATATTTTTTTTGGTTAATAGCAATCTATCAAAGAAAATCCCTTTTCTGATGACACAACGACTAAGAAGTGGATTCTAGGCATCAAAGATTTGGAGAAAAAGCAAAATAGTGGCTCTGCTGAAGCCTGGAAAACAGCCCACAGAAGCTAAAACTTCCGACCGGTAACACTTCTGTGTCATCATTATAAAATCCTGGAAAGAATGATAGTTAGCCGCACCTCAGCTTATATTAACTAAACACTGATAAGAGAGCACGCGGGCATTAGTCCAGGGAAGTCTTGTGGACAGAACTTACATTTGACACAATATTTAGAAGACGGTTACGAACGCAAACAGATAACTGGTGTTGCATTCGTCTATCTCACTGCCGCCTATGACACCATCAACCATAAGAAATTATTAGAAAAGACCTTTGCTGTTACAAAAGACTATCATCTGACACAATTTATGAGATGTCTATTACAAGATAGACGCTTCGTTGTTGCTCTACAAAACAAAAAAAGTCGATGGAGGATACAGAATAATTGCATTCCACAAGGACACTTCCATTGTTATTAATATTTATACCAATGACCAACCAACTGAACCTTTCACGAGACCTTTCATCTATGCAGATTATACAACAGTTGCTGCCCAAGGAAGAACCTTTGAGCAGATGGAAGAAAAACTAACTGCAGGTGTTGAAACACTGTCTGCCTATTATCACAATTACCTGAAACCAAATCCCTTTAAAGCACAAGTGTGTGCTTTCCATTTACGGAACAGAGAGGCTAGAAAGAACCTAAACATAACCTGGAGAGAACAGCAACTGACCATCTGTGATGCCCCAAAATACTTGGTAGTAAAGCTAGACCGTTCCCTCACCTTCAAAGCCCACTGCAAGGACACAAAAATGAAAGTATCTGCTAGGAACAACATCATTCATAAACTTACAGGTAACAATTGGGGTGTACGACCAGATGTTCTTCGCACATCTGCATTGTCCTTATGCTTCTCTGCTGCAGAATATGCAGCACCCGTGTGGGTGAACGCCAGCCATGCCAAACAAGTGGGCATTACCTTTAATGAATTAGGATGCATTGTCACTGGCTGCTTGCGGGCAAATCCTGTTAATAAAATACATCATCTCATGGGCATAGCACTTCCACAAATCAGAAGAACAACAGCAGCAGAAAAAGAGAAGCCGAAACTGGAGACAGATCCAAGGCACCCCTTGTTCGGGAGTGAATACCAGCATCCAAGATTAAGAGCAAGAAAGAATTTCCTCCGTTCAACAGAACCACTTTTAACGTTACCTGCAAATCGTTGAATACAGATTTGGCGTAACGCACCATCACAGAGGTGCTATAACAGCCCTAAAGAAGAGCTTGCTAAAGGACGTAACCTCCTATACAAAACAGGGAAGGTCCTCAACAGGCTGAGAACTGGTGTATCCCGATGCAAGATCTATTTGAAGAAATGGGGTTTCTCCTCAGGAGATGAAGTAGGCAAATGTGGCGAACAGCAAGATCACTAACACCTGCTCAACTGTAAAAACCTCAAGGCCCCATGGACGATCTGGTTATCGCCAATGATACAGCAGTTCAAACAGCAGGATTTTTGATATCATATGGAATTTAATCACACACTTATACTGTTTCTAAATTGATGCCATATGGAATTTAATCATGTACTTTTATTGTGTGTAAATTGCTACCTATCGGCTATATATGTATGTTATGTTCTGGACACAAGTAAATAAAAAGCAATCTATGTTTTCCTTACATTTTTGAATCACCTGCAATGACATTGTGAGATATAATAAATATGATGACCAGTCATTAGATCCTAAAACTACCTGTGCAGTGGTTCCCAGCTGTTTCTATTCCTATGGAGTTATTTTTAAAATATTTTTGTATGGCAGAGGGCATTCAGCTTGCTTTATATCTCACATGTTAATTGTGTTTGAGTGGTGATGCAAAATAGGGAACGAAGAAGAGATTCAGTTGCTATTTGTTTTACAATAGTAGTTGCTAAAATCCTCGCAGATGTTTACAGAAATACAAGGTGAGCACAATGTCTTGAACTGATTATAACAATTTACTACAGAATAAGCGTTTGGCTTAATAATTTACATTTGATGCCATTACGTAGGTTAGTGTTGCTAGCTTTTTTTAAGATCACTTACGTTAGTAAACCTCAGCGTGTGCTCCCTTGGTAACTCGAAGAATTTCGAGGCAGTATTCCAGTTCCCGCCAAGTGTTTCGTAACATGTGTTCTGTCACAGTACCCAGAGCAGCTTGTATCCTAGCCTTTAGTTCGTTGACGTCAGTAACTGGTGTGACGAAGACTCTGTCCTTGATATAGTGCCAGAAAAAAAAGTAAAGGGGCATAATGTTTGGAGTGCGGGTTGGCCACTGTGTTGGACCGTTCCTTCCAATCCACCGATCCAGAAATGTTTCATCCAGGATATCATGGACTATCAAAGCCTAGTGGGGGGAGGGGGGGGGGGTGCTCCACCTTGCTGTAAAATTATCCATGGTTGTATGGTTGATATTCTTCTAACTGTGGGGCAATGAACTGCTGCAAAATGTCTAAGTAAGTTTTAGCAGTAATGAATTTTTCCACGAAGGAAAATGGTCCAAAACCTTGTTATGCATGAAGCTCCACCAAAAATTCGCTTTTTTGCTGTCTTGCTGTAACTGAACAGTAGCATGTGGAGATTCTGAACCCCATATATGGACATTATGACTATTTACCATTCCACTGACTTAAAAGATGGATTCATCAGTAAAGCACATGGGATACAAGTAATTGTTAGTGCCATCAATTCTGTTGACAATCTCAGTTGCAAATTCAGGACGTGTCATCAAATCATTCGGTTGCAAGGACTGCACGATTTGCACTTTGTGAGCATGAAACCTAAGCCTTTCATGAAGAATTTTCAGGACACTTGCTTGCGGGATTTGAAGTTCACGTGATGCTTGATGCATTGATTTAGACAGACTTCGTTGAGATGATTGCCAAACACGATCAACAGTTGCATCACTCACACGAGGTTTGCCACGATCTTCAACGCTGCCTGTTTCATTAAATGTTGCATACCTTTGCTTTATTTATTTAACGTCAAGGGATCTGCGTCCATAAGAAACCCAAAATTTACCCTGAACACAGATGGGTGATTTTGTTTCGTGAAACCAAAGCAGACATTCCGCTTTCTCCTGCTTCGATGCCATTTTGCCAGCAATTAACATGACCTAACAGACCGTGTCGATGTTGTGGAGCACTAGCGCCATCTAATGGTCACAACAACTACACTCCTGGAAATTGAAATAAGAACACCGTGAATTCATTGTCCCAGGAAGGGGAAACTTTATTGACACATTCCTGGGGTCAGATACATCAAATGATCACGCTGACAGAACCACAGGCACATAGACACAGGCAACAGAGCATACACAATGTCGGCACTAGTACAGTGTATATCCACCTTTCGCAGCAATGCAGGCTGCTATTCTCCCATGGAGACGATCGTAGAGATGCTGGATGTAGTCCTATGGAACGGTTTGCCATGCCATTTCCACCTGGCGCCTCAGTTGGACCAGCGTTCGTGCTGGACGTGCAGACCGCGTGAGACGATGCTTCATCCAGTCCCAAACATGCTCAATGGGGGACAGATCCGGAGATCTTGCTGGCCAGGGTAGTTGACTTACACATTCTAGAGCACGTTGGGTGGCACGGAATACATGCGGACGTGCATTGTCCTGTTGGAACAGCAAGTTCCCTTGCCGGTCTAGGAATGGTAGAACAATGGATTCGATGATGGTTTGGATGTACCGTGCACTATTCAGTGTCCCCTCGACGATCACCAGAGGTGTACGGCCAGTGTAGGAGATTGCTCCCCACACCATGATGCCGGGAGTTGGCCCTGTGTGCCTCGGTCGTATGCAGTCCTGATTGTGGCGCTCACCTGCACGGCGCCAAACATGAATATGACCATCATTGGCACCACGGCAGAAGCGACTCTCATCGCTGAAGACGACACGTCTCCATTCGTCCCACCATTCACGCCTGTCCCGACACCACTGGAGGCGGGCTGCACGATGTTGGGGCGTGAGTGGAAAACGGCCTAACGGTGTGCGGGACCGTAGCCCAGCTTCATGGAGACGGTTGCGAATGGTCCTCGCCGATACCCCAGGAGCAACAGTGTCCCTAATTTGCTGGGAAGTGGCGGTGCGGTCCCCTACGGCACTGCGCAGGATCCTACGGTCTTGGCGTGCATCCATGCGTCGCTGCGGTCCGGTCCCAGGTCGACGGGCACGTGCACTTTCCGCCGACCACTGGCGACAACATCGATTTACTGTGGAGACCTCACGCCCCACGTGTTGAGCAATTCGGCGGTACGTCCACCCGGCCTCCCGCATGCCCACTATACGCCCTCGCTCAAAGCCCGTCAACTGCACATACGGTTCACGTCCACGCTGTCGCGGCATGCTACCAGTGTTAAAGACTGCGATGGAGCTCCGTATGCCACGGCAAACTGGCTGACACTGACGGCGGCGGTGCAAAAATGCTGCGCAGCTAGCGCCATTCGACGGCCAACACCGCGGTTCTTGGTGTGTCCGCTGTGCCGTGCGTGTGATCATTGCTTGTACAGCCCTCTCGCAGTGTCTGGAGCAAGTATGGTGGGTCTGACACACCGGTGTCAATGTGTTCTTTTTTCCATTTCCAGGAGTGTAGTAACGTTAACCTATGTACCGGCACGAAAAGTAACTTATTATGTCAAACAGTTATCCTGTTATAAATTTTTCTAATCAGGGAAAGACTTTGTGCTCACCCTGTACTAGGGATTTCTGAAGCAAAGCCTCAGAACCACTGCTCCAGTAAAAACTTTTGCCCATCAAAAACTTTTGTGGCATGTTGCTTTAGTAATTTCATGCATCTGTGTGTTTTAAAATGTTGCCAAATGCCATGCCTCTAATCCCAGACAACCCACTTCATGACCATTGCCTGAATAAAGTGAAAGTTGAATAATGTGTATTTGGCAAATATGCATTACAAGAAGAAAATAATAATCTTTAACAGGCATACTGCCATCTAATGAAGCGTACTACTGGCTTGAAAGATATTTTGAAGTTACTGCAGAACATAGAGGAAGGAGGTCTGTGCTTAAAGGCATGCCAGAAATAAATGAACAGTTGCTGGCTTCCCAGTTTGCTGAGACTACAGGTCTAGAATGTTTTTCTCAGCCAGAAGATGTTTACACTAACGCATAAGTTTTATTCGTTAGAGCATATGATTAGGTAAGGCGCTCATTTGACACACTTTCCACAGCCAAGAACAATAACTGTTTCTACATCTACATGAGTAATTAAGTGGGTGGCAAAGGTTTCATTAAACCACCTTCGAGTAAATGGTAGCAAAGTGTGGATGGGGCTCCTGATTTCACAAGTGAGCCAATTGAGGTTTTGAAAGTAAATCCTACCTTAGGTGATTCAGATTTTTCTGTCCTTTGCAGTCCAATAATGGATGAGATATCAATATGATAGAATTTTGAGTTTGACAGCCGTTGATACTTTGGTTATGTTGATATGAAATTTGGTATTGATTCAGACTGTTTACCAGTAGCAAAAGAGGCAATGGTGTTCATGCTTAAGTTTTGGGGTTTGAATTGTTTCAGTAATTTTGTATGAAATGTTTCAATCATTATGTGTTCAGGTTATAGACAATTTTTTATATTATTATTATTATTTAGTTTATCTGTTAGGAGTTGTTCAAATGTTGATGTGTCAAAGTTTGGATATAGTGGTCTCTGTGTATTAAACTTTTGAGGTTTTTATTTAAGTTTCATTCTGGTTAGGTAGTTGTCTGCATCTGCTAGGGCTCCCTTTCCAACTTTTAACATCCATAATTTCTTTGTAACTGGGAAGTGAAATCAGTACATGGCCACTTTGGAACATAAAATTGTATGTGTTTGCTGACCTGCATGTCTTCTGTTGAGTAATTTTTATCATAAAATGGGTGGACATACAATTTTGAGATTATAGGTTTTGCAAAGTCCCATTAACCTTTTTGCATTGTTGTTGATCTACTTATGTACATGAAAACTGCCAGTTATTTTCTGTACTCTTTTCTCTGTCATTAATTGTCTAGAATTGTGCATAAATACAATTGTAAATGTTACACATTTTGTGTGTTGCTGCATTCTTATTTTTTTGTGAGAAGTGATATTACAATTTAGTGACAAAGAACTAGATTATTTTATATTTCAAATAAAATTTTTATTTGAGAGCATACCCTAGTTTTCCTTGAAAATTATTTTTGCAAATTTCATAGCTGAATATCTGTGCTTTATTGAGTGTAAATACAAGTTAAAATTCTGGTTGATATATACTATGGAATCACAGAAGTTCTGTTCTGTGGATTATCCTCTGAGTGCACAGCCCATTCGTCCTTGGAAGTCCAAAGGACATCTGGTGATACAAAATTTATTTTAGTACAAATATATAATAGCATTAAATCTGGAGCAATAATTTTTGTGCAGTACTGTACTATTCCAAATAAAAAGCAACTCTTAAGTAGGGAACATAAAAAATTGTGGAGCTTGGTAGTGTCATAATTAAAAAAGTTTTTTTCTGTGATTACTGTGAATTACTTATGGCTGACAGTTTCATTTCATTTAAGATGAGTGTAACAGTTAGGTCATTATCCCCAATGTAAGTCATGCTTAAAGAATTAGATTTTGCATTAAGAAATAATAATTAAACTGTCTGAAATGTGGGTAGACCTCCTTGAACGTGTACTGTATCAAAATTCAAACTCAGAAACAACTGCCAATTACACGTATGAGCTAAGACAGCAAACACCACCCATTGATTTAACCAAGAAACGCACTACCTTGGCTCCACAGCATGACACACTACCATGCTTCAATCGGTGGCCGTGCTTATCACAGGGAGAGGCAGATCCACATTTTTTAACCTCCACAAAACTAGCCCGTTCAACATGCAGTTAGTGTTGGTGTGCTGTGAGTAAAATAGTGTGAGAGACTGAAAGTGTATTACAGAGAAGCAATGTGTAACTCTTTTTCTACATGCACTGGCTAAAATGCCACACATCTACACTAATGAAGAATATGTACATGTGGTGTATGTTTACAGCTGCTGACCACATACTTCAACAACCTGTGCAAAGATATAAAGAATCTGTACCACTGGAACCTCAGCTCAATAGTAAGTTGCAATATATATTCTGATTAACAAAATTTACAATTCCATTCATCTATCAAATATGATTTTTCTTTTTTAAGAAATTTCAAATTTGATCCTCATAAAGGGATCCTTTGGGGTCAGTATATTGTATGGGAACATTTATTTGAAATTTCAGTCTATTTCATATTTTCTGTAATAATCTGGAAATCTGTTTGTATCACCGACTTTTAAGAATCTCAATTGTCCTATCAAATCCAAATTTTCTCTATCATCAGTAACTGGCAGATATTACAGTATTTTGAATTATTTTGTCGAGACAAATTCATTCCAAAATCATGTTGAAAAATATGTATAATACATTCATTTCTGTAGATTTTGTTCATATTCAGAATATTGTTTTCTTGTTGGATGTTTACACTCGCTTCTAGTGATCAGAGAGTTGTATTGCTTTTGTATGGTTGTTGAAGAAATGTTGTAGAATGCGAATACTTCAGGATTAAGTGAGATCACTTACCAAAAGGCAGATGGACTGGTTGTAGAGGTGGTAGCACTGGGTAAGGAGGGTAGAGGAAGAGAGAGTAGGGAGGCAGGGAGAGGGACTGCCGGTGGGTGGATCTGAGGGATGCAGCTGATTTGTGAGCTAGGAATGCAGAAGGGAGGGGTGGCATGTATATGGGCTGGCATGACTGTAGCAGCTGCTAGGAAGCAGCACATGCTGAACGTGACATGGGGACGTGAATTGGAAGGGATGGGGGTGGCAGATGGAGGAAGGGGAAACTATTGGGTGTAGGGTGAAGTTATAGTGGGACACCTGAGATTGCCAGGACAATTATGGGAGTGGGGGTGGGTGGGAAGGGGATGTTGCAAGAACAATTTCCATCAGCACAGGTGAGAGAGGCTGGTGGTGGAGGGAAGCTTCCAGATGGCTTGGGTTGTGAGCAACCACTGAAATTTAACATGTGGCATATTGAGTGACCAGGTGCACAGCTTTGTTCTTGACAACATTTTGGCAGTGCCCTTTGATCCTGGTGGACAGCTGGTAGCTAGTCAAACCAACATAAAAGGCGGTGCAGTGTTTGCAGCACAGCTGATGGATGGCCACTTTCACAGGTCGCCCTATCTCTTATGCGGTACAATAAGCTTGTGACAGAACTGGGGTAAGAGGTGCTGAGTGAAAGGACTGGGCATGTCTTGCAACTTAGTCTGTGACAGGGATATGATTCCTGAGTCATACAGCTGGGAATGGGACTGACATAGGAATGGACAAGGACATTCTGTAGGTTGGGTGGGTGATGGAACATCGCTTTAGGAGGAGTGGGAGGGATTTTGGGTAGGATGTCCGTCATATCAGGGCAGGATCGGAGGTAGTCAAAGCCCTAAATAAGGATATGGCTCAGTTGTTCCAGTCCAGGGGGATACTGGGTGGTGGGGCACAATTCTGTAGTTGATTCTTGGTGGTGGGGGGAAGGTTGAAGATCTGTGAGGATATGGCACAGGAAATCTGATTGTGGACTGGGATTGGAGTGGGAGGGTGCTACTGCCTGTAAAGGTCCGTGCGTGTGGAAGCCTTTGTGAGATGACCAGCACACTGGGCAATGGAGTTCTCATGACTGCAAATAGATCAAACAAGGAGGCTAGGCTGTACAGGAGGGGTGTTTTGGTGTGGAAAGGATTACTGCTGTTGAAATACATGTAGTAGGGTCCATGCAAAATTCAGTGGCCGAAGTGCAGTGACCAGGTTTTGTCCAATGTGCTGGAATCCCTTTAGTTTGTTCAGAAGGGGAGGCCAACATTGTTTCCCTCCTCTCATCTGAATTTCATTTTTGTGGTACTTATAGCTTTATACATCAGCTTCATGATGATGTGCCCCCCATTTTGTTAATAAGCTTAGTTATTGTGATATTTGCATTTAAATAAGACACTGGGAGAAAACTGAAAAAGTTTGCAATGAAACATAGAGGTTGCTATGATTTTGTGTTTAGGCACATTACATAATATGTTGTTGTGTATGGAATTTAAGTAACATGTTGAAATTTTCCTTAGACTTGAATGTATGTTACCAATATCAAGAAAACTGCTCTTATGTGGCACACATTCGCGAACATGTGTGCCAGCCATGATACCACGCAAAGGTGAGACTATGTTTCCATATGGTTATTATGCAAAACTTCATTACCTATTAAATTATTCCATTCATTATGGACTTTTTTGATGAAAGAATGTAACTTTTAAGTCTCACTGATAGCTTGTGAAATGAATAATGCTGTGGGTTTTAGAAATAGGTGAAGACATTTCAAATTTATTTTTGTACCAAGGATATGCTTATTGATAAAATATTGACCTTAACTTTTTTCAAAGTTCCTGACTTAGTGAGCCACTGTTTCAGAATTCTCTCACAACAGCTTCTTCACAACATATTAATGAGATGACATTTTGTACACTGCACTGTGTTTTGGCAAAAAAGCAAATTTTAACAGGGCAACAAAAGAACTGTGGTTTTTACGCAAAATTCGCTACTCATTATGCTTCTCTGAGAGTTACAAATGGTTTAAAAGTCAGGTGAAAATAAATTCCTGCTTTTGTTGCATTTTCAGTGGATTTTTTTTAGTGCTAACCAAAGCAGAGGAGACAGTGTAACTTTTTGAATGGTCATCCTGTAACTGTGGGGGTGGATTGGCTCCGCTTAAAATTTACAAAAAAATATGAGTGTAGGCTTTATTTTTGAAAGGTACTTTCCCTGCAGCACTTGGCATTTCCCCTACAGTGCCTGCCTGCACTCCTCACCACCATCGCTCCCCCCCCCCCCCCCCCCCCCCTGTGTGCCCTGCCAACTGTGCATCTACTGGGAACATTTTTCTGCACACACCCTGCTATTCATGCTTAGTAGGTTTAATGTGGACGGATGTGGGTGGAGCCAAAAGATATGTGGAGCTCAATGTCCAGGAAGGTGGCGTGTTGAATAGACGAGGACCATTCGAAGTGGACTGTAGTTTTGGGAGGCTAGGAAAATTTCTTCCAGATAGCCCATAAACAGATTGGCATACAATGGTGCCATGTAGTTGCCCATGGTTGTGCTACAGATTTGCTTGTAACCTTCCCTTCAGAGGAAAAATATTTGTGGGTCAGAATATAGTTAGTAAGGTGTATAGGGCCCGCCCGGTTAGCTGAGCAGTCTAACGCACAGCTTTCCAGAGCAGGAAGGAGCGCCTAATCCCCGGCGCGAAATGCCCAGTGGACTTGTGTCGAGGTCTGGTGAGCTGGCCAGTCTGTGAAAGGGTTTTTAGGTGGTGCTTCGTTGAATTCAATTCAATTCAGTGTCCTTGGAATACATCATGAAAATGACATAGGACTTGTCAATAGACATTACAATTTAAAATAAATGTACATGAAAATTTATAATTGAATTTACTTGTCATTTAGACATTACAATTTTAATAGAACTATAAGAACTTTAACATGAAAATGTAGAAGCAGGATAACAACGTACAAAAAAAAAAAAAGGTAGTGATTCTCACATCGAAGATTATTTCCATTCTTACATTAACACTCTTTCAAACTTTCATAGAAACAGCAAGTTTTTAAATATCAGCAATTACACATGTTTATTATGTCAGGGAAATATTAACTGCACTTTTATTGTCAATGATTCATAAACACTTCAATACTGTAAAAGCTATTGCTCAATAACATGTTTTTTAGTTCTCTTTCAAATACATGCAGTTTTGGTATTATTTTTAGTTCTTTGGGGAGAGCACTGTTGAGGATTTTGGGTAGGTATAGTACACTTTTATGATACATAGCTGTTTTATGAATTTCTTTGTGGAAATCATTCCTATTCCTTGTTTCGTACTTGTGAATATCTCTGATTAATGTAGAAAATTCCTCGTATTATTTTAAGAAACATGCTTTCGTATATGTATGAAGATGGTAGTGTAATGAGTTTTAATTCTTTCGAAGCATGCCTACAAGAGTATCTATATCCTATACCATTTATTATTCTGACTGCCTTCTTTTGTAGTCTAAGTGGATGTTTTTTTAGACTGTTGTTCCCCCAAAACTGTACACCGTATCTTAATAAACTGTGCATGAATGAGAAATAAACACATAACACTGTTTTAATATTACATGAGCTTTTAAGCATTCTAAGCAAAGAACATGTTTCACTTAATTTTTGTTCAATGATATTAGATGCTTTCCCATCTTAAGAGTTCATCAAACCATACTCCCAAGAATTTAGTGTATGATGTTTGTTCAATCTTACACTTACCCAGTTCTACTGTAAGGTTAGTTTTTATTTTATTTGTAAGATGTCTGAAGCTGATCTATGTTGGTTTTTGTCATTCACAATGAGTCAGTTTTCATAAAACGATCTGTCTGCTTTGTCTGTTGCTAATGTGACTTTTTCCTGTAAGTCAGGTATACTATTTGCTTTAAGAAACAAACTTGTAATGTCAGCCAACAGTACTGACAATGCTTCAGATAGCTGACATGGTAGGTCATTTATAAATATTAAAAACAGTAATGGCCCTAATACAGATCCCTGGGGTAATCTGCACAAAAAAAATCTCTCGAATCTTGATGAATATGTCCTATCTGCATGGCTTATCTCCACCTTCTGATACCTGTACAACAGATATGATTCAAACCACTTGTGGGCAACTCCACGTATCCCATAGACGTATAACTTACTAAGCAGTAACTTATGGCCCATGACATCAAAGGCCTTTGATAAGTCTAAAAAGAATCCATAGTTTAATTCCTTTTTTTTAATGGAATTTAAAACAAGTTGCAAAAAATTGAAGATAGCTGTTTCAGTTGATTTATTTTTATGGAAACTACTTTGCACATTAACCAGTATTCTATTCTTAATAATAAATTTGTATAGTCTATGATACATTATCCTTTCTATTATTTTTGAGAAACCTGATAATATTGATAAAGGCCTAAAATTACTAACATCATATTTATCATCGTTCTTGTAAAGTGGCTTTATAGTTGACATTTCAAGTTGCTATGGAAATACCCCTGTCTTAAAAGATTCATTTATAATTTCAGTGAGATGTGAGTCTATGCTTCTTGCACTTTGCTTCATGAATTTTTCAGGAATCCCATCACACCCACATGACATTTTATTTTTTAACTTATAGCATTTAGTACCTCTGATCCAGTTACTAGGTAAAGGAACATTGTCATGTCATTCATGGGGATTTTTAATATGCTATTGGAATTGCATTTAGTTTTAATTAAATTTATGGCTATATTTGTGAAATATTTGTTAAATATGTTGGCAATCTGAAGTGGGTCCTTAATAGCTTTACCCCCACTTTTAATGACAAAGCTGTTATCTTTTCTTTTGTGTCTACCTGTATTTTTATTTATTACCTCCCAAGTTGACTTCATTTTGTTGTTACCTTTCTCAACATATGAATCATTGTCAAGCTTCTGAGTTGCAAATATTACTTTCTTGTGCTGGCTTATATAACATTTGACATGTGCTTTCAGTGCTACATTCTTCCCTGGCGGATTTATTAACTTTCTGAAAGTGTGTGATGACTTTCTAATCCCCTGTGTAATCCTTGTTTTGGTTTTATGTTTAGTTTTGTATCTTTTTTATAGGAAAGGCAACATCGAAGCAGTGTTTGTATCTTTCAAGGAATGAGTCAAACTGTGTGTTGACATCACCACTTGATTCACTACACCAGTTGTTATTTTCCAGAATGTAATTAAAAATTCTTATGCCGTCATCATTTATAAATCTCCTTTCTCTGTTATAGTTACTGATAACAGGGCCCTTGTAAGATGTGACATTTAAACTCAATTTGATGTGATCCGAGAAACCAGTGTCAATTACTTCAGTGTTATATTCACACTTGTCCTCATTTATAAATACTTGATCTATTATAGTTTCAGACATGTTTCCACATCTGGTAACTTGATTTACAGTTGCCGTCATATGATGACACAAAAACAGATTGTACAGTTGCTGTTGTTTACTACAATCATTATTAAAGTTAACATAAAAATCAACAAGAACAATTACATTATGTTTACGTTCATTCAGTAGTCCCTCAATGTTTTCCTTAAAAATGGCAAAGTTCCCGAATGGTGATCGCTAGAAACACACAATAGTAATTTTTAATTTGGTTAGCTCACATATACTGTAATCAAAATCTTTTTCTATGCATTTCAGTTTTCATTTAATTTCTTTTTATTCTACCGCTGTCCTAACATAAATATGTGTCTCACGCTTGCATTTCATTTAGCCAGTGTTCACTTATGCATAGTATGTTAATGACTTTCAGTCATTTAATAGAACTACTATTTCAGCTAATTTACTTTGTAGTCCCTGAACATTTTGGTATACAACTGTTAAAGTTTCATGTAGTGGATTTGCTGCACTATTTACCTTTGTACTTTCTTGTTGCTGACACTGTAAAGATTCTTTCTTTTCTTCTTCTACGAATTGCGAACATCCCATAAAAAATAGTCACTATGCAAAGCAGCTCTTCTTATCCTGCAGCTCTTCCTTTGAGATGTCTTCAGAGCAGCTGATGAGTTTCTGGATCTAGAAGAATGGTTCTTGGCTATTGGTGTGGTTGCAGTCCTAGTTAGAAGTGAGCATGAGGCATTAGGTGTGTCCAATGTGCTGACAGCTACAGCCTTGGAGGTTTCAGGTGCACATGAGTTTACACTAAGTTTTGTAGGCTTTCTCATCTGATGAAATTGTTTCCTCTTCAACTCTGCTGGATGTTCCTGACATTTCTGTTGGTATTCCATATTCTACCCCACATTCAGATACTGATGCCAGTATGTTAGGTATCTCTCTCATCTTAGACATTTCCTTGCAAATTTCCATTTGCTCAGTTACTGCTATGGTGAGGATACCAGGCAATTTGTCTTGAATATTGCAATTATTTATTGTTTTCATAATTTGAGGACACACATACAGCTGTCCTGCTCTATTTAGGAGATCTCCACTGTTTATGAAATGATGTTTTCTGAAATCTAGCTGGAAAAATGTTAATTTGGGAAGCACTTTGTTATTTTGTGAATCAGTCTGTTAGCTTTTTTGATTTCTTCATTAACACAAGACTTCTTTAAAAAATGTAGGCTAGTTCTCCTTTTTCCAGCTCAGCTACACTATGCCGACAATTGCTGTGCATACAAGTTCTCCACATATGGATACATCACCAGTACTCTACCACACAAACATAAGGTTTACACTCGTGTGGTGTGAGTCGTTCCCCAAGGGGGGTGTGGGGGTGGGGGGGGGGGGGCGGGAAGGAGGGGCTCCTCCAGTGTCCGAACCGTACAATAACCCTGGGTTTGGTGTGGAGCAGCAGAGGGGTGAAGTGAACTGCGGTAGTCATTCTGGAGTTGTGGACCACTGCGACTGTGGCAAGGACAGAGCCCCTCTGTCATCTCTAGGTCCCCGGTTAACATACAAAAAGGTGTATGGAGTTTGAAAGACATTGGAAGGGAGAGATAGTGTTAAATAAGGAAAGTCTTGGACATGACGGACGTTAGTCCACAGGGAAGTGGCATGAAGAGTGATGAGTAAGGATCCAGTGGGTAAAGAAGTGGCAGAGCTTGTAGGTGGAGGCGTCAGGCAGTTGTCAGAGAGCTTTCATCAGGTAGACACTATGACTCATCAAGCAGTGGTGGAGCCTTTGTCAGCAGGAAAAATGATTAGGTCTGTATCTGTTTTCAGAATGTGTATGACTGTCTTTTCTTCTGCCGAAAGGTGATGGTGAGACTTAGTTGGAGGTAAGGAATTCCTGGAAGCTGACTAGGGATGAAAAGGTGGGAGGGTCACAGCTCGATGGTGGTGTGAACTGGAAGAGGCAATGTTCAATGTTGGGATTAGGTCACCTTCAGTTTGTTTCGCTTCACACTGGCCACAACAATCATGCCAACCCATGGGCTTCTCACCCTTCTTCTTGCATTCGTAGCCAGCAAACTGCCCACCTCCCTCCAAGTCACTAGTCCCTCTAGTCCTTCCCCATGCTTCCTGCATCCCTCTCTTTCTACCTGCCCCACTTAACACTACCCCCACCACAACCAGGTTACCTGCTGAAAATAAAATCATTAGCACTGTTAGTCTAGTGGGCACTATGTAGGGCATAGGTGTGTGTGTGTGTGTGTGTGTGTGTGTGTGTGTGTGTGTGTGTGTGTGTGTGTGTGTGTGTGTGTGTGTGTGTCTGTGTCTGTGTGTGTGTGTGTGTGTGCGTGCGCTCGTGGAAGTCTTTGGGCTGTTATGGAGAGAAATCAGTCATGTTGCCTCAAGTCTTGGACTAACTTTCATGTGAGATGGAGTGGTGCTATATCTGTTGGAGTGATCTCTGTGAACACTCTGTGTAACATTAACGTTAATTTGTTATAATTCTTCAATTACAAAAAAAACAATGCATTCTTATCATTTATGAAACCAGTGTCTATTTAAAACTGACTTTCTTTAGTGTGTATCCATAAGATAAAATGTGAAGTTAATTGTTGTTTATGTAGTAATGGCTGGATTAGACATATAAACTATTTAAAAGGAAATAAAATAATTTATCAATGGCAACTCCTTCTACTCATTAGCCAAATTTTTGCATATAGGAAGTGGGTAATTTCCCCAACCCCACTAAAAATTAAAAATATTGATTGTCACGTAAGATTTTGTGTAATGTAATACCTTGTAGAGACACCATTTATTAACCTGACACATTCCACATCATTATGAAGTGTCGTTTGTATGATCTATGGGACAAGTACTAATCGAACCTAATCTAATGTAGAATGGGCATGAATTCCAGAAATATTTGCTTATGTTGGTTTTTTACTTATTTGTACACTACCTTTTAAATGCTATATGGCTATCTGTCAGACTTTTGATGCTATTAGTTAAGTGACCAAAGACTTTAGTGGTAGTGTAATTTACCCCCTTCTGAGCCAAAGTTAGATTTAACCTTAAGTAGTGAAGATCATCCTTTCTTCTAGTGTTGTAGCCATGTTCACTGCTATTAGTTTTGAATTCATCCGGATTGTTAATAAAAAATTTCATAAGTGTATATATATATATATATATGTGTGAGGCTACAGTGAAGATCCCTAGCTCTTTAAACAAGTGTCTGCAGGATGATCTTCGATGAGCTCCAACAATTATTCTGATAACCTGCTTTTGTGCAATTAACAGACTTTTACTCACTTTACAGTTACATCAGAATATGATGTCATACAAAAGCAGAGAATGAAATTAGGTGTGGTAAGCTAATTTACTGAGATGTATATCGACAAAATTTGGAATGACGCTAGTAGCATAAGTAGCTGAACTCAAACATTTCAGCAGATCTTCAGTGTGTTCTTTTCCAGTTAAACCCCTCATTAATGGATAAACCTAGAAATTTTGAATATTATTACTTAGCTACCAATTTCTGATCGAAATCTATTTATATTAGTATTGTCATTCCGTCTACTGTGTGGTACTTCATATACTGTGTTTTGTAAAAGTTTAATGAGAGCCTATTTACAGAGAACCACTTAATGATTTCCTGAAAAACATAGTTTAAATTTTCATCAGTTATTTCTTGTCTGTTGGGTGTGATAGCTATACTTGTATCATTGGCAGAAAGTACAAGCTTTGCTTCTTTGTGAATATAGAATGGCAAGTCATTAATATCTATTAAGAACAGCAGAGGACCCAAGACTGAACCTTGTTGCACCCCATTCTGCACTCTTCCAGATAGCTATGATTTTAAAAATTTGAGAGCTGTCCCATTGATACCACTGTACTTGAGCTTATCTAGAAGTATACCATGATTTACACAATCAAAAGCCTTTGAGAGATCACAAAAAATCCTAACGGGTGACTTCCAGTTACTCAGAGCATTTAATATTATATATAGCATTATATATAGCATTTTCCACTGAAATACCTTTCTGGTAACCAAACTGACATTTTGTTAAAACTATATTTTTACAAAGGTGTGAATCAACTGTGCAATACATTACTTTTTCAAGAATCTTTGACAAGGCAGTCAGAAGAGAGATTGGGCGGTAGATGTTGACATCAGACGTATCCCCCCTTTTATGCAGTGGTTTAACAATGACATACTTCAGTCTATCTGGGAAAATACCCTGCTTCAGAGAGCTATTACATATGTGGCTAAGAGTCCCACTTATCTCTTTGGAACAAGCTTTTATTATTCTGCTGGAAATGCCATCAATTCTATGTGAGCTTTTATTCTTGAGAGAGTTTACTATCTTCCTAATTTCAGAAGGACAGGTGGGTGGAATTTCAATTGTATCAGATTGTGTGAGTAAGGCCTCTTCCATTAACTGCCTTGCTTCTTCTAATGAAAATTAAATCCTATTTTCCATACAATATTAACAAATGATTATTCAAAACATTTTCGACTTCTGGCTTGTTGTTTGTCAAGTTTCCATTCGTTTTGATGGTAATGCCATCATCCTGTACTCTTGGTTGTCCTCTGTCCCTTGTAATAATATTCCAAATTGTTTTGATTTTGTTATCAGAGGTATTAATCTCAGACATGATGCACATGCATTTGGACTTTTTAATAACCTTTCTTAATGTAGCAGAGTAATTTTTATAATATTTGGCTGTTTTTGGGCCATTACTCTTTCTTGTTGTTAGATACAGTTCCCTTTTGTGGTTGCAAGATATATTTACTCCTTTAGTAAGCCAAGGTTTTTTTGCATGGTTTCTCATAATTAGATTTAACTACTTTCTTGGTGGAAACAGTTTTCAAACTGTCTTACAAATATATCATGAAATAAGTTATATTTTAAATTAGCATCAAATTCCTTGTACACCTCATCCCAATCTAACTATTGAAGATTTTCCCTGAAATTTATAATTGTTGAGTCATTAATTGAACGCACAACTTTGGAGGGTAGTTTTGAATAACTGAACGGAGCTGTCATATACTGTAACTAGCTGAGACCCATGATCAGAAAGGCCATTCTCAACAGGACAAGAAGTTATGTTCTTAAACTTATCTTGGTCTATAAAAGTGTTATCTATCAATGTGCTGCTGTCCTTTACTACCCCGAGTAGGAAAATCAATGACAGATGTCAAATTGAAAGAACCGAGCCAGACTTCCATGTCATTCTTCCCATTACACTCTTTCAGTGTATCAACATTGAAGTCCTTACAAATAATAATTTGATTTCTCCTATCTGACAGACAGCACAACAAGGCATCCAAGTTTTCCAAGAATAAATGAAAGTTTCCTGAAAGGGACCGATATACTGCTACAATTATAAAAGAGCCCTCCTTCAGTTTAAGTTGACAGGCACACGTGTGTGTGTGTGTGTGTGTGTGTGTGTGTGTGTGTGTGTGTGTGTGTGTGTTTGAGAGTGAGCGAGCGAGCGAGCGCACACGCGAAAACAGCAACTGAAATGTTCATAATATATGATCAATATGTTGAGTGGGAACATTTATTCAAAATTCAATTATTTTACTTATGTACTGTACTATTCTGGAAATCCTTTTTTATCACTGACCATTAAGGACAATGACTATTTATAAAATTCCATTTGCTTCTTTCACTGGTACCTGGCAGCTATTTCAGCATTTCACATTATTTGGTCATGATAATTACATTCCAAAATTATGTTGAAAAATATACAATTATTTTATTCCTATAAGTTTTTCTTATATTCTGAATATTGTTTTCTTGGTAAATATTACCTCAGGATTGGAGTGATACATATTGCTGGTGATCAGCAATAACAAGTTGTAATGTTTTTGTTCAGTTTTTCAAGGGAAATTTTTTGGGCATTTCTGGAGATGTATCAGTCATGTGGTGTCAAGTCTGGGACTTGATTTTGTCTCTCTTTTGCTGATCACTGTCAACATTGTGTGACATGAATGTCAGTTATTTACTTTACGATTCTACAACTGTAAATATCAATGCATTCTTATCATTTATTAAGTCAGTCTCTATTTAAAAGTGACTCCCATTAGCAATTTCCAAAACTTTCAGATGTGAAGTTAATTGTTGATTATGTAGGAGAGCTGGATTTGGCAATGAAGTATGATGTTTCTTCATCTGAAAATTAATATACTCATTGAAATGCAATAAACCTGGGCTTCCTAAGGAATCATACTCCAAAATATATTTCAATGATGAGTTGAGCCACAGATTCTTCAGATAATTAAGATGGGAATCAGCACTATTTATGGGTAAGTCAACAATCATTATTGAAACTGCTATTCTACAGTGCTGCTTCCATAACATATTTTTATACATTTACATGCCTGATAATTCTGACAAATAATATATGATGCAGCATGACTTGTGATATGGTGACAGGTCCAGTTGTTCTAGAAGAGTGAATGACAGGACAGAATGACTTGCATTTTTTGGAAAACTCAGCCATTCAACACTGTAAGCACAATCCTTTCGTCATGTAGACTGCAATGTAAGATGGAGTTCCTCCACGTTTTTCCACATGTGTGGGGAACATCTTAACCACATTTGCTCTAATCACTAGACTGGTCATGGTAGTACAATTAACTGGCCACCAAGTTAGCCAGACCTTATGCCATTCAAATTTTGGTTATGGTCTTGGATGTGGTCTTAGGTGTATAAATGGAAAGTGTACAAATGTGAAATGAACTACTAGGCCACGTCATGGATGTTGTTGCCCTAATTATGCAACATGCAGAGGCACTCAGACTGCAGTGTAACTGACAGTGGGATATTTGAAAACTATTGTGAACTGTACAACAGCTGTAATGTGACGTGTATGGTAATGCTTAAATGTGAATATTTTAAAAATATACGTATTTCAATTGATACTTTGTAAAGTGCATGTTTTACACATGTATTTGGTTAAAATCTGACAATGTGCTCAATAATACATAAAAGAACTAAACATGTTCATTACACATGGTCCTCAGAAACCATTCAGAATAGGGCATATATCCATAAGAATTTCTTTGCTTCAAGTGATCATTCCTGCCATATCCCAGAGTAAAAGCCATTCCTCCTGGGATCCTGTAGTGACTAAGCAGGTAATTTCTTGTATTGCCATGTAAGCACTTTAAATTTTTAATATCAATTAATATTTCCCTAAAAACTAATAAAAACCTGTTTTGCCCCTTAAAAGTGGTTGAAACTTGGTATCTGAATGCATGGTGGCTTAAGCATCCTACTTAAATGACTTGGTAAAAATGATGATTTTTGTGTTTATACATCTTCCAATGTTGAATATCTTTGTGTATTTTTTTTACTCCTTTTCTGGAACATTTTCTTCAGACTAAAATATTGAAAATACTTATAACTTAGTTTTCATTTGTATCTAAGAACATACATTTTAAAAACATTAAGAGAGATTTATGATGTGGGCTCATATTCCCTGTCTGCATCTATTGTTTTAGTTCTATGTTTCCCTGTGGATGAGCCTTACATATACCAATAATCACAATAATATAGGTTTTACTAGAAGACATTTTATAACACAATATGCAGTATTACCAAAAAATTTAGATTTGTTATATTTGAAAAATACATGTACAGCACATAAAAAGTACATTTGTGCATATTAAGGCACATCACGACAATACACTTACAAAGTGGGGTACATAATGGTCTTACATTATTCAACTGAAAACTAATCTTAATGACAGTTACACAGACATATATTTAAAAGTTTATGTTCACATTGTTCTTTGAAATGTATTCTTCATAATACTGATCATCATAATACTGCAACACTGCAGATATTGTCAGGGATATTTTAATGTCGTCGTCTTCTTACTCGTCTTATCCTGTATGCTGCAATAAAGAAGATTAGTTATTCTGAATTCATAACTGAATACAAATAATGTTTCTCTTCACATAAACACCAAAATATATAACATACAGAGCAGGCACAAATAATTTCTCATTTAGTCTACAAATTGTTAACAGTAGAGGAGTTAACTTTTGAAATTATCGCACTAACCCATTTAAGATACTTTTCGCAAATAGTATTTACAACAAGCATTCAATAAGTAATGCAACATATTTTACTTGTTTTCTGCCAATTTCAGCTGCAAAAATGCTGAATGTGTTGTGGGACATTGTTTAATACTCCAGATTCAGCTACAATAGTTTCATTAAATTCCAATAGATGGCAGTGCTATATGCATCCTTCAAAATGGCATTTGTAATGGAGGTGAATTGCAAGCAGAGAGCTGTCACTTAGTTGCTTATGTTGGAAAACAAGAGCATCGCAGATATTCATATGTGTTTGCAGAATGTTCAAGATGGTGCCGGTTAATGTTGTTAGTGAAAGCCGCCAGGCCAAAAATGCAATTAAAAATGACAACAACTGTAAAGCGTGTGGTAAGAAGGTGATAAAAGGAGTTCAGTGCACAGAGTGTTGATGCTGGTTCCACGAGAAATGCTCAAAAACGTGTGTAGAATTTGTAACGAACTACTTCACTTGGATATGCAGTACCTGCGACGTGGAAAAACATAAACGAGGAATCACAAATGCTGTTAGGGACAAAGATGAAACAAAAAATTCTTCAGAGTGGCATCGATGCTTTAAACAATAGGTACATTGGTCTCAGTGAAAAATACAGTGACAGAAAATAGACTACATGGAAAAGAATCCCATCCAAATGAGTTCCACACCTCAAGTATGGATACGTGGCACTGAGCAAAAAATAGCATATCCTCAAGTATTATCAAATTAGAAAATCAAAAGGGTAAGCAAAATAACTGTGACCAATAAATCATCACACTGGATTTTGAAGAATGTTATGATATACTGTGTGAAAAGAAGACTGATCAGCTCTCTATTGCTAATGAATACAAGACGTCTGATGTGAAAGTGCAGCAGTGTCCGCAGAAACACGAGGTGAAATTATTTGGGGA
Organism: Schistocerca gregaria; assembly: GCF_023897955.1. Classification (NCBI taxonomy): domain Eukaryota; kingdom Metazoa; phylum Arthropoda; class Insecta; order Orthoptera; family Acrididae; genus Schistocerca; species Schistocerca gregaria. The sequence goes on from NC_064931.1 coordinate 454,498,019, forward strand.
CAGCCATGTGTGAAACATCTCAAATCTAATGTTAATGCAGGCTGAGAACAGTGTAAGTATTTACAGTGAAATAAAACCAGGGGCAAATTTCAACACAGTTACTGCTGGTAAAAACAATTAATACTCCAAACTCACAAAAAAGGCCTGTGTAGTGCTGATCGGAGGTGCAAACGTTGCAAACAAAAACAATGCCAACAGATTCATTCACAAACTAATCTTAGTAACACAATACTTACACTTCACTAATGTTACTGTAGCCACTCTACCACTCAGGTATGACCTGATTGGTCATGTGTCAATACACAAATTAGGCAAACTAATGATAAACTGAGATATTTTTGAGCTAAATAAACAAACATAAAATTATTAGGTATTAGTGGCTATGAAAGGAACAGTTTCACTACACATGGTATGCACCTGAATCAGCATGGCGAAAGGGAACTTATCACAGATATGAACAGGGCTAAAGAAGAAATATTTCGCAAAAAAAAGAACATCATTATTATGCCTATAATTGCGCTGGGTGCTCTTTCACAGGGAAACTGCTAAAATGGACCAAATCTTACAGGATTTGGTCCAAAAATAACGACAAGCTTCCTGAAAAGGAAATTAAAACACACAAAAGCAAAAAATAAGAATTTTATGGCTCAGAGAGGGAACAAAATAAATGTAAAGTAGGCCCACTTACCATCCTGAAAGTCAACGTTTGTAGCATTAGGAACAAGCTAGTAAAGTTAGAAAAATTTTTAAAAATAAAAAAAATTGTGACGTACTGTGTGTTTCAGAACATTGGCTTACAGAATATCAAGTAGATTTGTTCATATCTAACGAGTACATTCTGGCAGCTATAATGTGTAGAAACAATAGAGAAGATGGAGGGGGCTGCAATATTTATCAGACAATGTATACAAGTTCATGGTCCTCAGAATTAAATAGCAAATTTACTTGTGTAAGAGTGATACACCAAAGTATTGTAATTGTTAACTTGTATAGATCACTGAACGGTGGAGTTAACTTATTTTTTGAAAAGTTTTAGCAAATGAAAGAAAAATCTTAAAACTCAAAACAAATGTAGCAATATGTAGTGATTTTAACATTGACTTACTACACACAAAAGAACTCAGCACAAAAACATTCTTAAACCTTCTCAGATCACTAAATCTATGTTATACTAACAGTAGCCCAAAATGTGTAAATGCCTGTTTGGACAATATTATAGTTAATTTTTCAAGAAACCTATATAGTGTAAGCATTGCACATGAATGTTTTGCAGATAATGATTCTCTACTCCCAACACACCAGTATACACAGCCAGATAAGAATTATAAGGTTGCAAATAAGAAACCAAGCATGACATGGGTTAGAAGACAGAAAGAGGAATATATCCGAAAGGTAAACTGGGGCTTTGTTTATGAATATGGCACTGATCAATCAACTGTTGATAGTCTATTTAATAATTTCATTAAGACATATACTGACTTATGGAACTCTTGTTCACCAATGAAAAGAAACAGTACTAAACCAAATAGAAAATGAAAAAAACTTAAATGGTACACTGATGACCTAGCTAGTATCCGGGAAAAATTGCTTTTACTGTACAAAACATTTAAAAACAATGGCAAATGTTCGACAGAACAAAATGATACTTAATATAAAGACTACCTGACATATAAAAAATATTACAATGCCAACCTTAACCTTTGCAAAAAAAACTGCCTATGAAAATTACGTAGAAGGAGCCCCAAACAAATGCAAGGAGGCTTAGGATATTATAAAACAAGAACATACCTCTACCCAAACGCTGGATGTTCTACTTCAGCCAGAATAGCTCAATAAATATTTTACAACCACAGTAAATAAATTAAAATAAAAAATTAAACAATCAGACATACTAGCAATTGATATACTTGCTGATCACCTACCTAAAAGCCATGAATTTCACTGGGACCCAGTCACACCCACAGATATAATAAATATTGTTAGAAAATTATCAAACTCGAAAAGTATGGCCTACTACTGTCTATCTAACTACACAATAAATAGGACAACACACTTCATTTGCTGTCCACTCGCTTTTATTATGAATAAAAGTCTAGAAGTTGGAGTTTTCCCTGATGAGCTCAAAATTTCCAAAGTTATACCTATATACAAAAGGGGGGGAAAACACCTCCCTGAAAACTATAGACCACAAACAGCTAAGTAACTATTTTGAAAAGTATGACCTTCTCCACAATCGACAGCATGGTTTTTTACAAGGGAAAATACCACCTCTGCAGTCCTTGAAATAGTTAATCAGACATTAACAGCATTTGAAAATAAACAAACAGTCTCACTTGAACTTTGTGATCTGAGCTAGGCATTTGATTCCCCTTTCGATATCCTACTAGACAAACTAAAGTATTATGGCATAAATAATTGAGAGTTAGAAATAATCAACCCTTATCTACATAACATGAGACAATTTGTGTCACTTCAAAACAAACACTCTTCAATTAATAATGCCACAACTTCTGTACCTCAGGGCTCTGTCCTTGGTCCTTTCTCCTTCATTGTTGTAATTAATGATTTGCTATCTTATATTGGGTCTGAGGCAGTTATCTCCTATGCAGATGATACAACCTTAATCAGCAGAGATCGAGATTTCTTACAGCTACACCAGAAATCACAGGGCACACTCACCTTAACACTAAACTCGTTCTTGGTTAATAAACTTCTATGTAATCCAGAGAAAACTCAGCATCTGCAGTTGGGACTGGCTAACAAGGTAGAACCAAAATTCGTAAAACCTGCTTGGAATACACATTGATTTCAAACTTAACTGGCAACCTCATATCAACCATGTCTGCAGAAAGTTATCAAGGGTGTCCTATCTAATCTGGAAAATATCTGATCTAGTGAGTAACAAATATCTCATAGCAGCTTACTTTGGACTTTTTCAGTCTCATATATCTAATGGGCTGTTACTATGGGGCCACTCATATCATGTCAGTGATGTACCACTGGTGCAGAAAAAGGTGCTACGAATAATGTGCAAGGTTGGTCCACGGGAACACTGCTGTCCCTTATTCATCATAATGGAAATAATGACAGTGATAAATCTTTATGTATATATATGCATCACTGATATATGCTAAAAAGAACAGAACCAAATTTAATGCCAGAGAGAACATACACTTTCATGACACGAGAAACAAATAGAGTATTGACATTCCTAGACAGAGACCGACAAAAAAAGGAAACTCTCCCAAACTGAACTGTTTGAAATTATTTAACAAATTTTCACATACAGCAGTCAGTACACCTTTCAGTAACTGTAAAAGTAAACTGCACAAATTGTTAATTGACAATCCATGCTACACTCTTACAGACTTCTTTGATACTTGTAACATAGAAATTGAGTTTTAAGTCAATGATTGCAATACTGTACAACTGATTACTATAGCATAAATAATTTGTACTTGTAATGTAAACACTAACTAATATAGTAACTTTGTATGTAGGTAGACATCATTATAAAGCCTATTTCACTGCATGTGGTCAACGGCAATTAAGGAATCTGAATCGGAATCTGAAATGGCAGGGAACAGAAGCATGGTGAAACATTGGGAAGTCATCTGTCATCATCAGAACAAATTCGTGCAAACCTCTCCCATCTCCTGCATGACAGCTGACCACACACAGCTGCGATTCTTGCAATGTTGGAACATGCAGACACTCTCATAAGAGGTGATCAATGGAACATAATCAGACACTCTGCTACAACTCTGTTGGCAGTGCTGACGCACTCATCCACCAGTTGAGGTACTCAAGGGTGTGACCTCTGTAGGTTCCTTGCTGTCTAACACAAAACCTTAAAGAGCAATGAATTTGGCCCAGTGAAAGATGCACTCCACAGGAAGCAGTACTAGGATGATTGGGAGGATATTGATGCAGCATCACATTGTTGTTGTCATCAACCATTAGAGTGGTGCCATGTGCACCATGGTCCCAGTAATGTGGTGTAAGGCCAGTGTGTTTCAATGGAGATTACACTGAGGTGATCAAGTCATGGGGTCTCCATAAGCATATATACAGATGGTGGTAATCTGTGTAGATAAGTTATATCTACATCTACATCTACATCCATACTCTGCAAGCCACCTGACGGTGTGTGGCGGAGGGTACCCTGAATGTCTCTATCGGTTCTCCCTTCTATTCCAGTCTCGTATTGTTCGTGGAAAGAATGATTGTCGGTATGCTTCTGTGTGGGCTCTAATCTCTCTGATTTTATCCTCATGCTCTCTTCACGAGATATACGTAGGAGGTAGCAATATACTGCTTGACTCTTCGGTGAAGGTATGTTCTCGAAACTTTAACAAAAGCCCGAACCGACCTACTGAGCGTCTCTCCTGCAGAGTCTTTCACTGGAGTTTATCTATCATCTCCGTAATGCTTTTGCGATTACTAAATGGTCCTGTAACGAAGTGCGCTGCTCTCCGTTAGATCTTCTCTATCTCTTCTATCAATCCTATCTGGTACGGATCCCACACTGTTGAGCAGTATTCAAGCAGTGGGCTAACAAGGGTACTGTAACCTACTTCCTTTGTTTTCGGATTGCATTTCCTTAGGATTCTTCCAATGAATAGCAGTCTGGCATCTGCTTTACCAACGATCAACTTTATATGATCATTCCAATTTAAATCACTCCTAATGCGTACTCCCAGATAATTTATGGAATTAACTGCTTCCAGTCGCTGACCTGCTATTTTGTAGCTAAATGATTAAGGAATCTATCTTTCTATGTATTCGCAGCACACTACACTTGTCTACATTGAGATTCAATTGCCATTCCCTGCACCATGCGTCAATTTGCTGCAGATCCTCCTGCATTTCAGTACAATTTTCCATTGTTGCAACCTCTCGATACACCACAGCATCATCTGCAAAAAGCCTCAGTGAACTTCCGATGTCATCCACCAGGTCATTTATGTATATTGTGAATAGCAACGGTCCTATGACATTCCCCTGCGGCACACCGCAAATCACTCTTACTTCGGAAGACTTCTCTCTATTGAGAATGACATGCTGCGTTCTGTTACCTAGGAACTCCTCAATCCAATCACACAATTGGTCTGATAGTCCGTATGCTCTTACATTGTTCAGTAAACGACTGTAGGGAACTATGTCAAACGCCTTGCGGAAGTCAAGAAACACTACATCTACCTGTGAACCCGTGTCTATGGCCGTCTGAGTCTCGTGGACGAATAGCACGAGCTGGGTTTCACACGACCGTCTTTTTCGAAACCCATGTTGATTCCTACAGAGTAGATTTCCAGTCTCCAGAAAAGTTGAAAAAAATGGTTCAAATGGCTCTCAGCACTATGGGACTCAACTGCTGTGGTCATTAGTCCCCTAGAACTTAGAACTACTTAAACCTAACTAACCTAAGGACATCACACACGTCCATGCCCAAGGCAGGATTCGAACCTGCGACCGTAGCAGTCGCACGGTTCCGGACTGCGCTCCTGGAACTGCGAGACCACCGCGACCGGCCAGAAAAGTCATTATACTCGAACATAATATGTGTTCCAAAATTCTACAACTGATCGACGTTAGAGATATAGGTCTATAGTTCTGCACATCTGTTCGACGTCCCTTCTTGAAAATTGGGATGACCTGTGACCTTTTCCAATCCTTTGGAACCCTGCGCTCTTCTAGAGACCTACGGTACACCGTTGCAAAAAGGGGGGGGGGGGGGGGCAAGTTCCTTCAGGTACTCTGTGTAAAATCGAACTGGTATCCCATCAGGTCCAGCGGCCTTTCCTCTTTTGAGCGATTTTCATTGTTTCTCTATCCTTCTGTCGTCTATTTCGATATCTACCACTTTGTCATCTGTCCGACAATCTAGAGAAGGAACTACAGTGCAGTCTTCCTCTGTGAAAGAGCTTTGGAAGAAGACATTTAGTATTTCGGCCTTTAGTCTGTGATACTCTGTTTCAGTACCATTTTGGTCACAGAGTGTCAGGACATTTTGTTTTGATCCACCTACCGCTTTGACATAGGACCAAAATTTCTTAGGATTTTCTGCCAAGTCAGTACATAGAACTTTACTTTCGAATTAATTGAACGCCTCTCGCATAGCCCTCCTCACACTGCATTTCGCTTCGCGTAATTTTTGTTTGTCTGCAAGGCTTTGGCTATGTTTATGTTTGCTGTGAAGTTCCCTTTGCTTCCGCAGCAGTTTTCTAACTCGGTTGTTCTACCAAGGTGGCTCTTTTCCATCTCTTACGATCTTGCTTGGCACATACTCATCTAACGCATATTGTACCATGGTTTTGAACTTTATCCACTGATCCTCAACGCGATCTGTACTTGAGACAAAACTTTTCTGTTGAGCCATCAAGTACTCTGAAATCTGCTTTTTGTCACTTTTGCTAAATAGAACAATCTTCCTACCTTTTTTAATATTTCTATTTATGGCTGAAATCATCGATGCAGTAACCGCTTTATGATCGCTGATTCCCTATTCTCCATTAACTGATTCAAATAGTTCGGGTTTGTTTGTCACCAGAAGGTCTAATATGTTATCGCCACGAGTCGGTTGTCTGTTTAACTGCTCCAGGTAGTTTTCAGATAAAGCACTTAAAAATATTTAACTGGATTCTGTTTCCCTGCCACCCGTTATGAACATTTGAGTCTCCCAGTCTACATCCGGCAAATTAAAATCTCCACCCAGAACTATAACATGGTAGGGAAATCTACTCGAAATATTTTCCAAATTATTCTTCAGGTGCTCAGCCACAACAGCTGCTGAGCCCGGGGGCCTATAGAGACATCCAATTACCATGTCTGAGCCTGCTTTAACCATGACCTTCACCCAAATCATTTCACAATTCGGATCTCCGTGAATTTCCTTCGATACTATTGCACTTCTTATCGCTATAAACACGCCACCCCCTTCACTGTCCAGCCTGTCTCTGCGGTATACATTCCAATCTGAGTTTAGGATTTCATTACTGTTTACATGTGGTTTCAGCCAATTTTCTGTCCCTAGTACTATATGGGCGTTGTGACCGTTTATTAATGAGAGCAGTTCTGGAACCTTTCTATAGGCGCTCCTGCAGTTTACTATTAGCACATTAATATTGTTATTCTCTGTTGTATTTTGCCTACTCCTACCTTGCCGCGTCTCACGAGGCATCTTGTCGGGCCTAGGGACGGAATTCTCTAACGTATAAAAACCCCATGTGCACTCCACTCGTACTCCGCTATCCTCGTAGCCGCTTCCGGCGTGTAGTGCATGCCTGACCTATTCAGGGGGACCCTACATTTCTCCACCCGATAGCGGAGGTAGAGAAATTTGCACCCCAGCACTCCGCAGAATCGTCTGAGCCTCTGGTTTAAGCCTTCCACTCGGCTCCAAACCAGAGGACCGCGATCGGTTCTGGGAACGATACTACAAATAGTTAGCTCTGATTCCACCCCACGAGCGAGGCTTTCCGCCTTCACCAATTGCGCCAACCGCCTGTATGAACTGAGGATGACCTCTGAACCCAGACGGCAGGAGTCATTGGTGCCGACATGAGCAACAATTAGCAGTCGGGTGCACCCAGTGCCTTCTATCGCCGCCGGTAGGGCCTCCTACATATCTCGGATGAGACCCCCCATAAGCAGACGGAGTGAACACTGGCCTTCTTCCCCGACCTTTCCACTATTTCCCCAAGGGGCTCCATTACCCGCCTAACATTGGAGCTCCCAATAACTAATAAACCCCTCCCCCCCGTGAGCCTGCTCGGACCTTGCTGAATGAGCAGCCACATGTCCACTCACAGGCAGAGTGGGCGATGCCACACGGCCAGCCTCCACATTTACCCTCCGCCTCGTGCACCACGAACGCAGCAGAACCCGCCACTCCCCTTGGGGAGAGGGTGGCCCAAGCCCAGCCGGTACCCGGGAAGATGTCTCGACAGCAGGGACAGTGGGTGAAGCATGTAACTCCTGGGGTGTACCTTGCGACGCACCAGACTCCCCACTGCCGCTACACTCTGAGGCAGCAGCCTGAAGACGGCTGACCGCGGCCATCAACACACTCAGCTGTTCGCGAAGAGTGGCCAGCTTCTCCTGCGTCCGTACTCAGAATCACGTTGGTGGAGCTGTCACTGTACTCAAGTGATCCATGTGAAATGGTCTACGACATGACTATGGCCATTCAATTGGGACTCAACAGACTTTCAACAGGAAATGGTCATTGGAGCGAGGCATATCGGACATTACATTTATGAAATAATCAGGGAATTCAATATTCTGAGATTCACAGTGTCGAGAATGTGCCACAAACAATGAATTTCATTCATTACCTCTCACCGCAGACAGTGCAATGGCTGATGGCCTCCACTTAATGACTGATAATGGCAGCATTTATATAGAATTGTCAGTACTTCCAGACAAGCAACTGTATGAATCAATGTGGGACATGCGACACATGGATCCCATAAGACAGTGGAGCAAAATGTCATGTTGAAGGGCTATGGTAGCAGATGACCAACGGAAGTGCATTTGCTAACAGCACATCACCTGCAGTACCTCTGTTGGGCTCATAAACATATCACTTGGATCCTAGATGACTGGGAAACAGTGACCTGGTCAAATGAGTCAGGAGTGGTAAGAGCTGATGGTCTGAACATGACACAGACCCACGAAGTCACATATGCAAGTCGTCAACAAGACACTATACAAGTTGATGGTTGCTCCATAATGGTGAGGTCTGTGTTTACAGGTAATGGACTGGATCCTCTCGTCCAACTGAACTGATCATTGACTTGAAATTGTTATGTTTGGATACTTGGAGACCATTTTTAGCCATTCATGGATTTCACCTTCCCAAACAATTACGGAATGTTCACTGACCCACACCTGTTCACTATTGTTTTGAACATTCTGGACAGTTAAAGTGAATTATTTTGCCACCCGTATCACCTGACAGGAATCCCATAAAATATTTACGACACATAGTCAAGAGGTCAGTTTGCACACAAAGTGTTGCACTGGCAACACTTTCACCATTATAGATGATTACAGAGGCAGCATGACTTAGTATTTCTGTAGGGATCTTCCAACAAGTTTTTTTGTCCACACTACATAAAGCTGCTGAATACACTCGGCAAAGGACGTCCAACATGTTATTAGGAGTATCGCATGACTTTTCTCACCTCAGAATATGTTGAAAAATAGTGGTTTGTGGCCAAAAGAGTGGAGAATAATATTGTGTATTGGAATTCTGAATAAAAACAACCTGCTTCAAGAAAAAATGTATTGTATTACTTATTGAATGCACTTTGTATAATTCTCATTGGCTATGGTATCCCAGACAAGTCACTGCTACAAATTTAAATCACTTGTCAACAGGAGTTTCACCTACAAATGGTTATCAATACTATAGAAAGGTACAGGTAATATGTATAATATGATGGGAGATAGCCTCTAAAATGTCTTACTTATAAGCTCTGATTCATTTCAAAATATATGTCTGTAAATAGTGCATTGTTTACAGAGAACTTTTATATCAGTAATCACTTAAGAGGGAAATTATTTCAGTTTGTATTTACAAAACAGGAAACAGAAAACAAAATTCTCAGCTGTCATTCTGACCTCTAATGTTCAATAGTTGCCAAGATGGCTGATTAGATGGTCAGGCAAGGAAGAGTATGTATGCTTTGGCACATAGGAAACTGACATCTCAAATCATTGTAGATTGTGTCATGTCAATAGTTTCAATTGTGGATAGTTCTTCAACTGTTATTAACCTGTCTGGTAAAGATTCAACTGAAATTGAAACTTCTCTTCTAGCAAAAGGAAGCAATTTTCTGTGATGCCCTCTAAAGTACCCACAGAGGATATTATAGTAAATATTGAGGCAGGGATCTGACAGATGAAGATAATGCCACAGTCCTGATGAGGAGCGAGAACTATCATGAAAGGATCGACAATATTTTGGATCCCACCATTTATGACAAACTTCAGAAGGATCCTACTAACAAGTTTTTAAATATCACTAATCAATTGGTTAAAACATCATCATTCTCCCCTGACAATAAGAAGTTACTCAGCAAATGGAAGCCAAACCACCTAGGCTCTATGGATTACCCAAGGGGCACAAACCACAGATTTCATTCAGGCCTATTGTGAGTGCTTTGTTGTCTCTCACCCACTAATTAGCTAGATGCTTTGCCTCACTGCTGCAACTTTTATTTTGTGGAACTGACAGTCATATTAAGAATTTATATCATTTCATTGACAAATTAAAAGAAATGTACACGGACCAAGGTGATATCCTTATTAGTTTTGACGTGTCATAATTTACCTCAGTTCCAGTGAATGAAGATATCTCATGAATAAGGGTTATTTTTCCAGCTGATATTGTGGAATTATTCAGACACTCCATCATTATGCTATATGTTCAATACATGATCTTTATGAACAGATAGACAGGGTGGCTATGGTCAGTTCTCTTAGTCTGGCTATGACCAATTTGAATATGGAGAACTTTGAACTACAGGACTTTCAGATTGCCAGTAAAAGACCAACCAGGTGTTATCATTATATCTGTGATACTTTTGTAGTAAGGACACACTGTGCAGAAATGGATGCCTTACTGATACGTCTCAGCAGTATCAATCTTAAAATACAATTTGTGTATGGAGTCTGAGACTAATGGCCAACTGAATTTCTTGAATGTGGGTGCTGTCAAGAAAGGGGCAGGATGATAGGCGATAGGGTATACAAGAAAGACATGCATACTAACAATTTCCTGCATAAAGATTTTAACTGCCAACCCAGACGATACAAGAGGTAGAGAGGGCACACAAAATTTGTGAACTGACTGACTTAAAAGACAAGTTTGAAGATCTACTGTCACCATTCAAGAAGAATGGTTATTCTAACCAGATCAAGGACTTCAGTCTAAAGAGAGAATTGGGATAGATGAGGTATGATGGTTGCCCAAAGGGAAAGTTTTCGTTCCATTCATCAGTACCTTTACACAGTACATTGGGAAAGTGTGGAGTAAATATGGTGTGGAAACTACCTTCAGATCTTCCAGGAATATAAAAGAATGTTTGAGATCAGCAAAAGATATAAACATCCTTTGGCTTCACTGGGTGTATATAAAATTCCCTTTAGTTGTGGATTGGTTTATACTGGTACCACAAAAAGAAGTGATAACACCCGTCTGGTTGAATACAAGAGGAATTGCCACCTGGGACATACAGACAAATCATACGTGGTGGAACATTTTTCTCAAGAAGGTGACCATGGAATAAAAGTCACTGAGAGAAGCATTATATCAAAAACCTTGTTATTATCGTACACATATTTATAGAGAATATTATCATTTATAAATACCATAATAATTTTAACAGAAAGAGGAACATGACAATTTATATAAAATCTGCATGTCAACATTGCAACATAAGAATGACAATTTATTACTTTCAGTTGAGAATGCTGGCATCACCAGAGATCTCTAATGTCTTGTGATGGACTGTGATGCCCTCTACACTGCTCGTATATTTGCCACATTACCCCTGAAGGTGTCTCCCACAGTCAGAGAGGAAACATTAGGAAAAAGTTTTGTATGTCAACCACAGCCTGTCAGCCTGCAAATTTTAAATGAGGTGAGTACCAGCTGTGAAAACTGATATTGTGTGATTAAGTTATATTGTATTTGTCATGGAATACAAATGAGGTGTACTGATCTACAGCTGCACCTACATCCACATCAACATCTACATTGATACTCTGCAAATTACATTTAAATGCCTGGCAGAGGGTTCATTGAACCACCTTCACAATTCTCTATTATGTCAATCTCTTATAGCGTGCACAAAGAATAAACACCTGCATCTTTTTCGTATGAGCTCCAATTTCCCTTATTTTATCGTGGTGATCGTTCCTCCCTATGTAGATCAGTGTCAACAAAATATTTTCACATTCAGAGGAGAAAGTTGGTGACTGGAATTTCATGAGAAGATTCCACCACAATGAAAACCGCCTTTCTTTTAATGATTTTCAGCCCAAATCCTGTATCATTTATGTGACACTCTCTCCCATATTTCACACTAATACAAAATATGCTGCCTTTCTTTTAACTTTTTCAATGTGAATCTTATCTGGCAAGGATCTCACACTGCGTAGCAGTATTCTAAAAGATGACAGACATGTATAGTGTACGCAGTCTCCTTAGTAGGTCTGTTACATTTTATAAGTTTGCTGCCAATAAAACACAGCCTTTGGTTAGCCTTCCCCACAACATTTTGTATGTCTTCCAATTTAAGTTGTTTGTAATTGTAATACCTAGGTATTTAGTTGAATTTACGGCTTTTACATTAAACTGATTTATCATGTAACCAAAGTTTAACGAGTTCCTTTTAGCACTCATGTTAATGACCCCACACTTTTCATTCTTTATAGTCAACTGCCAGTATTGACACCATTCAGATATTGTTTCAAATTGTTTTGCAGTTTGTTTTGAACTTCTGATGACTTTATTAGACAATAAACGAGGGCGTCATCTGAAAACAACTAAAGACAGCTGCTCAGATTGTCTCCCAAATCGTTTATATAGATAAGGAACAGCAAAGGGCCTTTAACACTACCTTAGGGAACACCAGAAATCACTTCTGTTTTACTCTATGACTTTTCGTCAGTTACTATGAGCTGTGACCTCTCTGACAGGAAATCTCAATCCAGTCACATAACTGAGATATTCGATAAGCACGCAATTTCCCTTTGAGCCGCTTGTGTGGTGCAGTGTCAAAAGCAGATTGTACTAGGCTCACAGCTTGGATATTGAAGTTACTCGCTCCTACTCTTTCCTCGGTGTCATCAATTATGTACATCCACAGGCGGCTTTGCTGCACCAGATGGTGACTTTTTTTACAAACTATACTCTTTGTCTATCCAGCAGGATACCGAACATGGCTTAGAGAGAGAGAGAGAGAGAGAGAGAGAGAGAGAGTGAGCAAGCGAGCAACCGAGCTTGCGCGAGTGCATGCACGCATATGTGTTTCATAGACTGTTAGACAAATGATTACTTTAAACAGTTTGTTATCTTGAATTATTAAAGAAGAATGTGCATCTTATGAGTAAACAAACATTTTATATGTAATCAAATACCAAATGGAATAAAAATTGGAAGTAATGTATATTCACTAGTTACGGATAACTCTTCGTGTTCTACTTCGAGATTGTAGATGATCTCTGTGAAAATAAAATTTATTATTTGAGAATCAACAAGTACATGAAACCCTTAAAAGTTAGAACTAAACAGGTAATCTTGCACACAGTTTAATTGTAGGTGTCCCCAGTATTACACACACACACACACACACACACACACACACACATGGAGGGAGAGAGAGAAAGAGAGAGAGAGAGAGAGACTTTAGCATGACATATTAAGATCTTCCTCTTAGACTTTGAAATGATAGCCTTAGTGACAGGTGTGTACAGGTTGGATAACATAGAAGATTTAAGAGCATTTGATTGTGGCCAGATGGTCAAGATTACATATTAAGTGAACCAGTTGTTGGACTTCAGCAGATTTCATTGACTATAGTGTACTTTGTATACCTTGTCATGATGAAACTAATCCTACCAGTTCAACATGTTGCAGACAGTGGTTTGTAGAAGATGCAATTAACAGTTGGATAGCATTCATTATGACAGTGAGTAAATGGTATGCAAGGGAGCATATCACTTATTAATTTTATGCTGATTAAGAATAACATTTATGTGTCTTATTGTCGTCAAGCATATATACCTTCCAAAATCATTTATTCTCTATATGATACTGATCCATGTTATTCATGTGATTACTTCTCAACTCACAAGACAGATTACCACTGACCATCTTCACTGAAAAATCAACCATGGCAGAAAATAGCCTGCATTGTGGGAAAATAGGAAGTTTATACAATAGCATCTTCCAATATCTAGATCATTAGATATTAAACTCACATGCCAAAATACTAGTCACCACTTAAAAGATCACACTGGTTACTTTGTAACACTGTGCATGGTACCATGCAGTCATATGACCTATATCACTGGTGTAGATAATGGCAGTTAACTGGTGTGTATGTGCCAATCGACTGCATGGAATCAGCGCAATTAGATGAGTTGATATATAGATATGATAAAATAGCAGAAAGGAGCTATTGCACTTGGACATGCCAATGAGCACATCCTGAATGAAGTTGCACAATCTGTTATTGTATCAAAACCAACTGTTAGATTAGATTAGACTAGTTTTGCTGACAAAATTGAAATCGGTCTGTATTTTGATGGTATTTCTTTATCCCCTTTCTTGAATAGAGGCTTAACATCTGCATATTTTAGCCAGTCAAGAAATGTCCCAGTTATAATAGATTGTTTACACAAGTAACTTAGAATGGTACTAAACTCACAAGAACATGCCTTAATTAACTCTGTTGCTGTTTCATCGTAACCACTTGAATTCGTTTTTAAAGATTTTATTATAGAAGTTATTTCTTTTGGTGAAGTGAGTGTCATATTCATGTACCAGAAGCTATTTGTAAATGCTAGTTTCATATATTTAAAGGCATTATTTACTGAGCCTGACAATCTCATTTTATCAGTAGGGGATATAAAGTACTTGTTAAATATTTTGGCACACTATGCTCATCTGTTACTAAAGTGTCATCTAACCTTAGTCCTATTTTCTCCTGTTCCTTTCTGGTTCTACTAGTCTCCACTTTCACTATATCCCTTATTGTTTTTATTTTGTTCCCTGAAGTTGCTATCTTCTTCTCATAGTGCATTTGTTTAGATGTCTGAATTATTTTTTTTTTATATTTTACAATATTCCTTGTATTTAGCTAAATCATCAGCATTGGAGCTATTCTTGGTCGACAGATACATTTTTCCTTTTTGTATTACAGGAGATCTTTATTCTTTGTGTAATCCATGGTTTTGTTATAGACTTCTGTTAAATTTGATCAATTTTTAGAGGAAAACAGTTTTGAAACATGGTACTGACACTGTTCATGAATGTGTTATATTTTTCATTCACGTCATGAGCACTATAAACATCTTTCCAGTTCATATCATTGAGAAGTTTTCTTAAACACTCAATTTTTGGTTGATTGGCTACTGTCCTGTACTCATATTTAGTAGCCTTGATCATCTGCTTAGAATTTACATCTAAAACAAGGAGCTGTCCGAGGTGTCTATAAGTATTGATGTGCCACTGGCGGCCATGTACCATGGTGTAAGAACACTAGTTGCAAAAATATCCTAATAGGGACTGAAGGCAAGTGTTATGCCTTGTAAATAACAGTAGGCTTCAAAGCACACACATATTACTTCTGTCAATGAATATAGGTCCATCTAAACCAGTTTCCAAACCAATACTAGTAAAGGTTCTGCATGCAGCTGACATTCAAGACTTGGGTACCTTCCTAAATGCCACTGCTCACAGCATCACGCAAAGCTACAAGCCTCCAACAGGCCGTGTTTAGTGTGGTCCATTAAGTCACAATTTTGAATATTTTCAAATAATGCTATTTGCCAAATGCACCAATAGCCTAATGGATTTAGCACACAGTATGGGTGAGGGTGTAGATCAAACCAGAGGTGGTTACATGATGTTTTAGGTTTTCTTTCTGTACAACAACTTAGGACCACTCATTCACTAAACTAGGTTGTTTATTTCTACATTCTCAGTGACCAAGTGTTGTGATTTCTTCTACATCATCAAAATTTTGTAGACACACCTATCTTCCACGATTACAACAGTTGTGTTCACACAGTTGCATACATACATTCATTATTGATCACACAGGCACTGTGTTGTGTCTCAGATGGTCCAATAATGTCTGGGACTATTTGGACCAATGGGTGAAATATAGCAGTCAACATCCCAACAATTTCACACTACAAGACCTAATCATAAATGATTGGCTTCTGTTCGATACAGCACAACTGAGGAAACTTTATTTTGTCAAACTGAGGCATTTTCAAGTTTATATGTAGTGTTAAATCATATTAGTATGTCGACTCCTGTGGGTGAACAGTTTTTTGTCCACTGTCCTTACTAATTCCATTGGAGAAGAACTGAGGAGGTATGTGACTGTGACTTGCCAGGAAGTCATCATAGGATGAGCTGTCGAATGCACGGTTACCAGTCCACTAAGTTCCCATAAAAAGATTGTCATCTCTTGTTACTGTAGAATGAGCAATCACACATACATCAGGGTAGAGTATCACAGAACAACAATACACAATTAATATTTTCAAAATGCAATGACTATCAGCACGTTTGTATGTTCTATGATCACGTGTATAGCAAAAATTACATGCATGCTGGAAACTTGCACTCATTTCACCCATAACATGCATAGGATCTTTACATTTCAAAATTTCTGCCCAAGTAGAAATTTTCATAGGATAAATACCAGTCAGAATGTGTGTATGTTAATGCAGTTTACTGATGAGGCTACATAAAAATATGACGTAATCAATGACACTCAAAGAAACAGTCTGTCACCTCAGGACAATTTCAGAAGATACAGAAGGAAGACAAACATGTTGGCTGAACAACTAAGAGAACATTGTTCTGGTATTACAGAATTTAGCATGCTTCTCCTACATCTGTATCTACACAGATACTTCCTAGCCACTGTATGGTGCGTGGTGGAGTGCACCCTGTACTACTGCTTGTCATTTGCCCTCCTATTCCACTCGCAAATAGAGAGAGGGAAAAACGACTGTTTGTTCGCCTCTGTATGGGCCCTATTTTCTTGTATCTTATCTTCATTGTCCTTATGCATGATGTATGTTGGTGGCTGTAGAATCATTTGGCAGCCAGCCTCAAATCCCTGTTCTGTAACTTTTCTTAATAGTTTTTCTCGTAAAGAACCTCGCCTTCGTCGAGGGATTCCCATTTGAGATCATGAAGCATCTCTGCAACACTTACATGTTGTTCGAACCTACCAGTAGCAAATCTAGTTACCTGCCTCTGAACTACTTCAATGCCTTCTTTCAATCCAACCTGATACAGACCCCAAAAACTCAAGCAGTGCTCAAGAATAGCTTGCACAAACGTCCTATATGTGGTCTCCTTTACAAGTGGACCAGTGTTTCCAAAAATTCTCCCAGTAAACTGAAGTCAACCATTTGTCTTCCCTAACACAGTTTTCACATTCTCATTCCACCTTGTATAGCTTTGCAACATTATGCCCAGATACGTAAAGGAATTGACTGTGTCAAGCACGACAACAGTAACAATGTATCCGAACATTACAGGTTTGTTCTTCCTACTCATCCACATTAACTTACATTTTATTATATTCAAACTGGGAAGATGTTCAAGCATTCTGCAGCTAGCAGAAGTTAGGGATATTGGTTTGTAATGCTGAGGGTCTGTTCTTTTACTTTTCTTATATACTGGAGTCATCTGCTCTTTTTTCCAGACGCTTGAGACTTTGTGTTGAATGAGAGATTCATAAGAAATGCAGCTAGGTAATGGGCCAATGCCATAGAGTACCCTTTGTAAAATCGAACTGGTATTCCACCCAGACCTGGTGATTTATTTGATTTCAAGTATTTCAGTTGTTTACCTGTCCCAGGTATGCTTATTTCTATGTCTTCCACATGGGAGTCTGCCTTATGGTCAAATGACAGTTTGTTTGTACAGTTCTGCTGTGTGAATAATTTCTTGAACATGAAATTTAAAGCATCAGCTTTCGTTTTGCTGTCTTCAACTGCCACAGCAGACTGGTCAACAATAGAGTGAATGGAGGCCTGAGACCCACTTAGCGACTTTACCATGACCAGAATTTTCTCAAGTCGTCTGCTGGTTCTTTTTCTAAGGTGTAACTGTGGTAGCTATTGTGTGCCTCGTGCATAGATCCTTTCACAGATGCACGAATCTCTACTAACCCTCGTTTGTCATCAATTGTGACTTTACTTTTGAACTTAGAGTGCAGCAGCCTCTGCTTTCTAAGCATTTGTTCAATTTAGTTATTCAACCATGGTCGGTTTTTTTTATCCTTCACCCACTTACAAGGCATGTAACTCTCCAGACTACGATTTACAATCAGCTTGGATTTTCTCCATAATTCCTCTACATCCACCTTACTGGAACTAATTCACTGCCTAACTGAAATGTTAATAACTGCTTATCTGCTTTATCTAGCAGAAACACTCCCCTAGCCTTCTTGACTGATTTATTAACTTTCATAATCATAGATGCTGTACTGACATCGTGATCACTAATCCTTGTTTCTGTACCGACGTTGTTGATAAGGTCCAGCCTATTTGTAGCTACAAGGTCTAAGATATTTCCATTGTGTGTGGGTTGCTGACCTTATGGTTCAAGCTAATTTTCAGAAAATTTGTTGAAAAATATTTCATATGACTGTGTCGGTACATCCACGCCCCCCGCCCCCCCCCCCCCCCCCTCCCCAATGAATCCCTAGCATCCCAGTATCCCAGTCTATACTCGGTATGTTCATTTTGCCTCCAACTAGTATTGCATGAACTGGGTATTTAGGCACTATTGACTGTAGACTTTCTTTGAATGACTCTAGAACTGTCACAGCAGAATGGGGTGGCCGGTAAAAACATCCAACAATTAACTTAGTTTCACCTACAACTGCTATACGTGACCAGTTGACTTGTGTTCAACCTCAATAAAGTCAATATTTTGTCAACTGCAATGGACACTTCCCCTCCAATGGTCTCTAATCTCTCTTTCTGATATACATTCCATGACTTGCTAAATACCTCAGAGCTTTCCTCTTAGCGTTCCAATTCTCGGTCTCAGGGATAATTTGAGTGCAAGAACTTTCCTGGAGGGTAGTAAATTCAGGAACTTTATTACAAATATTTTGACAGCTTACTGATAAAATTCTGACAGTGAAAGTGTTTTTGTTCTGAACAACATTTGACTTCCTTTGCTGTGAATTAGAGCAGCTCAAACTACCAGCTGTGCTCTCCACAAGTACTTTGCTACCCAAGTAGCTGCTTCATTTGTGTAGTGTACCATGGACCTATCAGGCAGAGTCCTGCAAACAGCACATGATAGAGTAGGTCTGTAAATCTGCAGCTGAGATCATCACAGAGTTGACAAACCCTTTGGTTGAGACCCTCCATCTGGCTCCAAACGAAAGGACCCCTATGAACTCAAAGAATGATGATGCAAATTGAGAGCTCGGCAGGCATCCTGTGTGCGAGGCCAGCAGTTTTCACCAAATCTGCCAGTTGCCTACACAAATTGAGAATCACCTCACAACCAATGGGACAGATGCCGTTGGTGCTGGCGTGAGCCACAACTTGCAGACAACTGCACCCTGCACGCTCAATAGCCACAGGCAAAGCTGCTCCACATCTCGGATGAGGCCTCTGGCAGCCATGCCGAGTGCACATTGGCTTTATTTCCAGCCCTCAATGATATCTGCCTAAGAGGGTCCACGGTGCGCCTAACATTGGAGCTCCTAGTAACCAGTAAACCTCTTTCCCTATGTGCCTGCCCGGACCCTGCTGAAGGAAAGGCGATGTGTCCACTCTCAGGGTGAATGGCCAAGTCAAGGCAGCCAGTCTCCACAGTAGCCCCTGCCTCGAGCAACACGAACGTGTTACCACCTGCCACTTACCCTGCTGTGAGGGCTGATCCACAGCATTGGGGCTGTAGGAGATACCTTGGAAGCAAAGCCTGTGGGCAAAGCAAGTGACACCTGAGATGTCCCACACTTCTCCGCTGCTGCTACACTCTCAGGCAGCAGTCTGAAGTGGAATGAGCATAATTAAAAGAACATTCAGCTCTTAATAAACTGTGAACAGCTCCTTCTGCATCTGCACACAGCATGTACACATCCTATCCATCCTAGCAAGACTAACTGAAGAAGTGAACTGTAAAAGTAGGCAATCCTAGATGTGTGACTTGCTACTCCCCTGATCTGCCACCAGTGGATGCTGATGCATTAATAAATTATGTAGCTGGTTGTTCAGTGAGCAACTAAAGTGTTAGAGACTAAATGAATTTACGCTTACAAAAACCTGAGATTAAACCCCTAAAACACAAAAACACACATGAACTTTAATAAATACACTACGTGGAAAAAACAGAAAAGGATACACACTTAATTTGCTGCTCTGTAGGCATATCACCTGCCATGAATTGGAGCCTGCCTGGCTGAATACTAAAGGAACAGATGCATTATATCCCCCACTTTTCGTAATTCATAGATTTATTTAGGCAGTATCATTATCAGGTAGTTGCAGGCATTAAACTGTAAGTAAAAGATATAAGAACATGGCCATAATGTGGGATGTTCTCCATCCTGTCTATGTGATTGTAGTGGACCATACAGTGTCATCCACAGTCTTCTATTAAATCTAAGTTCTGGAACAGGTGTAGGCCAGATTGCAATGACTGGCTGGTGTCATCTGCAGCAGGCAGGCCTGGTGGTATGCATGCCTGTGTCAGCTTTCATTTTTCCAGTTAAACATATGATGCTGGCTGCAGTGGAAAAATGGCTTCATCAGTGGCAAGCTGAGTGATAAAATGTAATAGTTTTATCTTCTTTGTAAGGGACACCACAGCACAGTTCCTCATTAAATTTAGGTGGCATTTTCCCACTTAGGCTGCATTTATTTAGACCTCACCTTTGTCATAAAACTTCTTTTGGTTCTGTAAGCTATTATCAAGGGTTGAGCCCAAAGAAGGCATTTTTATATCTTGGAGTATCTTCTCACTATGGATCAAATGTACGTTTTATTTAATGTAAATGCCAGATAGTGGCTCAGAAAAGCTTCAAGAGTTGAATAACAAAGAAGATACCTAAATAAATAGAGCCTAAGTGGAAAAAGGTTTCGTGCATTTAATATTACCAGATTTTCTGGCTTCAACCTGTCCTATAGTATTATCATTTATGTAAGATGCCACCATGGGGTCTGCTTACTGGGAGGCAAAACTGTGTGTAAGTTAATTTTAAAAATGACTATAACTTTGGGTGTCAATGGACACAACATGTGATATCTACCCAAACATATTGAGGGAGATCTGAATTGCAAATACTACAGGGGCAGATTTTAGAGCATCTACATCTACATCTAGATCTACATGACTACTCTGCAATTCACATTTAAGTGCTTGGCAGAGGGTTCATTGAACCACAATCATACCATTCCACTCCCTAACAGCGAGCGGGAAAGACCTAAACCTTTCTGTTCAAGCTGTGACGATCGTTCCTACCTATGTAGGTTGGGCTCAACAAAATATTTTCTCATTCGGAAGAGAAAGTTGCTGACTGAAATTTCGTAAAAAGATCTCGCCGCGACGAAAAACGTTTTTGCTGTAATGACTTCCATCCCAATTCACGTATCGCATCTGCCACTCTCTCTCCCCTATTACGTGATAATACAAAACGAGCTTCCATTTTTGCACCCTTTCGAAGTTCTCCGTCAATCCTACCTGGTAAGGATCCCACACCATTCAGCGATATTCTAACAAAGGACGAACGAGTGTAGTGTAAGCTGTCTCTTTAGTGGACTTGTTGCATCTTCTAAGTGTCCTGTCAATGAAACGAACCTGTGGCTCGCTTTCCCCACATTATTATCTATGTGGTCTTTCCAAATGAAGTTGTTCGTAACTTTAACACACAGGTACTTAGTTGAATTGACAGCCTTGAGAATTGTACTATTTATCTAGTAATCGAATTCCAACGGATTTCTTTTGGAACTCATGTGGATCACCTCACACTTTTCGTTATTTACCGCCAACTGCCACCTGCCACACCATACAGCAATCTTTTCTAAATCGCTTTGCAACTGATACTGGTCTTCGGATGACCTTACTAGACAGTGAATTACAGCATCATCTACGAACAACCTAAGAGAACTGCTCAGATTGTCACCCAGGTCGTTTATAAAGATCAGGAACAGCTGAGGTCCCACGACGATTCCCTGTGGAACACCTGATATCACGTCAGTTTTACTCGATGATTTGCTGTCTATTACTACAAACTGTGACCTTCCCGACAGGAAATCACGAATCCAGTCGCACAACTGAGACGATACCCCATAGGCCCACAGCTTGATTAGAAGTCGCTTTTGAGGAACAGTGTCAAAAGCTTTCCGCAAATCTATAAATACGGAATCAACTTGAGATCCCCTGTCGATAGCAGGCATTACTTCATGCGAATAAAGAGCTAGCTGCGTTGCACTAGAGCGATGTTTTCTGAAACCATGCTGATTACGCATCAATAGATCGTTTCCTTCGAGGTGATTCATAATGTTTGAATACAGTATATGTTCCAACACCCTACTGCTAACCGTCATCAATGATATAGGTCTGTAGTTAGATGGATTACTCCTACTACCCTTCTTAAACACTGTTGCGACCTGCGCACTTTTCCAATCTGTAGGTACAGATCTATCGGTGAGCGAGCGGTTGTATATGAGTGCTAAGTAGAGAGCTATTGTATCAGCGTAATCTGAAAGGAACCTAATCCGTATACAATCTGGACCTGAAGACTTGCCTGTATCAAGCGATTTGAGTTGCTTCGCAACCCCTAAGGTATCTACTTCTAAGAAACTCATGCTAGCAGTTGTTTGTGTTTCAAATTCTGGAATATTCCATTCATCTTCCTTGGTGAAGGAATTTCGGAAAACTGCGTTCAATAACTCCACTTTAGCAGCACAGTCGTCGGTAACAGTACTATCAGCACTGCACAGCGAAGGTATTGACTGCGTCTTGCTGCTTGTGTACTTTACATACGAGCAGAATTTCTTCGGATTTTCATGGGCATGGCGTGGTTTATCTTTCAGGCCACACCACATGCCATGTTTTACTAGGACAATACACAACCACATTCAACAAGGAATATGTAAGCCAGTTTTGAAGAATAAAGGCAACCACAGCTTCCAAGATGGCATCAAGTGTAGTGATGTATAGCAACCAGATGAATAAGAGTGCAGTTCTGCAGTGGAAAAAAGGAAATTGTGAAAGTTGTAAAAGTGGAGAAAATAACACATTTCAAGTTTACAAAAAATCGTAGACATTGTAAGGTGTGATATTTTGCATGTAACAAATAAAAATTCTGAGGCGAGGAAGCTGCACCATAATCCAAACAACAAATCACGTTGTGACAAAGCAAGGTGCTATACTTTTATTTCCCTCTTGTTTTTCCAGCTGCCTCTTTTTTTCATTTTTGAATTCATTACCAGTAACATACATGAGTGTAATATGCATTTTCATAAAAAAGGAAGATTGGCCCTCAGTTTCAAAGAATGTAACACCACATCTAATTTTGTGTTTAGTTTTATGTATGTAATTGGTTTTCTAATTAATTTTGAGTATGCCTAGTTAGTATCTTTTGTTATAGAGTGAAATCAGTAATTGTTTCATAACTTTAACTCAAATTGTTGACTTATAAACAAATATAAATTCTGTACGAATTGTAAACATCTGGAGGAATAACTAATATTATCTTAAAGAATCTATTTGGCTTTATTCGAAAGAATATTAGCAAACCCAACCCTTAATTAATTCTGAAGTAATTAACAGTTTTGTCAAATATATTGTTTGCATACCAATATTGGTTAATTTCATGATTTAAACAAATAATTTGGCCTAATTCTTGTAGTAGAAAAAACTGTTAAAAACAACAAATTTTTCGATGTGTTCAGTTAACTGAATGAGTTTAATTGTAATTTCTGTAAATTTAACTTCAATAAATGTGTGGTTTCAGAACCTGTTATTATGAGGATATATGAGGGCCTGTTTTTTGGTACTGAGACAGTCAGTCCATGGCCGAGTTTCAGACTAGGAACCTGTATTCTTTAGATCAAAAACAATGCATCTGTGAAATAAGTGTAACACAATTAGGCCATGTGTTAAAACAATGGCAGTGTCTGTTCTATATGTACCTTTATATTCTTCAACAATTGTGAACTATGTGGTTAGGTTTTTACTGCTTGTAAATGTTCAGCAGTAATCTATTGCAACAGTATGTGGATATTTGCCTGCAACCTATTAATGAGGCTTATTGAAAGTTAAACAATAGTGCACTGGCCACGTAACTGTGTATTATTGGGGGTTTGTAAACAGTTGAAGTAATATACTGTGAAACGCAAATGTGCACCTGTTGGCTACATCATATAAAGTAGTCAGTGTTGTACTTCCACTCCCCATTTTTCAGCCAGTGTAGCAAAACACTACTTAGACACCGAGGACAACAAATGAAGAACTAAAAGATGGTGAACCATCACAAAGTAAGCCACAAAATGGGAATCTGATGAGATATGAGAAGCACAAAGACAGTGTCAAATGGGTGTCAAACATAGCAAATGAAATTATATCTGCAGATAACTACAGATACAGTGTACTGTTGACTGGTACTATTGAGTGCAATATGGATCACAAACTTTGTAAAAAGTGTGTTAACAGAAAAACTAACCAGTCAACATGAGAAGAATTAAACAGAAATTGTTTGCCAGTGACCAAACAGTAGCAAACCATGCAACAAAAGCCAATCCTCAATGACTAAACCAGTGATCCTGTAGGATCAGGTGGGAGAAAGATTTAAAAAACCATGTAAACAACATGAAAGCAATGGCAACTCCACTCCAAAATCTTACATACAGTGCAATGTACTTTTTCTTGCTGATAGTCATGGAAGAATATTAGCCGGTACTCTACAAAGTGTAAATCATAAAATCCAATAAAGCATCATGGGGAAGCCAGGAGCAAGAACAAAAAACATCATAGAAGACTCAACTTTAGATAGCAAAATGTTGCATGACAATGACTTTTTTGTCTCTATAACAGGAACAAATAATGTTGCTTGTAATGAAGCTGATACATGTATTGGAGATCTGTCTAAGTCTGTACAATGAAACAAATTTAAAAAACATTGTTTTTCCCACTATCCCACATCTACGTGATTTAATGTACAGCTTGTGTGGTAACAAATAGATAAGAGAAACATATGCCAGAATTAGATCATTATGCTTGAGAAATGAAAAATGTTTACCTTTAGGTACAGGCACATTAGATTAGAGCATGCAACTAAAAATGGACTACATCTGAACTACATCTGAACTACTGAACTACTGAAAAAATTAAGCAAAATTTAGTTTTTGAGTGAGACTGACATCCCTTTTTTAGTGTAAATAGGCCTTCAGTGTGCACATGCAAAGGCAAAAGATTTACCGACAATATCAAGAAAGATAAGAAGTGTAAAATAATATTCCATAATGTTCAGTCTATTACTGATGAAACAGAAACTAAATCACACATATATATTGTGGATGGACTTTGTATAAGGGCAAAGAGGGTTGTAGTTTTAAGTTGTACAATTATCAAATTGTGGGTGCACACTACACGAAGATACACAAAGGTGGTGGTATGGGTACTTATTCATTGCAAAAACATTGAGTACGTTAATACCTCGCAATGGGGATGGCCTTTGAAGTAGCAATAGTTACAATGAAGGTAGGCACAAACTACTTAATAATTATTGGCGTGTATAGCTCACCAAATAATGCTGTAGAAGAATTATTTTGCCACTTTCAAAAACTTTTGGGTAAACTATCTACAAACAAAAAACAGTTTATAACAGTAGATGTAAACACATACTCTTTAAGCTATAATTTAAATTATCTTAGACACTTTGACATGCTGCACTGCTATAACTATATCAAAACAAATGAGGAAACAACCAGAATAACATCTAACTAACAATCCTGCATTGATCATGTTGGAGCAAATGTAGATAGGACAGATACAGTGGTAAGGACTATTGAAATAACAACTCTATATATAGAGATTAATGCAGACCAAAAAGAGTTCTGCATAGTGACCTACTCATTAAGAAGGAACTTGCACAAAGATATAAGCAGAAATTATCAAGATCACAGGATATAAATGAAAAATGAGACATTTTCTATGAAATATTTATGCATAGATTTAATCAGGCATGTCCAATAGGAAAAAAGAACTAAGCAAATCAGATCACACAAAGAGCCTTAAAATTCCACCAGAAATACACAAACTAAAACAAAATATGAAAGATCTGTATGTGCTGTTCTGAGATAAAAAATTGCAGTGCTTCGACAAAAAAAAAAAAGTGTACAAAAGCAGTAGAAAAAGTTACAGGGAATCCCTGAAGAGCATAAAAGCACACCATTATCCTGAAAAGATGAGTAAATCCAATAACGTTAGCAAAACAGCCTGGCATATTGTAAACAAAGAATGTGAACATAAGAGAGTATCCAGTCTGCAGAAATGTAGCACTAGGAGACAATGGAAAGTTGTTGTTGAATGAGCCAAAGACAATACATAAGGCCTTCATAAAACATTTTAGTAAGGCAGACAGAGAAAAAATTGATGAATCAACACAACAAATAAACTCAGTTAAAATGAGTAAGGAGTAAAAGAATACGAGATCATGAAATTAATTTCTAAACTCAAAATAAAATCATTAACTTACTGGGATGACAAACCATTTACATTACAAACAAAAATAAAAAATGAATTAATAAAACAAATAACACATTCAATAAATAGTTCAACTGCCTAGGCAAACATTCCTGCATTTTTCAACATTACTGTGATTTGACCAGTGTGTAAGAAGTGTGCAACCACTGAGAAATAATTACAAGCCAATATCACTGACTTCAACAGCTAGCAAGATGCTTGACAGAGTAATTCTAGACCAAATGGACTCCTCCTGCCGTAAATACATTCTACTGAACAACTAACAGCACAGGTTCTGAAAACGACAATCCATAATAACAGCAGTAGCAGCTTTTTTCCATGAACTGCTAAACAGATTGGATAAAGGAAACAAAGTTATTGGAATTTTTCCAGATTAGTGTAATGCGTATGATTCTGTGAATTATGCAGTTCTATTAGCTAAGTACAAGAAAAGTTGCACTAAAATTCTTAAGTTCCAGTCTGTGAGATAAAAGACAGTGCACTAAACTCAGTAATAATGATGACACTAAGACAGTATAATCAGCATACAGAACTCTGAACTATTGAGTCCCACAGTGACATATAGATTGGCCATTCTTTGTTCTTGTAGATATTACTGATGTAACACAGTCACAAAACTCAAAATTAGTGAGATAGGCTGATGAGACATCATTTATTAGCTGGTGCCATACTGAGTGGGTAACATTTGAAAGCAATAAAGAGAACTTTGAAATGAGCACAGAATATCTAACAAAGAATAAAACTTACACTGAATAAGAACTAGAATGTAGTAATAAAGTTCTTGTTAAATTATAATAACAGTGATGTCAAATAACTTTGTACATTTGAAACATCTGATAAACATAAGCTTTTAAGGCATTTTGATCAATAAACACCTCACATGGAAAGATCATATCGGAGATATCTGTAAAAAGGTTATACCAGTAATATTTACTTACTACAATGTCTTGCAAATATAATACCACCGCCCCCCCCCCCCCCCCCCCACCCATCCTTAAACAAGTTTACGGCCACTAATATATTTTAGTATATAGAAGTTGCCAATGGCCTCGCCATAGTGTTTACACTGGTTCCCAGCAAATCACCAAAGTTAAGCACTGTCAGGCTGGCCAAGAATTTGAATGGGTGACTATCTGATCCGCTGAGCATTGTTGGCAAGCAGGATGCACTCAGCCCCTCTGAGGCAAACTGAGGAGCTACTTAATTGAGTAGTAGCAGCTCTCATCCCATAAACTGACATACGGTCAGGAGACCATATGCCCATCCATATCTGCATCCAGTGACACCTGTGGGCGGAGGGTGACACTGCAGCCTGTCAGTGCCATTGGGAATTCATGGCCTGTTCAGGTGGAGTTCAGTTTGATATAAAAGTAGTTCTATCTGCAAAGTTGCATTGAATTTTTAGTCATTCACTGACACTGCCTTTCAACCCCCAACTATTTGCTTTCTACTCACAATTTGCTACATCTGAATTGGATTTTGTTCAAAGACTCAACACTTCATCACACAGTACAATATCACTTTAAACAACCAATATGGATTCCAAAAATGTAAAACTGTAGTAGATGTCATAAATTAATTTAATGAAAAAACTACTACATTGTTAGATAGAGAAACTAAAGTTGCAGGAATATTCTGTGATCTTACAAAAGGAATCAACTCTGAAAAGCATGACCAGCTGCTTTTCACACTCAGCAAATACAGAATAAGGAATATTTGTTTGAAATGGTTTGAATCACATCTTATGGAGAGGAAACAAAGGATATTAATCACATCAAATAAAGCCAATTACCTCTCAGGGTGGAAATCTGTGCCCCAAAGTGTTTCTAAATGCTCTATCTTTGGGCCAATTTTTATTCCTGTTGTTTGCAGATGATACATCTGACCTAATTGAAAATGAAAATGCTGACAGTATATCACAGAGTGCTATGAGTACATTAATTAATTCGAAAACATGATTCTCTGTAAATACATTAATGCTGAACATTTCAAAAATTCATATGATGAGTTTTAAAATCACACAGTCCAAAACTGATGACATTACTATTATTCATAATAATCAAAAATGGAAGAACTTAACTAAGTCAAATTCCTGAGTATAAATCCATGAAAACTCACAACAAAATTAAAGAGTGTGACATAAGGAACATGGGGCTAAATGTTTTAAATATCAAGTTACATTATTTTCTAATAAAAAGATTCTGCTACTCACAGGAAGGTTTCATGGAGGACAAAATGATAGAGCTGGATCCTTAAAATGGAATAAAAATTTATGCTAGTTATACCAGATGCAAATATTGAGATATCATTAGAAATAATCTTGTATAAATTCCTCAACAAGTAATATTGCAAGTCTGACAAAATTTTAAATAAGTAAATTGTAACACTGAAATGTCTCTTACATTCTGAAACACAGTATATTATGAGATGAATAAAAGGCATTACATTAATAGAGTACTGTTCATCAGTCAAGAGCTCAGGTTAGATTGACAGAAGAAACAAAGAAGATCAAATGAAGAATTGCATTTTTTGTTATAGGTTTGCTTAGGAAGCATGAATGCATTACAGAGACGATCAACAAACTCTAGTGGCAAATGTGACACGAGGAGTACTGTGCACCATGGAGAAGTTCACTGTTGAAATTCCTAGTATCCCTTCCAAGAAAATTTCAGCAACATACTACTTCTTCCTACATACAACTCACAAAATGACCATGAAAATAAAATAGGAGAAGCTCACGAGGAGGTATATTGACAGTCATTTTTCCCGAGCACCACACATGACTGGAACAGGAAAATGGTTAAATGATGCCCCATAATGTGACTTGCAGAATATAGAAGTAGATCTAAAAACAGAGAAAAATGTGTGAAATCCACAGATTTTGTACCTAGTAACAAGAGTGACAACTTCCACACTAACAAATCAATGATGAAAATTGTAGAGACAGTTTATTATGAACAGAAGAGGAAAAACTGTGTAACACAATATAGATCACTTTCTGTTCTGGGTGACTAATGATGTACTGTACTGATCTTGAGTATCTGTGGGCAGTGTAACTATAGAAAAATTCAGGTGTCTTGTATTATTTTACTTCAATAAATGCAGCCAACAGCCATTTTCATGTAGCTTTATTTATGACAATACGCATTTTGGGCTTTCACCCATCTTCAACTGGCATAACACATTTATATATTCATCAGTACACTGCTTTTATCAACTTTGTTTTGAATGTAACAGGTGCTATTTGTTCAGTGATGAGGGGCTCATGTTCTGCACAATTGTACTCATTGAACAAGCACTTTTAAGTACACTGGTGCAGTGCAACATTCACCATGTACCAAACTAAAGCATTTTTTAAATATTGGAAGTCATTTGGAAAGGTTTCAACTTACAACATAAGTTACCCAATGTCTGGATTCCATTCTTGAAGTGGATTTCTAAAATGTCAACGAGATCCACTTTTGTAGTTATCATAGCCTCTTCTGTAGACTTAAAACATTTTCCTACCTCAAATTTCTTCAGATTTAGAGAACAGATAAATGCTCTGATGTCACAGGCATTGGACATAGAATAGATGTTACAAGTTCCACTTCAAAGTCTTCATTTTCCCTTTGTCAAAGCACATATCATTGTCCTGAGAAAAGGTGTCTTTCTTTATCAAACTTTACATAGTATCACTTACTTTTACATCCAACTGGTCAAAAGATCTTGAATGGTACGTTTTCAGATTTTTTGTACTCTTTCAAAAGTCGTCAAAAAGATCAATCTCATCTTATTCCAAGAAACTACTGGCCACAAATTCAGCTAGATGACAATTGTTGTTCTTTTTTTAGGTGTAGGGATATAAGCTTGTAACAATTGTATTGTTATTTCAACAGCAGATGGCACTGACATTCTCAGGAAGAAATCAGATCGCAAAATCAACTGTATTCTCTTAAACCAGCTTCACATTTGCTTTTGGTCAACATGCAATAAGTATTACACAGTTTTCAGACAAATCTTGCCCACAGATAATTATTCATGTAAAATGTACATTCTCTTTCTTATGGTATGGGTACATCCTCAGTTATTTCACATATCAGTAATTATCCAATACCATATTTGGTACTTTCTGGATATTTTCATCAGTATCTCCAATTTTAGTACAACAAATATGGTTACACCCTTTAAACTGTTTAATTTACTCTTATAAAATGTTATTAACTCTGTCCGACATTTTTGGTGATTAGCCATCCGAAACTAAAAATTTTAATTTGGGGACATTTTGCAGTTAATATATTTAAAGTAAATACACACAACACAAATACTTTAAAGTGCCATACAAACAGAATTATTCCACAAATAATTTCACTTCCAATTGCGAGTAACATGGCACTACGTGTGTAAACATTTGAATGTGAGATCATTAACTTTTATTTTGACATACTGCCTGTTGGCTTTTGTCTCGGAATCTTCAGCTTGCTGAATGATTTTTCTGTCATTGTGCCAACACAGATGGCTGCCATTATCAAATAATCATCCCAGATTGGTTGTGACAAATTGGACTCAAGCCTGTGTCCACATATTGTACATATTTTCCATGGCAATACTGAGGGTATTTTGGGCATCATTACCACTATTGTTCTCACCATGTAATCTAAATTCATCTTTTGCTGTGGCATATGAATCAAGGATAAATTTACCATGAGGTTTTCTTCTTTCTTGTTAAAACTATTGTCTTGTTTGTACCTTTCTTCTTGTTCTTCTTTTTGTGGCCTGAAACAATATGTGTGGTAGCTCTTTTACATAGCTAAAACCTGGGAGTCAGTGAATTTTATTATGTCATCATCCTCACACAGTGTGTATTCCACCTTGACCAATTTCTCCAAACGTCCTCCTGCAATACAATTTATGTCTGATGATCTTGGTATTAATGGGTCTTCAGATCATTCCAACAAACCTTACCATAAGAAAAATTGTGTGCCATATATTCCTGACATTATGAGTGGATCCCTTTTTATCTTTTGCCAATGTGAGACACTCTCTGAACTGTCTGGTTGGCTTGCAAACAGTGTCTGCACAATACACATTCAACTCTGTCCATTACACTGTGGATGTATGGCAGGAAGAGCACATATGACATTTCTTCTTCCAATGTGTCACTTCACTGAGTGTTAGGTTTTGTGACACTGATGTTAACTAGCAGAGTACGTTTTGCGTCTCAGTATGTTTTGTGCCTCAGTATGCATTTCAGGTGCTGCATTTTGTCTCCAAGGTACTGTGATTAACAAGTTTGTCTTGAGAGTGTTTCAAGCATGTTAATCATCTCTTTTCTGGCTTAGGTGATGATCTGAAAGTTTGTGCAAGTATCATTATTGAGTGGCTGTCGTTGGGTACAAGATGACTTAGACAGAATTTGTAGTTTGTCTCATGAATGGCAGCTTGCTCTAAATGCAGAAAAATATAAGTCAATGGGGATGAGTGGAAAAAACAGTCCTATAATTTTCGTATTGGATATCAGTAGTGTGCAGCCTGACACAGTCACATTGATTAAATATCTAGGTCTAACACTGCAAAGTGACATGAAATGGAATGAGAACATCAGGTTGGTAGCTGTAGGGAGTATACGAGACTTCATTTTATTGTGAGAATTATGGGAAAGTTTACCTCATATTTAAAGGAGACTATGTATAGAATACTAGAGTAGCCTATTCTTGAGTACTGCTTGAGTTATTGGAATCCCCAACAGTCAGATTAAACAAAGACATTGACACAATTCAGAGGCATGTCACTACATTCATTACTGGTAGGTTCAACAGGATCCAAGTACGCCCACTGAAGTACATTTTGCATAAGGACCACAAAGATAAGATGACAAAAACTATTGCTCACATGGAGGCTTACAGATAGTCATTTTTCCCTTACTCTATTTGCAAGTGTAACAGGGAAGGAAATGACTAGTAGCAGTATGTGGTACCCTACACCATGCAGTGTATGGTGGCTTGTGGAGTGTGTATGTAGAGGTAGATGCAGTCCATGTGCAGTAGTTTCTGGTACAGGCTGTGGTGCAGATTCTCACCATACCTCCTAACCAGCACACATACAAAGTGTAACTGTTGGTCCTTTTATACTTCCATAGTACATTTAATGTTAGTGCAGAGATGGTCCAAATGTATTTGGAAATCAATGGACTGTTCGTCACCATGGTTTCACGTGATTAAGGTATTGCTGATGTACCTTCACCACACACCAGGTTTGAAAGGTGACAAGCCAGGAGCATGTCACTCATGGTGCTGCCTTCCAGCTTCCAATATCCTGCAGGATGTAATTAAGCTATTTCATGTGTGTCTTACCATAACCAACTTTATGTCAAAGGGCAAACAGATGGAAGAAGTGATCAAGAAGATCAGAGACTGTATCAGAATGGCAAAGGCCAAAGGGGCCCGTAGCAATGTTGAGAATACACAACATTTCTCACTGGGGAAAAGAGGCACCTTGCCCAATTGTTCAGGAAAGTCTTAAAAAATTTACAAATATGTCAATAGTCTTAACAAGAAAGCAGCAACATAAATGGTTACTGGATTCCTGTGCTGCAGGGAAAGACTGTTATAGGTAACATAAGGAGGACGACAGTGGTAATGACCAGTGAAAGGCCCTTGACATTGGCATGTTAGGGACATATAACCTGTGGTTGTGGGCTTGACTTCAGTCTGCCATCAACAATGGAGAATTAATCTCTCTGGCAGTGCCAGCCACTCATGCTAGAAACATGTAAGAAAAAATTGATAGACAAATATCAATTGAAGGTCCTGGGGCAAATGGCAACAAGAAGAGAATAGAAGCTTTTGAAATGTGGTGCTACAGAAGAATGCTGAAGATTAGATGGGTAGATCACATAACTAGTGAGGAAGTATTGAATAGGATTGGGGAGAAGCGAAGTTTGTGGCACAGCTTGACCAGAAGAAGGGATCAGTTGGTAGGACATGTTCTGAGGCATCAAGGGATCACCAATTTAGTATTGGAGGGCAGCGTGGAGGGTAAAAATCGTAGAGGGAGACCAAGAGATGAATACACTAAGCAGATTCAGAAAGATGTAGGTTGCAGTAGGTACTGGGAGATGAAGAAGCTTGCACGGGATAGAGTAGCATGGAGAGCTGCATCAAACCAGTCTCAGGACTGAAGACAACAACAACAACGACTATGTCAACAAGTGGTCACAAAAGCCACAACAATATTTTAATTTTTTTCCCTTCTGTACTTGTGTCCCTGTTTTATCATTTATAAATTCATAGTATTTCTTTATTTTATACGAATTTTCCTGAAAAATATGAAGTTGCTTAATGATGACTTTGACATGCTTTTTCCTGCATGTACTTTCTATTCCCCCAGTGTAATGCACTGATTTAGCCTGTCTGATGAAATCCTTCAGTACTCTGCAGTATAGGGTGTAGTGATATAATCTTTTTCACATTAGGATACAGCTTCTGTTATTGTCTAATGACATTACTTATCCAAATGGTCTGCTTATCAGTACTGCATATCTGTCTGCAATTTTAAAGGGAAACAGCTTTCAAAGAAAATGGTGAAAAGTTTGAAGAAGCGCACTGTCTGTTATCTGAACCATCTGTACTGTAAACTACTTGCCAAGTTTGCCCTTTGGCATTGGGTTTAAATGTTTTGATTTTAACTGGACTTATATCTCTAGTTGTTTTGTTTACGACATTGGGATTTGAATGTGCCCTGATTCTTCTCAGAATTACTGTTAATGCATTGTGACCTGACCGTCCATTACTAATATTTACCCCACTGTGCCCAGCAAATAGAGAGCAGTCTACTAATATATTGTCTGTGATCCCTAGTTGGAAAGTATACTATCTGTACTAGGCAAGATTCAAGTAAATCTGTTAACACTAGAAACACCAATGGGATATTTTTGTCCCAGAGCAAAGCTGTAATCCGTCTCCTTCCTCTAATTCTTTTAGGAGGTGGATAAGGTGTCATAACTTTTAATGTTTATTAACATAGTTCACTCTGAACTAAAATTCAATGCCATCACTTGCATAATTTTCAAGAAACAATAAGGAATACCTAGGACTACCAACGCGACATTTTCCACTGAATATACCGAGTGGCGCCGAATGCTGCGCATTGTTTTCAGCCTTTAATGGGTTTGATGTTGCAATAGAGATCAAAAACTATAAGTGTGGTGTCTTTGATGCAATAAAACTTCATTGAAATGGAAAACACATGTACTGTGAAGCAGTGTAGCCTGCATCACTGTTTCAGTCTCACAGATGAGCAGATGTTAGCACTGATAAATAATACTGAATAAGTTGAATTTAAAAAAGAGGTAGGTGGTATTTCAGCTGATTCTGATTATGATGTAAAACAAAGAGCAGCATAGAGATCAGATGAAACAAAGGGCAGCAATGAAGATACTGATGAATAATAATGTATACACAGAAATGGAAATGTTATGAAATAAATTGCTTCTGAGACTGTACATCTTTCTTTTTCCAATTTCACTGTGCTGTATTCATTTCAGGGGGAATGCTCATTTCAGTTATCTATAGACACTAGCTGACCCAAAGTGCAACCACATTTTCATAGTAATAGGGAAGGTGGTAGAGGCATTTCTGTCACTATGTGACATCGTTGTACACTGAGAGTTGCTCAGATGGCATTTTTCAAGATAACAGTGATAAACAGAGTTCATTTTTAGCTAAATGGTGCAAAATTGTGGCATGCAGATGCTAAAAGGCATCCTAATTAACGTAAAAGATGCTTATCCAGTAATTTGTCATTAGAGAAATTGAAGCTCCTGATGAACAAAAGAGGGAAGTAGTTCCCACACTGATACTGGAACTCACACAAAGAGCAGAATGTAAAATATTCTTATTAGGGAATTTTGGTCCTTCTTAATATGGGTGAAGGTGTGACATAAGTGATTTTCTTTTGAATGAATGGCACTTGTTTATTGATGAATCTGTTCTTAAAACTATTAAAAAATGCACTGAAACAGATGTCCATAGAGCAAGTAGAAGAATAATCATTACAATTTGAAGAGCTGGGTGCATTTATTGCTGTTCCACATGTAAGGGGTTCCACTGAATCCAAAGGAATGGAAGTGGATCTTCTTTGCTTGAAGAAAAGTACAAGACCATTTTATAAGTCTGTGATGTCACATAATCACTTCCAGAAAATCATGATGTACCTCCTATTTGATTTATAGTTGACATGGTGGCAGGAACTAAAAAAAATGAAAATTTTCTGTCATGTCATGTGTATGGGAGAGTGACAACAAATTGGCAAAGTTTCCCTCATCCATATACCTTTTCTGACAGACAGTATTTCCCATTAAAATTTAATGCCAGTTCACTTATTTCGTTGTTCAAGAGCTAACAATTATGGGCAGAAATATGGGACGCCTGTCTATAAAAATTCTCAGTATTTACTGAACACTTTCTCGTATCTTAGTAAAGATTGAACTCATCTTGGTGATGAACATATGTATCTATCATGAATGTACTTAATGTACAAAATGACTCACCATTAGATTGTCTGTCAGTTACAGGAAAACATATTCCCTAAAAAAAAAAAAGGAAAAAAAAAGGTCCACTGAAGATGGGACATTTTTGTCCTGACAGCAGTTTTAGGGAGTTTGAAAAATGTGGAAGTTCTAGTATTAATAGTCTTTTCTAAGGAGAATCAGCGAGAAAGTTTGTATTGAAATCCAGACTCAAAATTTACTTCTTGTCCTCCTTAAGTACTGAGCCAGGCACAGTTCCAAACCTAGAGAGAAAAGTCCTATAATCTGAAATGCGGCATCTGTAGAGGCCTAGAACTAAAAGTTTTTTCTAGAAAATTTTAACTCTTCTTCCTATCTTAAAAGTATCTCTTCCTTACAGTACTTTTAACAAAAAAAATCACTTTTTTTAATAAATATAGTGAGCTCTTGGAAATCAGTTAAGATGTACCACACCAAAGGGAGCCACAGAATTTATTTGCTATGTAAATGGTGCTCCAGGATACAAATAATGTCAGTGCCAGCATCTTTCACACCTATTTTACCATTAATCCCCTCAACATGTTGATGATATAAGCTTACAGTGTCTTACGATTTCCATTCCCCATTTACTGAATTAACCTCCAGCATTAAAGGAAGCTTCCTCAACCAGGGATACTTCCTACCTGGCTTCATCCTAAACAGTTCTTAACCTGTTACATGTTATCACTTCAATCAGCCTTGAGTGAGTCAATATCCACCTATCATGCTGTTTCACATTAACCTAGTCAATCATCCCTTCCTAACCCTACAATCATGCATACCATATGTAGCATAGCCAAACCTATGAATAATCTCAACTGCCACCACAGAAACGTGTGTCTTGTCAGCAGTCAGCAGCATCCTCTCAGCTTCCATATTAAGTCACTTCAGAACAATGTCAAGATGGGCGATGATCATGACAATGAAACAATTGTATGTGATGAACATTAGTGGTTCAAGTTTCAGTAGTAATCTTGTACAAGTTACCACTTATTTCAAAATCCCAGTCCCTACCAAGGATATACCCCACACTTCCCACTATCAATATGTGATTGCCTTTGGAAAAGTTCTTACACAGGGCCTCACATTCCTCTGTCACCTCTGCACTTGGTTTAAAAATATTAATGATTTGTTACGCCTCACCTAACGTCTCTTATAACTGTGGACCTAGACGTAACCCTTGACTGCTACTTAGCAGCGGAATGCCCCTTTTCTTAATGCTTGTCTCTATCTCTGGCTTCCTAACAAAATCAGATTTCTTCCACATATCAACTGTTCCTACAATTACTGAAAGTTGGTTATATCACAGACTGCATAAAGGCTAAGTACATTATTTTAGATATCTCATCCACACTTCCAAAGGCTGCAGAAAAGATAGAATTTCTTGAATTTAATGGCCAGTCTTCCGTAAGTCTCTTTCTACTGAATATGAAAGATTTTAAAATTATTTTGCAAGAGAATAAAGCAGAGATACCATTCTGCACATCATGTACATAAGTATGTGCGGAGAGGAAACAAGCGAGGTAAAGCTGAAGAAAATATACAGATTTTCTAGCTGTATTTTGGAATACAGACATCCCATGAGTTTCAGAAGTTGAAAGTCATGTCAAACAAATATGTCTAATTACTCATTTCTGAAAAACTGAAAGATTTTTTGCTCACAATATGTAGAGTGGACTGATGCAAGAGGAGCATTCACATACAGGCTGGTGAGTTATCATGGGTGGTTGTGAGTATACAAAGTTTGTGTGGGTGGCAAGACTATACACACCACAATACCAGATACTGGCTGACCTGGAGACTTACATGAAAGAAATGCTGTTGTAGCAGCATGCCTTTAACAGAAAAAACACACACACCTAGGGAATACAGTTTCAGTGTGATTATTAACTGTGACATTGATTTTTAGATCAAAAGATCCAGAGCTATAACAGAAAAAGAACATGGTCAAGTTTTGAACTGATAATGTTTGAGTTATCTCTTTTATTTTCATGACAGAAGAAGATACATGCAACACTATATTTATCCAGCCCAGATGCGATATGTGAAACATTTGCACAAATCTAGATAAAATACATTTTTCAGCAGTACTGGGTGGTGGAGTGGAAGTTGCAAGGAGCCATGAGGGTGCAAATACCTTTACTTACGTACCAAAACTTTATCACAAAAACAAAACTGAACAATATCCAGAATTCATCAGTAAACAAGAACTTTGCATGGTAAATGGTGCTCAGTCTATAATTCAGGTAATGAAATAACCTCTGAAACCAGAAGCAATGTATTCTATTACTAACTTCAATGGGAAATCTGACATAAAGGTACCAGAAAATATATAGAGAGTGAAGTACATAATCATTCCACGTTAAGCATTGATGG
The DNA here is from genome assembly GCF_023897955.1 of Schistocerca gregaria. Taxonomy (NCBI): domain Eukaryota; kingdom Metazoa; phylum Arthropoda; class Insecta; order Orthoptera; family Acrididae; genus Schistocerca; species Schistocerca gregaria. The sequence continues at coordinate 454,536,424 of NC_064931.1, forward strand.
ACGGCACATACATCCAATTCAATTTAAACTTCAACAGAGCAGAGGGCTGTCAACTAAATATGAGCATTTCACTTGGAAAATATCAAGTACAAGGCAAACAATGGAAGTCACAGAGCCTGTCCATTTATTTCAACCCAGGAATTCAGCAGGGACCAGTAACAAACTGACCACAATGCTTCCACTGGCACCTTTCTGTACAATCAACACTGCTCTCTGTTTTGTCCTCGCAGTTGCCATCAAGACATAATCTTGAGACTTTCGTCTACAAGTAATTCACAATACTACCATAACAGAGGAATGGTGCTATCCTGTACGCCCTGTAGTACAGCAGAACTTCTTACATCAACTGTTTAATTCACTTCCTGCAGTAAAGAATCTGGGGCAAATGCAAAAAATTTAATAAATATTGGTTTGAAAACCTGATTAAGTTAATGGTACATCATGAAAGATTTTTCTACTCTTGTAATCTACATGTATCAATTCATCAATTACGAGAGCTAAGTTTACAGACCATTTATTTTCACTGCTGCACTACTACTTGAGTTTGTTTGCAACAAATGCTGTTGTTGATCCAAGTAGGTTTCTCATGTTTGTCTGTTATACCGAAAGTGTTTTCATTAACTGTTGGTTCCTATCTGACAACAGAAAATGGTGGAAGTGAAATGACTGCCAAACAACACAAGTGAACACACTTTCAGTTTGAGACGTGTCAACAGGAAAACACAACACACAACTTGATTGTTACTTTTGGTGTGACATCACGTGCTGAGCTGTTGTTGAAATTGCTCATAAATATTTTATAAAGTTTTAATCTTCAGTTATTTATTTTAAAATTTATTTGTGTTAATATTTGATGTAAAGTAACTTATTAGTGGATTTTTATTAATCTCAGTCTTGGTTCATGTGTTAGAGACTCTAGTAGTCTGTTATTCATGAGTGTGCTTACGTTGTTCATCCAAGAATCCTGCATCAGAAGTGTGACTACATTTGTGGTGTGCAGTTGCAGCTGCAGCAGTTATAAAGCTATGTACTGATGAAGTTATTTGTGAACTAATATACAGTTACTAAATTTAATAGTTTTCAGCAGTGTTTTGTGCTGTTTCTGGCCAAATAACTTTTTAATAAACTTAAGAAAACATTTGCTTGCTGTGTTTTTTACAGTTCCCTGTGCACTGAAGTTATTTAGTAAACTTCGTGCTTTAGTTTTCAGCTGACATTTCAGTAAATATTTCATCCAGTGTTTTCACTTCATTGAGTGTTACAGTGCCTGCTTGAATTTTTGTTTCAGCTAATACTTTTGTTTATACTGGTATTAGCTGTAGTATAGTCGTATTAATACAAGAAGTTGCTCTTTTAGTAAACACAGAATTTGGAAACCACTATTGTTAGTTCTATAAATAGTTCTCCTGGTGTAACTAAACTTACGAAACATGGACATAGCATTTTCCATTAACTGTAAAATTTTACCATGAGTGAGAAGTGTGGTCCTGTTGTAGGTTTGTAAGTAGTGGATTATGGTGTGGGATCTGTGAAAAGTATTTTCATTGGGAGGAGTGCAGTGGGGAGGTCAGTGAGTATTCTAGTAAGACCCTCTCGTGGGAATGCAGAATCTGTAGTAGAAATAAGTTGATAGAGGAGCAGTGGCGTAAGATCTGTGGCCTTCAGAGGCAGTTACAATGCGCAAAGGAGGATCTAGACAGGTTGAGGACGGTGAAGGGTCATGGGGAATGTAAACATACAGTTGGCAAGAAGGCAGCTAGGAGGAGGAGTTATTCAGACAGTTATACCTTGCGTAAATGCAATAGATTTCACCATCTGTCAGAGTTGAGTGGAGAGGAGCCACTTGTAGCTGTAGATGTAGATGTAAGGACATGCAGGAGTCCTCAGTAGTTAGGAGGTGTAGGCCAGTTACAAAGTCTAACACAAAGAAGAAGGTTCTGCTGCTAGGTAGTTCACATGGTACAGGTGTGGGCCAGCAGCTGCAGGAAGTGTTGGGGAGTGAGTACCAGATCACAAGCACTGCAAAGCCTAGTGCAGGGTTGGTTCAGACCTAGGTGCCGTATTTGTTGTGAAATGTGAACAACTATCTGCCACATTCACCCCCGGCCATCAACCCACACCTAACCATCACAACACCTGACCCAACCAGAATGCTGCCCCTACTCAGCCGCACTGCCCCTGCTGGTTCCAAGCTTGCTTTGATGCTGAAGTGTGCTGCTCTCATCCATCCTGAAGCTACCCAAACTAGTACAGCAGCTTTACACAGTAGCATCATGTCGCTCCCCAGCTTTGAGCCACTTCACTAAAAAAAAATGACAACACTCATCATATCCCACGTCTACATTCTAATGGCACAAAGCTCTTAATCTATGACAACCATCTTAGGGAGTACTTCCTAGTTGACACAGGTGTTGACATATGCGTGCTGCCACCTCAGCTGGCACCTGGAAATCTGACACCATCCACTGTACAACTACATGCCATGAAAGATTCAGTGACTTAGTAATTCCATATCAACACATGAATATTTAAGGGCTGCAATAGTCTCATTTGTCATCTCATTGATCTTTACAGCAAGCTGTCCAGTGTACCTACCAAAGATGGTCCTGCTCTATGTTGTTTTCTTCTAGATGGTGATTCGAAGTTAGTTGTTATGTACTGATGACGTTTGCCTAGCTAATGAACTCATATCTGCCATTGCAGGAGTGTATTTCATCACTGTTCAGTTAACCAATGTGTTTTCAGTGGACAACTGATCTCATATGGGCACACAGTAATTGTGGTTTGTATCTGAGTGTTGCCCAGTTGAACCTATAAACAGCATTCTCTAGCATGGATGAGTGAGTCATTCAAAGAACATTCAGAGTACTTTGTTAACCATGAGTCTTCTGTTTTGTGTATTTGCAGAAAAGTCAGGCATTATTCATTTCAGTAATTAAATGTAAGTAAGTTGTGGTTAATAATTTCTGTATTGTTCAAGAAGCATCTACATCTACAATTATGTGATTTCTCTGCTATTCACAGTAAAGTGCCTGGCAGAGTGTTCCATGAACCACCTTCAAGCTGTCTCTCTACCGTTCCACTCCCGAACAGCGCGAGGGAAAATTGAACACTTAAATTTTTCTTTGTGAGCCCTGATTTCTTTTACTTTATTGTTATAATCATTTCTCCCAATGTAGGTGGGTGCCAACAGAATGTTTTTGCAACCAAAGGAGAAAATGGGCAATTTAAATTTCAAGAGAAGATTCCGCCGCAACGAAAAATGCTTTTGTTTTAATGATTGCCACTGCAATTCACGTATCATGTCTGTGGCACTATCTCCCCTAGTTTGTGATAACACAGAACGAGCTGCCCTTGTTTGTATTTTTTCGATGTCATCCATCAGTCCCATCTGATGCAGGTCCTACACCACACAGCAAAACTCCAGAATAGGGCAGACAATTGTGGTGTACACAGTCTCTTTAGCAGACCTGTTGCACCTTCTAAATGTTCAACCAATGAATCACAGTCTTTGGTTTGCTCTACCCACAACATTATCTGTGTGATGGTAAATGACAGTATCATCTGCAAACAATCTATGACGTCTACTCAGATTGTCTCATATGCTGTTAATATAGATCAGGAACAATAGAGGTAATACAAAACTTCCTTGAGGAATGCTGGATATTATTTCCGTTTTACTCAATGACTTTCTGCCTGTGGACTTTCTGACAGGAAATCATGAAGGCAGTCGCACAACTGAGGTGATACTCCATAGGCACACAGTTTGGTTAGAGGACGCTTGTGAGGAATGGTGTTGAAAGCCTTCTGGAAATCTAAAAATATGGAATCAATTTGACATCCCCTGCACTCATTACTTCATGAGTACAAAGAGCATGTTATGTTTCACAAGAATGATATTTTCTGAATTCGTGCTGACTATGTGTCACCAAATTGTTTTCATCGAGGTACTTAATAATGATCAAATACAGTATATGATCCAAAACCCTACTTAAAATTGATGTTAGTGAGATGGGCCTGTAATTCAATGGATTATTCCTACTTCCCTTTTTGGGTATTGGTGTGACCTGAGCAATCTTCCAGTCTTTAGGTATGGATCTTTCTGTGCACGAGCACTTGTGTATAATTGCTAAATATGGAGCTATTGTATCAGCATACTCTGAGAGGAACCTGACTATTTTACAATCTGGACCGGAAGCTTTGCTTTTATTAAGTGATTTAAGCTGCCTTGCAATAATGAGGATAACTATTTCTATGTCTCTTAACCTGGCAGTTGTTCTTGATTGGAATCCAGGAATAGTTACTTTGTCTATTTTGGTGAAGGAGTTTCAGAAAATCGTGTTTAATAACTCTGCTTTAGTGGCACTGTCATCAATGACTTCACCATTGTTATCGATCATTGACTGTATTGACTGTGTCTTGTCTCTGGTGTGCTTTATATATGACCAGAATCTCTTTGGGTTTTCTGCCAGATTTTTAGACAGAGTTTCATTGTGGAAATTATTAAAAGCAGCTCGCATTGAAGTGTGAGCTTTATTTCAAACGTCTGCAAAACTTTGCTAGTTTTGGGGAGTTTGCATTCTTTTAAATTTGGCATGCTTTTATCACTGCCCTTTCAACAGCCATCTGACCCGTTTAGTGTACCATGGGGCATCAGTACCATCAATTATTAATTTATGTGGTATACATCTCTCAATTGCTGCCAATACTATCTTTTTGAAATCATTCCACAACTTTTCTATGCTTCCATGATCAGATCAAAAGGAGTGCAGACTGTCTCTTAAAAAGGCATTAAGAGTAGTTTTATCAGCTTTTTTAAATAGGTATACTTTGTATTTCTTTTTTATGGTTGCAGGTGTTACAGTATTTGGCCTAGCAGCTACTGCCTTGTGGTTGCTCATCCCTGTATGCATCATGGTACTCACATCTGCCCAGGATTATTTGTTGCTAAGAGGTCAAGTATGCTTTCACAACCATTTATGCTTCGAGTGGGCTCATGAACTAATTATTCAAAATAAATTTCTGAGAAAGCATCAGTACAATTTCGGATGACATTTTATGCCTGCCAGCGGCTTTAAATGTATAACTTTTCCAGCATATTAAGGATAGATTAAAGGTACCACCAACTATAATTGTATGAGTGGGGTGCCTATTTGAAATGAAACTCAAATTTTCTTTGAAGTGTTGAACAACTATATCTTCCAAGTCTGGAAGTCAGTAAAACAACCCAATTAATAGTTTAGTCTGATTGTTACGTATAACCTCTACCCATACTATTTCACAGGAACTATCTACTTCAATTTCACTACAAAGCCAACTACTACTGACAGCAATCAATACTCCACCATCACCAATTGCATTTAATCTGTCCTTTCTGAACACTATTAGATCATTAGAATAAATTTCTGCTGAACTTATTTCTGGCTTTAGCCAGCTTTCTGTAGCTATAACTATTTGAGCTTCAGTGCTTTATATTAGGGTTTGGAGCTCTGGCTATTTCCCAACACAGCTATGACCATTTACAATTACAATACCGATTGTTTCTACAACTACCTTGCTGACAGATTTACAACAGTGGTGACACAGATTTTTCGGAACTGCAACCCACCCCATTCCAGAATAGGACTTGTCCTGCCATTTTGCTAAGTGGTTCAACAGCAAGGGAGTTTCAGTTCCCTGAAATGTGGAAATGATAGCTTTAACAGCAGTACAATCTCATAAAGAAATTGATGGGTCCAGCACATCTACAATTGCTTCTTGCAGTCCTGGTTTTCCAGTCATTCGCTAAAGCTCAAGAGCATTAGAAAGTGTACCAGAAGTGTTAAGCACTGCATTTCCAGAGAGGCAAATTCAATTACCACGAGCAACAGCAAGTCTTTGTATTACCTATTAAAAAAAAGTTGGTCCCTGTTATCCGATCGATTAGTGCTGCCCTCACCACTTTACACACACTTTTAAGTGAACATTTTGCTATAAAATTACATGTTGTAGCTGCTCTTTTCGAGGTCTTTTAACATTGTAAGACAACATCAGACATTTATGCATCATTGATTGCATTCCCTCAACGCCTACCCTGGGGGTTTTATGTGTTCTTGTGGACTCCCATGCACAGAATCATTAACATCTGAAGTGGTGATTAGATTAACAGCTGATAACGAAGTGCAAGCTGAGATGTTATTGCAGTCATATCTTTCTGTTTGTGAAGTATTTCTAGGGCATGCAAGATTTCTCAAACAGCCAAGGCTACCATTTCCAAAGCCTGTGGACTATCAAAAGTGCCATCTCCATTTTCAAGTGTGGTGCAACCTAGTCCATGTGACAGCCAAACTGCAAAAATATTGTACATGCCAGGAGGTAGAGGAGTGGTTCCCATATAACCATACAGTAATCAAACCAAGTGCCACAACGGTTTTTGGACACTGACAACAAGTTGTTCTGGTTGTTTCTCCTTATATGCTAGATGCCCAAATTATAATGCTTTCTGTCAACTGTTGTTTTTGCCAGGGGCGCATAGCAGATGTTTGACACTGCCAGCTGTGCCATCAGCAGCAAATAAATCGCATTACAGAGTCTAGGGGAGCACCATGCAGCATTATGCTGCCAATGACAGTTCATGGGATTCCCATTTTATTACATTTTGATACTGAGGCCATGGTCTCAATTTTTAATCAGCCTACATATTTCTGATTAGGGTCTCCGCCCTTAAAATCAGTAGCAGCAAAGCTGTAAAAATAGCTTCATCATGAAATTCTGACACCTGGCCAAGTAGTTCAGGAATTAATGTATAAGTACACACCCAGAACCCTTACTTTCTTTGTTGTAGCAGATCTCTGATGGGAAAATATTTTTGGCCTGTATGTGTACACAGCCTTTTGGTTTTCTATCCAACACTAAGTCCAAGCAATCCAGATTACTATTCCATGTGCAGAAGTAGGTTATCCACATCTCTAATATGCTCCCTTATTTTCTCCACATTGGGGAATGGCTTCTTATTTTTCTAGTAGCAAAATTCAAGGTTTTCCATGTACCACTACAGTCTCACTTGTCATCCATCTGATGTTTACAGAGAGCTCCAATAATGCTAAGGTGGAGCTGGATCACTTAGAGGAATTAAAAAGTGCTGTTCCTGATTCCTTATAGCAGATAGTTATTACCTTTAGTCAATGTTAAAAAATGGATGGTGCATTATACCTTGTTAGGAACTTGGAAAATATGGTAAACACACAGTCAATAGTGGATTCATGCTCCCTTCCTCATCCTGATGACCTATATTTAAAATTGGCAGGGAGTCAGTATTTCTCTAAGACAGATCTTTCCAAGACTCATTTTCATCTTCCATTTGATGGTGCTTCTTAAGTCATTCTAAACCAAAGAGCCAAGGAATCTGTTACATCTTCCTAATATCATGTAGTACTCCCCACAAGTCTGCATAAGACTTGCAACACTACCTGGCATGCACTCAACTAATATTTGAAGCAGTGCTGGAGGGAATTGACACCATGAATCCTGCAGGGCTGTCCATAAATCCGTAAGGGTACAAGTGGGTGGAGGTCTCATCTGAACAACAGATTGCAGGGCATCCCAGATATGCTCAATAACGTTCATATCTGAAGAGTTTGGTGGCCAGGAGAAGTGTTTAAACTCAGAATCTGAAAGCCCATATCGATCACGTTTCATTGAATGGTTCTCACACTGACACTTGTTTATGGCCCATCATTGGTCCTACTGCAATTTGTGGAAGTGTTGCACTTCTGTCATATTGAATGATTCTCTTCAGTCATAACTGATCCCGGTCTTGCAGGATCATTTCCCGGCCACAGTTATGTCAGAGATTTATTTCAGCAGGTTCCTGATATTCACGGTACATTCATGAAATGGTCACATGGGAAAATCCCCACTTCATCACTACCTGGAGATGCTGTCTCCCATCAACTTTACACCAATTAAAACACCACATTCATGGTAACCTGTCATTGTAGCAGCAGTAACCAATCTTTCAACTGCACCAGACTCTTGTTGTCTTATATACATGTTGCCGAGCACAGCACCATATTCTGCCTGTTTACATACCTCTGTATTTTAATACGCTTTCCTATACCAGTTTCTTAGGTGCTTCATTGTAATATCCAATACTCCTTTGGGATCTATCAATATAAATGGTTAACTTTCAGTGTTTCTAGCACAACAAACTTTCTTTCTGAAGTTTCTAGAATAAGCTATTGCCAAAATTACACAGTGTGACAATATCAAATCTCTGGTAAGGATTTTCAGTCCATACGAAAGCTGCGTTAAACTGTAACTTGTCAACATGCTCCTTCAATTAACATTTTGGCATGAGGCCACTTAAAAGAACACTGGGCCCAGGAAATTGGCCACTAATGCTGTTATTAAAGCATTACTGGCACATATATAATTGATGGATCTCCAAGAGTAATATATAATGAAAAAAGATCAACCTTGAAGATTTCTTTTTCATATTTATTTTAGTTTTCTGATAGATTATAAATTTAAAAATAATGATGACAGAAAGTATAACTATCCTTCCAAACAAAACTGGTAATGTGTGTTATTGAGCTATTTCTTACTCTTGAGCTTCCAAAATTTCTTGGGCACTCAACATATCCTTTGCTAGGTAGGAGAATGTGGTAGCCATTTCCAATATTCCAGAACCAAGGAAGGTGAGGAAATTGTCACCAAGCATTTATAAAGCTCAAGAAATGTCTCCAAATTGCTCTTTGCCTAATGTCTAGTGTTGGCCACAGACATGTCACCCTACGGTGTTGGGACTGTTGTCACATGCGTTCTCAAATGGTTCAGAACAGCCTATCACACTTACCTCAAAGACATTCACTATGCCACAAGAAAGTTATTCACAAATACAGAAGGAGGCACTGGCAACTATATTTCCTATCCTGAATTTCCACACTTTCTTGTATGGCAACAAATTTCATCTGGTCACAGATCATAGGCTGTTGTCCATATCTGATCCAAAGTCAAAGGTGCCTGAGCAGACACCTCAGTGGTCACAATGCAGAGCTCTTTCCTTATCACATTACCAATATTCTGTTCATTATCACACATCAGCCCAAAATGAGAATACAAATGTGCTGTCACATTTCCCTACAGGTTTTGATGAGGAATTTGATAAGCAAGAGACTTTTTTCTTTCACGCTGATTCACAGTTGGAACAGCCAATGGAAGTTTTACCGTCATTCCCAGAGATGCCACAGCAGCCAGATGTGATGATCCTCTCTTGATATGGGTTTGTCACTTCATACAAACTGGTTAGTAACACAGGCCTTTCCATCAGCAACATTCTTGGAACCTCATTGTTTCTTTTCATGACACCATGCTCTATTATCCTATTACTGAATTAAATGGATGATCAGTGTTGAGCAGTAATTCCAGAGATTCTGTTCTCCTGTCCCTCTGGGTCATTTCCACAATGAAGTATCTGACCCGGCGTCACATGTAGTGGCCACATGTCAAAGAGTATATTGCATGTGTGACTAAACAGTGCCAGGCTTGTCAGATGCAGCATCCTGCACTGCCCCAAGCCTATTAACTGTGCCCTGTGCCTGCCCATACATGGGATCGGGTGAAAGTGGACTTTTCACGTCCATTCCCTGGGGTTATGTGATTAATTTCAATATTTGCATGTTCCCATTTATCATATATCATCAAAACGTAACAGACCATGATGGTCAAGCCCTTTAAGGACATTGATACTGATTTTTATCTTATTAAGGAACCCCACTAACTCTGGTCACTGATAAATGGCCTGCAGTTCCCTTGTTCGGGTTTTCAATGGTTGTGCAATCAGAATAGAACCAAGTATATTACAGCACCTCCATTCCCCCCCCCACCGGCTCAAATTATGTGGCTGAGCATTTTGTGTAAAAGTTTGAAACACAGATGGAAAAATTATTAAGATCCAAGTGTACCAATTCCACACTGTTGTGCTTTTTGTCCTCTTACCAGGCAACACTCATTCATGATCTGATACTGATTGACCTTTTGTACCTGTGCCCTCATTGTTCCCTGTTAGACCTGTTACAGCCTCTATCAGTGCAAAAGGAAAAAGCAACCATCCCTGTCTGGGTACACATTACTGGAACTATGCCTAGCTGTATGTGTGGCTCCATCACCACCAGGTGGTCCTAGTGGCCACACTGCGTGGCTTCCTTCATCAACACTGGAATCAGATTCATTTATGCCATCTACCACAAGCTCTGCCTCCAGATTGGCCGCAACAGTTGGCCATTCAGCTTTGCCCATTTCAAAGACCAGCAACAGCCAATGGGGGGCCCAAATCCAGGGTGACAGCCCAGGTGGTTGGCCCCTGGTTTTCCCTTTTCCCCTGTTGTAACCCATGACGCTTAAGGATCTGGACTTGGATGACACACAGGAAATCCTCTGTCAGTGTCGAGTCTGATATCAAACCCACAACTTTCTCCAGAATGAGCAGCAAGCAGTGAATGAGAACCACTATTGCCTAGTGCCTCTCAGATATTGCACCCCTTGTGGTGACGTGTCCACATACACCACCACAATGACTGCAATGTTTGTATTCATCACCAAATGTGACTAGGAAATACGAGAGTGCATGCTTCATTCAATGACAGCAGTACCACCAGATGAGTGATTCCGGTAGCATGCTACCAGCACAGCCTCATTCTCTTGTGCACCAGCCATGCTAGGTTAAAGACTGACTGACCTTCTTGGACAGACATGATTGTAGGATGAGCAGTGCATTTGATAAGATTCATCTTGGACTTGTATTCTACAGTTAATGTGCTCTCTTACTTGTGTAATTCCAGTCCTCAGCTCACCACCATTGCAAATACTTGAATGTTGTTCTCGTTGTTGTTGTCAATAAAGAACCATACATACTGCAGTCTTTGGCCATGATGTTTCATTTTCCAAGCATGTTCTATGACTACAATGGATTCAGAATTGGCTCAGTTATTACAACGACAGCAGTAGCAGCTTTTTAGCAGAAATGGCAGTTCGAACAACAACAGCAACAGCAGTTAGATTTATTTTGTCTGTCGGTTGCACACTCACACAATGCTTCAGACCCTCCACAAGTCCTCCTTTGCATTCCTGTGTGCCCTCCCAGTTTTTCCACCATTCCAGGAAGGGAAGGAAGTTTGGGACTCATATGTGTGCCATTTTCAGCAACACTTTGTAGTGTTTCAGGTGGAGGATCTGTCTTTGTGAAAGTCTTTTCTTCTTGTCTTGCGTTGAGCCTGAAACATTTCATTTATTTCAAAAACTTTCTGAATTAAAGGAACCAGCAGCAACATTGCCTTTTCTGAAATGTGCGAGTTGCTCAGTGCTTATTATCTTAAGCAAGCCCTTGTTGTTGCTTCCTGGGTGGAGTTTCACCAGCAACATATGAAACTGGGCCAAGTGTGTGTGGCCAGTCTATGTGGTATAACCAGGAAATGCAAATTTATTTGTGATAATTGTCAACATTCCTATGCAGACACTCCGATAACATCACTGTCAATTCTGCTCTGCACAGTGAGGTACGGTGCACAGCTTAGCATTGAGAAGCACCAAAAGAGAAGTGGTTTTGGCTATCATTCAGCCGGCTGAGTCATCCAGGGCTGTGATGGACATATTTGAGCATGTCACAGACGTAGAATTGTTGCGTTCACAGCAAACATGTCATTCAACACTGATACCACCACCAAAACAACCACCACTATAGTAATAATAATAATCCCGTCCAATACACATCCCCTTGTGTCCTGATTCTTCCTGTGTGCATACCTAGAGTTGCTTCCCACATTGGCAGCCATGGTGCATGGTATATGATAATAAGAAAAGGACATGTGGCAGCTGTTTGCCATAGCTGCCCACTTAAGCAGTTCTTGGTCACAGACATGGAAGTTATAGAAGTCCATAGTGCTATGCCCATACATGGCCAGGACTTCAATGTTCCAGCTGTAGTATCCATATTACACTGCACAATCCGCTGCAGTCATTCCATTTCCAGCTCAATACTAAGGTCACCATGTCTCTCATCAATCTTGAAACTTACCATCACTCGAGTCAGCCCACTCTTTCCTCAACTCATCATTGTTTGGTCAATCAAGGCAAGCAGCTCATACCTGTTCATGGCTAGTTCACAATTGATATTGTGTATCAATATGTTGAGTCAGCATGTTTTTAGGGTCATCAGTGTGATGTCAGAAAACATTTTTGGTCTCAATGCACTCACAGTTTTTGGATTTCACATGTGGGATGTGCTGTGTTGTGCAAACTGTATTGATGACGTCACTCTTGAACATCCCTCATTGCAGAAACATCTCACTAACCTGCATATCCTATTCACACAACTTCAAGGGGTGGACCTTATGTGTTATATGTAGAATTTGAAGTTTTTTTCAGATAGAAATCAAATATCTGGGCCACCTTCTTTCCTAGGGCATTGTGATACCTGTGGTACAGCATGTGGCAGCAGTAGTCAACCTAACTCCACCATGGAACCTGAAGAAATTCCAGTCATTTCTGGTCCAAGCCAGTTATTATTTCAAATGTCTCCCGGAAAAAGTGGGTATCATTCATCCACTCAACAATGTGAGTTACAAAAGTTGTATCATTTGTTTGGTCAGCCGACTGACAGACTGTTCACCTGCATCAAGTCGCTGCTATACTTCAGCACTTTTAGACAGGTAAACAGCTAGTCCTTGCTGCAGACACCTCTCCATAGTGGATTGGGGCTGTCTTGGCTCACAAAACTGCAGAAAGTTCCAAGCAGCCTACCACATATGCCTCCAAGACATTGACAGCCACACAGCAAATTTATTCTCAAATTGAAAAGGACGTTTAGGCCATTGTGTATGCAATCAAAAAGTTCCTAGTATTCTTCTATGGCAACAAAACCCATCACCAATGAGTGCCTGTGGCGCTTTTTGTCCCACATTAGCAGCTTCCTGACAGGACTGCACAATGACTCCAGCATAGGTCTCTGTTCCTGAGTGTGTATTACTATGGGATTCCTACAGAATGACAGTGCAGCATGCAGATGTGGACACATTGTCATGCTTGGCCATTGGACCCAATCTGTTCTTCAACAAAGTTGAGTTTACAGCCCAGTCAGCTGTTGGGATCCTGTGCTCTGTCAGGTGCATCAGTTTGTAAGGAATGGTTGGCCTGAGTACTTCTGGTATTTATTCAGAAATAGTTGTGGAGGTTATTTGTGACTGTATGCAGTGCCCCAAATAGCAAGTGGCACCAACACAGAGTTATGCTCCCATGGCCCATGCCCAGTCAGCTGTAGGACAGCATCCACATTGACTTTGCATGACCCTCCATGTGATTGGTAGAAGCTGAGACACAGTTCAACTATTAATGTTTCACACGTACTCACTCCACCATCACAGAAGTTACTGTGCTGGCTCTTACCCAGGTTTTCATGAACAAAGGGCTGCCACAGATAATTGTCCCTCATTATGACAAACAGTTCACTTTGGCTTTGTTTCAGTCTTCCTACACGTGCAGTGGTATTACCCACCTTACTTCTGCACCAATTCACCTGCACTCAAATGAGGACATGGAGCATATGGTGGATACATTTAAGACACGGTTAAATAAGTGCTTGCTTGTCAGGATTGTCAGCAGACTTGGCATGGCCTCTGTTTCTCAGCACCTACAGCACCAACCCACTGAATGGCCGTGGCCGAATGGCAATCCTCCATAGATGTCAGCTGTGGACGTGCTTCATCTGCCCTGTCTGTGCCAAGACCTAAGAGGCATTCATGTCAGATGCATTCATGTCCTTAATGTTATGCTCCAGGAGACCCTGTCCAGGTGCACACTATCAGTCTGTGGCCTGAATGGGTACTGGTGATGGTGCGTACAATGTGTGGCCAGTGGATGTTCACAATGAATGCCAGTGAAATGCCCATCTCCCACTATCAGAACCAGCAGTGCCCTCAGTAGGGACCTGAACCACCTTGCCTGCAGCTGCAGCAACCACCAGGAAGAAACTGTTATGCAGCTGTCACCGCATTCCAGGGCTCTGGTGCCAAACGTGTGCATCTCACTGATGTGCTTTTGAAAAATGGTGATCTCAAGATGGATGCTTTCTATCATATGGACAACTTCTGGCTCTATGCCCTGCCGGCTGAGAGACAGCTGACCACCCAGCCTCAATCCGGTGCCAAGGAACCAATGGAGAGGAACACCATATACCTTCAGCTGTTGATGACACAGGGCCATGGCCACCAGGTAACCAATGCAGCCCTCATGGTCTCCTCGGCCATACTAACTTGTTGCCGTCAGCCCCATGCAGTTGGTTCTCTGCCTTCTTGCACTGACACCTGCCATGCCAGCTTCCCAGAGGAGAAGAGGCATGTGGTGACATGCTCACATATGCCTTAACCATGATTGAAATATTGTTCTGATTCTATGAATTGGTTCAAATGAGGAGGGATCTTGTACTTCTGATGGACATATCAATGGAACAGTCATGTACTTCTGCATACATCTAGAGAAATCACTAGACATGGCACAGGAGGATATATACTGATCAGGCAGATCATTATGACCACCTACATAATAGTCAGTATTTACACCTTTGGCATGGATAACAGCAGTAATGAATGCATCATGGCATGAAAGCTGGATGGAGCAAGCACCAAAACTGCTCACACAAGTCACCAATTTCCTGTAAATTCTGGGGATGGGTGCGACTAGCTCTGAGGACGTGTTCAGTCACATACCAGATGTGATCAATCAGGTTCAGATCTGTTGAGTAGGTAGTGTCAGTGGTAATTAGTGCTAGCCTAAGCCAACAGTGGAGTATCTCGACATATGTTATGAGAACTAAAGGCTGCGATAGAGAAATACTGACAGTTTCTTGTGCATACCACACACATATGCACTGTGAATAGTCATCACACAAAATACACTTTCGGAAACATGTTCTGGAAACTGTAGCTTTTCACGATGGACATCTCTCTGTATCTTCCCTCTTGTATATTTCTCTCTGTTTTCAAATCTAATACTGTGTATCATTGTCAGAATATGAGGTCAAAACAGGTGTTACATAGTAACCAGACAAACTTAGCTGTTGTACAGAAAGGAGTGCATTATTCAGGCTTAAATGGTTTCAGTGCTCTACCTACATGCATCAAAGGTATCTCTCTTGAAAAACTAAAGTTAAAGGGAAAATGGAAAATTTAGCTGCTGTAAAATTCAGTCTATTAACTTAGCAATTTTTTTAGCTTAAACGAATGTACATTGTTGTAGATTTATCGTGTAACTGGATGTCCCATTAGAGCAAGCATAAATATGAATTACTTCCATTGTAAAAGATATACTGATTTTTTAATATGATACTTTTAATATTAATATCTTGTAGTGTACAAGTAAATACACTTATACGATAAAAAAAGAAGAAGAAAGAAAATAAGGAAATCAACCATGAAGGAGTTATTTAAATTGTACATAAATCAGAAGGTGTGAAGTACATGTACAGAGAAACAAAACATTGCGATTTCAGAAAAATTACATGATTTATTCACAAGAAAGAGATTCATAAATCATGTACTTATGATGTGTGTAAATTGCTGTCTATTGGCTATATATGTATGTTATGTTCTGGACACAAGTAAATAAAAAGCAATCTATGTTTTCCTCACATTTTGAAATGACATATGTGAGATATAATAAAGATGATGACCAGTCATTAGGTTCTCAACCTACTTGTGCAGTGGTTCCCAGCCATTTCTATTCCTGTGGAGTTATTTTTAAATTGTTTTTGTATGGCAGAGGGCATTCAGCTTGCTTCATATCTCACATGTTAATTGTGTTTGAGTGGTGATGCAAAGGAGGGAACGAAGAAGAGATTCAGTTGCTATTTGTTTTACAATAGCAGTTGCAAAAATCCTCGATGATGTGTACAGAAATACAGGGTGAGCACAATGTCTTGAACTGATTATAACAATTTATTACAGAATAAGCGATTAACTTAATAATTTACACTTGATGCCATTACGTAGGTTAGTGTTACTAGCTTTTTTTAAGATCACTTACGTTAGTAAACCATAAGGTGTGCTCCATTGGTAGCTTGGAGAATGTGGAGGTGGTATTCCAGTTCTCACCAGGTGTTTCGTAACATGTGTTCTGTCACAGTACCCACAGCAGCTTGTATCTTAGCCTTTACTTCATTGACATCAGCAACTGGTGAGACGAAGTCTCTGTCCTTGATATAGTCCCAGAAAAAATGTAAAGGGTCGTAATGTTTGCAGGGTGGGTTGGCCAGTGTGTTGGACCATTCCTTCCAATCCACCGATCCACAAATGTTTCATTCAGGATATCATGGACTATCAAAGCCTAGTGGGATTGGGGGGAGGGGGGTGCTCCACCTTGCTGGATAATTATCTATGGTTGTATGGTTGATATTCTTCTAACTGTGGGCCAATGAACTGGTGAAAAATGTCTAGGTAAATGTTAGTAGTAATGGATTTTTCCATGAAGAAAAATGGTCCAAAACCTTGTTATGCATGAGGCCGCACCAAACATTCACTTTTTTGCTGTCTTGCTGTAACTGAACAGTAGCATGTGGAGACTCTAACCCAATATATGGACATTATGAATATTTACCGTTCCACTGACATGAAAGATGGATTCATCAGTAAAACATATGGGATTTAAGTAATTGTTAGTGCCATCAATTCTGTTGAGGATCTCAGTTGCAAATTCAGCACATGTCATCAAATCATTTGGTTGTAAGGACTGCACGATTTGCATTTTGTGAGCATGCAACCTAAGCCTTTCATGAAGAATTTTCACCACACTTGCTTGCGGAATTGAAGTTCACGTGATGCTTGATGTGTTGATTTAGACAGATTTCATCGAGATGGTTGCCTAACACGATCAACAGTTGCATCACTCACACGAGGTTTGCCACGATCTTCAACGCTGCCTGTTTCATTAAATGTTGCATACCTTTGCTTTATTTATTTAACGTCAAGGGATCTGCGTCCATAAGAAACCCAAAATTTACCCTGAACACAGATGGGTGATTTTGTTTCGTGAAACCAAAGCACACATTCCGCTTTCTCCTGCTTCGATGCCATTTTGCCAGCAATTAACATGACCTAACAGACCATGTCGATGTTGTGGAGCACTAGCGCCATCTAATGGTCACAACAACTAGTAACCTAACCTATGTAATGGCATCAAATGTAACTTATTATAAATTTTTATAATCAGGGCAAGACCTTGTGCTCACCCTGTACTAGGGATCTCTGAAGCAAAGCCTCACAACCACTGCTCCAGTAAAAACTTTTGCCCATCAAAAACTTTTGTGACATGTTGCTTTAGTAATTTGATGCATCTGTGTGTTTTAAAATGTTGCCAAATGCTATGCCTCTAATCCCAGACAAACCACTTCATGACCGTTGCCTGAATCAAGTGAAAGTTGAATAATGTGTATGAGGCAAATATGCATTACAAGAAGAAAATAAAATTCTTCAACAGGCAAACTGCCATCTGATGAAGATATTTTGAAGGTACTGCAGAACATAGAGGAAGAGACTATTTCTGTGCTTAAAGGCATGCCAGAAATAAATGAATAGTTGCTGGCTTCCGAGTTTGCTGAGACTCCAGGTCTAGAAAGTTCGGCTCAGCCAGTAGATCTTTACACTAACACATAACTTTTATTTGTTAAAGCATATGATTAGGTAAGGCCTACATTTGACACTTGCTTTCCACAGCCAAGAACAATAACTGTTTCTATATCTACATGAGTACTGGCAATTTACAATTAAGTGGGTGGCACAGGTTTCATCAAACCACCTTCGAGTAAATGGTACTAAAGTGTGGATGGGGTTCTTTGCAGTCCACTAATGGATGAGATATCAATATAATAGAATGTTGAGTTTGACAGTCGTTGATACTTTGGTTATGTTGATATGGGATTTGGTATTGATTCAGACTGTTTGCCAGTAGCAAAACAGGCAATTCTGTTCATGCTTAAGTTCTGGGGTTTGAACTGTTTCATTAATTTTGTATGAAATGTTTCAATCGTTTTGTGTTCAGGTTCTAGACAATTTTTATTATTATTATTATTATTTAGTTCATCTGTTAGGAGTTGTTCAAAAGGTGATGTGTCAAAGTTTGGATATAGTGGTCTCTGTGTAATAAATTTTTGAGGTTTTTATTTAAGTTTCATTCTGGTTAGGTAGTTGTCTGCATCTGCTAAGGCTCCCTTTCCAACTTTTAGCATCCATAATTTCCTTGTAACTGGGAAGTGAAATCACTACATGGCCACTTTGCAACATACCATTGTATGTGTTTGCTGACCTGAATGTCTTCTGTTGAGTAATTTTTATCATAAAATGGGTGGACATACAATTTTGAGATTATAGGTTTTGCAAACTCCCATTAACCTTTAATCATTGTTATTGATCTACTTATGTGCATGATAACTGCCAGTTATTTTCTGTACTTTTTTCTCTGTCATTAATTGTCTAGAATTGTGTATGAATATGACTGGGTATGTTACAAATTTTGTGTGTTGCTGTACTGTTATTTTTTTGTGAGAAGTGATATTACAATTTAGTGACAAAGAACTAGATAATTTTATATTTCAAATAAAATTTTCATTTGACAGCATACCCTAGTTTTCCAAGAAAATTCTTTTTACAAATTTCATAGCTGAATATCTGTGCTTTATTGAGTGTAAACGCAAGTTAAACTTCTGGTTGATATGTACTAAGGAATCACAGAAACTCTGTTCTGTGGATTAGCCTCTGAGTACACAGCCCATTCGTCCTTGTAAGTCCCAAGGACATCTGGTGATCCAAAATTTATTTTAGTGCAAATATTTAATGGCATTAAATCTGAAGCAATAATTTTTGTGCAGTACTGTACAATTCCAAATAAAAAGAAACTCTTCAGTAGGGAACATCAAAAATTGTGGAGCTTGGTAGTGTCATAACTGAAAAAGTCTTTTTCTGTGTTTACTGTGAATTACTTATGGCTGACAGCTTCATTTCATTTAAAATGAGAGTAACAGTTTAGTCATTATCCAACAATGTAAGCCATGCTTAAGAAATAATAAATAAACTGTCTGAAATGTGGGTAGCCCTCCTTCAAAGTATACTGTATCAAAATTCATACTCAGAAACAGCTGTCAATTACACATATGAACTAAGAGCACAAGCACCACCCATTGAGTTAACCAAGAAACTCACTACCTTGGCTCCACAGCATGACACACTACCATGCTTCACTCGTTGGCCGTGCTTATCACAGGTAGCAGTAATCCACTTTTTTAACCTCCACAAAACTAGCCCGTTCAACATGCAGTTATTGTTGGTGTTCTGTGAGTAAAATAGTGTGAGGGATTGAAAGTGTATCACAGAGAAGTAATGCGTAACTGTTTTTGTACATGAACTTGCTAAAATGCCACATATCTACACTAATGCAGAATATGTAAATGTGGTGCATGTTTACAGCTACTGACCACATACTTCAACAACCTGTGCAAAGATATAAAGAATCTGTATCACTGGAACCTCATCTCAATAGTAAGTTGCAATATATATTCTGATTAACAAAATTTATAATTCCATTCATCTATCAAATATGATGTTTCTTTTTTAAAAAATAGCAAATTTGATGCTCATAAAGGGAGCCTTTGGAGTCAGTATATTGTATGGGAACATTTATTTGAAACTTCAGTCTATTTCATTCATTCTGTAATATTTTGTAAATCTGTTTGTATCACCACCTTTTAAGAATCTCAATTGTCCTATCAAATTCAAATTGCTTCTTTCATCAGTAACTGGCAGATAGTCCAATATTTTGAATTATTTGGTCAAGAAAAATTCATTCCAAAATGTAGAAAAATATATATAATACATTCATTTCTGTAGATTTTGTTCATATTCTGAATATTGTTTTCTTGGTAGATGTTTACTCAGGCTTGCAGTGATAAGAAAGTTGTATTGCTTTTGTATGATTTTAGAAGAAATGTTGTAGAATGCAGTTACTTCAGGATTAAGTGAGATCACTTACCAAAAGGCAGAAGCAATAAGATTTCAGTAGACACACGCAACTGAAGGATGACTTCTAACTTTTGCATTTACCCTTTGACAAGCTCCAGTAAAATGGAAAAACACACATACACATATACACAACTATGCCCCTGCACGGAATCAACTAGACTAATAGAGCCAATGTTATTTTTCTGCAGATGGACTGGCTGTAGAGGTGGTACCGCTGGGTGAGGAGGGTTGAGGAAGAGAGAGGAGGGAGGCAGGGAGAGGGACTGCAGGTGGGTGGATCTGAGGGATGCAGCTGATTTGCAATATAGGAATGCGGGAGGGAGGGGTGGCAGGTATATGGGCTGGCATGACTGTAGCAGCTGCTAGGAAGCAGCACATGCTGAAGGTGACATGGGGATGTGAATTGGAAGGGATGGGGGTGGCAAATGGAGAAGTGGAAACTATTGGGTGTAGGGTGAAGCTATAGTGGGACACCTGAGATTGAAGGCAGGACAATTATGGGAGTGGGGGAGGAAGAGGGTGTTGCAAGGACAATTTCCATCTGCACAGGTGAGAGAGGCTGGTGGTGAAGGGAAAGTTCCAGATGGCTTGGGTTGTGAAGCAACCACTAAAATGTAACATGTGCCATATTGAGCAACCAAGTGCACAGCTTTGTTCTTGAGAACCTTTCGGCAGTGCCCATTGATCCTGGTGGACAGCTGGTAGCTAGTCATACCAACATTGCAGTGTTTGCAGCATAGCTGATGGATGACGTGACCACTTTCACAGGTGGCCCTATCTGTTATGCGGTAGAATAAGCTTGTGACAGAACTGGGGTAGGAGGTGCTGAGTGAAAGGACTGGGCATGTCTTGCAACTTAGTCTGTCACAGGGATATGATCCGTTAGTCAAGCAGCTGGGAATGGGACAGACATAGGAATGTACTACAACATTGTGTAGGTTGGGTTAGTGGTGGAACTTCACTTTAGGAGGAGTGGGAGGGATTTTGGGTAGGACGTCCCTCATATCAGGGCAGGATGAGAAATAGTCAAAGCCCTAGATAAGGATATGGCTCAGTCCAGTAGGATATTGGGTGATGAGGGGGGGTGAGGGGGGGAGGGGGGCACAATTCTGTAGCTGATTCTTGGTGGTGGGGGGAAGATTGGAGATCTGTGAGGATATAGCACAGGAAATCTGGTTGTGGACTGGGACTGGAGTGGGAGGGTGCTACTGCCTGTAAAGGTCTTTGCCTGTGGAAGCCTTTGTGAGATGACCAGCGCACTGGGCAATGGAGTTTTCATGACTGCAAATAGATCACTCAAGGGGACTAGGTTGTACAGGAGTGGTGTTTTGGTGTGGAAAGGATTACAGCTGTTGAAATACATGTAGTAGAGTCCATGCAAAATGCAGTGGCCAAAGTGCAGTGACCAGATTTTGTCCAATGTGCTGGAATGCCATTTGTTAAGAAGGAGAGGCCAACATTGTTTGCCTCCACTCACCTGCTTTTGGCCATCAGTGATGCACTGTGATCAAAGAATTGTGGTTCACACGCTGCAGTTTATCTCAGACAGTTTTACAGAAACTGTTCAGTAAAAGAATTTCATTCTTGTGGTACTTATAGCTTTATACATCAGCTTCATGAGGATTTTGTTAATGGTCTTAGTTATTGGGATATTTGCATTTAAATAAGACACTGGGAGAAAACTGAAAAAGTTTGCAATGAAACATAGAGGTTGCTATGATTTTGTGTTTGGGCACATTACATAACATGTTGCTGTGTATGGAATTTAAGTAACATGTTGAAATTTTCCTTAGACTTGGATGTATGTTACCAGTCTCAAGAAAACTGCTCTTATGTGGCACACACATTCGCGAACATGTGGGCCAGCCATGATATCACGCAAAGGTGAGAATAGTCTCATATGGTTATTATGCAAAACTTCATTATCTATTAAATTATTCCATTCACTATGGACCTTTTTGATGAAAGAATATAATTTTTTAGTGTCACTGATAGCTTCTGAAATGAATAAATCTGTGGGTTTTCAACATAGGTGAATACATTCCAAATTCATTTTTGGACAAAGGATATGCTTATTGATAAAATATTGACCATAACTTTTCCTCAGTTCTTGACTTAGTGAGCCAGTGTTTTAGAATACTCTCACAACAGCTCCTTTACAACATTTTAATGAGGTGGCATTTTGTACATTGCAAATTTTAACAGGGCAACAAAAGAACAGTAGGTTTTACTCAAAATTCGCTTCTCATGATGCTTCTCTGAGAGGTTCAAATTGTTTAAAAGCCAGATGAAAATAAATTCCTGCTTTTGTTGCATTTTCAGTGGATTTTTTTCAATACTAACCAAAGCAGTGGAGACAGTGTATCTTTTTGAATGGTCATCTTGTAAGTGTGAGCCTCGAGGGTCTCTGCTTAATATTTACAAAGAAATATGAGTGTAGGCTTCAGTTTAGAATGGTGGTTTCCCTGCAACACTTGGCATTTCTTCTACAGTGCCTGCATGCACTCCTCACCACCACCGCTCCCCCCATGGGTGCCCTGTCGACTGTGCATCTACTGGCAACATTATTCTGCACACACCCTGCTATTCGTGCTTAGTAAGTTTAATGTGGACAGAGGTGGGTGGAGCCAAAAGAGATGTCGAGGTCAATGTCCAAGAAGGTGGCGTGTTGAGAAGAGGAGGACCATTTGAAGTGGATGGTAGTTTTGGAAGGCTAGGAAAGTTTCTTCCAGATGTCCCATAAACAGATTGGCATACTATGGTGCATGCAAGTGCCCATGGTTTTGCTACAGATTTGTTTGTAACCTTCCCTTCAAAGGAAAAATAGTTGTGGGTTAGAATATAGTTAGTAAGGTGTATAGGGCCCGCCTGGATAGCTGAGCAGTCTAACGCACAGATTTCCAGAGCAGGATGGAGCGCCTGGTGCCTGGCACGAAATGCCCAGTGGACTTGTTTCAAGGTCTGGTGAGCCGGCCAGTCTGTGGATGGTTTTTAGGTGGTTTTCCATCTGCCTCAGTGAATTCAATTCAATTCAATTTGTTAGTGTCCTTGTAGTACATCGTCAAAATGACATAGGACTTATCAACAAACATTACAATTTAAAATACATGTACATGAAAATTTATAATTGAATTTACTTGTCGTTTAGACATTACAATTTTAATAGAACTATATGAACATTAACATAAAAATGTACAAGTAGGATAAATATTAGCTGTGCTTTTATTGTCAATGATTCATAAACACTTCAATACTGTAAAAACTATTGCTCAATAACATATTTTTAATTCTCTTTTAAATACGTGCAGTTTTGGTATTATTTTTATTTGTTTGGAGAGAGCACTGTAATGGTTTTTGGGTTGGTATAGTACACTTTTCTGATACCCAGCTGTTTTATGAATTTCTCTGTGGAAATCATTCCTATTCCTTGTTTCATAGTTGTGTATTTCTCTGTTTAATGTAGAAAATTGCTCGTGTTCTTTTAAGAAACATATGCTTTCATATATGTATAAGGATGGTAGTGTAATGAGTTTTAATTCTTTGGAAGCATGTCTACAAGAGTATCTATATCCTATAGCTTTTATTTTTCTGACTGCCTTCTTTTGTAGTCTAAATGAATGTTTTTTTAGACTGTTGTTCCCCCAAAACTGTACACAGTAACTTAATAAACTGTGCATGAATGAGAAACAAACACATAGCACTGTTTTAATATTACATGAGCTTTTAAGCATTCTCAGTATAGAACATGCTTGAGTTAATTTTTTGTTCTATGATATTAGATGCTTTGCTATCTTATGTCTTCATGAAACCATACTCCCAAGAATTTAGTGTATGATGCTTGTTCAATCTTACACTTACCCAGTTCTACTGTAAGGTTAGTTTTTATTTTATTTATAATATGTCTAGTTGATCCATGTTGGTTTTTTGGCATTTACAATGAGTCTGTTTTCATTAAACCATCTGTGTGCTTCATCTGTTGCTAATGTAACTTCTCCCTATAAGTCAGCTACACTATTTGCTTTAACAAACTTGTATCATCAGCAAATAGTACTGCCAATGCTTCAGATAGTCGACTTGATAGGCCATTGATAAATATTAAAAACAGCAATGGCCATAATACAGATCCCTGGGGTAATCCGTACAAAACTCTCTCAAACCTTGATGAATATGTCCTGTCTGCATGGCTTATCTCCACCTTCTGATACCTGTCTGACAGATATGATTCAAACCATTTGTAGGTAACTCCACGTATCCCATAGGAGTATAACTTCCTAAGCAGTAACTTATGGTCCATGACATCAAAGGCCTTTGATAAGTCTAAAAACCATCCACAATTTAATTCCTTTTTATTTATGGAATTTAGAACAAGTTGCAAAACATTGAAGATAGCTGTTTCAGTTGATTTATTTTTATGGAAACCATTTTGCACATTAACCAATATTCTATTCTTAACAAGGAATTTGTATAGTCTATGATAAATTATCCTTTCTATTATTTTTGAGAAACCTGATAACATTGCTAAAGGAATTAAGTTACTAACATCATATTTACCACCATTCTTGTAAAGTGGCTTTATAGTTGACATTTTAAGTTTTGATGGAAATACCCCTGTCTTAAAAGATTCATTTATAATTTTAATTTCAGCGATATGTGAGGCTATGTTTCTTACAATTTGCTTCATGAGTTTGTCAGGAATCCCATCACACCCACATGACATTTTATTTTTTAACTTATTTATAGCATTTAGGACCTCTGATCCAGTTACTAGATAAAGGAACATTTGCATGTCATTCATGAGGATTTTTACCTTGCTATTGGAATTGCATTTAGTTATAATTAAATTTATGGCTATATTTGTGAAATGTTTGTTAAATATGTTGGCAATCTGAAGTGGGTCCTTAACAGCTTTACCCCCACTTTTAATGACAAATCTGTTATCTTTTCTTTTGTGTCTACCTATATTTTTATTTATTGCCTCCCAAGTTGACTTCATTTCGTTGTTACCTTTGTCAGTATATGAATCATTATCAAACTTCTTATTTGCAATTATTACTTTCCTGTGCAGGCTTCTATAACATTTGACATGTGCTTTCAGTGCTACATTTTTCCTGGCAGATTTATTTAACTTTCTGAGAGTGTCTGATGACTTTCTAATCCCCTGTGTAACCCATGTTTTGATTTTATGTTTAGTTTAGACTCTTTTTATAGGAAAGGCAACAATGAAGCAGTGTTTGTAGCTTTCAAGGAATGAGTCAAACTATGTGTTGACATCACCACTTGATTCACTACCCCAGTTGTTATTTTCCAGAATGTAATTAAAAATTCATATGCCATCATCATTTATATATCTCCTTTCTCTGTAATTCTTACTGATAACAGGGTCCTTGGAGGATGTGACATTTAAACTCAATTTGATGTGATTCGAGAAACCAGTGTCATTTATTCAGTGTTACATTCTCACTTGTCCTTGTTTATAAATACTTGATCTATTATAGTTTCAGACATATTTCCACATCTGGTAACTTCATTAACAGTTGCCAGCATATTATGACACAAAAACAGATTGCACAGTTGCTGTTTTTTACTACAATCATTCTTAAAGTTAACATTAAAATCAACAAGAACAATTACATTATGTTTAAGTTCATTCAGTAGTACCTCAAGGTTTTCCATAAAAATGGCAAAGTTGCCCAATGATAACCGGTACAAACACACAATAGTAATTTTTAATTTGGTTAGCTCACATATACTGTATTCAAAATCATTTCCTATGCATTTTAGTTTACTTTTAATTTCTTTTGAATCTACCCCTGTCCTAACATTAATACATGTCCCTCCCCCTAAATGGTTGAGTCTACAAAATTTGACAATCATTTCAAAATTGGGAATAATTATGCTAGACGCTTGCATTTCTTTTACCCAATGCTCACTTATACATAGTATGTTAATGTCTTCTAGTCAGTTAATAGAACTTCTATTTCAGCTGGTTTACTTTGTAGTCCCTGAAAATTTTGGTATACAACTGTTAAAGTTTCATGTAGTGGATTTGCTGCACTTTTTACCTTTGTACTTTCTTGTTGCTGACACTGTAAAGACTCTGCCTTTTCTTCTTATTTGAATTGCGAACATCACATAAAAAATAGTCACTATGCACAGCAGGTCTTCTTATCCTGAGGCTCTTCCTTTGAGATGTCTTCAGAGCAGCTGATGAGTTTCAGGATCTAGTAGAATGGTTCTTGGCTGTTGGCATGGTTGCAGTCCTAGTTAGAAGTGAGCATGAGGCATTAAGTGTGTCGAATGTGCTGACAGCTACAGCCTTGGAGGTTTCAGGTGCACATGAGTTTACACTAGGTTTGTAGGCTTCCTCATCTGATGAAATTGTTTCCTCTTCAACTCTGCTGGATATTCCTGACATTTCTGCTGGTACCCCATATTCTACCAATCCTTCAGATACTGATACCAGTATGTTATGTATCTGTATCATCTTAGACATTTCCTTGCAAATTTCCATTTTCTCAGTTACTGCTATGGTGAGGATACCAGGCAGTTTGTGTTGATCATTGATATTATTTATTGTTTTCATAATTTGAGCACAAATATACAGCTGTCCTGCACTATTTAGGAGATCTCCACTGTTTATGAAATGTTGTTTTCTGAAATCTAGCTGGACAAATGTTAATTTGGGTAGCACTTTGTTATTTTGTGAAGCAGTGTGTTAGCTATTTTTGATTTCTTCATTAACACAAGACATCTTTAAAAAATGCGTGCTGGTTCTGCTTATTGCGGCTCAGCTACACTATATCGGCGATTGCTGCGCATACAAGTTCTACACATATGCATACACCACCATTACTCTACCACACAAACATAGGGTTTACACTCATCTGGTGTGAGACGTTCCCCTTAGGGGGGGGGGGGGGGGGGTTGTCCACCAGGGACCGAATGGTACAATAACCCTGGGTTTGGTGTGGAGCGGCAGAAGGGTAAAGTGAACTGCGGTCGTCATCATGGGGTTGTGGACCACTACGACTGTTGCAAGGACAGAGCCCCTCAGTTGTCTCTAGGTTCTTGGTTAACATACAAAAACGAGGTGTATGGAGTTTGAAAGACATTGGAAGGGAGAGATGGTGTTAGATAAGCAAACCCTTGGACATGACGGACGTTAGTGCACAGGGAAGTGCCATGAACAGTGATGAGTAAGGATCCAGTGGGTAACGGGGTGGGGATGTCAGTAGGCTGGTGAAGGAAGTGATTAGCAACTCTAATTTGTGGGGGTAGGTTTTTAGTTATTGATTGGAGGTGTCAGTAAACAAGAACAGAAATTCGTTCAGTTCAAACATTATAGCTAGTCACAGTAGAGTGTCCAGGATTGTTGCTTTGCGGATTTTGGGGAGTATGTAGAACGTCAGTATGCATGCTGTTGTTTGAGTTAGGAGGGAATAGACTCAATGAGAGATCCTGAGAAGGGCCTACGGATTTTAGTAGGGATAGGAGGTTATGTTGGACTTCGAGGATGGGATCACTCTGGCAGAGCTAGTAGGTGGAGGAGTCAGGCAGTTGACAGAGGCCTTCCATCAGGTAGACACTATGACTCATCACACCAGTGGTGGAGCCGTCATCTGCAGGGAAGACGATTAGGTCTGTATCTGTTTTCAGAATGCCTATGACTGTCTTTTCTTCTGCCATAAGGTTAGAGTTCTAAGGAAGGGACCTGTGGCATGATGGTGAGGCTTAGTTGGAGATAAGGAATTCCTGGAAGCTGACTAGTGATGAAAAGGTGGGAGGGTCACAGCTCGATGGTGGTATGAACTGGAAGAGGCAAGGTTCAATGTTGGTATTTGGTCTCCATCAGTTTGTGTTGCTTCACACTGGCCACTACAGCCATGCCAACCCATGTGCTTGTCACCCTTCTTCCTGCATTCCTTGCCAGCAAACTGCCCACCTCCCTCCAAGTCAGTAGCCCCTCTACTCCTCCCCCATGCCACCTGCATCCCTATCTCTCTACCTGCCCCACCCAACACTACCCCCACCACAACCCGGTTACCTGCTGAAAATAAAATCATTAGCACTGTTAGTCTAGTGGGCACCATGTCGGGCGTGTGTGTGTGTGTGTGTGTGTGTGTGTGTGTGTGTGTGTGTGTGTGTATGTGTGTGTGTGTGTGTGTGTGTGTGTGTGTGTGTGTAAGTCTCAATCATGTCGCGTCAAGTCTTGGTAGATAAAATGTGAAGTTAATTGTTATGTTGGAAGGGCTGGATGAGGCACATAAACTATGATGATTTTCATCTGCAAATTAACATCTTCACTGAAACTGTACAAACCTGGGTCTCCTAAAAATTAATACCCCAAAAACTATTTCAACAATCAGCTGAGCCACAAATAGTATGAAAAATCAAGATGAGAATTAGAAGTGTTTATGGCTAAATCAACAGCCATCAATGGAATTAGTACTCTATCGTGCCATTTCCCATTACACAGTGTTATATACTTATATGTGGTGAGTGTGCTTATGTCGTTCATCCAAGCCTCACACCTCAGTAGTGTGTTTACATTTTACGGCATGCTGTTACAGCTGTTGCTGGTAAGTTCGGACAAAGTTATTTGTGCCCTGTTATACAGTTAGAAAATTTAGTAGTTTTCAGCCTTGTTTTGAACTGTTTGAGGCGAAATAACAATGTCATAAACTGCTAATTAAGTAAGTGTACAGCACTGATACATTTCATCCTCTTGGAGAAGTTCCTGAAGTTGACAAACAGTTGACAAACAGGGAATAATCTAATAATTGTCAGCACTGGCTACCTCACCCACTATGCTGTCACCAATACTGTGCCAACTGCCAAGGCTACAGAATTTGCTAGGTCCCTTTTAAATATAATGAGTTTTTTGGCTACATTTCGAATATTCAACTTGCTGACTGTCAAAGATATTACTGAAGTGAGGAGGATTTAATGCAGTTCCTCCACTTGAAATACCATCTGGGTTCAGTTTTACATTATCTCAGGCACTTTGTGAGAGCACCAAAAACTAACATAGTCAAAATACACAAAGTACTTTTAAAATGAGCTTATTGCATCAGAACACATACGAAATTAACTTGGATTTAGTGCCCAAAATATTTCATAACACTAATGCCACACTGACTCTAAAACTGAAGCAATACTAACACAATACTATCAGTTGCAGTACTGATACAATACTAACTTGAATCAGTTACCACTGTTGCTGCTCATATAAGATCCAACATTATAAAGCCACATTACATATCATTTAAATTGAACATAACTGCATTTACAAATGGAATTTCTGTCCTTTCACAACATTCATTGTGGAATTTAGCTTCACAAGTCTTGATGATGTTTCTGTAACAATTAGTATGTGAAATATCAAAGTTTTCATATGAAAATTTCATGCAATGTACATCAATAACAATGTCTTAATTATTTCTGTTACTTAGTTTGCAACTACAGTATAACTTTTATTTTCTTCTTCTTCTTCTTCTTCTTCTTCTTCTTATCTCTCTCTCTCTCTCTCTCTCTCTCTCTCTCTCTTTCTCTTTAATGGTGTTAACCTTTCACAGTACTTGTTAATCACAACACAATTTATTCCATATTTTCACTAATTTAACATACAGAATTCATGCAGTAGTACCTACAATTTAAAATTATTTAGTTTTTAGTTTTCAGTAGGCATATTTTCACTTAAAAAATGTGGATAATTGTGGCATGAGTCAACAACAAGAATGCATTCAACATAAATATTATTCATTTGCTGTGAAACCACAAACTGATTGGTTCATGACTTAGATTCTAATCTGTTTGAACTTCCCTCTCACGTTGTAAGTGAATTTGACTTGTTAACTTTTTCATGTCAAACTAAATAGAACACCGTGGTATGGTACGACACAAAATCGTGATGGTGCAAACTCTGAACCTCTACACTGTATGTGTCAGAACATTGTAGTCTACATGGATCAAGTGCTTAGCAGACCTACTATTGTAATTCTGCAAAGCTGAAGTACTAACCCATCATTCACACCCATCACTCTGCAAATTCTGAGTGTGGAAGTACTACAAAAATAATATTTGGGAGAAATGATTAACCTTGTAAATCAACCAAAGACAACTCTTCTACAATATTTATATATTGGGACCAATGTCCCTTGTGGTCTGGTCCCTTCAATCCCACAAACCATCCATCTTATATACTGTTGATGTCCAGTGTCCTCTAACTTCATATTGTCACAGGAGAGGCTGTGTAGTGCAGTCTCTGTGGTATAGTGTTTGTGATCCTAGACTGTTGCATAGGAGGGCTTGAATTCAAAACTCATCTGAACTGTGAAATTTAAATTTCGATATTCTGTTCGAGTACAGTCTAGATGTATCCACAAATGTTAAGAATCATTGTACTGGAATGTTCTGTCATTGTATATATAGCGTATGTGTTCTGGCTGGAGGCAGTTCACTCCGCACTCTTTTATGTGTAAGTGCTTAATAAACCTTCATTAAGTGAAGATAGTGTTCATCATTCATTTAGTTACACCTTCTTCTACGTGACATTATCCCGGTGGAGGCACTGGGTATTGGAACCTGTAGTAATGCACATTATCGACGACACAGTGGCTCCTATCAGGCCACAACAGGGCCACTGTTTACGTGGCGAGAAACCTAAGTTCTAGCCATATTCAACAAGTCGCAATCTATCAGAGACAGAAGAAGATATTATGACGACAGCAACTGTGTACCACCACATGAAACATCCTTCCGGGTTCTCTGGTGACAATGGCCAAGATCCAAACAAGTGGCTGTAGGTATATGAGCATATAACCAAATTTAACAAATGGGATGACATCGTGTGTTTGGCTAACGCTTTTTTCTAATTGGAGGGCATTGCCAAGCAATGGTATGAGAACAATGAGGAGAAGTTCACAAGCTGGGAAGTATTCCAGGTGGAACTTTGCAAGTATTTCAGCAACACACAACGACAGAAGTGCAGTGCTGAAAGTAAATTAAAGTGCAGGACACAGCATCCAGGAGAAATTACAGCATCCTACATTCAAGACATCTTGGAGCTGTGTAAAATAGTAGATCCTAGAATGAAGGAGGAAGATAAGGGCCGGCAGCAGTGGCCAAGCGGTTCTAGGTGCTTCAGTCTGGAACCACGAGACTGCTCCAGTCACAGGTTCGAATCTAGCCTCAGGCATGGATGTGTGTGCTGTCTTTAGGTTAATTAGGTTTAAGTAGCTCTAAGTTCTAAGGTACTGATGACCTCATATGTTAAGTCTCATAGAGCTCAGAGCCATTTGAACCATTTGAAGATATGATTACACATCTCATGAAGCGTGTTGCAGAGGACATGAATCAAGCCCTAATCTTGGAGCAGGTTTTGACAGCAGAGTTCAAGCCATATTCCACAGGTCGCAATCTATCAGAGACAGAAGAAGAAGAAGATGTTATGATGACAGCAACTGTGTACCACCACATGAGACATCCTTCCGGGTTCTCTGGTGACAATGGCCAAGATCCAAAGAAGTGGCTGAAGGTATATGAGCATAGAACCAAATTTAACAAATGGGATGACATCGTGTGTTTTGCTAACTCATTTTTCTAATTGGAGGGCGTTGCCAAGAAACTACAGCATCCTACATTCAAGACATTTTGGAGTTGTATAAAATAGTAGATCCTAGAATGAAGGAGCAAGATAAGGGCCGGCCGCAGTGACCAAGTGGTTCTAGGCGCTGGGACCACGTGACTATTCCAGTCACAGATTCGAATCTTGCCTCAGTCATGGACGTGTGTGCTGCCTTTAGCTTATTTAGGGGACTAGTGGACTGATGACCTCATATGTTCAGTCTCATAGTGCTTAGAGCCAGTTGAACGATTTCAAGATATGATTGCACATCTCATGAAGCGTATTGCCGAGGACATGTATCACGCCCTAATCCTTAAGGGGGTCTATGACAGCAGACGACCTCATAAAATGGTGACAGTATATCGAGACAATGCGTCAAAAAATAACTACACGCAAGAGGTTTGAACGGCTTCCAAACGTCATATCGATGTTTGTGATAGAGAAAGGAACTGATTTCACAAGTTTTCTTCGTCAGATAGTGAGAGAGGATGTTCAGAAGGCACTTGGATCGCACGGCGGCAAAAAACTGAGACGCTTCAAGAGGTCATAAGGGAGGAAGTGGAACAGACATTGAACCCTATCTCTCGTCTGTCATTTCCCTTTAAAACGGTGAAAAAGTCGAGATACAGACGGAGTTACGTTCCTACAATGCCACATGTGGAATCTATTTGGGCACCAAGAAAGACTGACGTCTGGAGGACCCAGGATAACCAACCAATATTTTTCCACTGCGGACGACCGGGACATGTGGTGCGCTATTGTCGAGAAAGGCGGCAGATATTTGATGACTATCGCGCCGGAAGTCAACAGACCAATCTTAGCCGACGCCAACTCCAGGAAGGCAAAGACGAATAAGAAGGTGTGGGTGCAGGACAACGTAGGTCACCATCGCCGGAAGCTAGCCGCTGGAGAGGACGCTCCCCAACACGCCGGTCTAGGACGCCATCGCCGTTTAGAAGCTCCAGCCAGTCACCTAGCAGTCGCAACCTGGAAAACTAAAGGGTGCGACCTTCCCTCGAGGTGAGTCTACGGAAGAGAAAAATCTTCCGCCGTCGCTCACTACAAAAATGACAGGAAACTACGTCGAAATCCTCATGGATGTCCGACCAGCCCAAGCTCTTGTGGACTCCGGAGCATCATATTCAGTGGTTTCGGGGAAGTACCGTCGCCAGCTGCAGAAAAGCGTATTTCTCGACAGCAAAACATTTCTGCTGAAGGTGGTTAATGGGAAATATGTAAAACCCACAGGAGGATGTGTCATTCTTGTGGGTGTAAGTGCCCATACACAGCGCTTAGAATTCATCACCTTACATGAGTATAGTCATGACGTCGTTCTCGGATGGGACTTTTTGAAAGCTTCTCAGGCAATTATAGATTGTTGTCGCTCGAAGATCATGCTAGACGAGATTAGATACGGTGGACAGGGAGATGCACATCCGAATGTGTGGAGACTATGTGTGCTGGATGAAGTGATCATTGCTGCGGTCAGCGCTAGAAAGATAACTGTCATGTGTCATGCCATGCATCATTCCACGGATCTTGTAGTGGAATCTAAGAGAAGCGTACCACTGAAGAATAACTTGGTCATCCTAGCCTCTGTCGTCTCGTTTAAGAAGGTATTCGGTGAATTGTGGATAGTTAACTGTCACTGAGAACCGCAGATCCTTCCAAGACGCATGTGTGTAGCAAACGCCGAGCTGTTAACTGCCGAACATCTGAGCATCATAGAACCTCCCATGCCGAGTCTGTGGGCGAAATTGGTGCTATCACTACGAGAGAATATCAGCTAGACTATCACCAGATCTCACTAAGGAACAACAGAGGAACCTACTTGCAATTCTTCAAGAGTTCTCTGAATGCTTCAAACCACAGGTGAAGAGCAAATTAGTCAAATCGACAGTGCAGCACCGGAATAGCACTGGGGACCTATCAACCAATAAGCCAGATAGCATACCTTATGTCAGCAACGGCACGACGAATATTTCTCGATAAGGTAGAGAAAATTAAGATTAGAAGGGAAGTAGGCTAAAAGGCTATTTCCTAGAAGAGGTGAAAAATGACATCATTTAGCTTTCACAGCGCCCATGGTCGTCACCAGTGGTTCTTGTCAGAAAGAAGGACGGCAGTTGGATCTTTTGTGCTGATTACAGGAAACTTAAATAAGGTAACTAAAAAGGACGTTTACCCCCTTCCACGAACTGACGATACACTAGATTGTCTGAAGTGGGCTAAGTTCTTCTCAACCATGGACATGTTCCCGTGATACTGGCAAATCGAGGTAGATGAAGCCGATCGTGAGAAAACTACAAACAGAGAATGTCTTGCTGTGATCTGGGCCATGTGCAAATTTCGACAGTATCTCTATGGAAGGCTATTCACAGTTGTTACAGACCATCATTCACGTTGTTGGTTGACAGGTCTTAAGGCTCATAGTGTACAAAAGTGTAAAAAAAACACCAAGATGCCGACTGTCTCTCAAGAAATATCCTGTGCAAGACCATCAGGACTTTGATGAAGATAGTGACTGTCTCGCTGTACTCCAGGATCTCTCTGCTGAGCTGAACGAGGACGCCAAGATATCTCAGATTATGCTTGACTTAAACCGGTCAGAGAATGTGAAAGAAAAGCAAGAAAAACTTTCATCCGTTAGGAAAGATGTGGCTACCAGTGATTACTAAGCATGTGTGCTTAGATATTCTACAGAAATTCCATGACACACCTGAGGCCAGACATTTAGGATTTATTAAGACATAGGATAGGACGCGCAAGAGAGTTTTCTGGCCAGGTTTATTTAGGAGTGTCCGTCACTATGTGTCGCACTGTCGAGAGTGCCAGAGGGGAAAGGCAGTTCCTCAGAAACCACTTGACCGACTCATACCAATTCCACCAGCCGAAACGCCTTCCCAGCGAGTTGGGATTGACTTCCTCGGACGATATCCAATATCTGCTGGTGGCGATAGATGGATTATTGTTTGCACTGACGAACTGACACGCTATGCCATTAAAAAATCCGTCGAAACAGCCGGAGCGTCCCAGATAGCCAAATTCATCATGGAAGACATTATAGTAAAACACGGTGCTCCAAGCACGTTTTTTACGGATCGAGGGAAAGTTTTTCAATTGAATTTTGTGACAGAGATAAACCACTGGCGCAGAATTACTCATCACATGACGACTGCCTACCATTCGCAAAATAACAGGCTTAATAAGACCTTGGCCAACATGCTATCAATGTTCTTCGATGTTGAGCAGAGCAACTGTGATGAGGTGCTACCTTTCGGACGTTTGCCTACAACACTGCCAAACAAGATGCAACATGATTCACGCCATTTTTCCTGGTGCATGAGCGTAAGGCGGCTACGACGATGGACACGGTGTGTCCATTACATCCTGATGATATGGAAAATGACTACATGGGCCAGGTGTTAACCAGAGCAGAGGAAGCTCGACAGTTAGCTCGACTCCACACGCTGCAGGCTCAAGAAAACGATTGCCAAAGGTATGACGTGAGCCACCGCCCTGTCGTCTACCAGCCTGGTGACGTCATCTGGATCTTCACTCCTGTTCGGAAAGTGGGTCTCTCTGAGGAGCTCCTCAGGCCCTACTTTGGACCTTATGAGGTTGTAAGACAGTTGTCTGACGTTACTTATGAAGTTGAAGATTTCAACCCCGACACAAGACGACGAATGGTCTGTGATATGGTCCACGTCCTTCGAATGAAGCCCTATAAGGATCCTATAGGTGAATGCCATAACAATTACGCTGGTGCTACGCAGTTGTGTGCTGATCGTTTCCCAAACAGACGACATCCAAAATAAAATATAGTTCGAAATTGCACTCAACGAGCGCGAAATGGATACATTCACCATCCACCTCGTCATCTCGAATACAATGAAAATGATGCTCGTTCTCTTATTGTTCTCGCCTGTGTTCTGGATCCCGAAATTAGTAGTTGTGCGATTCGGAGACAAATTGGAATACCAAAATTAACTGTTTTGAGGATTCTGAAGGCATATAATTATCGTGCTTATCATATCACACTGAAACAGGCATTAACGCTGAAAGATATGCAAATACGTCTGCCTTTCTGTCAATGGGCCTTGGAAATGATAAGAGGTGGCAATGATTTTCTTAGATACGTTATTATCACCGATTAAGCCACATTCAAAAACAATGGCGAATTAAATCGTCATAATTGTAATCCACACTGGCACAGACCCATTGACAATCAACATAAATGGTCGTTAACGTTCTGGTGAAGAATTTTAAACGGTTACTTGATAGGCCCGTATTTTTTTCACTGAAATGTTACTGGGGAATCTTATTTACAGCTTCTCCGTGATGATTTGTTAGAGCTAATGGAAGATGTTGAATTAGAAACTAGGCAATGAATGTGGTTCCAACAGGATGCAGCAGCTCCCTATTATGCTAAAAATGTGCAGAACGTTTTAAATTTACGGTAGCCTGATCGGTGGATAGGGTGTGGCACATCTTTTCTTGTGGGGTTATTTAAAAAATATTGTTTATGAAAGACAGACCCAATCTGCAGCGATATGGAGCAATGCATTCGAAGAGCGTGTGGGATGTGCTGCTCAAACCTGTGGACAACTTTCGCAGACGATTGAGTTTATGCACTGAAGCAAATGGGGATAATTTTGAACAATTTCTTTGCGGCTTATTTCATTAATTAAACACTGTAAATTGAGAGAGGCAAGGGGATTCACACTAATGAGGCACCCCAACATGTGAGAGGCAAGGGGACTCACACTAATGAAGCACCCCAACATGTGAGAGGCAAGAAGTACCCCATGGAACATCATTTTACTACGTCCATGTCGTTGTTCCTGGGTAACGCTAAAAGTAGGAGACAGTTCATTTTGTACAAAAGTAGCTTAACTTGAGTTAACGAAAGAATTGGGGCACATTTTTTATCGATTTGATGCGTCTTTCTCGGATAATTCTAAAAACATCAGAGTTCTTCCCCAATTTTACTTTTTTTCAAAATTTCAGTGCCATCTGTCAATGGTTTAAAAAATGTTTCAGACATAACTTGATTACTTTTTTATCGAGAATCCGAATCTGCAATAACAATTGGTGTTTCCATCTAAGATTTAAAAGTTGGCCCCCGTCCCACCCAAGGGGGCAGGGGCTGGAGGCCACGTGTATTATCATTTGATGTCCCCCTTTGAGCTTACGAACTTGTCTTACCCACTATTTTTACCTGATGTATAGTTTCCGAGATAATCTCATCTCAAACTTCAGATGAACCACCCTCTACATTAACTCTCTATCATCTAACACCAAATGTGTGCTCCTATCTTTTTTGGGACCACAAACAAGACATAGATGTGCATACTATTTGCTAGTTCAGTAGCCCTTCGTGACACATTTCATTTATTCCCTGTACCACTTCT
Organism: Schistocerca gregaria; assembly: GCF_023897955.1. NCBI lineage: Eukaryota > Metazoa > Arthropoda > Insecta > Orthoptera > Acrididae > Schistocerca > Schistocerca gregaria. The sequence goes on from NC_064931.1 coordinate 454,573,500, forward strand.
CCCTGCAAAAAGGCACAACATATACCTTAGCCACAAACCTTTCGTATGGTTTTATTTTTAAGTGAAGAATCAGAAAACTTGTCACTATTCCTTAGTGAGAGTTCCTTCAGTGTTTCCTTCTGAGCATCTGATAACTTTTGCAAAGCATGAACTTTCTCCCTTATCTTTTTTCGAATCTCTTACTGTTCTGTAACCACCTGATTCTCTTTGCCATTGTCTCTAAGAATTCTCTGTACCAAAGGTAAGCTATCTCAGGGCCCCCCCTTCACCTCTTCTAGAAAATAGCCTTATGACCTACTTCCCTTCTAACCTTGTTGCTCCATAAACAGTAGAACTACTGCATTCACACATATGTTCAAATAACCAAATTCAGTATTTACCACAGAACTAAATTAATTCAAACAGTCGACCCCAGTTATCAGACTAACACTGGGTTTAAGAGTAATTAAAAATGTGTGCTATATCAAGACATCGTTGAATTGCACTGGCAGGGTAACGTCATGTTCTATTGATTTGGACACCTTCCCTGTAGGTCCATATTTGAGACCAGAAACACTGTCATGTTCATTTTGTTTGGCAACACTGAAAAATATTCTTGCAATATTGCAGAAATTTTTGAACCACTGTCCTTTAATAAATCTCTCTTCCAAAACTCCTATTACTATTTTTACAATAGCGTTTACCTCAGGTGGCAAGGGTATTGGTTCTTACTCATATAACAAATCCTTAAATATGGCTTTTCCATCAAATTCTGGTGTCAGTACCAAATTCACTTCCTTTGCTCTTCCTACAGAATGACATTTAAATTCTTGAAGCATTCTTTCATGAAGCAAAGGGTCACAAATATCCTTGGCTTCTTCTCATTTGGCTTGGAGACAAACAGCTTTGCAGAATCGTTATCCGCCCTTATGGGCAGTTTGTACTTGAAATTACCATCGAATCCGAATTTATAAATAACGTCAGTTTCCTTCGAAGGCCCTCCTGCGCTTCTTAATTCCGTTGCTTGTTCAAGTCCTCTCATCTGCATTTCGGAAGTATTTGAAATATCATTATCTTCAATAGGCTGTTCTGCCATCCACAGTCCCCATAGTTGACTTTTCAGTAATATATAACCCCTTATTGTTGATATTACTGCAGGTTCATGTTCTTCAAACAGTTGTGGTATCCTGTTATTCTATGCCATGTTTACTCCATCAACAATATATTGTCACTGGAACTCCTGCATCCCTGGTGACGCTTCTCATCCTGCACTTCCAGCAAGTATATCACTCTGCTGCCAAGATCGCTAGAACACTCCATCTGACGCTCAGCCACTCTAATCATGGAACCTACAACCCCCAACTAACCGCACCCTGCACCAGCATTGTGAACTGTACAATCTGGATCATTCATTAAAAAAAATTTAAAATGGTGTACAAGAATTGATCAATCCTTCAGATAGTATGTCTATTCTACAATCTTTTAAAACACTTGCTATTGTGAAGGTTTCGTCTTTTCATTGTTTTAATTTTTGTGATTTATTTCATTTTTGATAATTATTTCATAAATACAATTGTGAGCAGCCTACATGGCAGTCTGTCAAGCAGTGGGATTCCCCAATTTCATTACTCTGCAGCTGTGTAAGTCAACTTAGGTAGTTCCCCCAGATGAATCACCCTGGCGAGTTCACCATATTAACTGCTTTGCATTCTGCATGCTCATACAAAAGTGAAAAACATTCCAGTCAATTTGGTGCCTCAGGTGGCGACAGTGGGCGATTTATAAGGTATCAAACAGTGCAGAACTGTGTAAAAGGAAACAGAAAACAGTGATATTGGTCTGATAGTGGTCCTAGTAGTCCCTAGAAAGAACGTAAGAGACGAAAACAAAAATATAGAAAATTATGGGAAACTAAACCTGAATTTAAAGGTTGGTTGTGGGGCGACGAATCATACTCTGAAAGTGCTAGATGTAGAATCTCTAACGTAACTACTGTGTCTGAATTGGGACATGTTAGAAAACATTCTAAAACTGAAAAATTATGTCAAGATATTGAAGTTTGTGTCATCTAAAGGCCAGACAATTTTGAATACATTTGTGGAATTCTGCAACTGAAATAATCAGGCTCACATTGCTAAAATTAAATAGACAGGATTCGTGGCAGAACACTATCTTCCTTTCGCTCTTGTAGATCATGTGGAGGCCTTTCACTGTTGTAAATCACTTGGAGGGTGTGGTTAAGAGTTGTTTATCTGATTCTAAAACAGCTCACGCTACACAGGTGCATCGCAGTAAACGTTCACAGATGGTAAAGAACATGGCAGGAGAGAGCCATAAGAACGAACATGCAGAAAAACTAAGACAAAATTCATTTTTTTACTGATGAGTCAACAAATATAGGATCTGTTAAAATGTCATATGTCATGGTTAGATACTTTGGTAAAGAAACAAATGAAATTAGAAGTAAAGTTTTTAATCATTGTGAAATTTTTAAGAAGGGTGAATATGATAAGGCAAACGAAGGTGAAACAAGTAAAACCTTAATGCTAATCCAATACTTTCATTCTCTGAGTCCAATGTTTCTGAAAGGAATGTTATAGGATCTGCTTCTGATGGTTGTGATCCTCCTCACTTCAGTGAAGTTTGTAAATGTGCTCCCAGACGATGTGAAAACCTAGCTAGGAACATTCGTAACCATTTTAAAGCTAATGCTAACAGAGAGGCACACTTGCATGAGTTTCAAAAGTTTTTAGATATAATAATTCATAAATTGTTGCATCAGTCTCAGACTAGATGGCTATCTTTGCGGGGCATTGCAGTCAAAATTTTAGAACAGTGCAATGCCTTGCATCTCTAGTTTGATTCTAAATAACCTAGGGAGAGGCTGGTTGCCGCAGAAGATATTCAGCGATCCCTCAATGATATTCGTTTTAAATTATTTTATTCATTTTTGGCTTATATTTTACTGAAATTTCCAGATGTAAATAAGCATTTCTGGAGTGGTAAAGTTGTTATTATTGACTTAAATGGAAATATTGTAGAAGGCTACAAGGAAGTGTCACTTTGCTAAATGGACCAGCAGTATGTAATAACTAGTAAGTTGACTGACATTGACCTCAACAACAGGTCGAAGTTTCTTCCTGACAGCCAAATGTATTTAGGAGTTGAAGTTTAGAATGCACCCAGAAAAAAGAAACGTATGATGAACAGGACTCCGTGAAAGACTTTGATGTAGATATAGGGATTTCACGTGGACAGAATGTCTTTGATGAAGATTTATTGTCATTGTTTGCACTTTTTGACACCTGAGAGTGCTCTATGAACCCTCTGGGATTCACAACAATTAATATTACTTGTAGGTTGTTCTTATCGGGGTATTATTTACGGTTACCAGTATTTGGGGAGGACAAATGTACAACTTTTAGCTTTTTTTCGTTTTGAGTCCTTTTTCTCCAATGAATTACACGTATGTAACATTGGGATTCAAGGTGATAGTACTGGTATGAGTAAGGTAAATGTATAATAACAGTTTTGCGTTCTGAATTAGTTTATTCCAAAACTTTTACAATAATGTAACAATAAACGTAGTTACATACATTTCTTTTAGTACTGGAATCTTCTGAAGCGGTTTCTGTCTTTGTTGAGGCACAGAAAAACTTGGCATTTTTGGCACTAAACAAAAGTATTCTGTTTCATGCAAATTTTGCGCCTTCCTTTCGCGTTATTCCACCGAGGGAAGTGGTAAAGTTTGTCCTTTTGGTATTCCAGCACTGGAGTTTCTGTAGTAGCAGGTTTCTTGACTTTTTTGGACGTATCTTCAGTACTTGGACAACCCCTCTTGAATTTTCTTTGTCTATCAGATATCAATGCATTTGCAAGATTAGCTTGAAACTGTCTGAGATAAAAATGTTTTTCAGACAGGTCCTTGCAGTCTTCTCTATATTTCAGCCAATTATAGACAACAGCTATTGCTATTGTGTGCTAGAAGATATACAAATATGATCTTCTTGATTTTAGGGGAAATTGTATAGCGATGTCAACGTATCATGAAGATCTGCTCCTCCAATATTAATTGTACATTTGGACAATGGATGGCCTAGGGACGAAAATATGTTCTTTCTTAGTTCTATCGCATCTTTTTGTTGTGTCCTTTGGCTCTATACCTGATAGGGAAATTATCAATGTAACACATTTGTTATCATACCATTTCACAATGATGAACTTGCCCGTTGCAATAACTTGTGACGATGTAGTGCCACATACTTGCTCTTTCATCAGCTTTTCATTAGGAAGAGTACATTGCTTGAATCTTTTATCTCTTATTGTGCCTATATAATAAATACCCCTCTTCAGTAGGCTCCCAGCACCAAGTTACGATGTGAAGAAATTGTCTGTGTAAACCCTAAAAAAGGGATTTTTTTTCCAATGCTGCAGTTAGCTTCATCACAACATTGTAACCAAGACCTTTTCCAGTGACATGCCTTGTTGCCTTGTTGCCTTAAAAGCTGCGCCTAGGTAAATGTCAGAATCATACAAATATCCTGAGGAACCAGCTCTAGCCCACATTTTGAATCCCAACCGTGTTGACTTCTTTTGTATATACTATTGAAGACTACTGCATCGTTTGAAATGGATCATTATTTCGTCAGCATACTGATTCTGCTCAGACAGTTTTCTCAGGCAAGTTTGTGAGAACAAAGTAAGCCAAGGTCGAATTTTCTGTAGCTTATCCTCTTTCTGTATGTCCTGTAAATGCAACAAATATACTAGTTTCTGGAAGTGGCTTTGAGCCAAACCCATTCGCAAATAAATACCTAAAAGCTGCTCCATCTCAGCTAGGGTAATGTCAATAGTTGTGCCCAGTTTCTGAATACCATAAGTATTAGTTGGTTGAATACAGAGCTCCAGCATTTCACATGTCACAAAATATCTGAAGTACTGCAAAGGGGTGAGCACTTCTTCATGTTCGTCTTCTGGAAGCTGCACAAATGGATGAATTTCTGCAGTAAATTCATCATCGTCCCTCCACAAGTCTCTATCTTCTGGAACATCCTCAGGATTTACTGAATCAAAAACAGCTGACTGTTGCAACATCTCTGGAGCAGAAGCTTCTCTGCCGTCATGATATGTGCTACCATTAGTCGGAATTTCATCATCATCCTCATCACAAAGTTCAGAAAAATCACTTTCATCAGGATTATTTAGAACCTCTAGAATGTCATCGATCGTTAACTGGAAATGAAATAAAATACCTAAACATCACAATACGAACATTCATAAACATAACCCTAAAAATCCATAGTTACACATACGTTACATGAGTTGATTTCGACCTTCCTAGTGTATTTCAATACGCAGAACGAAAATAATACAAATAACTGGTCCACTAGTACCTATTTAAAGGGGAAATAATTAATATATACAGATTAAAAACATTTAATCCAGATACCTTGCGCAACATGATAGCGACCAACTTCTGCCTAAGACGCTACAAACATGGTCAAATATTATATTTCAACAGTAGTTCCAATTATTACTCATAGAATTCGCTGCATAGCTTGTAAAAATGTGTAACAGTGGGAATAGGTGAACCAGCATTGGCTAAACGCCAGTAAAACCCATATAAAACTTACGTTACATATATGTAATCGGAGGTACCAGAGGGTCAAACAAAGAAAGAAAAACAACTCCCCTTCTTTTACCTCTTATGTCAAAATTTCCAAGAACAATCTGTATAGATGATAACAAGCATTTATAACAATTCTATTACGACTGGATAAATTTTCCTATCGAAAAAATAGACGAAAATTTTAAGAACTGTACAGAAGTGGATATTTTGGCGTAACATACTCAACATAAAAACATTATTTGGCAAGAGAGAATTCCCAGCCCTACTAGAGTTGGCGCTCTCCTGTTTATCCCTTCCACATTCGAATGCTGCCTGCAAAAGAATTTTTAGTTAGAAAATGATGTAAAAGCGGAAAATGGGAATAGGCTATTTACTTCCACAGTGAATGGATGTTTGCTTGCCAGCCAGTGTGTTAGCAGCAGCAGCCTCATGCAAAAATTTTGTATCTAATGAAAATATGCTCAGTAGCATGAAGAAAACGCAGTTATGTGCTGGGTTATCTGCTTAGAGTTCGTTTATTCCTGGCCCTCCAGAGGCGGAAGATGATGCTGATATGATGATGATGATGATGATGATGATGATGATGATGATGATGATAATGATGATGCATTCCATTTTTAAGTCTTCTTCCAAGGTAAGCAACAAGGAAAAAAATTGTATATGAATGAATGGTATACATAAAAAAATTAAAATGTGGAGATGTTAACGTGGAATAATCAAACACATCTACTTTCATGTAGTACCAGTATAAAGCCGCAGACGAGATGAGCCACCTCTTCTCAATGTACTGTAACAATCATAATAATGCTCTAATTCCGTTATTCTTGACCATAAGCATGTTGTTGTTGTTGTTGTTGTCTTCAGTCCTGAGATTGGTTTGATGCAGCTCTCCATGCTACTCTATCCTGTGCAAGCTGCTTCATCTCCCAGTACCTACTGCAACCTACATCCTTCTGAATCTGCTTAGTGTACTCATCTCTCGGTCTCCCTCTACGATTTTTACCCTCCACGCTGCCCTCCAATGCTAAATTTGTGATCCCTTGATGCCTCAAAACATGTCCTACCAACCGATCCCTTCTTCTAGTCAAGTTGTGCCACAAACTTCTCTTCTCCCCAATCCTATTCAATACCTCCTCATTAGTTACGTGATCTATCCACCTTATCTTCAGTCTTCTTCTGTAGCACCACATTTCGAAAGCTTCTATTCTCTTCTTGTCCAAAGTAGTTACCGTCCATGTTTCACTTCCATACATGGCTACACTCCAAACAAATACTTTCAGAAACGACTTCCTGATACATAAATCTATATTCGATGTTAACAAATTTCTCTTCTTCAGAAACGCTTTCCTTGCCATTGCCAGTCTACATTTTATATCCTCTCTACTTCGACCATCATCAGTTATTTTACTTCCTAAATAGCAAAACTCCTTTACTACTTTAAGTGTCTCATTTCCTAATCTAATTCCCTCAGCATCACCCGATTTAATTTGACTACATTCCATTATCCTCGTTTTGCTTTTGTTAATGTTCATCTTATATCCTCCTTTCAAGACACTGTCCATTCCGTTCAACTGCTCTTCCAAGTCCTTTGCCGTATCTGACAGAATTACAATGTCATCGGCGAACCTCAAAGTTTTTACTTCTTCTCCATGAATTTTATTACCCACTCCAAATTTTTCTTTTGTTTCCTTTACTGCTTGCTCAATATACAGATTGAATAACATCGGGGAGAGGCTACAACCCTGTCTTACTCCTTTCCCAACCACTGGTTCCCTTTCATGCCCCTCGACTCTTATGACTGCCATCTGGTTTCTGTGCAAATTATAAATAGCCTTTCGCTCCCTGTATTTTACCCCTGCCACCTTTAGAATTTGAAAAAGAGTATTCCAGTCAACATTGTCAAAAGCTTTCTCTAAGTCTACAAATGCTAGAAACGTAGGTTTGCCTTTTCTTAATCTTTCTTCTAAGATAAGTCGTAAGGTCAGTATTGCCTCACGTGTTCCAACATTTCGACGGAATCCAAACTGATCCTCCCCGAGGTCTGCATCTACCAGTTTTTCCATTCGTCTGTAAAGAATTCGCGTTAGTATTTTGCAGCTGTGGCTTATTAAACTGATAGTTCGGTAATTTTCACATCTGTCAGCACCTGCTTTCTTTGGGATTGGAATTATTATATTCTTCATGAAGTCTGAGGTATTTCGCCTGTCTCATACATCTTGCTCACCAGCTGGTAGAGTTTTCTCAGGACTGGTTGTCCCAAGGCCGTCAGTAGTTCTAATGGAATGTTGTCTACTCCGGGGGCCTTGTTTCGACTCAGGTCTTTCAGTGCTCTGTCAAACTCTTCACGCAGTATCGTATCTCCCATTTCGTCTTCATCTACATCCTCTTCCATTTCCATAATATTGTCCTCAAGTACATCGCCCTTGTATAAACCTTCTACATACTCCTTCCACCTTTCTGCCTTCCCTTCTTTGCTTAGAACTGGGCTGCCATTTGAGCTCTTGATATTCATACACTTGGTTCTCTTCTCTCCAAAGGTCTCTTTAATTTTCCTGTAGGCAGTATCTATCTTACCCCTAGTGAGATAAGCTAAGTGAAAAAAAGTTTAGGATAAGATTGAAATTATGCTGAAAGTTTTTCGGAAGTTGCTACATACTTTCACTTTGAATGACTGGATGATAACTGGATGGGTAATTTTCGCTCCATTTTAAGGAGAAGCGAGTTTCTCATAAATTTCATTATTTCTGACATCATATCTCCTGAAGTATTTACTGTACAGTGATGTTATGTTGCAGGTACATTCAGTGATTGTGTAGATACTATATGCAAAATGTGTTACGAATAGCATCAGCAGTAAAGACCAGTGATAAATTAAAACCTCACACCTCATGTTTTATTGCATGTCAGTGTAAGCAGAAGCTAGTTTTTGAAACGTCTAAATGCCCATCACATCGTACCCCCCTGAACATTGTGCTGCACAGTGATATAATTTTGCAGATACATTCGGTGATATATATAGATAACGTGTGCAAAGTGTTATGCGACTAGCGTTGGTGTTAAAAAAGTAAAAAATTAAAACGGCATAGCAGATGCTGAAATTTCACCACATGAGCAGTGAAAATACTTTTTTCTTCCCTCATTTCATGGGGGCTGTTAGCGAGAAGAAGTTACCTAAACATTTGAAGTTAAATGTGAACTTTGTTGGAAGTCTCTAAATGTTTTCATTTTCGAGTAATGGATGAAAAAACTGGAATATTTAAGTGCCATCAACTTCAAGACAAATACTTACTTCGAAATTGTAATATTTATTTTATCATGTTAAACATAACTTACTCTTAATGAGTTGATTATGTTAGCATGTAAAATTTTTAAATCCAGTCAATAATTACGCGAAATATTCAAAATGACTTTCTTGTTGCTCCTGGAAGCCGTAAGATAGGTCACCTGCAACAAGAAGTCCATGACAGACATCAAAAAACGGATTTTATATTGTAGATTGTAGATACCTGCGATCCCTTAGCGAAATATATGAAAATTTCATTTCAATTATGCGATCCAGTAACGCTGAAAGTCTGACAATGCTGCTCGGCACTATCACGGTATCCCCTGCAGTCTGTAAGTTGTTTGCTAGCTTCGGCAGAGTGGCATTTATTGTCGGAGACCTGCAGTATGTGTACTTATGATGCGACTTCACAGAAGGGAATGTCTATAGTGGAGTTATCAATATGCCACCCGCACAGTCGAACAGTGGGCCAATGTCCTTTTCACAGATGAATCACAGTTTGGTTTGGAGAGTGATTCACGTCTGGAGGGCATGTGGAATACAAATCAGTTAAGTTGAAAAAAACCAACATTTTTGTCTACTTTATGCATGTTGCAGCTGCTTATGTTCTGTATTCTCTGCATTGTTTCTACTTTACTATTACCTGTTTATATTGTTTTGTAGAAAAATAAATCCAACCATTCAAAATTTCTGTTTGTTGTTTTAATTTTGTTTACCAGTGTAAATTGTAATGTGCAATTTCCATATGCAGTGCCAAGATAACAATGGAGATATAACAGAGGTTTCTTACCTTTCATCTCAGTGACTAATGTGGTGCTGTTGCAAAAATTGCTCTTCGTGTTATTAGGTGCTCACTACAAGAAGAGCTGACCACTAATAGTAAGTAGGCTCATTTAGGCATTGCAAAGAGAGCAAATTTGTCAACTATCTCTACTGGTGACCAAACAACAAAATAGGTGAAATATGCGTTAAAATAATGCAAAGATTTCTGGCCGTCAAAACTGTCTTGAAGCTGTGCATGCACAGTACAGACAGTTTTAATATGGTTGCCCTCATTTGTGATACCTTTACTTGAATGTATTTAAATTTTTTATCTATAATCTATGCATGAACCTACCTCACTGCATTCAACCTCTTTGCACAGGATGTCTTTCTGTCATAAAACTAGCCAAGGAGTTTAAAATAGGGGAAAATCACTTTACACTGCAAAACTGAAATCACTGCCATCTGCACATCACCGTATTGTAGAGTTAGAAAGACAGATTATTACTTTACTTGAAAGTCCTGTACATAATGTTTGGCTGCATTACGTAAGAAAGTATCTTTGCAGAACTGATATGGAGTAAGTTCGAGATGTAATTTATAAAGGACATTGTGAAAAGTTGGCATACATAGTCTCGTCCGATGGTATAAGGTAGTATTTCTAAAGAAACTGATGTTTATTGTGGTGTGATAGCTCCTGTAGGGAAACATTCTCTTATAGCAACGTGGCTGGTCTGATATATTCTTGAATCCAGTTTTTCTTTTATTTAATTTAAAAGTTCATTTCATCTGATACACAAGTGAATCTGCCTGATATTGCGAGAGTCAAGTAGTACATTATTGGACTGAAAAACAATATTGGTTATTTGTAGTTTAACGTCTCATGTTTTGTATGGCTGTTGTACGAGCTACAAATAGTGGTTTCCAATAATTTTGCATCTTTTAACAAGGAAGGGAAATCAGGTGGTAAATTCCTATGGGATCAAATTGCTAAGAGCATCGATCCCTAGGATTACAAACTACTTAATCTAACATAAACTAACTAAGGACAAAACACACATCCATACCTGAGGTAGGACTGAAACCTGTGACGGAAGGAGCCCCCAAACTTTAGCAAGGCGCCACAGATCATGTGGCTACCCCACGTATTATCTGTTAACAACACATAGTTTTGTAATCCAATGTATTTTAATGCAATGACAGTTTGACAAAGCACAGTTATCAAGTACTCTTTCTTGCGTCCACGCAACTGTTTCTATTCTAAAAGAAAGTTAACACAACTGAAGAAATTTAAAGGAAATGTCCTTGAGGTTATGTTTTGCTCCCTTTAAAAATAAATCTGCTTAATTTCTTCAACCACACAATGAACTGTTTCTGCTCTAGTCCCAAACTGTACCCTTTATTTAAACCACACTACAGAACTTTTTGAACGTCTATAATATTTTATAATTTGTTAATATCAATATGAATTACGCAGCTACATTATATTCCAACATGTTCGCAGTTTCAGATTGTAGGTCTTGACCACAGCTTAATATATCCTGCTATCTGAGCAAGTATTATGATATTGCAAGCTACCAATAGAGACTTAGTTTGGAGAAACAAACATCTGAAATCCCACAATGGAAGCTCTGGAGGGTCGGACACATGTCTAATTATCGTGTTACTTAGATGTTGATATGTAATAGGCACTCTGATTGGGGGGTTCCTTCAGATCGGGACATGTTGTACTCTACATCAGGTGTAACTTAGTTGTCAATTTGTAATACTCATTCTGTCATGACCATTATACCGTACACGCTTCTCACTTTACAGCTAGTGAGATGAAGCTAGTATTGACAACATTATTGATTTTTAAGAATATTTTTAAATTGTTATGTAATAATTTATTTAATAAAAAAGTTGGGGGAAGTGAAACATTGTACAATCTTAGAAGAGGAGAGATAGTGCAGCCTCAGGGTAATGAAACGGAAGAGGCAAGCCAATTACAAGGCATGCCAGATGAAATTAGTATTATAAGTAAAGAGCATATTAATCGAAAGTCTGTAATGGAGAATGTACTGGAAAAATTGTATTTAATAGTAGATGAGAAAAGTGTACAAAATCAAATGGATGATAGCTATTTACCAAAATAATCTAATGTAGAAACTGAAGTTTTACAAGAAACCATAACTTTAAATATTAGCAATAGTAAAATTGGAGAGGTGGATTCTGATACAGATGACGTTAATGTTAATGATAGGTTAAATAAGGTGAATGGTGATGTCAGAGATGATGACTCCAACACTGCCATTGCAAATGAATCAACAAGTAGAACAATCAGATTAAGATATGGAACAGCAAAAGCCTATAGAATGTAATAATAAAAGTATGGTTGAAATATTAGTGGCGTTAGTTTCCAGGCAAAAAGAATTAAAAATAGGGCTAGAAGAAAAGATAGAACATGAGTAAAAAGAATTTTAAAAAATGCTAGGAGGAAAGATAGAACAGCCTGTGAAAAAGGAATTGAACATGAGAGTAAAGAATGGAGTCAGAAATTGCAAAAGCATAAGCAAGAGGTTCATCGTAATATTGATGTTAAGGTAGTGAAAATAAAAGATCCATGCAACCTCAAGATTATCACTGTATTGTCATTCAGGGATGAAGTCATTAAATTAAGTAAAGATCAGAGTTAACTAGACAAAACTTGCAAAGCCACCCATGAAAGGCAAAACAAACAAGTCGTAGACTTAAAGAACGAAAATGCAGTCCTTAGCCTTTAAGTATCACAAATACAAACTGTTTGTAGTGCTAATACAAATACAATTTACGGTCGTTTGAGATAAATAGAACTGAAGGTAGAATACATACCTCAACCAAGGGAGGTGAGTAAAAAAATATATATAATACGGGAATTGCGTCAAAGCAGAAACTAGAAATGGGTTGAACAGGAAAAACATAGGGGTGTTGTTTATATTACTGAACTAGTTAGTAATTACTGAACTAGTTAGTTTTTCTAGCAAAAGTAGTATATATCGTGTTGCTTTCATTCACTAGTCTGAGAGCATCATACCTGACAACATGACAGAATAGCAGGTAATCAAATTTGTAGACAGTCTTTTTGTATGGGTACACTTAATCATGGGGGACAGAAGCCAGTTACATATGTACAACATACCAAGAATTTGTTAGAGCATTCTTAAACCATTACTGGTCCAAAAGTACACAAAACAGTATAAGAACAGAAATATCTGAAGCTAGGAACTTTGAAAACAGAGGCTGGGATAGTTATAAGCAATTCTTTCAGCCCTACTGGGAAAAGAACCAGTATTTAACTGATCCTTGACGTGAATCTGACTTAGTAGAAATAACAGTTCTTAATTTTCCAGTGTCTGTACAGGAGAAACTAATTCATGTCAACAAGAGTGAAATTAACAACCTCATGTATATATATTTTAACAGCTGGATGTGCTTTCCAGCAACATACAAGTGCTGGAAAGCTGGCATAAAAGCAGGTGGCGTGCAGACCACCACAACGACCATAGCTTAAACAGGAATTGCACGGCAAACAATAACAAGGAGCAAGGTGGAATAAAGGAAGACAGACGTCATGATAGTAACTGTAGTCCATCTAGAAGGGGAAGAGGTGGATTTCAAAGGGGTTTTAGGACAGGAAATAACCATAATAGTAGCAGGGATATTATAACAGCAATGAGCAGCAAATCAGACAGGTATGGTACCAAGTTGATGAACTGTTGCTAATTAAGTCCAGACCGAAGTCCTCAAAAATTGATTCAGAAACCAAGAAGTTCCATGAAACATATGAGGGTGCATATAGGACAATTAAATTGACTCAGCCTAGTGCTGTGGAGGTGGCCAACCCAAAGACAGGACAGAGCAAAGGATTGTATAACATTGTTGATATCAAAAACTTTCATATGAATCAAGGAAACGTCAGGGGGGAAATGCACTCTTTGCATTGCTAGGTAGCTGAAACCTACCAGGTACCCAAGTTAACTAAAAGTTTACTTCCTTTCTTTTCACACTGTTAGTTCAGAATAGAATAGAATATTTCTATTAGCCTTTCAGTATTTTTCATACAATTGGCTTCATCAAAGTTTACAGACGGTTTTAGTTTCAGTATGATATTCAAATAGTTACAGAAAGGGGAGAAAAGGAACTAAAGACCTTTTCTTCAGCATTATGTAAAACAATGTTTTATACAGTAATTAAATACATACACAAAGAATCACAGTATATAACTAGCTTATATAATATCAAAACATTTTCTTCATACCTAAGGTAAAACATATATTTTGAGGATTAGTTTCTAAAAATTCTTCAGTTGTATAGAATTCGATGTTTTTTAGCCAGGTTTACAATGTATTCTTGTATTTATTTAGTGGAACTGTACAAGGTGAGCATGGTATCTTACTGAAAACCTTTATGCTTAAGTACTGATAGTTATTATGGACTACAGCAAGTCTTGTGGAAGGCAAGTCCAGCAGGTGACTGTTTCTTGTGTTGTGTGCATGCACATCACATTTCATGTTCAATTTTTTCAGATTTTTTCTAGCATATATTAGACAGTTATATATATGTGCATGCTTGGCACTGTCATTACGCCAAGAGATTTAAAATAATTTCTGCAGGACTCTCAGGGTGCTAACCCCTCCATGTACCTGATTGCTTCCTTCTGCCATCTGAAAATACATTCAGCCCCTGTGGAGTTACCCCGAAGCAATATTCCATACTGCAGTTGGGAATGACAAAAAGCATAGTATGAGTGGAGTAGCAATTGCTTGCTCACACTTTTTCTTAATTTATACAATAAGAAAAGTACTCATGGTAGTTTACTACATAGATAATGGGTGTGTCCTTCCCATGACAGCTTTTGGTCTATGATTTGTCCAAGTAATTCCACTGCTTCGTTTTCATTTTCAGTTACTTTGAGATTAAATGTTATTTGTTCTGTTTTTGTTTGATTTATGCACAGTTGGTTAGCCTGACACCAGTAATTAGCCATTTGCATCATTTCTCTATTTTTGTCCAGTACACTCTGTAAGTTCTCTCCTGTACTTATTTATGTCATATCGTTAGCATAATGTATGTTCTTACACGGTATGTAATTCGAGAAGTCATTAACATAGACAATGAACAGAAAAGGTCCAAGAACAAAGCCTTGGGGTATTCCTCTTTTTATAGGGAGTATTTCTGACCTCTGTTTATTTGCATATACAAGTTGTAACCTATTGCTTAGATAAGATCTGAATAGTCGGAGTGTGTCATCTCCAATGCCATAGTATTTTAACTTTTTGATGAGTATGTTATGTGACACTGAGTCAAAAGCTTTACTTAGGTCCATAAGTGTTCCAGACATTGATACCCTTTTTCCATACCCTTCATAAACACTACTTACCAAAGCTTCTACTGTTTTTACAGTTGGCAGGTGTGACTTGAAGCAAAACTGTTGTTCATTTAAAATTTTGTTGGTTTCAAAATACCTGTATATCGGGTTATGCACACAATTTTCTACTAACTTGGATATGATTGGTACTATTGAAATGGGTCTGTAGTTATTTGGGAGGTTTCTTTCGCTTTTTTTACACACAGGCAATGTAACTGTGAGCTTAAGACAGTTGGGGAATATTACTTCATCAAGTACTCTATTTGATAGTGAGAGAAGTGGCATTTCAATTTCTTTTGCTATACATTTAATGATGAGATTACTGAGTCCATAATAATCTTCTGTTTTGGAATTACTTAATTTGTTTATTGACTTATGAATATCATTTAATGTGATTCAGGTCCAAGTGAACTTCTCACTTCTTGTCTGTGTTGCACAAGTGAGCAATGCTTCAGCATCCGAGGCAGAATTGACGGGTGGGGTGGTGACGCTATTTACAAATTATTCATTGAGGATATTGCAGGCAATAGGGATACTCCTTTCCTTATTGGTATTATTAATTTCCCTTTTAATGACAGTCCAGGCAGCTTTACATTTATTTTTAGAATTTAAAATATATTCATCTTTTGCACAGTTCTTAGCATTTTTTATTTATAATCTGTAAAGGTTTTTCATTTTAGTGTAATTTTCCTTGTCCCTGTCACTGTTATGAGATTTGTCTTTCATAATCATCAGTAGTATTCTGAGTTTGTTAAGGTATGGGGTGTACCACTTGTTAGTATTTCGTTGCTTATGACTAATATTACTCTGATACCTTTTGGTTACCAAGGGGCATGTCAGTTCTACTATATGCTGGATCTCTGTCAGAAAAATGGAAAAACATTTATTAATCATTTTCTTGTTATCCGTTACATGAGTCCAATCCATTTCTTTTAACTGGTTAATAATTTTGTTTACATTGGATTCACCTAGAATTCTGTATGTCATTTCCCTCTTTGTAGAAGTGAAGGCTGACTTTTATATTTGAAGCCATAGCCCTGCATGATCTGATATACCTAATTCTATTACATCACATTGTATGGAGTCTCTTTGTACGTTACTAATTATGTTATCAAGGCATGCATTCAACCTAGTACGTTTTTCATGGAGACAGCAATAGTTTAATGACTTCAGAGTGTTAATCATATGAATTACATTTTTTCTCTTTGCCCTTATACCTATGTTAATATCACCTATAATTACAATTCTATGCTGTTTATATTTTGACAGCAACAAATTAAAGTATTAATTTTTTCAATTAATACTATCTCATCAGAGCCTGTGATTCGATAGATTGAGACAGATACAGTTTTTTGTTTGTGCATTACCACACCGGCTACTTCTATTGTAGCTTCAAGGCATATTCTACTATGGTCTATAACAGAGTAATGCAATTCAAGGTTACTTTTGACATATATTGGAACCACACCATGTGTAATACTTTTTCTGCAGTAGCATGTAACTAACGAATATCCAAGAGGAACACATAAGTCTATTTCAGTGTCTTTCATCCAGTGTTTATTGATGCATAGAACACTGCAGTTGATTTTATCGAGATAGTGTTTTAATTCATTGAATTTTACACCTAACAGATTGTACATTTATATGAAGGAGGAGGAAACTGTCACTGCTACATAATGGTATTCTACTTTCACAGAACTTTCTATTTTCATTTATTTTCGCTACATAATCTAGGGTAGCACAATTATCTGAATAATTAGACTGCTGCAGTTTCCACTTAATGTGGTTTCTAACTTTTCTTCATCTGCAATTTCGTTTTCTCTAAAAAAAAAAAGGAGGTGTACAGTCATGCTTTGCGGGACTGTCTTTTAAGACAAGGCTGCTGTGTGCTCGTATTTCATTTACAGCTTTGTTTATCCCCTGACACAAAAATTTTTTCCCATGGTGATTTAGCTGCTCCCCATGTTCAGTGTGCAAATTTCTTTCAAGTCTGCTAAAACCCACTACATTGCATTTAGCATAAATTCAACATAGTTGTTTGATTTTAATATACGTTTTACGAATCTCTTTGTTAACACATGAATTACAGATCAAGTTTTTAGACACTTTGTTTGGCATTACACGAGAAATAGTTTTTGAATTGTTAACACACTTAAGGCCACTGTTTTCACTTTGAAGGGCATTTACGCAGTTTTGACCATTACTTTCATTGGAATACGTGTTTAAGTTGTTTATGCTCTTTTGGCTTTTACTGCTCGCAACCAATGTTTTTAACTCACCGCTTTCGCTCTCAAGTTTAGTGATATCTCTTCTCAGCATATCAGCAACTATCTGAAGACTTTTTAATCGTTCATTTAACTTTTCGAATTCTCCTTTACCGTTATTACAAACACTATTTTGTACAAAGTGGCTGCAGCTTTTTGTCTCGTTAATATTACTCACTTCTGCACTTGACGCGCTTTCCCTTAAATATTGTACAGTTTCCCAATCCATTGTAGTTCGTACCTCTTTCGTCAGCTGAACATGTAAGGCAAACTCGCATGCTTCACAACAAAACTTAATTCTTCTGTGGTTTTTATTAATTTATTGCACTTAAGACACGATTTACTCTTGTCACTAGCCACCATCTTTGTCATCTGTTCTTCTCTATTCAAGATAAAAAGATAAAATCATAGAAAAGAGACAGAAAAGGGATCAATTGAAACAAAAGACATACTGACTGAATAGTTAAGCAACCAGTCATAGACTAAGTTTATGGATAACAAAGGTATCATTCGGCATAAAGTTTGAAAAAAAAGTACAGAACCTATGCTATAACATCTACAGTCAGCATCATTACAGGCAGGAGAACACTCTATAAACTACGAAAAGAAACTTTTTGCATATGTTGTGAAACACAAGGAAATTAAATACACATATAAACAATTTGTATAAATATCTTTATTTAGACAGCTTGCAGCTGGCACAGAGGAACAAGACGATGGCAAACCGAGTGAGTAGAAACACATTTTGGGATTAGTAGGCAAGGTATTTCCGCCAAAGCATTGCTATTAACTGTATCACGGTGTAGAAATATTACCCACACAGATAATGGACACAAGACATGAACCTCACAGACAGTAATAAGTATTGAAGTACAAATACATAAATCACATGAGAAATGTTTGTTATATTCACAGCGTTTACATGTTTGAGCAGTAAAGTCCATAATAAGTTTCGAGCGAATTAAAGCAACAGAAATTATTTCGCTATTTTTCTCTGTTATCATGATGTAGGGTATTTTCAGTTTTCTCAAAAGACCTGTGAACCTTGCTTCAATACCTAGTTAAGTGTATTTAATGAAATGAAAATAAAACATGATGTATAAAATGAGAGCTATTCTGATATCATTTCGATTCTCAATATGTAGAAGCATGACAGCAGTGCATCAAGCACTGGTATAATCTTGAATGGAAGTGAACACTACCTAGAATGAGTCATGCCTGATGTATAGCGGTGGCTGAAGGTGTAATTGAAGGTAGAAAACATACCTCATCTAAGTGAGGTGAGCAAAAATATAGATAATATGGGAGTTGCATTAAAACATATACTTGAAATGTGGGTTAAACAGGAAAAATCATTGTCTATATTGTAAAACTACATAACGTTTATGTATGAATTTTATGTAAAGACACCTTTATGCTGAAATGATTTAGAGTATTTCTAAGATATGTGATAGTAAGCAATATATATGGATGGCCTATTGCTGTCATAAGTAAAAAAAAATGTGTTATTGGGTAAAAGTGGACGGCACTACGCCGATGTTATATAAAAAATTTGAGTGTTATTGGGTAAAAGTGGATGGCATTGCACTGATATTAGATGGGAAATGTGTGTTGTGTATACATGGACAGCATTGCGCCGACGGCATATATTATGTACTTCCTATCATATATTAATATCAACAAGTGTAGTGAGTGTTTATGAGAAGATTTAATGGTCTAGGTGTCGATGTTTATTGTTGAATAACAAGACTACAGAACATTTAAAGGAAAGATATAACCTGAAAATCATAAACGATATCTTTCTGCAAGAAGAAGTTTATAATGTAATGTGTGTTTAGTTAACTTTTTTGATAGAATTAACATGATAAAAATTATGTTTAGCAATAGCAAGTTAATGTTTATGGTAAATAGCGGTGTTATATTAGGAATAGCAACGCTTTAATTTTTTTGTAAGAGTTTCCATGAATGAGAGAGTAGGGGAGCCACTGAGAGATTATAAAGTACAATTTTTTACAAAATTTGGGGCAAAATTTTCTCATTTCCAATCTTGTTAGTTACCTTCGAGAACACGCCAATTTTGGAAATCAGTGAATGAGGGGGATGTGTGATATTCCTGGCTGTGGCCGCCAGTATTTTATTTTGCTAGAAGCAGCTTGATGCACTGGAAGTAGCATATGGTACAAAACTTGAGTGAGGTAAAAGTGACAGATGGTACAGTATGCACCACTCCCATGGGATAGTTCGCCAGTTGTACTGAACTGTCTTCTGATGGGTAGGCACTTTCGCATTCTAGTCCCAAAAATGCCCAACTTTTCCTATTAATAATTTATATACTTTTCGTTGTATTTCACCCAGTTTTTAATAAGACAATCTCTCATGGTTACCCAATGAGTGTATCGTTTTTGTTTATTAAGTTTAACTAGTTTTTAGATACATAAGAGTAACAATAATGCAACCGAAGTGCTTCAGGTTGTTTTGGCGCAACTGGGAGAAGAAGTACTTCGGCTGCGGTAGTCACTCTGTTTTGGGTGATTTGGAGCACCGGACACGCACTTCTGTTTCAGGTGTTCTGGAGGGTCGGACACGTCTCAGTATCGTGTGTTACTCACATGTGAAATGTAATAGCCATTCCGTTACGGGTCTTTTTCGGAGCTGGACATGCTGTACTCTACATTTGGTGTAACTTAATTTTGAATATGTAATACTCACTCTGTCTAGTGTGTACCGGAGAGCCAGACATGTGTATCATACTTCGGAAGTTGGATGGAAAAGTTAGCATAGAATTAAGAAAGCTGTGTCAATTGTTGTAAAAGACACTGTAAAAGTATAAATATTTGGATAATAAACAGGATACAACAATAAGAAGTGTCGCCTGCCATCATTGTCAGTACTACAGATCTTGCACTC
This sequence comes from Schistocerca gregaria, assembly GCF_023897955.1. Taxonomy (NCBI): domain Eukaryota; kingdom Metazoa; phylum Arthropoda; class Insecta; order Orthoptera; family Acrididae; genus Schistocerca; species Schistocerca gregaria. Next base: position 454,593,710 of record NC_064931.1, read on the forward strand.
TGTAGCTACAGAGACTAACCTGGGCAAGTGGCATCCCACGAAAAGGAAAATCACAGATTCGAATTGACAGCATAGCAGCCTCTGTCGAAGTAGATCCCACGGCCGATGAGCTGTCTTCTGCGCTTGTGACACAACTTTAGAAGACCACAGGTTGGTGGAAACAACGATCAGAGACTCTCATTCAATCTCTCGAGCTTCCAGGCCTGACTTCCAAAGGGACACATAATTTATAATAGGTACAAGTAAAAGACATTACAAATTAGCTTTCGGCCACAGTCTTTATCAGAAAGGAAAACACACACACACAAGCAAGTACACCTCACGAGCCTGCAGTTGCACTCTCCAGTAGTTTGCACCAGAAAACAGTCCGAGCTGCCACAGAAGGCAGTGATGTGTGTGAGGTGCGCTTGCTTGTGTGAATGAACTTGTGTGTGTCTCCTTTTCTGATGAAGGCTGTGGATGAAAGTTAATGTGTAGCACGCTTTACTTTTGTTGGTCTGCAACTTACCATGTCATATTTTTTGGTAAATAGCAATCTATCGAGGAAGCTCTCTTTTCTGATGACACAATACAAACAGGAGAAGATATGTCAGCCATATCAGCAACAAGAAAAGAAAAATGGTGCAATCTTATGACAGAACTGGATACAAAACAAAAAAGGCAGAAAGACATGGCAACTGTTGAAGAACCTTAACAATGACCCATCGACCGCTCCCACAGTTATTTCTGATGTAACGCTTAATCAGATAACGCACCAATTATTGTTGAATAGGAAAAGAACTAAAAGATATGTAAGCCAAAGACATCAAAGATTCCCTGAAGAGAACGACTATATTGGCGCACGTTTCTCTCTGGGAGAATTAGAAATCGAAATACGCGCAATGAAGAAATAAGAAAGCCGCTGGCTGAGGTGACCTAAGAATGGAACAAGTAACAATGTTCAGGCTAACGACTAAGATGTTGATTCTAGACAAAAGATCTGGGGAAAAAGCCAAATAGTGGCTCTGCTGAAACCTGGAAAACAGCCCACAGAACCGAAACCTTCCGACCGGTGTCACTTCTGTGTCATCTTTATAAAGTCCTGGAGAGAATGATAGTTCATCGGACCTCAGCACATATTAACTAAACACTGATAAGAGAGCAGGCGGGTTTTCGTCCAGGGAAGCCTTGTTGTTGACAGATCTTGCATTTGACACAATATATAGAAGACGGTTACGAACGCAAACAGATAACTGGTGTTGCATTCGTCTATCTCACTGCCGAATATGACACCATCAACCGTAAGAAATTATTAGAAAAGATCTTTGCTGTTACAAAAGACTATCATCTGACGCAATTTATGAGATGTCTATTACAAAATAGACGCTTCTCTGTTGCTCCACAAAACAAAAGAAGTCGATGGAGGATACAGAATAATGACATTCCAAAAGGAAGAACCTTTGAGCAGGTGGAAGAAAAACTAACTACAGGTCTTCAAACACTGTCTGCCTATTATCACTATTACCTGAAACCAAATCCCTCTAAAGCACAAGTGTGTGCTTTCCATTTAAGGAACAGAGAGGCTAGAAAGAACCTAAACATCACCTGGAGAGCACAACAACTGACCAACTGCGATACCCCAAAATACTTGGGAGAAAAGCTAGGCTGTTCCCTCACCTTCAAAGCCCACTGCAAAGACACAAAAATGAAAGTATCTGCTAGGAACAACATCATTCATAAACTTACAGGTAACAATTGGGGTGCACGACCAGATGTTCTTCGCACATCTGCATTGTCCTTATGCTTCTGTGCTGCTGAATATGCAGCACCCGTGTGGCTGAACGCCAGCCATGCCAAACAAGTGGGCATTGCTCTTAATGAAACAGGATGCATTGTCTCTGGCTGTTTGCGGGCAACTCCTATAAATAAAATACATCATCTCATGGGCATAGCACTTCCACAAATCAGAAGAAGAACAGCAGCAGAAAAAGAGAAGAGGAAACTGGAGACAGACCCAAGGCACCCCTTGTTCGGATGTGAATACTAGCATCCAATATTAAGAGCAAGAAAGAGTTTCCTCCATTCAACAGAAACACTTTTAACGTTACCTGCAAATCGTTGAATACAGATTTGGCGTAACGCACCATCAAAGAGGTACGGGAACAGCCCTAAAGGAGAGCTTGTTAAAGGACGTCACCTCCTATACAAAACATGGAAGGTCCTCAACAGGCTGAGAACTGGTGTATCCCGACACAAGATCAATTTGAAGAAATGGGGTTTCTCCCCAGGAGATGAACTAGGCAAATGTGGCGAACAGCAAGGTCACCAACACCTGCTCAACTGTAGAAACATCCCAGCCCCATGGACGATCTGGTTATCGCCAATGGTACAGCAGTTCAAACAGCAGGATTTTTTATGTCATATGGAATTTAATCACGTACTTATACTGTTTGTAAATTGATGTCATATGGATTTTAATCATGTACTTATATTGTGTGAAAATTGCTGTCTGTCGGCTGTATATGTATGTTATGTTCTGGCCACGAGTAAATAAAAAGCAATCTATGTTTTCCTTACATTTTTGAATCAACTGAAATGACATATGTGAGATATAATAAAGATGATGACAAGTCATTAGATTTTCAAACTACTTGTCCAGTGGTTCCCAGCCTTTGAACTGATTATAACAATTTATTAGAGAATAAGTTTTTGGCTTAATATTTTACATTTGATGCCATTACATAGGTTAGTGTTACTAGCTTCTTTTAAGATCACTTACGTTAGCAAACCTCAACGTGAGCAATGAACTGTTGCAAAATGTCTAAGTAAATGTTAGCAGTAATGGATTTTTCCACGAAGAAAAATGGTCCCAAACCTTGTTATGCATGAGGCCGTACCAAACATTCACTTTTTTGCTGTCTTGCTGTAACTGTACAGTAGCATGTGGAGACTCTGAACCCCATAATGGACATTATGACTATTTACCATTCCACTGACATGAAAGATGGATTGATCAGTAAACCATATGGGATTTAAGTAATTGTTAGTGCCATCAATTCTGTTGAGACTCTCAGTAGCAAATTCAGCTTGTGTCATCAAATCATTCGGTTGCAAGGACTGCACTATTTTAACTTTGTGAGCATGGAACCTAAGCCATTCATGAAGAATTTTCACCACACTTGCTTGCGGAATTTGAAGTTCACTTGATGCTTGACACGTTGATCTAGACAGACTTCATTGAGATGATTGCCAAACACGATCAACAGTTGCATCAGTCACACGAGGTTTGTCACGATCTTCAACGCTGCCTGTTTCATTAAATGTTGCATACCTTTGCTTTATTTATTTAACGTCAAGGGGCTGCATCCATAAGAAACCCAAAATTTACCCTGAACACTGATGGGTGATTTCGTTTCGTGAAACCAAAGCACACATTCCGCTTTCTCCTGCTTCGATGCCATTTTGCCAGCAACTAACATGACCTAACAGACCGTGTCGGTGTTGTGGAGCACTAGCTCCATCTAATGGTCACAACAACTAGTAACGCTAATCTATGTACCGGCATGAAATGTAACTTATTATGTCAGACAGTTATCCTGTTATTAAATTTTTTATAATCAGGGCAAGACTTTGTGCTCACCCTGTACTAGGGATCTCTGAAGCAAAGCCTCAGAACCACTGCTCCAGTAAAAACTTTTGCCTATCAAAAACTTTTGTGGCATGTTGCTTTAGTAATTTTATGCATCTGTGTATTTTAAAATGTTGCCAAATGCTATGCCTCTAATCCCAGACAAACCACTTCATGACCGTTGCCTGACTCAAGTGAAAGCTGAATAATGTGTATGAGGCAAATACGCATTAGAAGAAGAAAATAAAATTCTTCAACAGGCAAACTGCCATCTGATGAAGCGTACTACTGCCTTGAAAGATATTTTGAAGGTACTGAAGAACATAGACGAAGAGACTATTTCTGTGCTTAAAGGCTGTGACAGAAATAAATGAACAGTTGCTGGCTTTCCAGTTTGCTGAGACTACAGGTCAAGAAAGTTTGGATCAGCCAGAAGATCTTTACACCAACGCATAACTTTTATTCGTTAAAGCATATGATTAGGTAAGGCCTACATTTGACATTTGCTTTCCACAGCCAAGAACAATAACTGTTTCTACATCTACATGAGTACTGGTAATTCACAATTAAGTGGGTGGCACAGGTTTCATCAAACCACCTTCGAGTAAATGGTACCAAAGTGTGGATGGGGCTCCTGATTTCACAAGTGAGCCAGTTGAGGTTTTGAAAGTGAAACCTACCTTAGGTGATTCAGATTTTTCTGTCCTTTGCAGTCCAATAATGGATGAGATATCAATATGATAGAATGTTGAGTTTGACAGCCGCTGATACTTCGGATATGTTTATATGGAATTTGGTATTGATTCAGACTGTTTGCCAGTAGTAAAGAGGCAATGGTGTTCATGCTTAAGTTTTGGGGTTTGAACTGTTTCAGTAATTTTGTATGAAATGTTTCAATCATTTTGTGTTCAGGTTCTAGACAATTATTATTATTATTATTTAGTTTATCTGTTAGGAGTTGTTCAAATGTTGATGTGTCAAGGTTTGGATATAGTGGTCTCTGTGTAATAAACTTTTGAGGTTTTTATTTAAGTTTCATTTTGGTCAGGTAGTTGTCTCCATCTGCTATGGCTCCCTTTCTAACTTTTAACATCCATAATTTCCTTGTAACTGGAAACTGAAATCACTACATGGCCACTTTGGAACATACCATTGTATGTGTTTGCTGATGTGCATCTCTTCTGTTGAGTAATTTTTATCATAAAATGGGTGGACATATGATTTTAAGATTATAGGTTTTGCAAAGTCCCATTAACCTTTTCTCATTGTTGTTGATCTATTTATGTGCATGAAAACTGCCAGATATTTTCTGTACTTTTTTCTCTGTCATTAATTGTCTAGAATTATGTATGAATATGACTGGAAATGTTACAAATTTGGTGTGTTGCTGCACTGTTATTTTTTTGTGAGAAGCGGTATCACAATTTAGTGACAAAAAACAAGATAATTTTCTATTTCAAATAAAATTTTCATTTGAGAGCATACCCTAGTTTCCCTTGAAAATTCTTTTTACAAATTTCATAGCTGAATATCTGTGCTTTATTGAGTGTAAAGGCAAGTTAAAATTCTGGTTGACATATACTATGGAATCACAACAGTTCTGTTCTGTGGATTAGCCATTGAGTACACAGCCCATTCGTCCTTGGAAGTCCAAAGGACATCTGGTGATATAAAATTTATTTTAGTACAAATATTTAATAGCATTAGATCTGGAGCAATAATTTTTGTGCAGTACCATACTATTCAAAATAAAAAGCAACTCTTAAGTAGGGAACATCAAAAATTGTGGAGCTTAATTACACATAAAAACTAAGAGCGCAAGCACCACCCATTGCTTTAACCAAGAAACTCACTACCATGGCTCCACAGCATGACGGACTACCACGCTTCAATCGGTGGCCATGCTTATGACAGGTAGCAGCAGATCCACATTTTTTAACATCCACAAAACTAGCCCGTTCAACATGCAGTTAGTGTCGATGTGCTGTAAGTAAAATAGTGTGAGGGATTGAAAGTGTATCACAGAGAAGCAATGTGTAACTGTGATTGTACACTCACTGGCTAAAATGCCACACATCTACACTAAAGCAGAATATATACATATGGTGCATGTTTACAGCTGCTGACCACATACTTCAACAACCTATGCAAAGATATAGAGAATCTGTACCACTGGAACCTCAGCTCAATAGTAAGTTGCAATATATACTCTGATTAACAAAATTTATAATTCCATTCACCCATCAAATATGATGTTTTTTGTTTCTTAAAAAATTGTGAATTTGATGCTCATAAAGGGAGCCTTTGTGGTCAGTATATTGTATGGGAACATTTATTTGCAATTTCAGTCTGTTTCATATAGTCTGTAATATTTTGGAAATCTGTTTGTATCACCAACTTTTAAGAATCTCAATTGCCTTATCAAATTCAAATTGCCTCTTTCATCAGTAACTGGCAGATATTCCAGTATATTGAATTATTTGGTCAAGAAAAATCCATTCCAAAATTATGTTGAAAAATATATACAATACATTGATTTTTGTAGATTTTGTTCATATTCTGAATATTGTTTTCTTGGTAGATGTTTACTCAGGCTTGCAGTGATCAGAAAGTTGTATTGCTTTTGTATGATTGTTGAAGAAATGTTGTTGTAGAATACAAATACTTCAGGATTAAGAGAGATAACTTACCAAAAGGCAGAAGCAATAAGATTTCAGTAGACACACACAAGTCAAGGAAGGCTTCTAACTTTGGCATTTACCTTTTGGCAAACTACAGTAAAATGGAAAAACGCACACACTCACATATACACAACTATGCCCCTGCACGGAGTCAACTAGACTAATAGTGCCAATGTTATTTTTCAGCAGATGGACTGGTTGTAGAGGTGGTAGTGCTGGGTGAGGAGGGTAGAGGAAGACAGAGGAGGGAGGCAGGAAGATGGGCTGTAGGTGGGTGAATCTGAGGGATGCAGCTGATTTGCAATCTAGGAATGCGGGAGGGAGGGGTGGCAGGTATATGGGCTTACGTGACTGTAGCAGTTGCTATGAAGCAGCACATGCTGAAGGTGACATGGGGACGTAAATTGGAAGGGATGGGGGTGGCAGACGGAGGAAGCGGAAACTATTGGGTGTAGGATTCAGTTATAGTGGGACACCTGAGATTGAAACCATAACAATTTATAGGAGTGGGGGAGGAGGAGGGTGTTGCAAGGACAATTTCCATCCGCACAGGTGAGAGAGGCTGGTGGTGGAGTGAAGGATCCAGATGGCTTGGGTTGTGAAGCAACCACTGAAATTTAACATGTGGCATATTGAGTGACCAGGTGCATAGCTTTGTTCTTGACAACCTTTTGGCAGTGGCCATTGATCCTGGTGGACAGCTGGTAGCTAGTCATACCAACATAAAAGGCTGTGCAGTGTTTTCAGCACAGCTGATGGATGACATGACCACTTTCACAGGTGGCCCTATCTCTTATGCGGTAGAATAAGCTTGTGACAGAATTGGGGTAGGAGGTGCTGAGTGAAAGGACTGGGCACGTCTTGCAACTTAGTCTGTCACAGGGATATGATCCCTGAGTCAAGCAGCTGGGAATGGGACTGACATAGGAATGGACTAGGACATTCTGTAGGTTGGGTGGGTGATGGAACGTCGCTTTAGGAGGAGTGGGAGGGATTTTGAGTAGGATGTCCCTCATAACAGAGCAGTATCGGAGATAGTCAAAGCCCTATATAAGGATATGGCTCAGTTGTTCCAGTCCAGGAGGATACTGGGTGATGAAGGATGGTGGAGGGGGGAAGGGGGGCACAATTCTGTAGCTGATTGTTGGTGGTGGGGGGAAGGTTGGTGATCTGTGAGGATATAGCACAGGAAATCTGGTTGTGGACTGCGATTGGGGTGGAAAGGTGCTACTGCCTGTAAAGGTCCGTGCGTGTGGAAGCCTTTGTGAGATGACCAGCACACTGGGCAATGGAGTTCTCATGACTGCAAATACATCACACAAGGGGGATAGGCAATACAGGAGGGGTGTTTTTGTGTGGAAAGGGTTACAGCTGTTGAAATACATGTAGTAGAGTCCATGCAAAATGCAGTGACCGAAGTGCAGTGACCAGATTTTGTCCAAAGTGCTGGAATGTCATTTGTTTGGTCAGAAGGGGAGGCCAAAATTGTTTGCCTCCTCTCACCTGCTTTTGGCCATCAGTGATGCACTGTAATCAAAGAATTGTGGCGCACACCCTGCAGTTTATCTCAAATAGTTTTATAGAAACTATGCAGTAAAAGAATTTCATTTTTGTGGTACTTATGGCTTTATACATCAGCTTCATGAGGATGAGCCCATCATTTTGTTAATGGTCTTAGTTATTGGGATATTTGTATTTAAATAAGACACTGGGAGAAAACTGAAAAAGTTTGCAATGAAACATAGAGTTTGCTATCATTTTGTGTTTGGGCACATTACATAATATGTTGCTGTGTATCGAATTTAAGTAACATGTTGAAGTTTTCCTTAGACTTGGATGTATATTACCAATCTCAAGAAAACTGCTCTTATGTGGCACACACATTCACGAACATGTGTACCAGCCATGATATCATGCAAATGTGAGACTATGTTTCCATATGATTATTATGCAAAACTTCATTATCTATTAATTTATTCCATTCACTATGGACCTTTTTGATGAAAGAATGTAATTTTTGAGTGTCACTGATAGCTTCTGAAATGAATAATGCTGTGGGTTTTCAAACATAGGTGAAGACATTCACAATTTACTTTTGTACCAAGGATATGCTTATTGATAAAATATTGACCTTAGCTTTTCCTCAGTTCCGGACTTAGTGAGCCACTGTTTCAGATTTCACTCACAATAGCTCCTTCACAACATTTTAATGAGGTGACATTTTGTACACTGCTAATTTTAACAGGGCAACAAAAGAACTGTAGGTTTTACTCAAAATTCGCTTCTCATGATGCTTCTGTGAGAGGTTCAAATTGTTTAAAAGCCAGGTGAAAATAAATTCCTGCTTTTGTTGCATTTTCAGTGGATTGTTTTTTATACTAATCGAAGCAGAGGAGACAGCTTATCTTTTTGAATGGTCATCTTGTAAGTGTGGGCGTGGAGGGGCTCCGCTTAATATTTACAAAAAAATATGAGTGTAGGCTTTAGTTTAGAATGGAACTTTCCCTGCAGCTTTTGGCATTTCCCCTACAGTGCCAGCCTGCACTCCTCACCACCACTGCTCCCCCCATGCGTGCCCTGCCGACTGTGCATCTACTGGCAACATTATTCTGCACACACCCTGCTATTCATGCTTATTATGTTTAATGTGGACAGAGGTGGGTGGAGCCAAAAGAGATGTGGAGGTCAATGTCCAAGAAGGTGGCGTGTTGAGTAGAGGAGGACCATTTGAAGTGGATGGTAGTTTTGGGAGGCTAGGAAAATTTCTTCCAGATGTCCCATAAACAGATTGGCATACAATGGTACCATGGGTGTGCCCATGGTTGTGCTACAGATTTGCTTGTAACCTTATCTTCAAAGGAAGAATAGTTGTGGCTCAGAATATAGTTAGTAAGGTGTATAGGGCCCGCCTGGTTAGCTGAGCAGTCTAACGCACAGCTTTCCGGAGCAGGAAGGAGCGCCTAGTCCCCGGCACGAAATGCCCAGTACACTTGTGTCGAGGTCTGGTGACCTGGCCAGTCTGTGCAAGGGTTTTTAGGTGGTGCCTCGGTGAATTCAATTCAATTCAATTTATTAGTGTCCTTGTAATACATCATCAAAATGACATAGGACTTGTCAACAGACATTACAATTTAAAATACATGTACATGAAAATTTATAATTGAATTTACTTGTCATTTAGACATTACAATTTTAATAGAACTATAAGAACTTTAACATGAAAATGTAGAAGCAGGATAACAATGTCCAAAAAGAGCTAGTGATTCTCATATCAAAGATAATTTTCATTCTTACATTAACACTGTTTCACATTTTCATAGAAACAGCAAGTATTTAAATATGAGCAATTCCACATATTTATTATGTCAGGGAAATATTAACAGCACTTTTATTGTCAGTGATTCATAAACACTTCAATACTGTAAACTATTGCTCAATAAAATGTTTTTTAATTCTCTCTGAAATACGTGCAGTTTTGGTATTATTTTTAGTTCTTTGGCTAGAGCACTGTAGAGGTTTTTGGGTTGGAATAGTACAATTTTGTGATACATAGCTGTTTTATGAATTTCTCTGTGGAAGTCATTCCTATTCCTTCTTTTGTAGTTGTGAATTTCTCTGTTTAATGTAGAAAATTGCTCGTGTTCTTTTAAGGAACATATGCTTCCATATATGTATAAGGATGGTAGTGTAATGAGTTTTAATTCTTAGGAAGCATGCCTACAAGTGTATCAATGTCCTATACCTTTTATTATTCTCACTGCCCTCTTTTGTAGTCTAAATGAATGTTTTTTAGACTGTTGTTCCCCCAAAACTGTACTCCGTATCTTGATAAACTGTGTATGGATGAGAAATAAACATGTAATACTGTTTTAATATTACATGAGCTTTTAATCATTCTAAGTATAGAACATAAAATAGAAAGAGACTTCCACATGGGAAAAATATATTAAAAACAAATATTCCAAGACTTACCAAGCGGGAAAACGCCGGTAGACAGGCACAATAAATAAAACACACAAACACACACACACAGAATTTCTAGCTTTCGCAACCGATGGTTGCTTCTTCAGGAAAGAGGGAAGGAGAGGGAAAGACGAAAGGATGTGGGTTTTAAGGGAGAGGGTAAGGAGTTATTCCAATTCTGGGAGTGGAAAGTCTACGTTTGTAGGCTTTCTAACATGATGAAATTGTTACCTCTTCAACTCTGCTTGATGTTCCTGCCATTTCTGCTGGTACCCCATATTCTACCACTCTTTCAGATACTGATACTGGTATGTTAGGTATCTCTCTCATCTTAGACATTTCCTTGCAAATTTCCATTTGCTCAGTTACTGCTATGGTGAGGATACCAGGCAGTTTGTTTTGATCATTGAGATTATTTATTGTTTTCATAATTTGAGCACAGACATACAGCTGTCCTGCTCTATTTAGGAAATCTCCACTGTTTATGAAATGTTGTTTTCTGAAATCTAGCTGGGCAAATGTTAATTTGGGTAGCACTTTGTTATTTTGTGAAGCAGTCTGTTAGCTTTTTTGGTTTCTTTGTTAACACAAGATTTCTTTAAAAAATAAGGGCTGATTCCCCTTATTCCGGCTTGCCTACACTGTGTCGACGATTGCTGCACATACAAGTTCTCCACATATGCATACACCACCATTACTCTACCACACAAACATAGGGTTTACACTCGTCTGGCATGAGACGTTCCCCCTTGGGGAATGGTACAATAACCCTGGGTTGGGTGTGGAGCGGCAGGGGGGTGAAGTGAACTGCGGTAGTCAGCGTGGGGTTGTGGACCACTGCGGCTGTGGCAAGGACAGAGCCCCTCCGTCATCTCTAGGTCCCCGGTTAACATACTACAACAAGGTGTATGGAGTTTGAAAGACACTGGAAGCTAGAGATAGTGTTAGATAAGCAAAGTGTTGGGCATGATGGACGTTAGTGCACAGGGAAGCTCCATGAACAGTGATGAGTAAGGATCCAGTGGGTAAAGGGGTGGGGATATCAGTAGGCTGGTGAAGGAAGTGATTAGCAACTTTAATATGTGAGGGTTAGGTTTTGAGTTGTTGATTGGAGGTGTCAGTAAACAAGAACAGAAATTCGTTCAGTTCAATCATATGAGCTAGTCACAGTGGAGCATCCAGGATTGTTGCTTTGCGGATTTTGGGGAGTGTGTAGAATGCCAGGGTGAATATTGTTGTTTGGGTTAAGAGGGAAATAGACTCAATGAGAGATCCTGAGAAGGACCTATGGATTTTGGTAGGGATTGGAGGTTATGTTGGACTTATCAATGGGATCACTCTGGCAGAGATTGCAGGTGGAGGAGTCAGGTAGTTGTCAGAGACCTTCCATCAGGTAGACACTATGACTCATCACAGCAGTGGTGGAGCCTTCATTTGCAGGGAACATGATTAGGTCTGTATCTGTTTTCAGAATGTGTATGACTGTCTTTTCTTCTGCTGAAAGGTTATTTTTCTTAGGAAGGGACCTGTGGCATGATGGTGAGGCTTAGTTGGAGGCAAGGAATTCCTGGAAGCTGACTAGGGATGAAAAGTTGGGAGGGTCACAGCTCGATGGTGGTATGAAATGGAAGAGACAAGGTTTAATGTTGGGATTCGGTCACCTTCTGTTTGTGTCGCTTCACACTGGCCACTACAATCATGCCAACCCATGCAACCCATGCTTCCTGCAACCCTCTCTCTCTACCTGCCCCACCCAACACTACCCCCACCACAACCAGATTACCTGCTGAAAATAAAATCATTAACACTGTTAGTCTAGTGGGCACCATGTAGGGCATAGGTGTGTGTGTGTGTGTGTGTGTGTGTGTGTGTGTGTGTGTGTGTGTGTGTGTGCGTGCGTAGAAGTCTTTGGGCTGTTATGGAGAGAGATCAGTCATGTCGCGTCAAGTCTTGGACTAACTTTCATGTAAGATGGAGTGGAGCTATATCTGTTGGATTGATCTCTGTGAACACCCTGTGTAACATTAACGATAATGTTTTATAATTCTTCAATTACAAAAAACAATGCATTCTTATCATTTATGAAACCAGTGTCTATTTAAAACTGACTTTCTTTAGCATGTTTCCAGAAGATAAAGTGTGAAGTTAATTGTTGTTTATGTTGGATGGGCTGGATTAGGCATATAAACTATAACGATTTTCATCTGTAAATTAATATCTTCACTGAAACTGTACAAACCTGGGTCTCCTAAAAGTTTATTCCCCAAAAAATATTTCAGCAATCAGCTGAGCCACAGATAGTATGAAAAATCAAGATGAGTATTAGAACTGTTTATGGCAAAATCAACAGCCATCACTAGAACTAGTATTCTATCATGCCATTTAGTATTACACAGTATTATATACTTACATGTGTTGAGTGTGCTTATGTTGTTCATCCAAGCCTCACACCTCAGTAAGTGTGTTTACATTTTGCGGCATGCAGTTGCAACTGTTGCTGGTGTAAAGCTAAGTACAGGCAAAGTTATTTGTGCCCTGTTATACAGTTAGAAAATTTACTAGTTTTCAGTGGAGTTTTGAACGATTTGAGGTGAAATAACAATTTCATAAACTTTTGGAATCATTCACTTGCTGTGTTTTTTGGAGTTTCCTTTGCATTGAAGGTGTTAAGTCATTTTTTTTTAGCTTTCAGATGACATTTCTTATTGTTTCTAGTGAAATATTTCAGTAAAGTTTTCATTCAGTGTTTTCACTTAGCTGAGTATTACAGTGGCTGCTTGGAGTTTTGGTTTTAGCTAATAATTGTGTGGAGTTTTGTTGGTATTGGTATTAGCTGTGGTGTAGTAGTTTGAATGTAAGTAGTTGCTTTCTTAGTGGATGGAGAATTTCGAGACCACTCTTGTTAGTTCTATAAATATTTCTACTGGTGTAATTGAACTTAGATAATGTAGACATACAGTTTTCTTACAGTATCTGTAAAATTTTGCCATGAGTGAGAAGTGTGGGTTCTGTCATGGTTTTGTGAGTAGTGGATTATGGCGTGGGATTTGTTCAAAGTATTTTCATTGAGTGGAATGCAGTGGGGAAAGCAGTGGGTATTCTAGCGAGACCCTCTCATGGAAATGCAGAATCTGTAGTAGAAATAAGTCGATAGAGGAGCAGGAGCGTAAGATCTGTGCCCTTAAAGTGCAGTTATATTGCACAAAGGAGGAACTCCATACATTGAGGGGGGTAAAGGGTGGTGGGGAATGGGAACTGGCAGTTGGCAAGAAGCCATCTAGGAGGAAGATGTACTCAAACAGTTTTACCTTGCATACACACAATACATAGGAGCCTCTTGTAGCTGTAGAACTGGGAATGTGCAGCAGTCCACAGCTGTTGTGAGACCTAGGTTAGTTGCAAAGTCAAACAGGAAGAAGAAGGTATTGCTGCTAGTTAGTTTGCATGGGCCAGCAGTTGCAGGAAGTGCTGGGGAGTGAATACCAGGTCACCAGCATTGAAAAGCCTAGTGCAGGGTTGGCTCAGGTGACTGACAGCATAAGGGAATTATGTAGGAATTTTACGTGGGAGGATCAGGTAGTGATAGTGGGTAGAGCAGGGAACAGTCTTGATAGGGACAGGGAATAAGAGGCCGGTGGTGACATAGTTATCTACTCAAACTGGCGGCACTAATGTGTATTTCGTGTGACTGTTTCAGCATCATGATCTGCCTTATCTAAATGGGGCTGTTAGGGGCATTAACATGGAGCTCGGGAGGGGGGGGAGGGGCGGCAATGATGGCAGGGGACATGGATCAAATTTCAATGGTGCCAGTTGGGTCTATCAGCAGATAGGGTTTCACTGCACCTCAGTAGGTATGGGAAGGGGAGGCTGACGAAACTTATAGGTGACAGTGTGGAGGGTGATGGTGGGATTACTCATGGACAAATTCCCATAGTAGTTGGTGTTAGAGCTGCACCTTGTTTAGATTAAAGTCAGTTGATAGGTATACCTTCTTAAAGGAAGTCTAACTAAGGGCTCACCTCCAGAGGATGTGATGTTTCCGAGTACAGAAGGAATTAGGATATTTCATCAAAATATAACAGGTATTAGGGACAAAGTTAGTGAAATGCTTATAGACGTTGACTCTGAAATCATTGAAATGTTGGAACACCACTTAAGTAATTTGACAATTCAGAGGCTTCCTTTACCAGGATTAAGATTAGGTGGTTGTTTCTCAAGGAGTTCCTTGCGGGGTGGGGGAGTGGCTATGTATATAAAAAACAGTATTCCATTTGAGTTCATGGACATATCACAGCACTGCACTGAACAGATATTTGAATGTTGTACAGGGGCAGTTTATTTTAGTGAAACTAAACTTCTAATGGTTGTTCCCAGAATGAGATTTTCACTCTGCAGTGGAGTGTGCGCTGATACGAAACTTCCTGGCAGATTAAAACTGTGTGCCCGACCGAGACTCGAACTCCCGAGTTCGAGTCTCGGTCGGGCACATAGTTTTAATCTGCCAGGAAGTTTCATATCAGCGCACACTCTGCTGCAGAATGAAAATCTCATTCTGGAAACATCCCCCAGGCTGTAGCTAAGCCATGTCTCCGCAATATCCTTTCTTTCAGGAGTGCTAGTTCTGCATGGTTCGCAGGAGAGCTTCTGTAAAGTTTGGAAATTAGGAGACGGATACTGGCAGAAGTAAAGTTGTGAGTACCGGGCGTGAGTCGTGCTTCGGTAGCTCAGATGATAGAGCACTTGCCCGCGAATGGCAAAGGTCCCGAGTTCGAGTCTCGGTCGGGCACAAAGTTTTAATCTGCCAGAAAGTTTCTAATGGTTGTTGTTTATAGTTCCCCTAACTCTGGATTCAGAGCATTTCTGCTGAAGCCAGAGAGGGTTCTTGATTCACTTTGTAGGAAGTAACAGAAATTACTTGTATGTGGTGACTTCAATATAAATTTTGTATGTGATGGAATAAGAAAAAGGGTGTTGATAGAGCTCCTAAATTCTTATGATCTGATGCAAACTGTGTGAGTGTGTGTTTTTTTCCCAACAGTAGTACAACTATAGAAAATATTTTTCTTCATTCTCAATTACTAGATGGGCATTCTGTTGGTAAAAGGGTGAATGGCCTTTCAGACCATGATGCCCAAATATCAACACTAAAAGGCTTTTATACCCAAACAAATGTCAAATGTAATTACAAACTATGTAGGAAACTTAATCCAACAGCATTAGTGAGTTTTTTATACATTGTTCAGGAACAAGACTGGCAGGATATTCATAACGCCAATAACATAGATGGTAAATGTAATGCTTTCCTTAACATATTTCTCTTGCTCTTTGAGAGGTGCTTCACATTAGAACATTCTAAACAGGGTACTAGCAGTAATAGGCAGCCTGGGTGGCTTAATATTGGGATAAGGGTATCATGCAGAACAAAGTGGGAGTAATATCAAAATGTTTGAAGTAGTGACAATCGAGCTGCAGTAACCCTTTACAAGCAGTATTGTAAGGTGCTTAAAAATGTTATTAGGAAAGCAAAATAGTATGTGGTGTGCAAATAGTATAGCTAATTCACAGGCTAAAATTAAAACCGTGTGTGCAGTTGTGAAGCAAGTGTCAGGTCAGCAGCACTGGGTCAGCAAGATAAAGTTAGATCGTAGTAAAAATATTTGTGTTAGTGATAAATCAGATATATGTACAGTATTTAACAATCATTTTCTGAGCATTGCTGGTGAACTAAATGAAAATTTAGTTTCTACAGGGAATCATATAACTTTCTTGGCAAATGCCTTTCCCAGATTGATGTCTAAACTATTCCTCTTTGATACAGACAAGGGGGAGATTGAGCCAATAATTAAATCACTGAAGACTAAGGACTCTCATGGTTATAGTGGAGAGCCTGGCAGAATATTAAAGTACAGTGCTGCACATGTTAGCCCTGTTTTTACCCAAATTTGTAATTTTTCCTTTAGGAAAGGTCAGTTTCCTGAATGATTCAAGTACTCAGTTTTAAAGCCGCTATATAATAAGAGAGAAAGGGATAATGTGGGAAATTTTAGACCTATTCCTATGCCATCAGTGTTTGCTAAAGTTATTGAAAAGGTTGTATCAGTAAGGATAATTGACAAATTATATCGCATGATTTTCTATAAAATGTACAGTTCGGCTTTAAAAGTCACTAAAGAACTGAAAAAGCAGACATATGTGTACAAGTATACACTCGCACACACACACACATATCCATCCACACATATACAGACACATATACGTGCGGATGTGTGTGTATGTGTGTGTGTGCATGTGTGTGTGTGTGTGTGTGTGTGTGTGTGTGTGTGTGTGTGTGGGCGCGCGCGCTTGCGTGTATACCTGTCCGTTTTCCCCCCCAAGGTAAGTCTTTCCGCTCCCGGGATTGGAATGACTCCTTACCCTCTCCCTTAAAACCCACATCATTTCGTCTTTCCCTCTCCTTCCCTCTTTCCTGATGAAGCAACCGTGGGTTGCGAAAGCTTAAAATTTGTGTGTGTGTGTGTGTGTGTGTGTGTGTGTGTGTGTGTGTGTTTTTGTCTCTATCAACGTACCAATGCCTTCGTTTGGTAAGTTACAGAATCATATATATATTGTCATTTCTTGTTAACCATATTAGCTTTTTCCCAAGAATAAGCAGCTTTCACTCACTTAATAGTCAGCAGAAATCAAGCTCACATTTGGATTGTACTTCATTAACTCTTGTGCAGAAACGTGTGCAGTATACTGCTGAATCCATTTTCAATAAGCTACTACTCAAATTCAAAAATCTAAAAACTAATTCATGTGCTTTCAAATCACAAGTGAAGAGTTTTCTCATGGGTCACTCCTTCTATTCTGTCAAGCTTCTCCAAGAAAAATTAAGCTGATTCTTGTTGTATTGTTGATTGTGTTCACTTAAACTTATGGATTGCCTTTTTTGGGTTCATAAACATTTTATTTTTATCTGTTACCACTTTTATGTTTTAATTTCTTGTACTGGCACATTCCATGACAGTGGACATTTTCTTCTTAATTTTGTCCAATGGGACTTGATGTCTAAATAAATAAATAAAATGTCAGATAGTTCTGACAAAGAAATATCTTAATTTTAAGATTTTCATGCTGACCTGAGTGTGGGGACAGGACCATTGGATTTCTCTGAGATCCATTATTGCTGAGAAGATATTAATTTTACAGTGAATTTCATATAATGAGAGAGAATTAGTTCTGAAATATGATTTAAGAAAGAGATTCTACAGCAAAAAAGGTGTAAAAATAGCGAACTTGGCCATGAATATTATGTACCAAATTTGTTACAAGAGAAATGTTTAATGATGAATGAAAGTAAGAAGGATGACGGGGGACTTGCAAACAATACACTGTAGCAGAAATCAATACAAGTATATAAAGCTCAAGATTTATTATTTTTTAATATGGTAGTTTGTGATTATGTTAACAAAAATGTCAATAACTGAAGACTGAATAAATTTGTTGAGAGTAATGAGAGCTAACGTGAAAGATTTAAGTTATCAAATGGTAGAATTACAATCTACATTTGTGTCTACAGTAAAACCCAGCAGTGACTCTTTGAAATCTGTACTAAAAGATACATTAGAAACAAGAATAAAAATCAAAAGACACCTTTCAAAGCCTAAAATACAAAAAAGGTAGTGTACAAATAAGTAAAAAACCAACATAAGCAAATATTTCTGGAATTCATGCCCATTCTACATTAGATTAGGTTCGATTAGTACTTGTCCCATAGATCATACAAACGACACTTCATAATGATGTGGAATGTGTCAGGTTAATAAATGGTGTCTCTACAAGGTATTACATTACACAAAATCTTACGTGACAATCAATATTTTTAATTTTTAGTGGGGTTGGGGAAATTACCCACTTCCTATATGCAAAAATTTGGCTAATGAGTAGAAGGAGTTGCCATTGATAAATTATTTTATTTCCTTTTAAATGCTATATGGCTATCTGTCAGACTTTTGATGCTATTAGTTAAGTGACCAAAGACTTTAGTGGTAGTGTAATTTACCCCCTTCTGAGCCAAAGTTAGATTTAACCTTGAGTAGTGAAGATCATCCTTTCTCCTAGTGTTGTAGCCATGTACACTGCTATTACTTTTGAATTCATTCGGATTGTTAATAAAAAATTTCATAAGTGTATATATATATATATATATATATATATATATATATATATATATATATTGTGAGGCTGCAGTGAATATCCCTAGATCTTTAAACAAGTGTCTGCAGGATGATCTTCAATGCGCTCCAGCAATTATTCTGATTACCTGCTTTTGTGCAATGAACACACTTTTACTCACTGATGAGTTACCTCAGAATATGATGTCATACAAAAGCAGAGAATGATAATTGGTGTGGTAAGCTAATTTACTGAGATGTATACGGCCAAAATTTGGAATGACCCTAGTAGCATAAGTAGCTCAAATCAAACGTTACAGCAGATCTTCAGTGTGTTTTTTCCAGTTCCACCACTCATCAATGCATACACCTAGAAATTTTGAATAATATACCTTAGCTACCAATTTCTGATTGAAGTCTATATATATTAATGGGGTCATTCCATTTACTGTGTGGTACTGTATATACTGTGTTTTGTAAAAGTTTAATGAGAGACCTTTACAGAGAACCACTTAATGATTTTCTGAAAAACATCGTTTAAAATTTCATCAGTTAATTATTGTATGTTGGGTGTGATAGCTATACTTGTATCATTGGCAGAAAGTAAAAGCTTTGCTTGTTTGTGAATATAGAATGGCAAGTCATTAATATATATTAAGAACAGCAGAGGCCACAAGACTGAACCTTGTGGCACCCCATTCTGCACTCCTCTAGATAGGTATGATTTAAAAAAATTGAGCGCTGTCCC
This sequence comes from Schistocerca gregaria, assembly GCF_023897955.1. Lineage (NCBI taxonomy): Eukaryota > Metazoa > Arthropoda > Insecta > Orthoptera > Acrididae > Schistocerca > Schistocerca gregaria. The sequence goes on from NC_064931.1 coordinate 454,612,868, forward strand.
GTTCATACCACAGTACTTGAGCTTATCTAGAAGTATCCCATGATTTACACAATCAAAATCCTTTGAGAGATCTCAAAAAATTCCAACAGGTGACTTCCAGTTACTCAGAGCATTTAATATTATATATAGCATTTTCCACTGAAATACCTTTCTGGTAACCAAACTGACATTTTGTTAAAACTATATTTTTACAGAGGTGTGAATCTACTGTGCAATACATTACTATTTCAAGAATTTTTGATAAGGCAGTCAGAAAAGAGATTGGGCGGTAGATGTTGACGTCAGACGTATCCCCCCTTTTATGCAGTGGTTTAACAATGACATACTTCAGTCTATCTGGGAAAATACCCTGCTTCAGAGAGCTATTACATATGTGGCTAAGAGTTCCACTTATCTCGTGGGAACAAGCTTTTATTATCCTGCTGGAAATGCCATCAATTCTATGTGAGCTTTTATTCTTGAGAGAGTTTACTGTCTTCCTAATTTCAGAAGGAGAGGTGGGTGGAATTTCAATTGTATCAGATTGTGTGAGTAAAGCCTCTTGCTTCTTCTAATTTAAATTTAGATCCTATTTTCTCTACAACATTTAAAAAATGATTATTCAAAATGTTTTCGACTTCCGGCTTGTTGTTTGTCAAGTTTCCATTCGTTTTGATGGTAATGCCATCATCCTGTACTCTTGGTTGCCCTGTCTGCCTTGTAATAATATTCCAAATTGTTTTGATTTTGTTATCAGAGGTATTAATCTCAGACATGATGCATTTGCTTCTGGACTTCTTAATAACCTTTCTTAATGTAGCAGAGTAGTTTTTATAATATTTGGCTGTTTCTGGGCCATTAATCTTTCTTGTTGTTAGATACAGTTCCCTTTTGTGGTTATGAGATATATTTATTCCTTTAGTAAGCCAAGGTTTTTTGCACAGTTTCCTATAATTAGATTTAACTACTTTCTTGGGGAAACAGTTTTCAAACTGTCTTACAAGTGTATCATGAAATAAGTTATATTTTAAATTAGCATCAGATTCCTTGTACACCTCATCCCAATCTAACTGCTGAAGATTTTCCCTGAAATTTCTAATTGTTGAGTTATAAATTGAATGCACAACTTTGGAGGGTAGTTTTGAAAAACTGAATGGAGCTATGTCATATACTGTAACTAGCTGTGCACCATGATTAGAAAGGCCATTCTCAACAGGACAAGAAGTTATGTTTTTAAACTTATCTTGGTCTATAAAAGTGTTATCTATCAATGTGCTGCTGTCCTTTACTACCCAAGTAGGAAAATCAATGACAAATGTCAAATTGAAAGAACCGAGCAAGACTTCCATGTCATTGTTCTCATTACACTCTTTCAGTGTATCAACATTGAAGTCCTCACAAATAATAATTTGCTTTCTCCTATCTGACAGATAGCACAACAAGGCATCCAAGATTTCCAGGAATAAATGAAAGTTTCCTGAAGGTGACCTATATACAGCTACAATTATAAAAGATCCCTCCTTCAGTTTAAGTTGACAGGCACACACACGTGTGTGTGTGTGTGTGTGTGTGTGTGTGTGTGTGTGTGTGTGTGTGTGTGTGAGCGAGCGAAAACGGCAACTGCAATGTTCATAAAAGAAGCTTATGTGATCAATATGTTGAGTGGGAACATTTATTCAAAGTTTAATTATTTTACATATATACTGTACTATTCTGGAAATCATTTTTTATCACTGACAGTTAAGGACAATGACTATTTATAAAATTCCATTTGCTTCTTTCACAGGTAACTGGCAGATATTTCAGCATTTCACATTATTTGGTCATGAAAATTAGATTCAAAAATTTTGTTGAAAAATATATAATCATTTTATTCTTATAAGTTTTTCTTATATTCTGAATATTGTTTTCTTGGTAAATGTTAACTCAGGATTGCAGTGATACATATTGCTGGTGCTCAGCAACAACAAGTTGTAATGTTTTTGTTCAGTTCTTCAAGGGAAACTTTTTGGGCAGTTCTGGAGATGTATTAGTCATGTTGTGTCAAATCTGGAACTTGATTTTGTGTCTCTTGGACTGATCACTGTCAACACTGTGTGACATGAATGTCAGTTATTTATTTTACAATTCTACAACTCTAAAAATCAATGCATTCTCATCATTTATGAAGTCAGTCTCTAGTTAAAAGTGACTCCCATTATCAATTTCCACAAGTTTCAGATGTGAAGTTAATTGTTGATTATGTAGGAGAGCTGGATTTGGCAATGAAGTATGATGTTTCTTCATCTGAAAATTAATTGAAATGCAACAAACCTGGGCCTCCTAAGGAATCATACTCCAAAATATATTTCAATGATGAGTTGAGCCACAGATTCTTCAAATAATTAAGATGGGTATCAGCACTATTTATGGGTAAGTCAACAATCATAATTGAAACTGCTATTCTCCAGTGCTGCTTCCATAACATATTTTTATACATTTACATGCCTGATAATTCTGACAAATAATATACGATGCAACATGACTGGTGATATGTTGACAGGTCCAGTTGTTCTAGAAGAGTGAACATCAGGACAGAACTACTCACATTTTTTTGGAAAACTCAGCCATTCAACACTGTAAGCACATTCCTTTCATCATGTAGACTGATACATAAGATGGAGTTCCTCCACGTTTTTCCACATGTGGGAGGAACATCTTAACCACATTTGCTCTAATCACTAGACTGGTCATGGTAGTACAAATAACTGGCCACCAAGTTAGCCAGACCTTATGCCATTCAAATTTTGGTTATGGGCTTGGATGAGGTCTTAGGTTTATAAATGGAAAGTGTACAAATGTGAGATGGACTACTAGGCCACACCATGGATGTTGTTGCCCTAATTATCCAACATGCAGAGGCACTCAGACTGCAGTGTAACTGACAGTGGGATATTTGGAAACTATTGTGAACTGTACAACAGCTGTAATGTGATGTGTATGGTAATGCTTAAATGTGAATATTTTAAAAATACATGTATTTCAATTGATACTTTGTAAAGTGCATGTTTTACACATGTATTTGTTTAAAATCTGACAATGTGCTCAATAATACATAAAAGAACTAACCATGTTCATTAGCCATAGTCCTCAGAAACCATTCTGAATAGGGCATATGACCATATGAAGTTTTTTTGCTTTAAGTGATCATTCCTGCCATATCACAGAGTATAAACCATTCCTCCTGGGATTCTCTGTAGTGACTGAACAGGTAATTCCTTGTGTTGCAATGTAAGCACTTTGAATTTTTAATATCGATTGTTATTTCACTAAAAAATTAATAGAAACCTGTTTTGCCCCTTAAAAGTGGTTGAAACCTGGTAGCTGAATGCATGGTGGCTTAAGCATCCTACTTAAATGACTTTGTAAAATTTTTGAATAGCTGTGCGCATTTTTTTCCCTTCTTTTCTGGAACATTTTCTTCAGACTAATATATTGAAAATACTCACAACTTAGTTTTCATTTGCATCTAAGAACATATGTTTTAAAGACACTAAGAGAGATTTGTGATGTGGGCTCACATTCTCTGTCTGCATCTATTGTTTTAGTTCTAAGTTTTCCTATGGATGAGCCTTACATATACCAATAATCACAGTAATATAGGTTTTACTAGATGACATTTTATGACATTATGCAGTATTACAAAAATGTTACATTTATTGTATTTGAAAACTACATGTGCAGCACATAAAAAGTACATTTGTGCATATTAAGGCACATCATGGCAATACACTTACAAAGTGGAATACATAATGGTCTTAAATTATTCAAATAAAAACTAATCTTAATGACAGTTATACAGCTATATATTTAAAAGTTTATTTTCACACTTATGAAAGCAAGTCTTGTAAATGTATTCTTCATAATACTGATCATCATAATACTGGACCACTGCAGATATTGTCAGGGATATTTTAATGTCAGTGTCTTCTTACTCGTCTTATCCTGTATGCTGCAATAAAGAAAATTAGTTATTCTGAATTCATAATTGAATACAAATAATGCTTCTATTCACATAAACACCAAAATATATAACATACAGAACAGACACGAATAATTTGTCATTAAGTCTAAAAATTGTTAACAGTAGAGGAGTTAACTTTTGAAATTATTGCACTACCCCATTTAAGTTACTTTTTGCAAATGGTATTTACAACAGTAAGTAATGCAACATATTTTACTTTTTTCTGCCAATTTCAGCTGCAAAAATGCTGAATTTGTTGTGGGACATTGTGGAATACTCCACATTCGGCTACTATAGTTTCATTAAATTCCAATAGATGGCAGTGCTATATGCATCCTTCAAAATGATATTTGTAATGGAGGTGAATTCCAAGCACAGAGCTGTCACTTAGTTGCTAATGGTGGAAAACAAGAGCATCACAGATATTCATATGTGTTTGCAGAATGTTCAAGATGGTGGCGGTTAATGTTGTTAGTCAAAGCCGCCAGGGCAAAAGTGTAATTAAAAGTGACAACAACTGTAAAGTGTGTGCTAAGAAGGTGATAAAAGGAGTTCAGTGCACAGAGTGTTGATGCTGGTTCCACGTGAAATGCTCAAAAGTGTGTGTAGAATTTGTAACGAACTACTTCACTTGGATATGCCGTACCTGCGCCATGGAAAAACATGAACGAGGAATCACAAATGCTGTTAGGGACAAAGACGAAACAATAAAAATGCTTCAGAGTGGTATCGATGCTTCAAACAATAGGTAAATTGCTCTCAGTGAAAAATACAGTGAAAGAAAATAGACTATGTGTGAAAAGAATCCCATCCAAATGACTTCCACACCTCAAGTATGGATACGTGGCACTGAGCAAAAAACAGCGTCTCCTCAAGTATTATGCAGGACAAAATCAAAAGGGTAAGCAAAATAACTGTGACCAATAAATCATCAGACTGGATTTTGAAGAATGTTACGAAATACTGTGTGAAAAAAAGACTGATCAGCACTCTATTGCTAATGAATACAAGACGTCTGATGAGAAAGCGCAGCAGTATCCGCAGAAATATGAGGTGAAACATCTCAAATCTAATCTCAATGCAGGCAGAGAACAGTGTAAGTATTTACAGTTAAGTAAAACCAGGGGCAAATTTCAACACAGTTACTGCTGGTATAAACAATGAATGCTCCAAACTCACAAAAATGGCCTGTGTAGTGCTGATCGGAGATGCAAACTTTGTAAACAAAAACAATGCCAAAAGATTCATTCAGAAACTGATCTTAGTAACACACGTACACTTCACTAATGTTACTGTAGCCACTCTACCACTCAGGTATGACCTGTCTGATTCGTCAGGTTTCAATACACAAATTAGGCAAACTAATGATAAACTGAATATTTTTAGCTAAATTTACAAACATAAAATTATTAGATATTAGTGGCTATGAAAGGAACAGTTTCACTACACATGGTATGCACCTGAATCAGCATGGCGAAAGGGAACTTATCACAGATATAAACAGGGCTAAAGAAGAAATATTTCACAAAAAAAAGAACATCATTATTATGCCAATAATTGCGCTGGGTGCTCCTTCACAGGGAAACTGCTAAAATGGACCAAATCTTACAGGATTTGGTCCAAAAATAACAACAAGCTTCCTTAAAAGGGAAAAAACACACACGAAAGTAAAAAGTAAGAACTTTATGGCTCAGAGAGGGAACAAAATGGACGTAAAGTAGGCACACTTATCACCCTGCAAGTCAACATTTGCAGCATTAGGAACAAGCTAGTAGAGTTAGAACATTTTTGAAAAATAAAAAAAATAAAAATGTGATGTACTGTGTGTTTCAGAACATTGGCTAACAGAATATCAAGTAGATTTGTTCATACCTAATGAGTACATTCTGGCAGCTATAATGTGTAGAAACAAAAGATAAAATGGAGGGGGCTGCAATATTTATCAGACAATGTATACAATTCTCTAAAGTATATTTAAGTTCATAGTCCTCAGAATTGAATAGTAAATTTACTTGTGCAAGAGTGATACACCAAACTATTGTAATTGATGGCTTGTATAGATCACCAAACGGTGGTGTTAACTTATTTTTTGAAAAGTTTTAGCAAATGATAAGAAAAATCTTAAAACTCAAAACAAATGTAGCAATATGTAGTGATTTTAACATTGACTTACTACGCACACAGGAACTCAGCACAAAAACATTCTTAAACCTTCTCAGATCACTAAATCTATGTTATACTAACAGTAGCCCAAAATGTGTAAATGCCTGTTTGGACAATATTATAGTTAATTTTTCAAGGAACCTATATAGTGTAAGCATTGCAGATGAATGTTTTGCAGATAATGATTCTCTACTCCCAACACACCAGTATACACAGCCAGATAAGAACTATAAGGTTGCAAATAAGAAACCAAGTATGACATGGGTTAGACGTCAGAAAGAGGAATATATCAGATTATTCACAGACTCCCTCAGAAAGGTAAACTGGGGCTTTGTTTATGAATATGGCACTGATCAATCAACTGTTGAAACTCTATTTAATAATTCCATTAAGACATATACTGACTTATGGTACTCTTGTTCACCAATGAAAAGAAACGGTACTAAACCAAACAGAAAATGAAGAAAGCTTAAATGGTACACTGAAGACCTTGCTAGTGTCGGGGAAAAATTGCTTTCACTGTACAAAACATTTAAAAACAACGGCAAATGTGCGACAGAACAAAATGATACTTAATATAAAGACTACCCGATATATAAAAAATATTACAATGCCAACCTTAACCTTAGCAAACAAACTGCCTATGAAAATTACATAGAAGGAGCCCCAAACAAATGCAAGGCTGCTTAGGATATTATAAAACAAGAACATACCTCTACCCAAACACAGGATGTTCTACTTGAGCCAGAAGAGCTCAATAAATATTTTACAACCACAGTAAATAAATTAAAATCAAAAATTAAACAGTCAGACATACTAGCAATTGATATACTTGCTGATCACCTACCTAAAAGCCATGAATTTCACTGGGACCCTGTCACACCCACATATATAATAAATATTGTTAGAAAATTATCAAACTCGAAAAGTATGGCCTACTACTGGCTATCTAACTACACAATAAATAGGACAACACACTTCATTTGCTGTCCACTTGCTTTTATTATGAATAAAAGACTAGAAGTTGGAGTTTTCCCTGATCAGCTCAAAATTTCCAAAGTTATACCTATATACAAAAAGGGGGAAAAACACCTCACTGAAAACTATAGACCACAAACACCTAAGTAACTATTTTGAAAAGTATGACCTTCTCCACAATCGACAGCATGGTTTTTTTACAAGGGAAAATACCACCTCTGCAGTCCTTGAAATAGTTAATCAGACATTAACAGCATTTGAAAATAAACAAACAGTCTCACTTGAACTTTGTGATCTGAGCTAGGCATTTGATTCACCTTTTCATATCCTACTAGCCAAACTAAAGTATTATGGTATAAATAATTGAGAGTTAGAAATAAGCAACTCTTATCTACATAACAGGAGACAATTTGTGTCAATTCAAAACAAACACTCTTTCATGAATAATGCCACAACTTGTTTGTCTCAGGGCTCTGTCGTTAGAACTTTCTCCTTCATTGTTGCAATTAATGATTTGCCATCTTATATTGGGCCTGAGTCAGTTATCTCCTATGCAGATGATACAAACTTAATCAGCAGAGACCGAGATTTCTCACAGCTACACCAGAAATCACAGGGCTCTCTCACCTTAAAATTGAACTCGTTGTTGGCTAAAAAACTTCTATGTGGTCCAGAGAAAACTCAGCATCTGCAGTTGGGACTGGCTAACAAGGTAGAACCAAAATTCGTAAAACTGCTTGGAATACACATTGATTTCAAACTTAACTCTCAACCTCATATCAACCATATCTGCAAAAAGTTATCAAGGGTGTCCTATCTAATCTGGAAAATATCTGATCTAGTGAGTAACAAATATCTCAGAGCAGCTTACTTTGGACTTTTTTAGTCTCATATATCTTATGGGCTGTTACTATGGGGCCACTCATATCATGTCAGTGATATACCACTGGTGCAGAAAAAGGTGCTATGAATAATGTGCAAGGTTGGTCCAAGGGCGCACTGCTGTCCCTTATTCATCATAATGGAAATAATGACAGTGATAAATCTTTATGTATATATATGCACCACTGATATATGCTAAAAAGAACAGAACCAAATTTAATGCCAGAGAGATCATACACTTTCGTGACACGAGAAACAAATAGAGTATTGACATTCCTAGACAGAGACCGACAAAAAAAGGCAACTCTCCCAAACTGAACTGTTTGAAATTATTTAACAAATTTACACATACAGCAGTCAGTACACCTTTCAGTAATTGTAAAAGTAAACTGCACAAATTGTTAATTGACAATCCATACTACACTCTTACAGACTTCTTGGATACTTGTAACATAGAAATTGAGTTTTAAGTCAATGATTGCAATACTGTACAACTGATTACTATAGCATAAATAATTTGTACTTGTAATGTAAACACTAACTAATATAGTAACTTTGTATGTAGGTAGACATCATTATAAAGCCTATTTCACAGCATGTGGTCAACGGCAATTAAGGAATCTGAATCTGAATCTGAAATGGCAGGGAACAGAAGCATGGTGAAACACTGGGAAGGTATCTGTCATCATCAGAACAAATTCATGCAAACCTCTCCCATCTCCTGCATGACAGCTGACCACACACAGGTGCGACTCTTGCAATGTTGAAACATGTAGATACTCTCATAGGAGGTGATCAATCAGACACTCTGCTACAACTCTGTTGGTAGTGCTGACACACTCATCCACCAGTTGAGGTACTCAAGTGTGTCAGCTCTGTAGGTTCCTTGCTGTCTAACACAAAACTTTAAAGAGCAATGAATTTGGCCCAGTGAAAGATGCACTCCACAGGAAGCAGTACTAGGATGATTGGGAGGATATTGATGCATCAGCACATTGTTCTTGTCAATAACCATTAGAGTGGTACCATGTGCACCATGGCCCTAATAATGTGGTGTAAGGCCAGTGTGTTTGAATGGAGATTACACTGAGGTGATCAAAGTCATGGGGTAGCCATAAGCATATATACAGATGGTGGTAATATTGTGTACATAAGGTATAAAACAGAATCACATTGGTGGAGCTGTCACTGTACTCAAGTGATCCATGTGAAATGGTGTACGACATGACTATGGCCATTCAACAGACTTTGAACAGGAAATGGTCATTGGAGCGAGGCACATGGGACATTATATTTAGGAAATAATCAGGGAATACAATATCCTGAGATTCACAGTGTCGAGAATGTGCTGCAAACAACGAATTTCTTTCATTACCTCTCACCACAGACAGTGCAATAGCTGATGGCCTCCACATAATAACTGAAAATAGCAGCATTTATATAGAGTTGTCAGTACTTCCAGATAAGCAACTGTATGAATCAATGTGGGACATGTGACACATGGATCCCGTAAGACAGTGCAGCAAAATGTGATGTTAAAGGGCTATGGCAGCAGATGACCAACAGAAGTGCATTTGCTAACAGCACGGCATCACCTGCTGTGACTCTCATGGACTCATAAACATATCACTTGGATCCTAGATGACTGGGAAACAGTGACCTGGTCAAATGAGTCATGACTGGTAATAGGTGATGGTCTGAACATGACACAGAGTCCACGAAGTCACATACCCAATTCGTCAACAAGACACTATACAAGTTGATGGTTGCTCCATAATGGTGTGGGCTGTGTTTACAGGGAATGGACTGGATCCTCTGGTCCAACTGAACTGATCATTGACTTGAAATTGTTATGTTTGGATACTTGGAGACCATTTTTAGCCATTCATGGATTTCACCTTCCCAAACAATTACGGAATGTTCACTGACCCACACCTGTTCACTATTGTTTTGAACATTCTGGACAGTTAAAGTGAATTATTTTGCCACCCGTATCACCTGACAGGAATCCCATAAAATATTTACGACACATAGTCAAGAGGTCAGTTTGCACACAAAGTGTTGCACTGGCAACACTTTCACAATTATAGATGACTACAGAGGCAGCATGACTTAGCATTTCTGTAGGGACCTTCCAACAAGTTTTTGAGTCCACGCTACATAAAGCAGCTGACTTCACTGGGCAAGGGAGGTCTAACATGTTATTAGGAGTATCCCATGACTTTTCTCACCTCAGCATATGTTGAAAAATAGTGGTTTGTGGCCTAAAGAGTGGAGAATACTATTGCGTATTGGAATTCTGAATAAAACCAAACCGCTTCAAGGAAAAATGTATTGCATTACTTATTGAATGCACTTTGTGTAATTCTCATTTGCTATGGTATCCCAGACAAGTCATTGATACAAATTTAAATCATTTGTCAACAGGAGCTTCCATCTACAAATGGTTATCAATACTATAGAAAGGCACAGGTAATATGTATAATATGATGGGAGATAGCCTCTAAAATTTCTTACTTATAAGCTCTGATTCATTTCAAAATATATGTCTGTAAATGGTGCATTGTTTACAGAGAACTTTTATATCAATAATCACTTAAGAGGGAAATTATTTCAGTTTGTATTTACAAAACAGGAAACAGAAAACAAAATTCTCAGCTGTCATGCTGACCTCTAATGTTCAACAATTGCCAAGATGGCTGATTAGATGGTCAGGCACGGAAGAGAATGTATGCTTTGGCACATAGGAAACTGATATCTCAAATCATTGTGGATTGTGTCATGTCAATAGTTTCAATTGTGGATAGTTCTTGAACTGTCTGGTACAGATTCAACTGAAATTGAAACTTCTCTTCTAGCAAAAGGAAGCAATTTTTCTGTGATGCCCTTTAAAGTACCCACAGAGGATATTATAGTAAATATTGAGGCACGGATTAGAGAGATGAGGATAATGCCACAGTCCTGATGAGGAGTGAGGACTATCATGAAAGGATTGACAATATTTTGGATTCCACCATTTATGACAAACTTCAGAAGGATCCTACTAACAAGTTTTTTAAATATCACCAATCAGTTGGTTAAAGCATCATCATTCTCCCCTGACAATAATAAGTTACTCTGCAAATGGAAGCCAAACCACCTAGGCTGTATGGATTACCCAAGGGGCACAACGACAGATTTCTTTCAGGCCTATTGTGAGTGCTTTAGGGTCTCCCACCTTCTATTAGCTAGATGCCTTGCCTCACTGCTGCAACTTTTATTTTGTGGAACTGACAGTCATATTAAGAATTTATATCATTTCATTGACAAAGTAAAGGAAATGCACATGGACCAAGGTGATATCCTTATTAGTTTTGATGTGTCATAATTTACCTCAATTCCAGTGAATGAAGGTATCTCATGTATAATGTTTATTATTCCAGCATATATTGTGGAATTATTCAGACACTGCATCACCATGCTATATATTCAATACATGATCTTTATGAACAGATTGACCGGGTGGCTATGGTCAGTTCTCTCAGTCTAGCTATGACCAATTTGTTTATGGAGAACTTTGAACAACAGGACTTTCAGACTGCCAGTAAAAGACCAACCAGGTGTTATCATTATATCTGTGATACTTTTGTAGTATGGCACACTGTGCAGAAATGGATGCCTTACTGATACATCTGAGCAGTATCAATCTGAAAATACAATTTGTGTATGGAGACTGAGAATAATGGCCAACTGAATTTCTTGAATGTGGGTGCTATCAAGCCAGGGGCAGGATGATAGGCCATAGGGTATACAGGAAAGCCATGCATACTAACCATTACCTGCATAAAGATTTTAACTGCCAACCCAGACGATACAAGAGGTAGAGAGGGCACACAAATTTGAGAACTGACTAACTTAAAAGACAAGTTTGAAGATTAGGATAGATGAGGTATGACGGCTGCCCAGAGGGAAAGTTTTCCTTCCATTCATCAGTACCATTACACAGTACATTGGGAAAGTGTGGAGTAAATATGGTGTGGAAACTACCTTCAGATCTTCCAGAAATATAAAAGAAAGTTGGAGATCAGCAAAAGATATAAACATCCTTTGGCTTCACTGGGTGTATATAAAATTCCTTTTAGTTGTGGATTGGTTTATACCGGTACCACAAAAAGAAGTGATAACACCTGTCTGGTTGAATACAAGAGGAATTGCCACCTGGGACATACAGATAAATCATACATGGTGGAACATTTTTATCAAGAAGGTGACCATGGAATAAAAGTCACTGATAGAAGCATTATATCAAAAACCTTGTTATTATCGTGCACATATTTATAGAGAGAATATTAAGATTTATAAATACAATAATAATTTTAACAGAAAGAGGAACATGATAAATTATATAAAATCTTCACGTCAACATTGCAACATAAGAATGACAATTTATTACTTTCAGTTGAGAATGTTGGCATCACTATAGATAATCTCACAGTCAATGTCTGGTGATGGACTGTGATGCCTTCTACACTGCTCGTATATTTGCCACATTACCCCTGAAGATGTCTCCCACAGTCAGAGAGGAAACATTAGGAAAAAGTTTTGTATGTCAACCACAGCCTATCAGCCTGGAAATTTTAAATGAGGCGAGTACCAGCTGTGAAAGCTGATATTGCGTGATTAAGTTATATTGTATTTGTCATGGAATACAAATGAGGTGTACTGATCTACATCTGCACCTAAATCCACATCAACATCTACATTGATACTCTGCAAATCACATTTAAATGCCTGGCAGAGAGTTCATTGACCACCTATTCTCTATTATTCCAATCTCTTATAGTGTGCGGAAAGAATAAACACCTTTATCTTTTTTGTATGAGCTCCAGTTTCCCTTATTTTATCATGGTGATTGTTCGTCCCTATGTAGGTCAGTGTCAACAAAATGTTTTCACATTCAGAGGAGAAAGTTGGTGACTGGAATTTCATGAGAAGATTCCACCACAATGAAAAACGCCTTTCTTTTAATGATTTCCAGCCCAAATCCTGTATCATTTATGTGACACTCTCTCCCATATTTCACACTAATACAAAATATGCTGCCTTTCTTTTAACTTTTTCAATGTGAGTCCTATCTAGTAAGGATCTCACACTGTGTAGCAGTATTCTAAAAGAGGACAGACAAGTGTAGTGTACACAGTCTCCCTAGTAGGTCTGTTACATTTTATAAGTGTGCTGCCAATAAAACACAGTCCTTGGTTAGCCATCCCCACAACATTTTCTATGTCTTCCTTCCAATTTAAGTTGTTTGTAATTGTAATACCTAGGTATTTAGTTGAATTTACGGCTTTTACATTAGACTGATTTATCATGTAACCAAAGTTTAATGAGTTCCTTTTAGCACTCATGTGGATGACCCCACACTTTTCATTCTTTATAGTCAACTGCCATCTTTGACACCATTCAGATATTGTTTCAAATCGTTTTGCAGTTTGTTTTGAACTTCTGATGACTTTATTAGTCAATAAAAGACATCATCATCTGAAAACAACCAAAGACAGCTGCTCAGATTGTCTCCTAAATCGTTTATATAGATAAGGAACAGCAAAGGGCCTCTAACACTACCTTGGGGAACACCAGAAAACACTTCTGTTTTACTCTATGACTTTCCATCAGTTACTACGAGCTGTTACCTCTCTGACAGGAAATCCCAATCCAGTCACATAACTGAGATGATATTCGATAAGCACGCAGTTTCCTTTCGAGCCGCTTGTGTGGTACAGTGTCAAAAGCCTTTTGAAAATCCAGAAATGTGGAGACTTTTGCATCCCCACCGAGAGATGGAATAGGTTCAAATGGCACTGAAAGTTTTAAGGTAAAGATACTCAGCATTGCTGTCCAATCTGCTAACAAGAATCACATCACCAATGAGATGTGGCTCACTGTGCGGATAAAATACTCCCACGTAGCAATGAGCATGCAGTTTGGTTTGCTTGTATGAAACTGTTAGTGGAGCTGTTTATGACCCAGTTGTAGTCTTTGAATTTCCTCTGCTTACATTTTAGCAGATTGTACTAGATAAGTGTTGATCAAAACAAAAGGTCTTATTAGGCTCACAGCTTGGATATTGAAGTTACTCGCTCCTTCCACTCGGTGTCATCAATTATGTACATCCACAGGCGGCTTTGCTGCACCAGATGGTGACTTTTTTTACAAACCATACTCTTTGTCTATCCAGCAGGATACCGAACATGGCTTAAAGAGACAGAGAGAGAGAGAGAGAGAGAGAGAGAGAGAGAGAGAGGAGAGAGAGAAGAGAGAAAGAGAGTGAGCAAGCAAGCGAGCGAGCTTGCGTGAGTGCATGCACACACATGTGTTTCATAGACTGTTAGAACAATGATTATTTTAAACAGTTTTATTATTTGAGAATCATCTAGTACATGAAACCCTTAAAAGTTAGAACTAAACAGGAAACCTTGCACGCAGTTTAATTGAAGATGTCGCCCTAACCGCCGTCTGCTTCACGTCTGCTGTGCAGCGAGCTACCTTAATTTAAGTATTAACTGTATTTTTCTTACTTGTCACTTCTTCTTCTGCTTTTTTTTTTTTTTGATTTTAGGAAGCTTTAATAGTCGAGTGCTATTAAGTGTTCCATAGATATCGTGTTTGTTTTGAATACAGTCAGAGAGAGTCCCTTTAGTCAGCCATAGTGCCAGTAGTGTCAGTGTCGCCCTAACCGCCGTCTGTTTCACGTCTGCTGTGCAGCGAGCTACCTTAATTTAAGTATTAACTGTATTTTTCTTACTTGTCACTTCTTCTTCTGCGTGTTTTTGCTTTTAGGAAGCTTTAATCGTCGAGTGCTATTAAGTGTTCCATAGATCTCGTGTTTGTTTTGAATACAGTCAGAGAGTCCCTTTAGTCAGCCATAGTGCTAGTAGTGCTAGTGTTTGTTTTCAATACAGTCCAGAGACAGGTAGTGCTATTTTCCTTGTTTTCTACAAGAAGTGGTTAGCAATCACAGTTCAGTCAATAATCAACCGCCTTTAGTGAATTAGCAGTCTAGTTAAAAGTTGATTAACACTCTATAGTACATTGATTTCTTAGGATGGATAGGATGTGTGGCTGCTGTGTACGGACGCAGGAGGGGCTGGCCACTCTTCGCGAACAGCTGAGCGTGTTGATGGCCGCGGTCAGCCGTCTTCAGGCTGCTCCCTCGGAGTGTAGCGGCAGTGGGGAGTCTGGTGCGTCGCAAGGTACACCCCAGGTGTTACATGCTTCACCCACTGTCCCTGCTGTCGAGACATCTTCACGGGTACCGGGCGCGGTTGGGCCACCCTCTCCCCAAGGGGAGTGGCGGGTTCAGCGGCATTCGCGGCGCACGAGGCAGAGGGTCAATGTGGAAGCTGGCCTTGTGGCATCGCCCGCTCTGCCTGTGAGTGGACATGTGGCCGCTCCTTCAGCAAGGTCCGAGCAGGCACACGGGGGGAGGGGTTTATTAGTTATTGGGAGCTCCAATGTTAGGCGGGTAATGGAGTTCCTTAGGGAAATAGTGGAAAGGTCGGGGAAGAAGGCCAGTGTTCACTCCGTCTGCTTGCCGGGGGGTCTCATCCGAGATGTGGAGGAGGCCCTACCGGCGGCGATAGAGAGCACGGGGTGCACCCAACTGCAAATTGTTGCTCATGTCGGCACCAATGACTACTGCCGTCTCGGTTCAGAGGTCATCCTCAGTTCGTACAGGCGGTTGGCGGAGTTGGTGAAGGCGGAAAGCCTCGCTCGCGGGGTGGAATCAGAGCTAACTATTTGTAGTATCGTTCCCAGAACCGATCGCGGTCCTCTGGTTTGGAGCCGAGTGGAAGGCTTAAACCAGAGGCTCAGACGATTCTGCGGAGAGCTGGGGTGCAAATTTCTCGACCTCCGCTATCGGGTGGAGAAATGTAGGGTCCCCCTGAATAGGTCAGGAGTGCACTACACGCCGGAAGCGGCTACGAGGGTAGCGGAGTACATGTGGAGTGCACATGGTTTTTTTTTAGGTTAGAGAATTCCCTCCCTAGGACCGACAAGACGCCTCATGAGACGCGGCAAGGCAGGAGTAGGCAAACTGCAACAAGGAATAACAATATTAATTTGCTAATAGTAAACTGCAGGAGCGTCTATAGAAAGGTCCCAGAACTGATCTCATTAATAAACGGTCACAACGCCCATATAGTACTAGGAGCAGAAAGTTGGCTGAAACCACATGTAAACAGTAATGAAATCCTAAACTCGGATTGGAATGTATACCGCAGAGATAGGCTGGACAGTGAAGGGGGAGGCGTTTTTATAGCGAAAAGAAGTGCAATAGTATCGAAGGAAATTGACGGAGATTCGAATTGTGAAATGATTTGGGTGAAGGTCACGGTTAAAGCAGGCTCAGACATGGTAACTGGATGTCTCTATAGGCCCCCGGGCTCAGCAGCTGTTGTGGCTCAGCACCTAAAGAATAATTTGGAAAATATTTCGAGTAGATTTCCCCACCATGTTATAGTTCTGGGTGGAGATTTTAATTTGCCGGATATAGACTGGGAGACTCAGACGTTCATAATGGGTGGCAGGGACAAAGAATCCTGTGAAATATTTTTAAGTGCTTTATCTGAAAACTACCTTGAGCAGTTAAACAGAAAACCGACTCGTGGCAATAACATATTAGACCTTCTGGTGACAAACAGACCCGAACTATTTGAATCGGTTAATGCAGAACAGGGAATCAGCGATCATAAAGTGGTTACTGCATCGATGATTTCAGCCGTAAATAGAAATATTAAAAAAGGTAGGAAGATTTTTCTGTTTAGCAAAAGTGACAAAAAGCAGATTACAGAGTACCTGACGGCTCAACACAAAAGTTTTGTCTCAAGTGCAGATAGTGTTGAGGATCAGTGGACAGAGTTCAAAACCATGGTACAATATGCGTTAGATGAGTATGTGCCAAGCAAGATAGTAAGAGATGGGAAAGAGCCACCGTGGTACAACAACCGAGTTAGAAAACTGCTGCGGAAGCAAAGGGAACTTCACAGCAAACATAAACATAGCCAAAGCCTTGCACACAAACAAAAATTACGCGATGCGAAATGCAGTGTGAGGAGGGCTATGCGAGAGGCTTTCAATGAATTCGAAAGTAAAGTTCTATGTACTGACTTGGCAGAAAATCGTAAGAAATTTTGGTCCTATGTCAAGGCGGTAGGTGGATCAAAACAAAATGTCCAGACACTCTGTGACCAAAATGGTACTGAAACAGAGGATGACAGACTAAAGGCCGAAATACTAAATGTCTTCTTCCAAAGCTGTTTCACAGAGGAAGACTGCACTGTGCTTCCTTCTCTAGATTGTCGCACAGTTGACAAAATGGTAGATATCGAAGTAGACGATAGAGGGATAGAGAAACAATTAAAATCGCTCAAAAGAGAAAAGGCCGCTGGTCCTGATGGGAGACCAGTTCGATTTTACACAGAGTACGCGAAGGAACTTGCCCCCCTTCTTGCAGCGGTGTACCGTAGGTCTCTAGAAGAGCGAAGCGTTCCAAAGGATTGGAAAAGGGCACAGGTCATCCCCGTTTTCAAGAAGGGACGTAGAACAGATGTGCAGAACTATAGACCTATATCTCTAACGTCGATCAGTTGTAGAATTTTGGAACACGTATTATGTTCGAGTATAATATCTTTTCTGGAGACTAGAAATCTACTCTGTAGGAATCAGCATGGGTTTCGAAAAAGACGGTCGTGTGAAACCCAGCTCGCGCTATTCGTCCACGAGACTCAGAGGGCCTTAGACACGGGTTCACAGGTAGATGCCGTGTTTCTTGACTTCCGCAAGGCGTTTGACACAGTTCCCCACAGTCGTTTAATGAACAAAGTAAGAGCATACAGACTATCAGATCAATTGTGTGATTGGATTAAGGAGTTCCTAGATAACAGAACGCAGCATGTCATTCTCAATGGAGAGAAGTCTTCCTAAGTAAGAGTGATTTCAGGTGTGCCGCAGGGGAGTGTCATAGGACCGTTGCTATTCACAATATACATAAATGACCTGGTGGATGACATCAGAAGTTCACTGAGGCTTTTTGCAGATGATGCTGTGGTGTATCGAGAGGTTGCAACAATGGAAAATTGTACTGAAATGCAGGAGGATCTGCAGCGAATTGACGCATGGTGCACGGAATGGCAATTGAATCTCAATGTAGACAAGTGTAATGTGATGCGAATACATAGAAAGATAGGTCCCTTATCATTTAGCTACAAAATAGTAGGTCAGCAACTGGAAGCAGTTAATTTCATAAATTATCTGGGAGTACGCATTAGGAGTGATTTAAAATGGAATGATCATATAAAGTTGATCATCGCTAAAGCAGATGCCAGACTGAGATTCATTGGAAGAATCCTAAGGAAATGCAATCCGACAACAAAGGAAGCAGGTTACAGTACGCTTGTTCGCCCAATGCTTGAATACTGCTCAGCAGTGTAGGATCCGCACCAGGTAGGGTTGATAGAAGAGATAGAGAAGATCCAACGGAGAGCAGCACGCTTCGTTACAGGATCATTTAGTAATTGCGAAAGCGTTACGGAGATGATAGATAAACTCCAGTGGAAGACTCTGCAGGAGAGACGCTCAATAGCTCGGCACGGGCTTTTGTTAAAGTTTCGAGAACATACCTTCACCGAAGAGTCAAGCAGTATATTGCTCCATCCTACGTATATCTCACGAAGAGACCATGAGGATAAAATCAGAGAGAGTAGAGCCCACACAGAAGCATACCGACAATCCTTCTTTCCACGTACAATACGAGACTGGAATAGAAGGGAGAACCGATCAGAGGTACTCAGGGTACCCTCCGCCACACACCGTCAGGTGGCTTGCGGAGTATGGATGTAGATATTAGACACACACACACACACACACACACACACACACACACACACACACACACACACACACGGAGGGAGGAGGGGGGGGGGAAGAGAGAGAGAGAGAGAGAGAGAGAGAGAGAGAGAGAGAGAGAGAGAGAGAGAGAGAGAGAGAGAGAGAGAGAGACTTTAGCATGACATATTAGGATCCTCCTCTGAAACTTTGAAATGATAGCCTTAGTCACAGGTTGGGTAACACAGAAGATTTAAGAGCATTTGATTGTGGCCAGATGGTCTAGATTACATCTTAAGTGAACCAGTTGTTGGACTTCAACAGATTTCATTGTCTATAGTGTACTTTGTATACCTTGTCATGATGAAACTAGTCCCATCAGTTCAATATGTTGCAAACAGCGGTTTGTAGAAAATGCAATTAAAAGTTGGGTAGCATTCATTATGACAGTGAGTAAATGGTCTGCAAGGGAGCATATCACTTATTAATTTAATGCTGGTTAACAATGACATTTGTGTGCCTTATTGTCATCGAGAATATATGCCTTCCAAAATCTTTTAATCTCTATATGATACTGATCCATGTTATTCATGTGATTACATCTCAACTAACAAGACAGATTACCACTGACCATCTTCACTGAAAAATTAACCATTGCAGAAAACAGACTGCATTGTGGGAAAATAGGAAGTTTATACAATAGCATCTACCAATATCTAGATCATTAGATATTAAACTCACATGCCAAAATACTAGTCACCACTTAAAAGATCACACTGGTTACTTTGTAGCACTGTGCATGGTACCATGCAGTCATATGACCTATATCACTGGTGTAGATCATGGCAGTTTACTGGTGTTTATGTGCCAATCGAGTGCATGGAATCAGTGCAATTAGATGAGTTGATATTGAGATATGATAAAATAGCAGAAAGGAGCTACTGCGCTTGGACATTCCAATGACCACATCCTGAATGAAGTTCCACAATTTTTTGGTGTATCAAAACCAACTGTTAGATTAGATTAGTTTTGCTGACAAAATTGAAATTGGTCTTGTAACATTACAGGACATATTGGGACATATTGAAGTATTCGATACTGTAGACTTTTAGGAGATCTCGATATAGATATGCAAAATGTAAAGGGAAACTTTGGTGATGTTTAAATATTGTACTGTGTCAATATTAGGACATTTTGCACAGAAAGAACAAAAATAGAATTAATGTAAATATATATTAGTGTTAGTGACCTATTTTCATTCAATTTTGTAATTATATTTCATTTTGTAAAAGAAAGACTCACTGTTTGCTGTAACTCTGATTAATTGTATAAATTATCAGTTTTGAGCTAAATTATTCCGTATAATATGGACAAGATACTTTTAAAAACTCACCAGCTAAAGAGAAAGTCTGTAAATGAACGTTTAATGCACACTTCTGGAACTTTCTATGGAGAAATTCTATATTATGATCGCAAAAATACGAAAACTGTTTCATAACCTAATTTCGAAAGACGATTTGTATCAAGGAATATTGCTAAAAAGATTTATTTACGTTTTGAAACACGATTTAAATCATTTTACATATAAATAGTTGTTCTAAATCACTCAAGAAATATCCAGAATCTGGAAACGTCGGTGCAAGTCTGGTGAAGGTTATCAAGAAGCTGGTAGAAAAATGTTATAAAATCTATTTGGAAATTATGCTTGTAAGAATTTATATGTACTGATCCTTTTACTTACTTTAATCTGTACTAAAATTCTGTAATGTCTAATTTAGTTTTAAGTCGTGAATTGCTATCGTATTGTAAACAAAACATTGTCAAAGACTCTCATTGTTTGGAAAGATATTAATACACCTAGGAGTTGTCAGTGGCCAATTCGGATATGCAGTGCGGTTAGCTCTGAGAGTCAGTTGTTGAGTCTGTGAAGTCTGTCAGTGCTGTTTGTAAATAAACGTCTGTAATGAAGAATTACTTGTTGTCGTCAATATGAACTCAAGACCGTTTGCACGAAGCAGACACCTCCTAATGCAACGTTTTAATTTGGCTGAGGAAGCTGGGATCGCTATAAGTGCAAACAAATTGAAGTGGAATGTTTTAATTTGGCGTTGAGGAGCTGAAATGTTATAATTTGGTGGAGGAGCTGTGATGTTATAGTCTGTATTTTGATGGTATCTCTTTATCCCCTTTCTTGAATAGAGGCTTAACATCTGCATATTTTAGCCAGTCAGGAAATGTCCCAGTTATAACAGACTGGTTACACAAGTAAATTAGAATTGTACTAAACTCACAAGAACATGCCTTAATTAACTCTGTTACTGTTTCATCGTAACCACTAGAATGCTTTGTTTTTAAAGATTTTATTATAGAAGTTATTTCTTTTGGTGAAGTGAGTGACATATTCATGTACCTGAAGCTATTTGTAAATGCTAGTTTCATATATTCAAGGGCATTACTTACTGAGCCTGACAATCTCATTCTATCAGTAATGGATATAAAGTACTTGTTAAATATATTTGGCACACTATGCCCATCGGTTACTAATGTGTCATCTACCCTTAATGCTATTTTCTCCTGTTCCTTTCTGGTTCTACTAGTCTCCTCTTTCACTATATCCCTTATTGTTTTTATTTTGTTCCCTGAAGTTGCTATCTTCTTCTCGTAGTGCATTTGTTTAGGTGTCTGAATTAATTTTTTAAAAATATTTTACAATATTCCTTGTATTTAGCTAAATCATCAGCATTTTAGCTATTTTTGGTCAACAGATACATTTTTCCTTTTTGTCTTACACAAAATATTTATTCTTTGTGTAATCCATGGTTTTTATTATAGACTTCTGTTTAATTTGAGTAATTTTTAGAGGAAAACAGTTTTCAAACATGGTTCTGACATTGTGCATGAATGTGTTATTTTTTCCATGCACGTCATGAGCACTAGAAACATCTTTCCAGCTCATACCTGTGAGAAGTTTTCTAAAACTTTCAATTTTTGGTTGATTGACTACTCTCCTGTACTCAGGTTTAGTAGTCTTGATAATCTGCTTAGAATTTACATCTAAAACAAGAAACTGTCAGAGGTGTCTATAAGTAATAATGTACCCCTGGCGGCCATGTACCATGGTGTAAAAACACTAGTTGTAAAAATATCCTAATAGGGACTGAAGGCAAGTGTTATGCATTGTAAATAACAGTAGGTTTCAAAGCATTCACAAATTACAACTGTCAATGAATACAGGTCCATGTAAACGAGTTTCCAAACCAATACTAGTAAAGGTTCTGCATGCAGCTGACACTCAAGACTTGGGTACCTTCCCAAATTCCACTGCTCACAGCATCACGCAAAGCTACAAGTCTCCAACAGGCTATGTTTAGTGGGGTCCATTAAGTCACAATTTTGCATATTTTCAAATAATGCAATTTTCTAAAGCACAAATAGCCTAATGGGTTTAATACACAGTATGTGGAGGGTGTAGATCAGACCAGAGGTGGTTACATGATGTTTTAGGTTTTCTCTCTGCACAACAACTTAGGACCACTCATTCACTAAACTGGGTTGTTTATTTCAACATTCTCAGTGACCAAGTGTTGTGATTTCTTCTACATCATCAATATTTTGTAGACACTCCCATCTTCCATGATGACAACGGTTGTGTTCACACAGGTGCACACACACATGATTGAACACACAGAGACTGTGTTGTGCCTCAGATGGTCCAATAATGTCTGGGACTATTGCGACCAATGGGTGAAATATAGCAGTCAACATCCCAACAATTTCACACTACAAGACCTAATCATAAATGATTGGCTTCAGTTGGATACAGCACAACTGAGGAAACTTTATTTTGTCAAACTGAGTCATTTTCAAGTTTATATGTAGTGTTCTCCTGTAGGTGACCAGTTTTTTGTCCACTGTCCTTACTATTTCCATTGGAGAAGAACTGAGGAGGTATGTGACTGTGACTTGCACGGAAGTCATCATAGGATGAGCTGTCGAATGCATGGTAACCAGTCTACTAATTTCCCATAAGAAGATTGTCATCTCTTTTTACTGTAGATTGAGCAATCACACATACATCAGGGTAGATTATCACAGAACAACAATACACAATTAATATTTTCAAAATGCAATGACTATCAGCACGTTTGTTTGTTCTATGATCACGTGTATAGCAAACATTACATGCATGCTGGAAGCTTGCACTCATTTCACCCATAACATGCATAAGATCTTCACATTTCAGAAATTGCTACCCAACTAGAAATTTTCATATGATAAATACCATTCAGAATGTGTGTATGTTAATGCAGATTACTGATGAGGCTACATAAAAATACGACAAAATCAATGACACACAAAGAAACAGTATGTCACCTCAGGACAATTTCAGAAGATACAGCAGGAAGAAAAACATGTTGGCTGAACAACTAAGAGAACATTGTTCTGGCATTACAGAATTTATCATGCTTCTTTAACATCTGTATCTACACAGATACTCCCCTAGCCACTGTATGCTGCATGGTGGAGGGCACCCTGTATTACTGCTTGTGATTTCCCCTCCTATTCCACTTGCAAATAGAGAGAGAAAAATGACTGTATGTTCACTCTGTATGGGCCCTATTTTCTTGTATCTTATCTTCATTATCCTTATGCATGATGTATGCTAGTGGCAATAGAATCATTTGGCAGCCATCCTCAAATCCCGGTTCTGTAACTTTTCTTAATAGTTTTTCTCGGAAAGAACCTCGCCTTTGTCGAGGGATTCCCATTTGAGATCATGAAGCATCTCCGCAACACTTACATGTTGTTTGAACCTACCAGTAGCAAATCTAGTTACCTGCCTCTGAACTGCTTCAATGCCTTCCTTCAATCCAACTTGATACAGACCCCAAAAACTCAAGCAGTGCTCAAGAATAGGTTGCACCAACGTCCTATATGTGGCCTCCTTTACAAGTGGACCAGTGTTTCCAAAAATTCTCCCAGTTAACTGAAGTCAACCATTTGCCTTCCCTAACACAGTTTTCACATTCTCATTCCACCTCATATAGCTTTGCAACATTATACCCAGATACGTAAAGGAATTGACTGTCAAGCACGACAACAGTAATAATGTATCCGAACATTACAGGTTTGTTCTTCCTACTCATCTGCACTAACTTACATTTTTCTACATTTATGGCTAGCTGCCATTCATCACACCAACTGGAAATTTTGTCTAAGCAGTCTTGTACATTCCTACAGTCACTATACTTTGAAACTATGGCATCATCAGCAAACAACCGCAGACTGCCGCCCACCCTGTCCGCCAAGTCTTTTTTGTATATAGGGGTGCTATCATACTTCCTTGGGGTGCTCCTGATGATACCCTTGTCTCTGATGAACACTTGCCGACAAGGACGATATACTGGACTCCATTATTTAAGAAGTCTTCATGCCGCTCACATATCTGCCAACTTATTCCACATGTTTGTACCTTTATTAACAGCCGGCAATGGGACACCGTGTCAAGTGCTTGCTGGAAATCTAGAAATAAGGAACATGCCTGTGGCCCTTCATCCATAGTTCTCAGTATACCATGTGAGGAAAGGGTAAACTGAGTTTCACATGCATGATGCTTTCTAAAACCATGATGTGTGGATGGACATAAGCTTCTCAATCTCACGAAAGTTTATTATATTCAAACTGGGAAGACGTTCAAGGATTCTGCAGCTAGCAGAAGCTAGGGATATTGGTTTCTAATACTGAGGGTCTTTTCTTATATACATGAGTCATCTGCTCTTCTTTCCAGACGCTTGAGACTTTGTGCTGAATGAGAGATTCACAAGAAATGCAAACTAGGTAATGGGCCAATGCCATAGAGCACCCTTTGTAAAATTGAACTGGTATTCCACCCAGACCTGATGATTTCAAATCTTTCAGTTGTTTATATATCCCAGGGTCATCCACATGGGAGTCTGCTTGATGGTCAAATGACAGTATGTTTGTACAGTTCTGCTGTGTGAATGATTTCTTGAACATGAAATTTAAAACATCAGCGTTTGTTTTGCTATCTTCAACTGCCGCAGCAGACTGGTCAACAAGAGAGTGAATGGAGGCCTGAGACCCACTTAGCGACTTTACATATGACCAGAATTTTCTCAAGTCCTCTGCTGGTTTTTTTGCTAAGGTGTAACTGTGGTAGCTATTGTGTGCCTCGTGCATAGATCCTTTCACAGATGCACGAATCTCTACTAACCCTCGTTTGTCATCAATTGTGACTTTACTTTTGAACTTAGAGTGCAGCAGCCTCTGCTTTATCAGCATTTGCTCAATTTAGTATTACAACCATGGTCGGTTTTTTCCATCCTTTACCCACTTACTAGGCATGTAACTCTCCAGACTACGATTTACAGTCAGCTTGGACTTTCTCCATAATTCCTCTACATCCACCTTACTGGAACTAATTCACTGTCTAACTGAGATGTTAATAACTGCTTATCTGCTCTATCTAGCAGGAACACTACCCCTTCTTGACTGATTTATTAACTTTCATAATCACAGATGCTGTACTGACATCATGATCACTAATACTTGTGTGTGGGTTGCTGACCTTGCTGTTCAAGACAATTTTCAGAAAATGTGTTGGAAAATATTTCACATGACTGTGTCTGTGAATCCCTAGCATCCCAGTTTATATATGTTCAAGTCACCTCCAACTAGTGTTGAATGAACTGGGTATTTATGCACTATTGACTGTAGACTTTCTTTCAATGACTCTAGAACTGTCACAGCAGAATTGGGTGGCCAGTAAAAACATCCAACAGTTAACTTACACCTACAACTGCTATACGTGACCAGTTTACTTCAGTTCAACCTCAATAAAGACAATATTTTGTCAACTGCAATGGACATTTCCCCTCCAATGGTCTCTAATCTGTCTTTCTGTTATAGATTCCACGACTTGCTAAATACCTCAGAGCTTTCCTCTTTGGGTTTCAGCTCTTGGGCCCAGGGATAATTTGAGTGCAAGAACTTTCCCGGAGGGTAGTAAATTCAGGAACTTTATTACAAATATTTTGACGGTTTACTGATAAAATTCTGACAGTGAAAGTGTTTTTATTCTGAATGACGTTTGACTTCTCTTGCTGTGAATCGACTGGCAAGTGTTCATTAGAGCAGCTCAAACTATGACCAGTGCACTCCATAAGTACTTTGCTACCCTAGTAGCTGCTTCATTTGTGTAGTTTACCCTGGACCTATCAAAGAGAGTGCTTCATACCGCACATGATAGAGTAGGTCTGTAAATCTGAGGCCAAGATCATCACAGAGTTGACAAACCCTTTGGTTGAGACCCTCCATCTGGCTCCAAACCAAAGGAGCCTGATCAACTCTGAGAATGATGATTCAAATTGAGAGCTCAGCTGGCATCCTGTGTGCGAGGCCAGCATTTTTCACCAAATCTGCCAGTTGCCTACACAAATTGAGAGTCACCTCAGAACCCATGGGACAGACGTCGTTGGTGCTGGCGTGAGCCACAACTTGGAGACAACTGCACCCTACACGCTCAATAGCCACAGGCAAGGCCACTCCACATCTTGGATGAGGCCTCTGGCAGCCATGCCGAGTGCACATTGGCTTTATTTCCAGCCCTCAATGATATCTGCCTAAGAGGGTCCACAATGCGCTTAACATTGGAGCTCCCAATAACCAGTAAACCTCTTCCCCTACGTGCCTGCTCGGACCCTGCTGAAGGAGTGGCCATCTGTCCACTCTCAGGGTGAATGGCCAAGGCGAGGCAGCCAGTCTCCACATTGGCCCCCTGCCTTGAGCAACATCAATGTGTTACCACCTGCCACTCACCCTGCTGTGAGGGCTGATCCACAGCATTGGGTGCCCTAGGAGATACCTTGGAAGCAAAGCCTGTGGGCAAAGCAAGTGACACCTGAGATGTCCCACACTTCTCCGCCACTGCTACACTCTCAGGCAGCTACCTGAAGGTGACCGAGCATAATTAAAAGAGCATTCAGCTCTTAATAAACTGTGAACAGCTCCTTCTGCATCTGTACACAGCATGCACACATCATATTCATCCTAGCAAGACTACAAAAACATGAGATTAAACCCCTAAAACACAAAAACACACATGAACTTTAATAAATACACTACGTGGAAAAAACAGAAAAGGATACACACTTAACTTGCTGCTCTGTAGACATATCACCTGCCATTAGTTGGAGCCTGACTGACTGGCATACTAAATGAACAGATACATAATATCCCCCACTTTTCGTAATTCATAGATTTATTTAGGCAGTATCGTTATCAGGTAGTTGCAGGCAGTAAACAGTAAGTAAAAGATAGTAGAACATGGCCACAGTGTGGGATGCTCTCCATCCTGTCTATGTGACTATAGTGGACCATACAGTGTCATCCACAGTATTCTATTATATCTAAGTTCTGGAACAGGTGTAGGCAAGATTGCAATGAATGGCTGGTGTCATCTGCAGCAGGCAGGCCTGGTGGTATGCACGCCAGTGTCAGCTTCCATTTTTCCGGTAAAACATATGATGCTGGCTGCACTGGGAAAATGGCTTCATCAGTGGCAAACTGAGTGATAAAATGTAATAGTTTTATCTTCTTTGTAAGGCACACCACAGCACAGTTCCTCATTAAACATAGGGGGCATGTTCCCACTTAGGCTGCATTTATTTAGACTTCTCCTTTGTCAGAAAACTTCTTTTGGTTCTGTAAGCTGTTATCAAGTGTTGAGCACAAATAAGGCATTTTTCTTTCATTTTACTCATTTAACATCAATGACGTGATTTCACTTGGGATCTGTGGAAGGTGCATTAGTATAGTTTTCATTGTATAAAATTATTGTTCATTGTTGTTTTTCTGACATATTTTATATCCTGGAGTATCTTCTCACTATGGATGAAAAGGTACCTATGTAAATGCCAGATAGTGGCTCAGAAAAATTTCAAGAGTTGAATAACAAAGAAGATGCCTAAATAAGTAGAGCCTAAGAGGAAAAAGGGTTCCTACATTTAATATTATCAGATTTTCTGGTTTCAACCTGTCCTGTAGTATTATCATTTATCTAAGATGCCACCATGGGGTCTGCTTACTGGGAGGCAAAACTGTGCACGAGTTAATTTTAAAAATGACTATAGGTTGGTGTGTCAATGGACACAACATGTGATATCTACCCAAACATATTGAGGGAGATGTGAATAGCAAATACTACAGGGGGAGATTTTAGAGAATGGGGTGGTTTATATTTCAGGCCACACCACATGCCATGTTTTACTAGGACAATACACAACCACATTCAGCAACGAATATGTAAGCCAGTTTTGAAGTATAAAAGCAACCACAGCTTCCAAGATGGCATCAAGTGTAGTGATGTATAGCAACCAGATGAATAAGAGTTGCAGTTCTGCAGTGAAAAGAAGGATATTGTGAAAGTTGTAAAAGTGGAGAAAAAGAACACATTTCAAGTTTATAAAAAAGTGGACATTGTAAGGTGTGATATTTTGCATCTAACAAATAAAATTTCTGAGGTGAGGAAGCTGCACCATATTCCAAACAACAAATCAAGTAGTGACAAAGCAAGCTGCGATACTTGTACTTCCCTTTTGTTTTTCGAGCTGCCTCTTTTTTTTCATTTTTGAATTCATTGCCAGTAACATACATGAGTATAATATGCATTTTCATAAGAAAGAAAGATTGGCCCTCAGTTTCAAAGAATATAACACCACATCTAATTTTGTGTTCAGTTTTATGTATGTAATTGTTTTTCTAATTAATTTTGAGTATGCCTAGTTAGTATCTTTTGTTATAGAGTGAAATCAGTAATTGTTTCACAACTTAAACTCAAATTGTTGACTTATAAACAAATATAAATTCTGCAGTAATTGTAAACATCTGGAGGAATAACTAATAGTATCTGAAAGAATCTATTTGGCTCTATTCGAAAGCATATTAGCAAAGCCAGCCCTTATTTAATTCCAAAGTAATTAACAGTTTTGTCAAAAGTATATATCAATATCAGTTAATTTCATGATTTAAACAAATGATTTGGCCTAATTCTTGTAGTAGAAAAAACTGTTAAAAACAACCAATTTTTCAATGTGTTTAGTTAACTGAATGAGTTTAATTGTAATTTCTGTAAATTTAACTTCAATCAATGTGTGGTTTCAGAACCTGTTATTGTGAGGATATATAAGGGCCTTTTTTTTGGTACAGAGACAGTCAGTCCACAGCCGAGTTTCAGACGAGGAACCTGTATTCTTTAGATCAACAACAATGCATCTGTAAAATATGTGTAACACAGTTAGGCCATGCGTTAAAACAATGACAGTGTCTGTTCTATATGTACCTTTATATTCTTCAAGAACTGTGAACTATGTGGTTAGGTTTTTACTGCTCGTAAATGTTCAACATTAAACTATTGCAGCAGTATGTGGATTTTTGCCTGCAACCTATTAATGAGGCTTATCGAAAGGAAACAATAGTGCACTAGCCACATAACTGTGTATTATTGGGGTTTTGTAAACAGTGGAAGTAATGTACTGTGAAACGCAAATGTGCACCTATTGGCTACATCATTTAAAGTAGTCAGTGTTGCACTTCCACACCCCATTTTTCAGCCAGTGTAGCAGCACAGTATGTCGACACCGAGGACAACAGATGAAGAACTAAAAGAAGGTGAACCATCACAAAGGAAGCCACAAAATGGGAATCTGATGAGTTATGAGAAGCACAAAGATAGTGTCAAATGGGTGTCAAACATAGCAAATGAAACTATATCTGCAGATAACTACAGATACAGTGTACTGTTGACTGGTACTATTGAGTGCAATATGGATCACAAACTTTGTAAACACTGTCTGAACAGAAAAACAAACCAGTCAACATAAGAAGAATGCAACAGAAATTGACTGCCAGTGACCAAAAAGTAGCAAACCATGCAACAAAAGGCAATCCTCAATTACTAGAAGCAGTGATCCTGTAGGATCAGGTGGGAGAAAGACGAAAGCAATGGCGACTCCACTCCAAAATCTTACATATAGTGCGATGTACTTTTTCTTGCTGATAGTCATGGAAGAATAAATGCCAGTACTCTACAAAGTGTACATCATAAAAGCCAATAAAGCAGCACCGGGAAGCCAGGAGCAAGGACAAAAAACATCATAGGAGACTCAATTTTAGAGAGCAAAATGTTGCACGAAAATGACTTTGTTGTCTCTATAACAGGTACAAATAATGTTGCTTGTAATGAAGCTGATACATGTATTGGAGATCTATCTAAGTCTCTACAATTAAACAAATTAAAAGAACATTGTTTTTCCTACCATTCCACATCTACGTGATTTAATGTATAGCTTGTGTGTTAACAAATAGATAAGAGAAACATGTGCCAGAATTAGATCATTATGCTTGAGAAATGAAAAATGTTTACCTTTAGATACAGGCACATTCAATTAGAGCATGCAACTAAAAATGGACTACATCTGGACTATGTGGGCAAGCATTTTCTGTGCAAAAAATTAAGCAAAATTTAGTTTTTGAGTTAGACTGATATCCCTTTTTCAGTGTAAATAGGCCTTCAGTGTGCACATGCAAAGGCAAAAGATTTACCGACAACATCAAGAAAGATAAAAAGTGTAAAATAATGTTCCATAATGTCCAGTCCATTACTGATGAAACAGGAAGTAAATCACACATATATATTGGGAATGGACTTTGCATAAGGGCAAAGAGGGTTGTAGTTTTAAGTTGAACAATTATCAAATCGTGGGTGCACACTACACGAAGATACACAAAGATGGTGGTATGGGTACTTATGTCAGAAATAACATTCATTGCAAAAACATTGAGTAGATTGATATCTCACAATGGAGATGGCCTTTGAAGTAGCAATAGTTACAATGAAGGTAGGCAAAAACAACTTAATAATTATTGGCGTGTATAGATCACCAAATATAGCTGTAGAAGAATTTTTTGCCACTTGCAAAAACGTTTGGGTAAACTATGTACAAACAAAAAACAGGTTAATAACAGTAGATGGAAACACAGACTCTTTAAGCTATAATTTAAATTATCTTAGACACTTTGACATGTTGCACTGCTATAACCATATCAAAGCAAATGAGGAAACAACCAGAATAACATCTAACTAACAATCCTGCATTGATCATGTTGGTGCAAATCTAGATAGGACAGATACAGTGGTAAGGACTATTGAAATAACAACTCTATATATAGAGATTAATGCAGTCCAAAAAGAGTTCTGCATAGTGACCTACTCATTAAGAAGGAACTTACACACAGATATGAGCAGAAATTATCCAGATCACAGGATATAAATGAAAAATGGGACCTTTTCTATGAAATATTTATGCATAGTTTTAATCAGGCATGTCCAATAGTAAAAATAAGAACTAAGCAAATCAGATCACACAAAGAGCCTTAAAATTCCCCCTGAAATACACAAACTAAAAGAAAATATGAAAGACCTGTATGTGCTGTTCTGAGATACAAAATTGCAGTGCTTCGACAAAAAAAAAAAAAAGTGTACAAAAGCAGTAGAAAAAGTTACAGGGAATCCCTGAAGAGCATAAAAGCACACCATTATCCTGAACAGATGAGTAAATCCAATAACGTTAGCAAAACAGCCTGGCATATTGTAAACAAAGAATGTGAACGTACGAGAGTATCCAGTCTGCAGAAATATAGCACTAGAAGAAAATGGAATGTTGTTCTTGAATGAGCCTAAGACAATATATAAGGCATTCATAAAACATTTTAGTAAGGCATGCTGAGAAGAAATTTATGAATCAACATTACAAACAAACTCAGTTAAAATGAGTTAGGAGTGTAAGAATACGAGGTCATGAGAATAATTTCAAAACTTAAAATAAAATCATTAACTGGCTGGAATGACATACCATTTACATTACAAACAAAATTAAAAAATGGATTAATAAAACAAATAACACATTCAATAAATAGTTTAACTGACCATGCAAACTTTCCTGCATTTTTAAAAATTACTGAGATTTGACCGGTGTGTAAAAAGTGTGAAACCACTGAGAAATAATTGCAAGCCAGTATCACTGACTTCAACAGCTATCAAGCTGCTTGAAAGAGTCATTCTAGACCAAATGGAATCCTCTTCCTGTGAATACATTCTACTGAACAACTAGCAGCACAGGTTCTGAAACCGGAAATCCATAATAACAGCAGTAGTAGCTTTTTTCCATGATCTGCTAAACCGACTGGATAAAGGAAACAAAGTTATTGGAATTTTTACAGATTTCTGTAATGCATATGATTCTGTGAATTATGCAGTTCTATTAGCTAAGTGTAAGAAAAGTAGCACTAATAATTCTTAAGTTCTTGTCTGTGAGATAAAAGACAGTGCACTAAACTCAGTTATAATGATGCAACTAAGACAGTATAATTAGCATACAGAACTCTGAACTATGGAGTGCCACAGTGACATATAGATTGGCTATTCTTTGTTCTTGTAGATATTACTGACGTAACACAGCCACAAAACTCGAAATTAGTGAAATAGGCTGATGAGACATCATTTATTAACTGGAGCCATACTGAGTGGGTAACATTTGAAAGCAATAACAAGAACTTTGAAATGATCACAGAATATCTAACAAAGAATAAACTTACACTGAATAAGACCAAGAATGTAGTAATAAAGTTCTTGTTAAATTATAATAACAGTGATGTTGAATAACTTTGTACAGTTGAAACATCTGATAAACATAAGTTTGTAGGCATTTTGATCCATGAACAACTCACATGGAAAGATCACATCTGTGATATCTGTGAAAAGGTTATACCAGTAATATTTACTTACTACAATGTCTTTCAATTGTAATAGCCCCCCCCCCCCCCAATCCTTCAACAAGTTTACTGCCACTAATATATTGTAGTATATAGAAGTTGCCAATGGCCTCGCCGTAATGTTTACACTGCTTCCCAGCAAATCAGCAAAGTTAAGTACTGTCAGGCTAACCTAGCATTTGAATGGGTGACTATCTGATCCGCTGAGCATTGTTGCCAAGCAGGATGCCGTCAGCCCTTCTGAGGCGAACTGAGGAGCTACTTGATTGAGTAGTAGCAGCTTTCGTCCCATAAACTGACATACGATCAGGAGAATGGTATGCTGACCATATGCCCCTCCATATCTGCATCCAGTGACACCTGTGAGCTGAGGGTGACACTGCAGCCTGTCAGTGCCATGAGGGCTTCATGGCCTGTTCAGGTGGAGTTCAGTTTTATATAAAAGTAGAACTATCTGCAAAGTTGTTTTGAATTTTTAGTCATTCACTGACACTGCCTTTCAACCCCCAGCTATTTGCTTTCTACTCATAATTTGCTACATCTGAATTGGATTTTATTCAATGACTCAACACTTCATCACACAGTACAATATCATTTTAAACAACAAATATGGATTCCAACAATGTAAAACTGTAGTAGATGTCATAAATTATGTTAATGAAAAACTACTACATTGTTAGATAGAGGAACTAAAGTTGGAGGAATATTCTGTGATATGACAAAAGGATTCAACTCTGAAAAGCATGACCAGCTGCTTTTCAAACACAGCAAACACAGAGTAAGGGATATTTATTTGAAATGATTTGAATCACATCTTATGGAGAGGAAACAAAGGATAATAATCAAATCAAATAAAGCCAATTACTTCTCAGAGTGGAAATCTGTACCCCAAAGTGTTTCTAAATGCTCTATTTTTGGGCCAATTTTTATTCCTGTTGTTTGCAGATGATACATCTGACCTAATTGAAAATGAAAATGCTGACAGTATACCACAGAGTGCTATGAATGTGTTAATTAATTCAGAAACATGATTCTCTGTAAATACATTAATGCTGAACATTTCAAAAATTCATATGATGAGTTTTAAAACCAAACAGTCCAAAACTGAAGACATTAGTATTATTCATAAAAATCTAAAATGGAAGAACTTAACTCAGTCAAATTCCTGAGTATAAATCCATGAAAACTCACAACAAAAGTAAAGAGTGTGACATAAGGAACATGAGGCTAAATGTTTTAAATTTCAGGTTACATTATTTTCTAATAAAAAGATTCTGCTACTCACAGGAAGATTTCATGGAGGACAAAATGATAGAGCTGGATACTTAAAATGGAATAAAAATTTATGCTAGTTATAACAGATGCAAATATCGAGATAGCATTAGAAATAATCTTGTATAAATTCCTCAGCAAGTAATATTGCAAGTCTGACAAAATTTTAAATAAGTAAATTGTAACACTGAAATATCTCCTGTAAATCAGACTTACATTCTGAAACACAGTATATTATGAGATGAATAAAAGGCATTACGTTCCTAGAGTACTGTTCATCAGTCAGGAGCTCAGGTTAGATTGACAGAAGAAACAAAGAAGATCAAATGAAGAATTGCATGTTTTATTATAGGTTTGCTTAGTGAGCATGAATGCATTACAGAGACGATCAACAAACTCTAGTGGCAAATGTGACACGAGGAGTACTGTGCACCATGGAGAAGATCACTGTTGAAATTCCAAGTATCCCTTCCAAGAAAATTTGAGCAACATATCACTTCTTCCTACATACAACTCACAAAATGACCATGACAATAAAATAGGAGAAGCTCATGAGGAGGTATATTGACAGTCATTTTTCCCAAGCACCACACATGACAGGAACAGGAAAAGGGTTAAATGATGCCCCATAACGTGACTTGCAGAATATAGATGTTGATGTAAAAACAGAGAAAATGTGTGAAATCCACAGATTTTGTACCTAGTATCAGTAGTGACAACTTTCACACTAACAAACCAATGATGAAAATTGTAGAGCCAGTTTATTATGATCAGAAGAGGAAAAACTGCGTAACACAATATAGAACATTTTCTGTTCTGGGTGACTAATGATGTACTGTACTTATCTTGAGTATCTGTGGGCAGCGTAACTCTAGAAAAATTTAGGTGTCTTGTGTTATTTTACTTGAATAAATGTAGCTGCCTGCCATTTTCATGTAGCTTTATTTATGACAATGTGCATTTTGGGCTTTCACCCATCTTTAACTGGCATAACACATTTATATATTCATCAGTACACTGCTTTTATCAACCGTGTTTTGAATGTAGCACGTGCTGTTTGTTCTGTGATGAGGGGCTCATTTTCTGCACCGTTGTACACATTGCACACCCACTTTTAAGTTCACTGGTGCAGTGCAGCATTCAGCATGTACCAAACTAAAGCATTTTTAAATATTGTAAGTCATTTGGAAAGGTTTCAACTTGCAACATAAGTTAGCCAATGTCTGGATTCCATTCTTAAAGTGGATTTCTAAAAGGTTAACAAGATCCACTTTTATAGTTATCATAGCCTCTTCTGTAGACTTAAAACATTTTCCTACCTCAAATTTCTTCAGATTTAGAGAACAGATAAATGCTATGAGGTCACAGACATTGGACTTAGAATAGTTGTTACAAGTCCCGCTTCCAAGTCTTCAGTTTTCCTTTGTCCAAGCACATACCATTGTCCTGAAAAAAAGATGTCTTTCTTTATCAAACTTTACATAGTATCAATTATTTTTACATCCAACTGGTCAAAAGATCTTGAATAGTATGTTTTCAGATTTTTTGTACTCTTTGAAAAGTCATCAAAAAGATCAATCCTATGTTATTCCAAAAAACAACTGGCCACAAATTCATCTAGATGACAATGGTTGTGCTTTTTTTAGGTGCAGGGCTTGTATCAATTGTATTGTTATTTCATTTACAGCAGCTGGCACTGACATTCTCAGGAAGAAATCAGATCGCAAAATCAACTGGATTCTTTTAATCCAGCTTCACATTTCCTTTTGGTCAACATGCAATAAGTATTACACAGTTTTCACACACGTCTTGCCCACAGATAATTATTCATTTAAAATGTATCATTCTATTTCTAATGGTGTGGCTACATCGTCAGTTATTTCACATATCAATAATTATTCAATACCATATTTGGTACTTTCTGGATATTTTCATCAGTATTTCCAATTTTAGTACAACAAATATGGTTACACGATTTAAGCTGTTTAATTTACTCTTATAAAACGTTATTAACTCTGTGCAATTTTCTGTTGGTGATAAGCCATCCAAAACTAAAAATTTTAATTCGGGGACATTTTGCAGTTAATATTTTTAAAGTAAACTCACACAACACAAATAAATTAAAATGTCATATAAACAGAATTATTCCACAAATAATTTCACTTCCAATTGCAAGTAACATGGGACTACGTGTGTAAACATTTGACTGCAAGATCAGTAACTTTTATTTTGACGTACTGCCTGTTGGCTTTTGTCTCTGAATCTTCAGCCTGCTGAATGCTTTTTCTGTCATTGTGCCAACACAAATGGCTGATTATCAAATAATCATCCCAGATTGGTTGTGACAAATTGGACTCAATCCTGTGTCCACATATTGTACATATTTTCCATGGCAATACTGAGGGTATTTTGGGCATCATTACCACTATTGTTCTCACCATGTAATCTAAATTCATCTTTTGCTGTGGCATATGAATCAAGGATAAATTTACCATGAGGTTTTCTTCTTTCTTGTTAAAACTATTGTCTTGTTTGTACCTTTCTTCTTGTTCTTCTTTTTGTGGCCTGAAACAATATGTGTGGTAGCTCTTTTACATAGCTAAAACCTGGGAGTCAGTGAATTTTGTTATGTGATCAGCCTCACACAGTGTGTATTCCACCATGACCAATTTCTCCAAATGTCCTCCGGCAATACAATTTATGTCTGATAATCTTGGTATTAATGGGTCTTCAGATCATTCCAACAAACTTTACCATAAGAAAAATGGTGTGCCATATATTCCTGACATTATGAGCGGATCCCTTTTTATCTTTCACCAACGTGAGACACACTCTCAACTGTCTGGTTGCCTTGCAAACAGTGTCTGCACAATACACATTCAACTCTGTCCATTACACTGTGGATGTATGGCAGGAAGAGCACATATGACATTTCTTCTTCCAATGTGTCACTTCACTGAGTGTTAGGTTTTGTGACACTGATGTTAACTAGTAGAGTATGTTTCGCGCCTCAGTATGTATTGTGCCTCAGTATGCATTTCAGGTGCTGCATTTTGTCTCCAAGGTACTCAAGGTACTGTGGTTAACAAGTTTGTCTTCAGAGTGTTTCAAATATATTAATCATCTCTTTTCTGGGTTAGTTGATGATCTGAAAGTTTGTGCAAGTATCATTATTGAGTGGCTGTCGTTGGGTACAAGATGACTTAGACAGAATTTCAAGTTCGTCTCATGAATGGCAGCTTGCTCTAAATGCAGAAACATATGAGTTAATTCGAATGAGTGGGAAAAACAGTCCTACAACTTTCATACAGGGTATGAGTAGTGTGCAGCCTGACACAGTCACATTGATTAAATATCTAGGTCTAACACTGCAAAGTGACATGAAATGGAATGAGAACATCAGGTTGGTAGCAGTAGTTAGTATGCTAGACTTCATTTTATTGTGGGAATTGTGGGAAAGTTTAGCTCATATTTAAAGGAGACTATGTATAGAATACTAGAGTAGCCTATTCTTGAGCACTGCTTGAGTTATTGGAATCCCTAACAGTCAGATTAAACATAGACATTGATACAATTCAAAGGCATGTCACTACATTCATTACTGGTAGGTTCAATCAGCATATATTTTGCATAAGGACCACAAAGATAAGATGACAAAAACTGTTGCTCACATGCAGGCTTACAGATAGTCACTTTTCCCTTACTCTACTTGCAAGTGGAACAGGAAAGGAAGTGACTAGTAGCAGTATGTGGTACCCTACACCATGCAGTGCATGGTGGCCTGTGGAGTGTGTATGTAGAGGTAGATGCAGTCCATGGGCAGTAGTTTCTGATACAGGCTGTGGTGCATATTCTCACCATACCTCCTAACCAGCACACATACAAAGCGTAACTGTTGGTCCTTTTATACTTCCATAGTACATTTAATGTTAGTGCGGAGATGGTCAAAATGTATTTGGAAATCAATGGACTGTTTGTCAACATGGTTTCATGTGATTAAGGTATTGTTGATGTACCTGCACCCCACACCAGGTTTGAAAGGT
This sequence comes from Schistocerca gregaria, assembly GCF_023897955.1. Lineage (NCBI taxonomy): Eukaryota > Metazoa > Arthropoda > Insecta > Orthoptera > Acrididae > Schistocerca > Schistocerca gregaria. The sequence continues at coordinate 454,650,905 of NC_064931.1, forward strand.
GACAAGTCAGGAGCATGTCACTCATAGTGCTGCCTTCCAGCTTCCATTATCCTGCAGGATGTAATTAAGCTATTTCGTGTGTGCCTTACCATAACCAACTTTATGTCAAATGGAAATTTGTACAAACAGATGGAAGAAGTGAGCAAGAAGATCAGAGACTGTCTCAGAATGGCAAAGGCCAAAGGGGCCTCTGGCAGTGTTGAGAATACACTACATTTCTCACTGGGGAAAAGAGGCACCTTGCCCATTTGTTCAGTAAAGTCTTAAAAATTTACAAATATGTCAATAGCCTTAACAAGAAAGCAGAAACGTAAATGGATACTGGATTCCTGTGCTGCAGGAAAAGACTGTTATATGTAACACAAGGAGGACTACAGTGGTAATGACCAGTGAAAGGCCCTTGACATTGGCATGTTAGGAACATATAACCTATGGTTGTGGGCTTGACTTCAGTCTGCCATCAACAATGGAGGATGAATCTCTCTGACAGTGCCGCCACTCATGCTCGAAACATTTAAGAAAAAAATTGTTAAATAAATACCAACTGAAGATCCTGAGGCAAATGGCAACATCTACTATGTCAACAAGTGGTCACAAAAGCCACAAATATATTTTAATTTTTATTTTCCCTTGTGTACTTGTGTCCCTGTTTTATCATTTATCAATTCATAGTATTTCTTCATTTTAGACCACTTTTCCAGAAAAATATGAAGTTGCTTAATGATGACTTTGACATGCCTTTTCCTGAATGTACTTTCTGTTCTCCCAGTGTAATGCACTGATTTAGCCTGTCTGATGAAATTCTTCAGCACTCTGCAGTATAGGGTGAAGTGAAATAATCTTTTTCACATTAGGATACAGCTTCTGTTATTTTCTAATGACATTACTTGCCCAAATGTACTGCTTATCAGTACTGCATATCTGTCTACAATTTTAATGGGAAATAGCTTTCAAAGAAAGTGGTGAAAAGTTTGAAGAAGTGCACTGGTAAGATTCAAGTAAATCTGTTAACACTAGAATCACCAATGGGATATTTTGTCTCAGAGAAAAACTGTAATCCCTCTCCTTCCTCTAATTGTTTTAGGAGGTGGATAAGGTTTCATAACTTTAAATGTTTCACTCTGAACTAAAAATCAATGCCATCACATGCATAATTTTCAAGAAACAATAAGGAATACCTAGTACTACCATCGTGACATTTTCCACTGGATAAACCAAGTGGTGCCGACTGCTGCGCATTGTTTTCAGCCTTTAATTGGCTTGCTGCTGCAATAGAGATCAAAAACTATATGTGTGGTGTCTTTGATGCAATAAAACTTCATTGAAATGGAAAACACATGTACTGTGAAGCAGTGTAGCCTGCCACACTGTTTCAGTCTCACAGATGAGCAGATGTTAACACTGATAAATAATACTGAATAAGTTGAATTTAAAAAAAAGAGGTAGGTGGTATTTCTACTGATTCTGATTATGATGCAAAACAAAGAGCAGCATAGCGATCAGATGAACCAGAGGGCAGCAATGAAGATACTGATGAATCATAATGTATACATAGAAGTGGAAATGTTATGAAATAAACTGCTTCTGAGACTGTACATCATTCTTTTTCCAATTTCACTGTGCTGTATTCATTTCAGGGGGAATGCTCATTTCAGTTATCTATAGACACTAACTGACCCAAAGTGCAACCACATTTTCATAGTAGTAGTGAAGGTGGTAGAGGCATTTCTGTCACAATGTGACATTGTTGTACTGTGAGAGATGCTCAGATGGCATTTTTCAAGATAACGATGATAAACAGAGTTTATTTTTATCTAAATGATTCAAAATTGTGGCATGCAGATGCCAAAAGGCATCCTAATTAAGGTAAAAGGTGCTTATCCAGTATTTTGTCATTAGAGAAATTGAAGCTCCTGATGAACCAAAGTGGGAAGTAGTTCCCACACTAATACTGGAACTCACAGAAAGAGCAGAATGTAAAATTTTCTTTGGGAGAATTTTGGTCCTTCTTCATATGGGTAAAGGTGTGACATGAGTGATTTTCTGTTGAATGAATGGCACTTGTTTGTTGATGAATCTGTTCTTAAAAATATTAAAAAATGCACTGAAACAGATGTCCATAGAGCAAGTAGAAGAATAATCATTACAATTTGAAGAGCTGGGTGCATTTATTGCTGTTCCACATGTAAGGGGTTCCACTGAATCCAAAGGAATGGAAGTGGATCTTCTATGCTTGAAGAAAAGTACAAGACCATTTTATAAGTCTGTGATGTCACATAATCACTTCCAGAAAATCATGATGTTCCTCCTATTTGATTTATAGTTGACATGGTAGCAGGAACTAAAAGAAATGAAAATTTTTCTGTCATGTCATGTGTATGGGAGAGTTACAACAAATTTGCAAAGTATTCCTCGTCCGTATACCTTTTCTGACAGACAGTATTTCCCATTAAAGTTTAATGCCAGTTCACTCATTTCATTGTTTAAGAGCTAACAATTATGGTCAGAAATATGGGACGCCTTTCTATAAAAATTCTCAGTATATGCTGAACACTTTCTCATATCTTAGTAAAGATTGAACTCATCTTGGTGATGAACATATGTATCTAGCATGAATGTACTTAATATACAAAATGACTCACAGTTAGATTGTCTGTCAGTTACAGAAAAACACATTCCCTAAAATAAAAAAGGTCCACTGAAGATGGAACATTTTTGTCCTGCCAGCAGTTTTAGGGAGTTTGAAAAATGTGACAGTTCTAGTATTATTAGCCTTTTCTCTGGAGAATCAGCCAGAAAGTTTGTATTGAAATCCTGACACAAAATTTACTTCTTGTCCACCTTAAGAACTGAGGCAGGCACAGTACCAAACCTAGACAGAAAAGTCCTATAATCTGAAATGGGGCATCTGTAGAGGCCTAGAACTTCTTTCTTGAAAATTTTAACTCTTCTTCCTATCCTAAAAGTATCTCTTCCTTACAGTACTTGTAACAAAAAAAAAAAAAAAAAATCCCCCCTGTGGGTTCGGGTTTAAGAATAGGCCCACGGTATTCCTGCCTGTCGTAAGAGGCGACTAAAAGGAGTCTCACACGTTTCGGCCTTATGTGATGGTCCCCTACCGGGTTTGACCTCCATCTTCTAAATTCTTCCGAAGAGCGAGCTGATTGGGGAAGGGCGCCTTACAAGGTGCAATGTGTCCATCGCTCATTACCATCTCTAGCTTGGTTGGTCGTCGTCGCATAGCTGTCCCGCCCACTCACCATCTCTAGGGCGTGGCTTTGTTCTTGGGTGCGGTTTTTGCAGTCTGCTCTGCTGTGTCGCTTTATGCGCCAATGACGATCATGGGCTACATTTCACCTGAAATCCAGCACGGTAGCCAGTCCGTTGTGGTGGGGCCGCCATGTACCCTGTCGGTTGTAGCCCCCTGACAACATAGGGATCGCTCTACTGATGCCTGCGCCGTTAACTCCCCGCGTATGCCAAGGAGTAGATGCCTGTCTCCTTGGGGCATCGGGACTCCCGGCAATGGCCATCCCGCCAGGTGGTCGTTGCTGAGGCTGGGTGGCGCCCGTGGGGAGGGCCCTTGGTCGGAGTAGGTGGCATCAGGGCGGATGACCCGCGATGAAGCGTGGTACATCATCTCTTGCTGGCGGCCAACCGCCAGCAGTCTCTAAGCGTTCTCGACCTCAATACAACGCTCAGGCATATGATCCACAATCGTTCCCCTCCCTGGCCACCCCATGGGAGGAACGAAAGGCTACGGTTGGCAGCGAACCTTATTCACCTCGCTATTTAGTCTGTACACGAGTCGATGGGGAATCGTTTATGGCGACCAAGCCTCAGTTTTTTGTCGAGCACTTGGAGGACAAGTTTGGGGAGGTGGAGGGCTTGTCCAAAATGCGCTCTGGGGCAGTATTGATCAAAACGGCATCCTCTGCACAGTCACGGCGGTTACTCGCTTGTGACAAGTTGGGGGATGTTTCCGTCACGATCACACCCCATAAGAGTCTCAACATGGTCCAGGGCATTATATTCCATAGGGACCTACTCTTGCAGTCAGACGACGAGCTACGCGCCAATTTAGAACGGCGGGGTGTTCACTTTGTCCGGCGCGTCCATCGGGGTCCGAGGGATAATCAGGTAGCCACCGGTGCCTTCATCTTGGCCTTCGAGGGTGACGTCCTACCCGAAAAGGTCAAGGTGATGGTCTACCGATGTGATGTGAAGCCCTATATCCCTCCCCCGATGAGGTGTTTCAAATGCTGGAAGTTCGGCCACATGTCATCTCGGTGTACTTCCGGCATGACATGCAGAGATTGTGGACGCCCTTCACATCCTAATACTGCATGTGCGCCGCCTCCCATCTGTGTGAACTGCGGCGAACACCATTCCCCTTGCTCGCCAGACTGCAAGGTTCTACTGAAAGAACGAAGGATCATGGAATATAAGGCCCTGGACCGCATGACCTATACTGAGGCTAAGCGGAAATACGAGAGGCTACATCCTGTGGCTCTGACCAGCTCCTATGCCACCGCTGCCAAAACAGTAGTTTTGTCATCTGCTGCACCGATTCCACTGAACACTCTGAGCCGGAATACTACACCTGCCCCCTTGATGGTGGGGGGCACTTCCCCATCTGTTGCTCCTGCACCACCTACCTCAGGAGCAACGACCCCCCAACCATCGGGGACACAAGTCCCCAACTCTAAGCCGGAGAAGCGTCCGACTTCTTCGGCGACTCTCTCTCGCAAGGGATCCCTCGGGTCCCTCCCTTCCCAGGTTTCCACCTCTGGGAAGGGTGACGTCAGCCAATGGCTGAAATGCAGGCCAGCGGCTGGTCGCAGGGCTTCCCGCTCCTCCTCCGTCCCGGAGACTGACTCGGTGGAGCCCTCCCAGCCAGTAAAGCCCAAGGAGCAGAGAGAGAAGACGAAGAAGAAGAAGGCCTCTAAGGCCAAGGAACGCGCGGTGGCATCCACCCCGCCGCTCCATACAGGCTCTGCGTCTGAGGATGAGGTGGAGGAGATCCTGGCGTCCGCTGAGGACCTGGATCTCGCCATACCCTCAGACGCCAAGGACGCCGATTGTACTGGTCCTCGATCGGTGACAGCAGGTGACCCAGTGACGTGATCTGCCTCCTCGGTCCCTTCACGCCTATTTCGCCCATGGACAAAGTGATTCTCCAGTGGAACTGCAGCGGTTTTTTCCACCACCTTGCTGAGCTCCGCCAACTCGTCAGCAGTCACCCTTTCTTCTGCATTGCCCTCCAGGAAACGTGGTTTCCGGCAATGCGGACCCCTGCCCTACGAGGGTATCGGGGTTATTATAAGAACCGGGCAGCTTATGAGAGGGTGTCTGGTGGAGTCTGCGTCTACGTCCTTAACTCTATCTACAGCGAGTGTGTGCCTCTTCATACACCCTTAGAGGCTGTCGCTGTAAGGATGTGGACGCCTCAGCCTATTACTGTCTGCAGTTTGTACCTTCCGCCGGATGGTGATGTCTCTCGTCATGTGTTGGCTGCATTGATAGGACAACTGCCGCCTCCCTTTGTGTTGCTGGGCGACTTTAACGCCCATAACCCCTTGTGGGGTAGCGCCGCGATTACTGGCCGGGGCAGAGATGTCGAGACTCTTCTGTCACAGCTTGACCTCTGCCTTTTAAACACGGGAGAGGCGACCCACTTTAGTGCGGTCCATGGCTCGTTTTCGGCCATTGACCTTTCTATTTGCAGCCCCGGACTTTCACCATCCATCCACTGGAGGGTCCATGACGACTTATGTGGTAGTGACCATTTCCCCATCTTTCTGTCACTGCCACAGCGTCACTCTTCTGAACGCCCCTCCAGATGGGCTCTGAATAAGGCTGATTGGGACTTATTTACATCTGTCGCAGTGATCGCACCTCCTTCCACTGATCCGATTGATGCGGTGGTTCAGTCGGTCACCACCAGCATCGTTTCTGCGGCGGCATCTGCGATTCCCTGTACATCCGGGTCACCTCGGCGGAGGACTGTGCCGTGGTGGTCGCCCGAGATCGCAGAGGCGATTCGAGATCGCCGGCGGGCTCTTCAGCGCCATAAGCGGCACCCGTCGTTGGAGACCCTCATTGCTTTTAAACAGTTCCGCGCCCGAGCCCGACGCCTTATTCGCCAACGGAAGCAGGAGTGCTGGGAACGTTATGTTTCCACCATTGGCGTCCGTACCTCCGCATCGCAGGTTTGGGCCAAGATTCGGCGACTCCAAGGCTATTGGCCACCTGTCTCTGTCCCTGGGCTTTCGCTGAATGGAGCAGTGTGCACCGACTCCGACACGATTGCGGACCGGTTAGCAGAGCATTTTGCTCAGTGTTCCGCGTCAACGAACTACCCGTTGGCCTTCCGCTCCCAGAAAGAGCAGTTGGAAAGTCGGAGGCTTTCCTTTCACACGCGCCACGCGGAGTCGTACAATGCTCCTTTCAGCGAATGGGAATTCCAGAGCGCACTTTCTGCTTGCCCTGATACGGCTCCTGGACCAGACCGCATTCACAGCCAGATGCTGAAACACCTCTCAGTGCCTTGCCAGCGACGCCTCCTAGATCTTTTCAATCGCGTCTGGGTCGAGGGTGTTTTCCCGTCTCAATGGCGGGAAAGCATAGTTCTCCCCGTATTGAAACCTGGCAAGAACCCGCTGGAGGTGGACAGCTATCGCCCCATAAGCCTCACCAACGTTCCTTGCAAGTTGCTGGAACGTATGGTGAGCCGGAGGTTGAGTTGGCTCCTCGAGTCTCGGGGCCTTCTGGCTCCGTCTCAGGGTGGGTTCCGTAAAGGCCGCTCTGCCGTCGATAATCTGGTCTCCCTGGAGTCTGCCATCCGTACAGCCTTTGCGCGCCGCCAACATCTGGTTGCCGTCTTCTTCGACATGCGGAAGGCATACGATACGACTTGGCGCCATCACATCCTGGCCACACTTCATGGGTGGGGCCTTAGGGGCCCGCTCCCGATTTTTATTCAGAATTTTCTTTCGTATCGTTCCTTCCGCGTGCAAGTAGCTGCGTCGCATAGTTCCTCCCGGGTCCAGGAGAACGGGGTCCCACAGGGGTCTGTCCTCAGTGTGTCCCTGTTTTTCATTGCCATCAATGGGCTCGTTGAGGCGGTGGGGTCGTCCGTCGCGGCTTCTTTATATGCGGACGACTTCTGCCTATATTACAGCTCCAGTGGCATCGCCGCTGCTGAACGGCAGCTGCAAGGTGCCATCCGCAAGGCGCAGTCATGGGCTGTAGCGCACGGCTTCCAGTTTTCGGCCGCGAAGACCTGCGTTATGCATTTCTGCCGGCATCGCACGGTTCACCCTGAGCCGCGCCTTTACCTTGACGGTGAACCTCTTGCTGTGGTCGCGACGCATCGGTTCTTGGGACTGGTGTTCGATACCCGGTTGACTTGGCTGCCCCATATTAGGCAGCTGAAGCAAACATGCTGGCGGCACTTAAACGCTCTCCGTTGCTTAAGCCATACCAGGTGGGGTGCCGACCGGTCCACCCTCCTCCACCTATATCAAGCGCTGATCCAGTCCCGCCTTGATTATGGGTGTGTGGCGTACGGTTCTGCCTCGCCTTCAGCATTGCGATTGCTGGATCCCATACACCACTGCGGGATCCGCCTCGCCACGGGAGCGTTCCGGACAAGCCCCGTCGACAGCATACTTGTGGAGGCTGGTGTCCCTCCATTGCGGTTCCGGCGTGACCGCCTTCTGGCCGCCTATGCCGCGCACGTTTGTAGCATGCCGGGGCATCCAAACTACCGTCTCCTGTTACCGTGCTCGATCGTCCATGTTCCAGACAGGCGGCCCTGGTCAGGGTGTCCCATTGCGGTTCGCCTCCGGGACCTTCTCCGTGGCCTTGACTTTTTTCCTCTGCCGCCTGTTTTCCGGGCCAATCTCCGTCTGCCCCCGTGGAGTGTGCCCCGACCGTGCCTTCGGCTCGACTTGGCACAGGGTCCGAAGGTCTCAGTGCCTCCGGAGGCCCTCCGCCGCCGTTTTCTTTCCATCCTGGCCGAGTTTCCGAACGCGGCGGTGGCCTACACCGACGGTTCGGTGGTCTCTGGTCACACTGGTTACGCTCTCACTCTACGGGATTATTGTGAGCAACGGTCATTGGCAGCTGGCTCCAGTGTATACACTGCCGAGTTGGTTGCCATCTATCGTGCCCTAGAGTTTCTCCGCTCCCGCTCAGGTGAGTCCTTTGTCATCTGTAGTGACTCCCTGAGCGGTTTACGAGCTCTTGACCAGTGTTTCCCTCGTTCCCGTCTGGTGATGGCCATCCAGGAGTCCCTCCATACTCTCGTCCGTTGCGGCCGCTGTGTCACCTTTGTTTGGTCCCCGGGTCACGTCGGCATCCCGGGTAACGAGCGGGTTGACGAACTGGCGAAACAGGCGGTCAGTTCCCCGGCCATGGAGATCGGTCTTTTAGAGAGTGACGTCCGATCCGTATTGCGGCAGAAGGTCCTTGCTGCTTGGCGTGATGAGTGGCGCACCCTGCCCTCTCCCAACAAACTTCGGGCAGTCAAGGAGACAACCAGTGTGTGGCGCTCCTCCATGCGGGGGTCTCGCAAGGACGCTGTCGTCCTCTGCCGGCTCCGCATAGGACATACCCGGCTCACGCACGTGTATCTCTTGTGCCGTGACGACCCGCCTCTCTGTCGCTGCGGATTGGCCCTGACCGTGGTACACGTCTTACTAGACTGCCCACTTTTAACTGCCCTCAGGCAGACATTCGCGCTGCCTGATACACTCCCTGCTCTTTTAACCGATGACTCTACTATGGCTGACTTAGTTCTCCGTTTTATTCGAGCAGGGGGTTTTTATCATTCAATATGAGAGTCCCTTTTTATTTTTTTTTTTAGTGTCGACTGTGGCTTTTGGCCTGGGGTTTTAGTTTGTGGTGTTTTAATGTGTCCCTTGGTTGTTGGCCTTTCCAGTTTTATTTTCATGGTCGGCCAATGACCGTCGCACTCTGTGTGTCTTTTAATCTCTTTTCTCTGGTCTTCGTCTATGTCTTTCTTGTACTGTGTCGTCCCTTGTCGTCTCCGTTATGTGTTTATTGCTTGTTGGACTTTTCTTCGTGTATTATTATGGTCGTGGAACAAGGGACCGATGACCTAAGTAGTCTGGTCCCTTTAACCCCCACAAACCAACCAACCAACCAACAAAAAAATCACTTTTTTTAATAAATATAATGAGCTCTTGGAAATCAGATAAGATGTACCACACCAAAGGGAGCCACAGAATTTGTTTGCTATGTAAATGGAGCTCCAAGATACAAATAATGTCAGTGCCAGCGTCTTTCACACCTATTTTACCATTAATCCCGTCAACATGTTGATGATATAAGCTTACAGTGCCTTATGATTTCCATTCCCTATTTTCTGAATTAAACTCCAGCATTAAAGGAAGCTTCCTCAACCAGGGATACTTCCTACCTGGCTTCATCCTAAACAGTTCTTAACCTGTTACATGTTATCACTGCAATTCAGCCTTGGTTGAGTACGTATCCACCTACCATGCTGTTTCTCATAAAGCTAGTCAATCATCCCTTCCTAACCCTATAATCGTGCATACCGTATCTAGCATAGCCCAACCTATGAATAATCTCAACTGCCACCACAGAAACGTGTGTCTTGTCAGCAGTCAGCAGCATCCTCTCAGCTTCCATATTAAGTCACTTCAGAACAATGTCAAGATGGGGGATGATCATGACAATGAAACAATTGTATGTGATGAACATTAGTGCTTCAAGTTTCAGTAGTAATCTTGTACAAGTTACCACTGATTTCAAAATCCCAGTCCCTACCAAGGATATTCCCCACACTTCCCACTATCAATATCTGATTGTCTTTGGTAAAGTTCTTACACAGGGCCTCACATTCCTCTGTCACCTCTGCACTTGGTTTAAAAATATTGGTGAACTGGTACTCCTCACCTAAGGTCTCTTATAACTGTGGACCTAGACGTAACCCTTGACTGCTACTTAGCAGCAGAATGCCCCTTTTCTTATGCTTGTATCTATCTCTAGCTTCCTAACATAATCAGATTTCTTCCACATATCACCTGTTCCTACAATTACTGGAAGTTGGTAATACCACAGAATGCATATAGGCAAAGTACTTTATTTTAGATATCTCATCCACACTTCCAAAGGTTGCAGAAAAGATAGAATTTCTTGAATTTAGTGGCCAGTCTTCCATAAGTCTCTTTCTACTGAATATGAAAGATTTTAAAATTATTTTGCAAGACAATAAGGCAAAGATACCATTCTGCACAACATGTACATAAATATGTGAGGAGGGGAAACAAGCGAGATAAAGCTGAAGAAAATATATGGATTTTCTAGCTGTTTTGTGGAATACAGACATCCCATGACTTTCAGAAGTTGAAAGTAATGTCGAACAAATTGATGTAATTACTCATTTCAGAAAAACTGAAAAAATATTTTGCTCACAATATGTAGAGTGAACTGATGCAAGTGGAGTGTTCACATACAGGCTGGTGAGTTATCATGGGTGGTTGTAAGTATACAAAGTTTGTATGGGTGGGCAAGACTATACACACAAGAATACCAGATACTGGCTGACCTGGAGACTTACATGAAAGAAATGCCGTTGTGGCAGCATGCCTTTAACAGAAAAAATACACACATCTAGGGAATACAGTTTCAATGTATTTATTAACTGTGACATTCATTTTTAGATCCAAAGATCCAGAGCTATAACAGAAAAAGAACATGGTCACGTTTTGAACTGACAATGTTTTAGTTATCTCTTTTATTTTCATGACAGAAGAAGATACATGCAATAAATTATTTATCCAGCCCAGATGCAATATGTGAAACATTTGCACAAATCTAGATAAACTAAATTTTTCAGCAGCACTGGGTGGTGGAGTGGAAGTTGCAAGGAGCCATGAGACAACAAATACCTTTACTTACGTACCAAAACATTTTCACAAAAACAAAACTGAACAATATCCAGAATTCATCAGTAAACAAGAACTTTGCGTGGTAAAGGGTGCTCAGTCTATAATTCAGGTAATGAAATAATCTTTGAAAAGAGAAGCAATGTATTCTATTACTAACTTCAATGGGAAATCTGACATAAAGGTACCACAAAATATATAGAGAGTGAAGTACGTAATCATGCCACGTTAAGCATTGATGGATGGCACATGCAGCCAATTCAATGTAAACTTCAACAGAGCAGAGGACTGTCAACTAAATATGAGCATTTCACTTGGGAAATATCAAGTAAAAGGCAAACAATGGAAGTCACAGACACTGTCCATTTATTTCAACCCAGGAATTCAGCAGGAACCAGGAACAAACTGACCACTACGCTTCCACTCGCACCTTTCTGTACAATCAACACTGCACTCTGTTTTGTCCCAGCAGTTGCCATTAAGACATAATCTTGAGACTTTCTTCTACATGTAATTCACAACACAACCATAACAGAGGAATGGTGCAATCCTGTATGCCCTGTAGTACAGCAAAACTTCATACATCAACTGTTTAATTCATTTCCTGCAGTAAAGAATCTGGGGCAAATGCAAACAGTGTAATAAATATTGGTTTGAAAACCTGATTAAGTTAATGGTACATCATGAATGATTTTTCTACTCATGTAAGTAATTTACATGTCCCAAATCATCAATTATGAGAGCTAAGTTTACAGACCATTTATTTTCACTGCTGAACTACTACTTGAGTTTGTTGCAACAAATGCTGCTGTTGATCCAAGTAGGTTTCTAATGTTTGTCTGTTATACTGAAAGTGTTGTAATTAACTGTTGGTTACTATCTGATAACAGAAAATGGTGGAAGTGAAATGACTAGCAAACAACACAGGTGAACACACTTGCAGTTTGAGACATGTCAACAGGAAAAAACAACACACAACTTGATTGTTACTTTTGGTGTGACATTACATGCTAAACAGCTGTTGAAATTGATCATCAATATTTTATAAAGTTTTAATCTTCAGTTACATATTTTAAAATTTATTTGTGTTAAAATTTAATGTAAAAGTAACTTATTAGTGGGTTTTCATTAATCTCAGTCTTGTTTATGTGTTATTGACTCTAGTGGTCTGTTATTTGTGAGTGTGCTTACGTTGTTCATCCAAGCCTCCCACCTCAGAAGCGTGATTATATTTGTGGTGTGCAGTTGCAGCTGTAGCAGTTATAAAGCTAAGTACTGATGAAGTTATTTGTGCACTAATATACAGTTACTAAATTTAATAGTTTTCAGCAGTGTTTTGTGCTGTTTCTAGCCAAATAACTTTTTAATAAACTTAAGAAAACATTTGCTTGCTGTGTTTTTTACAGTTTCCTGTGCACTGAAGTTATTTAGTAAACTTCGTACTTTAGTTTTCAGCTGACATTTCAGTAAAATTTTCATCCAGTGTTTTCACTTGATTGAGTGTTACAGTGCCCCCTTGAATTTTTGGTTTCAGCTAATAGTTTTGTGAAGTTTTGTTTATACTGGTATTAGCTGTAGTATAGTAGTATTAATACAAGAAGTTGCTTTTTTAGTAGACAGAGAATTTGGAAACCACTATTGTTAGTTCTATAAATAGTTCTCCTGGTGTAACTAAACTTATGAAATATGGACATAGTTTTTTCCAGTAACTGTAAAATTTTACCATGAGTGAGAAGTGTGGGCTCTGTTGTAGGTTTGTGAGTAGTGGATTATGGTGTGGGATCTGTGAAAATTATTTTCATTTGGGGGAGTGCAGTGGGGAAGCCAGTGGGTATTCTAGCAAGATCCTCTCCTGGGAATGCAGAATCTGTAGTAGAAATAAGTTGATAGAGGAGCTGTAGTGTAAGATTTGTGGCCTTCAGATGCAGTTACAATGCACAAAGGAGGAACTAGACAGGTTGAGGATGGTGAAGGTTCATGGGGAATGTGAACCTGCAGTTGGCAAGAACGCAGCTAGGAGGGGGAGTTATTCAGACAGTTATACTTTGCATATATGGAATAGATTTCACCAACTGTCAGAGTTGAATGGAGAGGAGCCACCTGTAGCTGTATATGTAGATGTAAGGACATGCAGCAGTCCTCCATAGTTAGGAGGTGTAGGCCAGTTACAAAGTCTAAGAGAAAGAAGAAGGTTCTGCTGCTAGGTAGTACACACGGTACAGGTGTAGGCCAGCACCTGCAGGAAGTGTTGGGGAGTGAGTACCAGATAATTAACATTGTGAAGCCTAGTGCAGTGTTGGCTCAGACCTAGGTGCTGTATTTGTTGTGAAAAGTGACCAACTATCGGCCACATTCACGCCTGGCCATCAACCCGCAACTAACCATCACAACAACTGACCCAGCCAGAATGGTGCACCTATTCAGCTGCACTGCCCCTGCTGGTTCCAAGCACTCTTTGGTGCCGAAGTGTGCTGCTGTCATCCATCCTGAAGCTACACAAACTAGTACAGCAGCTTTACACAGGAGCATCAGGTCGCTCCCCTGCTTCGAGCCACCTCACTATAAAGAACGACAACACTCATCATATCCCACGTCTACATTCTAATGGCACACAGCTCTTCATCTATGACAACCATCTTAGGGAGTACTTCCTAGTTGACACAGTTGTCGACGTTTGCATGCTGCCACCTCAGCTGGCACCTGGAAATCTTACACCGTCCGCTATACAACTGCATGCCATGAAAGATTCAGTGATTTAGTAATTCCATATCCACAGTAGAATATTTAAGGGCTGCAATGGTCTCATTTGTCATCTCATTGATCTTTACAGCAAGCTGTCCAGTGTACCTACCAAAGATGATCCTGCTCTATGTTGTTTTTTCTGGATAGTGATTCAAATTTAGTTGTTATGTACTGATGACGTTTGCCTCGCTAGTGGGCTCATATCTGCCATTGCAGGAGTGTATTTGATCACTGGTCAACACCCAATAAGTTTTCAGTGGACAACTGATGGCATATGGGCACACAGTGAGTGTGGTTTGTATCTGAGTGTTGCCCAGTTGAACCTATAAACAGCATTCTCTAGCATTGATGAGTGAGTCATTCAAAGAACATTCAGAGTACTTTGTTAACCATAAGTCTTCTGTTTTGTGTATTTCCAGAAAAGTCAGACACTATTCATTTCTGTAATTAAATGTAAGTATGTTGTGGTTAATAATTTCTGTATTGTTGAAGAATCATCTACATCTACATCTACATGTGATTTCTCTGCTATTCTCAATAAAGTGCCTGGCAGAGCATTCAGTGAACCACCTTCAAGCTGTCTCGCTACCGTTCCACTCCCGAACAGCACGCGGGAAAATTGAGCACTTAAATTTTTCTGTGTGAGCCCTGATTTCTATTACTTTATCACTCTAATCATTTCACTCTATGTAGGTGGGTGCCAACAGAATGTTTTTGCATCCAGAGGGGAAAATGGGTGATATAAATTTCATGAGAAGATTCCACCACAACGAAATATGCCTTTGTTTTAATGATTGCCACTGCAATTCATGTATCATGTCCGTGGCACTATCTCCCCTAGTTTGTGATAACTCAGAACGAGCTGCCCATCTTTGTATTTTTTCGATGTCATCCATCAGTCCCATCTGATGCAGGTCCTACACCGCACAGTAAAACTCCAGAATAGGGCAGACAAGTGTGGTGTACACAGTCTCTTTAGCAGACCTGTTGCACCTTCTAAATGTTCAGCCAATGAATCGCAGTCTTTGGTTTGCTCTACCCACAATGTTATCTATGTGATCATTCCAATTTAGGGTGTTTGTAATTGTAATCCCTAGGTATTTAGTTGAATTTACAGCCTTCAGATTTGTATGGCCTATCACATGATCAAAATTTAGTGGATTTCTTTTAGTACTCATGTGAATAACTTCACACTTTTCTTAATTCACGGCCAATTGCCACTTTTCACACCATACAGATATCTTATCTAAATCATTTTGCAATTCGTTTTGGGCGTCTGATGACTTTAAAAGACGGTAAACGACAGCATCATCTGCAAACAATCTATGACAGCTACTCAGATTGTCTCCTATGCCGTTAATATAGATCAGGAACAATAGAGGACCTACAAAACTTCCTTGAGGAATGCTGGATATTATTTCTGTTTTACTCGATGACTTTCTGTTTATTACTATGAACTGGGCCTTTCTGACAGGAAATCACGAATCCAGTCACACAACTGAGGTGACACCCCGTAGGCACACAGTTTGGTTAGAAGACAGTTGTGAGGTACGGTGTTGAAGGCTTCTCAAAATCTAAAAATATGGAATCAATTTGACATCCCCTGTCTATAGCACTCATTACTTCATGGGTATAAAGAGCAAGTTGTGTTTCACAAGAATGATATTTTCTGAATTCGTGCTGACTATCTGTCACAAAATTGTTTTCTTCGAGGTACTTAATAATGTTCGAATGCAGTATATGATCCAAAACCCTACTGAAAATTGATGTTAGTGAGAGGGGTCTGTAATTCAATGGATTATTTCTACTTCACTTTTTGGGTATTGGTGTGACCTGAGCAATCTTCCAGTCTTTAGGTGTGGATCTTTCTGTGCTTGAGCAGTTGTATATAATTGCTAAATATGGAGCTATTGTATCAGCATACTCTGAGAGGAACCTGACTAGTTTACAATCTGGACCGGAAGCTTTGCTTTTATTAAGTGATTTAAGCTGCCTTGCGATAATGAGGATATCTATTTCTATGTTTCTTATCCTGGCAGTTGTTCTTGATTGGAATCCAGGAATATTTACTTTGTCTATTTTGGTGAAGGAGTTTCTGAAAATCGTGTTTAATAACTCTGCTTTAGTGGCACTGTCATCAATGACTTCACCGTTGTTATCGATCATTGACTGTATTGACTGTGTCTTGTCTCTGGTGTGCTTTATATATGACCAGAATCTCTTTGGGTTTTCTGCCAGATTTTGAGACAGAGTTTCATTGTGAAAATTATTAAAAGCATCTCGCATTGAAGTATGAGCTTTATTTCAAACTTCTGCAAAACTTTTCTAGTCTTGGGGAGTTTGCCTTCTTTTAAATTTGGCATGCTTTTACCACTGCTCTTGCAACAGCCATCTGACCCGTTTTGTGTACCATGGGGCATCAGTACCATCAATTATTAATTTATGTGGTCTATATCTCTCAATTGCTGCCGATACTATCTCTCTGAAATCATTCCACAACTTTTCTATGCTTCTATGATCAGATCAGAAGGAGTGCAGACTGTCTCTTAAAAAGGTATTAAGAGTAGTTTTATCAGCTTTTTTAAATAGATATACTTTGTGTTTCTTTTTGATGGTTGTAGCTGTTACAGTACTTGGCCTAGCAGTTACAGCCTTGTGGTTGCTAATCCCTGTATTCATCATGATACTCACATCTGCCCAAGATTATTTGTTGCTAAGACGTCAAGTATGATATCACAACCATTTATGCTTCGAGTGGGCTCATGAACTAATTGTTCAAAATAATTTTCTGAGAAATAATTCGGTACAATTTCGGATGACATTTTATGCCTGCCACAGGGTTTAAATGTATAATTTTTTCAACATATTAAGGACCGATTAAAGTTACCACTTACTACAATTGTATGAGTGGGGTACCTATTTGAAATGAAACTCAAATTTTTTTTGAACTGTTGAGCAACTATATCTTCCGAGTCTGGGGGGCGGAAAAACGACCCAATTAATAGCTTAGTCTGATTGTTACGTATAACCTCCACCCATACTATTTCACAGGAACTATCGACTTCAATTTCACTACAAAGCAAACTACTACTGACATCAATAAATACTCCACCATCACCAATTGCATTTAATCTATCCTTTCTGAACACTGTTAGATCATTAGAATAACTTTCTGCTAAACTTATTTCTGGCTTTAGCCAGCTTTCTGTAGCTATAACTATATGAGCATCAGTGCTTTATATTAGGGTTTGGAGCTCTGGTTATTTCCCAACACAGCTATGACAATTTACAATTACAATACCGATTGTTTCTACAACTAACTTGCTGACAGTTTTACAACAGTGGTGACACAGATTTTTTGGAACTGCAACCCACCCCATTTCAGAATAGGACTTGTCCTGCCATTTTGCTAAGTGGTTCAACAGCAAGGGAGTTTCAGTTCCCTGAAATGTGGAAATGATAGCTTTAACAGCAGTACAATCTCATAAAGAAACTGATGGGTCCAGCACATCTACAATTGCTTCTGGCAGTCCTGGTTTTCCAGTGATTCGCTAAAGCTAAGAAGTGTTAAGCACTGCATTTCCAGGGAAGCAAATTCAATTACGATGAGCAACATCAAGCCTTTGTATTACCCATTAAAAAAAAGTTGGTCCCTCTTATCCGATCGATTAGTGCTGCCCTCACCACTTTACACACACTTTTAAGTGAACATTTTGCTATAAAACTACATGTGGTAGCTGCTCTTTTCGAGGTCTTTTAACATTGTAAGACAACATCAGACAGTTACGCATCATTGATTGCACTCCCTCAAGGTCTACCCTGGGGGGTTTATGTGTTCTTGTGGACTACCATGCACAGAATCATTAACATCTGAAGTTGTGATTAGATTATCACCTGATAGCGAAGGGCAAGCTGAGATGTTTTTGCAGTCAGGTCCTTCTGTTGGTGAAGTGTTGCTAGGGCATTCAGGATTTCTCAAACAGCTAAGGCTATCATTTCCAAAGCTTGTGGACTATCAAAAGTGTCATCTCTATTTGCAAGTGTGGTGCAACCTAGTCCATGTGACAGCCAAACTGCAAAAATATTGTACATGCCAGGAGGTAGAGGAGTGGTTCCCATATAACCATACAGTAATCAAACCAAGTGCCACAACGGTTTTTGGACACTGACAACAAGTTGTTCTGGTTGTTTCTCTCTATATGCTAGATCTAGGTGCCCAAATTATAATGCTGTCTGTCAACTGTTGTTTTTGCCAGGGGTGCATAGCAGATGTTTGCCACAGTCAGCTGTGCCATCAGGAGCAAATAATCTGCATCACAGAGTCTAGAGGATTACCATGCTGCCTTATGCTGCCAATGACAGTTCATGGGATTCCTATTTTATTCCATTTTGATACTGAGGCCTTAGTCTCAATTATTAATCAGCCTACATATTTCTGATTAGGGTCTCCACCCTTAAAATCAGTAGCAGCTAGGCTGTGGAAATAGCTTCATCATGAAATTCTGACACCTGGCCAAGTAGTTCAGGAATTTGTGTGTAAGTACACATCCAGAACCCTTCCTTTCTTTGTTGTAGCAGATCCCTGATGGGAAAATATTTTTGGCCTGGATGTGTACACAGCCTTTTGGTTTTCTATCCAACACTCAGTCCAAGCAATCCAGATTACTATTCCATGTGCAGAAGTAGATTATCTACATCTCTAATATGCTCACTTATTTTCTCCACAATCGGGAATGGCTTCTTATTTTTCTAGTAGCTTAATTTCCTAAAGCCCGCCCAATACCTTTAGCTTTGTGGTATGATGCTAAGGTGGAGCTGAATCACTTAGAAGAATTAAGAAGTGATGTTCCTGATTCCTTATAGCAGATAGTTATTACCTTTAGTCAATGTTAAAAAAACTGGATGGTGCATTATACCTTGTTAGGAACTTGGAAAATATGGTGAACACATAGTCAATAGTGGATTCATACTCCCTTCCACATCTTGATAACCTATTTTTAAAATTGGCAGGGAGTCAGTATTTCTCTAAGACAGATCTTTCAAAGACTTATTTTCATCTTCCATTTGCTGGTGCTTCTTAAGTCATTCTAAACCAAAGAGCCAAGGAAACTGTTAAATCTGCCTAATATCATGTAGGACTCCTCGCAAGTCTGCATAAGCCTCACAACACTACCTGGCATGCACTCAACTAATGTTTGAAGCAGTGCTGTAGGGAATTGACACCATGAATCCTGCAGGGCTGTCAATAAATCCGTAAGGGTACAAGTGAGTGGAGGTCTCTCCTGAACAACACATTGCAAGGCATCCCAGATATGCTCAATAACGTTCATGTCTGAAGAGTTTGGTGGCCAGGAGAAGTGTTTAAACTTAGAATCTGAAAGTCCATATCGATCACGTTTCATTGAATGGTTCTCACACTGACACTTGTTTATGGCCCATCATTGTCCTAGAGCAACTTGTGGAAGTAATGCACTTCTGTTATATTGAATGATTCTCTTCAGTCATAACTGATCCCAGTCTTGCAGGATCATTTTCCAGCCACAGTTATGTCAGAGATTTGATGTTTCACCAGGTTCTTGATATTCACGGTACATTCATGAAATGGCCACATTGTGAAATCCCCCCTTCATCACTACCTGGAGATGCAGTCCCCCATCAATTTTACACTAATTAAAACACCACATTCAAACTCACTGAAATCGTGGTAACCTGTCATTGTAGCAGCAGTAACCAATCTAACAAGTGTACCAGACACTTGTTGTCTTATATACATGTTACTGACCACAGCACCGTATTCTGCCTGTTTACATACCTCTGCATTTTAATATGCTTCACTATACCAGTTTCTTGGGTGCTTCATTGTAGTATTCAATACTCCTTTGGCCTCTATCAATATAACAGGTTACCTTTCAGTGTTTCTAGCACAACAAACTCTCTTTCTGAAATTTTTAGAATAAGCTACTACCAACATTCCACAATGTGACAATATCAAATCTCTGGTAAGGATTTCAATCCATTTGAAAGCTGAGTTAAACTGCAACTTGTCAACATGCTCCTTCAATTAATGTTTTGCCACGAGGCCACTTAAAAGAATACTGGCCCTAGGAGATTGACTATTAATGCTGTTATTAAAGCATTACTGGCACATATAAAATTGATATATCTTAAAGAGTAATATATAATGAAAAAAGAATAACCTTGAAGATTTATTTTTCATATTTACTTTAGTTTTCTGATAGAGTATAAATTTAAAAATAATGATGACAGAAAGTATAATTATCCTTTCAAACAAAACTAGTGATGTGAGTTATTGAGCTATTTCTTACTCTTGAGCTTCCAAAATTTCTTGGTCACTCAACATATCTTTTGCTAGGTAGAATGTGGTAGCCATTTCCAATATTCCAGAACCAAAGAAGATGAGGAAATTGTCACCAATCATTTATAAAGCTCAAGAAATGTCTGCAAATTGCTTTTTGCCTAATGTCTAGTGTTGGCCACAGACATGTCACCCTACAGTGCTGGGACTGTTGTCACAATGTTCTCAAATGGTTCAGAACAGCCTATCACACTGACCTCAATGCCATTCACTATGACACAAGAATGTTATTCCCAAATACAGAAGGAGGCACTGGCAACTATGTTTCCTATCCTGATGTTCCACACTTTCTTGTATGGCAACAAATTTCATCTGGTCACAGATCATAGGCTGTTGTCCATATCTGATCCATAGTCAAAGTTGCCTGAGCAGACACCTCAGTGGTCACAATGCAGAGGTCTTTCCTTATCACATTACCAATATTCTGTTCATTATCACACATCAGCCCAAAATGTGAATACAAATGTGCTGGCACATTTCCCTATGTGTTTTGATGAGGAATTTGATAAGCAAGAGACTTTTTTCTTTCACACTGATTCACAGTTGGACCAGTCAATGGAAGTTTTTCCATCATTCCCAGAGATGCCACAGCAGCCAGATGTAATGATCCACTCCTCAGATAGGTTTGTCATTACATATAAACTGGCTAGTAACACAGGCTTTTCCTTCAGCAAAGTTCTAGGAACCTCACTGTTTCTTTTCATGACACCATGCTCTATTATCCTATTACTGAATTAAATAGATGATCAGTGTTGAACAGTAATTCCAGAGGTTCTGTTCTCCTGTACTTTGTGACTCCTGCATCAGTCCCTCTGGGTCATTTCCCCAATGAAGTATCTTACCCGGCAGCACATGCAGTGGCCACATGTCAAAGAGTATATTGCATGTCTGACTAAACAGTACCAGGCTTGTCAGATGCAGCATCCTGCATTGCCCCAAGCCTATTAACTGTGGCCTGTGCCTGCCCATACATGGGATTGGGTGAAAGTGGGCTTTTCAGGTACATTCCCTGAGGTTATGTGCTTAATTTCAATAGTTACATGTTCCCATTTATCATATATCATCAAAACGTAACTGACCATGATTGTCAACCCCTTTAAGGACCTAGATACTGATTTTTATCTTATTAAGAAACCCCACTAACTCTGGTCACTGATAAATGGCCTGCAGTTCCCTTCTTTTGGTTTTCAATGATTGTGCAATCAGAATAGAATCAAGTATATTACTGCATCTAAATTTCCCCCCATCTCAAATGATGTGGCTGAACATTTTGTGTAAAAGTTTGAAACACAGATGGAAAAATCATTAAGATCCAAGCCTACCGATTCCACACTGTTGTGGTTTTTGTCCTCGTACCACACAACATTCATTCATGATCTGATACTAATTGACCCCTTATACCTGTGCCCTCATTGTTCCCTGTTAGACCTGTTATAGCATCTACCAGTGCAAGAGGAAGAAGCAACCATCCCTTTCTGGGCACACATTACTGGGCCTATGCCTGTCTGTATGTGTGGCTCCATCACAACCAGGTGGTCCTTGTGGCCACACTGCGTGGCATCCTTCATCAACACTGGAACCAGATTCATTTATGCCATCTAGGACAGGCTCTGCCTCCAGATTGACTATAACAGTTGGCCATTCAACTTTGCGCATCTCAAGGACCAGCAACAGCCAATGAGGGGCCCAGTTCCAGGGTGACAGCCCAGGTGGTTGGCTCATGTTTTCCCTTTTCCCCTGTTGTAAACCATGACCCTTACGGATTTGGACTTGGATGACATGCAGTAAATCCTCTGTCTGTGTCGCATGTGATATCAAACCCACAACTTTCCACAGAATCAGCAGCAAGCAGTGAATCAGAACCACTATTGCCAAGTGCTTCTCAGATGTTGGACCCCTTGTGGCGATGTGTCCACATACACCACCACAACACGTCCCCCTTGTGTCCTGAGTGTTCCCATGTGCGTACCTAAAGTTGCTACCCACATTGGCAGCCATGGTGCATGGCATATGATAATAAAAAAAGGGCATGTGGCAGCTGTTTGCCATAGCTGCCCACACAACCAGTCCTTGGTCACAGACATGGAATTTATAGAAGTCCATAGTGCTATGCCCATACATGGCCAGGTGTTTAATGTTCCAGCAGTAGTATCTATATTACACTGCACAATCAGCTGCAGTCATTCCATTTCCAGGTCAATACTAACGTCACCATGCCTCTCATGAATCTTGAAACTTACCATCACTCAAGTCACCCCACTCTTTCCTCAACACATCATTGTTTGGTCAATCACAGCAAGCAGCCCATACCTGTTCGTGGCCAGTTCACGATTGATATTGTGTATCAACATGTTGAGTCAGCTAACATGTTTTTAGAGTCATCATTGTGACATCAGAAAACATTTTTGGTCTCAATGCACTCACAGTTTTTGGATTTCACATGTGGGATGTGCTGTGCTGTGCAAACTGTCTTGATGACGTCACTCTCGCCGATCCCTCATTGCAGAAACATCTCACTAACCTGCATATCCTATTCACACAACTTCGAGGGGTGGACCTCATGTGTTATATGCAGAAATTGAAGTTTTTTCAGATGGAAATCAAATATCTGCGCCACCATCTTTCCTAGGGCATTGTGAAATCTGTGGTACAGCACATGGCGGCAATCCTAGCTCCACCATGGAACCTGAAGGAATTCCAGTCATCTCTGAGTCAAGCCAGTTATTATTTCAAATGTCTCCCTAAAAAAGTGTGTGTCATTCATCCACTCAACAATGTGAGTACAAAAGTTGTATCCTTTGTTTGGTCATCCGACTGACAGACTGTTCACCTGCATCAAGTCACAGCTTTACTTCAGCACTTTTAGACAGGTAAACAGCTATTCCTTGCCGCAAACGCCTCTGCATAGTGGATTATGGCTGTCTTGGCTCACAAAACTGGAGAAAGTTCCAAACAGACTGCCACGTTTGTTGCCAAGACATTGACAGCCACACAGTGCAATTATTCACAAATTCAAAAGGAGGTTTTGGCCATTGTGTATGCAATCAAGAAGTTCCAAGTATTCTTCTATGGCAACAAAACCCATCACCAATGAGTGCTTGTGGCACTTTTTTCCCACATTAGCAGCCCCTGATAGGACTGCACAATGACTCCAGCTTAGGTCTCTGTTCCTGAGTGTGTATCACTATGGGATTCCTACAGACTGACAGTGCAGCATGCAGATGTGGACACATTGTCATGCTTGGCCATTGGACCCAATGTGTTCTTCAACGAAGTTGAGGTTGCAGCCCAGTCAGCTGTTGGGATCCTTTGCATTGTCAGGTGCATCAGTTTGTAAGGAATGGTTGGCATGAGTAATTCTGGTATTTATTCAGAAATAGTTGTGGAGGTTATTTGTGACTGTATGCAGTGCTTCAAATAGCAGGTGGCACCAACACAGAGTTATGCTCCAATGGCCCATGCCCAGTCAGCCGTAGGACAGCATCCACATTCACTTTGCATGACCCTCCATGTGATTGGTAGTAGCTGAGACATTGTTCAACTATTCATGTTTCACATGTACTCACTCCACCATCGCAGAAGTTACTGTGCTGGCTCTTACCCAGGTTTTCATGAACAAAGGGCTGCCACAGATAATGGTCCCCAATTATGACAAACAGTTCAATTTGCCTTTGTTTCAGTCTTCGTACATCTGCAGTGGTGTTACCCACCTTACTATTGCTCCATTTCACCTGCACTCAAATGAGGAGATGGAGCATATGGTGGACACATTTCAGACACGGTTAAATAAGTGCTTGCTTGTCAGGATTGTCAGCAGACTTGGCATTGCCTCTGTTTCTCAGCACCTACAGCACCGACCCACTGAATTGCCTTGGCCAAGTGGCAATCCTCCATAGTTGTCAGCTGTGGATGTGCTTTATCTGCCCTGTCTGTGCCAAGACCTAAGAGGCTTTCATGTCAGATGCTTTCATGTCCTTCATGTTATGCTCCAGGAGACCCTGTCCAGGTGCACACTATCAGCCTGTGGCCTGGATGGCTACTGATGATGGTGCGTACAATGTGTGGTCAGTGGATGTTCACAGTGGATGCCAGTGGAGTGCCCATCTCCCACTATCAGCACCAGCAGTGCCCTCAGTGGAGACCTGAACCACCTTGCCTGCAGCTGCAGAAGCCACCCGTAAGAAGCTGTTATGCAGCTGTCACCCTATCCCAGGGCTCTGGTGCCACGGATGTGCATCTCACTGATGTGCTTTTGAAAAATGGTGATGTCAAGATGGAGGCTTTCTATCATATGGATCACTTCTGGCTGTATGCCCTGGAGGCGGAGAGACAGCTGACCATCCAGCCTCAAGCCGGTGCCAAGGAACCAATGGAGAGGAACACCATAAACCTTCAGCTGTTGGTGACCCAGGTCCATGGCCACCAGGTTACCAATGCAGCCCTCATGGTCTCCTCGGCCATACTAACTTGTTGCCAACCTGCCATGCTAGCTTTCCAGAGGAGAAGAGGAATGTGATGACATGCACACATATGACGCAACCACGATTGCAACATTTATATTCGACACCGCACATGAGAAGGCAATATGGGGATGTCTCCTCCCAGCAGCATGCTACCGATCTCTTGTGCATCAGCTGTGCAAGGTGAAAGTTCAGCTTACTGACTTGGAGGGTTATACAATTATAGGATGAACATTGCACGTGATCAGACTCAAACTGTAGTTGTATTCTGCGGTTAACTCTCTCTTTTCCTTGTGTAACACTGGTACTCAGCACACTACTAGTGTACATGTTTGGGTGTTGCTGTTGTCAATAAAGAACTGAAGATATTACTCCCACAAATGATCCCTCTACCACCCACAGTCCAAAGCCAGACACCAGCCTTCCTTCACAGTAGGTCATGCCATGTCACTTAATCTTCCCATACACTGGCCAGAATTGTTCTGATTCAATGAACTAGTTCAACTGTGGAGGGATCTTGTACTTCTGATGGACATATCAATGGAACAGTCATCTAATTCTGCATACATCTAGAGAGATCACTAGGCATGGCACAGGAGGATATACACTGATCAGGCAGAACATTATGACCACCTACATAATAGCTAGTATTTCCACCTTTGGCATGGATAACAGCAGTAATGCATCATGGCATGAAAGCAATAAGGCCTTGGCAGGTTGCTGGAGGAAGCAAGCACCAAAACTGCACACACAAGTCACCAATATCCTGCAAATTCTGGGGAGGGGTACGATGAGTGCGATGAGTGTGAACACAAAGCTCCTAAATAAGAAATTTAAAAAAGACAAGGGAAAACTGCCAACTTTCCTTTTATTGAATGGGTATTGAGATCATAATTTAATCTGACCAATCTGTCAGTGCTGTTTTCACAGTCCAATAACAATGTGTACCAAGTAGCTGCAGACTAGAAAGGAATCAGTGGAAACCACCATGTAAATAAATCACGTAGCATTGTTGGCTTTCCAAGCCAAGTGCTGGTTCAGCTACCTAGTTGCAAGAGCTATTACCGTTCACTCACGTTGGTGATTTTACTTCATGACTTGTTGATAATGTGCTTGAACTGTAACTGTGCAGAGCCTGTGGCTGAAATGGCTCCATTTGTTACTTTACTGTTGTTGACAGTGAGCAAAATGAAAGAATGAAATTTAGTACAGGTAAATGGCCTATTCCTTTCAAACACAGCCTTTATTAGTATTATACACAGAAAATACCAAGAATCACAGTAAATGAAGAAAGAAAAGTGTCAGTGGTAGTTAGTACTAGCCTAAGCCAACAGTGGAGTACCTCTACATATGTTATTAGAACTAAAGGCTGCGAAAGAGAAATACTGACAGTTTCTTGTGCATATCACAGACATATGCACTGTGAATAGTCATCACACAAAATACTCTTTCAGAAACATGTTCTGGAAACTGTAGCTTTTCACGATGGACATCTCTGTGTATCTTCCCTCTTGTATATTTCACTCTGTTTTCAAATCTAATACTGCGTATCATTGTCAGAATATGAGGTCAAAACAGGTGTTACATAGTAACCAGACAAACTTAGCTGTTATACAGAAAGGAGTGCATTACTCAGGCTTAAAAGTTTTCAGTGCTCTACCTACATGCATCAGAGGTGTCTGTCTTGAAAAACTAAAATTAAAGGGAAAATTGAAAATTTAGCTGTTGTAAAATTCAATCTATTAACTTAGCAATTTTTTTAACTTAAACGAGTGTACATTGTTGTAGATTTATTGTGTAACTGGATGTCCCATTAGAGCAAGCATAAATATGAATTACTTCCATTGTAAAAGATATACTGATTTTTTAATATGATATTTTTAATTTTAATATCTTGTAATGTACATGTGAATACACTTATTAGATAAAAAAAGGCGAAAGAAAAAAAGGAAATCAACCATGAAGGAGTTATCTAAATTGTACATAAATCAGTAGGTGTGAAGTACATGTACAGACAAACAAAAAATTGCGATTTCAGAAAAATTACATGATTTATTCACGAGAAAGAGATTCATAAATCATGTACTTATATTGTGTGTAAATTGCTTTCTATTGGCTATATATGTATGTTACGTTCTGGACACGAGTAAATAAAAAGCAATCTATGTTTTCCTCGCATTTTTTAATCACCTGAAATGACATATGTGAGATATAATAAAGGTGACGACCAGTCATTAGGTTCTCAAACTACTTGTGCAGTGGTTCCCAGCCGTTTCTACTCCTGTCGAGTTATTTTTAAAATGTTTTTGAATGGCAGAGGGCATTCAGCTTGCTTTATATCTCACATGTTAATTGTGTTTGAGTGGTGATGCAAAGGAGGGAACGAAGAAGAGATTCAGTTGCTCTTTGTTTTACAATAGTAGTTGCAAAAATCGTCGCAGATTTGTACAGAAATACAGGGTGAGCACAAAGTCTTGAACTGATTATAACAATTTATTACAGGATAAGCGTTTGGCTTAATAATTTACATTTGATGCCATTACGTAGGTTAGTGTTACTAGCTTTTTTAAGATCACTTACGTTAGTAAACCTCAACGTGTGCTCCCTTGGTAGCTCGGAGAATGTCGAGGCAGTATTCCAGTTCCCGTTAGGTGTTTCGTAACGTGTTCTGTCACAGTACACACAGCAGCCTGTATCCTAGCCTTTAGTTTGTTGACATCAGCAACTGGTGTGTTGAAGACTCTGTCCTTGACATAGTCCCAGAAAAAAGGAAAGGGGCATAATATTTGGAGAGCAGGTTGGCCAGTGTGTTGGACCATTTCTTCCAATCCACCGATCCAGAAATGTTTCATCCAGGATATCATGGACTATCAAAGCCTAGTGGGGGGGGAGGGGGTTGTTCAACCTCGCTGGAAAATTATCCATGGTTGTATTGTTGATATTCTTCTAACTGTGGGGCAATGATCTGTTGCAAAATGTCTAAGTAAATGTTAGCAGTAATGGATTTTTCCATGAAGAAAAATGGTTCAAAACCTTGTTATGCATGAGGCTGCACCAAACATTCGCTTTTTTGCTGTCTTGCAATAACTGTACAGTAGCATGTGGAGACTCGGAACCCTATGACTATTTACCATTCCACTGACATGAAAGATGCATTCATCTGTAAAGCACATGGGATTTAAGTAATTGTTAGTGCCATCAACTCTGTGACAATCTCAGTTGCAAATTCAGCACATGTCATAAAATGATTCGGTTGCAAGGACTGCATGATTTGCACTTTGTGAGCATGCAACCTAAGCCTTTAATGAAGAATTTTCACCACACTTGCTTGCGGAATTTGAAGTTCACATGATGCTTGACGCATTGATTTAGACAGACTTCATTGAGATGTTTGCCAAACACAATTAACAGTTGCATCACTCACATGAGACCTGCCATGATCTTCAACCCTGTCTGTTTCATTAAATGTTGCATACCTTTGCTTTATTTATTTAACATCTGCGGGTCTGCATCCATAAGAAGCCCAAAATTTACCCTGAACGCTGATGGGTGATTTCGATTCATGAAACCAAAGCACACATTCCGCTTTCTCCTGCTTCGATGCCATTTTGCCAGCAACTAACATGACCTGAAAGACAGGGTCGGTGTTGTGGAGCACTAGCACCATCTAATGCTCACAACAAATAGTAACGCTAACCTATGTAATGGCATCAAATGTAACTTATTAAGTCAAACAGTTATCCTGTTATAAATTTTTATAATCAGGGCAAGACTTTGTGCTCACTCTGTACTAGGGATCTCTGAAGCAAAGCCTAAGAACCAATGCTCCTGTAAAACTTTTGCCCATCAAAAACTTTTGTGGCATGTTGCTTTAGTAATTTTATGCATCTGTGTGGTTTAAAATGTTGCCAAATGCTATGCCTTTAATCCCAGACAAACCACTTCATGACCATTGCCTGAATCGAGTGAAAGTTGAATAATGTGTATGAGGCAAATATGCATTACAAGAAAAAAATAAAATTCTTTAACAGGCAAACTGCCATCTGATGAAATGTACTACTGGCTCAAAAGATATTTTGAAGGTACTGCAGAACATAGAGGAAGAGACTATTTCTGTGCTTAAAGGCATGCCAGAAATAAATGAACAGTTGCTGGCTTCCCAGTTTGCTGAGACTACAGGTCTAGAAAGTTTGGCTCAGCCAGAAGATCTTTACACTAACGCATAACTTTTATTTGTTAAAGCATATGATTAGGTAAGGCCTACATTTGACACTTGCTTTTCACAACCAAGAACAATAACTGTTTCTACATCTACATGAGTACTGGCAATTCACAATTAAGTGGGTGGCACAGGTTTCATCAAACCACCTTTTAGTAAATGGTACCAAAGTGTGGATGGACTCCTGATTTCACAAGTAAGCCCTTTGAGGTTTTGAAAGCGAAACCTACCTTTGGTGATTCAGATTTTTCTGTCCTTTGCAGTCCAATAATGGATGAGATATCAAAATGATACAATGTTGAGTTTGACGGCCGTTGATACTTCAGTTATGTTGATATGGGATTTGGTAGCAAAAGAGGCAATAGTGTTCATGCTTAAGTTTTGGGGTTTAAAGTGTTTCATTAATTTTGTATGAAATGTTTCAATCATTTTGTGTTCAGGATCTAGACCATATTTTTTTCTATTATTATTATTTAGTTCATCTGTTAGGAGAAGTTCAAATGTTGATGTGTCAAAGTTTGGATATAGTGGTCTCTGTGTAATAAACTTTTGAGGTTTTTATTAAATTTCATTCTGGTTAGGTAGTCGTCTGTATCTGCTAAGGCTCCCTTTCCAACTTTTAACATCCATGATTTCCTTGTAACTGGGAAGTGAAATCACTACATGTCCACTTTGGAACATAGCATTGTATGTGTTTGCTGATCTCCATGTCTTCTGTTGAGTAATTGTTAGCGTAAAATTGGTGGAATATGATTTTGAGATTATAGGTTTTGCAAAGTCCCATTAACCTTTTCTCATTGTTGTTTTCCACTTATGTGCATGAAAACTGCCAGTTATTTTCTGTACTTTCTTCTCTGTCATGAATTGTCTAGAATTGTGTATGAATATGACTGGAAATGTTACAAATTTTGTGTGTTGCTCTACTGTTATTTTTTTGTGAGAAGTGATATTACAATTTAGTGACAAAGAACTGGATAATTTTATATTTCAAATAAAATTTTCATTCGAGAGCATACCCTAGGTTTCCTTGAAAATCCTTTTAACAAATTTCATAGCTGAATATCTGTGCTTTATTGAGTGTAAACGCAAGTTAAAATTCTGGTTTATATGTACTAAGGAATCACAGAAGCTCTGTTCTGTGGATTAGCCTCTGAGTGCACAGCCCATTTGTCCTTGGAAGTCCAAAGGACACTTGGTGATACAAAATTTATTTTAGAACAAATATTTAATAGCTTTAAATCTGGAGCAATAATTTTTGTGCAGTCCTGTACTATTCCAAATAAAAAGCAACTCTTAAGTAGGGAACATCAGAAATTGTGAAGCTTGGTAGTGTCATAACTGAAAAAGTCTTTTTCTGTGTTTACTGTGAATTACTTATGGGTGACATTTTCATTTCATTTAAAATGAGAGTAACAGTTTAGTCATTATCCCACAATGTAAGCTATTCTTAATGAATTAGATTTTGCATTGAGGAATAATAATTAAACTGCATGAAATGTGGGTAGACCTCATTGAAAGTATACTGTATCAAAATGAATACTCAGAAACAACTGTCAATTACACATATGATCTAAGAGGGCAAGCACCACCCATTGATTTAACCAAGAAACTCACTACCTTGGCTCCACAGCATGACTGGCTACCGTGCTTCAATTGGTGGCCGTGCTTATCACAGGTAGAAGCAGATCCATGTTTTTTAACCTCCACAAAACTAGCCCGTTCAACATGCAGTTAGTGTTGGTGTGCTGTGAGTAAAATAGTGTGAGGGGCTGAAAGTGTATCACACAGAAGCAGAGTAACTGTTTTTGTACACGCACCTGCTAAAATTCCACACATCTACACTAATGAAGAATATGTACATGTGGTGCATGTTTACAGCTGCTGACCACATACTTCAACAACCTGTGCAAAGATATAAAGAATCTGTACCACTTGAACCTCAGCTTAATAGTAAGTTGCAATATATATTCTGATTAACAAAATTTATAATTACATTCATCTATCAAAGATGATGTTTCTTTTTTAAAAAATTGCAAATGTGATGCTCATAAAGGGAGCCGTTGGGATCAGTATATTGTATCGGAACACTTATTTGAAATTTCAGAGTATTTCATGTTGTCTGTAATATTTTGGAAATCTGTTTGTATCACCAACTTTTAAGAATCTCAATTGTCCATCAACTTCAAATTGCCCCGTTCATCAGTAACTGGCAGATATTTTGAATTATTTGGTCAAGAAAAATTCATTCCAAAATTATGTTGATATTTTGAATATTGTTTTCTTGGTAGATGTTTACTCAGGCTTGCAGTGATCAGAAACTTCTATTGCTTTTGTATGATTTTTGAAGAAATGTTGTTGTAGAATGCATATACTTCAGGATTAAATGAGATCACTTACCAAAAGGCAGAAGCTATAAGATTTCAGTAGACACACACAAGTGAAGGAAGACTTCTAACTTTTGCATTTACCCTTTGACGCGCTACAGTAAAATGGAAAAACACACACACTCACATATACACAACTATGCCCCTGCACGGAGTCAACTAGACTTATAGTGCCAAATTTAATTTTCAGCAGATGGACTGGTTGTAGAGGTGGTTGCACTGGGTAAGGAGGGTAGAGGAAGAGAGAGGAGAGAGGCAGAGAGGGGGACTGCAGGTGGGTGTATCTGAGAGAATGCAGCTGATTTGTGAGCTAGGAATGCAGGAGGGAGGGGTGGCAGGTATATGGGCTGGCATGACTGTAGCAAGTGCTAGGAAGCAGCACATGCTGAAGCTGACATGGGGACATGAATTGGAAGGGATGGGGGTGGCAGACAGAGGAAGGGGAAACTATTGGGTGTAGGGTGCAGTTACAGTGTGACACCTGAGACTGAATCCAGGAGAATTATGGGAGTGTGGAGGGTTGGGGGGGGGGGGGGGGGGGTTGAAGGACAATTTCTATCTGCACAGGTGAGAGAGTCTGGTGGTGGAGGGAAAGATCCAGATGGCTTAGGTTGTGAAGCAACCACTGAAATAGAACATGTGGCATATTGAGTGACCAGGTGCACAGCTTTGTTCTTGAAAACCTTTTGGCAGTGGCCATTGATCCTGGTGGACAGCTGGTAGCTAGTCATACCAACATAAAAGGCTGTGCAGTGTTTGCAGCACAGCTGATGGATGACATGGCCACTTTCACAGGTGGCCCTATCTCTTATGCGGTAGAATACGCTTGTGACTTGAACTGGGGTAGGAGGTGCTGAGTGAAAGGAGTGGGCATGTCTTGCAACTTAGTCTGTCACAGGGATATGATCCCTGAGTCAAGCAGCTGGAAATGGGACTGACATAGGAATGTACCAGGACATTGTGTAGTTTGGGTGGGTGATGGAACATTGCTTTAGGAGGAGTGGGAGGGATTTTGGGTAGGATGACCCTCATATCAGGGCAGGATGAGAGATAGTCAAAGCCCTAGATAAGGATATGGCTCAATTGTTCCAGTCCAGATGGATAGTGGGTGATGAGGGGTGGGGGGAGGGGGGGTCACAATTCTGTAGCTGATTCTCGGTGGTGGGGGGAAGGTTGGAGAACTGTGAGGATATAGCACAGGAAATCTGGCTGTGGACTGGGATTAGAGTGAGAGGGGGCTACTGCCTGTAAAGGTCCCTGCCAGTGGAAGCATTTGTGAGGTTACCCTCACAGTGGGCAATGGAGTTCTCATGACTGCAAATAGATCACACAAGAGGTCTAGGCTTTACAGGAGGGATGTTTTGGTGTGGAAAGGATTACAGCTGTTGAAATACATGTAGTAGAGTCCATGCAAAATGCAGTGGCAAAAGTGCAGTGACCAGATTTTGTCCAATGGGCTGGAATGCCATTTGTTTGTTCAGAAGGGGACGCCAACATTGTTTGCCTCCTCTCACTTGCTTTTGGCCATCAGTGATGCACTGTGATCAAAGAATTGTGGCGCACACCTTGCAGATTATCTCAAACATTTCTATAGAAACTGTTCAGTAGAAGAATTTCACTTTTGTGGTACTTATACATCAGCTTCATGATGATGTGCCCACCATTTGGTTAATGGTCTTAGTTATTGGGATACTTGCATTTAAATAAGATACTGGGAGACAACTGAAAATGTTTGCAACGAAACATAGAGGTTTCTATGATTTTGTGTTTGGGCACATTACATAATATGTTGCTGTGTATGGAATTTAAGTAACATGTTGAAATTTTCCTTAGACTTGGATGTATGTTACCAATCTCAAAAAAACTGCTCTTATGTGGCACACACATTCGCGAACATGTGTGCCAGCCATGATATCACGCAAAGGTGAGACTATGTTTCCATATGGTTATTATGCAAAACTGCATTATCTATTTTTGATGAAAGAATGTAATTTTTAAGTGTCACTGATAGCTTCTGAAATGAATAATGCTGTGAATTTTCGAACATAGGTGAAGACATCCCAAATTTATTTTTGTACCAAGGATATGTTAATTGATAAAATATTGACCTTAACTTTTCCTCAGCTCCTAACTTAGTGAGCCGCTGTTTCAAAATTCTCTCGCGACAGCTCCTTCACAACATTTTAATGAGGTGACATTTTGTACACTGCACTGTGTTTTGGCAAAAGAAGCAAATTTTAACAGGGCAACAAAAGAACTGTAGGTTGTTCTCAAAAATCGCTATTTATAATGCTTCTCTGAGAGTCACAAATGGTTTAAAAGCCAGGTGAAAATAAATTCCTGCTTTTGTTGCATTTTCAGTGGATTTTTTTTATACTAACCAAATTAGAAGAGACAGTGTATCTTTTGGAATGCTCATATTGTAAATGTGGACGTGGAGGGGCTCTGCTTAATATATACAAAAAAAATATGAGTGTGTGCTTTAGTTTAGAATGGTAGTTTCCCTGCAGCATTTGGCATTTCCCCTACAGTGCCTGCCTGCACTCCTCACCACCGCCGCTTCTCCCCATGCGTGCCCTACCGACTGTGCATCTACTGGCAACATTATTCTGCACACACCCTGCCATTTGCACTTAGTAGGTTTAATGTGGACAGAAGTGGGTGGACCCAAAAGAGATGTGGAGGTCAATGTCCAGGAAGGTAACGTGTTGAGTAGAGGAGGACCATTTGAAGTGGATGGTAGTTTTGGGAGACTAGGAAAATTTCTTTCAGGTGGCCCATAAACAGATTGGCATACAATGGTGCCATGCGGGTGCCCAGGGTTGTGCTACAGATTTTCTTGTAACCTTCCTTCAAAGGAAAATAGTTGTGGGTCAGAATATAGTTAGTAAGGTGTATAGGGCCTACCAGGTTAGCTGAGCAGTCTAACGCACAGATTTCTGGAGCAGGAAGGAGCACCTGGTCCCCAGCACGAATCGTCCCAGTGGACTTGTGTCAAGGTCTGGTGAGCCGGTCAGTCTGTGGATGGTTTTTAGGAAGTTTTCCATCTGCCTAGGTGAATTCAATTCAATTCAGTTTATTAGTGTCCTTGTAGTACATGATCAAAATGACATAGGACTTGTCAATAAACATTACAATTTAAAATACATGTACATGAAAATTTATAATTGAATTTACTTGTCATTTAGACATTACAATTTTACTAGAACTATAAGAACATTAACATAAAAATATACATGTAGGATAAAAACGTACAAAAAAAAGCTAGTGATTCTCACATCAAAGATAATTTCCATTCTTATATTAACACTGTTTCACACTTTCATAGAAACAGCAAGTATTTAAATATGAGCAATTACACATATTTATTATATCAGGGAAATATTAACAGGCACTTTTATTGTCAATGATTAATAAACACTTCAATACTGTAAAAGCTATTGCTCAATAACATTTTTTTGTAATTCTCTTTTAAATACATGCAGTTTTGGTATTATTTATAGTTCTTTGGGGAGAGCACTGTAGAGGATTTTGGATTGGTATAGTACACTTTTGTGATACATAGCTGTTTTATGAATTTCTCTGTGGAAATCATTTATATTCCTCGTTTCGTAGTTGTGAATTTCTCTTTTTAATGTAGAAAATTTCTCGTGTTCCTTTAAGAAACATTTGCTTTCATATATGTATAAGGATGGTAGTGTAATGAGTTTTAGTTCTTTGGAAGCATGCCTACAAGTGTATCTATATCCTATACCTTTTATTATTCTGGCTGCCTTATTTTGTAGTCTAAATGAATGTTTTTTAGACTGTTGTTCCTCCAAAACTGTACACCATATCTTAATAAACTGTGGATGAATGAGAAATAAACACATAACACTGTTTTAATATTACATGAGCTTTTAAGCATTCTAAGTATAGAACATGTTTGACTTAATTTTTGGTTCAATGTTATTAGATGCTTTGCTATCTTATGTCTTCATGAAACCATACTCCCAAGAATTTAGTGTATGATGCTTGTTCAATCTTACACTTACCCAGTTCTACTGTAAGGTTAGTTTTTATTTTATTTGTAAAATGTCTGAAGTTGATCCATGTTGGTTTTTTGGCATTCACAGTGAGTTTGTTTTCATTAAACCATCTGTCTGCTTCATCTGTTGCTAATGTGACTTTTTCCTGTAAGTCAGCTACACTATTTGCTTTAACAAACAAACTTGTATCGTCAGCAAATAGTACTGCCAATGCTTCAGATAGTTGACTTTGTAGGTCATTGACAAATATTAAAAACAGTAATGGCCCTAATACAGATCCCTGGGGTAATCCGTACAAAACTCTCTTGAATCTTGATGAATATGTCCCATCTGCATGGCTTATCTCCACCTTATGATACCTGTCCGACAGATATGTTTCAAACCATTTGTGGGCAACTCCACGTATCCCATAGGCGTATAACTTCCTGAGCAGTAACTTATGGTCGATTACATCAAAGGCCTTTGATAAGTCTAAAAACAATCCACAATTTAATTCCTTTTAATTTATGGAATTTAGAACAAGTTGCAAAAATTGAAGATAGCTGTTTCAGTTGATTTATTTTTATGGAAACCATTTTGAACATTAACTAATATTCTATTCTTAATAAGAAATTTGTTGTCTATGATACATTATCCTTTCTATTATTCTTAAGAAACCTGATAACATTGATAAAGGTCTAAAGTTACTAACATCATATTTATCTCTGTTCTTGTAAAGTGGCTTTATAGTTGACATTTTAAGTTTTGATGGAAATACTCCTGGCTTAAAAGATTTATTTATAATTTCAGTGAGATGTGAGGCTATGTTTCTTGCACTTTGCTTCATGACTTTGTCAGAAATACCATCACACCCACATAACATTTTATTTTTTAACTTATTTATAGCATTTAGTACCTCTGATCCAGTTACTAGGTAAAGGAACATTGTCATGTCATTCATGGGGATTTTTACCTTGCTATTGGAATTGCATTTAGTTTTAATTAAATTTATGGCTTGACTTCATTTTGTTGTTACCTTTGTCAATATATGAATCATTATCAAGCTTCGTATTTGCAATTATTACTTTCATGTGCAGGCTTCTATAACATTTGACATGTGCTTTCAGTGCTACATTCTTCCTGGCTGATTTATTTAACTTTCTGAGAGTGTCTGATGACTTTCTAATCCCCTGTGTAACCCATGTTTTGGCTTTATGTTTAGTTTTGGCTCTTTTTATAGGAAAGGCAACATCGAAGCAGTGTTTGTAGCTTTCAAGGAATGAGTCAAACTATGTGTTTGCATCACCACTTGATTCGCTACCCCAGTTGTTATTTTCCAGAATGTAATTAAAAATTCATATGCCATCATCATTTATATATCTCCTTTCTCTGTAATTCTTACTGATAACAGGGTCCTTGGAGGATGTGACATTTAAACTCAATTTGATGTGATTCGAGAAACCAGTGTCATTTATTCAGTGTTACATTCTCACTTGTCCTTGTTTATAAATACTTGATCTATTATAGTATCAGACATATTTCCACATCTGGTAACTTCATTTACAGTTGCCATCATATTATGACACAAAAACAGATTGCACAGTTGCTGTTGTTTACTACAATCATTCCTAAAGTTAACATTAAAATCAACAACAACAGTTACATTATGTTTAAGTTCATTCAGTAGTCCCTCAAGATTTTCCATAAAAATGGCAAAGTTGCCCAATGGTGATCGGTACAAACACATAATAGTAAACTTTAATTTGGTTAGCTCACATATACTGTATTCAAAATCTTTTCCTATGCATTTTAGTTTACTTTTAATTTCTTTTGATTCTACCCCTGCCCTAACATAAATACATGTCCCACCCCCTTTATGGTTGAGTCTACAAAATTTGCTAATCATTTCAGAATTGGGAATAATTATGCTAGACTCTTGCATTTCTTTTACCCAGTGCTCACTTATGCATAGTATGTAAATGTCTTTTAGTCAGTTAATAGAACTCCTATTTCACCTAATTTACTTTGCAGCCCCTGAACATTTTGGTATACAACTGTTAAAGTTTCATGTAGTGAATTTGCTGCACTATTTACCTTTGTACTTTCTTGTTGCTGACACTGTAAAGATTCTGCCTTTTCTTCTTCTTCGAATTGTGAACTTCCCATAAAAATTGTCGCTATGCACATCAGCTCTTTTTTAGGACTTTGTTATTTTGAGAAGCAGTCTGTTAGCGTTTTTGATTTGTTCGTTAACACGAGATTTCTTTAAAATGTCAACGATTGCTGCGAATACAAGTTCTCCACATATGCATACACCACCATTACTCTACCACACAAACATAGGGTTTACACTTGTCTGGTGTGAGACATTCCCCCGGGAGGGGGGTGGGGGGTCACCATGGACGAACTGTACAATAACCCTGGGTTTGGTGTGGAGCTGCAGAGGGGTGAAGTGAACTGCGGTAGTCATCGTGGGGTTGTGGACCACTCCTGCTGTGGCAAGGACAGAGCCCCTCCGTCATCTCTGGGTCCCCTGTTAACATACAACAACAAGGTGTATGGAGTTTGAAAGACATTGAAAGGGAGAGATAGTGTTAGATAAGCAAAGCCTTGGACATGACGGACGTTAGTGCACAGGGAAGCGCCATGAACAGTGATGAGCAAGGATCCAGTGGGTTAGGGGGGGCTGGGAATTTCAGCAGGCTGGTGAAGGAAGTGATTAGCCACTTTAATTTTTGGGGAGTAGGTTTTGAGTTATTGATTGGAGGTGTCAGTAAACAAGAACAGAAATTCGTTCAGTTTAATCACAACAGCTAGTCACAGTGTAGCGACCATAATTGTTGCTTTGCGGAATTTGTGGAGCGTGTGGAATGCCAGTGTGCATACTGTTGTTTGGGTTAGGAGGGAAATAGACTCAATGAGAGATCCTGAGAAGGACCTACGGATTTTGGTAGCGGTTGGAGGTTATGTTGGACTTCGAGGATGGGATCAGTCTGGCAGAGCTTGTAGGTGGAGGAGTCAGGCAGTTGTCAGAAACCATCCATGAGGTAGACACTATGACTAATCACAGCAGTGGTGGAACCTTTGTGTGCAGGGAAGATGATTAGGTCTGTATCTGTTTTCAGAATGTGTATGACTGTCTTTTCTTCTGCTGAAAGGTTAGTGTTCTTAGGAAGGGTCCTGTAGCATGATGGTGAGGCTTAATTGGAGGTAAAGAACTCCTGGAAGCTGACTAGGGATGAAAAGCAGGGAGGGTCCCAGCTCGATGGTGGTATGATCTGGAAGAGTCAATGTTAAATGTTGGGATTAGGTCACCTTCAGCTTGTGTTGCTTCACACTGGCCGCTACAATCTTGCCAACCCATGTGCTTGCCACCTTTCTTCCTGAGCCAGCAAACTGCCCACCTTCCTCCAAGTCACTAGCCCCTCTACTCCTTCCCCATGCTTCCTGCATCCCTATCTCTCTACCTGCCCCACCCAACACTACCCCCACCACAACCAGGTAACGTGCTGAAAATAAAATCATTAGCACTGTTAGTCTAGTGGGCACCATGTAGGGCATAGGTGTGTGTGTGTGTGTGTGTGTGTGTGTGTGTGTGTGTGTGTGTGTGTGTCTGTGTGTCTGTGTGTGTGCGTCGAAGTATTTGGGCTGTCATGGAGAGAGATCAGCCATGTCGAGTCAAGTCTTGGACTAAGTTTCATGTAAGATGGAGTGGAGCTATATCTGTTGGAGTGATCTCTGTAATCACCCTGCGTAACATTAACGTTAATTTTCTATAATTCTTCAATTACAAAAAACAACGCATTCTTTTCATTTATGTTGGAAGGGCTGGTTCAAAAATGGTTCAAATGGCTCTGAGCACTATGGGACTTAACATCTTAGGTCCTCAGTCCCCTAGAACTTAGAACTACTTAAATCTAACTAACCGAAAGACATCACACACATTCATGCCCGAGGCAGGATTCGAACCTGCGACCGTAGCAGTCGCGCGGTTCCGGACTGAGCGCCTAGAACCATGAGTGGAAGGGCTGGTTTAGGCTTATAAACTATGACGATTTTCACCTGCAAATTAATATCTTCACTGATACTGTACAAACCTGGGTCTCCTAAAAATTTATACCCCAAAAAATATTTCAACAATCAGCTGAGCCACAGATAGTATGAAAAATCAAGATTGAGTATTAGAACTGTTTATGGCTAAATCAACAGCCATCACTGGAACTAGTATTCTGTCATTCCATTTCCCGTTACACAGTGTTATATTCTTACATTTGGTGAGTGTGCTTATGTCGTTCATCCAAGCCTCACGCCTCAGTAGTGTATTTACATTCTGCGGCATGCAGTTGCAGCTGTTGCTGGTATAAAGCTAAGTATGGAAAAAGTTATATGTGCCCTGTTATACAGTTAGAAAATTTAATAGCTTGCAGCCTTGTTTTGAACTGTTTGAGGTGAAATAAAATTTCATAAACTGCTAATTAAGTAAGTGTACAGCACTGATACATTTCATCCTCTTGGAGAAGTTGACAAACAGATGATAAACAGGAAATAATCAAATAATAGTCAGCACTAGTTTCCTCACTCACTATGCTGTCACCAACACTGTGCCAACTGCCAAGGCTACAGAATTTGCTAGGTTCCTTTTAAACGTAATGAATTTTTTTGGCTACATTTTAAATATCCAATTAGCTGACTGTCAAAGATATGACTGAAGTGAGGAGGGTTTAATTCAGTTCCTCCACTTGAAATACCATCTGGGTTAAACTTCACATAATCTCAGGCAATTTGTGAGTTCGCCAAAAAATAACATAGTCACAATACAGAGAGTAATTTTAAAATAAGCTTACTGCATCAGAACACATACAAAATTAACATGGATTTAGTGCCCCAAATATTTCATAACACTAATGCCTCACTGACTCTAAAACTGAAGCAATATTAACACAATACTATCAGTTGCAGTACTGCTACAATACTAACTTGAATCAGCTGCCACTGTTGCTGCTCATATAAGTTCCAACATTATAAAGCCACATTACATATCATTTAAATTGAACATAATTGAATTTACAAATGGAATTTCTGTACTTTCACAAAAATTTAACTCCACAAGTCTTGATGATGTTTCTGAAAAAATTAGTATGTGAAATATCAGTTTTCATGCAATGTACATCAATAACAATGTCCTAATTATTTCTGTTACTTACTTTGTGACTACAGTATAACTTTTATTTTTGTTCTCTCTCTCTCTCTCTCTCTCTCTCTCTCTCTCTCTCTCTCTCATTAATGATGATAACCTTTCACAGTACTTGTTAATCACAACACAATTTATTTCATATTTTCACTAATTTAACATACAGAATTCATGCACTAGTTCTTACTATTTAAAATTGTTGAGTTTTTTAGTTCTCAGTAGGCACATTTTCACTTACAAAATATGGATAATTGTGGCATGAGTCCACAAAAGGAATGTATTCAACATAAATATTATTCATTTGCTGTGAAATGACTGAGATTCTAATCTGTTTGAACTTCCCTCTCATGTTTTAAGTGAATTTGACTTGTTAGCTTTTTCATGTCAAACTAAATAGAACACCCTGGTATGGTATGAGAGAAAATCGTGATGGTCCAAACTCTGAACTTGTACACTGTATAAGTCAGAACATTGTTGTCTACATGGGTCAAGTGCTTAGCAGACCTTCTATTGTAATTCTGCAAAGCTGAAGTCCTAACTCATCATTCACACCTGTCAGTCTGCAAATTCTGAGTGTGAAAGTACTACAAAAATAATATTTCGGAGGAATGATTAACCTTGTAAATCATGTTGTCACAGGAGAAGCTGTGTAGTGCAGTCACTGTGGTATAGTGTTTGTAATCCTAGATTGTTGCATAGGGGGGCTTGAATTCAAAACACATCTGAACTGTAAAATTTAAATTTCGATATTCGGTCCGAGTAGAGTCTAGATGTATCCACAAATGTTAAGAATCATTGTACTGGAATGTTCTGTATATATATATATATATATATATATATATATATATATATATATATATATATATAGCATATGTGTTCTGGCCAGAGCCGGTTCACTCCGCACTCTTCTATGTGCAAGTGCTGAATAAACCTGTGAGTTAGTGTTCATTATTCATCTAATTACACCTTCTTCTACGTGACATTATCCCAGTGAAGGCACTGGGTATTGGAACCTGTGAGAATGCACATTATCGACGACACAGTGGCTCCACAACAGAGCCACTGTTTACGTGGCGAGAAATGTGAGTTCAAGCCATATTCAACAGGTCGCAGTCTATCAGAGACAGAAGAAGAAGAAGATGTTATGATGACAGCAACTGTGTACCACCACATGAGACATCCTTCCGGGATCTCTGGTGACAATGGACATGATCCAAACAAGTGGCTGAAGGTATATGAGCATATAACCAAATTTAACACATGGGATGACATTGTGTGTTTGGCTAAAGAATTTTTCTAATTGAAGGGCATTGCCAAGCAATGGTATGAGAATAATGAGGAGAAGTTCATAAGCTGGGAAGTATTCCAGGTGGAACTTTGCAAGTATTTCAGCAACACACAACGACGGAAGTGCAATGCTGAAAGTAAATTAAAGTGCAAGACACAGCATTCAGGAGAAACTACAGCATCCTACATCCAAGACATCTTGGAGCTGTGTAATGTAGTAGATCCTAGAATAAAGGAAGAAGATAAGGGCCGGCCGTAGTGCCCAAGTGGTTCTAGGCGCTTCAGTCTGGAACCACGGGACTTCTCCAGTCACAGGTTCGAATCTTGCCTCAGGCATGGATGTGTGTGCTGTCTTTAGGTTAATTAGGTTTAAGTAGTTCTAAGTTCTAGGGGACTGATGACCTCATATGTTAAGTCTCATAGTGCTCAGAGCCAGTTGAACTATTTGAAGATAGTATTGCACATCTCACAAAGCGTGTTGCCGAGGACATGTATCAAGCCCTAATCCTGGAGGTGGTTTTGACAGCAGACGACCTCACAAAATGGTGACAGTATATCGAGACAATGCGTAAAAAAATAATTACACGCAAGAGGTATGAACGGCTTCCAAACGTCATATCCATGTCTGTGATAGAGGAAGGAACTGATTTCACTAGTTTTCTTCGTCAGATAGTGAGAGAGGAAGTTCAGAAGGCACTTGGATTGCACGGCTGCAAAAAACTGAGGCGCTTCAAGAAGTCATAAGGGAGGAAGTGGAACAGACATTGAACCCTATCTCTCGTCCGTCATTTCCCTTTAAAACGGTGAAAAATTCGTGATCCAGACGGAGTTACGTTCCTACAAAGCACATGAGGAATCTATTTGGGTACCAAAGAAGACTGACGTCTGGAGGACCCAGGATAACCAACCAATATTTTTCCACTGCGGACGACCAAGACATGTGGTGCGCTATTGTCGAGAAAGGCTGCGGATATTTCATGACACCCGCGCCAGAAGCCAACAGACCAATCTTATCCGACGCCAACTCCCGGAAGGCAAAGTCGAACAAGAAGGTGTTGGTGCACGACACCGTAGGTCACCATCGCCTCAAGCTAGCCGCTGGAGAGGACGCTCCACAACACGCCGGTCTAGTTTGCCATCGCCGTTTAGAAGCTCCAGCCAATCACCTAGCGGCCGCAACCTGTAAAACTAAAGGGTGCGACCTTCCCTGGAGGTGAGTCTGCCGAAGAGAAAAATCCTCCGCCGTCGCTCACTACAAAAATGACAGGAAACTACGTCGAAATCCTCATGGATGTCCAACCAACCCAAGCTCTTGTGGACTCTGGAGCATCATATTCAGTCGTTTCGAGGAAGTACCGTCGCCAGCTGCAGAAAAGCATATTTCTCGACAGCAAAACATTTCTGCTGAAGGTGGCTAATGGGAAATATGTAAAACTTACAGGGGGATGTGTCATTCGTGTGGATGTAAGTGGCCATACACAGCGCTTAGAATTCATCACCTTACAAAAGTGTAGTCAGGACGTCATTCTCGGATGGGACTTTTTGAAAGCTTCTTAGGCAATTAAAGACTGTTGTCCCTCGAAGATTATGCTAGGCGAGATGAGATACGGTGGACAGGGAGATGCACATCCGAGTGTGTGGAGACTATGTGTGCTGGATAGCAGTCAGCGTTAGAAAGGTAACTGTCATGTGTCATGCCATACATCATTCCATGGCTCTTGTAGTAGAATCTAAGAGAAGCATACCACTGAAGAATAACTTGGTTATCCTAGCCTCTGTCGTCTCGTTTAAGAACGGATTCGGCGAATTGTGGATAGTTAACTGTCGCTGAGAACCGCAGATCCTTCCCAGACGCATGTGTGTAGTAAATGCTGAGCTGTTAACTGCCGAACCGCTGAGCATCATAGAAACCTCCCATGCCGAGTCTGTGGCCAAATTGGCGCTATCACTACGAGACAAGATCAGCTCGACTATCACCAGATCTCACTAAAGATCAACAGAGGAACCTACTTGTCATTCTTCAAGAGTTTTCTGAATGCTTCAAACCACAGGTGAAGAGCAAATTTGACAAATCGACAGTGTAGCACTGGAATAGCACTGGAGACCCATCAACCAATAAGCCAGATAGCATACCGTATGTCAGCAACGGAACGTCGAATAATTCGCGACAAGGTAGAGAAAATTAAGGTTAGAAGGAAAGTAGGCTAAAAGGCTGTTTCCTAGAAGAGGTGAAGAATGTCATCATTCAGCCTTCACAGCGCCCATGGTCGTCACCAGTGGTTCTCGTCAGAAAGAAGCATGGCTGTTGGCGCTTTTGTGTTGATTACACGAAACTTAATAAGGTAACTAAAAAGGACGTTTACCCCCTTCCATGAACTGACGATACACTAGATTGTCTGAAGGGGGCTAAGCTCTTCTCAACCATTGACATGTACTCGTAATACTGGCAGATCGAGGGAGATGAAGCCGATCATAAGAAAACTACAGAAAGAGAATGTCTTGCTGTGATCTTTTTATGTCAAAAAAGTGAAGGTTACGTCATGTAAAGGTCAACAATTTTGAATACATTTGTGGAATTCTGCAACTGAAATAATCAGGCTCACATTACTAAAATTAAATAGACAGGATTCGTGGCAGAACACTATCTTCCCTTCACTTTTGTAGATCATGTGGTGGCCTTTCACTGTTGTAAATCACTTGGAGGGTGTGGTTAAGAGTTGTTTATCTGATTCCAAAACCGCTCACGCTACACATGTGCATCGCAAAAAACTGAGACAAAATTATTTTTTTTGCTCATGAGTCAACAAACATAGGATCTGTTAAAATGTCATATGTCATGGTTAGATACTTTGATAAAGAAACAAAATTAGAAGTAAATTTTTTAATCATTGTGAAATTTTTAAGAAGGCTGAATATGATAAGGCAAACGAAGGTGAAACAAGTAAAAACCTTTATTCTAATCCAATACTTTCATTCTCTGAGTCCAATGTTTCTGAAAGGAGTGTTATAGGATCTGCTTCTGATGGTTGTGATTCTCCTCACTTCACAAATGTGCCAGTGAAGTTTGTAAATGTGCTCCCAGACGATGTGAAAACCTAGCTAGGAACATTCATAACTATTTTAAAGCTAATGCTAAGAAAGAGGCACAGTTGCATGAGTTTCAGAAGTTTTTAGATAAAAAATGCACAAACCGTTGCATCAATCAGAGACTAGATGGCTATCTTTGTTGGCCGTTGCAATGA
This sequence comes from Schistocerca gregaria, assembly GCF_023897955.1. Lineage (NCBI taxonomy): Eukaryota > Metazoa > Arthropoda > Insecta > Orthoptera > Acrididae > Schistocerca > Schistocerca gregaria. The sequence goes on from NC_064931.1 coordinate 454,695,753, forward strand.
GAATTTTAAAACAGCGAAATGCCTTACATATCTAGTTTGATTCTAAATAACCTAGGGAGAGGCTGATTGCCACAGAAGGTAATCAGCGATCTCTCAATGATTTTCTTTTTAAATTATTTTATTCATTTTTGGCTTATATTTTACTGAAATTCACAGATGTAAATAAGCATTTCCGGTGTGGTAAAGTTGTTATTATTGACTTAAATGGAAATATCGTAGAAGGCTACAAGGAAGTTTCACTTTGCTAAATGGACCAGCAGTATGTCATAACTAGTAAGTTGACTGACAATGACCTCAGCAACAGGTCGAAGTTTCTTCCTGACAGAAAAATGAATTTAGGAGTTGAAGTTTTGAAGGCACCCAGAAACAAGAAACATATAATGAACAGGATGCCGTGAAAGACTTTGATGCATACAGAATGTTCATAACTGGAAAAGAGATGTAACTTTGATGATGATTTATTGTCATTGTTTGCAGTTTTGACGCTTAAGAGTGCTCTATTAAACCTCTGGGATTCATAACAATTAATATTACTTGTAGGTTGTTCTTAGCAGAGTATTATTTACAGTTACCAGTATTTTGGGAGGACAAATGTACAACTTTTAGCTTGTTTTCGTTTTGAGTCCTTTTTCTCCGATGAATTACAAATATGTAACATTGGGATTCAAGGTGATAGTATTGGCATGGGTAAGGTAAATGTATAATTACAGTTTTGCGTTCTGAATCAGTTTATTACAAAAGCTTGTCAATAATGTAACAATAAACGTATTTACATACATTTCTTTTAGTAGTGGAATCTTCTGAAGCGGGTTTCTGTCTTTGTTGAGGCACAGAAAAACTTTGCATTTTAAGCACCAAACAAAACTATTCTGTTTCATGCAAATTTTGCCCGTTCCTTTCGCGTTATTGCACCTAGGAAAGTGGTCATTTTTGACCATTTGTCATTGCAGCACTGGAGTTACTGTAGTAGCAGGTTTCTTGACTTTTTTGGACATATCTTCAGTACTTGGACATCCCCTCTTGAGTATCCTTTGTCTATCAGATATCAATGCATTTGCAAGATTAGCTTGAAACTGTCTGAGAGAAAAATGCTTTTCTGACAGGTCCTTGCAGTCTTCTCTATATTTCAGCCAGCTATTGACAACAGCTATTTCTATTTGTGCCAGAAGGTATAAAAATATCATCTTCTGGATTTTAGGGGAATTTGTATAGCGATGTCAAGGTATCATGAAGACCTGCTCCTCCCATATTACTTGTACATTTGGACAATGGATGGCCTAGAGATGAAAATATGATCTTTCTTAGTTCTATCGCATCTTTTTGTTATGTCCTTTGCCTCTGTACCTGTTAGGGAAAATACCAATGTAACACATTTGTTATCATACCATTTCACAATGATGAACTTGCCCATTGCAGTAACTTGTGAAGCTGTAGTACCACATACTTCCGCTTTCATCTGCTTTTCATCAGTAAGAGTACATTGATTGAATCTTCCATCTCTTATTGTGTCTATATAATAAATACCCCTCTTCAGTAGGCTCACAGCACCAAGTTACGATGTGAAGAAATTGTCTGCGTAAACCCTAAAAAAGGGATTTTCTTCCACTGCTGCAGTTAGCTTCATCACAACATTGTAACCAAGACCTTTTCCCGTGACATGCCTTGTTGCCTTAGAAGCTGCACTTTGGTAAACGTCAAAATCATACAAATACCCTGAGGAACGAGCTTTAGCCCACATTTTGAATCCCAACTGTGTTGACTTCTTTTGTATATACTGTTGAAGACTACTGCATCCTTAGAAAGGGATCATTATTTCGTCAGCATACTGATTCTGCTCAGGCAGTTTTCTCAGGCATGTTTGTGAAAACAAAGCAACCCAAGGTAGAATTTTCTGTAGCTTATCTTCTTTCTGTATGCCCTGGAAATGCAACAAATATACTAGTTTCTGGAAGTGGCTTTGAGCCAAGTCCATACACAAATAAATACCTAAAAGCTGCTCCATCTCAGCTAGGGTAACGTCAATAGTTGTGCCCAGTTTCTGAATACCATAAATATTAGTTTGTTGAATACAGAGTTCCTGCATTTCACATGTCACAAAAGATCTGAAGTACTGCAAAGGGGTGAGCTCTTCTTCATGTTCGTCTTCTGGAAACTGCACAAATGGATGAATTTCTGGAGTAAAGTCATCATCGAGCTTCCACAACTCTGTATCTTCTGGAACATACTCAGGATTTACTGAATCGATAACAGCTGACTCTTGCAACATCTCTGGAGTAGAAGTTTCTCTACCGTCATGATATGTGCTACCATTAGTCGGAATTTCATCATCATCCTCATCACCAAGTTCAGAAAAATCACTTTCACCGGGATTATTTACAACCTCAAGAATGTCATCAATCGTTAACTGGAAATGAAATAAAATACCTAAATATCACAATACAAACATTCATAAACAAATCCCTAAAAATCCTCAGTTACACATACGTTACATGAGTTCATTTCAACCTTCCTAGGGTATTTCAATATGCAGAACCAAAATAATACAAATAACTGGTCCACTGGTACTTATTTAAAGGGAAAATATTTAATATATACTAATTAAAGACATTTTATCCACACAAATAGAGGATACAACATACCTTGCGCAACATTACAGCAACAAACTTCGGCCTAAGAAGTTACAGACATGGCAAATATTATAGTTCTACAGTAGTTCCAATTATTCCTCAGAGAATTCGCTGCATAGCTTGTAAAAATGTGTAACAGTGGGAATTTCTTGAACCAGCATTGGCTAAACGCCAGTAAAACCCATATAAAACTGACGTTACATATATGTAACCGAAGGTACTAGAGGGTAAAACAAAGAAAGGAAGACAACTCCCTTCCTTTTACCTCTTATGTCAAAATTTCAAAGAATAGTCTCTGTAGATGATAACAAGCATCTATAACAAATCTATGATGACTGGAGAAAACTTCCTATTGAAAAAATAGACAAAAATTATAAGAACTGTACAGAAGTGGATATCTTGGGGTAACATATTCAGCATGAAAACTTTATTTGGCAAGAGAGATTTCCCAGCCCTACAAGAGTTCGGACTCTCGTGTTTATCCCTTCCACATTAGAATGCTGACTGGAAAAGAATTTTTCGTTGGAAGAATGTTGCAAAAGTGGAAAATGGGAATAGGCTATTTACTTCCACAGTGAATGGATGTTTGCTTGCCAGCCAGTGTGTGAGCAGCAGCAGCCTCATGCAAAAATTTTGTTTCTAAGGAAAATATGCTCAGTAGCATGAAGAAAACTCTGTTATGTGCGGGGTTATCTGCTTAGAGTTCGTTTATTCCTGACCCTCCAGAAGAGGAAGATGATGCTTATGTGATTTTAAGTCTTCTTCCAAGGTAAGCAAACAAGGAAAAAAATTTATATGATTTTATTAATTGTATACATAAAAAAATTAAAAGTGAACAGCATTAAAATGTGGAGACGTTAACATGGAATAATTGAACATGTCTATTTTTATGTGGTACCAGTATAAAGCCACAGACGAGACGAGCCATGACTTCTCAGTGCACTGTAACAATCATAATAACGCTCTATTCCGTTATTCTTGACCATAAGCATGTAAGTGAGAAAAAGGTTGGAATAAGATTGAAATTATGCTGAAAGTTTTTTGGAAATTGCTAAGTGCTTTCACTTTGAATGACTGGATGATAACTGGATAGGTAATTTTCGCTCCATTTTAAGGAGAAGCGAGTTTCTCACAAATTTCATTATTTCTGACGTCATTTGTCCTGAAGTATTTGCTGTACAATGATGTTATGTTGCAGGTACATTCAGTGATTGTGTAGATACTATATACAAAATGTGTTATGAATAGCATTAGCAGTAAAGACCTGATAAATTAAAACCTCACGCCTGATGTTTTATTGCATGTCAATGTAAGCAGAGGCTAGTTTTTCAAACGTCTAAGTGCCTACCACATCGTAGCCCCCTCAACTATGTGGCGCACAGTGATATAATTTTGCAGGTATTCAGTGATATATATATATATATATACCGAGTGCAAAGTGTTAAGCGACTAGCGTTGGTGTTAAAGAAGTAAAAAATTAAAACGGCATGGCAGATGCTGAAGTTTCACCACATGAGCAGTGAAGATACTGTAGGCGATAAACTGTTTTCTTCCCTCATTTTGTGGGGGCTGTTAGCGAGAAGAAGTTACCTAAACATTTGAAGTTACATGTGAAGTTTGTTTGAAGTCTCTAAATGTTTTCATTTTCGAGTAATGGATGAACAAATCTGGAATATTTAAGCGTCATCAGCTTCAAGACAAATACTTACTTCCTAATTGTAATATTTATTTTATCATGTTAAACTTAACTTACTCTTAATGAGTTGATTATGTTAGCATGTAAAATTTTTAAATTCAGTCAATAATTACACGAAATATTGAAAATGACTTTCTTGTTGCTCCTGGAAGCCGTCAGATAGGTCACCTGCAACAAGAAGTTTATGACAGACACCCAAAAACGGATTTTATATTGTACATTGCAGATACGTACGATCCCTTAGCGAAATATATGAAAATTCCCTTCAGTAACGCTGAAAGGTTGGCAACGATGCTGTGCACTGTCACGGTATCCCCTGCAGTCTGTACGTTGTTTGCTTGCTTCAGCAGAGTGGCATTTATTGTCGGAGACCTGCAGTATGTGTACTTATGATGCGACTTCACAGAAATGAATGTCTAGCGTGGAGTTATCAACATGCCACCCGCAAAGTCGAACAGTGGGCCAATGTCCTTTTCACAGATGAATCTCAGTTTGGTTTGGAGAGTGATTCACATCTGGAGGACATGTGGAACACGATTTTCGAACCCAAACATTGTGGTAAGAGGCCGATATCAAGGAGGATCCCTAATGGGAGAACGATAACGCTTGATTTCACAGATGTTGATGTTTTCTAGGAAGCTTAAGATACTGCAGGAACGGTGTGGCCTGCTCGCTCCTCCTATTTGAACCCTATAGAGCATGAATGGGGATGCACTACGGAGATGGGTTGCACCACGTCAGTATCCACCAACAACTTCCCAAGCTTGCGAGCAGTTCTGAAGGAAGAATGGACATTAATGCATCAACATGAGATTGATAACACCATTCACACTTGTCCAGTCATTTCCAGGCCTGTATTGCTGCCAGAGGTGGTCACACTCCATACTGAGCACATTAACGAGTGGCTGGAAGGTGAGTGCAAATCAGTTAAGTTGGAAAAAAACGAACATTTTTGTCTACCATTATACATGTTGCAGCTGCTTATGTTCTGTATTCTTTGCATTGTTTCTACTTTACTATCACCTGTTTATACTGTGTTGTAGAAAAATAAATCCAACCTCGTAAAATTTCCGTTAGTTGTTTTAATTTTGTTCACCAGTGTAAACTGTAATGTACAATTTCCATATGTAGTGCCAAGATAACAATGGAGATGTAACACAGGTTTCTTACCTTCCATCTCAGTGACTAATGAGGTGCTGTTGCAAAAATTGCTGTTCATGTTATTAGGTGCTCACTACAAGAAGAGATTACCGCTAACAGTAAGTAGGCTCATTTAGGCATTTCAAAGAGAAAAAAGATGTCAACTATCTCTACTGGTGGCCAAACAACAAAATATGTGAAATATGCGTTCAAATAATGCACAGTTTCTGGTCGTCAAAACTGTCTTCAAGCTGCGCGTGCACAGTACAGACAGTTTTAATATGGTTGCACTCATTTGTGATGCCTTTACTTGAATGTGCCTAAATTTTTTATCTATAATCTATGCATGATCCTACCTCACTGCATTCAACCTCTTTGCTCATGGTGTCTTTCTGTCATAAAACTAGCCAAGGAGTTTAAAATAGGGGAAGATCCGTTTACACTGCAAAACTGAAATCACTGCCATCTGCACAATACCATACTGTAGAGTTGGAAAGGCAGATGATTACTTTTCTTGAAAGTCCTGTACATAATATTTGGCTGCACTATGTAAGAAAGTATCTTTCCAAAACTGATATGGAGTAAGATCGAGATGTAATTTATAAAGGATATTGTGAAAAGTTGGCATACATAATCTCATCTGTTGGTTTAAGGTAGTCTTTCTAAAGAAACTGATGTTTATTGCGATGTGACACCTCCTGCAGGGAAACATTCTCTTACAGCAACTTGGATGGTTTGATATATTCTTGAATCCAGTTTCTGTTTTATTTAATTTAAAAGTTCATTTCATTTGATACACAACTGAATCTGCCTGATATTGCGAGAGTCAAGTAGTACATTATTGGACTGAAAAACAATATTGGCTATTTGTAGTTTAACGTCTGCGTGTTTTGTATGGCTTTTGTAGGAGCTACAAATGGTGGTTTCCAATAATTCTGCATCTTTTAACAAGGAAGGGAAATCAGGTGGTAAGTTCCTATGGGATCAAACTGATGAGCCCATCGATCCCTGGGATTACAAACTACTTAATCTAACTTAAACTAACTAAGGACAAAACACACATCCATACCTGAGGGAGGACTGACACCTGTGACGGGAGGAGCCGCCCAAACCTTAGCAAGGCGCCACAGACCATGCGGCTACCCCACGTGGTATCTGCTAACAACACATAGTTTTGTAATCCCCTGTATTTTAATGCAATGACAGTTTGACAAAGCACAGTTATCAAGTACTATTCCTTGTGTCCATGCAACTGTTTCTGTTCTAAAAGAAAGTTAACACAACTGAAGAAATTTAATGGAAATGTCCGTGAGGTTAAGTTTTGCTCCCTTTAAAAATAAATCTGCTTCATTTCTTCAACCACACAATGAACTGTTTCTGCTCTAGTCCCAAACTGTACCCTATATTCAAACCATACTACAGGACTTTTTTAACTTCTATAATATATTATAATTTGTTAATATCAATATGAATTACACAACTACATTATATTCCAAAATGTTCGCAATTTCAGATTGTAGGTGTTGAACACAGCTTAATATATCCTGCTTTCTGAGCAAGAATTATGATAATGCAAGCTAACAACAGAGACTTAATTTGGAGATACAAACACCTGAAATCCCACAATGGAAGGTCTGGAGGGTCGGACACATGTCTAAGTATCATGCGTTACTTAGATGTTAATATGTAATAGGCACTCTGATTCGGGTCTCCTTCAGATCGGGACATGTTGTACTCTACATCAGGCATAACTTAGTTGTGAATATGTAATACTCATTCTGTCATGTCTATCATACTTCAGAAGTAGGATGAGAAGTTACCATAAATGAAGAATGCTATGCCAAGAGTTGTAAAAGACAGTGTAAATGTGTGAATATTTAAATAATAACCAAACAGGATACATCTATGAGAAGTGTCTCCTATCATCATTGTCAGTTCTACAGATCTTGCGCTCTGTAGATACAGAGACTAACCTGGGCATGTGATCTCCTTCAAAAAGCACAATCATAGGTTCGAATTGACAGTGTAGCAGCCTCCGTTGAGGAAGATTCCATGACCAATAATCTTTCTTTTGTCCTGGGGACACAACTTAAGACGTCAAGTTGTGTAAAGAACGGTCAGAGACTCTTATTCAATCTCTCCATCTTCCAGATATGACTTCAAAAGGGTCACATAATATATACATGGCATCTCCTTGCTCGGGACCATGTATTTAAAAAAGAGACTACTATCCAGTAACGGTAAGTGTGTACTGGATGAGATGTGAAATTCATAGTGAGAACAGTGGACTGTAGTTATAATCATAAAATGAGCTAATCAGTAGTGTATGAACTGTGAAAAAGATAAAAAGTGACACTGCGTGAACTGTGAAATAATATCATGTTTGAACTTTTGTAAGTTCCTTTGAACTGTTAGGTAACAAAATTTATAAATGCCGCTAATTAATCCACGTCGCATAGTTGATAGTGAAAACACCAAAACACAAAATCTAAGTGTAAAGTTATAAGTGTGTGCTTGGTCCAAAAGGATTACGTTTTGTTTCATCACTACGAGAAACAACGCTTCATGGAGCAGTTAGCAGGCCAGTGTACACCTGTCGCCTCTACCAGCTACAGACCAACGTCAGCATGCGACAAACGGCAGACATACGCATGTGTGGTCGATTACAGCAACGAAAGACACCCAACACAAGAAAAACAACAAGGCGAGCAGCAGTATCGCACCGTAGTAAAAGGTACCGAGTACGTTTCTCACTTTCAGCTAGTGAGAGGAAGCTAGTACTGACAAGCTTATACATTCTTAAGAATATTTTTAAATTGTTATGTAATAATTTATTTAATAACAAAATGTTGGGGGAAAGTGAAACATCGTACAATCTTAGAGAGGAGAGGTAGTGCAGCCTCAGGGTAATGAAACTGAAGAGGCAAGCCAATTGCACCGCATGCCAGATGAAATTAGTATTATAAGTGATGAGCATATTAATCGAAAGTTAGTAATGGAGAATGAACTGGAAAAATTGGATTTAATAGTAGATGAGAAAAGTGTAGAAAATCAAATGGATGATAGCTATTTACCAGAATTATCTGATGTAGAAACTGAAGTTTTACAAGAAACCATAACTTTAAATATTAGCAATAGTCAAATTGGAGAGGTGGCTTCTGATACAGATGACGTTGATGTTAATGATAAGTTAAATAAGGTGAATGGTGATATCAGTGATGATAACTCCGACACTGCCATTGCTAATGAATCAACAAGTAGAACGATCAGATTAAGCTATGGAACACCAAAAGCCTATGGAAGGTAATAATAAAAGTATGGTTGAAATATTGGTGGAGTGAGTTTCTAGGCAAACAGAATTAAAAACAGGGCTGGAAGAATAGATAGTACAGAGGTAAAAAGAATTTAAAAAAATGCTAGAATGAAAGATAGAACAGTGGCAGAAAGAAATAGAAAAGTATTCAAATGAATTAAAGAAGGGGAATAGTTACTTGCTGATAAAATAGAAGCAACAGTCGTGGAGACAGCAAAAATTAATCGTAAGTTTAATTATTTAGAGACCAGGAATGATTCTCATGAAACTAGATTGCAAAAGCGTAAGCAAGAGGCTAATCGTAATATTGATGTTGAAGTAGTGAAAATAAAAGATCCCATGCAACCTCAAGATTATCATTCTACTGTCATTCGGGGATGAAGTCATTAAATTAAATAAAGATCAGAGTTAACTCGACGAAACTTGCAAAGCCACCCATGAAAGGCAAAACAAACAAGTCGTAGACTAAAAGAACAAAAATTCAGTCCTTAGCCTTTAAGTATTACAAATAGAAACTGTTGTAGTGGTAATACAAATACAATTCAGGGTCGTTTGAGAGAAATAGAACTGAAGGTAGAATACATACCTCAACTAAGTGAGGTGAGTAAAAATATAGATAATCCAGTAGTTGTGTCAAAGCAGAAACTCAAAATGGGTTGAACAGGAAAAACATAAGGGTGTTGTTTATATTAATGAAGTAGTTAGTAATGCCAATGCTTAAAAAATTTCATAAATTTTCCAGCAAAGGTAGTATACCTCCTGTTGCTTTCATTCAGTAGGCTGAGGTCATCATACGTGACAACATGACAGAACAGCAGGAAATAAAATTTGTAGATAGTCATTTTGAATGGGAACACTTAATCATGGGGGACAGGAGCCAGTTACACATGTAAAACATACCAAGAATTTGTTAGAGCATTCTTAAACCATTACTGGTCCAAAAGTACACAAAACAGTATAAGAACAGAAATATCTGAAGCTAGGAACTTTGAAAACAGAGGCTGGGATAGTTATAAGGAGTTCTTTCAGCACTACTGAGAAAAGAACCATTATTTAACTGATCCTTGACGTGAATATGACTTAGTAGAAATACCAGTTCTTAATTTTCCAGTGTCTGTACAGGAGAAACTAATTCATGTCAACAAGAGTGAAATTAACAACCTCATGTATATATTTTAACAGCTGGATGAGCTTCCCGGAAACATACAAGTGCCGGAAAAGTGGAATAAAAACAGGTGGCGTGCAGACCACCGCAAAGACCATAGCTCAAACAGGAATAGCACGGCAAACAATAAAGAGGAGCAAGGTCGAATGGAGGAAGGCAGACTTCATGATAGTAACTGTAGTCCATCTAGAAGGGGAAGAGGTGGGTTTCAAAGGGGTTTTAGGACAGGAAATAACCATAATGGTAGCAGGGAATATTATAACAGTAATGAGCAGCAAATCAGACAGGTATGGTACCAAGTTGATGAACTGGTGCTAATTAAGTCCAGATCGACATCCTCAAAAATCGTTTCCGAAACCAAGAGGTTCCATGAAACATATAAGGTTGCGTATAGGACAATTAAATTGACTCAACCTAGTGCTGTGGAGGTGGCCAACCCAAAGACAGGACAGAGCAAAGGATTCTATAACATTGTTGATATCAAAAACTTTCGTCAGAAACAAGGAAACGTCAGGGGGCAAAAGCACTCTTTGCATTGCTAGGTAGCTGAAACCTACCAGGTACCCAAGTTAACTAACAGTTTACTTCCTTTCCTTTCAGATTGTTAGTTCTGAATAGAATAGAATAGAATAGAATAGAATAGAATAGAATAGAATAGAATAGAATAGAATAGAATAGAATAGAATAGAATAGAATAGAATAGAACAGAATAGAATAGAATAGAATAGAATAGAATAGAATAGAATAGAATAGAACAGAATAGAATAGAATAGAATAGAACATTTTTATTAGCCTTTCAGTATTTTTCATACAATTGGCTTCATCAGAGTTTACAGATGGTTTTAATTTCAGTATGATATTCAAATAGTTACAGAAAGGGGAGAAAAGGAACTAAAGACCTTTTCTTCAGCATGATGTAAAACAATGTTTTATACAGTAATGAAATACACACATAAGAAAAGAATCACAGTAAATAACTAGCTTATATAATATCAAAACATTTTCTTCATAGCTTAGGTAAAACATATATTTTGATGATTAGTTTCAAAGAATTCTTCAGTTGTATAGAATTCCTTGTGTTTTAACCAGGTTTGCAATGTATTCTTATATTTATTTAGTGGTATTATACGAGCTGAGCATGGTAACTTATTGAAAAATTTTATGCTTAAGTACTTATAGTTATTATGGACTACAGTAAGTCTTGTGGAAGGCAAGTCTAGCAGGTGACCCCTTGTTAGTAATTTGTTGCTTATGAATAATATTACTCTGGTACCTTTTGGTTACCAAGGGGTATGTCATTTCTACTATATGCTTGATCTCTGTCAGGAAAATGGAAAAACATTTATTAATCAATTTCTCTTTTATCCATTACATGAGTCCAATCCATTTCTTTTAACTGGCTTATCATATTGTTTACATTGGATTCACCTAGAATTCCATATGTCACTTCTCTCTCTGTTGAACTGAGGGCTGACTTTTCTATTTGGAGCCATAGCCCTGCATGATCTGATATACCTAATTCTATTACATCACAATGTATGGAGTCTCTTTGTACATTCATAATTATGTTATCAAGGCATGCATTCAGTCTAGTGGGTTTTACATTGAAACAGTAATAGTTTAATGACTTCAGAGTGTTAATCATATGAATTACATTTTTGCCCTTATATCAATGTTAATATCACCTACAACTACAGTTCTATGCTGTTTATATTTTGACAGCGACAATATTAAAGTATTAATTTTTTCTATAAATACTATCTCATCAGAGCCTGGGATTCAAGAGATTGAGACAACTACAGTTTTCTTTTCATGCATTACCACACCGGATACTTCTATTGTAGCTTCAAGGCATATTCTACAAAGGTCTATAACTGAGTAAGGCAACTCAAGGTTACTTTTGACGTATATTGAAACCCCACCATGTGTATCACTTTTTCTGCAGTAGCTTGTAACTAACGAATATCCAAGAGGAACACACAAGTTTATTTCAGTGTCTTTCATCCGGTGTTCATTGATGCATAGAACACTGCAGTTGATTTTATTGAGCCAGTGTTGTAATTCATTGATTTTACACCTAACAGATTGTTCATTTATATGAACAAGGAGGAAACGGTCACTGCTCAATGAGAGATCCTGAGAAGGACCTACGGATTTTGGTAGGGGTTGGAGGTTATGTCGGACTTCGAGGATGGGATCAGTCTGGCAGAGCTTGTAGGTGGAGGAGTCAGGCAGTTGTCAGAAACCATCCATGAGGTAGACACTATGACTAATCACAGCAGTGGTGGAGCCTTTGTGTGCAGGGAAGATGATTAGGTCTGTATCTGTTTTCAGAATGTGTATGACTGTCTTTTCTTCCGCCGAATGGTTAGTGTTCTTAGGAAGGGACCTGTGACATGATGGTGAGGGTCCCAGCTCGATGGTGGTATGATCTGGAAGAGTCAAGGTTAAATGTTGGGATTAGGTCACCTTCAGCTTGTGTCGCTTCACACTGGCCACTACAATCGTGCCAACCTATGTGCTTGCCACCCTTCTTCCTGAGCCAGCAAACTGCCCACCTTCCTCCAAGTCACTAGCCCCTCTACTCCTTCCCCATGCTTCCTGCATCCCTATCTCTCTACCTGCCCCACCCAACACTACCCCCACCACAACCAGCTAACCTGCTGAAAATAAAATCATTAGCACTGTTAGTCTAGTGGGCACCATGTAGGGCATAGGTGTGTGTGTGTGTGTGTGTGTGTGTGTGTGTGTGTGTGTGTGTGTGAGTCGAAGTCTTTGGGCTGTCATGGAGAGAGATCAGTCATGTCAGGTCTTTGACGAACTTTCATGTAAGATGGAGTGGAGCTATATCTGTTGGAGTGATCTCTGTAATCACCCTGTGTAACTTTAACGTTAATTTTCTATAATTCTTCAATTACAAAAAACAATGCATTCTTATCATTTATGTTGGAAGGGCTGATTCAAAAATGGTTCAAATGGCTCTGAGCACTATGGGACTTAACATCTTAGGTCATCAGTCCCATAGAACTTAGAACTACTTAAATCTAACTAACCGAAAGACATCACACACATCCATGCCCGAGGCAGGATTCGAACCTGCGACAGTAGCAGTCGCACGGTTCTGGACTGAGCGCCTAGAACCATGAGTGGAAGGGCTGGATTAGGCTTATAAACAATGACGATTTTCATCTGCAAATTAATATCTTCACTGATACTGTACAAACCTGGGTCTCCTAAAAATTTATACACCAAAAAATATTTCAACAATCAGCTGAGCCACAGATGAGTATTAGAACTGCTTATGGCTATATCAACAGCCGTCACTGGAACTAGTATTCTATCATTCCATTTCCCATTACACAGTGTTATGTACTTACATGTGGTGAGTGTGATTATGTCGTTCATGCAAGCCCCACGCCTCAGTAGTGTGTTTACATTCTGTGGCATGCAGTTGCAGCTGTTGCTGGTATAAAGCTAAGTATGGAAAAACTTATTTGTGCCCTGTTATACAGTTAGAAAATTTAATAGTTTGCAGCCTTGTTTTGAACTGTTTGAGGTGAAATAACAATTTCATAAACTGCTAATTAAGTAAGTGTACAGCACTGATACATTTCATCCTCTTGGAGAAGTTGACAAGCAGATGATAAACAGGAAATAATCAAATAATAGTCAGCACTAGCTTCCTCACTCACTATGCTGTCACCAACACTGTGCCAACTGCAAAGGCTACAGAATTTGCTAGGTTCCTTTTAAACGTAATGAATTTTTTTGGCTACATTTTAGGTATTCAACTAGCTGACTGTCAAAGATATGACTGAAGTGAGGAGGGTTTAATGCAGTTCCTCCACATAAAATACCACCTGGCTTAAATTATACATAATCTCAGGCAATTTGTGAGTTCGCCAAGAAATAACATAGTCAAAATACACAGAGTAATTTTAAATTGAGCTTATTGCATCAGAACACATACAAAATTAACTTGGATTTAGTGCCCAAAATATTTCATAACAGTAATGCCACACTGACTCTAAAACTAAAGCAATATTAACACAATACTATCAGTTGCAGTACTGCTACATTACTAACTTGAATCAGCTACCACTGTTGCTGCTCATATAAGTTCCAACATTATAAAGCCACATTACATATCATTTAAATTGAACATAATTGAATTTAAAAATGGAATTTCTGTACTTTCACAAAAATTTAACTCCACAAGTCTTGGTGATGTTTCTGAAACAATTAGTATGTGAAATATCACAGTTTTCATATGAAAATTTCATGCAACGTACATCAATAACAATGTCCTAATTATTTCTGTTACTTACTTTGCGACTACAGTATAACTTTTATTTTTGTTCTTCTCTCTCTCTCTCTCTCTCTCTCTCTCTCTCTCTCTCTCTCTCTCTCTCTCTCTCTCTGTCTCTCTCTCTCTCTCTCCCTCTCTCTCTCACTAATGATGATAACCTTTCACATTACTTGTTAATCACAACACAATTTATTCCATATTTTCACTAATTTAACATACAGAATTCATGCACTAGTTCTTACTATTTAAAATTGTTGTGTTTTTTAGTTCTCAGTAGGCATATTTTCACTTACAAAATATGGATAATTGTGGCATGAGTCCACAAAAGGAATGTATTCAACATAAATATTATTCATTTGCTGTGAAATGACTGAGATTCTAATCTGTTTGAACTTCCCTCTCACGTTTTAAGTGAATTTGACTTGTTAGCTTTTTCATCTCAAACTAAATAGAACACCCTGGTATGGTATGAGAGAAAATCGTGATGGTCCAAACTCTGAACCTGTACACTGTATAAGTCAGAACATTGTTGTCTACATGGGTCAAGTGCTTAGCAGACCTTCTATTGTAATTCTGCAAAGCTGAAGTCCTAACCCATCATTCACACCTGTCAGTCTGCAAATTCTGAGTGTGAAAGTTCTACAAAAATAATATTTCGGAGGAATGATTAACAATGTAAATCATGTTGTCACAGGAGAAGCTATGTAGTGCAGTCACTGTGGTATAGTGTTTGTAATCCTAGATTGTGGCATAGGAGGGCTTGAATTCAAAACTCATCTGAACTGTAAAATTTAAATTTCAGTATTCGGTTCGAGTAGAGTCTAGATGTATCCACAAATGTTAAGGATCATTGTACTGGAATGTTCTGTAAGTATGTGTTCTGGCCGGAGCCAGTTCACTCCGCACTCTATGTGCAAGTGCTGAATAAATCTGTGAGTTAGTGTTCATTATTCATCTAATTACACCTTCTTCTACGTGACATTATCCCGGTGGAGGCACTGGGTATTGGAACCTGTGCTAATGCACATTATCGATGGCACAGTGGCTCCACAACAGAGCCACTGTTTATGTGGCGAGAAATGTGAGTTCAAGCCATATTCAACAGGTCGCAGTCTATCAGAGACGGAAGAAGAAGAAGATGTTATGATGACAGCAACTGTGTACCACCACATGAGACATCCTTACGGGATCTCTGGTGACAATGGCCATGATCCAAACAAGTGGTTGAAGGTATATGAGCATATTACCAAATTTTTACAAATGGGATGACATTGTGTGTTTGGCTAAAGAATTTTTCTAATTGGAGGGCATTGCCAAGCAATGGTATGAGAACAATGAGGAGAAGTTCATAAGCTGGGAAGTATTCCAGGTGGAACTTTGCAAGTATTTCAGCAACACACAACGACAGAAGTGCAATGCTGAAAGTAAATTAAAGTGCAGGACACAGCATCCAGGAGAAACTACAGCATCCTACATTCAAGACATCTTGGAGCTGTGTAAAATAGTAGATCCTAGAATGAAGGAGAAAGATAAGGGCCGGCCTCAGTGGCCAAGGGGTTCTAGGCGCTTCAGTCTGGAATCACGGGACTTCTCCAGTCACAGGTTCGAATCTTGCCTCAGGCATGGATGTGTGTGCTGTCTTTAGGTTAATTAGGTTTAAGTAGTTCTAAGTTCTAGGGGACTGATGACCTCATATGTTAAGTCTCATAGTGCTCAGAGCTAGTTGAACTATTTGAAGATATGATTGCACATCTCACAAAGCGTGTTTCTGAGGACATGTATCAAGCCCTAATCCTGGAGGGGGTTTTGACAGCAGACGACCTCATAAAATGGTGACAGTATATCGAGACAATACGTCAAAAAATAATTACACGCAAGAAGATTGAACGGCTTCCAAACGTCATATCCATGACTGTGATAGAGGAAGGAACTGATTTCACTAGAGATCTTCGTCAGATAGTGAGAGAGGAAGTTCAGAAGGTACTTGAATCGCACGGTGGCAAAAACTGAGGCGCTTCAAGAAGTAATAAGGGAGGATGTGGAACAGACATTGAACCCTATCTCTCGTCCGTCATTTCCCTTTAAAACGGTGAAAAAGTCGAGATCCAGACGGAGTTACGTTCCCACAATGCACATGCGGAATGTGTTTGGGTACCAAAGAAGACTGACTTCTGGAGGAC
The DNA here is from genome assembly GCF_023897955.1 of Schistocerca gregaria. Taxonomy (NCBI): domain Eukaryota; kingdom Metazoa; phylum Arthropoda; class Insecta; order Orthoptera; family Acrididae; genus Schistocerca; species Schistocerca gregaria. Next base: position 454,712,183 of record NC_064931.1, read on the forward strand.
CCAGGATAACCAACCAATATTTTTCCACTGCGGACGACCAAGACATGTGGTGCGCTATTGTCGAGAAAGGCTGCGGATATTTCATGACACCCGTGCCAGAAGCCAACAGACCAATCTTAGCCGACGCCAACTCCCGGAAGGCAAAGACGAACAAGAAGGTGTTGGTGCAGGACAACGTAGGGCACCATCGCCGCAAGCTAGCCGCTGAAGAGGACGCTCCACAACACGTCGGTCTAGTTTGCCATCGCCGTTTAGAAGCTCCAGCCAATCACCTAGCGGCCGCAACCTGTAAAACTAAAGGGTGCGACCTTCCCTGGAGGTGAGTCTGCCGAAGAGAAAAATCCTCCGCCGTCGCTCACTACAAAAATGATAGGAAACTACGTCGAAATCCTCATGGATGTCCGACCAGCCCAAGCTCTTGTGGACTCTGGAGCATCATATTCAGTCGTTTCGAGGAAGTACCGTCGCCAGCTGCAGAAAAGCATATTTCTCGACAGCAAAACATTTCTGCTGAAGGTGCCTAATAGGAAATATGTAAAACTTACAGGGGGATGTGTCATTCGCGTGGATGTAAGTGGCCATACACAGCGCTTAGAATTCATCACCTTACAAAAGTGTAGTCAGGACGTCATTCTCGGATGGGACTTTTTGAAAGCTTCTTAGGCAATTAAAGACTGTTGTCCCTCGAAGATTATGCTAGACGAGATGAGATACGGTGGACAGGGAGATGCACATCCGAGTGTGTGGAAACTATGTGTGCTGGATAGCGGTCAGCGTTAGAAAGGTAACTGTCATGTGTCATGCCATACATCATTCCACGGCTCTTGTAGTAGAATCTAAGAGAAGCATACCACTGAAGAATAACTTGGTTATCCTAACCTCTGTCGTCTCGTTTAAGAACGTATTCGGTGAATTGCGGATAGTTAACTGTCGCTGAGAACCGCAGATCCTTCCCAGACGCATGTGTGTAGTAAATGCTGAGCTGTTAACTGCCGAATCACTGAGCATCATAGAAACCTCCCATGCTGAGTCTGTGGCCAAATTGGCGCTATCACTACGAGACAAGATCAGCTCGACTATCACCAGATCTCACTAAGGATCAACAGAGGAACCTACTTGCCATTCTTCAAGAGTTTTCTGAATGCTTCAAACCACAGGTGAAGAGCAAATTTGACAAATCGACAGTGTAGCACTGGAATAGCACTGGAGACCCATCAACCAATAAGCCAGATAGCATACCGTATGTCAGCAACGGAACGTCGAATAATTCGCGACAAGGTAGAGAAAATTAAGGTTAGAAGGGAAGTAGGCTAAAAGGCTATTTCCTAGAAGAGGTGAAGAATGTCATCATTCAGCCTTCACAGCGCCCATGGTCGTCACCAGTGGTTCTCGTCAGAAAGAAGCATGGCTGTTGGCGCTTTTGTGTTGATTACACGAAACTTAATAAGGTAACTAAAAAGGACGTTTACCCCCTTCCATGAACTGACGATACACTAGATTGTCTGAAGGGGGCTAAGCTCTTCTCAACCATGGACATGTACTCGTAATACTGGCAGATCGAGGGAGATGAAGCCGATCGTAAGAAAACTACAGAAAGAGAATGTCTTGCTGTGATCTTTTTATGTCAAAAAAGTGAAGGTGTTGTCATGTAAAGGTCAGACAATTTTGAATGCATTTGTGAAATTCTGCAACTGAAATAATCAGGCTCACATTACTAAAATTAAATAGACAGGATTCTTGGCAGAACACTATCTTCCTTTCACTCTTGTAGATCATGTGGAGGCCTTTCACTGTTGTAAATCACTTGGAGAGTGTGGTTAAGAGTTGTTTATCTGATTCCAAAACCGCTCACGCTACACATGTGCATCGCAAAAAACTGAGACAAAATTAATTTTTTTACTGATGAGTCAACAAACATAGGATCTGTTAAAATGTCATATGTCATGGCTAGATACTTTTATAAAGAAACAAATAAAATTAGAAGTAAATTTTTTAATCATTGTGAAATTTTTAAGAAGGCTGAATATGATAAGGCAAACGAAGGTGAAATAAGTAAAAACCTTTATTCTAATCCAATACTTTCATTCTCTGAGTCCAATGTTTCTGAAAGGAGTGTTATAGGATCTGCTTCTGATGGTTGTGATTCTCCTCACTTCACAAATGTGCCAGTGAAGTTTGTAAATGTGCTCCCAGACGATGTGAAAACCTAGCTAGGAACATTCATAACGATTTTAAAGCTAATGCTAAGAAAGAGGCACAGTTGCATGAGTTTCAAAAGTTTTTAGATAAAAAAATTCACAAATCGTTGCATCAATCACAGACTAGATGGCTATCTTTGTGGACTGTTGCAATGAGAATTTTAAAACAGCGAAATGCCTTGCATATCTAGTTTGATTCTAAATAACCAAGGGAGAGGCTGGTTGCCACAGAAGGTAATCAGCGATCTCTCAATGATTTTCTTTTTAAATTATTTTTATTCATTTCTGGCTTATATTTTACTGAAATTCACAGATGTAAATAAGCATTTCCGGAGTGGTAAAGTTGTTATTATTGACCTAAATGGAAATATCGTAGAAGGCTACAAGGAATTTCACTTTGCTAAATGGACCAGCAGTATGTCATAACTAGTAAGTTGACTGACAATGACCTCAGCAACAGGTCGAAGTTTCTTCCTGACAGCCAAATGCATTTAGGAGTTGAAGTTTTGAAGGCACCCAGAAACAAGAAACATATAATGAACAGGATGCCGTGAAAGACTTTGATGCAGATATACGGATTTCATGCATACAGAATGTTCATAACTGAAAAAGAGATGTAACTTTGATGATGATTTATTGTCATTGTTTGCAGTTTTGACGCTTAAGAGTGCTCTATTAAACCTCTGGGATTCATAACAATTAATATTACTTGTAGGTTGTTCTTAGCAGAGTATTATTTACAGTTACCAGTATTTTGGGAGGACAAATGTACAACTTTTAGCTTTTTTTCGTTTTGAGTCCTTTTTCTCCAATGAATTACAAATATGTAACATTGGGATTCAAGGTGGTAGTATTGGCATGGGTAAGGTAAATGTATAATTACAGTTTTGTGTTCTGAATCAGTTTATTAAAAAAGCTTCTACAATAATGTAACAATAAACGTATTTACATACATTTCTTTTAGTAGTGTAATCTTCTGAAGCGGGTTTCTGTCTTTGTTGAGGCACAGAAAAACTTTGCATTTTACTCACTAAACAAAAGTATTCTGTTTCATGCAAATTTTGAGCGTTCCTTTCGCGTTATTGCACCTAGGAAAGTGGTCATTTTTGACCTTATGTCATTGCAGCCCTGGAGTTACTGTAGTAGCAGGTTTCTTGACTTTTTTGGACATACCTTCAGTACTTGGACATCCCCTCTTGAGTATCCTTTGTCTATCAGATATCAATGCATTTGCTAGATTAGTTTGAAACTGTCTGAAAGAAAAATGCTATTCAGGCAGGTGCTTGCAGTCTTCTCTATATTTCAGCCAGCTATTGACAACAGTTATTTCTATTGTGTGCCAGAAGATATACAAATATCATCTTCTGGATTTTAGGGGAATTTGTATAGCGATGTCAAGGTATCATGAAGACCTGCTCCTCCCATATTACTTGTACATTTGGACAATGGATGGCCTAGAGATGAAAATATGATCTTTCTTAGTTCTATCGCATCTTTTTGTTATGTCCTTTGGCTCTGTACCTGTTAGGGAAAATACCAATGTAACACATTTGTTATCATACCATTTCACAATGATGAACTTGCCCATTGCAGTAACTTGTGAAGCTGTAGTACCACATACTTCCGCTTTCATCTGCTTTTCATCAGTAAGAGTACATTGCTTGAATCTTCCATCTCTTATTGTGTCTATATAATAAATACCCCTCTTCAGTAGGCTCACAGCACCAAGTTACGATGTGAAGAAATTGTCTGCGTAAACCCTAAAAAAGGGATTTTCTTCCACTGCTGCAGTTAGCTTCATCACAACATTGTAACCAAGACCTTTTCCTGTGACATGCCTTTTTGCCTTAGAAGCTGCACTTTGGTAAACGTCAAAATCATACAAATACCCTGAGGAACGAGCTTTAGCCCACATTTTGAATCCCAACCGTGTTGACTTCTTTTGTATATACTGTTGAAGACTACTGCATCCTTTGAAAGGGATCATTATTTCGTCAGCATACTGATTCTGCTCAGGCAGTTTTCTCAGGCATGTTTGTGAGAACAAAGCAAGCCAAGGTCGAATTTTCTGTAGCTTATCTTCTTTCTGTATGCCCTGGAAATGCAACAAATATACTAGTTTCTGTAAGTGGCTTTGAGCCAAGTCCATACACAAATAAATACCTAAAAGCTGCTCCATCTCAGCTAGGCTAACGTCAATAGTTGCGCCCAGTTTCTGAATACAATAAATATTAGTTTGTTGAATACAGAGTTCCAGCATATCACATGTCACAAAAGATCTGAAGTACTGCAAAGGGGTGAGCTCTTCTTCATGTTCGTCTTCTGGAAACTGCACAAATGGATGAATTTCTGGAGTAAAGTCATCATCGACCTTCCACAACTCTGTATCTTCTGGAACATACTCAGGATTTACTGAATCGATAACAGCTGACTCTTGCAACATCTCTGGAGTAGAAGTTTCTCTATCGTCATGATATGTGCTACCATTAGTCGGAATTTCATCATCATCCTCATCACCAAGTTCAGAAAAATCACTTTCACCGGGATTATTTACAACCTCAAGAATGTCATCAATCGTTAACTGGAAATGAAATAAAATACCTAAATATCACAATACAAACATTCATAAACATATCCCTAAACTTCCTCAGTTACACATACATTACATGAGTTCATTTCAACCTTCCTAGGGTATTTCAATATGCAGAACCAAAATAATACAAATAACTGGTCCACTGGTACTTATTTAAAGGGAAAATAGTTAATATATACTAATTAAAGACATTTTATCCACACAAATAGCGGATACCACATACCTTGCGTAACATGACAGCGACCAACTTCGGCCTAAGAAGTTACAGACATGGCAAATATTATAGTTCTACAGTAGTTCCAATTATTCCTCAGAGAATTCGCTGCATAGCTTGTAAAAATGTGTAACAGTGGGAATTGGTGAACCAGCATTGGCTAAACGCCAGTAAAACCCATATAAAGCTGACGTTACATATATGTACTAGAGGGGAATGATAGAATACTAGTTCCAGTGACGGCTGTTGATATAGCCATAAGCAGTTCTAATACTCATCTGTGGCTCAGCTGATTGTTGAAATATTTTTGGTGTATAAATTTTTAGGAGACCCAGGTTTGTACAGTATCAGTGAAGATATTAATTTGCAGATGAAAATCGTCATTGTTTATAAGCCTAATCCAGCCCTTCCACTCATGGTTCTAGGCGCTCAGTCCAGAACCGTGCGACTGCTACTGTCGCAGGTTCGAATCCTGCCTCGGGCATGGATGTGTGTGATGTCTTTCGGTTAGTTAGATTTAAGTAGTTCTAAGTTCTATGGGACTGATGACCTAAGATGTTAAGTCCCATAGTGCTCAGAGCCATTTGAACCATTTTTGAATCAGCCCTTCCAACATAAATGATGAGAATGCATTGTTTTTTGTAATTGAAGAATTATAGAAAATTAACGTTAAAGTTACACAGGGTGATTACAGAGATCACTCCAACAGATATAGCTCCACTCCATCTTACATGAAAGTTCGTCAAAGACCTGACATGACTGATCTCTCTCCATGACAGCCCAAAGACTTCGACTCACACACACACACACACACACACACACACACACACACACACACACACACACACACCTATGCCCTACATGGTGCCCACTAGACTAACAGTGCTAATGATTTTATTTTCAGCAGGTTACCTGGTTGTGGTGGGGGTAGTGTTGGGTGGGGTAGGTAGAGAGATAGGGATGCAGGAAGCATGGGGAAGGAGTAGAGGGGCTAGTGACTTGGAGGAAGGTGGGCAGTTTGCTGGCTCAGGAAGAAGGGTGGCAAGCACATAGGTTGGCACGATTGTAGTGGCCAGTGTGAAGCGACACAAGCTGAAGGTGACCTAATCCCAACATTTAACCTTGACTCTTCCAGATCATACCACCATCGAGCTGGGACCCTCACCATCATGTCACAGGTCCCTTCCTAAGAACACTAACCTTTCGGCGGAAGAAAAGACAGTCATACACATTCTGAAAACAGATACAGACCTAATCATCTTCCCTGCACACAAAGGCTCCACCACTGCTGTGATTAGTCATAGTGTCTACCTCATGGATGGTTTCTGACAACTGCCTGACTCCTCCACCTACAAGCTCTGCCAGACTGATCCCATCCTCGAAGTCCGACATAACCTCCAACCCCTACCAAAATCCGTAGGTCCTTCTCAGGATCTCTCATTGAGCAGTGACCGTTTCCTCCTTGTTCATATAAATGTACAATCTGTTAGGTGTAAAATCAATGAATTACAACACTGGCTCAATAAAATCAACTGCAGTGTTCTATGCATCAATGAACACCGGATGAAAGACACTGAAATAAACTTGTGTGTTCCTCTTGGATATTCGTTAGTTACAAGCTACTGCAGAAAAAGTGATACACATGGTGGGGTTTCAATATACGTCAAAAGTAACCTTGAGTTGCCTTACTCAGTTATAGACCTTTGTAGAATATGCCTTGAAGCTACAATAGAAGTATCCGGTGTGGTAATGCATGAAAAGAAAACTGTAGTTGTCTCAATCTCTTGAATCCCAGGTTCTGATGAGATAGTATTTATAGAAAAAATTAATACTTTAATATTGTCGCTGTCAAAATATAAACAGCATAGAACTGTAGTTGTAGGTGATATTAACATTGATATAAGGGCAAAAATGTAATTCATATGATTAACACTCTGAAGTCATTAAACTATTACTGTTTCAATGTAAAACCCACTAGACTGAATGCATGCCTTGATAACATAATTATGAATGTACAAAGAGACTCCATACATTGTGATGTAATAGAATTAGGTATATCAGATCATGCAGGGCTATGGCTCCAAATAGAAAAGTCAGCCCTCAGTTCAACAGAGAGAGAAGTGACATATGGAATTCTAGGTGAATCCAATGTAAACAATATGATAAGCCAGTTAAAAGAAATGGATTGGACTCATGTAATGGATAAAAGAGAAATTGATTAATAAATGTTTTTCCATTTTCCTGACAGAGATCAAGCATATAGTAGAAATGACATACCCCTTGGTAACCAAAAGGTACCAGAGTAATATTACTCATAAGCAACAAATTACTAACAAGTGGTCACCTGCTAGACTTGCCTTCCACAAGACTTGCTGTAGTCCATAATAACTATAAGTACTTAAGCATAAAATTTTTCAATAAGTTACCATGCTCAGCTCGTATAATACCACTAAATAAATATAAGAATACATTGCAAACCTGGTTAAAACACAAGGAATTCTATACAACTGAAGAATTCTTTGAAACTAATCATCAAAATATATGTTTTACCTAAGCTATGAAGAAAATGTTTTGATATTATATAAGCTAGTTATTTACTGTGATTCTTTTCTTATGTGTGTATTTCATTACTGTATAAAACATTGTTTTACATCATGCTGAAGAAAAGGTCTTTAGTTCCTTTTCTCCCCTTTCTGTAACTATTTGAATATCATACTGAAATTAAAACCATCTGTAAACTTTGACGAAGCCAATTGTATGAAAAATACTGAAAGGCTAATAAAAAAGTTCTATTCTATTCTATTCTATTCTATTCTATTCAGAACTAACAGTCTGAAAGGAAAGGAAGTAAACTGTTAGTTAACTTGGGTACCTGGTAGGTTTCAGCTACCTAGCAATGCAAAGAGTGCTTTTGCCCCCTGACGTTTCCTTGTTTCTGATGAAAGTTTTTGATATCAACAATGTTATACAATCCTTTGCTCTGTCCTGTCTTTGGGTTGGCCACCTCCACAGCACTAGGTTGAGTCAATTTAATTGTCCTATACGCAACCTTATATATACTGTGTAACTGGCTCCTGTCCCCCATGATTAAGTGTTCCCATTCAAAATGACTGTCTACAAATTTTATTTCCTGCTGTTCTGTCATGTTGTCACGTATGATGCCCTCAGCCTACTGAATGAAAGCAACAGGAGGTATACTACCTTTGCTGGAAAATTTATGAAATTTTTTAAGCATTGGCATCACTAACTACTTCATTAATATAAACAACACCCTTATGTTTTTCCTGTTCAACCCATTTTGAGTTTCTGCTTTGACACAACTACTGGATTATCTATATTTTTACTCACCTCACTTAGTTGAGGTATGTATTCTACCTTCAGTTCTATTTCTCTCAAACGACCCTGAATTGTATTTGTATTACCACTACAACAGTTTCTATTTGTAATACTTAAAGGCTAAGGACTGAATTTTTGTTCTTTTAGTCTACGACTTGTTTGTTTTGCCTTTCATGGGTGGCTTTGCAAGTTTCGTCGAGTTAACTCTGATCTTTACTTAATTTAATGACTTCATCCCCGAATGACAGTACAGTGATAATCTTGAGGTTGCATGGGATCTTTTATTTTCACTACTTCAACATCAATATTACGATTAGCCTCTTGCTTACGCTTTTGCAATCTAGTTTCATGAGAATCATTCCTGGTCTCTAAATAATTAAACTTACGATTAATTTTTGCTGTCTCCACGACTGTTGCTTCTATTTTATCAGCAAGTAACTATTCCCCTTCTTTAATTCATTTGAATACTTTTCTATTTCTTTCTGCCACTGTTCTATCTTTCATTCTAGCATTTTTTTAAATTCTTTTTACCTCTGTACTATCTATTCTTCCAGCCCTGTTTTTAATTCTGTTTGCCTAGAAACTCACTCCACCAATATTTCAACCATACTTTTATTATTACCTTCCATAGGCTTTTGGTGTTCCATAGCTTAATCTGATCGTTCTACTTGTTGATTCATTAGCAATGGCAGTGTCGGAGTTATCATCACTGATATCACCATTCACCTTATTTAACTTATCATTAACATCAACGTCATCTGTATCAGAAGCCACCTCTCCAATTTGACTATTGCTAATATTTAAAGTTATGGTTTCTTGTAAAACTTCAGTTTCTACATCAGATAATTCTGGTAAATAGCTATCATCCATTTGATTTTCTACACTTTTCTCATCTACTATTAAATCCAATTTTTCCAGTTCATTCTCCATTACTAACTTTCGATTAATATGCTCATCACTTATAATACTAATTTCATCTGGCATGCGGTGCAATTGGCTTGCCTCTTCAGTTTCATTACCCTGAGGCTGCACTACCTCTCCTCTCTAAGATTGTGCGATGTTTCACTTTCCCCCAACATTTTGTTATTAAATAAATTATTACATAACAATTTAAAAATATTCTTAAAAATGTATAAGCTTGTCAATACTAGCTTCCTCTCACTAGCTGAAAGTGAGAAATGTATTCGGTACCTATTATTACGGTGCGATACTGCTGCTCGCCTTGTTGTTTTTCTTGTGTTTGGTGTCTTTCGTTGCTGTAATCGACCACACATGCGTATGTCTGCCGTTTGTCGCATGCTGACGTTGGACTGTAGCTGGTAGAGGCGACAGGTGTACACTGGCCTTCTAACTGCTACATGAAGCGTTGTTTCTCGTAGTGATGAAACAAAACGTAATCCTTTTGGACCAAGCACACACTTATAACTTTACACTTAGATTTTGTGTTTTGGTGTTTTGACTATCAACTATGCGACGTGGATTAATTAGCGGCATTTATAACTTTTGTTACCTAACAGTTCAAAGGAACTTACAAAAGTTCAAACAGGATATTATTTCACAGTTCACACAGTGTCACTTTTTATCTTTTTCACAGTTCATATACTACTGATTAGCTCATTTTATGATTATAACTACAGTCCACTGTTCTCACTATGAATTTCACATCTCATCCAGTACACACTTACCGTTACTGGATAGTAGTCTCTTTTTTAAATACATGGTCCCGAGCAAGGAGATGCCATGTATATATTATGTGACCCTTTTGAAGTCATATCTGGAAGATGGAGAGATTGAATAAGAGTCTCTGACCGTTCTTTACACAACTTGACGTCTTAAGTTGTGTCCCCAGGACAAAAGAAAGATTATTGGTCATGGAATCTTCCTCAACGGAGGCTGCTACACTGTCAATTCGAACCTATGATTGTGCTTTTTGAAGGAGATCACATGCCCAGGTTAGTCTCTGTATCTACAGAGCGCAAGATCTGTAGAACTGACAATGATGATAGGAGACACTTCTCATAGATGTATCCTGTTTGGTTATTATTTAAATATTCACACATTTACACTGTCTTTTACAACTCTTGGCATAGCATTCTTCATTTATGGTAACTTCTCATCCTACTTCTGAAGTATGATAGACATGACAGAATGAGTATTACATATTCACAACTAAGTTATGCCTGATGTAGAGTACAACATGTCCCGATCTGAAGGAGACCCGAATCAGAGTGCCTATTACATATTAACATCTAAGTAACGCATGATACTTAGACATGTGTCCGACCCTCCAGACCTTCCATTGTGGGATTTCAGGTGTATGTATCTCCAAATTAAGTCTCTGTTGTTAGCTTGCATTATCATAATTCTTGCTCAGAAAGCAGGATATATTAAGCTGTGTTCAACACCTACAATCTGAAATTGCGAACATTTTGGAATATAATGTAGTTGTGTAATTCATATTGATATTAACAAATTATAATATATTATAGAAGTTCAAAAGGTCCTATAGTATGGTTTGAATATAGGGTACAGTTTGGGACTAGAGCAGAAACAGTTCATTGTGTGGTTGAAGAAATGAAGCAGATTTATTTTTAAAGGGAGCAAAACTTAACCTCACGGACATTTCCATTAAATTTCTTCAGTTGTGTTAACTTTCTTTTAGAACAGAAACAGTTGCATGGACACAAGGAATAGTACTTGATAACTGTGCTTTGTCAAACTGTCATTGCATTAAAATACAGGGGATTACAAAACTATGTGTTGTTAGCAGATACCACGTGGGGTAGCCGCATGGTCTGTGGCGCCTTGCTAAGGTTTGGGCGGCTCCTCCCGTCACAGGTGTCAGTCCTCCCTCAGATATGGATGTGTGTTTTGTCCTTAGTTAGTTTAAGTTAGATTAAGTAGTTTGTAATCCCAGGGATCGATGGGCTCATCAGTTTGATCCCATAGGAACTTACCACCTGATTTCCCTTCCTTGTTAAAAGATGCAGAAAGGAAATAATCAAATAATAGCCAGCACTGGCTACCTCACCCACTATGCTGTCACTAACACTGTGCCAACTGCAAAGGCTACAGAATTTGCTAGGTTCCTTTTAAACGTAATGAATTTTTTTGGCTACATTTTAGGTATTCAACTAGCTGACTGTCAAAGATATGACTGAAGTGAGGAGGGTTTAATGCAGTTCCTCCACATAAAATACCACCTGGCTTAAATTATACATAATCTCAGGCAATTTGTGAGTTCGCCAAGAAATAACATAGTCAAAATACACAGAGTAATTTTAAATTGAGCTTATTGCATCAGAACACATACAAAATTAACTTGGATTTAGTGCCCAAAATATTTCATAACAGTAATGCCACACTGACTCTAAAACTGAAGCAATATTAACATAATACTATCAGTTGCAGTACTGCTACATTACTAACTTGAATCAGCTACCACTGTTGCTGCTCATATAAGTTCCAACATTATAAAGCCACATTACATATCATTTAAATTGAACATAATTGAATTTACAAATGGAATTTCTGTACTTTCACAAAAATTTAACTCCACAAGTCTTGGTGATGTTTCTGAAACAATTAGTATGTGAAATATCACAGTTTTCATATGAAAATTTCATGCAACGTACATCAATAACAATGTCCTAATTATTTTTGTTACTTACTTTGCGACTACAGTATAACTTTTATTTTTGTTCTCTCTCTCTCTCTCTCTCTCTCTCTCTCTCTCTCTCTCTCTCTCTCTCTCTCTCTCACTAATGATGATAACCTTTCACATTACTTGTTAATCACAACACAATTTATTCCATATTTTCACTAATTTAACATACAGAATTCATGCACTAGTTCTTACTATTTAAAATTGTTGAGTTTTTTAGTTCTCAGTAGGCATATTTTCACTTACAAAATATGGATAATTGTGGCATGAGTCCACAAAAGGAATGTATTCAACATAAATATTATTCATTTGCTGTGAAATGACTGAGATTCTAATCTGTTTGAACTTCCCTCTCACGTTTTAAGTGAATTTGACTTGTTAGCTTTTTCATCTCAAACTAAATAGAACACCCTGGTATGGTATGAGAGAAAATCGTGATGGTCCAAACTCTGAACCTGTACACTGTATAAGTCAGAACATTGTTGTCTACATGGGTCAAGTGCTTAGCAGACCTTCTATTGTAATTCTGCAAAGCTGAAGTCCTAACCCATCATTCACACCTGTCAGTCTGCAAATTCTGAGTGTGAAAGTTCTACAAAAATAATATTTCGGAGGAATGATTAACAATGTAAATCATGTTGTCACAGGAGAAGCTATGTAGTGCAGTCACTGTGGTATAGTGTTTGTAATCCTAGATTGTGGCATAGGAGGGCTTGAATTCAAAACTCATCTGAACTGTAAAATTTAAATTTCAGTATTCGGTTCGAGTAGAGTCTAGATGTATCCACAAATGTTAAGGATCATTGTACTGGAATGTTCTGTAAGTATGTGTTCTGGCCGGAGCCAGTTCACTCCGCACTCTATGTGCAAGTGCTGAATAAATCTGTGAGTTAGTGTTCATTATTCATCTAATTACACCTTCTTCTACGTGACATTATCCCGGTGGAGGCACTGGGTATTGGAACCTGTGCTAATGCACATTATCGATGGCACAGTGGCTCCACAACAGAGCCACTGTTTATGTGGCGAGAAATGTGAGTTCAAGCCATATTCAACAGGTCGCAGTCTATCAGAGACGGAAGAAGAAGAAGATGTTATGATGACAGCAACTGTGTACCACCACATGAGACATCCTTACGGGATCTCTGGTGACAATGGCCATGATCCAAACAAGTGGTTGAAGGTATATGAGCATATTACCAAATTTTTACAAATGGGATGACATTGTGTGTTTGGCTAAAGAATTTTTCTAATTGGAGGGCATTGCCAAGCAATGGTATGAGAACAATGAGGAGAAGTTCATAAGCTGGGAAGTATTCCAGGTGGAACTTTGCAAGTATTTCAGCAACACACAACGACAGAAGTGCAATGCTGAAAGTAAATTAAAGTGCAGGACACAGCATCCAGGAGAAACTACAGCATCCTACATTCAAGACATCTTGGAGCTGTGTAAAATAGTAGATCCTAGAATGAAGGAGAAAGATAAGGGCCGGCCTCAGTGGCCAAGTGGTTCTAGGCGCTTCAGTCTGGAATCACGGGACTTCTCCAGTCACAGGTTCGAATCTTGCCTCAGGCATGGATGTGTGTGCTGTCTTTAGGTTAATTAGGTTTAAGTAGTTCTAAGTTCTAGGGGACTGATGACCTCATATGTTAAGTCTCATAGTGCTCAGAGCCAGTTGAACTATTTGAAGATATGATTGCACATCTCACAAAGCGTGTTTCCGAGGACATGTATCAAGCCCTAATCCTGGAGGGGGTTTTGACAGCAGACGACCTCATAAAATGGTGACAGTATATCGAGACAATACGTCAAAAAATAATTACACGCAAGAAGATTGAACGGCTTCCAAACGTCATATCCATGACTGTGATAGAGGAAGGAACTGATTTCACTAGAGATCTTCGTCAGATAGTGAGAGAGGAAGTTCAGAAGGTACTTGAATCGCACGGTGGCAAAAACTGAGGCGCTTCAAGAAGTAATAAGGGAGGATGTGGAACAGACATTGAACCCCATCTCTCGTCCGTCATTTCCCTTTAAAACGGTGAAAAAGTCGAGATCCACACGGAGTTACGTTCCCACAATGCACATGCGGAATGTGTTTGGGTACCAAAGAAGACTGACTTCTGGAGGACCCAGGATAACCAACCAATATTTTTCCACTGCGGACGACCAAGACATGTGGTGCGCTATTGTCGAGAAAGGCTGCGGATATTTCATGACACCCGCGCCAGAAGCCAACAGACCAATCTTAGCCGACGCCAACTCCCGGAAGGCAAAGACGAACAAGAAGGTGTTGCTGCAGGACAACGTAGGGCACCATCGCCGCAAGCTAGCCGCTGAAGAGGACGCTCCACAACACGCCGGTCTAGGTTGCCATCGCCGTTTAGAAGCTCCAGCCAATCACCTAGCGGCCGCAACCTGTAAAACTAAAGGGTGCGACCTTCCCTGGAGGTGAGTCTGCCGAAGAGAAAAATCCTCCGCCGTCGCTCACTACAAAAATGATAGGAAACTACGTCGAAATCCTCATTGATGTCCGACCAGCCCAAGTTCTTGTGTACTCTGGAGCATCATATTCAGTCGTTTCGAGGAAGTGCCGTCGCCAGCTGCAGAAAAGCATATTTCTCGACAGCAAAACATTTCTGCTGAAGGTGGCTAATAGGAAATATGTAAAACTTACAGGGGGATGTGTCATTCGCGTGGATGTAAGTGGCCATACACAGCGCTTAGAATTCATCACCTTACAAAAGTGTAGTCAGGACGTCATTCTCGGATGGGACTTTTTGAAAGCTTCTTAGGCAATTAAAGACTGTTGTCCCTCGAAGATTATGCTAGACGAGATGAGATACGGTGGACAGGGAGATGCACATCCGAGTGTGTGGAAACTATGTGTGCTGGATAGCGGTCAGCGTTAGAAAGGTAACTGTCATGTGTCATGCCATACATCATTCCATGGCTCTTGTAGTAGAATCTAAGAGAAGCATACCACTGAAGAATAACTTGGTTATCCTAACCTCTGTCGTCTCGTTTAAGAACGTATTCGGTGAATTGTGGATAGTTAACTGCCGCTGAGAACCGCAGATCCTTCCCAGACGCATGTGTGTAGTAAATGCTGAGCTGTTAACTGCCGAACCGCTGAGCATCATAGAAACCTCCCGTGCCGAGTCTGTGGCCAAATTGGCGCTATCACTACGAGACAAGATCAGCTCGACTATCACCAGATCTCACTAAAGATCAACAGAGGAACCTACTTGTCATTCTTCAAGAGTTTTCTGAATGCTTCAAACCACAGGTGAAGAGCAAATTTGACAAATTGACAGTGTAGCACTGGAATAGCACTGGAGACCCATCAACCAATAAGCCAGATACATACCGTATGCCAGCAACGGAACGTCGAATAATTCGCGACAAGGTAGAGAAAATTAAGGTTAGAAGGGAAGTAGGCTAAAAGGCTATTTCCTAGAAGAGGTGAAGAATGTCATCATTCAGCCTTCACAGCGCCCATGGTCGTCACCAGTGGTTCTCGTCAGAAAGAAGCATGGCTGTTGGCGCTTTTGTGTTGATTACACGAAACTTAATAAGGTAACTAAAAAGGACGTTTACCCCCTTCCATGAACTGACGATACACTAGATTGTCTGAAGGGGGCTAAGCTCTTCTCAACCATGGACATGTACTCGTAATACTGGCAGATCGAGGGAGATGAAGCCGATCGTAAGAAAACTACAGAAAGAGAATGTCTTGCTGTGATCTTTTTATGTCAAAAATGTGAAGGTGTTGTCATGTAAAGGTCAGACAATTTTGAATGCATTTGTGGAATTCTGCAACTGAAATAATCAGGCTCACATTACTAAAATTAAATAGACAGGATTCTTGGCAGAACACTATCTTCCTTTCACTCTTGTAGATCATGTGGAGGCCTTTCACTGTTGTAAATCACTTGGAGAGTGTGGTTAAGAGTTGTTTATCTGATTCCAAAACCGCTCACGCTACACATGTGCATCGCAAAAAACTGAGACAAAATTAATTTTTTTACTGATGAGTCAACAAACATAGGATCTGTTAAAATGTCATATGTCATTGGTAGATACTTTTATAAAGAAACAAATAAAATTAGAAGTAAATTTTTTAATCATTGTGAAATTTTTAAGAAGGCTGAATATGATAAGGCAAACGAAGGTGAAATAAGTAAAAACCTTTATTCTAATCCAATACTTTCATTCTCTGAGTCCAATGTTTCTGAAAGGAGTGTTATAGGATCTGCTTCTGATGGTTGTGATTCTCCTCACTTCACAAATGTGCCAGTGAAGTTTGTAAATGTGCTCCCAGACGATGTGAAAACCTAGCTAGGAACATTCATAACGATTTTAAAGCTAATGCTAAGAAAGAGGCACAGTTGCATGAGTTTCAAAAGTTTTTAGATAAAAAAATTCACAAATCGTTGCATCAATCACAGACTAGATGGCTATCTTTGTGGACTGTTGCAATGAGAATTTTAAAACAGCGAAATGCCTTGCATATCTAGTTTGATTCTAAATAACCAAGGGAGAGGCTGGTTGCCACAGAAGGTAATCAGCGATCTCTCAATGATTTTCTTTTTAAATTATTTTTATTCATTTCTGGCTTATATTTTACTGAAATTCACAGATGTAAATAAGCATTTCCGGAGTGGTAAAGTTGTTATTATTGACCTAAATGGAAATATCGTAGAAGGCTACAAGGAATTTCACTTTGCTAAATGGACCAGCAGTATGTCATAACTAGTAAGTTGACTGACAATGACCTCAGCAACAGGTCGAAGTTTCTTCCTGACAGCCAAATGCATTTAGGAGTTGAAGTTTTGAAGGCACCCAGAAACAAGAAACATATAATGAACAGGATGCCGTGAAAGACTTTGATGCAGATATACGGATTTCATGCATACAGAATGTTCATAACTGAAAAAGAGATGTAACTTTGATGATGATTTATTGTCATTGTTTGCAGTTTTGACGCTTAAGAGTGCTCTATTAAACCTCTGGGATTCATAACAATTAATATTACTTGTAGGTTGTTCTTAGCAGAGTATTATTTACAGTTACCAGTATTTTGGGAGGACAAATGTACAACTTTTAGCTTTTTTTCGTTTTGAGTCCTTTTTCTCCAATGAATTACAAATATGTAACATTGGGATTCAAGGTGGTAGTATTGGCATGGGTAAGGTAAATGTATAATTACAGTTTTGTGTTCTGAATCAGTTTATTAAAAAAGCTTCTACAATAATGTAACAATAAACGTATTTACATACATTTCTTTTAGTAGTGTAATCTTCTGAAGCGGGTTTCTGTCTTTGTTGAGGCACAGAAAAACTTTGCATTTTACTCACTAAACAAAAGTATTCTGTTTCATGCAAATTTTGAGCGTTCCTTTCGCGTTATTGCACCTAGGAAAGTGGTCATTTTTGACCTTATGTCATTGCAGCCCTGGAGTTACTGTAGTAGCAGGTTTCTTGACTTTTTTGGACATACCTTCAGTACTTGGACATCCCCTCTTGAGTATCCTTTGTCTATCAGATATCAATGCATTTGCTAGATTAGTTTGAAACTGTCTGAAAGAAAAATGCTATTCAGGCAGGTGCTTGCAGTCTTCTCTATATTTCAGCCAGCTATTGACAACAGTTATTTCTATTGTGTGCCAGAAGATATACAAATATCATCTTCTGGATTTTAGGGGAATTTGTATAGCGATGTCAAGGTATCATGAAGACCTGCTCCTCCCATATTACTTGTACATTTGGACAATGGATGGCCTAGAGATGAAAATATGATCTTTCTTAGTTCTATCGCATCTTTTTGTTATGTCCTTTGGCTCTGTACCTGTTAGGGAAAATACCAGTGTAACACATTTGTTATCATACCATTTCACAATGATGAACTTGCCCATTGCAGTAACTTGTGAAGCTGTAGTACCACATACTTCCGCTTTCATCTGCTTTTCATCAGTAAGAGTACATTGCTTGAATCTTCCATCTCTTATTGTGCCTATATAATAAATACCCCTCTTCAGTAGGCTCACAGCAACAAGTTACGATGTGAAGAAATTGTCTGCGTAAACCCTAAAAAAGGGATTTTCTTCCACTGCTGCAGTTAGCTTCATCACAACATTGTAACCAAGACCTTTTCCTGTGACATGCCTTTTTGCCTTAGAAGCTGCACTTTGGTAAACGTCAAAATCATACAAATACCCTGAGGAACGAGCTTTAGCCCACATTTTGAATCCCAACCGTGTTGACTTCTTTTGTATATACTGTTGAAGACTACTGCATCCTTTGAAAGGGATCATTATTTCGTCAGCATACTGATTCTGCTCAGACAGTTTTCTCAGGCATGTTTGTGAGAACAAAGCAAGCCAAGGTCGAATTTTCTGTAGCTTATCTTCTTTCTGTATGTCCTGGAAATGCAACAAATATACTAGTTTCTGGAAGTGGCTTTGAGCCAAGTCCGTACACAAATAAATACCTAAAAGCTGCTCCATCTCAGCTAGGCTAACGTCAATAGTTGCGCCCAGTTTCTGAATACAATAAATATTAGTTTGTTGAATACAGAGTTCCTGCATTTCACATGTCACAAAAGATCTGAAGTACTGCAAAGGGGTGAGCACTTCTTCATGTTAGTCTTCTGGAAACTGCACAAATGGATGAATTTCTGGAGTAAAGTCATCATCGACCCTCTACAACTCTGTATCTTCTGGAACATACTCAGGATTTACTGAATCGATAACAGCTGACTCTTGCAACATCTCTGGAGTAGAAGTTTCTCTATCGTCATGATATGTGCTACCATTAGTCGGAATTTCATCATCATCCTCATCACCAAGTTCAGAAAAATCACTTTCACCGGGATTATTTACAACCTCAAGAATGTCATCAATCGTTAACTGGAAATGAAATAAAATACCTAAATATCACAATACAAACATTCATAAACATATCCCTAAACATCCTCAGTTACACATACGTTACATGAGTTCATTTCAACCTTCCTAGGGTATTTCAATACGCAGAACCAAAATAATACAAATAACTGGTCCACTGGTACTTATTTAAAGGGAAAATATTTAATATATACTAATTAAAGACATTTTATCCACACAAATAGAGGATACCACATACCTTGCGTAACATGACAGCGACCAACTTCGGCCTAAGAAGTTACAGACATGGCAAATATTATAGTTCTACAGTAGTTCCAATTATTCCTCAGAGAATTCGCTGCATAGCTTGTAAAAATGTGTAACAGTGGGAATTGGTGAACCAGCATTCGCTAAACGCCAGTAAAACCCATATAAAGCTGACGTTACATATATGTAACCGAAGGTACTAGAGGGTAAAATAAAGAAAGGAAAACAACTCCCTTCCTTTTACCTCTTATGTCAAAATTTCAAAGAATAGTCTCTTTAGATGATAACAAGCATCTATAACAAATCTATGATGACTGGAGAACACTTCCTATCGAAAAAATAGACAAAAATTATAACAACTGTACAGAAGTGGATATTTTGGGGTAACATACTCAGCATGAAAACTTTATTTGGCAAGAGAGATTTCCCAGCCCTACAAGAGTTCGGGCTCTCGTGTTTATCCCTTCCACATTCGAATGCTGACTGCAAAAGAATTTTTCGTTGGATGAATGTTGCAAAAGTGGAAAATGGGAATAAGCTATTTACTTCCACAGTGAATGGATGTTTGCTTGCCAGCCAGTGTGTGAGCAGCAGCAGCCTCATGCAAAAATTTTGTTTCTAAGGAAAATATGCTCAGTAGCATGAAGAAAACTCTGTTATGTGCGGGGTTATCTGCTTAGAGTTCGTTTATTCCTGACCCTCCAGAAGAGGAAGATGATGCTTATGTGATGATGATGATGATGATAATGTTGATGCATTCCATTTTTAAGTCTTCTTCCAAGGTAAGCAAACAAGGAAAAAAATTTATATGATTTTATTAATTGTATACATAAAAAAATTAAAAGTGAACAGCATTAAAATGTGGAGACGTTAACATGGAATAATTGAACATGTCTTTTTGTATGTGGTACCAGTATAAAGCCACAGACGAGACGAGCCATGACTTCTCAGTGCACTGTAACAATCATAATAACGCTCTAGTTCCGTTATTCTTGATCATAAGCATGTAAGTGAGAAAAAGTTTAGAATAAGATTGAAATTATGCTGAAAGTTTTTTGGAAGTTGCTAAGTGCTTTCACTTTGAATGACTGGATGATAACTGGATAGGTAATTTTCGCTCCATTTTAAGGAGAAGCGAGTTTGTCACAAATTTCGTTATTTCTGACGTCATTTCTCCTGAAGTATTTGCTGTACAATGATGTTATGTTGCAGGTACATTCAGTGATTGTGTAGATACTATATACAAAATGTGTTACGAATAGCATTAGCAGTAAAGACCTGATAAATTAAAACCTCACGCCTGATGTTTTATTGCATGTCAATGTAAGCAGAGGCTAGTTTTTCAAACGTCTAAGTGCCCACCACATCGTAGCCCCCTGAACTATGTGGCGCACAGTGATATAATTTTGCAGGTATTCAGTGATATATTTATATATATAGATAGATAGATACCGAGTGCAAAGTGTTAAGCGACTAGCGTTGGTGTTAAAGAAGTAAAAAATTAAAACGGCATGGCAGATGCTGAAGTTTCACCACATGAGCAGTGAAAATACTGTAGGCGATAAACTGTTTTCTTCCCTCATTTTGTGGGGGCTGTTAGCGAGAAGAAGTTACCTAAACATTTGAAGTTACATGTGAAGTTTGTTCGAAGTCTCTAAATGTTTTCATTTTGGAGTAATGGATGAACAAATCTGGAATATTTAAGCGCCATCATCTTCAAGACAAATACTTACTTCCTAATTGTAATATTTATTTTATCATGTTAAACTTGACTTACTCTTAATGAGTTGATTATGTTAGCATGTAAAATTTTTAAATTCAGTCAATAATTACACGAAATATTGAAAATGACTTTCTTGTTGCTCCTGGAAGCCGTCAGATAGGTCACCTGCAACAAGAAGTTTATGACAGACACCCAAAAACGGATTTTATATTGTACATTGCAGATACGTACGATCCCTTAGCGAAATATATGAAAATTCCCTTTCAATTATGCGATCCAGTAACGCTGAAAGGTTTGCAACGATGCTGTGCACTGTCACGGTATCCCCTGCAGTCTGTACGTTGTTTGCTTGCTTCAGCAGAGTGGCATTTATTGTCGGAGACCTGCGGTATGTGTTCTTATGATGCGACTTCACAGAAATGAATGTCTAGCGTGGAGTTATCAACATGCCACCCGCAAAGTCGAACAGTGGGCCAATGTCCTTTTCACAGATGAATCTCAGTTTGGTTTGGAGAGTGATTCACATCTGGAGGGCATGTGGAACACGATTTTCGAACCCAAACATTGTGGTAAGAGGCCGATATCAAGGAGGATCCCTAATGGGATGAACGATAACGCTTGATTTCACAGATGTTGATGTTTTCTAGGAAGCTTAAGATACTGCAGGAACGGTGCGGCCTGCTCGCTCCTCCTATTTGAACCCTATAGAGCATGCGTGGGGATGCACTACGGAGATGGGTTGCACCACGTCAGCATCCACCAACAACTTCCCAAGCTTGCGAGCAGTTCTGAAGGAAGAATGGACATTAATGCATCAACATGAGATTGATAACACCATTCACACTTGTCCAGTCATTTCCAGGCCTGTATTGTTGCCAGAGGTGGTCACACTCCATACTGAGCACATTAACGAGTGGCTGGAAGGTGAGTGCAAATCAGTTAAGTTGGAAAAAAACGAACATTTTTGTCCACCATTATACATGTTGCAGCTGCTTATGTTCTGTATTCTTTGCATTGTTTCTACTTTACTATCACCTGTTTATACTGTGTTGTAGAAAAATAAATCCAACCTCGTAAAATTTCCGTTAGTTGTTTTAATTTTGTTCACCAGTGTAAACTGTAATGTACAATTTCCATATGTAGTGCCAAGATAACAATGGAGATGTAACACAGGTTTCTTACCTTCCATCTCAGTGACTAATGAGGTGCTGTTGCAAAAATTGCTGTTCATGTTATTAGGTGCTCACTACAAGAAGAGATGACCGCTAATAGTAAGTAGGCTCATTTAGGCATTTCAAAGAGAGAAAAGATGTCAACTATCTCTACTGGTGACCAAACAACAAAATATGTGAAATATGCGTTCAAATAATGCAAAGTTTCTGGTCGTCAAAACTGTCTTCAAGCTGCGCGTGCACAGTACAGACAGTTTTAATATGGTTGCACTCATTTGTGATGCCTTTACTTGAATGTGCCTAAATTTTTTATCTATAATCTATGCATGATCCTACCTCACTGCATTCAACCTCTTTGCTCATGGTGTCTCTCTGTCATAAAACTAGCCAAGGAGTTTAAAATAGGGGAAGATCCGTTTACACTGCAAAACTGAAATCACTGCCATCTGCACAATACCATACTGTAGAGTTGGAAAGGCAGATGATTACTTTTCTTGAAAGTCCTGTACATAATATTTGGCTGCACTATGTAAGAAAGTATCTTTCCAAAACTGATATGGAGTAAGATCGAGATGTAATTTATAAAGGATATTGTGAAAAGTTGGCGTACATAGTCTCATCTGTTGGTTTAAGGTAGTCTTTCTAAAGAAACTGATGTTTATTGCGATGTGACACCTCCTGTAGGGAAACATTCTCTTACAGCAACTTGGATGGTTTGATATATTCTTGAATCCAGTTTCTGTTTTATTTAATTTAAAAGTTCATTTCATTTGATACACAACTGAATCTGCCTGATATTGCGAGAGTCAAGTAGTACATTATTGGACTGAAAAACAATATTGGCTATTTGTAGTTTAACGTCTGCGTGTTTTGTATGGCTTTTGTAGGAGCTACAAATGGTGGTTTCCAATAATTCTGCATCTTTTAACAAGGAAGGGAAATCAGGTGGTAAGTTCCTATGGGATCAAACTGATGAGCCCATCGATCCCTGGGATTACAAACTACTTAATCTAACTTAAACTAACTAAGGACAAAACACACATCCATACCTGAGGGAGGACTGACACCTGTGACGGGAGGAGCCGCCCAAACCTTAGCAAGGCGCCACAGACCATGCGGCTACCCCACGTGGTATCTGCTAACAACACATAGTTTTGTAATCCCCTGTATTTTAATGCAATGACAGTTTGACAAAGCACAGTTATCAAGTACTATTCCTTGTGTCCATGCAACTGTTTCTGTTCTAAAAGAAAGTTAACACAACTGAAGAAATTTAATGGAAATGTCCGTGAGGTTAAGTTTTGCTCCCTTTAAAAATAAATCTGCTTCATTTCTTCAACCACACAATGAACTGTTTCTGCTCTAGTCCCAAACTGTACCCTATATTCAAACCATACTATAGGACCTTTTGAACTTCTATAATATATTATAATTTGTTAATATCAATATGAATTACACAACTACATTATATTCCAAAATGTTCGCAATTTCAGATTGTAGGTGTTGATCACAGCTTAATATATCCTGCTTTCTGAGCAAGAATTATGATAATGCAAGCTAACAACAGAGACTTAATTTGGAGATACATACACCTGAAATCCCACAATGGAAGGTCTGGAGGGTCGGACACATGTCTAAGTATCATGCGTTACTTAGATGTTAATATGTAATAGGCACTCTGATTCGGGTCTCCTTCAGATCGGGACATGTTGTACTCTACATCAGGCATAACTTAGTTGTGAATATGTAATACTCATTCTGTCATGTCTATCATACTTCAGAAGTAGGATGAGAAGTTACCATAAATGAAGAATGCTATGCCAAGAGTTGTAAAAGACAGTGTAAATGTGTGAATATTTAAATAATAACCAAACAGGATACATCTATGAGAAGTGTCTCCTATCATCATTGTCAGTTCTACAGATCTTGCGCTCTGTAGATACAGAGACTAACCTGGGCATGTGATCTCCTTCAAAAAGCACAATCATAGGTTCGAATTGACAGTGTAGCAGCCTCCGTTGAGGAAGATTCCATGACCAATAATCTTTCTTTTGTCCTGGGGACACAACTTAAGACGTCAAGTTGTGTAAAGAACGGTCAGAGACTCTTATTCAATCTCTCCATCTTCCAGATATGACTTCAAAAGGGTCACATAATATATACATGGCATCTCCTTGCTCGGGACCATGTATTTAAAAAAGAGACTACTATCCAGTAACGGTAAGTGTGTACTGAATGAGATGTGAAATTCATAGTGAGAACAGTGGACTGTAGTTATAATCATAAAATGAGCTAATCAGTAGTATATGAACTGTGAAAAAGATAAAAAGTGACACTGCGTGAACTGTGAAATAATATCCTGTTTGAACTTTTGTAAGTTCTTTTGAACTGTTAGGTAACAAAATTTATAAATGCCGCTAATTAATCCACGTCGCATAGTTGATAGTGAAAACACCAAAACACAAAATCTAAGTGTAAAGTTATAAGTGTGTGCTTGGTCCAAAAGGATTACGTTTTGTTTCATCATTACGAGAAACAACGCTTCATGTAGCAGTTAGCAGGCCAGTGTACACCTGTCGCCTCTACCAGCTACAGTCCAACGTCAGCATGCGACAAACGGCAGACATACGCATGTGTGGTCGATTACAGCAACGAAAGACACCCAACACAAGAAAAACAACAAGGCGAGCAGCAGTATCGCACCGTAATAATAGGTACCAAATATGTTTCTCACTTTCAGCTAGTGAGAGGAAGCTAGTACTGACAAGCTTATACATTTTTAAGAATATTTTTAAATTGTTATGTAATAATTTATTTAATAACAAAATGTTGGGGGAAAGTGAAACATCGCACAATCTTAGAGAGGAGAGGTAGTGCAGCCTCAGGGTAATGAAACTGAAGAGGCAAGCCAATTGCACCGCATGCCAGATGAAATTAGTATTATAAGTGATGAGCATATTAATCGAAAGTTAGTAATGGAGAATGAACTGGAAAAATTGGATTTAATAGTAGATGAGAAAAGTGTAGAAAATCAAATGGATGATAGCTATTTACCAGAATAATCTGATGTAGAAACTGAAGTTTTACAAGAAACCATAACTTTAAATATTAGCAATAGTCAAATTGGAGAGGTGGCTTCTGATACAGATGACGTTGATGTTAATGATAAGTTAAATAAGGTGAATGGTGATATCAGTGATGATAACTCCGACACTGCCATTGCTAATGAATCAACAAGTAGAACGATCAGATTAAGCTATGGAACACCAAAAGCCTATGGAAGGTAATAATAAAAGTATGGTTGAAATATTGGTGGAGTTAGTTTCTAGGCAAACAGAATTAAAAACAGGGCTGGAAGAAAAGATAGAACAGAGGTAAAAAGAATTTAAAAAAATGCTAGAATGAAAGATAGAACAGTGGCAGAAAGAAATAGAAAAGTATTCAAATGAATTAAAGAAGGGGAATAGTTACTTGCTGATAAAATAGAAGCAACAGTCGTGGAGACAGCAAAAATTAATCGTAAGTTTAATTATTTAGAGACCAGGAATGATTCTCATGAAACTAGATTGCAAAAGCGTAAGCAAGAGGCTAATCGTAATATTGATGTTGAAGTAGTGAAAATAAAAGATCCCATGCAACCTCAAGATTATCACTGTACTGTCATTCGGGGATGAAGTCATTAAATTAAGTAAAGATCAGAGTTAACTCGACGAAACTTGCAAAGCCACCCATGAAAGGCAAAACAAACAAGTCGTAGACTAAAAGAACAAAAATTCAGTCCTTAGCCTTTAAGTATTACAAATAGAAACTGTTGTAGTGGTAATACAAATACAATTCAGGGTCGTTTGAGAGAAATAGAACTGAAGGTAGAATACATACCTCAACTAAGTGAGGTGAGTAAAAATATAGATAATCCAGTAGTTGTGTCAAAGCAGAAACTCAAAATGGGTTGAACAGGAAAAACATAAGGGTGTTGTTTATATTAATGAAGTAGTTAGTGATGCCAATGCTTAAAAAATTTCATAAATTTTCCAGCAAAGGTAGTATACCTCCTGTTGCTTTCATTCAGTAGGCTGAGGGCATCATACGTGACAACATGACAGAACAGCAGGAAATAAAATTTGTAGACAGTCATTTTGAATGGGAACACTTAATCATGGGGGACAGGAGCCAGTTACACATGTAAAACATACCAAGAATTTGTTAGAGCATTCTTAAACCATTACTGGTCCAAAAGTACACAAAACAGTTTAAGAACAGAAATATCTGAAGCTAGGAACTTTGAAAACAGAGGCTGGGATAGTTATAAGGAGTTCTTTCAGCACTACTGGGAAAAGAACCATTATTTAACTGATCCTTGATGTGAATATGACTTAGTAGAAATACCAGTTCTTAATTTTCCAGTGTCTGTACAGGAGAAACTAATTCATGTCAACAAGAGTGAAATTAACAACCTCATGTATATATTTTAACAGCTGGATGAGCTTCCCGGAAACATACAAGTGCCGGAAAGGTGGAATAAAAACAGGTGGCGTGCAGACCACCGCAAAGACCATAGCTCAAACAGGAATAGCACGGCAAACAATAAAGAGGAGCAAGGTCGAATGGAGGAAGGCAGACTACATGATAGTAACTGTAGTCCATCTAGAAGGGGAAGAGGTGGGTTTCAAAGGGGTTTTAGGACAGGAAATAACCATAATGGTAGCAGGCAATATTATAACAGTAATGAGCAGCAAATCAGACAGGTATGGTACCAATTTGATGAACTGGTGCTAATTAAGTCCAGATCGACATCCTCAAAAATCGTTTCTGGAACCAAGAGGTTCCATGAAACATATGAGGGTGCGTATAGGACAATTAAATTGACTCAACCTAGTGCTGTGGATGTGGCCAACCCAAAGACAGGACAGAGCAAAGGATTGTATAACATTGTTGATATCAAAAACTTTCATCAGAAACATGGAAACGTCAGGGGGCAAAAGCACTCTTTGCATTGCTAGGTAGCTGAAACCTACCAGGTACCCAAGTTAACTAACAGTTTACTTCCTTTCCTTTCAGACTGTTAGTTCTGAATAGAATGGAATAGAATAGAATAGAATAGAATGGAACATTTTTATTTGCCTTTCAGTATTTTTCATACAATTGGCTTCATCAAAGTTTACAGATGGTTTTAATTTCAGTATGATATTCAAATAGTTACAGAAAGGGGAGAAAAGGAACTAAAGACCTTTTCTTCAGCATGATGTAAAACAATGTTTTATACAGTAATGAAATACACACATAAGAAAAGAATCACAGTAAATAACTAGCTTATATAATATTAAAACATTTTCTTCATAGCTTAGGTAAAACATATATTTTGATGATTAGTTTCAAAGAATTCTTCAGTTGTATAGAATTCCTTGTGTTTTAACCAGGTTTGCAATGTGTTCTTATATTTATTTAGTGGTATTATACGAGCTGAGCATGGTAACTTATTGAAAAATTTTATGCTTAAGTACTTATAGTTATTATGAACTACAGCAAGTCTTGTGGAAGGCAAGTCTAGCAGGTGACCACTTGATAGTAATTTGTTGTTTATAAGTAATATTACTCTGGTACCTTTTGGTTATCAAGGGGTATGTCATTTCTACTATATGCTTGATCTCTGTCAGGTAAATGGAAAAACATTTATTAATCATTTTCTTGTTATCCATTACATGAGTCCAATTCATTTCTTTTAACTGGCTTATCATTTTGTTTACATTGGATTCACCTAGAATTCTATATGTCACTTCTCTCTCTGTTGAACTGAATGCTGACTTTTCTATTTGGAGCCATAGCCCTGCATGATCTGATATACCTAATTCTATTACATCACATTGTATGGAGTCTCTTTGTACATTGCTAAATATGTTATCAAGGCATGCATTCAGTCTAGTGGGTTTTACATTGAAACAGTAATAGCTTAATGACGTCAGAGTGTTAATCATATGAATTACATTTTTGCCTTTATATCAATGTTAATATCACCTACAATTACAGTTCTATGCTGTTTATATTTTGACAGCAACAATATTAAAGTATTAATTTTTTCTATAAATACTATCTCATCAGAGCCTGGGATTCAATAGATTGAGACAACTACAGTTTTCTTTTCATGCATTACCATTCCGGATACTTCTATTGTAGCTTCAAGGCATATTCTACTAAGGTCTATAAGTGAGTAATGCAATTCAACGTTACTTTTGACTTATATTGAAACCCTACCATGTGTAATACTTTTTCTGCAGTAGCTTGTAACTAACGAATATCCAAGAGGAACACACAAGTTTATTTCAGTGTCTTTCATCCAGTGTTCATTGATGCATAGAACACTGCAGTTGATTTTATCGAGCCAGTGTTGTAATTCATTGATTTTACACCTAACAGATTGTTCATTTATATGAACAAGGAGGAAACTGTCACTGCTACATAATGGTGTTCTACTGTCACAGAACTTTCTGCATTAATTTATTTTCGCTATATAATCTAGGGTTGCACAATTATCTGAATGAATTAGACTTCTGCAGTTTCCACTTAGTGTGGTTTCTAATTTTCCTTCATCTGCAATTTCGTTTTCTCTGAAAAATGAGGTGTACAGTCATGCTCTGTGGGACTGTCTTTTAAGACAAGGCTGCTGCGTGCTCGTATTTCATTTATAACTTTGCTTATCTCCTGACATAAAAATGTTTTCCCATGGTAATGTAGCTGCTCACTATGTTCAGTGTGCAAATTTCTTTCAAGTCTGCTAATATCCACTACATTGCATTTAGCATAAATGGAACATAGTTGTTTGATTTTAATATTCATTTCACGAATCTCTTTGGTAACACATGAATTATAGATCAGGTCATGTCTATGAGGTATGGTCACAACAATAGTGTTTTCCACCTTACTGACATCGAAAAAATTTTTCAAACCTGTTATACACTTTTTGGCTTCATTATGTGCTACATCATTTGCATCTGTCACACAAACAACAAAGTCACTCTCCCTTGTTGTATTCTTGTGTTCTGAGATGTCTTCAACAATATTTTCTGTCCTCGCACCAGGTTTTGCGATGCCAGTCGCACCAAGATCCATATTCACATCCTGTAGAATATTTGCCTATTGTGTAGCATCCTTTAGTTGTGTTGGTCTGCAACTTACCATGTCATATTTTTTGGTAAGTAGCAATCTATCGAAGAAGGTCCCTTTTCTGATGACACAACGACTAAGAAGTGGGTTCTAGACATCAAATATTTGGAGAAAAAGCAAAATAGTGGCTCTGCTGAAACCTGGAAAACAGCACACAGAAGCTAAAACTTACGACCGGTATGACTTCTGTGTCATCTTTATAAAGTCCTGGAAAGAATGATAGTTAATCGCACCTCAGCCCATGTTAACTAAACACTGATAAGAGAGCAGGCGGGCTTCCGTCCAGTGAAGTCTTGTTGTGGACAGATCTTGCATTTGACACAATATATAGAAGACGGTTAAGAACGCAAACAGATAACTGGTGTTGCATCCGTCTATCTCACTGCCGCCTATGACACCATCAACCATAAGAAATTATTAGAAAAGACCTTTGCTGTTACAAAAGACTATCATCTGACGCAATTTATGAGATGTCTATTACAAAATAGACGCTTCTCTGTTCTCCACAAAACAAAAGAAGTCGATGGAGGATACAGAATAATGGCATTCCACAAGGACACTTCCATTGTTATATAATATTTATACTAATGACCAACCAATTGAACCTGTCACAAAATCTTTCACCTATGCAGATGATTCAACAGTTGCTACCCAAGGAAGAACCTTTGTGCAGGTGGAAGAAAAACTAACTACAGGTCTTCAAACACTGTCTGCCTATTATCACAATTACCTGAAACCAAATCCCTCTAAAGCACAAGTGTGTGCATTCCATTTACGGAACAGACAGGCTAGAAAGAACCTAAACATCACCTGGAGAGGACAACAACTGACCAACTGCGATACCCCAAAATACTTGGGAGTAAAGCTAGACCGTTCCCTCACCTTCAAAGCCCACTGTAACGACACAAAAATGAAAGTATCTGCTAGGAACAACATCATTCATAAACTGACAGGTAAAAATTGGGGTGCACGATCAGATGTTCTTCGCACATCTGCATTGTCCTTATGCTCCTCTGCTGCTGAATATGCAGCACCCATGTGGCTGAACGCCAGCCATGCCAAACAAGTTGCCATTGCCCTTAATGAAACAGGATGCATCGTAACTGGCTGCTTGCGGGCAACTCCTATTAATAAAATACATCATCTCATGGGCATAGCACTTCCACAAAACAGAAGAAGTTCAGCAGTAGAAAAAGAGAAGCGGAAACTGGAGACAGATCCAAGGCACCCCCTGTTCGGATGTGAATACCAGCATCCAAGATTAAGAGCATGAAACAGTTTCCTCCGTTCAAAAGAATCACTTTTACCGTTACCTGCAAATCGTTAAATACAGCTTTGGCGTAACTCAACATCAGACAGGTACTGGAACAGCCATAACTAAGAGCTTGCTAAAGGACATCACCTCCTATACAAAACATGGAAGGTCCTAAACAGGCTGAGAACTGGTGTATCCCGATGCAAGATCAATTTCAAGAAATGGGGTTTCTCCCCAGGAGATGAACTAGGCAAATGTGGAGAACAGCAAGATAACCAACACCTGCTCAACTGTAGAAACCTCCCAGTCCCATGGACGATCTGGTCATCGCCAATGATACCGCAGTTGAAACAGCAGGATTTTTGATATCATATGGAATTTAATCACCCACTTATACTGTTTGTAAATTGATGTCATATGGAATTTAATCATGTACTTATATTGCGTGTAAATTGCTGTCTATCGGCTATATATGTATGTTATGTTCTGGACACGAGTAAATAAAAAGCAAACTACTTGTACAGTGGTTCCCAGCCATTTCTATTCCTGTGGAGTTATTTTTAAAATGTTTTTGTATGGCAGAGGGCATTCAGCTTGCTTTATATCTCACATGTTAATTGTGTTTGAGTGGTGATGCAAAAGAGGGAACGAAGAAGAGATTCAGTTGCTATTTGTTTTACAATAGTAGTTGCAAAAATCCTCGCAGACGTGTACAGAAATACAGGGTGAGCACAAAGTCTTGAACTGATTATAACAATTTATTACAGAATAAGCGTTTGGCTTAATAATTTACATTATATGCCATTACGTAGGTTAGTGTTACTAGATTTTTTTAAGAACACTTATGTCAGTAAACATCAACGTGTGCTCCCTTGGTAGCTCGGAGAATGTCGAGGCGTTATTCCAGTTCCCGCTAGGTGTTTCGTAAGATGTGTTCTGTCACAGTACCCCCAGTAGCTTGTATCCTAGCGTTTAGTTCGTCGACGTCAGCAACTTGTGTGACGAAGACTCTGTCCTTCATATAGTCCCAGAAAAAAAGCAAAGGGTCGTAATGTTTGGAGAGGGAGTTGGCCACTGTATTGGACCTTTCCTTCCAATCCACCGATCCAGAAATGTTTCATCGAGGAAATCATGGACTATGAAAGCCTAGTGGGGGTGAGGGGAGGTGCTCCACCTTGCTGGAAAATTATCCATGGTTGTATGGTTGATATTCTTCTAACTGTGGGTAGTGAACTGCTGCAAAATGTCTAAGTAAATGTTAGCAGTAATGGATTTTTCCACGAAGGAAAATGGTCCAAAACATTGTAATGCATGAGGCCGTACCAAACATTCACTTTTATGCTGTGTTGCTGTAACTGTACAGTAGCATGTAGAGACTCTGAACCCCATATATGGACATTATGACTATTTACCATTCCACTGACATGAAAGATGGATTCATCAGTAAAGCATACGGGATTTAAGTAATTGTTAGTGCCATCAATTCTGTTGAGAATCTCAGTTGCAAATTCAGCACGTGTCATCAAATCATTCCGTTGCAAGGACTGCACGATTTGCACTTTGTGAAAATGCAACCTAAGCCTTTCATGAAGAATTTTCACCACACTTGCTTGCGGAATATGAAGTTCACGTGATGCTTGACATGTTGATTTAGACAGA
Source organism: Schistocerca gregaria (assembly GCF_023897955.1). Classification (NCBI taxonomy): domain Eukaryota; kingdom Metazoa; phylum Arthropoda; class Insecta; order Orthoptera; family Acrididae; genus Schistocerca; species Schistocerca gregaria. The sequence continues at coordinate 454,744,309 of NC_064931.1, forward strand.
CTTCGTTGAAATGATTGCAAAACACGATCAACAGTTGCCTTACTCAAACGTGGTCTGGCACAATATTCAACCCTGCCTGTTTCATTAAATGTTGCATACCTTTGCTTTATTTATTTAACGTCATGGGGCTGCGTCCATAAGAAGCCCAAAATTTACCCTGAACACTGTTGGGTGATTACGTTTCGTGAAGCCAAAGCAAAGGTCTATAAGTGAGTAATGCAATTCAACGTTACTTTTGACTTATATTGAAACCCTACCATGTGTAATACTTTTTCTGCAGTAGCTTGTAACTAACGAATATCCAAGAGGAACACACAAGTTTATTTCAGTGTCTTTCATCCAGTGTTCATTGATGCATAGAACACTGCAGTTGATTTTATCGAGCCAGTGTTGTAATTCATTGATTTTACACCTAACAGATTGTTCATTTATATGAACAAGGAGGAAACTGTCACTGCTACATAATGGTGTTCTACTGTCACAGAACTTTCTGCATTAATTTATTTTCGCTATATAATCTAGGGTTGCACAATTATCTGAATGAATTAGACTTCTGCAGTTTCCACTTAGTGTGGTTTCTAATTTTCCTTCATCTGCAATTTCGTTTTCTCTGAAAAATGAGGTGTACAGTCATGCTCTGTGGGACTGTCTTTTAAGACAAGGCTGCTGCGTGCTCGTATTTCATTTATAACTTTGCTTATCTCCTGACATAAAAATGTTTTCCCATGGTAATGTAGCTGCTCACTATGTTCAGTGTGCAAATTTCTTTCAAGTCTGCTAATATCCACTACATTGCATTTAGCATAAATGGAACATAGTTGTTTGATTTTAATATTCATTTCACGAATCTCTTTGGTAACACATGAATTATAGATCAGGTCATGTCTATGAGGTATGGTCACAACAATAGTGTTTTCCACCTTACTGACATCGAAAAAATTTTTCAAACCTGTTATACACTTTTTGGCTTCATTATGTGCTACATCATTTGCATCTGTCACACAAACAACAAAGTCACTCTCCCTTGTTGTATTCTTGTGTTCTGAGATGTCTTCAACAATATTTTCTGTCCTCGCACCAGGTTTTGCGATGCCAGTCGCACCAAGATCCATATTCACATCCTGTAGAATATTTGCCTATTGTGTAGCATCCTTTAGTTGTGTTGGTCTGCAACTTACCATGTCATATTTTTTGGTAAGTAGCAATCTATCGAAGAAGGTCCCTTTTCTGATGACACAACGACTAAGAAGTGGGTTCTAGACATCAAATATTTGGAGAAAAAGCAAAATAGTGGCTCTGCTGAAACCTGGAAAACAGCACACAGAAGCTAAAACTTACGACCGGTATGACTTCTGTGTCATCTTTATAAAGTCCTGGAAAGAATGATAGTTAATCGCACCTCAGCCCATGTTAACTAAACACTGATAAGAGAGCAGGCGGGCTTCCGTCCAGTGAAGTCTTGTTGTGGACAGATCTTGCATTTGACACAATATATAGAAGACGGTTAAGAACGCAAACAGATAACTGGTGTTGCATCCGTCTATCTCACTGCCGCCTATGACACCATCAACCATAAGAAATTATTAGAAAAGACCTTTGCTGTTACAAAAGACTATCATCTGACGCAATTTATGAGATGTCTATTACAAAATAGACGCTTCTCTGTTCTCCACAAAACAAAAGAAGTCGATGGAGGATACAGAATAATGGCATTCCACAAGGACACTTCCATTGTTATATAATATTTATACTAATGACCAACCAATTGAACCTGTCACAAAATCTTTCACCTATGCAGATGATTCAACAGTTGCTACCCAAGGAAGAACCTTTGTGCAGGTGGAAGAAAAACTAACTACAGGTCTTCAAACACTGTCTGCCTATTATCACAATTACCTGAAACCAAATCCCTCTAAAGCACAAGTGTGTGCATTCCATTTACGGAACAGACAGGCTAGAAAGAACCTAAACATCACCTGGAGAGGACAACAACTGACCAACTGCGATACCCCAAAATACTTGGGAGTAAAGCTAGACCGTTCCCTCACCTTCAAAGCCCACTGTAACGACACAAAAATGAAAGTATCTGCTAGGAACAACATCATTCATAAACTGACAGGTAAAAATTGGGGTGCACGATCAGATGTTCTTCGCACATCTGCATTGTCCTTATGCTCCTCTGCTGCTGAATATGCAGCACCCATGTGGCTGAACGCCAGCCATGCCAAACAAGTTGCCATTGCCCTTAATGAAACAGGATGCATCGTAACTGGCTGCTTGCGGGCAACTCCTATTAATAAAATACATCATCTCATGGGCATAGCACTTCCACAAAACAGAAGAAGTTCAGCAGTAGAAAAAGAGAAGCGGAAACTGGAGACAGATCCAAGGCACCCCCTGTTCGGATGTGAATACCAGCATCCAAGATTAAGAGCATGAAACAGTTTCCTCCGTTCAAAAGAATCACTTTTACCGTTACCTGCAAATCGTTAAATACAGCTTTGGCGTAACTCAACATCAGACAGGTACTGGAACAGCCATAACTAAGAGCTTGCTAAAGGACATCACCTCCTATACAAAACATGGAAGGTCCTAAACAGGCTGAGAACTGGTGTATCCCGATGCAAGATCAATTTCAAGAAATGGGGTTTCTCCCCAGGAGATGAACTAGGCAAATGTGGAGAACAGCAAGATAACCAACACCTGCTCAACTGTAGAAACCTCCCAGTCCCATGGACGATCTGGTCATCGCCAATGATACCGCAGTTGAAACAGCAGGATTTTTGATATCATATGGAATTTAATCACCCACTTATACTGTTTGTAAATTGATGTCATATGGAATTTAATCATGTACTTATATTGCGTGTAAATTGCTGTCTATCGGCTATATATGTATGTTATGTTCTGGACACGAGTAAATAAAAAGCAAACTACTTGTACAGTGGTTCCCAGCCATTTCTATTCCTGTGGAGTTATTTTTAAAATGTTTTTGTATGGCAGAGGGCATTCAGCTTGCTTTATATCTCACATGTTAATTGTGTTTGAGTGGTGATGCAAAAGAGGGAACGAAGAAGAGATTCAGTTGCTATTTGTTTTACAATAGTAGTTGCAAAAATCCTCGCAGACGTGTACAGAAATACAGGGTGAGCACAAAGTCTTGAACTGATTATAACAATTTATTACAGAATAAGCGTTTGGCTTAATAATTTACATTATATGCCATTACGTAGGTTAGTGTTACTAGATTTTTTTAAGAACACTTATGTCAGTAAACATCAACGTGTGCTCCCTTGGTAGCTCGGAGAATGTCGAGGCGTTATTCCAGTTCCCGCTAGGTGTTTCGTAAGATGTGTTCTGTCACAGTACCCCCAGTAGCTTGTATCCTAGCGTTTAGTTCGTCGACGTCAGCAACTTGTGTGACGAAGACTCTGTCCTTCATATAGTCCCAGAAAAAAAGCAAAGGGTCGTAATGTTTGGAGAGGGAGTTGGCCACTGTATTGGACCTTTCCTTCCAATCCACCGATCCAGAAATGTTTCATCGAGGAAATCATGGACTATGAAAGCCTAGTGGGGGTGAGGGGAGGTGCTCCACCTTGCTGGAAAATTATCCATGGTTGTATGGTTGATATTCTTCTAACTGTGGGTAGTGAACTGCTGCAAAATGTCTAAGTAAATGTTAGCAGTAATGGATTTTTCCACGAAGGAAAATGGTCCAAAACATTGTAATGCATGAGGCCGTACCAAACATTCACTTTTATGCTGTGTTGCTGTAACTGTACAGTAGCATGTAGAGACTCTGAACCCCATATATGGACATTATGACTATTTACCATTCCACTGACATGAAAGATGGATTCATCAGTAAAGCATACGGGATTTAAGTAATTGTTAGTGCCATCAATTCTGTTGAGAATCTCAGTTGCAAATTCAGCACGTGTCATCAAATCATTCCGTTGCAAGGACTGCACGATTTGCACTTTGTGAAAATGCAACCTAAGCCTTTCATGAAGAATTTTCACCACACTTGCTTGCGGAATATGAAGTTCACGTGATGCTTGACATGTTGATTTAGACAGACTTCGTTGAAATGATTGCAAAACACGATCAACAGTTGCCTTACTCAAACGTGGTCTGGCACAATATTCAACCCTGCCTGTTTCATTAAATGTTGCATACCTTTGCTTTATTTATTTAACGTCATGGGGCTGCGTCCATAAGAAGCCCAAAATTTACCCTGAACACTGTTGGGTGATTACGTTTCGTGAAGCCAAAGCAAAGGTCTATAAGTGAGTAATGCAATTCAACGTTACTTTTGACTTATATTGAAACCCTACCATGTGTAATACTTTTTCTGCAGTAGCTTGTAACTAACGAATATCCAAGAGGAACACACAAGTTTATTTCAGTGTCTTTCATCCAGTGTTCATTGATGCATAGAACACTGCAGTTGATTTTATCGAGCCAGTGTTGTAATTCATTGATTTTACACCTAACAGATTGTTCATTTATATGAACAAGGAGGAAACTGTCACTGCTACATAATGGTGTTCTACTGTCACAGAACTTTCTGCATTAATTTATTTTCGCTATATAATCTAGGGTTGCACAATTATCTGAATGAATTAGACTTCTGCAGTTTCCACTTAGTGTGGTTTCTAATTTTCCTTCATCTGCAATTTCGTTTTCTCTGAAAAATGAGGTGTACAGTCATGCTCTGTGGGACTGTCTTTTAAGACAAGGCTGCTGCGTGCTCGTATTTCATTTATAACTTTGCTTATCTCCTGACATAAAAATGTTTTCCCATGGTAATGTAGCTGCTCACTATGTTCAGTGTGCAAATTTCTTTCAAGTCTGCTAATATCCACTACATTGCATTTAGCATAAATGGAACATAGTTGTTTGATTTTAATATTCATTTCACGAATCTCTTTGGTAACACATGAATTATAGATCAGGTCATGTCTATGAGGTATGGTCACAACAATAGTGTTTTCCACCTTACTGACATCGAAAAAATTTTTCAAACCTGTTATACACTTTTTGGCTTCATTATGTGCTACATCATTTGCATCTGTCACACAAACAACAAAGTCACTCTCCCTTGTTGTATTCTTGTGTTCTGAGATGTCTTCAACAATATTTTCTGTCCTCGCACCAGGTTTTGCGATGCCAGTCGCACCAAGATCCATATTCACATCCTGTAGAATATTTGCCTATTGTGTAGCATCCTTTAGTTGTGTTGGTCTGCAACTTACCATGTCATATTTTTTGGTAAGTAGCAATCTATCGAAGAAGGTCCCTTTTCTGATGACACAACGACTAAGAAGTGGGTTCTAGACATCAAATATTTGGAGAAAAAGCAAAATAGTGGCTCTGCTGAAACCTGGAAAACAGCACACAGAAGCTAAAACTTACGACCGGTATGACTTCTGTGTCATCTTTATAAAGTCCTGGAAAGAATGATAGTTAATCGCACCTCAGCCCATGTTAACTAAACACTGATAAGAGAGCAGGCGGGCTTCCGTCCAGTGAAGTCTTGTTGTGGACAGATCTTGCATTTGACACAATATATAGAAGACGGTTAAGAACGCAAACAGATAACTGGTGTTGCATCCGTCTATCTCACTGCCGCCTATGACACCATCAACCATAAGAAATTATTAGAAAAGACCTTTGCTGTTACAAAAGACTATCATCTGACGCAATTTATGAGATGTCTATTACAAAATAGACGCTTCTCTGTTCTCCACAAAACAAAAGAAGTCGATGGAGGATACAGAATAATGGCATTCCACAAGGACACTTCCATTGTTATATAATATTTATACTAATGACCAACCAATTGAACCTGTCACAAAATCTTTCACCTATGCAGATGATTCAACAGTTGCTACCCAAGGAAGAACCTTTGTGCAGGTGGAAGAAAAACTAACTACAGGTCTTCAAACACTGTCTGCCTATTATCACAATTACCTGAAACCAAATCCCTCTAAAGCACAAGTGTGTGCATTCCATTTACGGAACAGACAGGCTAGAAAGAACCTAAACATCACCTGGAGAGGACAACAACTGACCAACTGCGATACCCCAAAATACTTGGGAGTAAAGCTAGACCGTTCCCTCACCTTCAAAGCCCACTGTAACGACACAAAAATGAAAGTATCTGCTAGGAACAACATCATTCATAAACTGACAGGTAAAAATTGGGGTGCACGATCAGATGTTCTTCGCACATCTGCATTGTCCTTATGCTCCTCTGCTGCTGAATATGCAGCACCCATGTGGCTGAACGCCAGCCATGCCAAACAAGTTGCCATTGCCCTTAATGAAACAGGATGCATCGTAACTGGCTGCTTGCGGGCAACTCCTATTAATAAAATACATCATCTCATGGGCATAGCACTTCCACAAAACAGAAGAAGTTCAGCAGTAGAAAAAGAGAAGCGGAAACTGGAGACAGATCCAAGGCACCCCCTGTTCGGATGTGAATACCAGCATCCAAGATTAAGAGCATGAAACAGTTTCCTCCGTTCAAAAGAATCACTTTTACCGTTACCTGCAAATCGTTAAATACAGCTTTGGCGTAACTCAACATCAGACAGGTACTGGAACAGCCATAACTAAGAGCTTGCTAAAGGACATCACCTCCTATACAAAACATGGAAGGTCCTAAACAGGCTGAGAACTGGTGTATCCCGATGCAAGATCAATTTCAAGAAATGGGGTTTCTCCCCAGGAGATGAACTAGGCAAATGTGGAGAACAGCAAGATAACCAACACCTGCTCAACTGTAGAAACCTCCCAGTCCCATGGACGATATGGTCATCGCCAATGATACCGCAGTTGAAACAGCAGGATTTTTGATATCATATGGAATTTAGTCACCCACTTATACTGTTTGTAAATTGATGTCATATGGAATTTAATCATGTACTTATATTGCGTGTAAATTGCTGTCTATCGGCTATATATGTATGTTATGTTCTGGACACGAGTAAATAAAAAGCAAACTACTTGTACAGTGGTTCCCAGCCATTTCTATTCCTGTGGAGTTATTTTTAAAATGTTTTTGTATGGCAGAGGGCATTCAGCTTGCTTTATATCTCACATGTTAATTGTGTTTGAGTGGTGATGCAAAAGAGGGAACGAAGAAGAGATTCAGTTGCTATTTGTTTTACAATAGTAGTTGCAAAAATCCTCGCAGACGTGTACAGAAATACAGGGTGAGCACAAAGTCTTGAACTGATTATAACAATTTATTACAGAATAAGCGTTTGGCTTAATAATTTACATTATATGCCATTACGTAGGTTAGTGTTACTAGATTTTTTTAAGAACACTTATGTCAGTAAACATCAACGTGTGCTCCCTTGGTAGCTCGGAGAATGTCGAGGCGTTATTCCAGTTCCCGCTAGGTGTTTCGTAAGATGTGTTCTGTCACAGTACCCCCAGTAGCTTGTATCCTAGCGTTTAGTTCGTCGACGTCAGCAACTTGTGTGACGAAGACTCTGTCCTTCATATAGTCCCAGAAAAAAAGCAAAGGGTCGTAATGTTTGGAGAGGGAGTTGGCCACTGTATTGGACCTTTCCTTCCAATCCACCGATCCAGAAATGTTTCATCGAGGAAATCATGGACTATGAAAGCCTAGTGGGGGTGAGGGGAGGTGCTCCACCTTGCTGGAAAATTATCCATGGTTGTATGGTTGATATTCTTCTAACTGTGGGTAGTGAACTGCTGCAAAATGTCTAAGTAAATGTTAGCAGTAATGGATTTTTCCACGAAGGAAAATGGTCCAAAACATTGTAATGCATGAGGCCGTACCAAACATTCACTTTTATGCTGTGTTGCTGTAACTGTACAGTAGCATGTAGAGACTCTGAACCCCATATATGGACATTATGACTATTTACCATTCCACTGACATGAAAGATGGATTCATCAGTAAAGCATACGGGATTTAAGTAATTGTTAGTGCCATCAATTCTGTTGAGAATCTCAGTTGCAAATTCAGCACGTGTCATCAAATCATTCCGTTGCAAGGACTGCACGATTTGCACTTTGTGAAAATGCAACCTAAGCCTTTCATGAAGAATTTTCACCACACTTGCTTGCGGAATATGAAGTTCACGTGATGCTTGACATGTTGATTTAGACAGACTTCGTTGAAATGATTGCAAAACACGATCAACAGTTGCCTTACTCAAACGTGGTCTGGCACAATATTCAACCCTGCCTGTTTCATTAAATGTTGCATACCTTTGCTTTATTTATTTAACGTCATGGGGCTGCGTCCATAAGAAGCCCAAAATTTACCCTGAACACTGTTGGGTGATTACGTTTCGTGAAGCCAAAGCAAAGGTCTATAAGTGAGTAATGCAATTCAACGTTACTTTTGACTTATATTGAAACCCTACCATGTGTAATACTTTTTCTGCAGTAGCTTGTAACTAACGAATATCCAAGAGGAACACACAAGTTTATTTCAGTGTCTTTCATCCAGTGTTCATTGATGCATAGAACACTGCAGTTGATTTTATCGAGCCAGTGTTGTAATTCATTGATTTTACACCTAACAGATTGTTCATTTATATGAACAAGGAGGAAACTGTCACTGCTACATAATGGTGTTCTACTGTCACAGAACTTTCTGCATTAATTTATTTTCGCTATATAATCTAGGGTTGCACAATTATCTGAATGAATTAGACTTCTGCAGTTTCCACTTAGTGTGGTTTCTAATTTTCCTTCATCTGCAATTTCGTTTTCTCTGAAAAATGAGGTGTACAGTCATGCTCTGTGGGACTGTCTTTTAAGACAAGGCTGCTGCGTGCTCGTATTTCATTTATAACTTTGCTTATCTCCTGACATAAAAATGTTTTCCCATGGTAATGTAGCTGCTCACTATGTTCAGTGTGCAAATTTCTTTCAAGTCTGCTAATATCCACTACATTGCATTTAGCATAAATGGAACATAGTTGTTTGATTTTAATATTCATTTCACGAATCTCTTTGGTAACACATGAATTATAGATCAGGTCATGTCTATGAGGTATGGTCACAACAATAGTGTTTTCCACCTTACTGACATCGAAAAAATTTTTCAAACCTGTTATACACTTTTTGGCTTCATTATGTGCTACATCATTTGCATCTGTCACACAAACAACAAAGTCACTCTCCCTTGTTGTATTCTTGTGTTCTGAGATGTCTTCAACAATATTTTCTGTCCTCGCACCAGGTTTTGCGATGCCAGTCGCACCAAGATCCATATTCACATCCTGTAGAATATTTGCCTATTGTGTAGCATCCTTTAGTTGTGTTGGTCTGCAACTTACCATGTCATATTTTTTGGTAAGTAGCAATCTATCGAAGAAGGTCCCTTTTCTGATGACACAACGACTAAGAAGTGGGTTCTAGACATCAAATATTTGGAGAAAAAGCAAAATAGTGGCTCTGCTGAAACCTGGAAAACAGCACACAGAAGCTAAAACTTACGACCGGTATGACTTCTGTGTCATCTTTATAAAGTCCTGGAAAGAATGATAGTTAATCGCACCTCAGCCCATGTTAACTAAACACTGATAAGAGAGCAGGCGGGCTTCCGTCCAGTGAAGTCTTGTTGTGGACAGATCTTGCATTTGACACAATATATAGAAGACGGTTAAGAACGCAAACAGATAACTGGTGTTGCATCCGTCTATCTCACTGCCGCCTATGACACCATCAACCATAAGAAATTATTAGAAAAGACCTTTGCTGTTACAAAAGACTATCATCTGACGCAATTTATGAGATGTCTATTACAAAATAGACGCTTCTCTGTTCTCCACAAAACAAAAGAAGTCGATGGAGGATACAGAATAATGGCATTCCACAAGGACACTTCCATTGTTATATAATATTTATACTAATGACCAACCAATTGAACCTGTCACAAAATCTTTCACCTATGCAGATGATTCAACAGTTGCTACCCAAGGAAGAACCTTTGTGCAGGTGGAAGAAAAACTAACTACAGGTCTTCAAACACTGTCTGCCTATTATCACAATTACCTGAAACCAAATCCCTCTAAAGCACAAGTGTGTGCATTCCATTTACGGAACAGACAGGCTAGAAAGAACCTAAACATCACCTGGAGAGGACAACAACTGACCAACTGCGATACCCCAAAATACTTGGGAGTAAAGCTAGACCGTTCCCTCACCTTCAAAGCCCACTGTAACGACACAAAAATGAAAGTATCTGCTAGGAACAACATCATTCATAAACTGACAGGTAAAAATTGGGGTGCACGATCAGATGTTCTTCGCACATCTGCATTGTCCTTATGCTCCTCTGCTGCTGAATATGCAGCACCCATGTGGCTGAACGCCAGCCATGCCAAACAAGTTGCCATTGCCCTTAATGAAACAGGATGCATCGTAACTGGCTGCTTGCGGGCAACTCCTATTAATAAAATACATCATCTCATGGGCATAGCACTTCCACAAAACAGAAGAAGTTCAGCAGTAGAAAAAGAGAAGCGGAAACTGGAGACAGATCCAAGGCACCCCCTGTTCGGATGTGAATACCAGCATCCAAGATTAAGAGCATGAAACAGTTTCCTCCGTTCAAAAGAATCACTTTTACCGTTACCTGCAAATCGTTAAATACAGCTTTGGCGTAACTCAACATCAGACAGGTACTGGAACAGCCATAACTAAGAGCTTGCTAAAGGACATCACCTCCTATACAAAACATGGAAGGTCCTAAACAGGCTGAGAACTGGTGTATCCCGATGCAAGATCAATTTCAAGAAATGGGGTTTCTCCCCAGGAGATGAACTAGGCAAATGTGGAGAACAGCAAGATAACCAACACCTGCTCAACTGTAGAAACCTCCCAGTCCCATGGACGATCTGGTCATCGCCAATGATACCGCAGTTGAAACAGCAGGATTTTTGATATCATATGGAATTTAGTCACCCACTTATACTGTTTGTAAATTGATGTCATATGGAATTTAATCATGTACTTATATTGCGTGTAAATTGCTGTCTATCGGCTATATATGTATGTTATGTTCTGGACACGAGTAAATAAAAAGCAAACTACTTGTACAGTGGTTCCCAGCCATTTCTATTCCTGTGGAGTTATTTTTAAAATGTTTTTGTATGGCAGAGGGCATTCAGCTTGCTTTATATCTCACATGTTAATTGTGTTTGAGTGGTGATGCAAAAGAGGGAACGAAGAAGAGATTCAGTTGCTATTTGTTTTACAATAGTAGTTGCAAAAATCCTCGCAGACGTGTACAGAAATACAGGGTGAGCACAAAGTCTTGAACTGATTATAACAATTTATTACAGAATAAGCGTTTGGCTTAATAATTTACATTATATGCCATTACGTAGGTTAGTGTTACTAGATTTTTTTAAGAACACTTATGTCAGTAAACATCAACGTGTGCTCCCTTGGTAGCTCGGAGAATGTCGAGGCGTTATTCCAGTTCCCGCTAGGTGTTTCGTAAGATGTGTTCTGTCACAGTACCCCCAGTAGCTTGTATCCTAGCGTTTAGTTCGTCGACGTCAGCAACTTGTGTGACGAAGACTCTGTCCTTCATATAGTCCCAGAAAAAAAGCAAAGGGTCGTAATGTTTGGAGAGGGAGTTGGCCACTGTATTGGGCCTTTCCTTCCAATCCACCGATCCAGAAATGTTTCATCGAGGAAATCATGGACTATGAAAGCCTAGTGGGGGTGAGGGGAGGTGCTCCACCTTGCTGGAAAATTATCCATGGTTGTATGGTTGATATTCTTCTAACTGTGGGTAGTGAACTGCTGCAAAATGTCTAAGTAAATGTTAGCAGTAATGGATTTTTCCACGAAGGAAAATGGTCCAAAACATTGTAATGCATGAGGCCGTACCAAACATTCACTTTTATGCTGTGTTGCTGTAACTGTACAGTAGCATGTAGAGACTCTGAACCCCATATATGGACATTATGACTATTTACCATTCCACTGACATGAAAGATGGATTCATCAGTAAAGCATACGGGATTTAAGTAATTGTTAGTGCCATCAATTCTGTTGAGAATCTCAGTTGCAAATTCAGCACGTGTCATCAAATCATTCCGTTGCAAGGACTGCACGATTTGCACTTTGTGAAAATGCAACCTAAGCCTTTCATGAAGAATTTTCACCACACTTGCTTGCGGAATATGAAGTTCACGTGATGCTTGACATGTTGATTTAGACAGACTTCGTTGAAATGATTGCAAAACACGATCAACAGTTGCCTTACTCAAACGTGGTCTGGCACAATATTCAACCCTGCCTGTTTCATTAAATGTTGCATACCTTTGCTTTATTTATTTAACGTCATGGGGCTGCGTCCATAAGAAGCCCAAAATTTACCCTGAACACTGTTGGGTGATTACGTTTCGTGAAGCCAAAGCACACATTGCGCTTTCTCCTGTTTCGATGCCATTTTGCCAGCAACTAATATGACCTAACAGACGGGACAGCTTCGTTTCTCCCGAACGAACTAAGGAAGTGACGTCGAGATGACGTAGCCCAGCGTTCGCAAAGTATATCGATATATCGATCGGTGACTACAAATCCAGCTGACGTAAAAGTGGCGGGAGAGTCGTGTGTTTACTGGCTCAGTGCTGTAGAGTTCTGCTGCTGCGGTATGTCGTTAACTCTTGTTTTGGGCACTTTCTGGTGTATGTCTACTGACCGTGTTGAAGACCGGGAAGTAGATGTGTTCGAGAGGTTAATGCGTTCATCGCTAAAAGATGAATGTGTTAACAGAGAAGGCGACATCCATGGATTTTGCGAGGCAGAAGAGGATATTGTCGATCTTCTGAGCAACCTGCGCGTCCATGGCTACGCATACTCAGTTAGAATTAGTGTGTATTATCGCCAGCCCCCTTCAGGTGCTGCTAAACGTAAGTTCTGGTGCACTTGATTATTTTAATAAGCAATGGCTTTCAGTATCTGAAAGGTGGGTGAAGGCCTATGAGGACAAGGAGAATTTTTTCGCCAATATAACTACTACTAATGGTGTTGAATCACTAAATAAGAGTGAAACATTCTTTTCTTAGATATTCAGCAGATAAAACATTGACAGGTGTTGTTGAAGTTTTAATAAACGATTTCCTCCCTAGTCTGTTTAAAAAATACTGTCTGAAGAATTCAGCTGTGAAATCTTACAGCAGTGCGATTCCTCACTTCTTGCATAACAAGTCACATGAATTTGTGAATCACATAATGAAAAGATATTCTTCAGCGCAAACTGAACTTACCGAAAGCTCAGTGAGAGAAATGGGCGAGGGATTATTTTGTGTAGAAAGTGCAGAGGCTAAGGATTGTTACAATGTGGTGAATTTTGCAAAGCCTAATTGCACATGTGAAGACTTCCAAAGCTGGAAATATCCGTGCAAACATTTCTGCTCAATTTTCATTTATTACCCTGGCTGGGACTTTCATAAGTTGAATGACAGTTACAAGAACAGCCCTTTAATTTGTCTCGATGAGACCTTTGGGTTTGGCTCAAGCAGCAGTTGGTCTGAACCTGCTGGCCCTGTATTACAAAGTTCAGAGGATACAAGCAGTGAGGAGGCAGTAAACCAAGGCAGTGACAATCCTAGAAGCTCAACTTCATCAGAGTAGCAAGTTGCACGGGAATTAGCAAAGCCGGTCATAAACCTGACCTACAACTGTAAAAACAAAAGCAATTGCTAGAACACTGAAGAGGCTTCGAGAATTTGTGGACGATTTAACATCGTCAAACCCACAAGCTGGCGGTCTACCATTATCAGGCTCATAAAAGTGGTGTGTGTGTGTGTGTGTGTGTGTGCTTTGATAATGTTTTGTGAGGGGAAATTCAGCTTCTTGGTGTACCACATACCGCCCAACTCTTGTAATCACACTGTATGAAAATGGATGGAAGGTGTAAGATACATGCTTTGCTTGAACAGCTGCAATCTTAAGTATCCTACCTCTGCTGAAGCAAATTTAGCTCCAAGAATATGTAAGTTAAAATAAATTTATTGTGCATACATTTTCTAAAACTAATGTAAAACTATAATTATTGAAAGAACTACTTACTTGCATTGGTGCCCATACCAATACAACACAGCCCCCTGAATCAGTTATGCATGAACATAGCAAGACAGCCAGTAGTATTTATTTAAATTTAATAAACCAGTTGCTGAAACCAATTTGATTTTATATAATTGGTGCTAAAATCTAGGTCATGGCCAGCGATAGTCAAAATGGTGCTTATCTACTGCTCATTGGTTAGCGATGCGACAGTTTTGCGTAGCCAGAAGAATGATTCTTTGACATATTCAATGAGAGACAAGAACAGACACAATATACTTCTAGTGCTGAATTTGTAAAGCATTGTTATGTTTTCTGTTTTTCATTGTATTCATGAGTTTTGAGAAATATTTTATGATAAGGGGCGTAAGCTATAAATTACTGATTTCAGTGATTGTTCTGCATGATGATGTCATCTGCTTGTGTTTATCTCATGGATTAATTGCAGAGGCATGAAAATGTTAGATGTGATGGTGAAAACACTCTTTAAAGACTAAGTGGGTGGAATCATCTGGAAATGCAGCATAAGCCTCCACTTTGAGTAACAAGATCAATGTTTTTTTTAGTTTCATCATGGAACAAGGTAGGTGGGTTAGTATTCATTGATAGTTGCACGTGTGATATATTAAAAAGCACCGTTCCACCTACCTTCTTCCATGATTTAAGTAAAAAACATTGATCCACTTACTCATTGTTCTTGTGTACATTGATTGCATACCAACTAAAGAAGAGAAAAATATTTCACTGCTTTCTTGAATACACATTGGGTTGTGACACTGAACTCAGTTTTCAGATGCTAGCATGATTTAAATAGCTGTGACTCAAACAGGGAGCAGTTAAATATGATTCTTGTTTACAACAATGTTTCATCCTGTCTTTCAAATGTATTACATTGAAACATAGTGTCTGCCTACTGCTATCTCATTGGCTGTATAACACAGCTGACACACCCTCTTTTGTTCCATTATACTTCACAAGAAGTGCTGAAAATATTTATGCACGAAACTTATAAGTACACCACTGGCCGTATTCTAGATATTTCACAATAGTTGGTTCAAAACTTGGGCTGCTTCCTCATAACACCCATTGTCTAGTCTGCACAAGTGCCAGCTGCCCCTTCCTCCTCTCATAGTTTGCCCTACCTTAATAGAAACTTTTCCTGTTCTAATAATAGGTGCCTTATAAATCTTCCTGTAAGCAAATTGTTTCTCTCTCTGCCCCCCATTCCCTCCACCTTATCTCTCGTACAGTTTTTTCCCCCCTTCACTACATATTACTACAATTACTGGAAGGTAGAGCACCTGGGATGACTCTACATGGTTCTTGTACTGTACTATGGGGTACAATTTTTGATCTTTTCGCTTAAAAGTTTTGTTGTTCCACTGTTGTGGAATTTGCTGTATACAGTCTTGTGGTGGGCAGATGAAAGGAGCTCTTATGTTAAGTAGCTAATGCCTCATCACATGCATGAATGGACTAAATGTTGTTGTACAGTTACTCCGACACACAATTTGCTGTTATATACAATTCCCAAAGATTATTCAATTATTCTACCTAAATGTATGTACATATACGAATTTGTGTGAGGCTCTGGTCTGTAGATCCATTAATCACTAAAGTATTGCTATTTTCATCAGTAGTATCATTCCAGTAGCTACTTATCCCCTGCTTGCCAATCTTCTTGATCAACACGCACTCCTTGAGCTGCCCTCATTTGTTATCCTGCCCCTTTAATTTCTAACAGTGAGATGGTATAGAGCCTCACTTACTTGGAAAGATTTACCTCAGTTCATTGACCTATGAAGTGCAGGGGTAGGTATGTAAAAAAATGGAGACATTAATCTGTTGCATGATACCACTCATTCTATGTGTGCAACTCCTAATATTTTATCAATTCATTGTATAGAGTATAGGGGTGCTTGGTAAAAGTCATGTCACACAAAGTGTTTGATTTTTTTCCATACTGAAATTTTAATGACACGTGTTACATCTGCAATTACTTCTGTAAAACAACTTGTTAAGACTACCAACCATGAGGTGAAAGCAACCTTGCAGATAGAGTAAACAATTTAGACAGTGTTGCAAGGGCATCTTTGATGGTTGATAATTAAAGACAATGGGTTAAGCCCTTAGTCACTGCTGATAAACGTATCCTGTAAATTGTAATTTACTACAATGAAATTTGTATGTCATGGCAGGCAGTGTTCTACACTTTGCTAAACATGAACTGACATGTTGCTGCCAATTCCAAATTCACACAGTATGTTTGACATTCACTATCCAAGAAGTAGAAATTGTCTGTAGAAGATCAGCTTTAATTGAGGACTTCCGAATTGTGGCAGACTTAATGAAGTAGAATATTAGCATTACAAAAAGGATACAAAATGTTCTCACAAATTGGTATAATGGAAAGATTGATAACTCGTAGCTTTCAGCCCAAAGGCCTTCATCTGAAATAGAAAAATACACACCCATGACCAATGTCTCTCACTACTGTGGCCAGAATGTGTGTCTAATTTGTATTTCAGATGAAGGAGCTTTGGCTGAAAGTCAAGATGGATAACAGTGTAAAATTGCTATACCATCCTGGGCTTTGAATTGTTATTACCATTCTTATACATGTTAAGTGTACTCTGCATAAGTAGAATGAATCTGTACTATTTACCATAGTTACTCAGTGTACATACAGATTATTATATTGCAAAGGAAATTTTTCTCAACACTTTGTCAGTCATATATAGATTGCAGTAGTGATAGGTACGAATTGCAATCTCTTTTATTTTAAAGCTGTGGGTGGTGTGAGAGTTATCCCCTTTTGCAGTTAACGTGTTACATATGCTTCATCATTAAATATGTATTGTTTACCCTTTTTTGCTTACTACATTATTTCACGGTTCACAGGTACTCTGTGTTCTTGTGCCACATTTAAAAGCAGCATTCAGATAAGCTTTTTTGGTTCTTTTATATTGCATGGGAGCAATGGACAAGCCACAAGCAAAATTTACAAAAGAGTTGCAGTTGCAGATCACCCTGGCAACATCAAGGTATGTCAGTACCTGTATCGATTTTTGATTAAAATCACTTGCAGGCCAAGTTATTTTAAAGTTAATCATTGTATTCCCATTCAGGTGACACAGTTGCCTTCTCCCAGCAGTGAGAGGCAATGTTGTGATCATTCCTCTGAACCTCCTCCTCTTGTGGAAAGTGTAATTGACACACAATGCATACCCAGGTGCGGTAGTCCCTACCATTAAAAATAAGGTTCCTGTGGCACATTACCTGGTTCTGTATCATCAAGGTGCGTAATGTGATAACATTTATTTACATAAATTCTTATTACAAGGCAATTTTTTAATTAATTTTGCTTTCTGCACTTAGTCAGACCATATCAGTCCAAGGGAAAATATAAAGAACACAAATGAGTGCTGAGCTACAGTTGCAGACAAATGGCTGAATTTTCCAGGTTTTCTGTTCAGTCAACAAATTAACACATGGAGACAGAAGGGAGTATAGTATCTGATTCTGAACTATATTTCTAGTAGCATGTTAATTTACCACTTCACTGTACATGATTTGACAACTTTGTGTTGTTACAGGTTGCTGCAGAAGTGGCCTTGGTTTTCAAGTAAGACAGAAAGGCAAATTTCTGATTTATTAAAATCATGATGCTATTACATCATCCTCGGGATAAGATGTAGCTAGTGCACACATTGTCAGTCTGTTAATGTTTATAGTGCTGTAGGTCAGGTTTATAACCAGCCTAGCTAACCACCTTTCATCTTGTTCCTCCGATGAAGTTGAGCTTCTGGGATTGTCACTGACTTGGTATACTACCTCCTCACTGCTGGTATCCTCTGAACTTTGTAATACAGGGCTGGCAGGTTCAGACCAACTGCTGCTTGAGCCAAACCCAAAGGTTTCATCAAGACAAATTAAAGGGCTGTTCTTGTAACTGTCATTCAACTTATGAAAGTCCCAGCCAGGGTAATAAATGAAAATTGCGCAGAGATGTTTGCATGGATATTTCCACCTTTGGAAGTCTTCACATGTGCAATTAGGCTTTGCAAAATTTACCACATAGTAACAATCCTTGGCCTCTGCACTTTCTACACAAAATAATCCCTCACCCATTTCTCTCGCTAAGCTTTCGGTAAGTTCAGTTTGCGCTGAAGAATATCTTTTCATTATGTGATTCACAAATTCATGTGACTTGTTATGCAAGAAGTGAGGAATCGCACTGCTGTAAGATTTCACAGCTGAATTCTTCAGACAATATTTTTTAAACAGGCTAGGGATGAAATCATTTATTAAAACTTCAACAACACCTGTCAATGTTTTATCTGCTGAATGTCTAAGAAAAGAATGTTTCACTCTTTTATTTAGTGATTCAACACCATTAGTAGTAGTTATATTGGCGAAGAAATTCTTGTCCTCATAGGCCTTCACCCACCTTTCAGATACTGAAAGCCATTGCTTATTAAAATAATAAAGTGTACCAGAATTTCTAGTTAATAATTCATGAGATTGAAGGTTTTGTTTTGCAGTTAAAAATTTTTCTTCAGATGGTGACTCTGCAATTTCTTCCCACAGCTTCAGAATTTGCTCACTATCTCCCGGTATGTCTAAATTGTTATTTTTGCTAAGCCACCGTTCCCAGGCTTGCTTTTGATGAAATAAACAAAGATAAACCCTTGACATTGGAAATGTTCCTTCAATTGCCTGTATCTCAGACCCAGAGAAATATGTAACCCATGAAACTGGATTCCAATCTGGGTTCTGTGCCTTGAAAATTTCTAGAGCCTCTTTAATTGATGCAGTGTTTTCTACTTGAATGAAGAATATCCCAACTACTAAAGAGCATACATTAGCTTTCACTACCAAGAAAAATAATGGAATGTCATACTTCATTGTCTTGTATGTTGCCTCAAGCATACATACCCTACCATGCTTTTTCAAAAGTTCCCTTTGTCACTCGTGCTGGTAACAAAAAGCAATGGCTGCACTTTTCCATTGTCATCTGTAAACAGTCTGAAAAAAATCTCTCAGCCTTCGATTCCTTTTCCCACCCATTAATTTGATTCCTTAATGCATCTTGGTCAATAAGTTTTCTTCAAATCAAATAGAGCCCGATACATATGGCTATAAATTGTACTATCTGTTGGGTAAAACATTATGTTCATCCGATCTGGGCTGTTCCAGCAACACTAAAGTGCACGATCCCTGAAAGTGTTAACGAACAAACTTTAGTTACGTTTTATTTGCAGCAAGTGTGTTTCTGTATTGCATCCTGGTCACTCACTGATTTCCTTACAAGAAATAAGCTCTGAGCACATGGGTGTAAGTTGTTTAATCTGTGTGGTAAAACAATATTTGAGAAAAGGTTTTTCATTTATAAAACAGTAGCAACTCAAAAAACTTATGTATGTTGCTCATAATTTGTTGTGTAGTCAGAATACACTTGTTGGAATGAATACATTCAATTATGTAATTATCATTTCCTTTGGCAATGAATCATATGAGATAGACATGACATTAGAGGGAATAGCAGTTTTCAAAACATATTTTTCAGTGCATACTGTTATGTGTGCATTGTTCCTTTAAGCTTACACACAATCTGTTGTTCAAAATGACTAGTGGTTAGTGTTTTTTGAAATGTTTATACTACTGTACATGTCAATGTATTTTATGTTTTGCAATTATATAAGCACGCATGAACTATATATGTGAATTGGACATATGGAGAAATGTCATTGTGTAATTATCCTTTTTCAGTGAAAACTAAACTCCATGTATTTCCTATTACAGATAATAAAACAATGTCATATTAATAATTATGAAGTTTTCTTAATCATTCGCAATTACCCACTAGAACTCACAGATAAAAAAGTAAAGTAGTTTGATTACGGTGCCTGAAAAATGAAACCAACCTAACAAACTTAGTTTTTAGGTTTATTTACTTAACTAGAGGATTAGAACTTTAAAAGTGGCACATACAGAGCCCACTGCAGGGGAATTTCTACACCTGGTATTGTCCTCCTGATTGTCACTTGCCCTTTCCTTTTGTCTTTCTGGAGACTCTTGCTCACCTTACCATTCTTCTTTGGTACCACCATATGGGCACCAGGTAGACAATAATTCTCTGTGGTTTTTTGGGGACAATAACTTAAGGCTACTAATTCTGAATGTTGTTAGAAATGTTATTAGCCCAGCAAAACTTGCTACTATTCTATCAAATAATTCATGGTTGTGAGTTTGTTGTAAATCTATAATAGGTATGTTTCAAGTTGTAAATAAACTGTCCTGAGTATCACTGTTAAAACTTAAGAAATAATGGTTCTAAAATTCATCTATTTTACTTTTGTAGTACACTCTTTTATATCCAATTTGCCATTTTTTTACAAGAAGTCGTGATCTGTCTTGTATGTTATGAGGTATATTACATTTCAAATTGTAGATACCACAAGCACTTCAGTTTCATCGTTGGCCAGTAATGTTTTCCTGTGTAACATGGTGGCACCAAAGTGGTAAGGATTATAAAAATATGTTTGCAACATTTTGATTGTGGTACTTCATATTATTTTCAACAAGATTTTCCTTCACTATTGAAGCCAGAACATCAAGTAAACAAAAATCTATAAAAGTGGGCCTGCTTGGCTTCGTATCTCATTACCTGAAAGAACCAAAATGGAAATCCTTTAACACAAGACGGTGTTAACAGAATTCTTACTGTAAATGTTGCATTTCACCCTCAGGAAGTACCATGGTGGGTTACTGGTCTGAGAGATGATATAAATCTTGCTCTAGCACTTTTACAAGCAGAAAGCACTCCATAGATTTAATAAGCCTCCACTACACACAATGTCCAATGGAACAAGTGGTTTGTGTACCTGAATGTAATGTAACATGCTCCCATTCAACCCGAGTTAACTTTATCACTTATCTCTCTGTACTGACTAGGTAATTACTGTACAAAATTTCACAAACTGAAGATATTACATTTTTTAAACAATGTAACACAATTGCAACTGGTTAAAACACTGAGGTTCAACACAGACTGGCACACACTTACTGATGGATATTTCACTGCCAGGCACACAGTGCTAGGTGCTAGGCTGTGCTGTGGCCTTAAGTGGCTACGTAGTGTCAGGCATCTAGTTCTGCTGTAGCTGCCTGCAGCCACATGGCAGACAGTGTGTTCAAGAAATAAAAATGTATTTCTTATTGAAGTTATAATAGAAAATCTCATTTAAAAATGTGTCCAGAAATAGCTAGGCCATCCCCTTGCCGAAAAGCACAACACAAACCTATTCATTGGTTGCTTCAGCAACACAATGGAGTGTGCAGACAATGGTGATTTGCTGTGCTTCTCATAATACACCATGGGATGCTACATGGACACAATCATGTAGCCCATTATTTTAAGCCAGGATGTGCAATTATTCATTGGTTGCTTCAGCAACACAATGGAGTGTGCAGACAATGGTGATTTGCTGTGCTTCTCATAATACACCATGGGATGCTACATGGACACAATCATGTAGCCCATTATTTTAAGCCAGGATGTGCAATTATTCTGTGCAAACTTGTATAGATGTAAAAAAAAAAGAAAAAAAATACTAGTGATGGCACTCTAGCAATTTTAGGCCTGTACACAAATGGAAAATCAATGGTATGCTGGTAAGAGCTGGCAGTTTATGAATCTCACACATATCTGTACAGTACATGTATGGTTAAGAAACATACCTGCTACACCTAGTACTAAAAGAGAAATAATGTTGTGGGGGAGCTTTTAATGTATGTTATTTTACTGAAAGTGCTAAGAAAGACCTTAGTTTTTAAGTGTTTTTGCAGTTTAGAACCAGTTAGAGGTGTACAGTGAAAAATCTGCAACCATAAACTCTAGCTTATGACAGTCTCCTGTATTTATAGTACTGACAGTTTAATATTAAACATGCATAGATGAGTTTTCATCACAATTTCAAGGGGTATATCCAGTTCCCAAAAAATTGCCAATCTTCATAAATGATGGATTAAGGAAAACAATCATTAATGCAAAAAAGGAGCTTAATATTACTATTTCAGTATCTAAGATGACAAAATTATTTGCTTCAAATTGTAGCAACGGTTAGTACTTCAAAAGGAAACTGATGCCTGAAAAATAATGAAAACTCCTTTGGAAACACAGCAGAGAAGCCCAGCCCCATGAAAGTCTGCCCTCCCCTACCCTGGCCATTACTGTCTTGATCCGCATCCCTTCCTCCATGCCCTTCTGTAAAAGTGTAGCTAGGAGCTTTGTCCATATGAGCTTTTGGTTCCCTCATCTCCATGAACATGCAAATATGGTCAAAGGCTTAGGATAAAGAGTATTCTGTGCACACACTGTTTACTGTTACCCTTAATCTTGGTACAGTGCTTGCCAGTGTGTCATGCAAACAGTTATCAAACATAATTTTAATCACAATAAATAAAACAGAGAATGATTGACACCAGACTGAATTGAACATTTGATATTCTACTACATTTGTAGAGGAGACCAAGCTCTGCGACTTTGGCTTTCATGCCACAAAGTTGACTATGGTTTTATGCCATCGAAGAATGAAGGTCCTCAGTGACCTAGCACAAAATACTGTCACAAGTGTGGCTGAAACGACTGCAAATATCCTTTCTGAGACTGAGGGAACGGCAATGAACAACGTGTACTAAAGTCTGTGGGGGTGCACAGAAAAAACAATACTAAAACAATGTTGACTCACTATTAAAACAGTCTCCAATATCAGTATCTGGATGCAAACAAATGAAACATATTTGTATGGGCTACCAAGCTATTTTCCAAAGAAGCTTACTACTTTCCATTCAGTATTAGCATATGAGGATACATTCCAAATAGAGATGAGCAATTGATAATTGATACAGTACACAAAAAGAAATTCAGTGATGTACTTTTTTTAAACAGTATAAATTGTTGCTGTTTACAAAATCCACCCTGCCCCTCAGGGTAAAAAAGGTTCAGAAGCTGCATATATTATGCCAACCAAATCAGTTACCTAAATATTTAGTTTGTGAATTATGTTTCATCTCCTACTACCACTCAGGTAGCCATATGTTATTTTCACTTTTTATTAACACATTATTGCACACTATTGGTACAGTTCTGTATGTATGGAACCATGACTGAGTGTGACTGGAGACAGTACACTGCTCTTAGTGAAAACAGTAGAACAATACATATATTTTCAGAAAAATAGCATTCACATGAGAGTACCGATAATTGTTTCATAATTTATTTACATTTCTTTTTAATTAGTCTTTTTTTTTAAAAAAATAGTCGTCTGAACATCCACGTTCAATACTGAAATTGCAGATACGGCGTGGGAATGAATGTTCTAAATGATGTGCTGATATGAGTCATTTCATATATTCAGCAGCAAATATAGAGAAAGAACTCTGTGAGTCTGTGACAACTTTCGTTTTTTAATCAGACTTTGGTGAATATGTTGCAACAAACCAATTAATGCGTTTTTCGATTCTATGTGCAATTTTCTGGAGTACTCTGTTACTATGGCACATCATTAATCAACTAGGGAAAGCATGTAAAATTTGGCAAATATAACTGGAAGACATATCGTACGCATATTTTGCCACGGAAACGATCAGACACAGTATAGTTTATTAGAATACAAGAGAAAACTGGCCTAAACATTCACGTCAACTCGATTTGTACTCGGCGATCGACTTATCGACATACTTGGCGAACGCTGGGCTACGTCATTTTGACGTCACTTCCTTAGCTCGTTCAGGTGTAACGAAGCTTTCCCCTAACAGACAGCGTCGGTGTTGTGGAGCACTAGCGCCATCTAATGCTCACAACAACTAGTAACGCTAACCTAAGTAACGGCATCAAATGTAACTTATTATGTCAAACAGTTATCATGTTACAAATTTTTTATAATCAGGGCAAGGCTTTGTGCTCACCCTGTACTAGGGATCTCTGAAGCAAAGCCTCAGAACCACTGCTTCAGTAAAAACTTTTGCCCATCAAAAACTTTTGTGGCATGTTGCTTTAGTAATTTTATGCATCTGTGAGTTTTAAAATGTTGCCAAATGCTATGCCTTTAATCCCAGACAAACCACTTCATGACCATTGCCTGAATCGAGTGAAAGTTGAATAATGTGTATGAGGCAAATATGCATTACAAGAAGAAAATAAAATTCTTTAACAGGCAAACTGCCATCTGATGAAATGTACTACTGGCTCGAAAGATATTTTGAAGGTACTGCAGAACATAGAGGAAGAGACTATTTCTGTGCTTAAAGGCATGCCAGAAATAAATGAACAGTTGCTGGCTTCAAAGTTTGCTGAGACTACAGGTCTAGAAAGTTTGGCTCAGCCAGAAGATCTTTACACTAACGCATAACTTTTATTCGTTAAAGCATATGATTAGGTAAGACCTACATTTGACACTTGCTTTCCATAGCCAAGAACAATAACTGTTTCTACATCTACATTAGTACTAGCAATTCACAATTAAGTGGGTCGCAGAGGTTTCATCAAACCACCTTCGAGTAAATGGTAGCAAAGTGTGGATGGGGCTCCTGATTTCACAACTGAGCCCTTTGAGGTTTTGAAAGTGAAACCTACCTTAGGTGATTCAGATTTTTCTGTCCTTTGCAGTCCAATAATGGATGAGATATCAATATGATAGAATGTTGAGTTTGATGGCCGTTGATACTTCAGTTGTCTTGATATGGATTTTGGTACTGATTCAGACTGTTTGCCAGTAGCAGAAGAGTCAATGGTGTTAATGCTTAAGTTTTGGGGTTTGAACTGTTTCAATCATTTTGTGTTCAGATTCTAGACTATTATTATTATTATTATTATTATTATTATTATTATTATTATTATTATTTAGTTTATCTGTTAGGACATGTTCAAATGTTGATGCGTCAAAGTTTGGATATAGTGGTCTCTGTATAAAAACTTTTGAAGTTTTTATTTAAGTTTCGTTCTGGTTAGGTGGTCGTCTGCATCTGCTATGTCTCCCTTTCCAACTTTTAACATCCATAATTTCCTTGTAACTGGGAAGTGAAATCACTACATGGCCACTTTGGAACATACCATTGTATGTGTTTGCTGATCTTAATGTCTTCTGTCGTGTAATTTTTATCATAAAATGGGTGGACATTTGATTTTGAGATTATAGGTTTTACAAAGTCCTATTAACCTTTTCTCATTGTTGTTGATCTACTTATGTGCATGAAAACTGCCAGTTATTTTCTGTACTTTTTTCTCTGTCATTAATTGTCTAGAATGGTGTATAAATATGACTGGAAATGTGACAAATTTTGTGTGTTGCTGCACTTTTATTTTTGGTGAAAAGTGATATTACAATTTAGTGACAAAGAACAAGATAATTTTATATTTCAAATAAAATTTTCATTTCAGAGCATACCCTACTTTTCCTCGAAAATTCTTTTAACAAATTTCAGTGCAGTACTGTACTATTCCAAATAAAAAACAACTCTTAAGTAGGGAACATCAAGAATTGTGGAGTTTGGTAGTGTCATAACTGAAAAAGTCTTTTTCTATGTTTACTGTGAATTACTTATGGGTGACAGTTTCATTTAATTTAAAATGAGAGTAACAGTTTGTTCATTATCCCACAATGTAAGTCATGCTTAATGAATTAGATTTTGCATTAAGAAATAATAAATAAACTGTCTGAAATGTGGGTAGACCTCCTTGAAAGTATACTATATCAAATTTCATACTCAGAAACAACTGTCAATTACACATATGAACTAAGAGGGCAAGCACCACCCATTGATTTAACCAAGAAACTCACTACCTAGGCTTGACAACATGCTTCAATCGGTGGCCGTGATTATCACAGGTAGCAGCAGATCCACATTTTTTAATCTCCACAAAACTAGCCCGTTCAACATGCAGTTAGTGTTGGTGTGCTCTGTGTAAAAGAGTATGAGGGATTGAAAGTGTATTACAGAGAAGCAATGTGTAACTGTGTTTGTACATGCACTGGCTAAAATGCCACACATCTACACTAATGAAGAATATGTACATGTGGTGCATATTTACAGCTGCTGACCACATACTTCAACAACCTGTGCAAAGATATAAAGAATCTGTACCACTGGAACCTCAGCTCAATAGAAAGTTGCAATATATGTTCTGATTCACAAAATCTATAATTCCATTCATCTCTCAAATATGATGTTTCTTTTTTTAAAAAATTGCAAATTTGGTGCTCAAAAAGAGAGCCTTTGGGGTCAGTATATTGTATGGGAAAATTTATTTGAAATATCTGTCTAATTCATATTGTCTGTAATATTTTGGAAATCTGTTTGTATCACCGACATTTAAGAATCTCAATTGTCTTATTAAATCCAAATTGCCTCTTTCATCAGTAATAGGCAGATATTCCAATATTTTGAATTATTTGGTAAAGAAAAATTCATTCCAAAATTTTATATATACACTCCTGGAAATTGAAATAAGAACACCATGAATTCATTGTCCCAGAAAGGGGAAACTTTATTGACATATTCCTGGGGTCAGATACATCACATGATCACACTGACAGAACCACAGGCACATAGACACAGGCAACAGAGCATGCACAATGTCGGCACTAGTACAGTGTATATCCATCTCTCGCAGCAATGCAGGCTGCTATTCTCCCATGGAGACGATCGTAGAGATGCTGGATGTAGTCCTGTGGAACGGCTTGCTATGAATTTTCCACCTGGCGCCTCAGTTGGACCAGCGTTCGTGCTGGACGTGCAGACCGCGTGAGACGACGCTTCATCCAGTCCCAAACGTGCTCAATGGGGTACAGATCTGGAGATTTTGCTGGCCAGGGTAGTTGACTTACACCTTGTAGAGCACGTTGGGTGGTGGACGTGCATAGTCCTGTTGGAACAGCAAGTTCCCTTGCTGGGCTAGGAATGGTAGAACGATGGGTTTGATGACGGTTTGGATGTACCGTGCACTATTCAGTGTCCCCTCGACGATCACCAGAGGTGTACGGCCAGTGTAGGAGATCGCTCCCCACACCATGATGCCGGATGTTGGCCCTGTGTGCCTCAGTCGTATGCAGTCCTGATTGTGGCGCTCACCTGCACGGCGCCAAACACGCATACGACCATCATTGGCACCAAGGCAGAAGCGACTCTCATCGCTGAAGAATACGCGTCTCCATTCGTCCCTCCATTCACGCCTGTCGCGACACCACTGGAGGCGGGCTGCACGATATTGGGGCGTGTGCGGAAGACGGCCTAACGGTGTGCGGGACCATAGCCCAGCTTCATGGAGATGGTTGTGAATGGTCCTCGCCGATACCCCAGGAGCAACAGTGTCCCTAATTTGCTGGGAAGTGGCGGTGCGGTCCCCTACGGCACTGCGTAGGATCCTATGGTCTTGGCGTGCATCCGTGCTTCGCTGCGGTCCGGTCCCAGGTGACGGGCACGTGCACCTACCACCAACCACTGGCGACAACATCGGTGTACTGTGGAGACCTCACGCCCCACGTGTTGAGCAATTCGGCGGTACGTCCACCCGGCCTCCCGCATGCCCACTATACGCCCTCGCTCAAAGTCCGTCAACTGCACATACGGTTTACGTCCACGCTGTCGCGGCATGCTACCAGTGATGCACTGTGATCAAAGAATTGTGGCACACACCCTGCAGTTTATCTCAAACAGTTTTATAGAAACTGTTCAGTAAAAGAATTTCATTTTTGTGGTAGTTATGGCTTTATACATCAGCTTCATGATGATGTGCCCACCATTTTGTTAATGGTCTTAGTTATTGTGATATTTGCATTTAAATAAGACACTGGGAGAAAACTGAAAAAGTTTACAATGAAACATAGAGTTTGCTATGATTTTGTGTTTGGGCACATTACATAATATGTTGCTGTGTATGGAATTTAAGGGACATGTTGAAATTTTCTTTAGACTTGGATGTATGTTACCAATCTCAAAAAAACTGCTCTAATGTGGCACACACATTCACGAACATGTGTGCCAGCTATGATATCACACAAATGTGAGACTATGTTTACATATGGTTATTATGCAAAATTTCGTTATCTATTAAATTATTCCATTCACTATGGACGTTTTTGATGAAGGAATGTAATTTTTAAGTGTCACTGATAGCATCTAAAATGAATAATTATTTATTTTTGTACCAAGGATGTGCTTATTGATAAAATATTGACCTTAACTTTTTCTCAGTTCTTGACTTAGTGAGCCACTGTTTCAAAATTCTCTCACAATAGCTCCTTCACAACATTTTAATGAGGTGACATTTTGTACACTGCATTGTGTTTTGGCAAAAGAAGCAAATTTTAACAGGGCAACAAAAGAACTGTAGGTTTTACTCAAAATTTGCTACTCATTATGCTTCTTTGAGAGTTACAAATGGTTTAAAAATGGTTCAAATGGCTCTGAGCCCTATGGGACTTAACATCTGTGGTCATCAGTCCCCTATAGCTTAGAACTACATAAACCTACTAACCTAAGGACATCACACACATCCATGCCCAAGGCAGGATTCGAAACTGCGACCGTAGCAGTTGCGCAACTCCAGATGGAGCGCCAAGAAATACGAGACAACTGCGGCCAGCATGGTTTAAAAGCCAGGTGAAAATAAATTCCTGGTTTTGTTCCATTTTCAGTGGATTTTTTTAAATGCTAACCAAAGCAGAGGACACAATGTATCTTTTTGAATGGTCATTTTGTAAGTGTGAGCGTGGATTGGCTCCGCTTAATATTTACAAACAAAGATGAGTGTAGGCTTTAGTTCAGAATGGTACTTTCCCTGCAGCACTTGGCATTTCCCCTACAGTGCTTGCCTGCACTCCTCACCACCAGCGCTCCGCCCATGTGTGCCCTGCCGACTGTGCATCTGCTAGCAACATTATTCTGCAGGCACCCTGCTATTTGTGCTTAATAGGTTTAATGTGGACAGAGGTGGGTGGACCCAAAAGAGATGTGGAGGTCAATGTCCAGGAATGTGGGGTGTTGAGTAGAGGAGGACCATTTGAAGTGGATAGTGGTTTTGGGAGGCTAGGAAAATTTCTTCCATATGGCCCATAAACAGATTGGCATACAATGGTGCCATGCGGGTGCCCATGGTTGTGCTACAGATTTGCTTGTGACCTTCTCTTCAAAGGAAAAATAGTTGCTGGTCATAATATAGTTAGTAAGGTGTATTGGGCTCACCCAGTAAGCTGAGCAATCTAACACACAGCTTTCCTGAGCAGAAAGGAGCGCCTAGTCCCCGGTACAAAATGCCCAGTGGACCTGTGTCGAGGTCTGGTGAGCCGGCCAGTCTGTGGAAGGGTTTTTAGGTGGTGCCTCCGTGAATTCAATTGAATTCAATTTATTAGTGTCCTTGTAGTATGTCATCAAAATGACATAGGACTTGTCAATAAACATTACAATTTAAAATACATGTGTATGAAAATTTATATTTGAATTTACTTGTCATTTAGACAGTACAATTTTAATAGAACTATAAGAACATTAACATAAAAATATACAAGTAGGATAAAAATGTACAAAAAAAAGCTAGTGATTCTCACATCAAAGATAATTTCCATTCTTATAATAACACTGTTTCACACTTTCATAGAAAAAGCAAGTATTTAAATATGAGCAATTACACATATTTATTATATCAGGGAAATATTAACAGGCACTTTTATTGTCAATGATTAATAAATACTTCAATACTGTAAAAGCTATTGCTCAATAACATTTTTTTTTGTAATTCTCTTTTAAATACATGCAGTTTTGGTATTATTTATAGTTCTTTGGAGAGAGCACTGTAGAGGATTTTGGGTTGTATAGTACACTTTTGTGATACATAGCTGTTTTATGAATTTCTCTGTGGAAATCATTCGTACTCCTTGTTTCATAGTTGTGAATTTCTCTGTTTAATGTAGAAAATTCCTCGAGTTCTTTTAAGAAACATATGCTTTCATATATGTATAAGGATGGTAGTGTAATGAGTTTTAATTCTTTGGAAGCATGCCTACAAAGGTATCTATATCCTATACCTTTTGTTATTCTGACTGTCTTATTTTGTAGTCTAAATGAATGCTTTTTTAGACTGTTGTTCCCTCAAAACTGTACACCGTATCTTAATAAACTGTGCATGAATGAGAAATAAACACATAACACTGTTTTAATATTACATGAACTTTTAAGCATTCTAAGTATAGAACATGTTTGACTTAATTTTTGGTTCAATGTTATTAGATGCTTTCCCATCTCAAGTGATAATCAAACCATACTCCCAAGAATTTAGTGTATGATGCTTGTTCAATCTTACACTTACCCAGTTCTACTGCAATGTTAGTTTTTATTTAATTTGTAAAATGTCTGAAGTTGATCCATGTTGGTTTTTTGGCATTCACAATGAGTCTGTTTTCATTAAACCATCTGTCTGTTTCGTCTGTTGCTAATGTGACTTTTTCCTGTAAGTCAGCTACACTATTTGCTTTAACAAACAAACTTGCATCGTCAGCAAATAGTACTGCCAATGCTTCAGATAGTTGACTTTGTAGGTCATTGACAAATATTAAAAACAGTAATGGCCCTAATACAAATCCCTGGGGTAATCTGCACAAAAAAAAATCTCTCGAATCTTGATGAATATGTCCTATCTGCATGGCTTATCTCCACATTCTGATACCTGTCTGACAGATATGATTCAAACCATTTGTGGGCAACTCCACATATCCCATAGGGGTATAACTTCCTAAGCAGTAACTTATGGTGGATGACATCTAAGGCCTTTGATACATTTAAAAACAATCCACAATTTAATTCCTTTTGATTTATGGAATTTCGAACAAGTTGCAAAAAATTGAAGATTGCTATTTCATTTGATTTATTTTTATGGAAACCATTTTGCACATTAGCCAATATTCTATTCTTAATAAGAAATTTGTACAGTCTATGATACATTATACTTTCTATTATTTTTGAGAAACCTGATAACATTGATAAAGGCCTAAAGTTACTAACATCATCTTTATCACCGTTCTTGTAAAGTGGCTTTATAGTTGACATTTTCATTTTTGATGGAAAAACCCCTGTCTTAAAAGATTCATTTATAATTTCAGTGAGATGTGAGGCTATGTTCCTTGCACTTTGCTTCATGACTTTGTCAGGAATCCCATCACACCCACATGACATTTTATTTTAAAACTTATTTATAGCATTTAGTACCTATGATCCAGTTAGTAGGTAAAGGAACATTGTCATGTCATTCATGGGGATTTTTACCTTGCAATTGGAATTGCATTTAGTTTTAATTAAAGTTATGGCTATATTTGTGAAATGTTTGTGAAAAATGTTGGCAATCTGAAGTGGGTCCTTAACAGCTTTACCCCCACTTTTAATGACAAATCTGTTATCTTTTCTTTTGTGTCTACCTATATTTTTATTTATTGCCTCCCAAGTTGACTTCATTTTGTTGTTACCTTTGTCAGTATATGAATCATTATCAAACTTCTTATTTGCAATTATTACTTTCCTGTGCAGGCTTCTATAACGTTTGACATGTGCTTTCAGTGCTACATTCTTCCTGGCTGATTTATTTAACTTTCTGAGAGTGTCTGATGACTTTCTAATCCCCTGTGTAACCCATGTTTTGATTTTATGTTTAGTTTAGACTCTTTTTATAGGAAAGGCAACATTGAAGCAGTGTTTGTAGCTTTCAAGGAATGAGTCAAACTGTGTGTTGACATCACCACTTGATTCACTACCCCAGTTGTTATTTTCCAGAATGTAATTAAAAATTCTTATGCCATCATCATTTATAAATCTCCTTTCTCTGTAATTGTTATTGATAACAGGGTCCTTGTAAGATGTGACATTTAAAGTCAATTTGATGTGATCTAAGAAACCAGTGTCAATTACTTCAGTGTTATATTCTCACTTGTACTTGTTTATAAATACTTGATCTATTATAGTTTCAGACATATTTCCACATCTAGTAACTTCATTTATAGTTTGCCGTCATATTATGACACAAAAACAGATTGCACAGTTGCTGTTGTTTACTACAATCATTCTTATAGTTAACATTAAAATCAACAAGAACAATTACATTATGTTTAAGTTCATTCAGTAGTCCCTCAAGGTTTTCCATAAAAATGGCAAAGTTGCCCAATGGTGATTGGTACAAACACACAATAGTAATTTTTAATTTGGTTAGCTCACATATACTGTATTCAAAATCTTTTCCAATGCATTTTAGTTTACTTTTAATTTCTTTTGATTCTACCCCTGTCCTAACATAAATACATGTCCCACCCCCTTTATGGCTGAGTCTACAAAATTTGCTAATCATTTCAAAATTGGGAATAATTATGCTAGACGCTTGCATTTTTTTTACCCCGTGCTCACTTATGCATAGTATGTTAATGTCTTTTAGTCAGTTAATAGAACTTCTATTTCAGCTAATTTACTTTGTAGTCGCTGCACATTTTGGTATACAACTGTTAACGTTTCATGTAGTGAATTTGCTGGCACTATTTACCTTTGTACTTTCTTGTTGCTGACACTGTAAAGATTCTGCTTTTTCTTCTTCTTCGAATTGCGAACATCCCATAAAAAATAGTCACTATGCACAGCTGCTCTTCTTATCCTGAGGCTCTTTCTTTGAGATGTCTTCAGAGCTGCTGATGAGTTTCTGGATCTAGAAGAATGGTTCTTGGCTGTTGGTGTGGTTTCAGTCCCAGTTACAAGTGAGCGTGAGGCATTAAGTGTGTCGAATGTGCTGACAGCTACAGCCTTGGAGGTTTCAGGTGCACATGAGTTTAGACTAGGTTTGTAGGCTTTCTCATCTGAAGAAATTGTTTCCTCTTCAACTCTGCTGGATGTTCCTGACATTTCTGCTGGCACCCCATATTCTACCACTCCTTCAGATACTGATAATGGTATGTTAGGTATCTATCTCATCTTAGACATTTCCTTGCAAATTTCCATTTGCTCAGTTGCTGCTATGGTGAGGATACCAGGCAGTTTGTGTTGATCATTGAGATTATTTATTGTTTTCATAATTTGAGGACATACAGCTGTCCTGCTCTATTTAGGAGATCTCCACTGTTTATGAAATGTTGTTTTCTGAAATCCAGCTTGACAAATGTTAATTTGGGAAGTACTTTGTTATTTTGTTGATCAGTCTGTTAGCTTTTTTGATTTCTTTGTTAACACGAGATTTCTTTAAAAAATGTGGGATGGTTCCCCTTATTCCGGCTCAGCTACACTATGTCGACGATTGCTTTGCATACAAGTTCTCCACATATGCATACACCACCATTACTCTACCACACAAACATAGGGTTTACACTCGTCTGGTGTGAGACGTCCCCACTGGGGGGGACCGAACGGTACAATAACCCTGGGTTTCGTGTGGAGTGGCAGAGGGGTGAAGTGAACTGCAGTAGTCATTGTGGGGTTGTGGACCGCTGCGGCTGTGGCAAGGACAGAGGCCCTCCATCATCTCTAGGTCCCCTGTTAACATACAACAACAAGGTGTATGGCGTTTGAAAGACATTGGAAGGCAGAGATAGTGTTAGATAAGCAAAGCCTTGGATATGACGGATGTTAGTGCACAGGGAAGCCCCATGAACAGTGATGAGTGAGGATCCAGTGGGTAAAGGGGTGTGGATGTCAGTAGGCTGGTGGAGGAAGTGATTAGCAACTTTAATTTGTAGGGGGTAGGTTTTGAGTTATTGATTGGAGGTGTCAGTAAACAAGAACATAAGTTCGTTCAGTTCAGTCATAATAGCTAGTCACAGTGGAGGGTCCAGGATTGTTGCTTTGGGGATTTTGGGGAGAGTGTACAATGCCAGTGTACATATTGTTGTTTGGGTTAGGAGGGAAATAGTCTCAATGACAGATCCTGAGATTTGGTAGGGATTGGAGTTTATGTTGGACTTCGAGGATGGGATCACTCTGGCATAGCTTGTAGGTGGGGGAGTCAGGCAGTTGTCAGAGATCTTCCACTGCTTCCTGCAGTGGTGGAGCCTTCATCTGCAGGGAAGATGATTAGGTCTGTATCTGTTTTCAGAATGTGTATGACTGTCTTTTCTTCTGCCGAAAGGTTAGTGTTTTTATGAAGGGACCTGTGGCATGATGGTTAGGCTTAGTTGGAGGTACGGAATTCCTGGAAGCTGACTAGGGATGAAAAGGTGGGTGGGTCACAGCTCGATGGTGGTATGAACTGGAAGAGGCAAGGTTCAATGTTGGGATTAGGTCACCTTCAGTTTGTGTCGCTTCACTCTGGCCACTACAATCATGCCAACCCATGGGCTTGTCACCCTTCTTCCTGCATCCTAGCCAGCAAACTGGCCACCTCCCTCCAAGTCACTAGTCCCTCTAGTCCTTCCGCATGTTTCCTGCATCCCTCTCTCTCTACCTGCCCCACCCAACACTACCCCCACCACAACCAGATTACCTGCTGAAAATAAAATCATTAACACTGTTAGTCTAGTGGGCACCATGTAGGGCATAGGTGTGTGTGTGTGTGTGTGTGTGTGTGTGTGTGTGTGAGTGTGAGTGTGTATGCATCAAAGTCATTAGGCTCTTACGGAGAGAGATCAGTCATGTCGTGTCAAGTCTTGGACTAACTTTCATGTAAGATGGAGTGGAGCTATATCTGTTGGAGTGATCTCTGTGAATACCCTGTGTATCATTAACGTTAATTTTTTATAATTCTTCCATTACAAAAAAACAATGCATTCTTATCATTTATGAAACCAGTGTCCATTTAAAACTGACTTTCTTTAACATGTTTCCAGAAGATAAAATGTGAAGTTAACTGTTGTTTATGTAGGAAGGGCTGTATTAGGCATATAAACTATGATGATTTTCATCTGCAAATTAATATCTTCACTGAAACTGTACAAACCTGGGTCTCCTAAAAATTAATACCCCAAAAAATAGTTCAACAATCAGCTGAGCCACAGA
This sequence comes from Schistocerca gregaria, assembly GCF_023897955.1. NCBI lineage: Eukaryota > Metazoa > Arthropoda > Insecta > Orthoptera > Acrididae > Schistocerca > Schistocerca gregaria. The sequence goes on from NC_064931.1 coordinate 454,779,409, forward strand.
TAGTATGAAAAATCAAGATGAGTATTAGAACTGTTTATGGCAAAATCAACAGCCATCACTCGAACGAGTATTCTATCATGCCATTTCCCATTACACAGAGTTATATACTTACATGTGGTGAGTGTGCTCATATCGTTCATCCAAGCCTCATGCCTCAGTAGTGTGATTACATTTTGCGGCATGCATTTGCAGCTGTTGCTGGTATAAAGCTAAGTATGGACAAAGTTATTTGTGCCCTGTTATACAGTTAGAAAATTTAATAGTTTTCAGCCTTGTTTTGAACTGATTGAGGTGAAATAACAATTTCATCAACTTTTGGAATCATTCACTTGCTGTGTTTTTTAGAGTTTCATTTGTATTGAAGGTGTTAAGTAAATTTTGTGCTTTACATTTCAGATAACATTTCTTTTTGTTTCTAGTGAAATATTTCGGTAAAGTTTTTATTCAGTGTTTTCACTTAGCTGAGTATTACAGTGGCTGCTTGGATTTTGGGTTTTAGCTAATAATTGTGTGAAGTTTTATTGGTATTGGTATTAGCTGTGGTGTAGTAGTATAAATGTAAGTAGTTACTTTCTTAGTAGATGGAGAATTTCAAGACCACTACTGTTAGTTCTATAAATATTTCTACTGGTGTAACTGAACTTAGGTAATGTAGACTTATAGTTTTCATACAGTAACTGAAAAATTTTGCCATGAGTGAGAAGTGTGGGTTCTGTCATGGTTTTGTGAGTAGTGGATTATGGCGTGGGATTTGTTCAAAGTATTTTCATTGGGTGGAATGCAGTGGGGAAGGCAGTGGGTATTCTAGTGAGTCCCCTCCTGGGAATGCAGAATCTGTAGTAAAAATAAGTTGATAGAGGAGCAGGAGTGTAAGATTTGTGCCCTTAAAGTGTTGTTACAATGCCCAAAGGAGGAACTCCATATATTAAGGAGGGTAAAGGGTGGTGGGCAATGGGAACTGGCAGTTGTCAAGAAGCCATCTAGGAGGAGGAGGCACTCAAACGGTTTTACTTTGCATACCCGCAATAGATAGGAGCCTCTTGTAGCTGTAGAAGTAGGGAACGTGCAGCAGTCCACAGCAGTTATGAGACCTAGGTTAGTTGCAAAATCAAACAGGAGGAAGAAGGTACTGCTGCTAGTTAGTGCGCATGGTACAGCCATGGGCCAGCAGTTGCAGGATTTGGTGGGGAGTGAGTACCAGGTCACCAGCATAGAGAAGCCTAGTGCAGGGTTGGCTCAGGTGACTGACAGCATAAGGGAATTATGTAGGAATTTTACGTGGGAGGATCAGGTAGTGATAGTGGGTGGGACAGGGAACAGTCTTGATAGGGGCAGGGAATAAGAGGCCGGTGGTGACCTAGTTATCTACTCAAACTGGCGGCACTAATGTGTAGTTAGTGTGACTGTTTCAGCATCATGATCTGCCTCATCTAAATGGGGCTGTTAGGGGCATTAACATGGAGCTCGGGAGGGGGGGGGCAATGATGGCAGGGAACATGGATCAAATTTCAATGGTGCCACTTGTGCCTATCAGCAGATAGGGTTTCACTGCACCTCAATAGGTATGGGAAGGGAAGGCTGGCGAAGCTTATAGGTGACAGTGTAGTGGGTGGTCTTGGAATCCATCATGGAAAAATTCCCGTAGTAGTTTGTGTTAGTGCTGCACCTTCTTTAGATTAAAGTCACATGATAGAGAGACTTCCTTTAAGAAGGTATACCTAAGTAAGGGCTCACCTCCAGAGGATGTGAAGTTTCTGAGTACAGAAGGAATTAGGATATTTCATCAAAATATAAGAGGTATTAGAGACAAAGTTAGTGAAATTGTTATAGATGTTGACTCTGAAATTACTGATATGATGGAACACCACTTAAGTAGTTTGACAATTTGGAGGCTTACTTTTTCAGGATTAACATTAGGTGGTTGTTTCTGAAGGAGTTCCTTGCGTGGTGAGGGAGTGGATATGTATATAAAAAATAGTATTCCATTTCAGTCTATAGACATATCACAGCACTGCACTGAACAGATATTCGAATGTTGTGCAGGGGCAGTTGATTTTAGTGAAACTAAACTTCTAATGGGTTTTGTTTATAGTTCCCCTAACTCTGAGTTCAGAGCATTTCTGCTCAAGCTAGAGAGGGTGTTTGATTCAATATACATTTTGATTCAATATACATTTTGTATGTGGTGGAATAAGAAAAAAAGGTGTTGATAGAGGTCCTAAATTCTTATGATCTAATGCAAACTGTGTGTGTATTTTTTTATATATATATTTTTCCCCCCACCAGTAGCACCACTATAGACAATATTTTTCTTCATTCTCAATTACTAGGTGGGAATTCTGTTAGTAAAAGGGTGAATTGCCTTTCAGACCATGATGCACAAATTTCAACACTAAAAGGCTTTTGTACTCAATCAAATGTCAAATGTAATTACAAACTATGTAGGAAACTTAATCCAACAGCATTAGAAAGTTTTTCTATACCTTGTTTAGGAACAAGACTGGCAGGATATTTATAACGCCGATAACATAGATGGTAAATGAACTGTTTTCCTTAACATATTTCTCTTGCTCTTTGAGAGGTGCTTTACATTAGAACATTCTAAACAGGGTACTAGCAGTAATAGGCAGTCTGGGTGGCTTACTATTGGGATAAGGATATCATGCAGAACAAAGTGGGAATAATATCAAAATGTTTGAAGTAGTGACAATCAAGCTGCAGTAACCCTTTATAATCAAAATTGTAATTTGCTTCAAAATGTTATTAGGAAAGCAAAATAGTTTGTGGTATGCAAATAGAATAGCTAATTTGCAGGCTAAAACTAAAACCATGTGGTCAGTTGTGAAGCAAGTGTCTGGTCAGCAGCACAGGGTCAGCAATATAAAGTTAGATCGTAGTAAAAATATTTGCTGGTGAACTAATTGAAAATGTAGTTTCTACAGGGAATCATATAACTTTCTTGGCAAATGCCTTTGCCAGATTGATGTCAGAAATATTCATTTTTGATACAGACAAAGGGGAGATTAAGTCAATAATTAAATAACTGAAGACTAAGGACTCTCATGGTTATAATGGAGAGCCTACCAGAATATTAAAGTACAGTGCTGCACATGTTAGCCCTGTTTTTAGCCATATTTGTAATTTTTCCTTTAGGGGGTCAGTTTCCTGAATGATTAAAGTACTCAGTTTTAAAGCTGCTATATAATAAGAGAGAAAGGGATAATGTGGACAATTTTAGACCTATTTCTATGCCATCAGTGTTTGCTAAAGTTATAGAAAAGGCTGTATCAGTAAGGATAATTGGCAATTTTATAGCACATGATTTGCTATAAAATGTACATTTCTGCTTTAGAAGTCAATAAAGAACTGAAAAAGCAGACATATGTATACAGGTATACACTCGCACACACACATCCATCCATACATATGTGTGTGTGTGTGTATGTGTGTGTGTGTGTGTGTGTGTGTGTGTGTGTTTGTTTGTTATTGTTTCTATGAACGTACCAATGCTTTCATTTGGTAAGTTACTGAATCATATATATATATTGTCATTTCTTGTTAACAGTATTAGCTTATTCCCAAGAATAAGCAGCTTTCACTCACTTAATAGTCAGCAGAAATCAAACCTGTGTTTGGATCGTACTTCATTAACTCTTGTGCAGAAAGGTGTGCAATATACTGCTGCATCCATTTTCAATAAGCTACCACTCAAATTCAAAAATCTAAACAGTAATTCATGTTCTTTCAGATCACAAGTTAAGAGTTTCCTCATGGGTCACTCCTTCTATTCTGTCAAGCTTCTCCTAGAAAAATTAAGCTGACTCTTGTTGTATTGTTGATTGTGTCCACTGAAACTTATTGATTGATTTCTTTTTGGGTTCATAAACATTTTATTTTTGTCTGTTATTACTTTTATGTTTTAATTTCTTGTACTGGCACATTCCATGACCTTGGAGATTTTCTTCTCAATTTGGTCCTATGGAACTTGATGTATAAATAAATAAATAATACGTCAGATAGTTCTGACAACGAAATATCTTAATTTTACGATTTTCATGCAGACCTGACTGTGGGGACAGGACCATTGGATTTTTCTGAGATTGCTGAGAAGATATTAATTTTGCAGTGTATTTCATATAATGAGAGAGAATTAGTTCTGAATTATTATTTAAGAAAGAGATTCTACAGTAAAAAGGTGTAAAAATAGCTAACCTTGCCATGAATATTATTTACCAAATTTGTTACAAGAGAAACGGTTAATGATGAATGAAAGTAAAAAGGGCGGCGGGGGACTTGCAAACAATACACAGTAGCAGAAATCAATATAAGTATATAAAGCTCAAGATTTATTATTTTTTTACACAGTAGCTTGTGATTATGTTAACAAAAATGTCAATAACTGAAGACTGAGTAAATTTGTTGACAGTAATGAGAGCTAACGTGAAAGATTTAAGTTCTCAAATGGTAGAATTACAATCTACATTTGTGTCTACAATAAAACCCACCAGTGACTCTTTGAAATCTGTACTACAAGGTACATTAGAAACAAGAATAAAAATCAACAGAGACCTTTCAAAGCCTGAAATACGAAAAAGGTAGTGTATAAATAAGTAAAACACCAACATAAGCAAATATTTCTGGAATTCGTGGCCATTCTACATTAGATTAGATTAGATTAGATTAGTACTTGTCCAATAGGTCACAAAAACAACACTTCATAATGATGTGTAATGTGTCAGTTGTTAATAAATGATGTCTATACAAGGTATTACATTACACAAAATATTACATGACACTCAATATTTTTAATTTTTAGTGGGGTTGGGGAAATTGCCCACTTACCATATGCAAAAATGTGGCTAATGAGTAGAAAGAGATGCCATTCATAAATTCTTTTAATTTCCTTTTAAATGCTACATGGCTATCTGTCAGACGTTTGATGTTATTATTCAAGTGACCAAACTGACATTTTATTAAAACTTTATTTTTACAAAGGTGTGAAGCTTCTGTACAATACATTACTTTTTCATGAATTTTTGATAAGGCAGTCAGGAGAGAGATTGGGCGGTAGTTGTTGACATCAGACGTATCCCCTCTTTTACGCAGTAGTTTAACAATGGCATACTTCAGTCTATCTGGGAAAATACCCTGCTTCAAAGAGATATTACAAATGTTGGTGAGAATCCCACTTATCTCTTGGGAACAAGCTTTTATTATCCTGCTGGAAATGCCATCAATCCTTTGTTAGCTTTTATTCTTGAGAGAGTTTACTATCTTCCTAATTTCAGGACAGGTGGGTGGAATTTCAGTTGTATCAGATTGTGTGAGTAAGGCCTCTTCCCTTAACTGCCTTGCTTCTTCTAATGAAAATTAAGACCCTATTTCCTCTATAACATTTAAAAAATGATTATTCAAAATGTTTTTGACTTCCAACTTGTTGTTTGTCAAGTTTCCTTCATTTTGATGGTAATGCCATCATCCTGTACTCTTGGTTGCCCTGCCTCCCTTGTAATAATATTCCAAATTGTTTTGATTTTTTTTTATCAGAAGTATTAATCTCAGACATGATGCACTTGCTTCTGGACTGTTTAATAACCTTTCTTAATGTAGCAGAGTAGTTTTTATAGTATTTGGCTGTTTCTGGGCCATTACTCTTTCTTGTTGTTAGATACAGTTCCCTTTTGTGATTAGGAGATATATTTATTCCTTTAGTAAGCCAAGGTTTTTTGCACAGTTTCCTATAATTAGATTTAACTACTTTCTTGGGGAAACAGTTTTCAAACTGTCTTACAAGTGTATCATGAAATAAGTTATATTTTAAATTAGCATCAGATTTCTTGTACACCTCATCCCAATCTAACTGCTGAAGATTTTCCCTGAAATTTCTAATTGTTGAGTTATAAATTGAATGCACAACTTTGGAGGGTAGTTTTGAAAAACTGAATGGAGCTATGTCATATACTGTAACTAGCTGTGCACCATGATTAGAAAGGCCATTCTCAACAGGACAAGAAGTTATGTTTTTAAACTTATCTTTGTCTATAAAAGTGTTATCTATCAATGTGCTGCCGTCCTTTACTACCCGAGTAGGAAAATCAATGACAAATGTCAAATTGAAAGAACCGAGCAAGACTTCCATGTCATTCTTCCCATTACACTCTCTCAGTGTATCAACACTGAAGTTCTCACAAATAATAATTTGCTTTCTCCTATCTGACAGATAGCACAACAAGGAATCCAAGTTTTCCAGGACGAAATGAAAGTTTCCTGAAGGGGACCTATATACTGCTACAATTATAAAAGAGCTCTCCTTCGGTTTAAGTTGACAGGCACACGTGTGTGTGTGTGTGTGTGTGTGTGTGTGTGTGTGTGTGTGTGTAGCGAGCGCACACGCGATAACGTCAATGTGATCAATATGTTGAGTGGGAACATTTATTCAAAATTTAATTATTTTACATATATACTGTACTATTCTGGAAATCCTTTTTTATCACTGACTATTCAGGACAATGACTATTTATAATATTCCATTTGCTTCTTTCACTGGTAACTGGCAGATATTTCAGCATTTCACATTATTTGGTCATGAAAATTACATTCCAACATTATGTTGAAAAATATATAATTATTTTATTCCTATAAGTTTTTCTTATATTCTGAATATTGTTTTCTTGGTAAATGTTAACTTAGGATCGTACTGATATGTATTGCTGGTGCTCAGCAACAAGAAGTTGTTATGTTTTTCTTCAGTTTTTCAAGGTACATTCTTTGGGCATTTCTGGAGATGTATCAGTCATGTTGTGTCAAATCTGGAACTTGATTTTGTGTCTCTTGGACTGATCACTGTCAACACTGTGTGACATGAATGTCCGTTATTTATTTTACAATTCTACAACTCTAAAAATCAATGCATTCTCATCATTTATGAAGTCAGTCTCTATTTAAAAGTGACTCCCATTAGCAATTTCCCAAAGTTTCAGATTTGAAGTTAATTGTTGATTATGTAGGAGAACTAGATTTGGCAATGAAGTATGATGTCATTGAAATTCAACAAACCTGGGCCTCCTAAGGAATCATTCTCCAAAATATATTTCAATGATGAGTTGAGAGACAGATTCTTCAAATAATTAAGAAGGGGAATCAGCACTATTTATCGGTAAGTCAACAATCATTATTGAAACTGCTATTCTGCAGTCCTGCTTCCATAACATATTTTTATACATTTACATGACTGATAATTCTGACAAATAATATATGATGCAGCATGACTGGTGATATGTTGACAGGTCCAGTTGTTCTAGAAGAGTGAATGACAGGACATAATTACTTGCATTTTTTCGGAAAACTCAGCCATTCAACACTGTAAGCACATTCCTTTCATCATGTAGACTGATACATAAGATGGAGTTCCTCCACGTTTTTCCACATGTGTGAGGAACATCATAACCACATTTGCTCTAATCACTAGACTGGTCATGGTAGTACAATTAACTGGCCACCAAGTTAGCCAGACCTTATGCCATTCTAATTTTGGTTATGGGCTTGGATGAGGTCTTAGGTTTATAAATGGAAAGTGTACAAATGTGAGATGAACTACTATGCCACGTCATGGATGTTGTTGCCCTAATTATGAAACATGCAGAGGCACTCAGACTGCAGTGTAACTGACAGTGGGATATTAGGAAATTATTGTGAACTGTACAACAGCTGTAATGTGACGTGTATGGTAATGCTTAAATGTAAATATTTTAAAAATACGTGTATTTCAATTGATACTTTGTAAAGTGCATGTTTTAAACATGTATTTGTTTAAAATCTGACAATGTGCTCAATAATACATAAAAGAACTAACCATGTTCATTAGACATGGTCCTCAGAAACCATTCTGAATAGGGCATATGTCCATATGAAGTTTTTTGCTTCAAGTGATCATTCCTGCCATATCCCAGAGTAAAAACCATTTCTCCTGGGATTCTGTGTAGTGACTGAACAGGCGATTTCTTGTGTTGCAATGTAAGCACTTGGAATTTTTAATATCAATCGATATTTCACTAAAAAATGAATAAAAACCTGTTTTGCCCCTTAAAAGTGGTTGAAACTTGGTAGCTGAATGCATGGTGGCTTAAGCAGGCTGAGAACAGTGTAAGTATGTACAGTGAAGTAAAACCAGGGGCAAATTTCAACACAGTTACTGCTGGTATAAACAATGAATGCTCCAAACTCACAAAAAAGGCATGTATAATGCTGATCGGAGGTGCAAACGTTGTAAACAAAAACAATGCCAACAGGTTCATTCAGAAAGTGAACTTAGTATCACAATACTTACACTTCACTAATGTTACTGTAGCCACTCTACCACTCAGGTATGACCTGTCTGGTCATGTGTCAATACACAAATTAGGCAAACTAATGATAAACTGAGATATTTTTGAGCTAAATTTACAAACATAAAATTATTAGATATTAGTGGCCATGAAAGGAACAGTTTCACTACAGATTGTATGCACCTGAATCAGCCTGGCGAAAGGGAACTTATCACAGATATAAACAGGGCTAAAGAAGAAATATTTCTCAAAAAAAGAACATCATTATTATGCCTATAACTGCGCTGGGTGCTCCTTCACAGGGAAACTGCTAAAATGGACCAAATCTTACAGGATTTGGTTCAAAAATAACGACAAGCTTCCTGAAAAGGAAATTAAAACACACAAAAGTAAAATATACGAACTTTATGGCTCAGAGAGGGAACAAAATAGATGTAAGGTAGGCCCACTTACCATCATGCAAGTCAACATTTGCAGCATTAGGAACAAGCTAGTAGAGTTAGAACATTTTTGAAAAATAAAAAAAAAAATGTGATGTACTGTGTGTTTCAGAACATTGGCTAACAGAATATCAAGTAGATTTGTTCATACCTAATGAGTACATTCTGGCAGCTGTAATGTGTACAAACAACAGAGAAAATAGAGGGGGCTGCAATATTTGTCAGACAATGTATACAATTCTCTAAAATATATGTAAGTTCATGGTCCTCATAATTAAATAGCAAATTTAGTTGTGTAAGAGTGATACACCAAAATATTGTAATTGTTAGCTTGTATAGATCACCGAACGGTGGTGTTAACTTATTTTTAGAAAAGTTTTAGCAAATGAAAGAAAAATCTTAAAACTCAAAACAAATGTAGCAATATGTAGTGATTTTAACATTGACTTACTACACACACATGAACTCAGCACAAAAACATTCTTAAACCCACTCAGATCACTAAATCCATGTTATACTAACAATAGCCGAAAATGTGTATGTGCCTGTTTGGACAATATTATAGTTAATTTTTCAAGAAACCTATATAGTGTAGGCATTGCAGATGAATGTTTTGCAGATAATGATCCTCTAGTCCCAACACACCAGTATACACAGCCAGATAAGAATTATAAGGTGGCAAATAAGAAACCAAGAGGAATAAATCAAATTATTCACAGACTCCCTCAGAAAGGTAAACTGGGGCTTTGTTTATGAATATGACACAGATCAATCAACTATTGAAACTCTATATAATAATTTCATTAAGACATATGCTGGCTTATGGTACTCTTGTTCACCAATGAAAAGAAACAGTACTAAACCAAATAGAAAATGAAAAAAGCTTAAATGGTACACTGATGACCTTGTTAGTATCCGGAAAAAATTCCTTTCACTGTACAAAACATTTAAAAACAATGGCAAATGTGCAACAGAACAAAATGATACTTAATATAAAGACTACCTGACATATAAAAAACATTACAATGCCAACCTTAACCTTTGCAAAAAAACTGCCTATGAAAATTACGTAGAAGGAGCCCCAAACAAATGCAAGGAGGCTTAGGATATTATAAAACAAGAACATACCTCTACCCAAACACAGGATGTTCTACTTGAGCCAGAAGAGCTCAATAAATATTTTACAACCACAGTAAATAAATTAAAATAAAAAATTAAACAGTCATACATACTAGCAATTTATCTACTCCCTGATCAGCTACCTAAAAGCCATGAATTTCACTGGGACCCTGTCACACCCACAGATATAATTAATATTGTTAGAAAATTATCAAACTCGGAAAGTATGGCCTACTACTAGCTATCTAACTACACAATAAATAGGACAACACACTTCATTTGCTGTCCACTTGCTTTTATTATGAATAAAAGACTAGAAGTTGGAGTTGTCCCTGATCAGCTCAAAATTTCCAAAGTTATACCTATATACAAAAAGGGGGAAAAACACCTCCCTGAAAACTATAGACCACAAATAGTTAACTAACTGTTTTGAAAATTATGACCTTCTCCATAATAGACAGCATGGTTTTTGACAAGGGAAAATACCACCTCTGCAGTCCTTGAAATAGTTAATCAGATATTAACAGCATCTGAAAATAAACAAACAGTCTCACTTGAACTTTATGATCCAAGCTGGGCATTTGATTCCCCTTTTGATATCCAGCTAAGGAAACTTAAGTATTATGGCATAAATAATTGAGAGTTAGAAATAATCAACTCTTATCTACATAACAGGAGACAATTTGTGTCAATTCAAAACAAACACTCTTCAATGAATAATGCCACAACTTCTGTACCTCAGGGCTCTGTTGTTAGAACTTTCTCCTTCATTGTTGCAATTAATGATTTGCCATCTTATATTGGGCCTGAGTCAGTTATCTCCTATGCAGATGGTACAACTTTAACCAGCAGAGGTCGAGATTTCTCACAGCTAACCCAGAATTCACAGGGCACTCTCATCTTAACACCAAACTTGTTCTTGGCTAACAAACTTCTATGTAATCCAGAGAAAACTGAGCATTTGCAGTTGGGAATGGCTAACAAGGTAGAACCAAAATTCGAAAAACTGCTTGGAATACACATTGATTTCAAACTTAACTGGCAACCTCTTATCAACCAAGTCTGCAAAAAGTTATCAAGGGTGTCCTATCTAAGCTGGAAAATATCTGATCTAGTGAGTAACAAATATCTCAGAGCAGCTTACTTTGGACTTTTTCAGTCTCATATATATTATGGGCCACTCATATCATGTCAGTGATGTACCACTGATGCAGAAAATGGTGCTATGAATAATGTGCAAGGTTGTTCCACAGGAACACTGCTGTCCCTTATTCATCTTAATGGAAATAATGACAGTGATAAATCTTTATGTATATATATGCATCACTGATATATGCTAAAAAGAACAGAACCAAATTTAATGCCAGAGAGAACATACAATTTCATGGCACGAAAAACAAATAGAATATTGACATTCCTAGACACAGACTGACAAAAACAGGCTACTTTCCCAAAGTGAACTGTTTGAAATTATTTAACAAATTTACACATACTGCAGTCAGTACTCTTTTCAAAAATTGTAAAAGTAAACTGCACAAATGGTTATTTGACAATCCATACTACACTCTTAAGGACTTCTTGGATACTTGTAACATAGAAATTGAGTTTTAAGTCTATGATTGCAATACTGTACAACTGATTACTATATCATAAATAATTTGTACTTGTAATGTAAACACTAACTAATATAGTAACTTTGTATGTAGGTAGACATCATTATAAAGCCTGTTTCACTGCATGTGGTCAACAACAATTAAGGAATCTGAATCGGAATCTTAACTGGCAGGGAACAGAAGCATGTGAAACATTGGGAAGGCATCAGTCATTATCAGAACAAATTCGTGCAAACCTGTCCCATCTCCTGCATGACAGCTGACCACACACAGCTGCGACTCTTGCAATGTTGGAACATGCAGACACTCTCATAAGAGGTGATCAATGGATCATAATCAGACACTCTGCTACTACTCTGTTGGTAGTGCTGACACACTCATCCACCAGTTGAGGTACTCAAGGGTGTCAGCTCTGTAGGTTCCTTGCTGTCTAACACAAAACCTTAAAGAGCAATGAATTTGGCCCAGTGAAAGATGCACTCCACAGGAAGCAGTACTAGGATGATTGGGAGGATATTGATGCAGCAGCACATTGTTCTTGTCATCATCCATTAGAGTTGTGCCATGTGCACCATGGTCCTAGTAATGTGGTGTAAGGCCAGTGTGCTGCCTGAGGTGATCAAAGTCATGGGGTAGCGATAAGCATATATACAGATGGTGGTAATATTGTGTACATAAGGTATAAAACAGAATCACATTGGTGGAGCTGTCACTGTACTCAAGTGATCCATGTGAAATGGTCTACGACATGACTATGGCCATTCAATGGGAATTAACAGACTTTGAACAGGAAATGGTCATTGGAGCGAGGCACATGGGATATTATATTTAGGAAATAATCAGGGAATTCAATATTCTGAGATTAACAGTGTCGAGAATGTGCAGCAAACAACGAATTTCATTTATTACCTCTCACCACAGACAGCGCAATGGCTGATGGCCTCCACTTAATGACTGAAAATAGCAGCATTTATATAAAGTTGTCAGTACCTCCAGACAAGCAACTGTATGAATCAATGTGGAACACGCAACACATGGATCCCATAAGACAGTGCAGCAAAATGTGATGTTAAAGGGTTATGTCAGCAGATGACCAATGGAAATGCATTTGCTAATAGCACGACATCACCTGCAGTGCCTCTCTTGGGCTCATAAACATATCACTTGGATCCTAGATGACTGGGAAACAGTGACCTGGTCAAATGAGTCATGACTGGTAAGAGCTGATGGTCTGAACATGACACAGACCCCACGAAGTCACATACCCAAGTCGTCAACAAGACACTATACAAGTTGGTGGTTGCCCCATAATGGTGTAGGCTGTGTTTACAGGGAATGGACTGGATACTCTGGTCCAACTGAACTGATCATTGACTAGAAATGCTTATGTTTGGATACTTGGGGACCATTTTTAGACATTCATGGACTTCAACTTCCCAAACAACGATGGAATTTTCACTGACCCACAACTGTTCATTATTGTTTTGAACATTCTGGACAGTTCAAGTGAATTATTTTGCCACCCAGATCACCTGACAGGAATCATATAAAATACTTATGGGACATAGTCAAGAGGTCAGTTTGCACACAAAACGTTGCACTGGCAACACTTTCACAATTATAGATGACTACAGAGGCAGCATGACTTAGTATTTCTGTAGGGATCTTCCAACAAGTTTTTGAGTCCACGCTACACTGGGCAAAGGAGATCCAGCATGTTATTAGGAGTATCCCACGACTTTTCTCACCTCAGCATATGTTGAAAAATAGTAGTTTGTGGCAAAAAGAGTGGAGTACAATATTGTGTATTGGAATTCTGAATAAAACCAACCAGCTTTAAGAAAAAAATGTATTGTATTACTTATTGAATGCACGTTGTATAATTCTCATTGGCTATGGTATCCCATACAAGTCACTGATACAAATTTAAATCACTTGTCAACAGGAGCTTCCATCAACAAATGGTTATCAATACTATAGAAAGGCACAGGTAATATGCATAATATGATGGGAGATAGCCTCTAAAATGTGTTCCTTATAAGCTCTGATTCATTACAAAATATATGTTTGTAAATGGTGCATTGTTTACAGAGAACTTTTATATCAATTATTTCAGTCTGTATTTACAAAACAGGGAAACAGAAAACAAAATTCTCAGCTATCATGCTGACCTCTAATGTTCAATAGTTGCCAAGATGGCTGATTAGATGGTCAGGCAAGGAAGAGAATGTATGCTTTGGCATATAGGAAACTGTCATCTCAAATCATTGTAGATTGTGTTATGTCAAAAGTTTCAATTGTGGATAGTTCTTGAACTGTTATTAACCTGTCTGGTAAAGATTCAACTGAAATCGAAACTTCTCTTCTAGCAAAAGGAAGCAATTTTAGTGTGATTCCCTTTAAAGTACCCACAGAGGATATTATAACAAATATTGAGTCAGGGATCTGACAGATGAGCATAATGCCACAGTGCTGATGACGAGCAATGACTACCATGAAAGGATCGACAATATTTTGGATCCCACCATTTATGACAAACTTCAGAAGGATCCTACTAACAAGTTTTTAAATATCACCAATCAATTGGTTAAATCATCTTCATTCTGCCCTTACAATATGAAGTTCCTCTGCAAAATGGAAGCCAAACCACCTAGGCTCTATGGATTACCCAAGGGGCACAAACCAAAGATTCCTTTCAGGCCTATTGTGAGTGCTATAGGGTCTCCCACCCACTAATTAGCTAGATGCCTTGCCTCACTGCTGTAACTTTATTTTGTGGAACTGACAGTCATATTAAGAATTTATATCATTTCATTGACAAATTAAAAGAAATGCACATGGACCAAGGTGATATCCTTATTAGTTTTGATGTGTCATAATTTACCTCAATTGCAGTGAATGAAGATATCTCATGTATAGTGGTTATTTTTCCAGCAGATATTGCAGAATTATTCAGACACTGCATCACCATGCTATATATTCAATACATGATCTTTATGAATAGATTGACAGGGTGGCTATGGTCAGTTCTCTTAGTGTGGCTATGACCAATTTGAATATGGAGAACTTTGAACAACAGGACTTTCAGACTGCCAGTAAAAGACCCACCGGGTGTTATCATTATGTCAGTGATACTTTTTTAGTATGGACACACTGTGCAGAAATAGATGCCTTAGTGATACATCTCAGCAGTATCAATCTGAAAATACAATTTGTGTATGGAGACTGAGAATAATGGCCAACTGAATTTCTTGAATGTGTTTGTTATCAAGCCAGGGGCAGGATGATAGGCCATAGGGTATACAGGAAAGCCATGCAGACTAACCATTACCTGCATAAAGATTTTAACTGCCAACCCAGACGATACAAGAGGTAGACAGGGCACACAAAATTTGTGAACTGACTGACTTAAAAGACAAGTTTGAAGATCTACTGTCACCATTCAAGAAGAATGTTTATTCTAACCAGGAGATAGATCAAGGACTGCAGTCTGGGGAGAGAATCGGAAAAGATGAGGTACGATGGCTGCCCAAAGGGAAAATTTTCCTTCCATTCATCAGTACCATTACACAGTACACTGGGAAAGTGTGGAGGAAATATGGTGTGGAAACTACGTTCAGATCTACCTGGAATATAAAAGAATGTTTGAGATCAGCAAAAGATATAAACATCCTTTGGCTTTATTGGGTGTATATAAAATTCCTTTTAGTTGTGGATTGGTTTATACTGGTACCACAAAAAGAAGTGTTAACACCCATGTGGTTGAATACAAGAGGAATTGCCACCTGGGACATACAGATAAATCATACATTTTGGAACATTTTTATCAAGAACGTGATCATGGAATAAAAGTCACTGATAGAAGCATTATATCAAAAACCTTGTTATTATCATGCACGTATTTATAAAGAGGATACTAAGATTTATAAGTACCATAATAATTTTAACAGAAAGAGGAACATGATAAATTATATAAAATCTGCATGTCAACATTGCAATATAAGAATGACAATTTATTACTTTCATTTGAGAATGTTGGCATCACCAGAGATATTCTCGCAGTCAATGTCTTGTAATGGACTGTGATGCCCTCTACACTGCTCGTATATTTGCCACATTGGCTCTGAAGATGTCTCCCACATTCAGAGATGAAACATTAGGAAAAAGTTTTGTATGTCAACCACAGCCTATCAGCCTGGAAATTTTAAATGAGTTGAGTACCAGCTGTGAAAGCTGATATTGCGTGATTAAGTTATATTGAGTTTGTCATGGAATACAAATGAGGTGAACTAATCTACATCTGCACCTCCATCCACATCAACATGTACATTGATAATCTGCAAATCACATTTAAATTCCTGGCAGGGGTTTCATTGAACCACTTTCACAATTCTCTATTATGTCAATCTCTTATAGCGTGTGGAAAGAATAAACACCTGTATCTTTTTCGTACGAGCTCATATTTCCCTTATTTTACCGTGATGATTGTTCCTCCCTATGTAGGTTGGTGTCAACAAAATATTTTTGCATTCAGAGGAGAAAGTTGGTGACTGGAATTTCATGAGAAGATTCCACCACAATGAAAAACGCCTTTCTTTTAATGATTTCCAGCCCAAATCCTGTATCATTTATGTGACACTCTCTCCCATATTTCACACTAATACAAAATATGCTGCCTTTCTTTTAACTTTTTCAATGTGAGTCCTATCTAGTAAGGATCTCACACTGCGTAGCAGTATTCTAAAAGAGGACAGACAAGTGTAGTGTACACAGTCTCCCTAGTAGGTCTGTTACATTTTATAAGTGTGCTGCCAATAAAACACAGTCCTTGGTTAGCCATCCCCACAACATTTTCTATGTCTTCCTTCCAATTTAAGTTGTTTGTAATTGTAATACCTAGGTATTTAGTTGAATTTACGGCTTTTACATTAGACTGATTTATCATGTAACCAAAGTTTAATGAGTTCCTTTTAGCACTCATGTTAATGACCCCACACTTTTCATTCTTTATAGTCAACTGCCAGTATTGACACCATTCAGATATTGTTTCAAATCGTTTTGCAGTTTGTTTTGAACTTCTGATGACTTTATTAGTCAATAAAAGACATCATCATCTGAAAACAACCAAAGACAGCTGCTCAGATTGTCTCCCAAATCGTTTCTATAGATAAGGAACAGCAAAGGGCCTCTAACACTGCCTTGGGGAACACCAGAAATCACTTCTGTTTTACTCTATGACTTTCCGTCAGTTACTACGAGCTGTGACCTCTCTGACAGGAAATCCCAATCCAGTCGCATAACTGAGACGATATTCAATAAGAACGCAATTTCCCTTTGAGCCGCTTGTGTGGTACAGTGTCAAAAGCCTTCCGAAAATCCAGAAATATGGAGACTTTTGTATCCCCACCCAGAGATGGAATAGGTTCAAATGGCACAGGAAGTGTTAAGGTAAAGATACTCAGCATTGCTGTCCAATGTGCTAACAAGAATAACAACACCAATGAGATGTTGCTCACTGCGTGGATAAAATACGTCCACGTACCAATGAGCATGCAGTTTGGTTTGCTTGTATGAAACTGTTAGTGGAGCTCTTTATGACCCAGTTGTAGTCTTTGAATTTGCTTTGCTTACATTTTAGCAGATTGTACTAGATAAGTTTTGATCAAAACAAAAGGTCTTATTAGGCTCATAGCTTGGATATTGAAGTTACTCGCTCCTTCCACTCGGTGTCATCAATGATGTATATCCACAGGTGGCTTCGCTGCACCAGATGGTGACTTTTTCCACAAACCATACTCTTTGTCTATCCAGCAGGATACCGAACATGGCTTCGAAAGAGAGGGGGAGGGAGAGAGAGAGAGAGAGAGAGAGAGAGAGAGAGAGAGAGAGAGAGAGAGAGAGAGAGAGACTTAAGCATGAAATGTAAGGATCCTCCTTATAGCCCTAGTAACAGGTGTGTACAGGTTGGGTAACATAGAAGATTTAAGAGCATTTGATTGTGGCCAGATGGTCAAGATTACATCTTAAGTGAACCAGTTGTTGGACGTCAACAGATTTAATTGTCTATAGTGTACTTTGTATACCCTGTCATGATGAAACTAGTCTCACCAGTTCAATATGTTTCAGACAGTGGTTTGTAGAAAATGCAATTAACAGTTGGATAGCATTCATTATAAGTGAGTAAATGGTCTGCAACTGAGCATATCACTTATTAATTTAATGCTGGTTACGAATAACATTTATGTGTCATATTGTTGTCGAGCATATATACCTTCTTAAATCATTTATTCTCTATATGATACTGATCCATGTTATTCATGGGATTACTTCTCAACTCACAAGACAGATTACCACTGACCATCTTCACTGAAAAATCAACCATGGCAGAAAATAGCCTGCATTGTGGCAAAATAGGAAGTTTATACAATAGCATCTACCAATATCTAGATCATTCGATATTAAACTCACATGCCAAAATACTAGTCACCAGTTAAAAGATCACACTGGCTACTTTGTAGCACAGTGCATGGTACCATGCAGTCATATGACCTATATCACTGGTGTAGATCATGGCAGTTAACTGGTGTGTATGTGCCAATCGACTGCATGGAATCAGCACAATTACATGAGTTGATATGGAGATATGATAAAATATCAGAAAGGAGCTACAGCTCTTGAACATGCCAATGAGTACATCCTGCACAATTTGTTGGTGTATCAAAACCAACTGTTAGATTAGATTTGATTAGTTTTGCTGACAAAATTGAAATCGGTCTGTATTTGGATGATATTTCTTTATCCCCTTTCTTGAATAGAGGCTTAACATCTACATATGTCCCAGTTATAATAGACTGGTTACACAACTAACTTAGAATTGTACTAAACTCACAAGAACATGCCTTAATGAACTCTGTTGCTGTTTCATCGTAGCCACTAGAATGCTTTGTTTTTAAAGATTTTATTATAGAAGTTATTTCTTTTGGTGAAGTGAGTGACATATTTATGTACCAGAAGCTATTTGTAAATGCTAGTTTCATATATTCAAGGGCATTATTTACTGAGCCTGACAATCCCATTCTATCAGTAGCAGATATAAAGTACTTTTTAAATAGATTTGGCACACTATGCCCATCGGTTACTAATTTGTCATCTAACCTTAATGCTATTTTTTCCTGTTCCTTTCTGGTTCTACCAGTCTCCTCTTTCATTATATCCCTAATTGTTTTTATTTTGTTCTCTGAAGTTGCTATCTTCTTCTCGTAGTGCATTTGTTTACATGTCTCAATTAATTTTTTTAAATATTTTACAATGTTACTTGTATTTAGCTAAATCATCAGCATTGGAGATATTCTTGGTCAAAAGATACATTTTTCCTTTTTGTCTTACAGGAAATCTTTATTCTTGGTATAATCCATTGTTTTATTATAGACTTCTGTTTAATTGAGTAATTTTTAGAGGAAAACAGTTTTCGAACATGGTACTGGCATTGTTCATGAATGTGTTATATTTTCCATTCACTTCATGAGCGCTATAAACATATTTTCAGTTCATATCTTTAAGAAATTTTCTAAAACACTCAATTTTTGGTTGAGTGACTACTCTCCTGCACTCAGATTTCGTAGTCTTGATAATCTGCTTAGAATTTACATCTAAAACAAGGAACTGTCCGAGGTGTCTATAAGTAATGGTGTACCACTGGCGGCCATGTACCATGGTGTAAGAACACTGGTTGTAAAAATATCCTAATAGGGACTGAAGGCAAATGTTATGCCTAGTAAATAACAGTAGGTTTCAAAGCACACACAAATTACTATTGTCAATGAATATAGTTCCATCTAAACCAGTTTCCAAACCAATACTAGTAAAGGTTCTGTATGCAGCTGACATTCAAGACTTGGGTACATTCCAAAATGCCACTGCTCACAGCATCATGCAAAGCTGCTACTCTCCAACAGGCCATTTGTAGTGTGGTCCATTAAGTCACAATTTTGCATATTTTCAAATAATGCTATTTGCCAAATGCACCAAGAGCCTAATGGGTTCAGCACACAGCATGTGTGAGGGTGTAGATCAGACCAGAGCTGGTTACATGATGTTTTAGGTTTTCTTTCTGTACAACAACTTAGGACCACTCATTCACTAAACTGGGTTGTTTATTTCAACATTCTCAGTGACCAAGTGTTGTGATTTCTTCTACATCATCAAAATTTTGTAGACACTCCTATCTTCCACGATGACAACGGTAGTGTTCACACAGCTGCACACATACATTCATTATTGAACACACAGGCACTGTGTTGTGCTCAGATGGTCCAATAATGTCTGGGACTATTGGGACCAATGGGTGAAATACAGCAGTCAACATCCCAAATATTGCACACTACAAGACCGAATCATAAATGATTGGCTTCAGTTGGATACAGCACAACTGAGGAAACTTTATTTTGTCAAACTGAGGCATTTTCAAGTTTATATGTAGTGTTAAATCATATTAGTATGTTGTCTCCCATGGGTGACCAGTATTTTGTCCACTGTCATTACTAATTCCATTGCAGAAGAACTGAGGAGGTATGTGACTGTGACTTGCCAGGAAGTCATCATAGGATTAGCTGTCGAATGCATGGTAACCAGTTTACTAAGTTCCCATAAGAAGATTGTCATCTTTTGTTACTGTAGAATGAGCAATCACACATACATCGGGGTAGGGTATCACAGAACAACAATACACAACTAATATTTTCAAAATGCAATGACTATCAGCATGTTTGTATGTTCTATGATCACGTGTATAGCAAACATTACATGCATGCAGGAAGCTTGCACTCATTTCACCCATTACATGGATAAGATTTTCACATTTCAGAAATTGCTACCCAACTAGAAGTTTTCATAGGATAAATACCAGTCAGAATGTGTGTATGTTAATGCAGTTTACTGATGAGGCTACACAAAAATATGACGTAATCAATGACACTCAAAGAAACAGTATGTAACCTCAGGACAATATCAGAAGATACAGCAGGAAGAAAAACATGTTGGCTGAACAACTAAGAGAACAGTGTTTTGGCATTACAGAATTTAGCATGCTTCTTCAACATCTGTATCTATGCAGATACTCCCCTAGCCACTGTACAGTGCGTAGTGGAGGGCACCCTGTACTACTGCTTGTCATTTCCCCTCCTATTCCACTCGCAAATAGAGAGAGGAAAAAACAACTGTTTGTTCACCTCTGTATGAGCCCTATTTTCTTGTATCTTATCTTCATTGTCCTTATGCATGATGTATGTTGGTGGCAGTAGAGTCATTTGGCAGTCAGCTTCAAATACCAGTTATATAACGATTCTTAATAGTTTGCCTCGAAAAGGACCCCACTTTCCGTCGAGGGATTCCCATTTGAGATCATGAAGCATCTCCGCAACACTTACATGTTGTTCAAACCTACCAGTAGCAAATCTAGTCACCAGCCTCTGAACTGCTTCAATGCCTTTCTTCAATCCAACCTGATACAGACCTCAAAAACTCAAGCAGTGCTCAATAATAGGTTGCTCCAGCATCCTATATGTGGTCTCCTTTACAAGTGGACCAGTGTTTGCAAAAATTCTCCCAGTAAACTGAAGTCAACCATTTACCTTCCCTAACACAGTTTTCACATTCTCATTTCACCTCATATAGCTTTGCGACATTTTGCCCAGATACATAAAGGAATTGACTGTGTCAAGTAGGACAACAGTAATAATGTATCCGAACATTACAGGTTTATTATTTTCAAATTGGGAAGATGTTCAAGGATTCTGCAGCTAGCAGAATTTAGGGATATTGGTTTGTAATACTGAGGGTCTGTTATTTTACTTTTCTTATATACTGGAGTCATCTGCTCTTTTTTCCAGATGCTTGAGACTTTGTGCTGAATGAGAGATTCACAAGAAATGCAAACTAGGTAATGGGCCAATGCCATAGAGCACCCTTTGTAAAATCGAACTGGTATTCCACCCAGACCTGGTGATTTATTTGATTTCAAATCTTTCAGTTGTTTATCTATCCCAGGTATGCTTATTTCTATGTCATCCACATGGAAGTCTGCCTTATGGTCAAATGACGATATGTTTGTACAGTTCTGCTGTGTGAATGATTTCTTGAACATGAAATTTAAAACATCAGCTTTCATTTTGCTATCTTCAACTGCCACAGTAGACTGGTCAACAAGAGAGTGAATGGAGGCCTGAGACCCACTTAGCGACTTTACATATGACCAGAATTTTCTCAAGTCCTCTGCTGGTTCTTTTGCTAAGGTGTAACTGTGATAGCTTCTTGTGTCCCTCATGCATAGATCATTTCACAGATGCACGAATCTCTACTAACCTTCACTTGTCATCATTTGTGAATCTCCTTTTGAACTTAGAGTGCAGCAACCTCTCCTTTTTCAGCATTTGCTCAATTTAGTTATTCAAACATGGTTGGTTTTTTCCATCCTTTACCCACTTACTAGGCATGTAACTCTCCAGACTACGATTTACAATCACCTTGGACTTTCTCCATAATTCCTCTACATCCACCTTACTGGAACTAATTCACTGTCTAACTGAGATGTTAATAACTGCTTATCTGCTCTATCTAGCAGAAACACTCCCCTAGCCTTCTTGACTGATTTATTAACTTTCATAGTCATAGATGCTGTACTGACATCATGATAACTAATCCTTGTTTCTATACCACCGTTGTTAATAAGGTCCAGCATATTTGTAGCTACAAGGTCTAAGATATTTCCATTGTGTGTGGGTTGCTGACCTTGCTGTTCAAGACAATTTTCAGAAAAGTGTTGACAAAAATTTTCACATGACTGTGTCTGTACATCCTCCCCCCCCCCCCCCCTCCCCCCAAAGAATCCCTAGCATCCGAGTCTATACTCAGTATGTTCAGGTCGCCTCCAACTAGTATTGCATGAACCGGGTGTTTATTCACTATTGACTGTAGACTTTCTTTGAATGACTCTAGAACTGTCACAGCAGAAATGGGTGCCCTATAAAAACATCCAACAATTAACTTAGTTTCACCTACGCCTGCTATTCATGACCAGATGACTTCTGTTCAACATCAATATTTTGTCAACTGCAATGGACACTTCCCCTCCAATGGTCTCTAATCTGTCTTTCTGATATACAGTCCATGAGTTGCTAAATACCTCAGAGCTTTCCTCTTTGGGTTTCGGCTCTCGGTCCCAGGAATATTTTGAGTGATAGAACTTTCCTGGAGGGTAGTAAATTCAGGATCTTTATTACAAATATTTTGATGGTTTACTGATAAAATTCTGTCAGTGAAAGTGTTTTTATTTTGAACAACGTTTGACTTCCTTTGCTGTGAATCGACTGTCAAGTGTTCATTAGAGCAGCTCAAACTATGACCAGTGCACTCCAGAAGTACTTTGCTACCCAAGTAGCTGCTTCATTTGTGTAGTGTACCCTGGACCTATCAAGGAGAGTCCTGCAAACTGCACGTGATAGAGTAGGTCTGTAAATCTGTAGCTGAGATCATCACAGAGTTGACAAACCCTTTGGTTGAGAACCTCCATCTGGCTCCAAACCAAAGGACCCCAATCAACTCAGAGAATGATGATGCAAATTGAGACCTCGGCTGGCATCCTGTGTGCGAGGCCAGCAGTTTTCACAAAATCAGCCAGTTGCCTACACAAATTCAGAATCACCTCAGAACCAATGGGACAGACATCGGCAGTGCTGGCGTGAGCCACAACTTGCAGACAACTGCATCCTGCACACTCAGTAGCCACAGGCAAGGCCGCTCCACATCTTGGATGAGGCCTCTGGCAGACATGCCGAGTGCACATTGGCTTTATTTCCAGCTCTCATTGATATCTGCCTAAGAGGGTCCACGATGCGCCTAACATTGGAGCTCCCAATAACCAGTAAACCTCTTCCCGTACGTGCCTGCTCGGACCCTGCTGAATGAGTGGCCACCTGTCCACTCTTTGGGTGAATGGCCAAGGCGAGGCAGCCAGTCTCTACATTGGCCCCCTGCCTCAAGCAACATGAATGTGTTACCACCTGCCACTCACCCTGCTGTGAGGACTGATCCACAGCATTGGGTGCTCTTGGAGATACCTTGGAAGCAAAGCCTGTGGGAAAAGCAAGTGACACTTGAGATGTCCCACACTTCTCCACCACTGCTACACTCTCAGGCAGCAGTCTGAAGGTGACTGAGCATAATTAAAAGAGCATTCACCTCTTAATAAACTGCGAACAGCTCCTTCTGCACCTGTACACAGCATGCACATATCCTATCCATCCTAGCAAGACTAACTGAAGAAGTAAACTGTAAAAGCAGACAATCCTAGATGTGTGACTTGCTACCCCACTGATCTGCCACCAGTGGATGCTGATGCATTAATAAAGTATGTAGCTGGTTGTTCAGTGAGCAACTACAGTGTTAGAGACTAAATGAATTTATGCTTACAAAAACATGAGATTAAACACCTAAAACACAAAAACACACATGAACTTCAATAAATACACTACGTGGAAAAAACAGAAAAGGATACACACTTAATTTGCTGCTCTGTAGACATATCACCTGCAATGAGTTGGAGCCTGACTGGCATACTAAATGAACAGATGCATTATATCCCCCACTTTTCGTAATTCATAGATTTATTTAGGCAGTATCGTTATCAGGTAGTTGCAGGCAGTAAACAGTAAGTAAAAGATAGTAGAACATGGCCACAGTGTGGGATGTTCTCCATCCTTTCTATGTGACTATAGTGGACCACACAGTGTCATCCACAGTCTTCTATTATATCTAAGTTCTGGAACAGGTGTAGGCAAGATTGCAATGACTGGCTGGTGTCATCTGCAGCAGGCAGGCCTGGTGGTATGCACGCCAGTGTCAGCTTCCATTTTTCCAGTAAAACATATGATGCTGGCTGCACTGGGAAAATGGCTTCATCAGTGGCAAACTGAGTGATAAAATGTAATAGTTTTATCTTCTTTGTAAGGCACACCACAGCACAGTTCCTCATTAAACATAGGTGGCATTTTCCCACTTAGGCTGCATTTATTTAGACCTCTCCTTTGTCATAAAACTTCTTTTGGTTCTGAAAGCTATTATCAAGTGTTGAGCTCAAATAAGGCATTTTTTTTTCGTTTTACTCATTCAACATCCATGACATCATTTCACTTGGGATCTGTGGAAGGTGCATTAGTATATTTTTCATTGTAAAAAATTATTGTTCATTGTTGTTTTCTGACATATTTTATAACCTGGAGTATCTTCTCACTCTGTATCAAAAGGTACGTCTTATTTAATGTAAATGCCAGATAGTGGCTCAGAAAAGCTTCACAAGTTGAATAACAAAGAAGATGCCTAAATAAGTAGAGCCTAAGTGGAAAAAGGGTTCCTGCATTTAATATTATCAGATTTTCTGGTTTCAACCTGTCCTGTAGTATTATCATTTATCTAAGATGCCACCATGGGGTCTGCTTACTGGGAGGCAAAACCGCGTACAAGTTAATTTTAAAAATGACTATAGCTTGGGGTGTCAATGGACACAACATGTGATATCTAGCCAAACATATTGAGGGAGATCTGAATAGCAAATACTACAGGGGGAGATTTTAGAGTATGGGGTGGTTTATCTTTCAGGCCACACCACATGCCATGTTTTACTAGGACAATACACAACCACATTCAGCAAGGAATATGTAAACTAATTTTGAAGAATAAAGGCAACCACAGCTCCAAGACGGCATCAAGTGTAGTGATGTATAGCAACCAGATGAATAAGAGTTGCAGTTCTGCAGTGAAAAAAAAAGGAAATTGTGAAAGTTGTAAAAGTGGAGAAAAAGAACACATTTCAACTTTACAAAAATTTGGGGACATTGTAAGGTGTGATATTTTGCATCTAAAAAATAAAAATTCTGAGGTGAGGAAGCTGCACCATATACCAAACAACAAGTCAAGTTATGACAAAGCAAGCTGCAATACTTGTACTTACCTCTTGTTTTCCCAGCTGCCTCTTTTTTCATTTTTGAATTCATTGCCAGTAACATACATGAGTATAATACACTTTCATAAAAAAGGGAGATTGGCCCTCAGTTTCAAAGAATATAACACCACATCTAATTTTGTGTTTAGTTTTATTATGTAATTGGTTTTCTAATTAATTTTTAGTATGCCTAGTTAGTAACTTTTGTTATAGACTGAAATCAGTAATTGTTTCATAACTTAATTTCAAATTGTTGACTAATTGCACTAATTGTAAACATCTGGAGAAATAACTAATAGTATCTTAAAGAATCTATTTGTCTCTATTCGAAAGCATATTAGCAAAGCCAGCCCTTATTTAATTCCAAAGTAATTAACAGTTTTGTCAAAAGTGTTGTTTGCATATCAATATCAGTCAGTTTCATGATTTAAACAAATAATTTGGCCTAATTCTTGTAGTAGAAAAAACTGTTAAAAATAACCAATTTTTCCACGTATTCAGTTAACTGAATGAAACTTCCTGGCAGGTTAAAACTGTGTGCCCGACCGAGACTCGAACTCGGGACCTTTGCCTTTCACGGGCAAGTGCTCTACCAACTGAGCTACCGAAGCACGACTCACGCCCGGTACTCACAGCTTTAATTCTGCCAGTATCTGTCTCCTACCTTCCAAACTTTACAGAAGCTCTTCTGTGAACCTTGCAGAACTAGCACTCCTGAAAGAAAGGATATTGCGCGGAGACATGGCTTAGCCACAGCCTGGGGGATGTTTCCAGAATGAGATTTTCACTCTGCAGCGGAGTGTGTGCTGATATGAAACTTCCTGGCAGGTTACAACTGTGTGCCCGACTGAGACACGAACTCGGGACCTTTGCCTTTCGCGGGCATGTGCTCTACCAACTGAGCTACCGAAGCACGACTCACGCCCGGTACTCACAGCTATACTTCTGCCAGTATCCATCTCCTACCTTCCAAACTTTACAGAAGCTCTTCTGCGAACCTTGCAGAACTAGCACTCCTGAAAGAAAGGATATTGCGGAGACATGGCTTAGCCACAGCCTGGGGGTGTTTCCAGAATGAGATTTTCACTCTGCAGTGGAGTGTGCACAGATATGTAACTTCCTGGCAGGTTCAAACTGTGTGCCCGACCGAGACTCGAACTCGGGACCTTTGCCTTTCGCGGGCAAGTGCTCTACCAACTGAGCTACCGAAGCACGACTCACGCCCGGTACTCACAGCTTTACTTCTGCCAGTATCCGTCTCCTACCTTCCAAACTTTACAGAAGCTCTTCTGCGAACCTTGCAGAAACATTTGAATGTAAGATCAGTAACTTTTATTTTGACGTACTGCCTGTTGGCTTTTGTCTCGGAATCTTCAACTTGCTGAATGATTTTTCTGTCATTGTGCCAACACAAATCAAATAATCATCCCAGTTTGGTTGTGACAAATTGGATTCAATCCTGTGTCCACATATTGTACATGTTTCCCATAGCAATAATGAGGGTATTTTGGGCGTTAATACCACTGTTGTTCTCACCATGTAATCTAAATTCATCTTTTGCTGTGGCACATGAATCAAGGATAAATTTACTTTGAGGTTTTCTTCTTTCTTGTTAAAACTATTGTCTTGTTTGTACCTTTCTTCTTCTTCTTTTTGTGGCCTGAAACAATCTGTGTGGTAGCTCTTTTACAAAGCTAAAGCCTGGGAGTCAGTGAATTTTATTATGTGATCAGTCTCACACAGTGTGTATTCCACCATGACCAATTTCTCCAAACGTCCTCCTGCAATACAATTTGTGTCTGATGATCTTGGTATTAATGGGTCTTCTGATCATTCCAACAAACTTTACCGTAAGAAAAATTGTGTGCCATATATTCCTGACATTATGAGTGAATCCCTTTTTATCTTTAGCCAATGTGAGACACTCTCTGAACTGTCTGGTTGGCTTGCAAACAGTGTCTGCACAATATACATTCAATTCTGTCTATTATGCTGAGGATGTATTGCAGGAAGACCACATATGATGTTTCTACTTCCAATGTTTCACTTCACTGAGTGTTAGGTTTTGTGACACTGATATTAACTAGTAGAGTACTTTTTGTGCCTCAGTATGTTTTGTGCCTCAGTACGCAATTCAGGTGCTGCATTTTGTCTCCAAGGTACTGTGGTTAACAAGTTTGCCTTGAGAGTGTTTCAAGCATATTAATCATCTCTTTTCTGACTTATGTGATGACCTGAAAGTTTGTGCAAGTATCATTATTGAGTGGCTGTCATTGGGTACAAGATGACTTAGACAGAATTTCTAGTTTGTCTCATGAAAGGCAGCTTGCTCTAAATGCAGAAAAATAGAATTCAATGGGGATGAGTGGGAAAAACAGTGCTACAATTTTCATATAAGGTATCAGTAGTGTGCAGCCTGACACAGTCACATTGATTAAATATCTAGGTCTAACACTGCAAAGTGACATGAAATGGAATGAGAACATCAGGTTGGTAGCAGTAGTTAGTATGCTAGACTTCATTTTATTGTGGGAATTGTGGGAAAGTTTAGCTCATATTTAAAGGAGACTATGTATAGAATACTAGAGTAGCCTATTCTTGAGCACTGCTTGAGTTATTGGAATCCCTAACAGTCAGATTAAACATAGACATTGACACAATTCAAAGGCATGTCACTACATTCATTACTGGTAGGTTCAATCAGCATATATTTTGCATAAGGACCACAAAGATAAGATGAC
Organism: Schistocerca gregaria; assembly: GCF_023897955.1. Classification (NCBI taxonomy): domain Eukaryota; kingdom Metazoa; phylum Arthropoda; class Insecta; order Orthoptera; family Acrididae; genus Schistocerca; species Schistocerca gregaria. Next base: position 454,807,639 of record NC_064931.1, read on the forward strand.
AAAAACTATTGCTCACATGCAGGCTTACAGATAGTCACTTTTCCCTTACTCTACTTGCAAGTGGAACAGGAAAGGAAATGACTAGTAGCAGTATGTGGTACTCTACACCATGCAGTGCATGGTGGCCTGTGGAGTGTGTATGTAGAGGTAGATGCAATCCATGGGCAGTAGTTTCTGATACAGGCTGTGGTGCATATTCTCACCATACCTCCTAACCAGCACACATACAAAGCGTAACTGTTGGTCCTTTTATACTTCCATAGTACATTTAATGTTAGTTCGGAGATGGTCAAAATGTATTTGGAAATCAGTGGACTGTTTGTCAACATGGTTTCATGTGATTAAGGTATTGTTGATGTACCTGCACCCCACACCAGGTTTGAAAGGTGACAAGTCAGGAGCATGTCACTCATAGTGCTGCCTTCCAGCTTCCATTATCCTGCAGGATGTAATTAAGCTATTTCGTGTGTGCCTTACCATAACCAACTTTATGTCAAATGGAAATTTGTACAAACAGATGGAAGAAGTGAGCAAGAAGATCAGAGACTGTCTCAGAATGGCAAAGGCCAAAGGGGCCCCTGGCATTGTTGAGAATACACTACATTTCTCAATGGGGAAAAGAGGCACCTTGCCCATTTGTTCAGGAAAGTCTTAAAAAATTTACAAATATGTCAATAGCCTTAACAAGAAAGCAGAAACGTAAATAGATACTGGATTCCTATGCTGCAGGAAAAGACTGTTATATGTAACACAAGGAGGACTACAGTGGTAATGACCAGTGAAAGGCCCTTGACATTGGCATGTTAGGAACATATAAACTATGGTTGTGGGCTTGACTTCAGTCTGCCATCAACAATGGAGGATGAATGCCTCTGACAGTGCCAGCCACTCATGCTGGAAACATGTAAGAAAAAATTGTTAAATGAATATCAATTGAAGATCCTGAGCAAATGTCAACATCTACTACGTCAACAAGTGGTCAAAAAGCCACAACAGTATTTTAATTTTTATTTTCCCTTGTGTACTTGTGTCCCTGTTTTATCATTTATCAATTCAAAGCGTTTCTTCATTTTAGACCACTTTTCCTGAAAAATATGAAGTTGCTTAATGATGACTTTGACATGCCTTTTCCTGAATGTACTTTCTGTTCTCCCAGTGTAATGCACTGATTTAGCCTGTCTGATGAAATTCTTCAGCACTCTGCAGTATAGGGTGTAGTGAAATAATCTTTTTCACATTAGGATACAGCTTCTGTCATTGTCTAATGACATTACTTTTCCAAATGGACTGCTAATCAGTACTGCACATCTGTCTGCAATTTTAATGGGAAATAGCTTTCAAAGAAAGTGGTGAAAAGTTTGAAGAAGTGCAGTGTCTGTTATCTGAACCATCTGTATTGTAAACTACTTGCCAAGTTTGCCTTTGGCATTGGCTTTAAATGTTTTTATTTTAACTGGACTTATATCTCTTATTGTATTGTTTACTACATTGGGATTTGAATGCACCCTGATTCTTTTCAGAATTACTGTTTATGCATTGTGACCTGACCGTCCGTTACTAATATTTGCCCCACTGCGCCCAGCAAATAGAGAACAGTCTACTAATATATTGTCTGTGATCCCTAGTTGGAAAGTATACTATCTGTACTAGGCAAGATTCAAGTAAATCTGTTAACACTAGAATCATCAATGGGATATTTTTGTCCCAGAGCAAAACTGTAATCCCTCTCCTTCCTCTAATTGTTTTAGTAGGTGGATAAGGTTTCATAACTTTTAATGTTTATTAACATAGTTCACTCTGAACTAAAAATCAATGCCATTACTTGCATAATAATAAGGAATACCTAGGACTACCAACGTGACATTTTCCACTGAATATACTAAGTGGCCCCGACTGCTGCCCATTGTTTTCAGCCTTTAAAGGGTTTGCTGCTGCAATAGAGATCAAAAACTATATGTGTGGTGTCTTTGATGCAATAAAACTTCATTGAAATGGAAAACACATGTACTGTGAAGCAGTGTAGCAGTGTAGCAGTGTTTCAGTCTCGCAGATGAGCAGATGTTGGCACTAATAAATAATACTGAATAAGTTGAATTTAAAAAAAAAGAGGTAGGCGGTTTTTCAGCTGATTCTGATTATGATGCAAAACAAAGAGCAGCATAGAGATCAGATGAACCAGAGGGCAGCAATGAAGATACTGATGAATCATAATGTATACATAGAAGTGGAAATGTTATGAAATAAAATGCTTCTGAGACTGTACATCTTTCTTTTTCCAATTTCACTGTGCTGTATTCATTTCAGGGGGAATGCTCATTTCATTTATCTATACACACTACCTGATCCAAAGTCCAACCACATTTTCATAGTAATATTGAAGGTGGTAGAGGCATTTCTGTCACAATGTGACATCGTTGTACAGTGAGAGTTGCTCAGATGGCATTTTTCAAGATAACAATGATAAACAGAGTTTATTTTTAGCTAAATGGTGCAAAATTGTGGCATGCAGATGCTAAAAGGCATCCTAATTAAGGTAAAAGATGCTTATCCAGTAATTTGTCATTAGAGAAATTGAAGCTCCTGATGAACAAAAGAGGGAAGTAGTTCCCACACTGATACTGGAACTCACAGAAAGAGCAGAATGTAAAATATTCTTTGAGAGAATTTTAGTCCTTCTTCATATGGGTAAAGGTGTGACATAAGTGATTTTCTGTTGAATGAATGGCACTTGTTTATTGACAAATCTGGTCTCGAAGATATTGAAAAATGCACTGAAACAGATGTCCATAGAGCAAGTAGAAAAATAATCATTACAATTTGAAGAGCTGGGTGCATTTATTGTTGTTCCAAATGTGAGGGGTCCCACTGAATCCAAAGGAATGGAAGGGGATCTTCTTTGCTTAAAGAAAAGTACAAGACCATTTTATAAGTCTGTGATGTCACATAATCACTTCCAGAAAATCATGAGTGTTCCTCCTATTTGATTTATACTTGACATGATGGCAGCAACTAAAAAAATGAAAATTTTCTGTCATGTCATGTGTATGGGAGAGTGACAACAAATTGGCAAAGTTTTCCTCATCCATATACCTTTTCTAATGGACAGTATTTCCCACTAAATATTAATGCCAGTTCACTCATTTCATTGTTCAAGAGCTAACAATTATGGTCAGAAAAATGGGACGCCTGTCTGTAAAAATTCTCAGTATATACTGAACACTTTCTCATATCTTGGTAAAGATTGAACTCCTCTTGGTGATGAACATATGTATCTAGCATGAATGTACTTAATGTACAAAATAACTCACCATTAGATTGTCTGTCATTTATAGAAAAACACATTCCCTAAAATAAAAAGAGTCCACTGAAGATGGGACATTATTGTCCTGACAGCAGTTTTAGGGAGTTTGAAAAATGTGGCAGTTGTAGTATTAATAGTCTTTTCTCTGGAGAATCAGCAAGAAAGTTTGTATTGAAATCCTGACACAAAATTTACTTCTTGTCCTCCTTAAGAATTGAGCCAGGCACAGTACCAAACCTAGAGAGAAAAGTCCTATAATCTGAAATGGGGCATCTGTAGAGGCCTAGAACAAAAACTTTTTTCTTGAAAATTTCAACTCTTCTACCTATCCTAAAAGTATCCTTTCCTTACAGTACTTTCAACAAAAAAATCACATTTTTAATAAATATAATGAGCTCCAGGAAATCAGTTAAGATGTACCACACCAAAGGGAGACACAGAATTTATTTGCTATGTAAATGGTGCTCCAGGATACAAATAATATCAGTGCCAGCCTCTTTCACTAATACACCTATTTTACCATTAATCCCCTCAACATGTTGATGATATAAGCTTACAGTGCCTTATGATTTCCATTCCCCATTTACTGAAATAACCTCCAGCATTAAAGGAAGCTTCCTCAACCAGGAATACTTCCTACCTGACTTCATACTAAACAGTTCTTAACCTGTTACATGTTATCACTGCAATTCAGCCTTGAGTGAGTCCATATTCACCTACCATGGTGTTTCTCATAAACCTAGTCAATCATCCCTTCGTAACACTATAATTGTGCATATCATATCTAGCGTAGCCCAATCTTTGAATAATCTCAACTGCCACCACAGAAACATGTGTCTTGTCAGCAGTCAGCAGCATCCTCTCAGCTTCCATATTAACTCACTTCAGAACAATGTCAAGATGGGGATGATCATGACAATGAAACAATTGTATGTGATGAACATTAGTGGTTCAAGTTTCAGTAGTAATCTTGTACTAGTTACCACTTATTTCAAAATCCCAGTCCCTACCAAGGATATTCCCCACACTTCCCACTATCAATATCTGATTGTCTTACACAGGGCCTCACATTCTTCTGTCACCTCTGCACTTGGTTTAAAAATATTGATGATCTGGTACTCTTCACCTAAAGTCTCTTATAACTGTGGACCTAGATGTAACCTTTGACTGCTGCTTAGCAGCAGAATGCCCCTTTTCTTAATGCTTGTATCTATCTCTGTCTTCCTAACACAATCAGATTTCTTCCACGTATCACCTGTTCCTACAATTACTAGAAGTTGGTAATATCACAGGCTGCATTAAGACAAAGTACATTATTTTACATATCTCATCCACACTTCCCAAGGCTGCAGAAAAGATAGAATTTCTTGAATTTAATGGCCAGTCTTTCATAAGTCCCTTTCTACTGAATATGAAAGATTTTAAAATTATTTTGCAAGAGAATAATGCAGAGATACCATCCTGCACAACATGTACATAAATATGTGAGAAGGGGAAACAAGCGAGCTAAAGCTGAAGAATATATATACAGATTTTCTAGCTGTATTTTGGAATACAGACATCCCATGACTTTCAGAAGTTGAAAGTGATGTCAAACAAATTGGTGTAATTACTCATTTCAGAAAAACTGAAAGAACTTTTTGCTCACAATACGTAGAGTGGACTGATGCAAGTGGAGTGTTCACATACAGGCTGAAGAGTTATCATGGGTGGTTGTGAGTATACAAAGTTTGTGTGGGTAGGCAAGACTATACACACAAGAATACCAAATACTGGCTGACCTGGAGACTTAGATGAAAGAAATGCCGTTGTAGCAGCATGCCTTTAACAGAAAAAAAGCACACCTAGGGAATATGGTTTCAATGTATTTATTAACTGTGACAGTCATTTTTAGATCAAAAGATCCAGAGCTATAACAGAAAAAGAACACGGTCAAGTTTTGAACTGACAATGATTGAGTTATCTCTTTTATTTTCAAGACTCTGTTTTGTCCCAGCAGTTGCCATTAAGACATAATCTTGAGACTTTCTTCTACATGTAATTCACAACACAACCATAACAGAGGAATGGTGCAATCCTGTATGCCCTGTAGTACAGCAGAACTTCATACATCAACTGTTTAATTCATTTCCTGCAGTAAAGAATCTGGGGCAATTGCAAACTGTGTAATAAATATTGGTTTGAAAACCTGATTAAGTTAATGGTACATCATGAAAGATTTTTCTACTCATGTAAGTAATTTACATGTCCCAATTCATCAATTACGAGAGCTAAGTTCACAGACCATTTATTTTCACTGCTGCACTACTACTTGAGTTTGTTGCAACAAATGCTGCTGTTGATCCAAGTAGGTCTCTCATGTTTGTCTGTTATACTGAAAGTGTTTTCATTAACTATTGGTTCCTATCTGATAACAGAAAATGGTGGAAGTGAAATGACTACCAAACAACACAGGTGAACACACTTGCAGTTTGAGACGTGTCAACAGGAAAACACAACACACAAGTTGATTGTTATTTTTGGTGTGACATCACATGCTGAACTGCTGTTGAAATTGCTCATCAATATTTTATAAAGTTTTAATCTTCAGTTACATATTTTAAAATTTATTTGTGTTCATATTTGCTGTAAAAGTAACTCATTAGTGGATTTTCATTAATCTCAGTCTTGGATCATCTGTTAGAGACTCTAGTGGTCTGTTATTCTTGAGTGTGCTTACGTTGTTCATCCGAGCCTCCCTCCTCAGAAGTGTGATTACATTTGTTGTGTATAGTAGCAGCTGTAGCAGTTGTAAAGCTAAGTACTGATGAAGTTGTTTGTGCACTAATATACAGTTACTAAATTTAATAGTTCTCAGCAGTGTTTTGTGCTGTTTCTGGCCAAATAACTTTTTAATGAACTTTAGAAAAAATTTGCTTGCTGTGTTTTTTACAGTTTCCTGTGCACTGAAGTTATTTAGTAAACTTCGTGCTTTAGTTTTCAGCTGACATTTCAGTAATATTTTCATCCAGTGTTTTAAATTCATTGAGTGTTACAGTGCCCGCTTGAAATTTGGTTTCAGCTAATAGTTTTGTGAAGTTTTGTTTATACTGGTATTAGATGTAGTATAGTAGTATTAATACAAGAAGTTGCTTTTTTAGTAGACAGAGAATTTGGAAACCACTATTGTTAGTTCTATAAATAGTTCTCCTGGTGTAACTAAACTTACGAAATATGGACATAGTTTTTTTCCAGTAACTGTAAAATTTTACCATGAGTGAGAAGTGTGGGCTCTGTTGTAGGTTTGTGAGTAGTGGATTACGGTGTGGGATCTGTGAAAAGTATTATCATTGGGGGGAGTGCTGTGGGGATGCCAGTGAGTATTCTAGCAAGAGCCTCTCATGGGAATGCAGAATCTGTACTAGAAATAAGTTGATAGAGGAGCAGTAGTGTCAGATCTGCGCTGCAGCCTTCAGATGCAGTTACAATGCACAAAGGAGGAACTAGACAGGTTGAGGATGGTGAAGGGTCGTGGGGAATGTAAACATGCAGTTGGCAAGAAGGCAGCTAGGAGGAGGAGTTATTCAGACAGTTACACCTTGCATAAATGCAGTAGATTTCACCAGCTGTCAGAGTTAAATGGAGAGGAGCCACTTGTAGCTGTAGATGTAGATGTAAGGACATGCAGCAGTCCTCAGTAGTTAGGAGGTGTAGGTCAGTTACAAAGTCTAACAGAAGGAAGAAGCTTCTGCTGCTACATAGTTCACATGGTACAGGTGTGGGCCAGCAGCTGCAGGAAGTGTTGGGGAGTGAGTACCACATCACAATCATTGCGAAGCCTGGTGCAGGGTTGGCTCAGACCTAGGTGCTGTATTTGTTGTGAAATGTGAACAACTATCGGCTACATGCACGCTCGGCCATCAACCCACACCTAACCATCACAACAACTGACCCAGCCAGAATGCTGCACCTACTCAGCAGCACCACCCCTGCTGGTTCCAAGCAGCCTTTGGTGCCAAAGTGTGCTGCTGTCATCCATCCTGAAGCTACCCATACTAGTACAGCAGCATTACACAGTATCATCAGGTTGCTCCCCTGCTTTGAGCCACCTCACTACAAAAAATGACAGCACTCATCATATCCCATGTCTACATTCTAATGGCGCACGGCTCTTCATCTATGACACCATCTTAGGGAGTACTTCCTAGTTGACACAGGTGTCGACGTTTGCATGCTGCTACCTCAGCTGGCAGCTGGAAATCTTACACCAACTGCTATACAACTACATGCCATGAAAGATTCAGTTGTTTAGTAATTCCATATCCACACATGAATATTTAAGGGCTGCAATGGTTTCATTTGTCATCTCATTGATCTCTACAGCAAGCTGTCCAGTGTACCTACCAAAGATGATCCTGCTCTATGTTGTTTTTTCTGGATAGTGATTCAAATTTAGTTGTTATGTACTGATGACGTTTGCCTAGCTAATGGACACATATCTGCCATTTCAGGAGTGGATTTGATCACTGTTCAGTCAACCAATGAGTTTTTAGTGGACAACTGATGGCATATGGGCACACAGTGAGTGTGGTTTGTATCTGAGTGTTGCCCAGTTGAACCTATAAACAGCATTCTCTAGCATGGATGAGTGAGTCATTCAAAGAACATTCAGAGTACTTTGTTAACCATAAGTCTTCTGTTTTGTGTATTTCCAGAAAAGTCAGGCACTATTCATTTCTGTAATTAAATGTAAGTAATTTGTGGTTAATAATTTTCTGTATTGTTGAAGAAGCATCTACATCTACATCTATGTGATTTCTCTGCTATTCACATAAAGTGCCTGGTAGAGCATTCAATGAACCACCTTCAAGCTGTCTCGCTACCGTTCCACTCCCGAGCAGCACAAGGGAAAATTGAGCACTTAAATTTTTCTGTGTGAGCCCTGATTTCTATTACTTTATCGTTATAATCATTTCTCATTATGTAGATGGGTGCCAACAGAATGTTTTTGCAACCAGAGGAGAAAATTGGTGATATGAATTTCATGAGAAGATTCCGCCGCAGCGAAAAATGCCTTTGTTTTAATGACTGCCACTGCAATTCACGTATCATGTCTGTGGCACTATCTTCCCTAGTCTGTGATAACACAGAACAAGCTGCCCTTCTTTGTATTTTTTCTTCTATGTCATCCATCAGTCCCATCTGATGCAGGTCCTACACCGCACAGCAAAACTCCAGAATAGGGCAGACAAGTGTGGTGTACACAATCTCTTTAGCAGACCTGTTGCACCTTCTAAATGCTCAGCCAATGAATCACAGTCTTTGGTTTGCTCTACCCACAACATTATCTATGTGATCATTCCAATTTAGGGTGTTTGTAATTGTAATCCCTAGGTATTTAGTTGAATTTATAGCCTTCAGATTTGTATGGCCTATCACGTGATCAAAATTTAGTGGATTTCTTTTAGTACTCATGTGAATAACTTCACATTTTTCTTTATTCAGGGCCAATTGCAACTTTTCGCACAAAACAGATATCTTATCTAAATCATTTTGCAATTAGTTTTGGGTATCTGATAACGTTACAAGATGGTAAATGACAGCATCATCTGCAAACAATCTATGACAGCTACTCAGATTGTCTCCTATGCTGTTAATATACATCAGGAACAATAGAGGACCTACAAAACTTCCTTGAGGAATACTGGATATTATTTCTGTTTTACTCGATGACTTTCTGTCTATTACTACGAACTGTGGCCTTTCTGATAGGAAATCACGAATCCAGTCACACAACTGAGGTGACACCCCGTAGGCACACAGTTTGGTTAGAAGACAGTTGTGAGGTACGGTGTTGAAGGCTTCTCAAAATCTAAAAATGTGGAATCAATTTGACATCCCCTGTCTATAGCACTCATTACTTCATGGGTATAAAGAGCAAGTTGTGTTTCACAAGAATGATATTTTCTGAATTCGTGCTGACTATCTGTCACAAAATTGTTTTCTTCGAGGTACTTAATAATGTTCGAATGCAGTATATGATCCAAAACCCTACTGAAAATTGATGTTAGTGAGATGGGTCTGTAATTCAATGGATTATTTCTACTTCACTTTTTGGGTATTGGTGTGACCTGAGCAATCTTCCAGTCTTTAGGTGTGGATCTTTCTGTGCATGATCAGATGTATATAATTGCTAAATATGGAGCTATTGTATCAGCATACTCTGAGAGGAAACTGACTAGTTTGCAGTCTGGACCGGAAGCTTTGCTTTTATTAAGTTATTTAAGCTGCCTTGCAATAATGAGGATATCTATTTCTATGTTTCTAATCCTCGCAGTTGTTCTTGATTGGAATCCAGGAATATTTACTTTGTCTATTTTGGTGAAGGAGTTTCAGAAAATCGTGTTTAATAACTCTGCTTTAGTGCCACTGTCATCAAGGACTTCACCATTGTTATCGATTAGTGACGGTATTGATTGTGTCTTGTCTCTGGTGTGCTTTATATATGACCAGAATCTCTTTGGGTTTTCTGCCAAATTTTGAGACAGAGTTTCATTGTGGAAATTATTGAAAGCATCTCGCATTGAAGTACGAGCTTTATTTCAAACTTCTGCAAAACTTTGCTAGTCTTGGAGAGTTTGCATTCTTTTAAATTTGGCATGCTTTCATCACTGCTCTTGCAACAGCCATCTGACCCATTTTGTGTACCATGGGGCATCAGTACCATCACTTATTAATTTATGTGGTATATATCTCTCAATTGCTGCCAGTACCATCTCTTTGAAATCATTCCACATCTTTTCTATGCTTCCATGATCAGATCAGAAGGAGTGCAGACTGTCTCTTAAAAAGGCATTAAGAGTAGTTTTATCAGCCTTTTTAAATATAAACACTTTGTGTTTCTTTTTTATGGTTGTAGGTGTTACAGTATTTGGCCTAGCAGCTACTGCCTTGTGGTTGCTAATTTCTGTATTCATCATGATACTCACATCTGCCCAAGATTATTTGTTGCTAAGAGGTCAAGTATGATTTCACAACCATTTATGTTTCGAGTGGGCTCATGAACTAATTGTGCAAAATAATCTTCTGAGAAAGTATTCAGTACAATTTCGGATGACATTTTATGCCTGTCACCGGCTTTAAATGTATAATTTTTCCAGCACATTAAAGATAGATTAAAGTTACCACTTACTACAATTGTATGAGTGGGGTACCTATTTGAAATGAAACTCAAATTTTTTTTGAACTGTTGAGCAACTATATCTTCCGAGTCTGGGGGGCGGAAAAACGACCCAATTAATAGTTTAGTCTGATTGTTACGTATAACCTCCACCCATACTATTTCACAGGAACTATCGACTTCAATTTCACTACAAAGCAAACTACCACTGACATCAATAAATACTCCACCATCACCAATTGCATTTAATCTATCCTTTCTGAACACTGTTAGATCATTAGAATAACTTTCTGCTGAACTTATTTCTGGCTTTAGACAGCTTTCTGTAGCTATAACTATTTGAGCTTCAGTGCTTTATATTAGGGTTTGGAGCTCTGGTTATTTCCCAACACAGCTATGACAATTTACAATTACAATACCGATTGTTTCTACAACTAACTTGCTGACAGTTTTACAACAGTGGTGACACAGATTTTTTGGAACTGCAACCCACCCCATTTCAGAATAGGACTTGTCCTGCCATTTTGCTAAGTGGTTCAACAGCAAGGGAGTTTCAGTTCCCTGAAATGTGGAAATGATAGCTTTAACAGCAGTACAATCTCATAAAGAAACTGATGGGTCCAGCACATCTACAATTGCTTCTGGCAGTCCTGGTTTTTCAGTGATTCGCTAAAGCTAAGAAGTGTTAAGCACTGCATTTCCAGGGAAGCAAATTCAATTACGATGAGCAACAGCAAGCCTTTGTATTACCCATTAAAAAAAAGTTGGTCCCTCTTATCCGTTCGATTAGTGGTGCCCTCACCACTTTACACACACTTTTAAGTGAACATTTTGCTATAAAATTACATGTACTAGCTGCTCTTTTCGAGGTCTTGGAACATTGTAAGACAACACCAGACAGTTATGCATCATTGATTGCATCCCCTCAATGCCTACCCTGGGGTTTTTATGTGTTCTTGTGGACTACCATGCACAGAATCATTAACATCTGAAGTGGTATTTAGATTATCACCTGATAGCGAAGTGCAAGCTGAGATGTTATTGCAGTCAGGTCTTTCTGTTGGTGAAGTATTGCTAGGGCATTCAGGATTTCTCAAACAACCAAGGCTACTATTTCCTAAGCCTGTGGACTATCAAAAGTGTCATCTCTATTTGCAAGTGTGGTGTGACCTAGTCCATGGGACAGCCAAACTGCAATAATGTTGTACATGCCAGGAGGTAGAGGAGTGGTTCCCATATAACCATACAGTAATCAAACCAAGTGCCACAACGGTTTTTGGACACTGACAACAAGTTGTTCTGGTTGTTTCTCTCTATATGCTAGATCTAGATGCCCAAATTATACTGCTGTCTGTCAACTGTTGTTTTTGCCAGGGGCGCATAGCAGCTGTGCCATCAGCAGCAAATAAATCGCATCACAGACTCAAGAGCAGCACCATGCTGCCTTATGCTGCCAATGACAGTTCATGGGATTCCCATTTTATTACATTTTGATACTAAGGCCTTAGTCTCAATTATTAATCAGCCTACATATTTCTGATTAGGGTCTCCACCCTAAAAATCAGTAGCAGCTAAGCTGTGGAAATAGCTTAATCATGAAATTCTGACACCTGGCCAAGTAGTTCAGGAATTAATGTATAAGTACTCACCCAGAACCCTTACTTTCTTGTTGTAGCAGATCCCTGATGGGAAAATATCTTTGGCCTGGATGTGTACACAGCCTTTTGGTTTTCTATCCAACACTCAGTCCAAGCAATCCAGATTACTCATTCCACGTGGAGAAGTAGATTATCTACATCTCAAATATGCTCCCTTATTTTCTCCACATTTGGGAACGGCTTCTTATTTTTCTAGTAGCAGAACTCAAGGGCTGCCATGTACCACCACAGCCTCACTTGTCATCCACCTCATGTTTACAGAGAGCCCCAATGATGCTAAGGTGGACCTGGATCACTTAGAGGAATTAAAAAGAGTTGTTCCTGATTTCTTATAGCAGATAGTTATTACCTTTAGTCAATGTTAAAAAAAATGGATGGTGCATTATACCTTGTTAGCAACTTGGAAAATATGGTAAACACACAGTCAATAGTGGATTCATACTCCCTTCTACATCGTGATGACCTATTTTTAAAATTGGCAGGGAGTCAGTATTTCTCTAAGACAGATCTTTCAAAGACTTATTTTCATCTTCCATTTGATGGTGCTTCTAAAGCCATTCTAAAACAAAGAACCAAGGCAACTATTACATCTGCCTAATATCATGTAGGACTTCCCGCAAGTCTATATAAGCCTCACACCACTACCTGGCATGCACGCAAATAATGTTTGAAGCAGTGCTGGAGGGAACTGACACCATGAATGCTGCAGGGCTGTCCATAAATCCGTAAGGGAACAAGTGGGTGGAGGTCTCATCTGAACAACACATTGCAAGGCATCCCAGATATGCTCAATAACGTTCATGTCTGAAGAGTTTGGTGGCCAAGAGAATTGTTTAAACAAAGAATCTGAAAGCCCATATCGATCACGTTTCATTGACTGGTTCTCACACTGACACTTGTTGATGGCCCATCATTGGTCCTACAACAATTTGTTGAAGTGTTGCACTTCTGTCATATTGAATGATTCTCTTCAGTCATAACTGATTCGGGTCTTGCAGGATCATTTTCTGTGCCACAGTTATGTCAGAGATTTGATGTTTCACCAGGTTCCTGATATTCATGGTACATTCATGAAATGGTCACATGAGAAAATCCCTACTTCATCACTGCCTTGGAGATGCTGTCCCCCATCAATTTTACACCAATTAAAACACCACTTTCGAACTCACTGAAATCTTGGTAACCTGTCATTGTAGCAGCAGTAACCAATCAACAACTGCACCAGACACTTGTTGTCTTATATACATGTTTCCGACCACAGCACCGTATTCTGCCTGTTTACATACCTCTGTATTTTAATACCCTTCCCTATACCAGTTTCTTGGGTGCTTCATTGTAACATTCAATACTCCTTTGGCCTCTACCAATGTGACAAGTTACCTATCAGTGTTTTTAGCACAACAAACTTTCTTTCTGAAATTTTTAGAATAAGCTGTTGCCAGCATTCCATAATGTGACAATATCAAATCTCTGGTAAGGAATTCAAACCATTTGAAAGCTGAGTTAAACTGTAACTTGTAACATGCTCCTTCAATTAACATTTTGGTATGAGGCCACTTAAAAGAATACTGGGCCTAGGAAATTGGCCATTAATGCTGTTATTAAAGCATTACTCGCACATATATAATTGATGTATCTTAAAGAGTAATATACACTCCTGGAAATGGAAAAAAGAACACATTGACACCGGTGTGTCAGACCCACCATACTTACTCCGGACACTGTGAGAGGGCCGTACAAGCAATGAGCACACGCACGGCACAGCGGACACACCAGGAACCGTGGTGTTGGCTGTCAAATGGCGCTAGCTGCGTAGCATTTGTGCACCGCCGCCGTCAGTGTCAGCCAGTTTGCCTTGGCATACGGAGCTCCATCGCAGTCTTTAACACTGGTAGCATGCCGCGACAGCGTGGACGTGAACCGTATGTGCAGTTGACGGACTTTGAGCGAGGGCGTATAGTGGGCATGCGGGAGGCCGGGTGGACGTACCGCCGAATTGCTCAACACGTGGGGTGTGAGGTCTCCACAGTACATCGATGTTGTCGCCAGTGGTCGGCGGAAGGTGCACGTGCCTGTCGACCTGGGAACGGACCACAGCGACACACGGATGCACGCCAAGACCGTATGATCCTACACAGTGCTGTAGGGGACCGCACCGCCACTTCCCAGCAAATTAGGGACACTGTTGCTCCTGGGGTATCGGCGAGGACCATTCGCAACCATCTCCATGAAGCTGGGCTACGGTCCCGCACACCGTTAGGTCGTCTTCCTCTCACAACCCAACATCGTGCAGCCCACCTCCAGCGGTGTTGTGACAGGCGTGAATGGAGGGACGAATGGAGACGTGTCGTCTTCAGCGATGAGAGTCGCTTCTGCCTTAGTGCCAATGATGGTCGTATGCGTGTTTGGCGCCGTGCAGGTGAGTGCCACAATCAGGACTGCATACGACCGAGGCACACAGGGCCAACACCCGGCATCATGGTGTGGGGAGCGATCTCCTACACTGGCCATACACCTCTGGTGATTGTCGAGGGGACACTGAATAGTGCACGGTACATCCAAACCGTCATCGAACCCATCGTTCTACCATTCCTAGACCAGCAAGGGAACTTGCTGTTCCAACAGGACAATGCACATCCGCATGTATCCCGTGCCACCCAACGTGCTCTAGAAGGTGTAAGTCAACTACCCTGGCCAGCAAAATCTCCGGATCTGTACCCCATTGAGCATGTTTGGGACTGGATGAAGCGTCGTCTCACGTGGTCTGCACGTCCAGCACGAACGCTGGTCCAACTGAGGCGCCAGCTGGAAATGGCATTGCAAGCCGTTCCACAGGACTACATCCAGCATCTCTACGATCGTCTCCATGGGAGAATAGCAGCCTGCATTGCTGCGAAAGGTGGATATACACTGTACTAGTGCCGACATTGTGCATGCTCTGTTGCCTGTGTCTATGTGACTGTGGTTCTGTCAGTGTGATCATGTGATGTATCTGACCCCAGGAATGTGCCAATAAAGTTTACCCTTCCTGAGACAATGAATTCACGGTGTTCTTATTTCAATTTCCAGGAGTGTATAATGAAAAGAGGTCAACCTTGAAGATTTCTTTTTCATATTTACTTTAGTTTACTGATAGAGTATAAATTTAAAAATAATTATGACAGAAAGTATAATTATCCTTCCAAACAAAACTAATGATGTGAGTTATTGAGCTATTTCTTACCCTTGAGCTTACAAAATTTCTTGGTCACTCAACATATATTATGTTAGGTAGGCCTTAAACCAACATCAGAGAATGTGGTAGCCATTTCCAATATTCCAGAACCAAAGAAGATGAGGAAATTGTCACCAAGCATTTATAAAGCTCAAGAAATGTCTCCAAATTGCTCTTTGCCTAATATCTAGTGTTGGCCACAGATGTGTCACCCTACAGTGCTGGGACTGTGGTCACACATGTTCTCAAATGGTTCAGAACAGCCTATCACACTTACCTCAGAGACATTCAATATGACACAAGAAAGTTACTCCCAAATACAGAACGAGGAGCTGGCAACTATGTTTCCTATCCTGAAGTTCCACACTTTCTTGTATGACAACAAATTTCATCTGGTGACAGAACATAGGCTGTTGTCCGTATCTGATCCAAAGTCAAAGGTGCCTGAGCAGACACCTCAGTGGTCACAATGCAGAGCTCTTTCCTTATAACATTACCAATATTCTGTTCATTATCACACATCAGCCCAAAATGTGAATACAAATGTGCTGTCACATTTCCCTACAGGTTTCGATGAGTAATTTGATAAGCAAGAGACATTTTTCTTTCACACTGATTCACAGTGGGAACAGTCAATGGAACTTTTCCGTCATTCCCAGAGATGCCACAGCAGCCAGATGTAATGATCCACTCTTGTGATGGGTTTGTCATTTCATATAAACTGGCTAGTAAAACAGGCCTTTCCTTCAGCAACGTCTTTGGAACCTCATTGTTTCTTTTCATGACATCATGCTTTTTTATCCTATTACTGAATTAAATGGATGATGAGTGTTGAGCAGTAATTCCAGAGGTTCTGTTTTCCTGTACGTTGCGACTTCTGCATCAGTTCCTTTGGGTCATTTCCACAATGAAGTATCTGACCCGGTGGTACATGTAGTGGCCACATGTCAAAGAGTATATTGCATGTCTGACTAAACAGTTCCAGGCTTGTCAGATGCAGCATCCTGCACTGCCCCAAGCCTATTAACTGTTGCCTGTGCATACCCATACATGGGATCGGGTGAAAGTGGACTTTTCAGGTCCATTCCCTGGGGTTATGTGATTAATTTCAATAGTTACATGTTCCCATCTATCATATATCATTAAAATGTAACAGAAAATGATGGTGAACCCCTTTAAGGATCTCGATACTGATTTTTATCTTATTAAGGAACCCCACCAACTCTGGTCACTGATAAATGGCCCGCAGTTCCCTTCTTCTGGTTTTCAATGGTTGTGCAATCAGAATAGAATCAAGTATATTGCGACACCTTCATTTCCCCCTGTCTCAAATGATATGGCTGAACATTTTGTGTAAAAGTTTGAAACACAGATGGAAAAACCATTAAGATCCAAGCGTACTGATTCCACACTGTTGTGCTTTTTGTCCTCGTACCAGGCAACATTCATTCATGATCTGATACTAATTGACCCCTTATACCTGTGCCCTCATTGTTCCCTGTTAGACCTGTTATAGCATCTACCAGTGCAAGAGGAAGAAGCAACCATCCCTGCCTGGGCACACATTACTGGACCTATGCCTAGCTGTATGTGTGGCTCCATCACCACCAGGTGGTCCTAGTGGCTACACTGCGTGGCATCCTTCATCGACACTGGAACCAGATTCATTTATGCCATCTAGGACAAGCTCTGCCTCCAGATTGGCCGCAACAGTTGGCCATTCAGCTTTGTCCATCTCAAGGACCAGCAACAGCCAATGAGGGGCCTAATTCCAGGGTGACAGCCCAGGTGGTGGGCCCCTGGTTTTCTCTTTCACTCTGTTGTAACCCACGACCCTTACGGATCTGGACTTGGATGACATGCAGGAAATCCTCTGTCTGTATCGAGTCTGATATCAAACCCACAACTTTCTGCAGAATCAGCAGCAAGCAGTGAATCAGAACCACTCTTTCCTAGTGCTTCTCAGATGTTGGACCCATTGTGGTGACATGTCCACATACACCACCGCAATGATTGCAATGTTTGTATTCACACCAAATGTGACAAGGCAATACAAGAGTGCCTGCTTCATTCAATGGCAGCACTACCATCAGATGAGTGATCCCGGTGGCATGCTACCAGCACAGCCTCATTTTCTTGTGCACCAGCCATGCTAGGTTAAAGACTGACTGACCTGCTTGGACAGACATGATTGTAGGATGAGCAGTGCATGTGATAAGATTCAACTGGGACTTGTAATCTACAGTTAATGTGCTCTCTTACTTGTCTAATGCCAGTCCTCAACTCACCGCCATTGTAAATACTTGAATGTTGTTCTCGTTGTTGTTGACAATAAAGAACCATACATATTGCAGTCTTTGGCCATGATGTTTCATTTTCCTTGCATGTTCTATGACTACAATGGATTCATCATTGGCTCAGTTATTACAACAGCAGCAGTAGCAGCTTTTTAGCAGAAATGGCAGTTCAAACAACAACAGCAACTTCAACAGCAGCTAGATTTGTTTTGTCTGTTGGTTACAGATTCACACAATGCTGGTAACCCTCCACAAGTCCTCCTTTGCATGCCTGTGTGCTCTCCCAGTTTTCCCACCATTCCAGGAAAGGAAGGAGGTTTGGGACTCATATGTGTGCCATTTGCAGCAACACTTTGTAGTGTTTCAGGTGGAGGAGCTGTCTTTGTGAAAGTCTTTTCTTCTCGTCTTGGGTTGAGCCTGAAACATTTCATTTATTTCAAAAACTTTCTGAATTAAAGGACCTAGCAGCAACATTGCCTCTTCTGAAATGTGCGACTTGCTCAGTGCTTATTATCTTAAGCAAACACTTGTTGTTGCTTCCTGGGTGGAGTTTCACCAGCAACATATGAAAATGTGCCAAGTGTGGGTTGCCAACGTCTGTGATATAAGCAGGAAATGCTAATTTGTTTGTGATAATTGTCAACATTGCTATGCAGACACTCTAATACATAACATCATGGTCCATTCTGCTCTGCAGAGTGAGGTACGGTGCACAGCTTAGCATTTAGAAGCACCAAAAGAGAAGTGGTTTTTGCTATCATTCAGCCATCTGAGTCATCTAGGGCTGTGATGGACGTATTTGAGCATGTCACAGCTGTAGAATTGCTGCGTTCACAGCAAACATTTCATTCACCACTGATACCACCACCACCACCACAACAACCACTATAATAATAATAATAATAATAATAATAATAATAATAATAATAATAATAATAATAATCAGGTTTACACCATGCACAGTTGGCTGGTGATCCCTTCCAATACACGTACTTCTTGTGTCCTGATTGTTCCCATGTGCATACCTATAGTTGCTACCCACATTGTCAGCCATGGTGCATGGCATATGATAATATAAAAAGGACATGTGGCAGCTGTTTGCCATAGCTGCCCACACAACCAGTCCTTAGTCACAGACATGGAATTTATAGAAGTCCATAGTGCTATGCCCATACATGGCCAGGAGTTTAATGTTCCATCAGTAGTATCTATATTACACTGCACAATCAACTGCAGTCATTCCATTTCCAGGTCACTACTAAGGTCACCATGTCTCTCATGAATCTTGAAACTTACCATCACTCGAGTCACCCCATTCTTTCCTCAACTCATCATTGTTTGGTCAATCACGGCAAGCAGCCCATACCTGTTCGTGGCTAGTTCACAATTGATATTGTGTATTAACATGTTGAGCCAGCTAGCATGTTTTTAGAGTCATCAGTGTGACGTCAGGAAACATTTTTGGTCTCAATGCACTCACAGTTTTTGGATTTCACATGTGGGTTGTGCTGTGATGTGCAAACTGTCTTGATGACGTCACTCTCGCCGATCCCTCATTGCAGAAACATCTCACTAACCTGCATATCCTATTCACACAACTTCGAGGGGTGGACCTTATGTGTTATATGCAGAATTTGAAGTTTTTTCAAATGAAATCAAATATCTGGGCCACCTTCTTTCCTAGGGCATTGTGAAACCTGTGGTACAGCACATGGCGGCAATGGTCAACCTAACTCTACCATGGAACCTGAAGGAATTCAAGATATTTCTGGGTCAAGCCAGTTATTATTTCAAATGTCTCCCTAAAAAAGTGGGTATCATTCATCCACGCAACAATGTGAGTACAAAAGTTGTATCCTTTGTTTGGTCAGCCGACTGACAGACTGTTCACCTGCATCAAGTCACTGCAACACCTCAGCACTTTTAGACAGGTAAACAGCTAGTTCTTGCCGCAGACACATCTCCATAGTGTATTGAGTCTGCCTTGGTTCACAAAACTGCAGAAAGTTCCAAACAGCCTACCACGTATGCCTCCAAGACATTGACAGCCACACAGCGCAATTATTCTCAAATTGAAAAGGAGGTTTTGGCCATTGTGTGTGCAATCAAAAAGTTCCAAGTATTCTTCTATGGCAACAAAACCCATCACCAATGAGTGCTTGTGGAACTTTTTGGCCCACATTAGTAGCTTCCTGACAGGACTGCACAATGACTCCAGCATAGGTCTCTGTTCCTGAGTGTGTACCTTTATGGGATTCCTACAGACTGACAGTGCAGCATGCAGATATGGACACATTGTCATGCTTGGCCATTGGACCCAATCTGTTCTTCAACGAAGTTGAGGTTACAGCCCAATCAGCTGTTGGGATCCTTTGCTCTGTCAGGTGCATCAGTTTGTAACGAAAGGTTGGCCTGAGTAATTCTGGTATTTATTCAGAAGTAGTTGTGGAGGTTATTTGTGACTGTATGCAGTGCACCAAATATCAGGTGGCACCAGCAGAGAGTTATGCTCCCATGGCCCATGCCTAGTCAGCCGTAGGACAGCATCCACATTGACTTTGCATGACCCTCCATGTGATTGGTAGTAGCTGAGACACTGTTCAACTATTCATGTTTCACACGTACTCACTCCACCATCGCAGAAGTTACTGTGCTGGCTCTTACCCAGGTTTTCATGAACAAAGGGCTGCCACAGATAATTGTCCCTGATTATGACAAACAGTTCATTTTGGCTTTGTTTCAGTCTTCCTACACCTGCAGTGATATTACCCACCTTACTTCCGCTCCATTTCACCTGTACTCAAATGGGGACATGGAGCATTTGGGGGACACATTTAAGAAACGGATAAATAAGTGCTTTAATGTCAGGATTGTCAGCAGACTTGGCATTGCCTCTGTTTCTCAGCACCTACAGCACCAACCCACTTAATGGCCTTGGCCGAGTAGCAATCCTCCACAGATGTCAGCTGTGGACGTGCTTTATCTGCCCTGTCTGTACCAAGACCTAATAGGCATTCATGTCAGATGCATTCATGTCCTTCATGTTATGCTCCAGGAGACCCTGTCCAGGTGCACACTATCAGTCTGTGGCCTGGATGGGTACTGATGATGGTGCATACAATGTGTGGTCAGTGGATGTTCACAATGGATGCCACTGGAGTGCCCATCTCCCACTATCAGAACCAGCAGTGCCCTCAGTGGTGACCTGAACCACCTTGCTCGCAGCTGCAGCAGCCACCAGGAAGGAGCTGTTAAACAGCTGTCACCCCATCCCAGGGCTCTGGTGCTACAGTGTGCATCTCACTGATGTGCTTTTGAAAAATGGTGATATCAACATGGATGCTTTCTATCATATGGACCACTTCTGGCTGTATGCCCTGCCGGCCGAGAGACAGCTGACCATCCAGCCTCAAGCCGGTGCCAAGGAAACAATGGAGAGGAACACCATAAACCTTCAACTGTTGCTGACCCAAGGTCATGGCCACCAGATAACCAATGCAGCCCTCATGGTCTCCTCGGCCATACAAACTTGTTGTCGTCAGCCCCATGCAGTTGGTTCTCTGCCTTCTTGCATTGATACCTGCCATGCCAGCTTCCCAGAAGAGAAGAGGAATGTGGTGACATGCTCACATATGCCGCAACCATGATTGCAATATTTTTCTGATTCTATGAATCTGTTCAACTGAGGAGGGATCTTGTACTTCTGATGGACATATCAATGGAACAGTCATGTACTTCTGAATACATCTAGAGAAATCACTAGGCATGGCACAAGAGGATATACACTGATCAGGCAGAACATTATGACCACCTACATAATAGCCAGTATTTCCACCTTTGGCATGGATAACAGCAGTAATGCATCATGGCATGAAAGCAATAAGGCCTTGTTAGGTCACTGAATGGAGCAAGCACCAAAACTGCACACACAAGTCACCAATTTCCTGTAAATTCTGTGGAGGGGTGCGGTGAGCTCTGAGGGCGTGTTCAGTCACATCCCAGACGTGATTATTCAGGTTCAGATCTTTTGAGTAGGGATGCCAGCATATCAGTTGAAACTCACCACTATGTTCCTCAAACCACGTCACCACACTCCAGGCCTTGTGACATGGCGCATTATCTAGTTGAAAAATGCCACTGCCATCAGGAGACATGACTGTCATGAAGGGTCTCTGTGGTCTGCAACCAGTGTATGATACTCCTAGGCAATCATTGTGCCTTTCACTAGCTTCAATGGACCCATTGATGACCAGTTCAGTGATCCCTGAGCATAATGGTGCCACTGACAGCTTGTCTTTGACCTGCAGCACAGGTGTCAAGGAGCTGTCCCCCTGCAAGAAGGCAGATTCACACGCTCCCATCAGCATGATGCACAGGGTATCAGGATTCACCAGACCATGCAACACTCTGAAACTGCATCATCAATGCTCAGTGCTCAAGGACACTTGCCCATTTCAGTTGTAGTTGCCGATTTCATGGTGTAAACATTGGCACATGCATGGGTCTTTAGCTAATTATCAGGAATATTCAGTGCACTGTGTGTTCAGACATATTTGTATTCTATCCAGGATTGAAGTCTGATATTAATTCCACCACAGTTCACCACCTGTCCTGTTTTACCAGTTTACCCACACTACGATTTCTAACAACTGTAATGAGAGGTGATTGTCCAACCCCATAACGTTTGGATGTGGTTTCACCTCGGTTTTTCCACGTGTTGAAGAAACTTATTACAGCATGTCTCAAACACCTGGTAAGTTGTGCAGTTTCCAAAATGCTCATGCCAAACCTCCAGGCCATCACAATCTGCCCTCAGTCAGGCTTAGATAGACCATACACCTTCCCCATTCTACATGCGAACGGTACACTCACTGATACTACATGCACCATGCATGTGCCTAACTAGCAGTCATTCCTTGCCATGTGATGCTACTATCACTTGGATGGGCTTATATTGATCGTAGGTCACTGGTCATAAAGTTGTGGCTGATCAGTGTATCTTCCAGCTCTAGGTCCCATGTCAAAACATCTGTGTAAGATTCAAGGGCTGCCATGTACCACCACAGTCTCACTTGTCATTCAACTGATGTTTACAGAGAGCTCCAATGAATCTGTTGATGACAGCCCTGTGTTACATGGCTTTCCCTTGGACTGTGATTTGTGCTTAATTATTTAATACTTATAACATTTGACTAGCTCCTGGATTTGTCTGTCTGCCTGATTTGGGGCTGTACTTGATAACTCTTCAACCAAACACAGTATTTTCAGTTAACAAACTCATGGCTTGTGCATGAACTGTGGGCATGGTTCTTATCCAACTGCTTCCTAGTTGAAACTACAAACAGTGTTATTCAGCACAGACATGTAAGTTATTCAACAAATATTCAATATATTTTACTGATTATAATGTACCCCTCTCCTGAAGTGTTTTGTTTTGTGTTTTTTCAGAAGTGTCAGTAACTATTAAAGTGCTTAATAGATTCTGTTGTTGAAGAAGCAGACTTACAATCGAAAGAGCCAGATAGACTATCATGATTTCATGACATCAATGCTCAATCTGTTTTAGAATGATGTTATCTAGTCTGCAAGAGATTGCATTTACTAATAATAACCATCACCAACTTACTATACTCCAGTAATACGGACAAGTGAGGAAAGAAAACTCCCAGACATGAACATTAGTGAAATCAAAGAAGTTACATATGATTTACCCTTGCATCTTTAAACATCATGTTCATGTTTAAACAGAGAATATACAACAATAAGTTTTCAGTCATTGCTAACAGGAGAATCAGGTTTCTCTCAATGAAATCAAATATATAGGACTAAAAAAACAAGGTTGTGACATTTAAATAAGTTCAATAATGGGCAGATGGTACATACTACTTCAGAAACTTACATATTCATGACCAAAATTGATTAAAAAGTGTCAATTTGTGAATATGAGGCTCAAAAATTTCTGCATAGCATAATTAATCTGTAGATGAGTGTGAACGCAAAGCTCCTAAATAAGAAATTTACCAAAGAGAAAGGAAAAGTGCAAACTTTCCTTTTATTGAATGGGTATTGAGATCATAATTTAATCTGACCAATCTGTCAGTGCTGTGTTTCACCAAATCCTCTACATTGTTTTCACAGTCCAATAGCAATGTGTACCAAGTAGCTGCAGACTAGAAAGGAATCAGTGGAAACCTACATGTAAATAAATCACATAGCATTGTTGGCTTTGCAAGCCAAGTACTGGTTCAGCAACCTAGTTGTGAAAGCTATCACCGTTCACTCACATTAATGATTTTATTTCATGTCTTGTTGATAATGTGCTTGAACTGTAACTGTGCAGTGCCAGTGGCTGAAATGCCTCCATTTGTTACTCAACTTTCACTGATCAAATATTAAATGCTCTGAATAACCGGACATCACCCATTGGTATTTTTTGTGATCTCTCAAAGGCCTTTGATTGTGTAAATCATGGAATTCTTTTAGATAAGCTAAATCATTATGGTTTGAGTGGGGCAGTGCACAAATGGTTTAATTCATACTTAACTGGAAGAATGCAGAAAGTTGAAATAAGTGGTTCGTGTAATGTTAAAACAGCTGATTCCTCAAACTGGGGTGCTATCAAGCACGGGGTCCCACAGGGTTCGGTCTTAGGTCCTTTACTGTTCTTGATATACATTAATGACTTACCATTCCACATTGATGAAGATGCAAAGTTAGTTCTTTTTGCTGATGATACAAGTATAGTAATAACATCCAAAAACCAAGAACTAAGTGATGTAATTGTAAATGATGTTTTTCACAAAATTATTAAGTGGTTCTCAGCAAACGGACTCTCTTTAAATTTTGATAAAACACAGTATATACAGTTCCGTACAGTAAATGGCACAACTCCAGTAATAAATATAGAATTTGAACAGAAGTCTGTAGCTAAGGTAGAATTTTCAAAATTTTTAGGTGTGTCCATTGATGAGAGGTTAAACTGGAAGCAACACATTGATGGTCTGCTGAAACGTCTGAGTTCAGCTACGTATGCTATTAGGGTTATTGCAAATTTTGGTGATAAGAATCTCAGTAAATTAGCTTACTATGCCTACTTTCATTCACTGCTTTCGTATGGCATCATATTCTGGGGTAATTCATCGTTGAGTAGAAAAGTATTGATTACACAAAAACGTGTAACCAGAATAATTGCTGGAGCCCACCCACGGTCATCCTGCAGACATCTATTTAAGGATCTAGGGATCCTCACAGTAACCTCACAGTATATATATTCCCTTATGAAATTTGTTGATAATAATCCAACCCAATTCAAAAGTAATAGCAGTGTGCATACCTATAACACCAGGAGAAAGGATGATCTTCACTATGCAGGGTTAAATCTGACTTTGGCACAGAAAGGGGTAAATTATGCTGCCACAAAAGTCTTTGGGCACCTACCAAACAGCATCAAAAGCCTGACAGATAGCCAACTAACATTTAAAAATAAATTAAAAGAATTTCTAGATGACAACTCCTTCTACTCATTGGCTGAATTTTTAGATATAAAGTAAGTAAAAAAAAAAAAAAAAAACTTAATCATTAGTGTCATGCAATATTTTGTGTAATGTAATTTCTTGTACAGACATCTTTTATTAACCTGACACGTTCCACATCATTACGAAGTGTCGTATTCATGATCTATGGAACAAGTATTAATCTAATCTAATCTAATCTAATCTAATCAACTGTTGTTGACAGTGAGCAAAATGAAAGAATGAAATTTAGTACAGGTAAATAGCCTATTCCTTTCAAACTCAGCCTTTATTAGTATTATACATGGAAAATACCAAGAATCACAGTAAATGAAGAAAGAAAAGTGTCAGTGGTAATTAGTACTAGCTTAAGCCAACAGTGGAGTACCTCTACATATGTTATGAGAACTAAAGGCTGAGATAGAGAAATACTGACAGTTTCTTGTGCATACCACACACATATGCACTGTGAACAGTCATCACACAAAATACTCTTTTGGAAACATGTTCTGGAAACTGTAGCTATTCATGATGGACATCTCTGTGTATCTTCCCTCTTGTATATTTCACTCTGTTTTCAAATCTACTACTGCGTATCATTGTCAGAATATGAGGTCAAAACAGGTGTTCAATAGTAACCAGACAAACTTAGCTGTTGTACAGAGAGGATTGCATTATTCAGGCTGAAGAGTCCGCATTGCTCTACCTACATGCATCAAAGGTGTCTCTCTTGAAAAACTAAAGTTAAAGGGAAAATTGAAAATTTAGCTGTTGTAAAATTCAATGTCCCATTAGAGCAAGTATAAAAGGTCACAACACCCATATAGTACTAGGGACAGAAAGTTGGCTGAAACCATATGTAAACAGTAATGAAATCCTAAACTCAGATTGGAATATATACCGCAGAGACAGGCTGGACAGTGAAGGGGGAGGCGTGTTTATAGCGATAAGAAGTGCAATAGTATCAAAGGAAATTGACGGAGATTCGAATTGTGAAATGATTTGGGTGAAGGTCACAGTTAAAGCAGACTCAAACACGGTAATTTGATGTCTCTATAGGCCCTCGGGCTCAGCAGCTGTTGTGGCTCAGCACCTGAAGAATAATTTTGAAAATATTTCGAGTAGATTTCCCCACCACGTTATTGTTCTGGGTGGAGATTTTAATTTGCCCGGATGTATACTGGGAGACTCAAACGTTCATAACGGGTGGCAGGGACAAAGAATCCAGTGAAATATTTTTAAGTGCTTTATCTGAAAACTACCTTGAGCAGTTAAACAGAGAACCGACTTGTGGCAATAACATATTAGACCTTCTGGTGACAAACAGACCCGAAATATTTGAATCAGTTAATGCAGAACAGGGAATCAGCGATCATAAAGCGGTTACTGCATCGATGATTTCAGCCGTAAATAGAAATATTAAAAAAGGTAGGAAGATTTTTCTGTTTAGAAAAAGTGACAAAAAGCAGATTACAGAGTACCTGATGGCTCAACACAAAAGTTTTGTCTCAAGTACAGATAGTGTTGAGGATCAGTGGACAAAGTTCAAAACCATCGTACAATATGCGTTAGATGAGTATGTGCCAAGCAAAATCGTAAGAGATGGGAAAGAGCCACCGTGGTACAACAACCGAGTTCGAAAACTGCTGCGGAAGCAAAGGGAACTTCACACTAAACATAAACATAGCCAAAGCCTTGCAGACAAACAAAAATTACGCAAAGCGAAATGTATTGTGAGGAGGGCTATGGGAGAGGCGTTCAATGAATTCGAAAGTAAAGTTTTATGTACTGAGTTGGCAGAAAATCCTGAGTAATTTCGGTCCTATGTCAGAGCGGTAGGTGGATCAAAACAAAATGTCCAGACACTCTGTGACCAAAATGGTACTGAAACAGTGGATGACAGACTAAAGGCCGAAATACTAAATGTCTTCTTCCAAAGCTGTTTCACAGAGGAAGACTGCACTGTGCTTCCTTCTCTAGATTGTCGCACAGTTGACAAAATGGTAGATATCGAAGTAGACGAGAGAGGGATAGAGAAACAATTAAAATCGCTCAAAAGAGAAAAGGCCGCTGGTCCTGATGGGAGACCAGTTCGATTTTACACAGAGTACGCGAAGGAACTTGCCCCCCTTTTTGCAGCGGTGTACCGTAGGTCTCTAGAAGAGCGAAGCGTTCCAAAGGATTGGAAAAGGGCACAGGTCATCCCCGTTTTCAAGAAGGGACGTCGAACAGATGTGCAGAACTATAGACCTATATCTCTAACGTCGATCAGAATTTTGGAACACGTATTATGTTCGAGTATAATGTCTTTTCTGGAGACTAGAAATCTACTCTGTAGGAATCAGCATGGGTTTCGAAAAAGACTGTCGTGTGAAACCCAGCTCGCGCTATTCGTCCACGAGACTAAGAGGGCCTTAGACACAGGTTTACAGGTAGATGCCGTGTTTCTTGACTTCCGCAAGGCATTTGACACAGTTCCCCACAGTCGTTTAATGAACAAAGTAAGAGCATACGGACTATCAGATCAATTGTGTGATTGGATTGAGGAGTTCCTAGACAATAGAATGCAGCATGTCATTCTAAATGGAGAGAAGTCTTCCGAAGTAAGAGTGATTTCAGGTGTGCTGCAGGGGAGTGTCATAGGACCGTTGCTATTCACAATATACATAAATGACCTGGTGGATGACATCGGAAGTTCACTGAGGCTTTTTGCAGATGATGCTGTGGTGTATCGAGAGGTTGCAACAATGGAAAATTATACTGAAATGCAGGAGGATCTGCAGCGAAGTGACGCATGGTGTACGGAATGGCAATTGAATCTCAATGTGGACAAGTGTAATGTGATGCGAATACATAGAAAGACAGGTCCCTTATCATTTAGCTACAAAATAGCAGGTCAGCAACTGGAAGCAGTTAATTCCATAAATTATCTGGGAGTACGCATTAGGAGTGATTTAAAATGGAATGATCATATAAAGTTGATCGTCGGTAAAGCAGATGCCAGACTGAGATTCATTGGAAGAATCCTAAGGAAATGCAATCCGACAACAAAGGAAGTAGTTTACAGTCCACTTGTTCGCCCACTGCTTGAATACTGCTCAGCAGTGTGGGATCCGCACCAGATAGGGTTGATAGAAGAGATAGAGAAGATCCAACGGAGAGCAGCGCGCTTCGTTACAGGATCATTTAGCGATCGCGAAAGCGTTACGGAGATGATAGATAAACTCCAGTGGAAGACTCTGCAGGAGAGACGCTCAGTTGCTCGGTATGGGCTTTTGTTGAAGTTTCAAGAACATACCTTCACCGAATAGTCAAGCAGTATATTGCTCCCTCCTACGTATATCTCGCGAAGAGACCATGAGGATAAAATTAGAGAGATTAGAGCCCACACAGAAGCATACCAACAATCCTTATTTCCACGTACAATACGAGACTGGAATAGAAGGGAGAACCGATAGAGGTACTCAGGGTACCATCCGCCACACACCGTCAGGTGGCTTGCGGAGTATGGATGTAAATGTAGATGAATATGAATTACTTCCATTGTAAAAGATATACTGATTTTTAAAATGCTATTTTTAATATTAATGTCTTGTAGCGTACATGTAAATGCACTTATAAGATAAAAAAAGAAGAAGAAAGAGAAAAAGGAAATCAAACATGAACGAGTTAACTAAATTGTACATAAATCAGTAGGTGTGAAGTACATGTACTGACAAACAAAAAATTGCGATTTCAGAAAAATTACATGATTTATTCATGAGAAAGAGATTCATAAATCATGCACTTATATTGTTTTCCTCACATTTTTGAATCACCTGAAATGACATATGTGAGATATAATAAAGATGATGACCATTCATTAGGTTCTCAAACTACTTGTGCAGCGGTTTCCAGCCGTTTCTATTCCTGTGGAGTTATTTTTAAAATGTTTTTGTATGGCAGAGGGCATTCAGCTTGCTTTATATCTCACATGTTAATTGTGTTTGAGTGGTGTTGCAAAGGAGGGAACGAAGAAGAGATTCAGTTGCTATTTGTTTTACAGCAGTAGTTGCAAAAATCCTCGCAGATGTGTACAGAAATACTGGGTGAGCACAAAGTCTTGAACTGATTATTACAATTTATTACAGAATAAGCGTTTGGCTTAATAATTTGCATTTGATGCCATTCCGTAGGTTAGTGTTACTAGCTTTTTTTAAGATCACTTTCGTTAGTAAACCACAACGTGTGCTCCATTGGTAGCTCGGAGAATGTGGAGGCGGTATTCCAGTTCCCACCAGGTGTTTCGTAACATGTGTTCTGTCACAGTACCCACAACAGCTTGTATCCTAGCCTTTAGTTCATTGACATCAGCAACTGGTGTGACAAAGACTCTGTCCTTGGTATAGTCCCAGAAAAGAAGTAAAGGGGCATAATGTTTGGAGAGCGGGTTGGTCAGTGTGTTGGACCATTCCTTCCAATCCACCGATCCAGAAATGTTTCATCCAGGATTTCATGGACTATCAATGCCTAAGGGGGGGGGGGGAGGGGGAGTGTTCGACCTTGCTGGAAAACTATCTATGGTTGTATGGTTGATATTCTTCTAACTGTGGGGCATGAACTGTTGCAAAATGTCTAAGTAAATATTAGCAGTAATGGATTTTTCCATGAATAAAAATGATCCAAAACCTTGTTATGCATGAGGCTGCACCAAACATTTGCTTTTGCTGTCTTGCTGTAACTGTACAGTAGCATGTGGAGACTCTGAACCCCATATATGGACATTATGACTATTTACCATTCCACTGACATGAAAGATAGATTCATCTGTAAAGCATTTGGGATTTAAGTAATTGTTAGTGCCATCAATTCTGTTGAGAATCTCAGTTGCAAATTCAGCATGTGTCATCAAATCATTTGGTTTCAAGGACTGCACGATTAGCACTTTGTGAGCATGCAACCTAAGCTTTTCATGAAGAATTTTCACCACACTTGCTTGCAGAATCTGAAGTTCACGTGATGCTTGACGAGTTGATTTAGACAGACTTCATTGAGATGATTGCCAAACACGATCAACAGTTGCATCACTCACACAAGGCCTGCCATGATCTTCAATTTGGCCTGTTTCATTAAATGTTGGATACCTTTGCTTTATTTGTTTAACGTCAGGAGTGCTGCATCCATAAGAAGCCCAAAATTTACCCTGAACACTGATGGGTGATTTTGAGTTAGGAAACCAAAGCACACATTTCACTTTCTCCTGCTTCAATGCCATTTTGCCAGCAACTAACATGACCTAACAGACAGTGTCGGTGTTGTGGATCACTAGCGCCATGTAATGCTCACAACAACTAGTAACGCTAACCTATGTAACAGCATCAAATGTAACTTATTATGTCAAACAGTTATCCTGTTATAAATTTTTATAATCAGGGCAAGACTTTGTGCTCACCCTATACTAGGGATCTCTGCAGCAAAGCCTCAGAACCACTAATCCAGTAAAAACTTTTGCCCATCAAAAACTTTGTGGCATGTTGCTTTAGTAATTTTATGCATCTGTGTGTTTTAAAATGTTGCCAAATGCTATGCCTCTAATTCCAGACAAACCACTTCATGACCGTTACCTGAATCAAGTGAAAGTTTAATAATGTATATGAGGCAAATATGCATTACAAGAAGAAAATTCTTCAACAGGCAAACCGCCATCTGATGAAGTGTACTACTGGCTTGAAAGATACTTTGAATGTACTGCAGAACATAGAGGAAGAGACTATTTCTGTGCTTAAAGGCATACCACAAGTAAATGAACAGTTGCTGGCTTTCCAGTTTGCTGAGACTACAAATCTTGAAAGTTTGGCTCAGCCAGAAGATCTTTACACTAACGAATAACTTTTATACGTTGAAGCATATAATTAGGTAAGGCCTACATTTGACACTTGCTTTCCACAGCCAAGAACAATAACTGTTTCTACATCTGCATGAGTACTAGCAATTCACAATTAAGTAGGTGGCAGAGGTTTCATCAAACCACCTTCGAGTAAATGGTAGCAAAGTGTGGATGGGGCTCCTGATTTCACAACTGAGCCCTTTGAGGTTTTGAAAGTGAAACCTACCTTAGGTGATTCAGATTTTTCTGTCATTTGCAGTCCAATAATGAATGAGATATCAATATGATAAAATGTTGAGTTTGACGGCCGTTGATACTTCGGTTATGTTGATCTGGAATTTGGTATTGATTCAGACTTTTTGCCAGTAGCAAAAGAGGCAATGGTGTTCATGCTTAAGTTTTAGGGTTTGAACTGTTTCAGTAGTTTTGTATGAAATGTTTCAATTACTTTGTGTTCAGGTTCCTGACAATTTTTTTTATTATTATTATTTAGTTTATCTGTTAGGAGTAGTTCAAATGTTGATGTGTCAAAGTTTGTATATAGTGGTCTATGTGTAATAAGCTTTAGAAGTATTTATTTAAGTTTCATTCTGGTTAGGTGGTCGTCTGCATCTGCTATGGCTCCCTTTCCAACTTTTAACACCCATAATTTCCTTGTAATTGGGAAGTGAAATCACTACATGGCCACTTTGGAACATACTGTTGTATGTGTTTGCTGATCTCCATGTCTTCTGTTGAGTAATTTTTATTGTAAAATGGGCGGACATACAATTTTGAGATTATAGGTTTGCAAAGTCCCATTAACCTTTTCCCATTGTTCTCATTGTTACTCATTGTTGTTGATCTGCTTATGGATGAAAGCTGCCAGTTATTTTCTGTCATGAATTGTCTACAATTGTGTATGAATATGACTCGAAATGTTACAAATTTAGTGTGTTGCTGCACTTTTATTTTTTGGTGAAAAGTGATATTACAATTTAGTGACAAAGAACTAGATAATTTTATATTGCAAACAAAATTTTCATTTGAGAGTTTACCCTAGATTTCCTTGAAAATTCTTTTTACAAATTTCATACCTGAATATCTGTGCTTTATTTAGTGTAAAGGCAAGTTAAAATTCTGGTTGATATATACTGTAGAATCACAGAAGTTCTGTTCTGTTGGTCAGCCTCTGAGTGTACAGCTCATTCATCCTTGGAGGTCCAAAGGACATCTGGTGATAGAAAAGTTATTTTATTACAAATATTTAATAACATTAAATCTGGAGCAATAATTTTTGTGCAATACTGTACTATTCCAAATAAAATGAAACTCTTAAGTAGGGAACATCAATAATTGTGGAGCTTGGTAGGGTCATAACTGAAAAAGTCTTTTTCTGTGTTAACTGTGAATTACTTATGGCTGACAGTTTCATTTCATTTAAAATGAGAGTAACAATTTGGTCATTATCCCACAATGTAAGCCATATTTAATGAATTGGATTTTGCATTAAGAAACAATAAATAAACAGTCTGAAATGTGGGTAGACCTACTTCAAAGTATACTGTATCAAAATACGTACTCAGAAACAACTGTCAGTGACACATATGAACTAAGAGGGCAAGCACCACCCATTGATTTAACCAAGAAACTCACTACCTTGGCTCCACAGCATGACGGATTACCATGCTTCAATCAGTGGCCATGCTTATCACAGGTAGAGGCAGATCCACATTTTTTAACCTCCAACAAAACTAGCCCATTCAACATGCAGTTAGTGTTGGTGTGCTGTGAGTAAAATAGTGTGAGGGATTGAAAGTGTATCACAGAGAAGCAATGTTTAACTGTTTTTGTTCATGCACTGGCTTAAATGCCACACATCTACACTAATGAAGAATATGTACATGTGGTGCATGATTACAGCTGCTGACCACATACTTCAACAACCTGTGCAAAGATATAAAGAATCTGTACCACTTAAACCTCAGCTCAGTTGTAAATTGCAACATATGTTCTGATTAACAAAATTTATAATTCCTTTCATCTATCAAATACGATGTTCCTTTTTTAAAAAATTGCAAATTTGATGCTCATAAAGGGAGCCTTTGGGGTCAGTATATTGTATGGAAACATTTATTTGAAATTTCATTCTATTTCATACTGTCTGTAATATTTTGTAAATCTGTTTGTATCACCACATTTTAAGAATCTCAATTGTCCTATCAAATTCAAATTGCTTCCTTCATCAGTAACTGGCAGACAGTCCAATATTTTGAATTATTTGGTCAAGAAAAATTCATTCCAAAATTATGTTGAAAAATATATATAATACATACATTTCTGTAGATTTTGTTCATATTCTGAATATTGTTTTCTTGGTAGATGTTTACTCATGCTTGCAATGATCAGAAAGTTGTCTTGCTTTTGTATGATTGTTGAAGAAATGTTGTAGAATGCAAATAATTCAGGATTAAGTGAGATCACTTACCAAAAGGCAGAAGCAATAAGATTTCAGTAGACACACACAAGTGAAGGAAGACTTCTGACTTTTGCATTTACTCTTTGACAAGCTACAGTAAAATGGAAAAACACACCTGTCACATATACACAGCTATGCCCCTGCACAGATTCAACTAGACTAATAGTGCCAATGTTATTGTTCAGCAGAGTGACTGGTTGTAGACGTGGTAGCGCTGGGTGAGGGGGAGAGAGGAACAGAGAGGAGGGAGGCAGGGAGAGGGACTGCAGGTGGGTGGATCTGAAAGATGCAGCTGATTTGTAAGCTATTAATGCGGGAGGGAGGGGTGGCAGGTATATGGGCTGGCATGACTGTAGCAGCTACTAGGAAGCACCACAAGCTGAAGGTGACATGGGGACGTGAATTGGAAGGGATGGTGTTGGCAGACGGAGGGAGGGAAAACTATTGGATGTAGGGTGCACTTATAGTGGGACACCTGAGATTGAAGACAGGACAATTATGGGAGTGGGGGAGGAGGAGGGTGTTGCAAGGACAATTTCCATCTGCACAGGTGAGAGAGACTGGTGGTGGAGGGAAAGTTCCAGATATCTTTGGTTGTGAAGCAACCACTGAAAATGAACATGTGGCATATTGAGTGACCTGGTGCACAGCCTTGTTCTTGACAACCTTTTGGCAGTGGCCATTGATCCTGGTGGACAGTTGGTAGCTAGTCACACCAACATAAAAGTCCGTGCAGTGTTTGCAGCACAGCTGATGGATGACATGGCCACTTTCACAGGTGGCCCTATCTCTTATGCGGTAGAATACGCTTGTGACTTGAACTGGGGTAGGAGGTGCTGAGTGAAAGGAGTGGGCATGTCTTGCAACTTAGTCTGTCACAGGGATATGATCCCTGAGTCAAGCAGCTGGGAATGGGACTGACATAGGAATGGACTAGGACATTTTGTAGGTTGGGTGGGTGATGGAACATCACTTCAGGAGGAGTAGGAGTGATTTTGTGTAGGATTTCTCTCATATCAGAGCAGGATGAGAGATAGTCAGAGCCCTAGATAAGGATATGGCTCAGTTGTTCCAGTCCAGGAGGATACTGGGTGATGAAGGATGGTGGAGGGGGGAAGGGGGGGGGGGGCACAATTCTGTAGCTGATTCTTGGTGTTGGGCGAAGGTTGGTGATCTGTGAGGATATAGCACGGGAAATCTGGTTGTGGACTGGAATTGGAGTGGGAGGGTGCTACTGCCTGCAAAGGTCTTTGCCTGTGGAAGCCTTTGTGAGATGACCAGCATACTGGGCAACGGAGTTCCCATGACTGCAAATAAATCACACAAGGCGTCTAGGCTGTACAGGAGGTGTGTTTTGTTGTGGAAAGGATTACAGCTGTTGAAATAAATATAGCAGAGTCCATGCAAAAACCAATGGCCAAAGTGCTGTGACCAGTTTTTGTCCAATGTGCTGGAATGCCATTTGTATGTTCAGAAGGGGAGGCCAACATTGTTTGCCCCCTCTCACCTGCTTTTGGCCATCAGTTATGCGCTGTGTTCAAAGAATTGTGGTGCACACACTGCAGTTTATCTCAAACAGTTTTATAGAAACTGTTCAGTAAAAGAATTTCATTTTTGTGGTACTTATGGCTTTATACATCAGCTTCATGATGATGTGCCCACCATTTTGTTAATGGTCTTAGTTATTGGGATATTTGCATTTAAATAAGACACTGGGAGAAAACTGAAAAAGTTTACAATGAAACATAGAGGTTTCTATGATTTTAAGTTTGGGCACATTAGATAATATGTTGCTGTGTATGGAATTTAAGTAACATGTTGAAATTTTCCTTAGACTTGGATGTATCATACCAATCTCAAGAAAACTGCTCTTATGTGGCACACACATTTGCGAACATGTGTGCCAGCCATGATATCACGCAAAGGGGAGACTATGTTTCCATATGGTTATTATGCAAAACTTCATTATCTATTAAATTATTCCATTCACCATGGACTTTTTTGATGAAAGAGAGTAGTGTTTAAGTGTCACTGATAGATTCTGAAATGAATAATGCTGTGGGTTTTCGAACATACGTTAAGACATACCAAATTCATTTTTGGACCAAGGATATGCTTATTGATAAAATATTGACCTTAACATTTCCTCAGTTCTTGACTTAGTGAGCCACTGTTTTAGAATTCTCTCACGACAGCTCCTTCACAACATTTTAATGATGTGACATTTTGTACACTGCACTGTGTTTTGGCAAAAGAAGCAAATCTTAACAGGGCAACAAAAGAACTGTAGGTTTTACTCATAATTCGCTACTCATTATGCTTCTCTGAGAGTTACAAATGGTTTAAAAGCCAGGTGAAAATAAATCCCTGGTTTTGTTGCATTTTTAGTGGATTTTTTTATACTAACCAAATCAGAGGAGACAGTGTATCTTTTTGAATGGTCATCTTGTAAGTGTGGGCGTGGAGTGGCTCCACTTAATATTTACAAAAAAAATATGAGTGTACGCTTTTGTTTAGAATGGTACTTTCCCTGCAGCACTTGGCATTTCCCCTACAGTGCCTGCCTGCACTCCTCACCACCACCGCTCCCTCCATGCGTGCAGTGCCAACTGTGCATCTACTGGCAACTTCATTCTCCACGCACCCTGCTATTTGTGCTTAGTAGGTTTAATGTGGACAGAGGTGGGTGGAGCCAAAAGAGATGTGGAGGTCAATGTCGAGGAAGGTGGCAAGGTCAGTAGAGGAGGACCATCTGAAGTGGATGGTAGTTTTGGGAGGCTAGGAAAATTTCTTCCATATGGCCCATAAACAGATTGGCATACAATGGTACCATGCATGTGCCCAGGCTTGTGCTACAGATTTGCTTGTAACCTTCCCTTCAAAGGAAAAATAGTTGTGGGTCAGAATATAGTTTGTAAGGTGCATAGTGCCCACCTGGTTAGCTGAGCAGTCTAACGCACAGCTTTCCGGAGCAGGAAGGAGCGCCTGGTCCCCAGCACGAATCCGCCCAGTGGACTTGTGTCGAGGTCTGGTGAGCCGGCCAGTCTGTGGTTTTTTTTTAGGAGGTTTTCCATCTGCCCTGGTGAATTCAATTCAATTCATTTTATTAGTGTCCTTCTAGTACATCATGCAAATGACATAGGACTTGTCAATAAACATTACAATTTAAAATAGATGTACATGAAAATTTATAATTGAATTTACTTATCATTTATACATTACAATTTTAATAGAACTATAAGAACATAGACGTAAAAAGATACAAGTAAGATAACAATGTACAAAAAAAAGCTAGTGATTCTCACATCAGAGATAATTTCCATTCTTACATTAACACTGTTTCACACTTTCATAGAAACGGCAAGTATTTAAATATGAGCAATTACACATATGTATTATGTCAGGGAAATATTAATTGCACTTTTATTGTCAATGATTCATAAACACTTCAATACTGTAAAAGCTATTGCTCAATAACATGTTTTTTAATTCTCTTTTAAATACATGCAGTTTTGGTATTATTTATAGTTCTTTGGGGAGAGCACTGTAGAGGATTTTGGGTTGGTATAGTACACTTTTGTGATACATAGCAGTTTTATGAATTTCTCTGTGGATATCATTCCTATTCCTTGTTGTTGTGAATTTCTCTGTTTAATGTAGAAAATTTCTCGTGTTCTTTTAAGAAACATATGCTTTCATATATGTATAAGGATGGTAGTGTAATGAGTTTTCATTCTTTGGAAGCATGCCTACAAGAGTATCTATATTCTACACATTTTATTAATCTATCTGCCTTATTTTGTAGTCTAAATGAATGTTTTTTTAGACTGTTGTTCCCCTAAAACTGTACACCGTACCTTAATAAGCTGTGCATGAATGAGAAAGAAACACATAACACTGTTTTAATATTACATGAGCTTTTAAGCATTCTAAGTATAGAACATGTTTGACTTAACTTTTTGTTCAATGATATTACATGCTTTCCCATCTTAAGTGTTCATCAAACCATACTCCCAAGAATTTAGTGTATGATGCTTGTTCAATCTTACACTTACCCAGTTCTAGTGTAAGGTTAGTTTTTATTTTATTTGTAATATGTCTGAAGTTGATCCATGTTGGTTTTTTGGCATTCACAATGAGTCTGTTTTCATTAAACCATCTGTCTGCTTCGTCTGTTGCTAATGCGACTTTTTCCTGTAAGTCAGCTACACTATTTGCTTTAACAAACAAACTTGTATCGTCAGCAAATACTACTGCCAATTATTCATATAGTTGACTTGGTAGGTCATTGATAAATATTAAAAACAGTAATGGCCCTAATACAGATCCCTGAGGTAATCCGTACAAACCTCTCTCGAATCTTGACGAGTATGGCCTATCTGCATGGCTTATCTCCACCTTCTGATACCTGTCTGACAGACATGATTCAAACCATTTGTGAGCAACTCCACGTATCCCAGAGATGTATAACTTCCTGATCAGTAACTTATGGTCCTTGACATCAAAGGCCTTCGATAAGTCTAAAAACCATCCACAATTTGATTCCTTTTTATTTGTGGAATTTAGAACAAGTTGCGAAAAATTGAAGATAGCCGTTTCAGTTGATTTATTTTTATGGAAACCATTTCCACGTTAACCAATATTCTGTTCTTAATAAGAAACTTGTATAGTCTATGATAAAATATCCTTTCTATTATTTTTGAGAAACCTGCTAACATTAATAAAGAAATAAAATTACTAACATCACATTTATCACTGTTCTTGTAAAGTGTCTTTATAGTTGTCATTTTAAGTTTTGATGGAAATACCCCTGTCTTAAAAGATTCATTTATAATTTCAGTGAGATGTGAGGCTATGTTTCTTGCACTTTGCTTCATGACTTTGTCAGGAATCCCATTATGCCCACATGACATTTTATTTTTTAATTAATTTATAGCATTTAGTACCTCTGATCCAGTTACTAGATAAAGGAACATTGTCATGTGATTCATGGGGATTTTTACCCTGCTATTGGAATTGCATTTAGTTTTAATTAAATGTATGGCTATATTTGTGAAATGTTTGTTAAATATGTTGGCAATCTGAAGTGGGTCCGTAACAGTTTAACCCCCACTTTTAATGACAAAGCTGTTCTTTTGTGTCTTCCTATATTTTTATTTATTACTTCCCACATTAACTTCATTTCGTTGTTACCTTTGTCAGTATATGAATCATTATCAAGCTTCTTAGTTGCAATTATTACTTTCTTGTGCAGGCTTCTATAACATTTGACATGCGCTTTCAGTGCTACATTCTTTCTGGCTGAACAGTACAATAACCCTGGGTTTTGTGTGGAGCAGCAGAGGAGTGAAGTGAACTGCAGTAGTCATTGTGGGGTTGTGGACCACTATAGCTGTGGCAAGGACAGTGCCCCCCCCATCATCTCTAGGTGTATGGAGTTTGAAAGACATTGGAGGGGAGATAGATAAGCAAAGCCTTGGACATGACGGACTTAGTGCAAAGGGAAGCGCCATGAACAGTGATGAGTAAGGATCCAGTGGGTTAGGGGGGCGGGGATGTCAGTAGGCTGGTGAAGAAAGTGATGTGCAACTTTAATTTGTGGGGAGTAGGTTTTGAATTATTGATTAGTTTTCAGTAAACGAGAACAGAAATTCGTTCAGTTTAATCATAATAGCTAGTCACAGTGGAGCGTCCAGGATTGTTGCTTTGCGGATTTTGGGGAGCATGTTGAACGCCAGTGTGCATATTGTTGTTTGGATTAAGAGGGAAATAGACTCAATGAGAGATCCTGAGAATGACCTACAGATTTTGGTAGGGGTTGGAGGTTATGTTGGACTTCGAGGATGGGATCACTCTGGCAGAGCTTGTAGTTGGAGGAGTCAGGCAGTTGTCAGACACCTTCCATCAAGAAGACACTATGACTCATCACAGCAGTGGTGGAGTCTTCCTCTGCAGGGCAGATGATTAGGTCTGTATCCATTTTCAGAATGTGTATGACTGTCTTTTCTTCTGCCAAAAGGTTAGTGTTCGTAGGAAGGGACCTGAGGCATGATGTTGAGGCTTAGTTGGAGGTAAGGAATTCCTGGAAGCTGACTAGGGATGAAAATGTGGGGGGGTCACAGCTCGATGGTGGTATGAACTGGAAGAGGCAAGGTTAAATGTTGGGATTAGGTCCCCTTCAGCTTGTGTTGCTTCACACTGGCCACTACAATCATGCCAACCCATGTGCTTGCCACTCTTCTTCCTGCATTCCTAGCGAGCAGACTGCCCTCCTTCCTCCAAGTCACTAGCCCCTCTACTCCTTCCCCATGCTTCCTGCATCCCTATCTCTCTACCTGCCCCACCCAACACTACCCCCACCACATCCAGGTTACATGCTGAAAATAAAATCATTAGCACTGTTAGTCTAGTGGGCACCATGTAGGGCATAGGTGTGTGTGTGTGTGTGCGCGTCGAAGTCTTTGCGCTGTAATGGAGAGAGTTCAGTCATGTCGAGTCAAGTCTTGGACTAACTTCCATGTAAGATGGAGTGGAGCTATATCTGTTGGTGTGATCTCTGTGAACATCCTGCGTAACATTAACGTTAATTTTTTATAATTCTTAAATTACAAAAAAAAGCATTCTTATCATTTATGAAACTAGTGTCTATTTAAAACTTACTTTCTTTAGCATGTTTCCAGAAGATAAGGTGTGAAGTTAATTGTTTTTTATGTTGGAAGGGCTGGATTAGGCACATAAACTATGACGATTTTCATCTGCAAATTAATATCTTCACTGAAACTGTACAAACCTGGGTCTCCCAAAAATTAATACCCCAAAAAAATATTTCAACAATCAGCTGAGCCACAGATAGTATTTGTGCCCTGTTACACAGTTAGAAAATTTAATAGTGTTCAGCCTTATTTTGAACTGTTTGAGGTGAAATAACAATTTCATAAACTGCTAATTAAGTAAGTGTACAGCACTGATACATTTCATCCTCTTGGAGAAGTTCCTGAAGTTGACAAACAGGAAATAATCAAATAATAGTCAGTGCTGGCTACCTCACCCACTATGCTGTCACAAACACTGTTCCAACTGCCAAGGCTACAGAATTTGCTAGGTTCCTTTTAAACATAATGAGTTTTTTTGGCTACATTTTAAATATTCAACTTGCTGACTGTCAAAGATATGACTGAAATGAGGAAGGTTTAATGCAGTTCCTCCACTTAAAATACCATCTGGGTTAAACTTTACATAATCTCAGGCAATTTGTGAGTTCACCAAAAAATAACATAGTCAAAATACACAAAGCACTTTTAAAATGAGCTTATTGCCTCAGAACACATACAAAGTTGACTTGGATTTAGTGCCCAAAATATTTCATAACACTAATGCCACACTTACTGTTACGCTGAAGCAAAACTAACACAATACTATCGGTTGCAATACTGATACAATTCTATCTTGAATCAGCTACCACTGTTGCTACTCATATAAGTTCCAACATTATAAAGCCACATTACATATCATTTAAATTGAACATAATTGAATTTACAAATGGAATTTCTGTCCTTTCACAAAATTCATTGTGGAATTTAACTTCACAAGTCTTGATGATGTTTCTGAAACAATTTGTATGTGAAATATCACAGTTTTCATATGAAAATTGCATGCAATGTACATCAATAAAATGTCCTAATTATTTCTGTTACTTACTTTGCGACTACCGTATAACTTTTATTTTTGTTCTTCTTCTTCTTCTTCTTCTTCTTCTTCTCTCTCTCTCTCTCTCTCTCTCTCTCTCTCTAATGGTGATAAACTTTCACAGTACTTGCTAATCACAACACTATTTATTCCATATTTTCATTAATTTAACATAAAGAATTCATGCAGAAGTTCTTACAGTTTAAAATTATTGAGTTTTTAGTTCTCAGTAGGCATATTTTCACTTACTAAGTTTGGATAATTGTGGCATGAGTCAACAACAAGAATGCATTCAACATAAGTATTATTCATTGACTATGATACCACAAACTGATTGGTTCATGACTTAGATTCTAATCTGTTTCAACTTCCCTCTCACGTTTTAAGTGAATTTGACTTGTTAACTTTTTCATGTCAAACTAAATAGAACACCCTGGTATGATATGAGAGAAAATCGTGATGGTCCAAACTCTGAACCTGTACACTGCATGTGTCAGAACATTGTAGTCTACATGGATCAAGTGCTTAGCAGACCTAACATTGTAATTCTGCAAAGCTGAAGTCCTAACCCATCATTCACACCTGTCAGTCTGCAAATTCTGAGTGTGGAAATACTACAAAAATAATATTTGGGAGAAATGATTAACCTTGTAAATCAACCATAGACACCTCTTCTACAATATTTATATATTGGGACCAATGTCTCTTGTAGTCTGGTCACTTCAATCCCATAAACCATCTGACTTACATACTGTTGATGCCCAGTGTCCTCCAACTTCATATTGTCACAGGAGAAGCTGTGTAGTGCAGTCACTGTGGTATAGTGTTTGTGATCCTAGACTGTTGCATAGGGGGACTTGAATTCAAAACTCATCTGAACTGTAAAATTTAAATTTCGATATTCGGTTTGAGTAGAGTCTAGATGTATCCACAAATGTTAAGAATCATTGTACTGGAATGTTCTGTAACTGTATATATAGCGTATGTGTTCTGGTTAGAGGCAGTTCACTCCGCACTCTTTTATGTGCAAGTGCTGAATAAACCTTTATTAAGTGAAGTTTGTGTTCATCATTCATCTAATTACACCTTCTTCTACGTGACATTATCCCGGTGGAGGCACTGGGTATTGGAACCTGTGATAATGCACATTTTCGACGACACAGTTGCACCTATCAGGCCACAACAGAGCCACTGTTTACGTGGCAAGAAACCTGAGTTCAGGCCATATTCAACAGGTCGCAATCTATCAGAGACAGAAGAAGAAGAAGATGTTACGATAACAGCAACTGTGTACCACCACATGAGACATCCTTCTGGGTTCTCTGGTGATAATGGCCAAGATCCAAACAAGTGGCTGAAGGTATATGAGCATACAACCAAATTTAACAAATGGGATGACATCGTGTGTTTGGCTAACACGTTTTTCTAATTGGTGCGCATTGCCAAGCAATGGTATGAGAACAATGATCAGAAGTTCACAAGCTGGGAAGTATTCCAGGTGGAACTTTGCAAGTATTTCAGCAACACACAACGACGGAAGTGCAATGCTGAAAGTAAATTAAAGTGCAGGACACAGAATCCAGGAGAAACTACAGCATCCTATATTCAAG
Source organism: Schistocerca gregaria (assembly GCF_023897955.1). Taxonomy (NCBI): domain Eukaryota; kingdom Metazoa; phylum Arthropoda; class Insecta; order Orthoptera; family Acrididae; genus Schistocerca; species Schistocerca gregaria. Next base: position 454,850,399 of record NC_064931.1, read on the forward strand.
ACATCTTGGAGCTGTATAAAATAGTAGATCCTAGAATGAGGGAGCAGGATAAGGGCCGGCCACAGTGGCCAAGTGGTTCTAGGCGCTTCAGTCTGGAACCACGCGACTACTCCAGTCACAGGTTCGAATCTTGCCTCAGGCATGGATGTGTGTGCTGTCTTTAGGTTAATTAGGTTTAAGTAATTCTAAGTTCTAGGGGACTGATGACCTCATATGTTAAGTCTCATAGTGCTCAGAGCCATTTGAACCATTTGAAGATATGATTGTACATCTCATGAAGCGTGTTGCCGAGGACATGTATCAAGCCCTAATCCTGGAGGGGGTGTTGACAGCAGACGACCTCATAAAATGGTGACAGTATATCGAGACAATGCGTCAAAAAATAATTATACGCAAGAAGTTTGAACGGCTTCCAAACGTCATATCGATGTCTGTGATAGAGGAAGGAACTGATTTCACAAGTGTTCTTCGTCAGATAGTGAGAGAGGAAGTTCAGAAGGCACTTGGATCGCACGGCGGCAAAAAACTGAGACGCTTCAAGAGGTCATAAGGGAGGAAGTGGAACAGACATTGAACCCTATCTCTCGTCCGTCATTTCCCTTTAAAACGGTGAAAAAGTCGAGATCCAGACTGAGTTACTTTGCTACAATGCCACATGAGGAATCTATTTGGGTACCAAAGAAGACTGACTTCTGGAGGACCCAGGATAACCAACCAATATTTTTCCATTGCGGACGACCGGGACATGTGGTGCGCTATTGTCGAGGAAGGCGGCGGATATTTGATGACGCACGCGCCAGAAGTCAACAGACCAATCTTAGCCACCGCCGACTCCCGAAAAGCAAAGATGAACAAGAAGGTGTGGGTGCAGGACAACGTAGGTCACCATCGCCGCAAGCTAGCCGCTGGAGAGGACGCTCCCCAACACGCAGGTCTAGGTTGCGATCGCCGTTTAGAAACTCCAGCCTATCACCTAGCGGCCGCAACCTGGAAAACTAAAGGGTGCGACCTTCCCTGGAGGTGAGTCTGCTGAAGAGAAAAATCCTCCGCCGTCTCTCATTTAAAAAATGACAGGAAACTACGTCGAAATCCTCATGGATGTCCGACCAGCCCAAGCTATTGTGGACTTTGGAGCATCATATTCAGTCGTTTCGGGGAAGTACCGTCGCCAGCTGCAGAAAAGCGTATTTCTCGACAGCAAAACATTTCAGCTGAAGGTGGCTAATGGGAAATATGTCAAACCTACAGGAGGATGTGTCATTCGTGTGGATGTAAGTGGCCATACACAGCGCTTAGAATTCATCACCTTACAAGAGTGTAGTCATGACGACATTCTCGGATGGGACTTTTTTAAAGCTTCTCAGGCAATTATAGATTGTTGTTGCTCTAAGATTATGCTAGACGAAATGAGATACGGTGGACAGGGAGATGCACATCCGAGTGTGTGGAGACTATGTGTGCTGGATGAAGTGATCATTCCTGCAGTCGGCGCTAGAAAGGTAACTGTCGTGTGTCATGCCACGCATCAATCCATGGATCTTGTAGTAGAATCTAAGAGAAGCATACCACTGAAGAATAACTTGTTCATCCTAGCCTCTGTCGTCTCGTTTAAGAACGGATTCGGTGAAATGTGGATAGTTAACTGTGTCTGATTACCTAAGATCCTTACAAGACGCATGTGTGTAGCAAATGCTGAGCTGTTAACTGCCGAACAGCTGAGCATCATAGAAACATCCCATGCCTAGTCTGTGGGAAAAATTGGCGCTATCACTACGAGACAAGATCAGCTCGACTGTCACCAGATCTCACTAAGGAACAACAGAGGAACCTACTTGCCATTCTTCAAGAGTTTTCTGAATGCTTCAAACCACAGGTGAAGAGCAAATTAGACAAATCGACAGTGTAGCCCTGGAATAGAACTGGAGACCCATCAACCAATAAGAAAGATAGCATATCGTATGTCAGCAACGGAACGTCGAATAATTCGCGACAAGGTAGAGAAAATTAAGGTTAGAAGGGAAGTAGGCTAAAAGGCTATTTCCTAGAAGAGGCGAAGAATGACATCATTCAGCCTTCACAGCGCCCATGGTCGTCACCAGTTGTTCTCGTCAGAAAGAAGGATGGCAGTTGGCGCTTCTGTGTTGATTACAGGAAACTTAATAAGGTAACTAAAAAGGAGGTTTACCCCCTTTCACGAACTGACGATACACTAGATTGTCTCAACCATGGACATGTACTCGTGATACTGGCAAATCGAGGTAGATGAAGCCGATCGTGGGAAAACTACAGAAAGAGAATGTCTTGCTGTGATCTGGGCCATGTGCAAATTTCGACAGTATCTCTATGGAAGGCTATTCACAGTTGTTACAGACCAACATTCACGTTGTTGGTTGACAGGTCTTACTGCTCATAGTGTACAAATGTGTAAAAAAACACCAAAATGCCGACTGTCTCTCAAGAAATGTCCTGTGCGAGACCATCAGAACTTTGATGAAGATAGTGATTGTCTCGCTGCACTCCAGGATCTCTCTGCTGAGCTGAAGAAGGTCGCCAAGATATCTTAAATTATGGTTGACTTAAATCGGTCAGAGGATGTGAAAGAAAAGCAAGAAAAACTGATCCGTTTGGAAATATGTGGCTACCAGTGATTCCTAAACATGTGTGCTTAGATGTTCTACAGAAATTCCAAACACACCTGAGGCCAGACATTTAGGATTTATTAAGATATAGGATAGGATGCGCAAGAGAGTTTTCTGGCCAGGTTTATTTAGGAGTGTCCAACACTATGTGTTGCACTGTTGAGAGTGCCAGAGGGGAAAGTCAGTTCCTCAGAAACCACCTGACTGACTCATACCAATTCCACCTGCTGAATCGCCTTCCCAGCGAGTTGGGATTGAATTCCTCAGACGATTTCCAACAACTGCTAGTGGCAATAGATAGATTATAGTTTGCACTGATTAACTGACATGCTATGCCTTTACAAAAGCCTTGGAAACAGCAATAGCGTTAGAGATAGCCAAATGCATCATGGAAGACATTGTATTAAAACACGGTGCCCCAAGGTCGTTTTTTACGGATCGAGGGAAAGTTTTTCAATTGAATATTGTGACAGAGATAAACCCTTGGTGCAGAATTACTCATCACATGACGACTGCCTACCATTCGCAAACTAACAGGCTTAATAAGACCTTGGCCAACATACTATCAATGTTCGTCGATGTTGAGCAGTGCAACTGGGGTGATGTACTACCTTTCGGTAGTTTGCCTACAACACTGCCAGACAAGACGCAACAAGATTTACGCCATTTTTCCTGGTGCATGAGCGTAAGGCGACTACGACGATGGACACTGTGTGTCCATTACATCCTGATGACGTGGAAGACGACTACATCGGCCAGGTGTTAACCAGCGCTGGAGAAGCTCGACAATTAACTCGACTCGGCACGCTGCAGGCTGAAGAAAACAATTGCTGAAGGTATGAGGCGAGCCACCGCCCTGTTGTCTACCAGCCTGGTGATCTCATCTTGATCTTCACTCCTGTTCGGAAAGTTGGTCTCTCTGAGAAGCTCCTCAGGCCCTACTTTGGACCTTAAGAGGTTGTAAGACAGTTGTCTGACGTTACTTATGAAGTTGAAGATTTCAACCCCGACACAAGACGACGAAAGATCAGTGATATGGTCCACGTCCTTCGAATGAAGCCCTATAAGGATCCTTTAGGTCAATGCCATAACAATTATGCTGCTGCTATGCAACTGTATGCGGATTGTTTCCAAAACAGATCACATCCAAACGAAAATATTATTCGAAATTGCACTCAACGAGCTCGATATGGACACATGCACCATCCACCTCGTCATCTCGAATACAATGAAAATCATGCTCGTACTCTTATCATTCTCGCCTGTGTTCTGGATCCCGAAATTAGTAGTTGTGCGATTCAGAGACAAACTGGAATACCAAAATCAACTGTTTTGAGGATTCTGAAGGCACATAATTATCGTGCGTATCATATCACACTGACACAGGCATTAACGATGTAAGATATGCCAATACGTGTGCATTTCTGTCAATGGGCCTTGAAATGATAAGAGGTGACAATGATCTTTTTTTTTTGTTACGTTATGATCACCGATTAAGTCACATTCAAAAACAATGGCGAATTAAATCGTCATGATTGTCATCCACACTGGCACAGACCCATTGACAATCGACATAAATGGTCGTTAATGGTCTGGTGAGGAATTTTTAACGGTTATTTGATAGGCCCGTATTTTTTTCACCGAAATGTTACTGGGGAATCTTATTTACAGCTTCTCGGTGATGATTTGTTGGAGCTAATGGAAGATGTTGAATTAGAAACTAGGCAATGAATGTGGTTCCAACAGGATGGAGCAGCTCCCTATTATACTAAAAATGTGCAGAACGTTTTAAATTTACGGTACCCTGATCGGTGGATAGGGTGTGGCAGACGAATTCAGTATGTTCCACGTTCACCAGACTTAACATCTCCTGATCTTTTCTTGTGGGGTTATTAAATAATTTTGTTTATGAAAGACAGCCCACAATCTGCAGCGATATGGAGCAATGCATTCGAAGAGCGTGTGCAGCTATACCATGGGATGTGCTGCTCAAACCTGTGGACAACTTTCGCAGACGATTGACTTTATGCATTGAAGCAAATGGGGATAATTTTGAACAATTTCTTTGCGGCTAATTTCATTAATTAAACACCATAAATTTAGAGAGGCAAGGGGACTCACACTAATGAGGCACCTCAACATGTGGGAGACAAGGTGACACACACTTACGAAGCACCCCAACATGTGAGAGGCAAGAAGCACCCCATGGAACATCATTGTCTACGTCCATGTCGTTGTTCCTGGGTAACGCTAAAAGTAGGATACAGTACATTTTGTAGAAATATAACTTAACTTGGCGTAACGAAAGAATTGGTGCACATTTTTTTTTTCGATTTGATGCGTGTTGCTCGGATAATTCTAAATACAACAGAGTTCTTCCCCAATTTGTCTTTCTTCAAAATTTCAGCGCCATCTGTCAATGGTTAAAAAATTTTTCAGACATAACTTGATTACTTTTTTATCGAGAAACCAAAACTGCCATAAAAAATGGGTGTTTCCATTTAAGATTTAAAAGTTGGCCCCCGTCTCAACCAAGGAGGCGGGGGATGGAGGTCACGTGTATTATCATTTGATGGCCCCCCTTTGACCTTACGAACTTGTCTTACCCACTTTTTTTAACCGATGTATAGTCTCCGAGATAATCTCATCTCTAACTTCAGATGGACCTATATTAACCTTCTATCATCTAACACCTGGAATGCTCCTATCTCTTTTCTGGACCACAAACGAGACATTGATGTGCATACTACACTCCTGGAAATTGAAATAAGAACACCGTGAATTCATTGTCCCAGGAAGGGGAAACTTTATTGACACATTCCTGGGGTCAGATACATCACATGATCACACTGAGAGAACCACAGGCACATAGACACAGGCAACAGAGCATGCACAATGTCGGCACTAGTACAGCGTATATCCACCTTTCGCAGCAATGCAGGCTGCTATTCTCCCATGGAGACGATCGTAGAGATGCTGGATGTAGTCCTGTTGAACGGCTTGCCATGGTATTTCCACCTGGCGCCTCAGTTGGACCAGCGTTCGAGCTGGACGTGCAGACCGCGTGAGACGACGCTTCATCCAGTCCCAAACATGCTCAATGGGGGACAGATCCGGAGATCTTGCTGGCCAGGGTAGTTGACTTACACCTTCTAGAGTACGTTGGGTGGCACGGGATACATGCGGACGTGCATTGTCCTGTTGGAACAGCAAGTTCCCTTGCCGGTCTAGGAATGGTAGAACGATGGGTTCGATGACGGTTTGGACGTACCGTGCATATATTCAGTGTCCCCTCGACGATCACCAGAGGTGTACGGCCAGTGTAGGAGATCGCTTCCCACACCATGATGCCGGGTGTTGGCCCTGTGTGCCTCGGTCGTATGCAGTCCTGATTGTGGCACTCATCTGCACGGCGCCAAACACGCATACGACCATCATTGGCACCAAGGCAGAAGCGACTCTCATCACTGAAGACGACACGTCTCCATTCGTCCTTCCATTCACGCCTGTCGCGACACCACTGGAGGCGGGCTGCACGATATTGGGGCGAGAGCGGAAGACGGCCTAACGGTGTGCGGGACCGTAGCCCAGCTTCATGGAGATGGTTGCGAATGGTCCTCGCCGATACCCCAGGAGCAACAGTGTCCCTAATTTGCTGGGAAGTGGCGGTGCGGTCCCCTACGGCACTGTGTAGGATCCTACGGTCTTGGCGTGCATCCTTGCGTCGCTGCGGTCCGGTCCCAGGTCGACGGGCACGTGCACCTTCCGCCGACCACTGGCGACAACATCGATGTACTGTGGAGACCTCACGCCCCACGTGTTGAGCAATTCGGCGGTACGTCCACCCGGCCTCTCGCATGCCAACTATACGCCCTCGCTCAAAGTCCGTCAACTGCACATACGGTTCACGTCCACGCTGTCGCGGCATGCTACCAGTGTTAAAGACTGCGATGGAGCTCCGTATGCCACGGCAAACTGACTGACACTGACGGCGGCGGTGCACAAATGCTGCGCAGCTAGCGCCATTCGACGGCCAACACCGCGGTTCCTGGTGTGTCCGCTGTGCCGTGCGTGTGATCATTGCTTGTACAGCCCTCTCGCAGTGTCCGGAGCAAGTATGGTGGGTCTGACACACCGGTGTCAATAAGTCCTTTTTTCCATTTCCAGGAGTGTATTTGCTAGTTCAGTAGCCCCTCGTGACAACGTTTCATTTATTCCCTGTACCACTTCTCCTTGCAAAAAAGGCACAACATATACCTTAGCCACATACCTTACGTGAGGTTTTATTTTTAAGTGAAGAATCAGAAAACTTGTGACTATTCCTTAGTGAGAGTTCCTTGAGTGTTTACTTCTGAGTATCTGATAGCTTTGGCAAAGCATGAACTTTCTCCCTTATCTTTTTCGAATCTGTTGCTGTTCTATAACCATCTGATTCTCTTTACTATTGCCTCTCAGAATTCTCTCTACCAAAAGTAAGCTATCTCAGGGCCCCCCTTCACCTCTTCTATGAAATAGCCTTTTAGCCTACATCCCTTCTAACCTTGTTGCTCCATAAACAGTAGCACAACTGCATTGACACATATGTTCAAATAACCAAATTCAGTATTTACCACTGAACTAAATTAATTCAAACAGTCGACCCCAGTAATCAGACTAACACTGGGTTCAAGAATAATTAAAAATGTGTGCTATATCAAGACACCTATGAATTCCACTGGCAGGGAAACATCACGCTTTATTGATTTGGATACCTTCCCTGTAGGTCCATACTTGAGGCCAGAAACACTCCCATGTTCATTTTGTTTGGCAACACTGAAAAATATTCTTGCAATATTGCGGAAATTTTTGATCCACTGTCCTTTAATAAACCACTCTCCAAAACTACTATTACTATTTTTAAAATAGCGTTTACCTCAGGTGACAGGGGTATTGGTTCTTACTCATATAATTCTCTTCCTTTACTCCTCCTACAGAATGAAATTTAAATTCTTGAAGCATTCTTCCATGAAGCAAAGGGTCACAAATGTCGTTGGCTTCTTACCACTTGGCTTGGAGCCAAGCTGCTTTGCAGAATCGTTATCCGGCCTTACGGGCAGTTTGTACTTGAAATTTCCATCGAATGCTAATTTATAAATAGCGTCAGTTTCCTTTGAAGGCCCTCCTGCGCTTCTTAATTCCGTTACTTCTTCAAGTCCTCTCATCTGCATTTCGGAAGTATTTGAAACATCATTATCTTCAATAGGCTGTTCTGCCATCCACAGTCCCCATAGTTGACTGTTCAATGATATGTTACCCCTTATTGTTGCTATTACAATTGGTTCATGTTCTTCAAACAGTCGTGGGATCCTGTTATTGTATGCCATGTTTGCTCCATCAGCAATATATTGTCACTTGAACTCCTGCGTCCCTGATGACCCTTCTCATCCTGCATTTTCAGCAAGTATATCACTCTATTGCCAAGATCGGTAGAACACTCCATCTGACGCTCAGCCATTCTGATCATGGAACCTACAACCCCCAACCAACCGCACCCTGTACCAGCATTGCCAACCGTACGATCTGGATCATACATGAATGCTAAATTTAAGATGTTGTACGAGAATTGATCAATCCTTCAGATAGCATGTCTATTCTACTATATTTTGAAACAATTACTACTGTGAAGATTTCGTCTTTTCATTGTTTTAATTTTTGTGGTTTATTTCATTTTTTATAATTATTTCATAAATACAATTGTGAGCAGCCTACATGCCAGTCTGTCAAGCAGTAGGATTCCCCAATTTCACTAGCCTGCAGCTGCGTAAGTCAACTTCGGTAGTTCCCCCAGATGAATCACCCTGGAGAATTCACCATTTTAACTGCTTTGCATCCTGCATGCTCATACAAATGTGAAAAACGTTCCAGTCAATTTGATGGCTCAGGTGAGGACAGTGGGCGATTTATAAGGTGTCAAACAGTGCAGAACTGTGTAAAAGGAAACAGAAAACAGTGATATTGGTCTGATAGTGGTCCTAGTAGTCCCTAGAAAGAACGTAAGAGACGAAAACAAAAATATAGAAAATTCTTGGAAACTAACCCTGAATTTAAAGCTTGGTTGTGTGGTGATGAATCATACTCTAAAAGGGCTAGATGCAGAATCTCTAACGTAACTACTGTGTCTGTAATGGGACATGTTAGAAAACATTCTAAAACTGAAAAATTATGCCAAAAAAGTGAAGGTTGTGTCATCTAAATGCCAGACAATTTTGAATACATTTGTGGAATTCTACAACTGAAATAATCAGGCTCACATTGCTAAAATTAAATAGACAGGTTTCGTGTCAAAACACTATCTTCCTTTCACTCTTGTAGATCATGTGGAGGTCTTTCACTGTTGTAAATCACTTAAAGAGTGTGGTTAAGAGTTGTTTATCTGATTCTAAAACCGCTCACGCTACACATGTGCATCGCAGTAAATGTTCACAGATGGTAACGAACATGGCAGGAGAGAGCCATAAGAACGAACTTGCAGAAAAACTGAGACAAAATTCATTTTTTTACTGATGAGTCAACAAACATTTTATCTGTTAAAATGTCATATGTCATGGTTAGATACTTTGATAAAGAAACAAATAAAATTGGAAGTAAATTTTTTAATCATTGTGATATGCCAGCGAAGTTTGTAAATGTGCTCCCAGACGATGTAAAAACCTAGCTAGGAACATTCATAACCATTTTAAAGCTAATGCTAAGAAAGAGGCACAGTTGCATGAGTTTCAAAAGTTTTTAGATATAAAAATTCATAAATTGTTGCATCCATCACAGACTAGAAGGCTATCTTTGGGGGCCATTGCAGTGAGAATTTTAGAACAGTGCAATGCCTTGCATCTCTAGTTTCATTCTAAATAAGCTTGGGAGAGGCTGGTTGCCGCAGAAGATATTCAGCGATCCCTCAAAGATATTCTTTTTAAATTATTTTTTTCATTTTTGGCTTATATTTTACTGCATTTCACAGATGTAAATAAGCATTTCCGGAGTGGTAAAGTTGTTATTATTGACTTAAACGGTAATATGGTAGAAGGCTACAAGGAAGTGTGACTTTGATAAATGGACCAGAAGTATGTCATAACCAGTAAGTTGACTGACACTGACCTCAACAAAAGAGGGAAGTTTCTTCCTGACAGCCAAATGTATTTAGGAGCTGAAGTTTTGAAGGCACCCGGAAACAAGAAACATAAAATGAACAGGACGCCGTGAAAGACTCTGATGCAGATATAGAGATTTCATGCAGACAGAATGTTCATAACTAAAAAAGAGATATAACTTTGATGACGATTTATTGTCATTGTTTGCAGTTTTGACGCCTAAGAGTGCTCTGTTAACCCTCTTGGATTCAAAACAATTAATATTACTTGTAGGTTGTTCTTAGCAGAGTATTATTTACAGTTACAAGTCTTTGGGGAGGACAAATGTAAAACTTTTAGCTTTTTTTCGTTTTGAGTCCTTTTTCTCCAATGAATTACACATATGTAACATTGGGATTCAAGTGATAGTATTGGCATGGGTAAGGTAAATGTATAATTTCAGTTATGCGTTCTGAATCAGTTTATTACAAAAGTTTGTACAATAATGTAACAATAAACGTATTTACATACATTTCTTTTCGTACTGGAATCTTCTGAAGCGATTTCTGTCTTTGTTGAGGCAAAGAAAAACTTAGCATTTTAGGCACTAAAGAAAAGTATTCTGTTTCATGCAAATTTTGCGCGTTCCTTTCGCGTTATTCCACTGAGGAAAGTGGTCAATTTTGTCCTTTTGGCATTTCAACACTGGAGTTACTGTAGTAGTAGGTTTCTTGACTTTTCTGTACATGTCTCCAGTATTTGGACATCCCCTCTTGAATATTTTTTGTCTATCAGGTATCAATGCATTTGCAAGATTAGCTTGAAACTGTCTGAGAGAAAAATGTTTTCCAGACAGGTCCTTGCAGTCTTCTCTATATTTCAGCCAGCTATTGCTATTCTGTGCCAGAAGATATACAAATATCATCTTCTGGATTTTAAAGGAATATGTATGGGGGTGTCAACGTATCATGAAGATCTGCTCCTCCCATATTACTTGTACATTTGGACAATGGATGGCCTATGGATGAAAATATGTTCTTTCTTAGTTCTATCGCATCTTTTTGTTATATCCTTTGGCTCTGTACCGGTTAGAGAAATACCAATGTAACACATTTGTTATCATACCATTTCACAATGATGAACTTGCCTGTTGTAGTAACTTGTGAAGCTGTAGTACCACATACTTGCGCTTTCATCAGCTTTTCATCAGGAAGAGTACAATGCTTGAATCTTCCATCTCTTATTGTGCCTATATAATAAATACCCCTCTTCCGTAGGCTCTCAGCACCAAGTTATGATGTGAAGAAATTGTCTGCGTAAACCCTAAAAAAGGGATTTTCTTCCAATGCTGCAGTTAGCTTCATCACAACATTGTAACCAAGACCTTTTCCAAAGACATGCCTTGTTGCCTTAGAAGCTGCATCTTGGTAAACGTCAGAATCACACAAATACCCTGAGGAACGAGATCTAGCCCACATTTTGAATCCCATCCTTGTTGACTTCTTTTGTATATACTGTTGAAGACTACTGTATGCTTTGAAAGGGATCATTATTTCGTCAGCATACTGATTCTGCTCAGGCGGTTTTCTCAGGCAAGTTTGTGAGAACAAAGTAAGGCAAGGTCGAATTTTCTGTAGATTATCTTCTTTCTGTATTCCTGAAAATGCAACAAAAATACTAGTTTCTAGAAGTGGCTTTGAGCCAAGCCCATTCGCAAGTAAATACCTAAAAGCGGCTCCATCTAAGCTAGGGTAATGTCGATAGTTGTTCCCAGTTTCTGAATACCATAAATATTAGTTTGTTTAATACAGAGTTCCAGCATTTCACATGTCACAAAAGATCTGAAGTACTGCAAAGGGGTGAGCACTTCTTCATGTTCGTCTTCTGGAAGCTGCACAAATGGATGAATTTCTGGAGTAAAGTCAACATCGACCGTCCACAACTCTGTATCTTCTGGAACATCCTAAGGATTTACTGAATCAAAAACAGCTCACTCTTGCAACATCCATGGAGTAGAAGTTTCTCTGCCGTCATGATATGTGCTACCATTAGTCGGAATTTCATCATTATCCTCATCACCAAGTTCAGAAAAATCTCTTTCATCAGAATTATTTACAACCTCAAGAATGTCATCAATCGTTAACTTGAAATGAAATAAAATACCTAAACATCACAACACGAACATTCATAAGCATAACCCTAAACATTCACATTTACACATACATTACATGAGTTCATTTAAACCTTCCTAGGTTATTTCAATACGCAGAACTAAAATAATACAAATAACTGGTCCACTAATACTTATTTAAATGGAAAATATTTTATATATACTGATTAAAAACATTGTATCCACACAAATAGAGGATACCACATACCTTGCACAACATGATAGCCACCAACTTCTGCCTAAGAAGTTACAAACGTGGTCAAATATTGTATTTCTACAGTAGTTCCAATTATTCCTCATAGAATTTGCTGGATAGCTTGTAAAAATGTGTAACAGTGGGAACTGGTGAACCAGCATTGGCTAAACGCCAGTAAAACCCTTATATAACTGACGTTACATATATGTAACCGAAGGTACTAGAGGGTAAAACAAATGAAAGGAAAACAACTCCCTTTCTTTTATCTCTTATGTCAAAATTTCCAAGAACAGTCTCTTTAGATGATAACAAGCATCTATAACAAATCTATGATGACTGGAGAAAACTTTCTATCGAAAAAATAGACGAAAATTATAGGAACTGTACAGAAGTTGATATTTTGGGGTAACATACTCAACATAAAAACTTTATTTGGCAAGAGAGAATTCCCAGCCCTACCAGAGTTGGCGCTCTCGTGTTTGTCCCTTCCACATTCTAATGCTGACTGCAAAAGAAGTTTTAGTTAGAAGAATGTTGTAAAAGTGGAAAATGGGAATAGGCTATTTACTTCCACAATGAATGGATGTTTGCTTGCTAGCTAGTGTGTGAGCAGCAGCAGCCTCATGCAAAAATTTTGTGTCTAAGGAAAATATGCTCAGTAGTATGAAGAAAACGCGGTTATGTGCAGGGTTATCTTCTTAGAGTTCGTTTATTCCTGAGCCTCCAGAGGAGGAAGCTGATGTTGATGTGATGATGATGATGATGACGATGATAATGATGATGCATTCAATTTTTAAGTCTTCTTCCAAGGTAAGCCAACAAGGAAAAAAAATATGATTTTATGAATCGTACACGTAAAACAATTTAAAAGTGAACAGCATTAAAATGTGGAGACGTTAACGTGGAATAATCGAACACGTCTATTTTTATGTGGTACCAGTATAAAGCCACAGACGAGACGAGCCACCACTTCTCAATGCACTGTAACAATCATAATAACTCTTTAATTCCGTTATTCTTGACCATAAGCATGTAAGTGAGAAAGAGTTTAGAATAAGATTTAAATTATGCTCAAAGTTTTTTGGGAGTTGCTAAGTGCTTTCACTTTGAATGACTGGATGATAACTGCATAAGTAATTTTCGCTCCATTTTAAGGAGAAGCGAGTTTCTCACAAATTTCATTATTTCTGACGTCATATCTTCTGAAGTATTTGCTGTACAGTGATGTTATGTTGCAGGTACATTTAGTGATTGTGTAGATACTATATGCTAAATTTGTTACCAATAGAATTAGCAGTAAGGACCAGTGATAAATTAAAACCATATGCCTGATGTTTTATTGCATATCAATGTAAGCAGAAGCTAGTTTTTGAAACGCCTAAGTGCCCATCACATCGTACCCCTCTGAACTATGTGCTGCACAGTGTTATGATTTTGTAGGTACATTCAGTGATATATATATAGATACCGTGTGCAAAGTTTTATGCAACTAGCATTGGTGTTAAGGAAGTAAAAAATTAAAATGGCATGGAAGAGGCTTCAGTTTCACCACATGAGCAGTGAAAATATTGTAGGCAATAAACTTTTTTCTTCCCTCATTTTGTGGGGGCTGCTAGCTAGAAGAAGTTACCTAAACATTTAAAGTTAAATGTGAAGTTTGTTGGAAGTCTCTAAATGTTTTCATTTTCGAGTAGTGGATAAACAAAACTGGAATATTTAAGCGCCATCAGCTTCAAGACAAATACTTACTTCCTAATTGTATTATTTATTTTATCATGTTAAACTTAACTTACTCTTAATGAGTTGACTATGTTAGCATGTAAATTTTTTAAATTCAGTCAATAATTACGCGAAATATTGACAATGACTTTCTTGTTGCTCCTGGAAGCCGTCAGATAGGTCACCTCCAACAAGAAGTCCATGACAGACACGCGAAAATGGATTTTATGTTGTAGATAAGTACTATCCCTTAGCGAAATATATGAAAATTTCATTTCAATTATGCGATCCAGTAACGCTGAAAGGTTGGCAACGATGCTCTGCACTATCACGGTATCCCCTGCAGTCTGTACGTTGTTTGCTTGTTTTGGCAGAGTGGCATTTATTGTCGGAGACCTGCAGTATGTGTACTTATGATGCGACTTCACAGAAGGGAATGTCTAGAGTGGAGTTATCAACGTGCCACCCGCAAAGTCGAACACTGGGCCAATGTCCTTTTCACAGATGAATCTCACATCTGGAGGGCATGCGGAACACGATTTTCGAACCCAAACATTGTGGTAAGAGGCCGATATCAAGGAGGATCCCTAATGGTATGAACGATAATGCTTGACTTCATAGATGTTGATGTTTTCTAGGAAGCGTAAGATACTGCACGAACGGCGTGGTCTACTCACTCCTCCTATTTGAACCCTATAGAGCATGCGTGGGGATGCACTACGGAGATGGGTTGCACCATGTCAGTATCCACCAACAACTTCCAAAGCTTGCGAGCAGTTGTGCAGGAAGAATGGCATGCATCAACATGAGATTGATAACACCATTCGCACTTGTCCCATCATTTCCAGGCCTGTATTGCTGCCAGAGGTGGTCACACTCCATACTGAACACATTAACGAGTCGTTGGAAGGTGAGTGCAAATCAGTTAAGTTGGAAAAAAACGAACATTTTTGTCTACCATGATACATGTTGCAGCTGCTTATGTTCTGTATTCTCTGCATTGTTCATACTTTACTATCACCTGTTTATACTGTTTTGTAGAAAAATAAATCCAACCTCTCAAAATTTCCGTTTGTTGTTTTAATTTTGTTCACCAGTGTAAATTGTAATGTACAATTTCGATACACAGTGCCAAGATAACAATGGAGATATAACATGGGTTTCTTACCTTCCATCTCCATGACCAATGTGGTGCTGTTGCAAAAATTGCTGTTCGTGTTATTAGGTGCTCACTACAAGAAGAGCTGACCACCAATAGTAAGTAGGCACATTTAGGCATTGCAAAGAGAGAAAAGATGTCAACTAACTCTACTGGTTGCCAAACAACAAAATATGTGAAATATGCGTTCAAAACAATGCAAAGTTTTCTTGAAAAACCTGTACATAATGTTTGGCTGCACTATGTAAGAAAGTATCTTTGCAAAACTGATATGGAGTAAGTTCGAGATATAATTTATAAAGGATATTGTGAAAAGTTGGCATACATAATCTCGTCTGATGGTATAAGGTAGTATTTCTAAAGAAACTGATGTTTATTGTGGTGTGATACATCCTGTAGGGATACATTCTCTTACAGCAACGTCGATGGTTTGATATATTCTTGAATCCAGTTTCTCTTTTATTTAATTTAAAAGTTCATTTCATCTGATACACAACTGACTCTGCCTGATATTGCGAGGGTCAAGTAGTACATTATTGGACTGAAAAACAATATTGGCTATTTGTAGTTTAACGTCTGCATATTTTGTATGGCTTTTGTACGAGCTACAAATGGTGATTTCCAATAATTTTGCATCTTTTAACAAGGAAGGAAAATCAGGTGGTAAGTTCTTATGGGATGAAACTGCTGAGACCATCGATTCCTATGATTACAAACTACTTTATCTAACTTAAACTAACTAAGGACAAAACACACATCCATACCTAAGGGAGGACTGAAACCTATGATGGGAGGAACCTCCCAAAACTTAGCAACGCGCCACAGACCATGTGGCTACCCCACGTGGTATCTAATATCAACACATAGTTTTGTAATCCCCTGTATTTTAATGTAATGGCATTTTAACAAAGCACAGTTATCAAGTACTATTCCTTGTGTCCATGCAACTGTTTCTATTCTAAAAGAAAGTTAACACAAGTGAAGAAATTAAAGGGAAGTGTCTGTGAGGTTATGTGTTGCTCCCTTTAAAAATAAATCTGCTTTATTTCTTCAACCACACAATGAACTGTTTCTGCTCTAGTCCCCAACTGTACCCTTTGTTTATACCATAATACAGAACTTTTTGAACTTTTATAATATCTTATAATTTGTTAATATCAATATGAATTACACAACTACATTATATTCCAAAATGTTCACAGTTTCAGATTGTAGGTCTTGAACACAGCTTAATATATCCTGCTTTCTGAGCAAGTATTATGATATTGCAAGCTACGAACAGAGACTTAGTTTGGAGAAACAAACACCTGAAATCCCACAATGGAAGGTCTGGAGGGTTGGACACATATCTAAGTATTGAGCGTTACTTAGATGTTAATATGTAATAGGCACTCCGATTCGGGTCTCCTTCAGATCGGGACATGTTGTGCTCTACATAACGCGTAACTTAGTTGTGAATATGTAATACTCATTCTGTCATGTCTATCATACTTCGGAAGTAGGATGGAAAGTTATCATACATTAAGATTGCTATGTCAAGAGTTGTAAAAGAGAGTGTAAATGTGTGAATATTTGAATAATAACGAAACAGGATACATCTATGAGAAGTGTCTCCTATCATTATTGTCAGTACTACAGACCTTGCACTTTGTAGATACAGAGACTAACCTGGCATCCCGCAAAAGGCATAATCAGAGGTTCGAATTGACAGTGTAGCAGCCTCCCCCGAAGAAGATTACATGACCAATAAGCTTTCTTTTGTGCTGGGGACACAACTTAAGACGACAAGTTGGTGCAAAGAACGGTCAGAGACTCTCATTCAATCTCTCCAGCTTCCAGATATGACTTCAAAAGGGTCACATAATTTATACATGGCATCTCCTTGCTGGGGACCATGTATTTAAAGAAGAGACTACTATCCAGTAATGAGAAGTGTGTACTGGGTGAGATCTGAAATTCATAGTGAGAACAGTGGACTGTAGTCATAATCATAAAATGAGCTAATCAGTAGTATATGAACACTGAAAAAGATAAAAAGTGACACTGTGTGAACTGTGAAATAATATCCTGTTTGAACTTTTGTAAGTTTCTTTGAACTGTTTGGCAACATAATTTATAAATGCTGCTAATCAATCCATGTCACATAGTTGATAGTGAAAACACCAAAACGGAAAATCGAAGTGTAAAGTTATAAGTGTGTGCGTGCTCCAAAAGGATTTAGTTTTTTTTCATCAGTACGAGAAACAACGCTTCATGGAGCAGTTAGCAGAGCAGTGTACACCTGTCGCCTCCTCCAGCTACAGTCCAACGTCAGCATGCGACAAATGGCAGAGATACGCATCTGTGGTCGACTACAGCAACGAAAGACACCCATCACAAGAAAAACAACAAGGAGAGCAGTAGCATCGCACCGCAGAAAAAGGTACCGAGTACGTTTCTCACTTTACAGCTAGTGAGAGGAAGCTAGTATTGACAGCCTTAGAGATTTTTAAGAATATTTTTAAATTGTTATGTAATAATTTATTTAATAATAAAATGTTGGGGAAAGTGAAACATCATACAATCTTAGAAGGGGAGAGGTAGTGCATGCTTAGGGTAATGAAACTGAAGAGGCAAGCCAATTACACAGCATGCCAGATGAAATTAGTATTACAAGTAAAGAGCATATTAATCGAAAGTCAGTAATGGAGAATGAACTGGAAAAACTAGATTTAATAGTAGATGAGAAAAGTGTACAAAATCAAATGGATGATAACTATTTACCAGAATAATCTGATGTAGAAACTGAAGTTTTACAAGAAACCATAACTTTAAATATTAGCAATAGTAAAATTGGAGAGGTGGATTTTGATACAGATGACGTTGATATTAATGATAAGTTAAATAAGGTGAATGGTGATGTCAAAGATGATGACTCCAACACTGCCATTGCTAATGAATCAACCAGTAGAACGATCAGATTAACCTATGGAACACCAAAAGCCTATGGAAGGTAATAATAAAAGTATGGTTGAAATATTGGTGGAGTTAGCTTCTAGGCAAACAGAATTAAAAATAGGGCTGGAAGAAAAGATAGAACAGAGGTAAAAAAGAATTTAAAAAAATGCTAGAACGAAAGATAGAACAGTGGCAGAAAGAAATAGAAAAGTATTCAATTGAATTAAAGAAGGGGAATAGTTACTTGCTGATAAAATAGAAGCAACAGTTGTGGAGACAGCAAAAATTAATCGTAAGTTTAATTATTTAGAGACCAGGAATGATTCTCATGAAACTAGAATAGGGGCCTGTGAAAAAGGAATTGAACATGAGGGTAAAGAATAGAGTCAGAAATTGCAAAAGCGTAAGCAAGAGTGTAATCGTAATATTGAAGTTGAAGTAGTGAAAATAAAAGATCCCATGCAACCTCAAGATTATCATTGTACTGTCATTCGGGGATGAAGTCATTATATTAAGTAAAGATCAGAGTTAACTCGACGAAACTTGCAAAGCCACCCATGAAAGGCAAAACAAAGAAGTCGTAGACTAAAAGAACAAAAATTCAGTCCTTAGCCTTTAAGTATTACAAATAGAAACTGTTGTAGTGGTAATACAAATACAATTCAGGGTCGTTTGAGAGAAATAGAACTGAAGGTAGAATACATACCTCAACTAAGTGAGGTGAGTAAAAATGTAGATAATCCAGTAGTTGTGTTAAAGCAGAAACTCGAAATGGGTTGAACAGGAAAAACATAAGGGTGTTGTTTATATTAATGAAGTAGTTAGTAATGCCAATGCTTAAAAAATTTCATAAATTTTCCAGCAAAGGTAGTATACCTCCTGTTGCTTTCATTCAGTAGGCTGAGGGCATCATACGTGACAACATGACAGAACAGCAGGAAATCAAATTTGTAGACAGTCTTTTTGAATGGGAACACTTAATCATGGGGGACAGGAGCCAGTAACACATGTAAAATATACCAAGAATTTGTTAGAGCATTCTTAAATCATTACTGGTCCAAAACTACACAAAACAGTATAAGAACAGAAATATCTGAAGCTAGGAACTTTGAAAACAGAGGCTGGGATAGATATAACGAGTTCTTCCAAAACTATTGGGAAAAGAACCAGTATTTAACTGATTCTTGACGTGAATCTGACTTAGTAGAAATACCAGATCTTAATTTTCCAGTGTATGTACAGGAGAAACTAATTCATGTCAACAAGAGTGAAATTAACAACCTCATGTATATATCTTAACAGCTGGATGAGCTTTGCAGCAACATACAAGTGCTGGAAAGGTGGTATAAAAACAGGCGGCGTGCAGACCACCGCAACGTCCATAACAAAAACAGGAATAGAACGACAAATAATAGCAAGGAGGAAGGTCGAATGTAGGAAGACAGACTTCATGATAGTAACTGTAGTCCATCTAGAAGGGGAAGAGGTGGATTTCAAAGGGGTTTTAGGACAGGAAATAACCATAATGGTAGCAGGGAATATTATAACAGCAATGAGCAGCAAATCAGACAGGTATGGTACCAAGTTGATGAACTGGTGCTAATTAAGTCCAGACCGACGTCCTCAAAAATCGGTTCAGAAACCAAGAAGTTCCATGAAACATATGAGGGTGCATATAGGACAACTAAATTGACACAACCTAGTACTGTGGAGGTGGCAAACCCAAAGACAGGACAGAGCAAAGGATTGTATAACATTGTTGATATCAAAAACTTTCATCAGAAACAAGGAAACGTCAGGGGGCAAAAGCACTCTTTGCATTGCTAGGTAGCTGAAACCTACCAGGTACCCAAGTTAAAAAACAGTTTTCTTCCTTTCTTTTCACACTGTTAGTTCTGAATAGAATAGAATAGGTTAGAATAGGTTAGAATATTTTTATTAACTTTTCATTTTTTTCGTACAATTGGCTTCCTCAAAGTTTACAGAGGCTTTTAGTTTCAGTACGATATTCAAATAGTTACAGAAAGGGGAGAGAAGGAACTAAAGACCCTTTCTTCAGCATTATGTAAAACAATGTTTTATACAGTAATGAAATACACATATAAGAAAAGAATCACAGTAAATAACTAACTTATATAATATCAAACATTTTCTTCATAACTTAGGTAAAACATATATATGGATGATTAGTTTCTAAGAATTCTTCAGTTGTATAGAATTCGTTGTTTTTTTAGCCAGGTTTGCAATGTATTCTTATATTTATTTAGTGGTACTGTACAAGCTGAGCATGGTAACTTATTGAAAAATTTTATGCTTAAGTACTTATAGTTATCATGGACTACAGCGAGTCTTGTGGAAGGCAAGTCCAGCGGGTGACTGTTTCTTGTACTGAGTGCATGCACATCACATCTCATGTTCAATTTTTTCAGATTTTCTCTATCATATATTAGAGAGTTATATATGTGCATGCTTGGCACTGTCATTACGCCAAGAGATTTAAAATAATTTCTGCAGGACTCTCTAGGTGCTAACCCCTCCATGCACCTGACTGCTTTCTTCTGCCATCTGAAAATACATTCAGCCCCTGGGGAGTTACCCCAAAGCAGTATTCCATATTGCAGTTGAGAATGAAAAAATGCATAGTATGAGTGGAGTAGCAATTGCTTGTTCACACACTTTCTTAATTTATACAATAAGAAAAGTATTTATGCTAGTTTACTACATAGATAATTGGTGTGTCCTTCCTATGACAGCTTTTGGTCTATGATTAGTCCAAGTAATTTCACTGTTTAGTTTTCATTTTTAGTTACTTCGAGATTAAATATTATTTGTTCTGTTATTGTTTGATTTATGCACAGTTGGTTAGCCTGACACCAGTAATTAGCCATTTGCATCATTTCCCTTTTTTCCAGTACACTCTGTAAGTTCTCTCCTGTACTTATTAATGTCATATCGTCAGCATATAGTATGTTCTTACATGGTATGTAATTCGAGAAGTCATTAACATAGACAGTGAACAGGAAAGGTCCAAGAACAGAGCCTTGGGGTATTCCTCTTTCTATAGGGAGTATTTCTGACCTCTGTTTATTTGCATATACAAGTTGTAACGTGTTGCTTAGATAAGATCTGAATAGTCGGAGTGTGTCATCTTCAATGCCATAGTATTTTGATGAGTATGTCATCTGACACCGAGTCAGTAGTTTCACTTAGGTCAATAAGAGTTCCAGATATTGATACACTTTTTTCATACCGTTCATAAACATTACTTACCAAAGCTTCTACTGCTTTTACAGTTGACAGGCGTGACCTGAAACCAAACTGTTGTGCATTTAAAATTTTGTTGGTTTCAAAATACCTGTATATCTGCTTATGCACACAATTTTCTACTAACTTGGATATGATTGGTACTATTGAAATGTTTCTGTAGTTATTTGGGAGATTTCTTTCACCTTCTTTATACACAGGCAATGTAACTATGAGCTTAAGACAGTCGGGTATATTCCTTCATGAAGTACTCTATTTGACAGTGAGAGAAGTGGCATTTCAATTTCTTTTGCTACACATTTAATGATGAGATTACTGAGTCCATAATAATCTTCTGTTTTGGAATTACTTAATTTGTTTATTGACTTATTAATATCATTTAATGTGATTCAGGTCCAAGTGAACTTCTCACTTCTTGTCTGTTTTGCACAAGTGAGCAATGCTGCTGCATCTGAGGCAGAATTGATGGGTGGGGTGGTGACTCTATTTACAAAATATTCATTGAGGATATTGTAGTCAATATGGATACTTCTTTCTTTATTTTATTTATTTATTTATTTATTTAACCTGGCAAGATTAGGGCCATCAGGCCCTCTCTTACATCTAACCAGGCATTCTACTTATTTTACAGTCATATGTTTTAGTAGGCATGTTAAACTACATCAAATACAAAAAGTGAGATAAACAATTAGAAAGGTACACCTCGAAAAATATATTATTGAAGAGAAAGATTTTATATAGGAGTGCTGGCAGCAGGGAGTATGAGGGAGACTCATGGTGAAGGGAGGAGAAGAATAGAGAGACATGATGAAACATAATTAAGGAAAATATAAAGGAAAAGGAGACTGCGTGGCTAATAGAGATAGATGAAGAGGAAGGCATCTCTGGAGCAAGATAGGAGACGCTAGCTTTGCTATTTGACAGATGAGAGGATTGGCCTTGCACATTAATTTTGTGGAGAATTTTATGCGGATGATAGTAGGAAATGCTTCAACTTCTTCTTAAAAGCAACAGGAGATTGAATTTTCCTCAAGGTAAGGGGCAGTTGGTTCCAGAGGCGGACAGCGGCAACTGAGAAGGAGTTTGCAAAAGTTTTTGTTTTGTGAGTGGGCACAGTTAGAATACCAGATAAGAGTGACCTCGTGTTTCGATTATGATGGCATGACAGGTTTTTAATCTCTGAAGCTAGGTACTGGGGTGCTTGCGCGATGAGGAGTCGGTGAAGTAGACATAGAGTGTGGTAGTCACGCAGTTTGTCCGGGCGCAGCCACCCTAGCTCGAAGTATGATCATATCGGCGAATGTTGCAGGTGTAACGCACACAGGCATTCATGGTTAGCTCTAGCCGTCTTTTGTTTTCACTACGCATGCCTTGTTGAATCACATCACAATAGTGGAGGTTCGGTAGAACGAGTGCTTGCACGAGCTGGCGTTTCAAGTCCTGTGGGAATATGTTCCGAAACTTTTTGAGAGCATAGAGACAAGCAGACGTCTTTCGGCACACTGCGACTGTATTCTCCACCCAGTTGAGATGCTCGTCCAAAGTTACACCCAAGTTCTTCACTGTTTTCTGATATGGTATTGGAGTACCTTCGAGCAGAATAGGAGGTAGCCATTCGCGGAAATCTGAACTTATTAATTTCTGATGGGCTATTAAGATTACTTGCGCCTTTTTTGCATTTAATTTAAGCCCCAGGTTTTTCGCCTATGTCACTACTGAAGACAGATCATCATTCATCAGAGCGACTACAGTGTTTACGTCTTCAGGTCTGACGCTTAGGTAGAGCTGGAGGTCGTCGGCATAGTAATGATGTTTACAGGAGGACAAAACCGACGAAATATCGTTGACATATAAAGAAAACAAAAGTGGTCCTAAGACTGATCCTTGTGGCACTCTCGAAGAAACATGTTTCCAGGAAGATTTTTCATTTGCGCAGACAACACATTGCTGTCTGTCTTTTAAGTAGCTTTCAAACCATCTCATTGCACTATCAGAGAAATTAAGCTGTTGCATTTTTCTGAGTAATATGTCAAAGTTAACAGTGTCAAAAGCTTTGCTGAAGTCCAGTAGCGTCAATATTAATGCCTTTCGATTGTCGATGGCATATTTCAGGTCATCAGTTACTTTAATTAGAGCAGTGTTTGTGCTGTGATGTTTACGGAAACCGGATTGAAATTTGTCATATAGACTGAATTCATGCAAGTGTTCAGTGATTTGGTCATAAACAATATATTCAAGTGCTTTGGAAACAGAAGGCAGTATGCTAATTGGTCGGTAATCACTAGGCAGTTGCGGGTTTTCGATCTTAGGGATGGGTCGAATTATGCTTCTTTTCCATGCAGTGGGGTATATTCCGTTCACGAGGGAAAAATTCAATATGTCAGTTAAGACAGGTACTAAGATATCGGCAACATTCTTAATCACGGTTATACCGATACTGTCGTTGCCTATTGCATCAGAAGAGATTCTCATTATTGCTTTTCTTACCGTATTTGTTGTTATATGTTTTAGATGGAAGGTATCGTTGTTAGTTATCCTGTTTGGGGATTCTTGTGGACGGTAATTATCAGCCATGCTAGTATTCAGAGGTGCAGAGAAGAATTCATTTAATTCGTTAGCTGACACATGAAAGGTAGTTTCCGATTTTGCCTTTCCGACCCCCAAGCTACAGAGATTCTTCCATAGAGTCGTGGGTGTCAGATCGCTGCATACAAGGGAGCGAGCGTGCCTGATTTTGGCATTGCGAATGCATTGTTTCACTCTGTTCCGTAGCTTTCTATATTATTCGAAACGCTCGGGTTTCGGATCTGCCTTGAAACGCCTGTGGGCAGCATCCCTATTAGTCATCATTTGACGTAATTCAGCTGTCAGCCATGGAGCAGGAGATTTTCTTACACGGACTGTGCACACAGGTGCATGTTTGTCATAGAGGGCAGTGAGTTTATCACCAAGTTCATTAATTTTGCCGTCGATTGTAGGTTCTCTGATTATTTGATGCCATGAGATTTCTGAGCAATCGGCTGTTAGAGCGTCAAGGTCAATACGTTTCATGTTCCTACAAGTTATGTAACGCGATTTGATCCTTGGGGGCTGCACAGAGTAGGCCAGGAATATTACATCATGTGCTGAGAGGCCAGGGGCCGATGATTGACCAACATCTCTTACTCTGTCAGTCTGTTTCGTTGCGATCGCGTCTATAAGAGTATGACTGTGCGCCGTATGGTGTGTAGGTTGTAATGGAAGAATGTCCATGCTATTGCAACTAAACAATCTTCTTAGGTTTATTGCGGAGGGAGTGTCTCTTAGCAGGTCTATGTTCAAGTCACCCATTACGATGACATGTTCGTATTGACACTGAAGTGAATGTAATTCCGACTGGAAGGAACTCATTGAGCTTATTTTTGGCGGCTTGTACACGACGCCAGTCAAGAATTTCCGACTTTGTATATTTATTTCAATGAACATGAATTCAGCCTCTTTTTCTTCAGCAGGATTTGACGTACATAAGACTTTCGCTTTGAGATCTGTTCGTATATATGCGCCGACCCCGCCACCTCGCTTTTTTGATCTGTCTGCCCTAAGAAATGTGTACCCTGGGAGATGAATAGATGCAGAGGATACGTGTGGTTTCAACCACGTTTCGGATAAGAGGATTACGTGGTAGTTTAGTTGGTTGAAGAGGAGGCTAAGTTCTTCGTAATGCGCAGGTAAAGACTGAATGTTGCAGTGAGCTGCTAAAAGCTCGGACGCGTTCCGCTGAGCAGCCTGGAGTAGGGTGGCAGACTGGTTTGTCCCTTTGTTAGGCACTACCTGCCGCGAGGGGCACTGGCCGGTGCTTCCGCCAAGTGACATATTACAGGGGTGTCCGAGATTTTGCGCGCCCTGTTTGTGACTCCGCGAGAGACGAAAGAAAGGCGACTGCAAGAGATTTCCTGAGGTTGCGGGAGTATAGAAAATGGATTAGTGGTATTCGGTGCAGGGAGAATATGACCAAAATGGTGACGGCTGTGTGTCACTGAGTATCCTATGTCGTGAGAGGAAAAATGTAATTAGAGTATTTGAAACAGCTTAGGGTGGAAATAAGGGAAAGGGGAGTGATTTAAGAGGCCGATGCTGCCAGCAGAGAGAAGTAAGCTTAATATTTAATAGAGTATCGTAGGAAGCTAGAATTAAATTGAAATTTACTAGAGTGATACTGGTAGTTATTATCGTAGGAAGCTACAATTAGATTTAAATTTGCTAAAGTGATACTGATAGTGATTTTTGTTATGAACAATTTAAACCGAAGAGATGGTTGGGTAATGAACTAAAGGAGAGACTAATAATTGCAATAGAACTATTACAGAATGGAAGAGAATAAACTGAGAAAATGAAAAAAGTATTGGCAGTAACTAAAACTAAGCAATGGCTACAGCTAAAGACACAAAAAAATAGTAAAAAGTTAATACAGTTACAAAAACAATTAGGTGAAGGTACCAATAATTAAAAAGTTAATACAGTTACAAAAACAATTAGTTGAAGGTACAAATAATTAAAAAGTTAATACAATTACAAGACTATATCTGAGTATAGGAATGTTAACATTTGCAAATGGTGTTAAGTTTGACTTTTGGCTCGAGTAGGTTCACTTAATACTATTTAGTTCTGTCATGTTTGTGACTGTCTTCTTTCCAGCTGCAGTCTTAATGATTACTCTGCCATCCTGAGTCCACACATTCTGAAGACCGAAATGGGATATGGCACTGTTTAAAATCTTTAGCCGCTCGTCTGTCAGATCTTCCCTTATTGTAATGTCCTTGCTAACTTCTTCTTCTGGGTAAAGATCTCAGCCCTTTTTCGGTACGACACAAATTTAATTATTATTGGACGAGGTTCGGTAGCACCTGGCAGTTTTCGTCCCACCTGGTGGCTCCTGTCAATGTCTGCCTTGGTCACTTCGACGCCTAATTTTTCACGCGCAACCTGTATAAGCAGGTTGTCCGTGTCTTCTTCTTTATTTTCTGCTATTCCAAACAGTCGTAGACTATTTCGCCTTTGGTACTGTTCTAGCTCGTCTGTGGCGGCAGATAGTTTCACTTCCAACTCTCGTGCCTTTTTCTCGTATTCAGACACAGACTTTCATAGTGCTGTAATTTCGGCAGTATTGGCCTCAACAGTTTCACGCATTTTGGCCAATACTGCTGCCGTTACAGTATCTGATATGGTGCCTGCTGTCAGATCGAGATTGTTTTTATCGCGAAGCATAGCGTTTACCTCAGAGCGGACCAGCTCCGCTATACCGGGAGCCGCGGCTGCACCTTCCGCCAGGAGCAGGCCCGCCGCACCTGCTGCTTCCCCGCTGCTGGACGCGCTGCTGTTGATTCTTCTGTTTACCATTTTCTCGCAGATATTGGCGGAGCACCGAAAAAAATAGCACTACTTCACAGAACACTGTTGTTTACACGATTTCCAATTGTACTAGACAACACCACCTGCGAGAACACCTTCGAATTCGACTAAATTTCGCGAGCCGAACATAACACGTGTTACACTGCAGCCGCCATGAGCTGGCCAGTATTGGTATTATTAATTTCCCTTGTAATGACAGTCCAGGCAGCTTTACATTTACTTTTAGAATTTAAAATATATTCATCATTTGCACAGCACTTAACATTTTTTATTTCTAATCTCTAAAGGTTTCTCATTCTACTGTAATTTTCCTTGTCCCTATCACTGTTATGAGATTTGTCTTTCATAATCATTAGTAGTATTCTAAGTTTGTTAAGTTGTTGGGTGTACCAATTGATAGTAATTTGTTGCTTATGAGTAATATTACCCTGGTACCTTTTGGTTATCAAGGGGTATGTCATTCCTACTATATGCTTGATCTCTGTCAGGAAAATGGAAAAACATTTATTAATCGTTTTCTTGTTATCCATTACATGAGTCCAATCAATTTCTTTTAACTGGTTTATCATTATGTTTACATTGGATTCCCCTACAATACTACACACCTGGAAATGGAATAAAGAACACATTGACACCAGTGTGTCAGACCCACCGTACTTGCTCCGGACACTGCGAGAGGGCTGTACAAGCAATGATCACACGCACGGCACGGCGGACACACCAGGAACCGCGGTGTTGGCCGTCGAATGGCGCTAGCTGCGTAGCATTTGTGCACCGCCGCCGTCAGTGTCAGCCAGTTTGCCGTGGCATACGGAGCTCCATCGCAGTCTTTAACAATGGTTGCATGCCGCGACAGCGTGGACGTGAACCATATGTGCAGTTGACGGACTTTGAGCGAGGGCATATAGTGGGCATGCGGGAGGCCAGGTGGATGTACCGCCGAATTGCTCAACACGTGGGGCGTGAGGTCTCCACAGTACATCGATGTTGTCGCCAGTGGTCGGCGGAATGTGCACGTGCCCGTCGACCTGGGACCGGACCGCAGCGACGCAAGGATGCACGCCATACCGTAGGATCCTACACAGTGCCGTAGGGGACCGCACCGCCACTTCCCAGCAAATTAGGGACACTGTTGCTCCTGGGGTATCAGCGAAGACCATTCGCAACCGTCTCCATGAAGCTGGGCTACGGTCCCGCACACCGTTAGGCCGTCTTCCGCTCACGCCCCAACGTCGTGCAGCCCGCCTCCAGTGGTGTCGCGACAGGCGTGAATGAAGGGACGAATGGAGACGTATCGTCTTCAGCGATGAGAGTCGCTTCTGCCTTGGTGCCAATGATGGTCGTATGCGTGTTTGGCGCCGTGCAGGTGAGCGCCAAAATCAAGACTGCATACGACCGAGGCACACAGTGCCAACACCCGGCATCGTGGTGTGGGGAGCGATCTCCTACACTGGCCGTACACCTCTGGTGATCGTCGAGGCGACACTGAATAGTGCACGGTACATCCAAACCGCCATCGAACCCATCGTTCTACCATTCCTAGACCGGCAAGGGAACTTGCTGTTCCAACAGGACAATGCACGTCCTCATGTATCCCGTGCCACCCAACGTGCTCTAGAAGGTCTAAGTCAACTACCCTGGCCAGCAAGATCTCCAGATCTGTCCCCCATTGAGCATGTTTGTGACTGGATGAAGCGTCGTCTCACGCGGTCTGCACGTCCAGCTCGAACGCTGGTCCAACTGAGGCGCCAGGTGGAAATGGCATGGCAAGCCATTCCACAGGACTACATCCAGCATCTCTACGATCGTCTCCATGGGAGAATAGCAATCTGCATTGCTGCGAAAGGTGGATACACACTGTACTAGTGCCGACATTGTGCTTGCTCTGTTGCCTGTGTCTATGTGCCTGTGGTTCTGTCAGTGTGATCATTTGATGTATCTGACCCCAGGAATGTGTCAATAAAGTTTCCCCTTCGTGGGACAATGAATTCATGGTGTTCTTATTTCAATTTCCAGGAGCGTATATGTCACTTCTCTCTCTGTAGAACTTAAGGCTGACTTTCCTATTTGAAGCCATAGCCCTGCATGCTAATTATGTTATCAAGGCATGCATTCAGTCTAGTGGGTTTTTCATTGAGACAGTAATAGTTTAATGACTTCGGAGTGTTAATCATATAAATTACATTTTTTCTCTTTGCCCTTATATCTATGTTAATATTACCTACAATTACAATTCTATGCTATTTATATTTTGACAGCAACAATATTAAAGTATTAATTTTTTCTATAAATACTATTTCATCAGAGCCTGGGATTCGATAGATTGAGACAATTACATTTTTTTATTAATGCATTACTACACTGGCTACTTCTATTGTAGCTTCAAGGCATATTCTACTAAGGTCTATGAGTGAGTAATGCAATTCAAGGTTACTTTTGACTATTACTATTGAAACTATTGAAACCCCACCATGTGTATTACTTTTTCTGCAGTAGCTTGTAACTAACGAATATCCAAGAGGAACACACAAGTCTATTTCAGTGTCTTTCATCCAATGTTCATTGATGCATAGAACACTGCAGTTGATTTTATCGAGCCAGTGTTGTAATTCATTGATTTTACAACTAACAGATTGTACATTTGCATGAAGGAGGAGGAAACTGTCACTGCTACATAATGGTATTCTACTTTCACAGAACTTTCAATATTCATTTATTGTCGCTACATAATCTAGTGTTGCACAATTATCTGAATGAATTACACTGCTGCAGTTTCCACTTAATGTGGATTCTAATTTTCCTTCATCTGCAATTTCGTTTTCTCTAAAAAAAAGGAGGTGTACAGTCATGCTCTGTGGGACTGTCTTTTAAGACAAGGCTGCTGCATGCTCGTATTTCATTTACAGCTTTGTTTACCTCCTGACACAAAAATGTTTTCCCATGGTAATTTAGCTGCTCACCATGTTCAGTCTGCAAATTTCTGTAAAGTCTGCTAACATCCACTATATTGCATTTAGCATAAATGGAACATAGTTGTTTGATTTTAATATTCGTTTTACGAATCTCTTTGTTAACACATGAATTATAGATCAAGTCATGTCTATGAGGTGTAGTCAGAACAATAGTGTTTTCCACCTTAATTACATCTAAAAGTTTTTCAAACCTGTTATACACTTTTTGGCTTCATTATCTGCTACATCATTTGCACCAGTCACACAAACAACAAAGTCACTGTCCCTTGTTGTATTCTTGTGTTCTGAGATGCCTTCAAGAATATTTTCTGCCCTCGCACTAGCTTTTACGATGCCACTTGCACGAAGATCCGTATTCACATCCTGTAGAATATTTTCTAGCTTTCTTCCGTGGCTGTCCGCTAGAAAAAGCACATTATGTTTCTTTGTTCGCTGTTTCTGGCTGTTGGCGATGTTTTTGCTGCTCCTGACAATGTTTTTACCTTCACGTTGGGTGGCTTGTTCACTTTCAATGTTTATGGCGTTGCTGCTGCATTCTGCTAACACACTTAACTTGTCTGTGCACACAAAATTAGGTTCATTCCATGTATTTTGTTGTGAGCAAAGCCATTTTTTGTCATTTTGTTTGACATCACACGATAAATAGTTTTTGAATAGTTTACACATTTAAGGCCACTGTTTTCACTTTGAAGGGCATTTGAGTTAGGCCTATTTACACATTTTTGACCGTTACTTTCACTGGCATTTGAGTTCGGCCTATTTACGCAGTTTTGTCCATTACTTTCACTGGAATATGTGTTTAAGTTGTTTTTGGCGTTTACTGCTCGCATCCAATGTTTTTAACTCACGGCTTTCGTTCTCAAGTATAGTGATATCTCTTCTCAGTGTATCAGCAACTATCTGAACACTTTTTAATCGTTCATTTAACTTTTCGATTTCTCCTTTACCGTTATTACATACACTGTTTTATACAACGTGACTGTAGCTTTTTGTCTCGTTAATATTATTCACTTCTGCACTTGACGCGCTTTCCCTTAAATATTGTACAGTTTCCCAATCCGTTGTAATTCCTACCTCTTTCGTCAGCTGAACATGTAACGCAGACTCGTATGCTTCACAACAAAACTGAATTCGCCCCTTCGAATTTCTCACTAGACGTATTTCACTGGTGCTTAGACCAACACAATCACTGTGAAACTGTTTTCTTCACCATAATCCGCAGATCACAAATATTTCCATGGTTTTTATTAATTTATTGCACTTAAACCACGATATACTCTTGTCACTAGCCGCCAGCTTTGTCATCTGTTCTTCTTCCCTATTCAAGATAAAAAGATAAAATCATAGAAAAAAGACATACTGACTGAATAGTTAAGCAACCAGTCATAGACTAAACTTATGGATAACAAAGGTAACATGCGGCATAAAGTTTGAAAAAAAAGTACAGAACCTATGGTATAACATCTAAAATCAGCATCATTACAGGCAGGAGAACACTCTGTTGTTGTTGTGGTCTTCAGTCCTGAGACTGGTTTGATGCAGCTCTCCATGCTACTCTATCCTGTGCAAGCTTCTTCATCTCCCAGTACCTACTGCAACCTACATCCTTGTGAATCTGCTTAGTGTATTCATCTCTTGGTCTCCCTCTACGATTTTTACCCTCCACACTGCCCTCCAATGCTAAATTGGTGATCCCTTGATGCCTCAGAACATGTCCTACCAACCGATCCCTTCTTCTGGTCAAGTTGTTTCACAAACTTCTCTTCTCCCCAATCCTATTCAATACTTCCTCATTAGTTATGTGATCTACCCATCTAATCTTCAGCATTCTTCTGTAGCACCACATTTCGAAAGCTTCTATTCTCTTTTTGTCTAAACTATTTATTGTCCATGTTTCACTTCCATACATGGCTACACTCCATACAAATAGTTTCAGAAACGACTTCCTGACACTTAAATCTATACTCGATGTTAACAAATTTCTCTTCTTCAGAAACGCTTTCCTTGCCATTGCCAGTCTACATTTTATATCATCTCTACTTCCACCATCATCAGCTATTTTTCTCCCCAAATAGCAAAATTCCTTTACTACTTTAAGTGTCTCATTTCCTAATCTAATTACCTCAGCATCACACGACTTAATTCGACTACATTCCATTATCCTCTTTTTGCTATTGTTGATGTTCATCTTATATCCTCCTTTCAAGACACTGTTCATTCCATTCAACTGCTCTTCCAAGTCCTTTGCTGTCTCTGACAGAATTACAATGTCATCGGCGAACCTCAAAGTTTTTATTTCTTCTCCATGGATTTTAATACCTACTCCAAATTTTTCTTTTGTTTCCTTTACTGCTTGCTCAATATACAGATTGAATAACATTGGGGAGAGGCTACAACCCTTTCTTACTCCCTTCCCAACCACTGCTTCCCTTTCATGCCCCTCGACTCTTATAACTGCCATCAGGTTTCTGTACAAATTGTAAATAGCCTTTCGCTCCCTGTATTTTACCCCTGCCACCTTCAGAATTTGAAAGAGAGTATTCCAGTCAACATTGTCAAAAGCTTTCTCTAAGTCTACAAATGCTAGAAACTTAGGTTTGCCTTTCCTTAATCTTTCCTCTAAGATAAGTTGTAAGGTCAGTATTGCCTCACGTGTTCCAGTGTTTCTACGGAATACAAACTGATCTTCCCCGAGGTCAGCTTCTACTAGTTTTTCCACTCGTCTGTAAAGAAGTCATGTTAGTATTTTGCAGCTGTGGCTTATTAAACTGATTGTTTGGTAATTTTCAAATCTGTCAACACCTTCTATCTTTGGTATTGGAATTATTATATTCTTCTTGAAGTCTGAAGGTATTTTGCCTGTTTCATACATCTTGCTCACTCTATAAACTACGAAAAGAAACTTTTTGCATATGTTATGAAACACAAGGAAATTAAATACACATATTTACAATCTGTTATATTTTTTTATTTAGCTTGTTTGCAGCTGGCACAGAGGAACAGGACGATGGCAAACCAAGTACGTAGAAACAATCAGAAGTGACAATACGCAATGGTCTTGGGACACTTATATTAAACTTTATTAGCAACAATTCGTAGACGTTCTGTGAGTGATTATATCAGAATGATGAGGTTTTCTTTGAAATGCATATATATTTAGGCTAGGATGAGTCCAGCTATATAAATGACAATGAAAGAGTTTAGGATCGACCACAGATGTCGACAACTCATATGTGATGATAGGGAACAGAAAGGTAATAGGCGACATGAGAATCGGCCACATATTTTGGATTAGTAGGCAAGGTATTACCGCCGAAGAATTGCTATTAACTGTATGACGATGTAGAAATATTACCCACACAGCTAATAGAAACAAGACACGAATCTGACAGACAGTAATAAGTATTGAAGTACGAATACATAAATCACATGAGCGTTTACATGTTTGGGCAGCAAAGTCCATAATAAGTTTCGAGCGAATTAAAGCAACAGCATTTACTTCGCTATTTTTCGCTGTTATCATGATGTAGGGTATCTTCAGTTCTCTCAAAAGACCTGTGAACCTTGTTTCAATGCCTTTTTAAGTATATTGAATGAAATGAAAATAAAACATGAAGTATAAAATGAGAGATATTCTGATATCATTTCGATTCTCAATGTGTAGAAGTATGATAGCAGTGCATCAAGCATTGGTATAATCTTGAATGGAAGTGAACACTACCTATGACGAGTCATGCCTGATGTATAACGGTGGCTGAAGGTGTAATTGAAGGTAGTAAACATACCTCATCTAAGTGAGTTGAGTAAAAATATAGATAATATGGGAGCTGCATTAAAACAGATACTTGAAATGTGGGTTGAACAGGAAAAAACATTATCTATTATGTAAAAGTACATAACATTTATGTATGAATTTTATGTAAGGAAACTTTTATGCTGAAATGATTTAGAGTATTTCTAAGTTATGTGATAGTAAACAATATATATGGAGGGCCTATTGCTGCTATAAGTAAAAAAAATTGTGTTATTGGGTAAAAGTGGATGGCACTACACTGATGTTATATAAAAAAATATGAGTGTTATTGTGTAAAAGTGGATGGCATTGCACTGATATTAGATGGGAAATGTGTGTTGTGTAAACATGGCCGGCATTGCGCCGACGGCATATATTATGTAGTTCCTATCATATATTAATATCAGTAAGTGTAGTGAGTGTTTATGATGAGATATAATGTTCTAGGTGTCGATGTTTAATGTTGAATAACAAGACTACAGAACATTTAAAGGAAAGATATAACCTGAAAATCATAAATTATATTTTTTTGCAAGAAGAAGTTTATAATGTAGTGTGTGTTTAGTTAACGTTTTTTGATAGAATTAACATAATAAAAATTATGTTAAGCAATAGCAAGTCAATGTTTATGGTATATAGCGGTGTTATATTAGGAACAGTAACGCCTTAATTTTTTTAAGAGTTTCCAAGAATGAGAGAGTAGGGGAGCCACTGAGAGATTGGAAAGTTCAATTTTTTACAAAATCTGGGGCAACATTTTCTCATTTCCAATCTTGTTAGTTACCTTCGAGAACAGGCCAATTTTGGAAATCAGTGAATGAGGGGATGTGTGATATTCCTGGCCAGAATTTTATTTTGCTAGAAGCAGCTTGATGCACCAGTCCCATGGGATAGTCCGCCAGTTGTACTGAACTGGCTTCTGATGGGTTGGCCCTTTTCGTGTGCTAGTCCCAAAAACGCCAAACTTTTTCTATTGATAGTTTGTATACTTTACGTTGTATTTCACCCAGTTTTTAATAAGACAATCTCTCATGTTTACCCAATGAGTGTATCGTCTTGGTTTATTAAATTTCACTAGTTTTGAGAAACATAAGAGTAACAATAGTGCAACCGAAGTGCTTCATGTTGCTTTGGCGCAACTGGGAGAAGAAGTACTTCGGCTGAGGCAGTCACTCTGTTTCGGGTGATCTGGTGCGCAGGACACGTACTTCTGTTTCGGGTGTTCTGGAGGGTCGGACACGTCTCAGTATCGTGTGTTACTGCCATGTGATGTGTAATAGGCATTCTTTGGAGCCGGACATGCTGTACTCTACATTGCGTGTAACTTAGTTTTGAATATGTAATACTCACCCTGTTTAGTGCGTATCAGAGAGCCAGACATGTGTATCATTCTTCGAAAGTTGGATGGAAAAGTTACCAAAGAATTAAGAAAGCTGCGTCAATTGTTGTAAAAGACACTGTAAATGTATAAATATTGGGATAATAAACAGGATACAACAATGAGAAGTGTCGCCTACTATCATTGTCAGAACTAGGGCATCCCACAAAAAGGAAAATCACAAATTCAAATTGACAGCATAGCAGCCTCTGTCAAAGTAGATCCCACGGCCAATGAGCTGTCTTCTGCGCTACGGACACAACTTTAGAAGACGACAGGTTGGTGGAAAGAACGATCAGAGACTCTTATTCAATCTCTCCAGCTTCCAGGCCTGACTTCCAAAGGGACACATAATTTATAATAGGTACAAGTAAAAGACATTACAAATTAACTTTCGGCCACAGTCTTTATCAGAAAAGAAAACACACCCACAAGCAAGCACACCTCACGAGCATGCAGTTGCACTCTCCAGTAGTTTGCACCAGAAACCAGTCCAATCTGCCACAGAAGGCAGTGATGTGTGTGTGAGGTGCGCTTGCTTGTGTGAATGAACTTGTGTGTGTCTCCTTTTCTGATGAAGGCTGTGGATAAAGCTATTGTGTAGTATCCTTTAAGCCCAGTTCACACAGGCAACAAAAGTATCTCCACTGCGAATGGCGAACTGCAGTTGCTTTGTAGTTGCATGTGAGAACTCCTATTTTTCGATGGTGCCATTTAAGAAGAGCAACTTTTGTCACGCCACAGAAAGTTGAACTTGGTTCTACTTTGATGCGCCATTTTTCCTTCTCCACAATCGAATAACATCATTTGATTGCTACCTCACGGCTGGATTAAAACCTTTCTAGTGCGTATTCGTACCCAGATAATGCCATTTTTTGTGCGTTTGCTATTAATATGTCGAAAAAGTGGTCAACAGCGACAATTATGAGATTCTTGGAGGTGTATCAAGTACGAGAATCCCTTTGGAACCACAAAAGCGACATATAAGAACAGAAATTTTAGAGATGCTGCATTAATTGAAATAGTAAACAGTATGCGTGAATATGTACCTGGGGTTGATGCAGCTACAACAAAGTTAAAAATTCGAAGCATTCGAAATGCTCACATGAATGAACACAAAAAAGTACTGAAATCACTTAAGAGTGGTGCGTCTACAGACGGTATTTATAAACCCAACCTTGCTTGGTTTGAAGCTGCAGACCGGTTCTTAAAACATCCAGTCGGGACAAAAGAGACGAGAAACACTTTGGTATGTAATATTTTACATTTATTATGTTTCCAAAACATTTTATTTAGTAATATGTACAGCCGTTTAACCAGCTGATACAGGTGACGCCATTTTGCAAACTGCGCAATTACGAAGAATTTGTGGCGTCCTGTGTGAACGGTAGCTCACAGCGCCATTTCAGAATAACTTGACTTGTGGCGATACTTTCGTTGCGTTTGTGAACCCGGCTTTAGCTGTGTTGGTCTGCAACTTACCATGTCATATTTTTTTGTAAATAGCAATCTATCAAAGAAGATCCCTTTTCTGATGACACAACGACTAAGAAGTGGATTCTAGACATCAAAGATTTGGAGAAAAAGCAAAATAGTGGCTCTGCTGAAACGTGTAAAACAGCCCACAGAAGCTAAAACTTCCGACCGCTTTCACTTCTGTGTCATCTTTATAAAGTCCTGGAAAGAATGATAGTTAATCGCACCTCAACACATATTAACTAAACACCGATACGAGAGCAGGAGGGCTTTTGTCCAGGGAAGCCTTGTTGCGGACAGATCTTGCATTTGACACAATATATAGAAGATGGTT
Source organism: Schistocerca gregaria (assembly GCF_023897955.1). Taxonomy (NCBI): domain Eukaryota; kingdom Metazoa; phylum Arthropoda; class Insecta; order Orthoptera; family Acrididae; genus Schistocerca; species Schistocerca gregaria. The sequence goes on from NC_064931.1 coordinate 454,886,927, forward strand.
ACGAAAGCAAACAGATAACTGGTGTTGCATTCGTCTATCTCACTGCCGCCTGTGACACCATCAGCCATAAGAAATTATTAGAAAAGACCTTTTCTGTTACAAAAGTCTATCATCTGACGCAATTTATCAGATGTCTATTACAAAATAGACGCTTCTTTATTGCTCTACAAAACAAAAGAAGTCGATGGACGATACAGAATAATGGCATTCCACAAGGACACTTCCATTGTTATATAATATTTATACCAATGACCTGGATAAACCATGGACCTTGCCGTTGGTGGGGAGGCTTGCATGCCTCAGTGATACAGATGGCCGTACCGTAGGTGCAACCACAAAAGGAGGGGTATCTGTTGAGAGGCCAGACAAACGTGTGGTTCCTGAAGAGGGGCAGCAGCCTTTTCAGTAGTTGCAGGGGCAACAGTCTGGATGATTGACTGATCTGGCCTTGCAACATTAACCAAAACGGCCTTGCTGTGCTGGTACTGCGAACGGCTGAAAGCAAGGGGAAACTACAGCCGTAATTTTTCCCGAGGACATGCAGCTTTACTGTATGATTAAATGATGACGGCATCCTCTTGGGTAAAATATTCCGGAGGTAAAATAGTCCCCCATTCGGATCTCCGGGCGGGGACTACTCAGGAGGATGTCGTTATCAGGAGAAAGGAAACTGGCGTTCTACGGATCGGAGCATGGAATGTCAGATCCCTTAATCGGGCAGGTAGGTTAGAAAATTTAAAAAGGGAAATGGATAGGTTAAAGTTAGATATAGTGGGAATTAGTGAAGTTCGGTGGCAGGAGGAACAAGACTTCTGGTCAGGTGACAACAGGGTTATAAACACAAAATCAAATAGGGGTAATGCAGGAGTAGGTTTAATAATGAATAGGAAAATAGGAATGCGGGTAAGCTACTACAAACAGCATAGTGAACGCATTATTGTGGCAAAGATAGATACGAAGCCCACACCTACTACAGTAGTACAAGTTTATATGCCAACTAGCTCTGCAGATGATGAAGAAATTGAAGAAATGTACGATGAAATAAAAGAAATTATTCAGATAGTGAAGGGAGACGAAAATTTAATAGTAATGGGTGACTGGAATTCGAGTGTAGGAAAAGGGAGAGAAGGAAACATAGTAGGTGAATATGGATTGGGGCTAAGAAATGAAAGAGGAAGCCGCCTAGTAGAATTTTGCACGGAGCACAACTTAATCATAGCTAACACTTGGTTTAAGAATCATGAAAGAAGGTTGTATACGTGGAAGAACCCTGGAGATACTAAAAGGTATCAGATAGATTATATAATGGTAAGACAGAGATTTAGGAACCAGGTTTTAAGTTGTAAGACATTTCCAGGGGCAGATGTGGACTCTGACCACAATCTGTTGGTTATGACCTGTAGATTAAAACTGAAGAAACTGCAAAAATGTGGGAAATTAAGGAGATGGGACCTGGATAAACTGAAAGAACCAGAGGTTGTACAGAGTTTTAGAGAGAGCATAAGGGAACAATTGACAGGAATAGGGGAAAGAAGTACAGTAGAAGAAGAGTGGGTAGCTCTGAGGGATGTAGTAGTGAAGGCAGCAGAGGATAAAGTAGGTACAAAGACGAGGGCTGCTAGAAATCCTTGGGTAACAGAAGAAATATTGAATTTAATTGATGAAAGGAGAAAATATAAAAATGCAGTAAATGAAGCAAGCAAAAAGGAATACAAACGTCTCAAAAATGAGATCGACAGGAAGTGCAAAATGGCTAAACAGGGATGGCTAGAGGACAAATGTAAGGATGTAGAAGCTTATCTCACTAGGGGTAAGATAGATACTGCCTACAGGAAAATTAAAGAGACCTTTGGAGAGAAGAGAACCACGTGTATGAATATCAAGAGCTCAGATGGCAGCCCAGTTCTAAGCAAAGAAGGGAAGGCAGAAAGGTGGAAGGAGTATATAGAAGGTTTATACAAGGGCGATGTACTTGAGGACAATATTATGGAAATAGAAGAGGATGTAGATGAAGACGAAATGGGAGATACGATACTGCGTGAAGAGTTTGACAGAGCACTGAAAGACCTGAGTCGAAACAAGGCCCCCGGAGTAGACAACATTCCATTAGAACTACTGACGGCCTTGGGAGAGCCAGTCATGACAAAACTCTACCAGCTGGTGAGCAAGATGTATGAGACAGGCGAAATACCCTCAGACTTCAAGAAGAATATAATAATTCCAATCCCAAAGAAAGCAGGTGCTGACAGATGTGAAAATTACCGAACTATCAGTTTAATAAGCCACGGCTGCAAAATACTAACGCGAATTCTTTACAGACGAATGGAAAAACTGGTAGATGCAGACCTCGGGGAGGATCAGTTTGGATTCCGTCGAAATGTTGGAACACGTGAGGCAATACTGACCTTACGACTTATCTTAGAAGAAAGATTAAGAAAAGGCAAACCTACGTTTCTAGCATTTGTAGACTTAGAGAAAGCTTTTGACAATGTTGACTGGAATACTCTTTTTCAAATTCTAAAGGTGGCAGGGGTAAAATACAGGGAGCGAAAGGCTATTTATAATTTGTACAGAAACCAGATGGCAGTAATAAGAGTCGAGGGGCATGAAAGGGAAGCAGTGGTTGGGAAAGGAGTGAGACAGGGTTGTAGCCTCTCCCCGATGTTATTCAATCTGTATATTGAGCAAGCAGTAAAGGAAACAAAAGAAAAATTTGGAGTAGGTATTAAAATTCATGGAGACGAAGTAAAAACTTTGAGGTTCGCCGATGACATTGTAATTCTGTCAGAGACGGCAAACGACTTGGAAGAGCAGTTGAACGGAATGGACAGTGTCTTGAAAGGAGGATATAAGATGAACATTAACAAAAGCAAAACGAGGATAATGGAATGTAGTCAAATTAAATCGGGTGATGCTGAGGGAATTAGATTAGGAAATGACACACTTAAAGTAGTAAAGGAGTTTTGCTATTTAGGAAGTAAAATAACTGATGATGGTCGAAGTAGAGAGGATATAAAATGTAGACTGGCAATGGCAAGGAAAGCGTTTCTGAAGAAGAGAAATTTGTTAACATCGAATATAGATTTATGTATCAGGAAGTCGTTTCTGAAAGTATTTGTTTGGAGTGTAGCCATGTATGGAAGTGAAACATGGACGATAACTAGTTTGGACAAGAAGAGAATAGAAGCTTTCGAAATGTGGTGCTACAGAAGAATACTGAAGATAAGGTGGATAGATCACGTAACTAATGAGGAGGTATTGAATAGGATTGGGGAGAAGAGAAGTTTGTGGCACAACTTGACTAGAAGAAGGGATCGGTTGGTAGGACATGTTTTGAGGCATCAAGGGATCACAAATTTAGCATTGGAGGGCAGCGTGGAGGGTAAAAATCGTAGAGGGAGACCGAGAGATGAGTACACTAAGCAGATTCAGAAGGATGTAGGTTGCAGTAGGTACTGGGAGATGAAGCAGCTTGCACAGGATAGAGTAGCATGGAGAGCTGCATCAAACCAGTCTCAGGACTGATGACAACAACAACAACAACCAATGACCAACCAATTGAACCTGTCACAAGATCTTTCATCTATGCAGATGATACAGCAGTTGCTGCCCAAGGAAGAACCTTTGAGCAGGTGGAAGAAAAACTAACTACAGGTCTTCAAACACTGTCTGCCTATTATCACAATTACCTGAAACCAAATCCCTCTAAAGCACAAGTGTGTGCTTTCGATTTACGGAATAGAGAGGCTAGAAAGCACCTAAACATCACCTGGAGAGGACAACAACTGACCAACTGCGATACCCCAAAATACTTGGAAGTAAAGCTAGACCATTCCATCACCTTCAAAGCCCACTGAAAGGACACAAAAATGAAAGTATCTGCTAGGAACAACATCATTCGTAATATGACAGGTAACAATTGGGGTGCACGACCAGATGTTCTTCGAACATCTGCATTGTCCTTATGCTTCTCTGCTGCTGAATATGCATCACCCATGTGGCTGAACGCCAGCCATGCCAAACAAGTGGCCATTGCCCTTAATGAAACAGGATGCATTGTCACTGGCTGCTTGCGGGCAATTCCTGTTAATAAAATACATCATCTCATGGGCATAGCACTTCCACAAATCAGAAGAAGAACAGCAGCAGAAAAAGAGAAGCGGAAACTGGAGACAGGTCCAAGGCACCCCTTGTTCGGATGTGAATACCAGCATCCAAGATTAAGAGCAAGAAAGAGTTTCCTTCGTTCAACAGAACCACTTTTAACGTTACCTGCAAATAGTTGAATACAGTTTTGGCGTAAGTCACCATCAGAGAGGTACTGGAACAGCCCTAAAGAAGAGCTTGCTAAAAGAGGTCTCCTTCTATACAAAATATGGAAGGTCCTCAACAGGCTGAGAACTAGTGTAGCCTGATGCAAGATCAATTTGAAGAAATGGGGTTTCTCCCCAGGAACAGCAAGAGCACCAACACCTGCCCAACTGTAGAAACCTCCCAGCCCCATGGACGATCTGGTTATCGACAATGATACAGCAGTTGAAACAGCAGGATTTTTGATATCATATGGAAGTTAATCACACATTTATACTGTTCGTAATTTGATGTTATATGGAATTTAATCATGTGTGTAAATTGCTGTCTGTCGGCTATATATGTATGTTATGTTCTGGACACGAGTAAATAAAAAGCAATCTATGTTTTCCTCACATTTTTGCATCACCTGAAATGACATATGTGAGATATAATAAAGATGATGACCAGTCATTAGGTTCTCAAACAATTTGTGCAGTTGTTCCCAGACATTTCTATTCCTGTGGAGTTATTTTTAAAATGTTTTTGTATGGCAGAGGGCATTCAGCTTGCTTTATATCTCACATGTTAATTGTGTTTAAGTGGTGATGCAAAGGAGGAACGAAGAAGAGATTCAGTTGCTATTTGTTTTACAATAGTAGTTGCAAAAATCCTCGCAGATGTGTACAGAAATACAGGGTGAGCACAAAGTCTTCAACTGATTATAACAATTTATTACAGAATAAGCGTTTGGCATCAAAATTACGTAGCTTAGTGTTACAAGCTTTTTTTAAGATTACTTACGTTAGTAAACCTTAACGTGTGCTCCATTGGTAGCTCGGAGAATGTCGAGGCGGTATTCCAGTTCCTGCCAGGTGTTTCGTAACATGTGTTCTGTCACAGTACATCAGCAGCTTGTATTCTAGTCTTTAGTTCATTGACATCAGCAACTGGTGTGACGAGGACTCTGTCCTTCATATGGTCCCAGAAAAGAAGTAAAGGGGCATAATGTCTGGAGAGCGGGTTGGCCAGTGTGTTGGACTGTTCCTTCCAATGCACTGATCCAGAAATATTTCATCCAGGATATCATGGACTATCAAAGCCTAGTGGGGGGGGGGGGGGGGGGGGGAGGCTGTTGCTCCACCTTGCTGGAAAATTATCCCTGGTTGTATGGTTGATAGTCTTCTAACTGTGGGGCAATGAACTGCAGCAAAACGCCTAAGTAAATGTTAGCAGTAATGGATTTTTCCATGAAGAAAAATGGTCCGAAACCTTGTTATGTATGAGGCCACACCAAACATTCGCTTTTGCTGTCTTGCTGTAACTGTACAGTAGCATGTGGAGACTCTGAACCCCATATATGGTCGTTATGACTATTTACCATTCCACTGACAAGAAAGATGGATTCATCAGTAAAGCATATGGTGTTTAAGTAATTGTAAGTGCTATCAATTCTGTTGAGAATCTCAGCTGCAAATTCAGCACATGTCATCAAATCATGCGGTTGCCAGGACTGCACGATTTGCACCTTGTGAGCATGCAACCTAAGCCTTTCATGAAGAACTTTCACCACACTTGCTTGTGGAATTTGAAGTTCATGTGATGCTTGACGCGTTGATTTAGACGGACTTCGTTGAGATGGTTGCGAAACACGATCAACAGCTGCATCACTCACATGAGGCCTGCCACGTTCTTCAACCCTGCCTGTTTCATTAAATGGGCATTCCTTTGCTTTATTTATTTAACGTCAGGAGGGCTGCATCCATAAGAAGCCCAAAATTTACCCTGAACACTGATGGGTGATTTTGAGTCATGTAACCAAAGCACACATTTCGCTTCCCCCTGCTTCAATGCCATTTTGCCAGCACCTAACATAACCTAACAGACAGTGTCGGTGTTGTGGAGCACAAGCACCATCTAATGATCACAACAACTAGTAATGCTAACCTATGTAAAGGCATCAAATGTAACTTACTATGTCAAACACTTATCCTGTTATAAATTTTTATAATCAGGGCAAGACTTGGTGCTCACCCTGTACTAGGGATCTCTGAAGCAAAGCCTCAGAACCACTGCTCCAGTAAAAACTTTTGCCCATCAAAAACTTTTGTGGCATGTTGCTTTAGTAATTTTATGCATCTGTGTGTTTTAAAATGTTGCCAAATGCTATGCCTTTAATCCCAGACAAACCACTTCATGACCGTTGCCTGAATCAAGTGAAAGTTGAATAATGTGTATGAGGCAAATATGCATTACAAGAAGAAAATAAAATTCTTCAACAGGCAAACTGCCATCTGATGAAGTGTACTACTGGCTTGAAAGGTACTTTGAAGGTACTGCAAAACATAAAGGAAGAGACTATTTCTGTGCTTAAAGGCATGCCAGAATTAAATGAACAGTTGCTGGATCCCAGAATGCTGAGATTACAGGTCTTGAAAGTTTGGCTCAGCCATAAGATCATTAAACACTAACGCATAACTTTTATTCGTTAAAGCATATGATTAGGTAAGGCCTACATTTGACACTTGCTTTCCACAGCCAAGAACAATAACTGTTTCTACATCTACACGAGTACTGGCAATTCACAATTAAGTGGGTGGCAGAGGTTTCATTAAACCGCCTTCGAGTAAATGGTAGCAAAGTGTGGATGGGGCTCCTGATTTCACAAGTGAGCCCTTTGAGGTTTTGAAAGTGAAACCTACCTAAGGTGATTCTGATTTTTCTGTCATTTGCAGTCCAATAATGGATGAGATATCAATATGATAGAATGTTGAGTTTGACGGCCGTTGATACTTCGGTTATGTTGATATGGGATTTGGTAACAAAAGAGGCAATGGTGTTCATGCTTAAGTTTTGGGGTTCAAAGTGTTTCATTAATGTTGTATAAAATGTTTCAAATCATTTTGTGTTCAGGATCTAGACCATATTTTTTTCAATTATTATTATTTAGTTCGTCTGTTAGGAGAAGTTCAAATGTTGATGTGTCAAAGTTTGTATATAGTGGTCTCTGTGTAATAAACTTTTGAGGTTTTTATTTAAGTTTCATTCTGGTTAGGTAGTCGTCTGTATCTGCTAAGGCTCCCTTTCCAACTTTTAACATCCATAATTTCCTTGTAACTGGCAAGTGAAATCACTACATGTCTACTTTGGAACATAGCATTGTATGTGTTTGCTGAGCTCCATGTCTTCTGTTGAGTAATTTTTAGCGTAAAATTGGTGGAATATGATTTGGAGATTATAGGTTTTGTAAAGTCCCATTAATCTTTTCTCATTGTTGTTGATCTACTTATGTGCATGAAAACTGCCAGTTATTTTCTATACCTTTTTCTCTGTCATTAATTGTCTAGAATTGTGTATGAATATGACTGGAAATGTTACAAATTTTGTGTGTTGCTGTACTGTTATTTTTTTGTGAGAAGTGATATTACAATTTAGTGACAAAGAACTATATAATTTTATATTTCAAATTAAATTTTCATTCGAGGGCATACCCTAGTTTTCCTTGAAAATTCTTTTTACAAATTTCATAGCTGAATATCTGTGCTTTATTGAGGGTAAAGGCAAGTTAAAATTCTGGTTGATATATACTATGGAATCACAGAATTTCTGTTCTGTGGGTTAGCCTCTGAGTGCACAGCCCATTCATCGTTGGACATCCAAAGGACATTTGGTGACACAAAATTTATTTTAGTACAAATATTTAATAGCATTAAGGCTGGAGCAATAATTTTTGTGCAGTACTGTACTATTCCAAATAAAAAGGTAACTCTTAAGTAGGGAATATAAAAGATTGTGGAGCTTGGTAGTGTCATAACTGAAAAAGTCTTTTTCTATGTTTACTGTGAATTACATATGGCTGATAGTTTCATTTCATTTGAAAGAAAGTAACAGTTTGGTTATTATTCCACAAAGTACGTCATGCTTAATGAATTAGATTTTGCATTAAGAAATAATAACTAAACTGTCTGAAATGTGGGTAGCCCTGCTTGAAAGTATACTCTATCAATATACATACTTAGAAACAACTGTTAATTACACATATGATCTAAGAGGGCAAGCACCACCCATTGATTTAACCAAGAAACTCACTATCTTGGCTCCACAGCATGACTGGCTACCATGCTTCAATCGGTGGCCGTGCTTATCACAGGTTGCAGCAGATCCACATTTTTTAACCTAAACAAAACTAGCTCGTTCAACATGCAGTGAGTGTTGGTGTGCTGTGAGTAAAATAGTATGAGGGATTGAAAGTGTATCACAGAGAAGCAATGTGTAACTGTATTTGTACATGCACTGGCTAAAATGCCACACATCTACACTAATGAAGAATATATACATGTGGTGCATGTTTACAGCTGCTGACCACATACTTCAACAACCTGTGCAAAGATATAAAGAATCTGTACCACTTGAACCTCAGCTCAGTAGTAAGTTGTAATATATATTCTGATTAACCAAATTTATAATTCCATTCATCTATCAAATATGATGTTCCTTTTTTAAAAAATTTAAAATTTGATGCTCATTAAGGGAGCCTTTGGGGTCAGTATATTGTATGGGAACATTTATTTGAAATTTCAGTCTATTTCAAATTGTCTGTAATATTTTGGAAGTCTGTTTGTATCATCAACATTTAAGAATCTCACTTGTCCTATGAAATCCAAGTTGCCTCTTTCATCAGTAACTGGCAGATATTCCAGTATTCTGAATTATTTGGTCAAGAAAAATTCATTCCAAAATTAAGTTGAAAAATATGTACAGCACATTCATCTCTGTAGATTTTGTTCATATTCTGAATATTGTTTTCTTGGTAGATGTTTACTCAGGCTTGCAGTGATCAGAAAGTTCTATTGCTTTTGTATGATTGTTGAAGAAATGTTGTTGTGGAATGCAAATACTTCAGGATTAAAGAGAGATAACTTACCAAAAGGCAGAAGCAATAAGATTTCAGTAGACACACACAAGTGAAGGAATACTTCTCACTTTTGCATTTACCCTTTGACAAGATACAGTAAAGTGGAAAAATACACAACTATGCCTCTGAATGGAGTCAACATGACTAATAGAGCCAATGTTATTTTTCAGCAGATGGACTGGTTGTAGAGGTGGTAGTGCTGGGTGAGATGGTTATAGGAAGAGAGAGGAGGGAGGCAGAGAGAGGGACTGCTGATGGGTGGATCTGAGGGATGCAGCTGATTTGCAAGCTAGGAATGCGGGAGGGAGGGGTGGCAGGTATATGGGCTGGTATGACTGTAGCAGCTGCTAGGAAGCACCACATGCTGAAGGTGACATGTGAATGTGAATTGGAAAGGATGGGGGTGGCAGAAGGAGGAAGGCGAAACTATTGGGTGTAGGGAGCAGCTATAGTCGGACTGCTGAGATTGGCTTGGGTTGTGAAGCAACCACTGAAATTTAACATGTGGCATATTGAGCAACCAGGTGCACAGCTTTGTTCTAGACAACCTTTTGGCAGTGGCCATTGATCCTGTTGGACAGCTGGTAGCTAGTCATACCAACATAAAAGGCTGTGCAGTGTTTGCAGCACAGCTGATGGATGACATGGCCACTTTCACAGGTGGCCCTATCTCTTATGCGGTAGAATAAGCTTGTGACAGAACTGGGGTAGGAGGTCCTGAGTGAAAGGAATGGGCATGACTTGCAACTTAGTCTGTCACAGGGATATTATCCTTGAGTCAAGCAGCTGAGAATGGTACTGAGATAGGAATGAACTAGGACATTGTGCAGGTTGCGTGGGTGATGGAACATCACTTTAGGAGGAGTGGGAGGGATTTTGTGTAGGATGTCCCTCATATCAGGGCAGGATGGCAGATAGTCAGAGGCCTAGACAAGGATATGGCGCAGTTGTTCCAGTCCAATGGGATACTGGGTGATGAGTGGGGGAGGGTCACAATTCTGTAGCTGATTCTTGGTGGTGGGGGAAAGGTTGGAGATCTGTGAGGATATGGCACAGGAAATATGGTTGTGGACTGGGATTGGGGTGGTAGGGTGCTACTGCCTGTAAAGGTCTTTGCCTGTGGAAGCGTTTGTGAGATGGCCAGCACTCTGGGCAATGGAGTTCTCATGACTGCAAATAAATCACACAAGGCGTCTAGGCTGTACAGGAGGGGTTTTTTGATGTGGAGAGGATTACAGCTGTTGAAATACATGTAGCAGAGTCCATGGAAAATGCAATGGCCAAAGTGCAGTGAACAGTTTTTGTCCAATGTGCTGGAATGCCATTTTTATGTTCAGAAGGGGAGATTAACATTGTTTGGCTGCTCTCACCTGCTTTTGGCCATCACTGATGCATTGTGGTCAAATTGTGGCGCACCCCCTGCAGTTTATCTCAAACAGTTTTATAGAAACTGATCAGTTAAAGAATTTCATTTTTGTGGTACTTATGGCTTTATACATCAGCTTCATGATGATGTGCCAACCATTTTGTTAATGGTCTTAGTTATTGTGATATTTGCATTTGAATAAGACACTGTGAAAAAACTGAAAAAGTTTGCAATGAAACATAGAGGTTGCTATGACTTTGTGTTTGGGCACATTACATAATATGTTGCTGTGTATGGAATTTAAGTAACATGTTGAAATTTTCCTTAGAATTGGATGTATGTTACCAGTCTCAAGAAAACTGCTCTTATGTGGCACACACATTCGCGAACATGTGTGCCAGCCATGATATCACGCAAAGGGGAGACTATGTTTCCATTAGGTTATTGTGCAAAACTTCTTATCTATTAAATTATTCCATTCACTATGGACTTTTTTGATGAAAGAATGTAATTTTTAAGTGTCACTGATAGCTTCTGAAATGAATAATGCTGTGGGTTATCGAACATAGGTGAAGACATTCCAAATTTATTTTTGTACCAGGGATATGCTTATTGATAAAATATTGACCTTAACTTTTTCTCAGTTCCTGACTTAGTGAGCCACTGTTTCAGAATTCTCTCATGACAGCTCCTTCACAACATTTTATGAAGTGTCATTTTGTACACTGCACTGTGTTTTGGAAAAAGAAGCAAATTTTAAAAGGGCAACAAAAGAACTTTAGGTTTTACTCAAAATTCGCTACTCATTATGCTTCTCTGAAAGTTACAAATGGTTTAAAGCCCAGGTGAAAATAAATTCCTGCTTTTGTTGCATTTTCAGTGGATTTTTTTTATACTAACAAAATCAGAGGAGACAGTGTATCTTTTTTAATGGTCATCTTGTAAGTGTGGGCGTGGAGTGGCTCCGCTTAATATTTACAAAAAAATATAAGTGTAGGCTTTAGTTTAGAAAGGTACTTTCCCTGCAGCACTTGGCATTTTCCCTACAGTGCGTGCCTGTACTCCTCACTACCACCGCTCCCTCCATGTGTGCCCTGCCAACTGTGCATCTACTGGCAACATTACTCTACACACACCTTGCTATTCATGCTTAGTAGGTTTAATGTGGACAGAGGTGGGTGGAGCCAAAAGAGATGTGGAGGTCAATGTCCAGGAAGGTGGCGTGTTGAATAGTGGAGGACCATTTGAAGTGGATGGTAGTTTTAGGAGGCTAGGAAAATTACTTCCAGATGGCCCATAAACAGATTGGCATACAATGGTGCCATGCGGGGGCCCATGGTTGTGCTACAGACTTTCTTGTAACCTTCCCTTCAAAGGAAAAATAGTTGTGGGTCAGAATATAGTTAGTAAGGTGCATAGGGCCCACCTGGTTACCTGAGCAGTCTAACGCGCAGATTTCTGGAGCAGGAAGGAGTGCCTGGTCCCCAGCACGAATCCGCCCAGTGGACTTGTGTCGAGGTCTGGTGAGCTGCCCATATGTGGATGGTTTTTAGGAGGTTTCCCATCTGCCTCGGTGAATTCAATTCAATTCAATTTATTAGTGTCCTTGTAGTACATCATCAAAATGACATAGGACTTGTCAATAAACATTACAATTTAAAATACATGTACATGAAAACGTATAATTGAATTTACTTATCATTTATACATTACAATTTTAATTAAACTTTAAGAACATTAACATAAAAAGATACAAGTAGGATAACAATGTACAAAAAAAAAGCTAGTGCTTCTCAGATCAAAGATAATTTACATTCTGACATTAACATTGTTTCACACTTTCATAGAAACAGCGAGTATTTAAATATGAGCAATTACACATATTTATTATATCAGGGAAATATGAACAGGCACTTTTATTGTCAATGATTAATAAACACTTCAATACTGTAAAAGCTATTGCTCAATAACATTTCTTTTGTAATTCTCTTTTAAATACCTGCAGTTTTGGTATTATTTTTAGTTCTCTGGGGAGAGCACTGTTGAGGATTTTGAGTTGGTATAGTACACTTTCGTGATACATAGCTGTTTTATGAATTTCTCTGTGGAGATCATTCCTATTCCTTGTTGTTGTGAATTTCTCTGTTTAATGTAGAAAATTCCTCGTGTTCTTTTAAGAAACATATGCTTTCACATATGTATAAGGACGGTAGTGTAATGAGTTTCAATTCTTTGGAAGAGTATCTATACGCTATACCTTTTGTTATTCTGACTGCCTTATTTTATAGTCTAAATGAATGGTTTTTTAGACTGTTGTTCCCCCAAAACTGTACAACATATCTTAATAAGCTGTGCATGAATGAGAAATAACACGTAACACTCTTTTAATATTACATGTGCTATACGCGTTCTAAGTATAGCACATGTTTGACTTAATTTTTTGTTCAATGATATTAGATGCTTTGCATCTTATGTGTTCATCAAACAATACTCCCAAGAATTTAGTGTGTGATGCTTGTTCAATCTTACACTTACGCAGTTCTACTGTAAGGTTAGTTTTTATTTTATTTGTAATATGTCTGAAGTTGATCGACGTTGGTGTTTTGTCATTCACAATGAGTCTGCTTTCATTAAACCATCTGTCTGCTTCGTCTGTTGCTAATGTGACTTTTTCCTGTAAGTCAGCTAAACTATTTTCTTTAACAAACAAACTTGTATCGTCAGCAAATAGTACTGCAATTGCTTCAGATAGTTGACTTGGTAGGTCATTGATAAATATTAAAAACAGTAATGGCCCTAATACAGATCCCTGGGGTAATCTGTACAAAACTCTCTCAAATCTAGATGAATACATCCTATATGCATGGCTTATCTCCACCTTTTGATACCTGTCCAACAGATATGATTCAAACCATTTGTGGGCAACTCCACGTATCCCATAGGCGTATAACTTCCTAAGCAGTAACTTATGGTGGATGACATCAAAGGCCTTTTATAAGTCTAAAAATAATCCACAATTTAATTCCTTTTTATTTATGGAATTTAGAACAAGGTGCAAAAAAATAAAGATAGCTGTTTCAGTTGATTTATTTATATGGAAACCATTTTCCACATCAACCAATATTCTATTCTTAATAATAAACATGTATAGTCTATGATAAAATTTCCTTTCTATTATTTTTGAGAAACCTGCTAACATTAATAAAGAAATAAAGTTACTAACATCATATTTATCTCCGTTCTTGTAAAGTGGCTTTATAGTTGTCATTTTAAGTTTTGATGGAAATACCCCTGTCTTAAAAGATTCATTTATAATTTCAGTGAGATGTGAGGCTATGTTTCTTGCACTTTGCTTCATGACATTGTCAGGAATCCCATTACGCCCACATGACATTTTATTTTTTAATTAATTGGTAGCATTTAGTACCTCTGATCCAGTTACTAGATAAAGGAACATTGTCATGTGATTCATGGGGATTTTTACCTTGCTATTGGAATTGAATTTAGTTTTAATTAAATGTATGGCTATATTTGTGAAATGTTTGTTAAATATGTTGGCAATCTGAAATGGGTCCTTAACAGTTTTACCCTCACTTTTAATGACAAAGCTGTTCTTTTGTGTCTAGCTATATTTTTATTTATTAACTCCCAAGCTGACTTCATTTTCTTGTTACCTTTCTCAATATATGAATTATTATCAAGCTTCTTTGTTGCAATTATTACTTTCTACTGCAGGCTTCTAATACATTTGATATTAGTTTTCAGTGAAACATTTTTCCTGGCTGATTTATTTAACTTTCTGAGAGTGTCTGATGACTTTCTAATCCCCTGTGTGATCTGTGTTTCGGTTTTATGTTTAGTTTTGACTCTTTTTATAGGAAAGGCAACATCGAAGCAGTGTTTGTAGCTTTCAAGAAATGAGTCAAACTGTGTGTTGACATCACCACTTGATTCACTACCCCAGTTGTTATTTTCCAGAATGTAATTAAAAACTCTTATGCAATCATCATTTATAAATCTCCTTTCTTTTTAATTGTTATTGATAACAGGGTCCTTGTAAGAAGTGACATTTAAACTCAATTTGATGTGAACCGAGAAACCAGTGTCACTTACTTTAGTGTTATATTCACATTGGTCCTTGTCTATAAATACTTGATCTATTATAGTTTAAGACATATTTTCTCATCTGGTAACTTCATTTACAGTTGCCATCATATTATGACAGAAAAACAGATTGCACAGTTGCTGTTGTTTACTACAATCATTTTTAAAGTTAACATTAAAATCAACAAGAACAATTACATTATGTTTAAGTTCATTCAGTAGTCCCACAAGATATTTTCCATAAAAATGGCAAAGTTGCCCAATGGTGATCGGTACAAACACACAAGAGTAATTTTTAATTTGGTTAACTCACATATACTGTATTCAAAATCTTTTCCTATGCATTTTAGTTTACTTTTAATTTCTTTTGATTCTACCCCTGTCCTAAACATTTCAAAATTGGGAATAATTATGCTAGACGCTTGCATTTCTTTTACCCCATGCTCACTTATGCATAGTATGTTAATATCTTTTAGTCAGTTAATAGAACTTCTATTACAGCTAATTTACTTTGTAGTCCCTGAACATTTTGGTATACAACTGTTAAAGTTTCATGTAGTGGATTTGCTGCACTAATTACCTTTGTAATTTCTTGTTGCTGACACTGTAAAGATTCTGCCTTTTCTTCTTCTTCGAATTGCGAAAATTCCATAAAAATGTCACTATGCACAGCAGCTCTTCTTATCCTGAGGCTCTTCCTTTGAGATGTCTGCAGAGCAGCTGATGAGTTTCTGGATCTAGAAGAATGGTTCTTGGCTGTTGGTGTGGTTTCAGTCCTAGTTACAAGTGAGCATGATGCATTAAGTGTGTCAAATGTGCTGACAGCTACAGCCTTAGAGGTTTGAGGTGCAAATGAGTTTACACTAGGTCTGTAGGCATTCTCATCTGATGAAATTGTTTACTCTTCAACTCTGCTGGATGTTCCTGATATTTCTCCTGGTACCCCCATATTCTACCACTCCTTCAGATACTGATACTGGTATGTTAGGTGTATATCTCACCTTAGACATTTCCTTGCAAATTTCCATTTGCTCAGTTACTCCTTTGGTGAGGATACCAGGTAGTTTGTGTTGATCATTGAGATTATTTATTGTTTTCATAATTTGAGGACATACAGCTGTCCTGCTCTATTTATGAGATCTCCACTGTTTATGAAATGTTGTTTTCTGAAATCCAGCTGGACAAATGTTAATTTGGGTAGCACTTTGTTATTTTGTGAAGCACTCTGTTTGCTTTTTTGATTTCTTCATTAACACGAGATTTCTTTAAAAAAATGCCGGCTGATTCCCCTTATTCCGGCTCAGCTACACTATATCGACGACTGCTGCGCATACAAGTTCTCTACATATGCATACACCACCATTACTCTACCACACAAACATAGGGTTTACACTCGTCTGGTGTGAGACATTCCCCCTGGGGGGGAAGGGGGGAGGGGGGATGCACCAGGGACTGAATGGTACAATAACACTGGGTTTGGTGTGGAGCGGCAGAGTGGTGAAGTGAACTGCAGTAGTCATCTTGGGGTTATGGACCACACCGGTTAACATATAACAACAAGGTGTATGGAGTTTGAAAGACATTGGAAGGGAGAGATAGTGTTAGATAAGCAAAGCCTTGGACATGACTGATGTTAGTGCACAGGGAAGCGCCATTAAGAGTGATGAGTAAGGATCCAGTGGGTAAAGGGGTGGGGATGTCAGTAGCCTGGTGAAGGAAGTGATTAGCAACTTTAATTTGTCGGGCGTAGGTTTTGAGTTATTGATTGGAGATGTCAGTAAACAAAAACAGAAATTCATTCAGTTCAGTCATATTAGCTAGTCACAGTGGAGTGTCCAGGATTGTTGCCTTGTGGATTTTGGGGAGCGTGTAGAACGTCAGTGTGCATATTGTTGTTTGGGTTAGGAGGGAAATAGACTCAATGAGAGATCCTGAGAAGGACCTACAGATTTTGGTAGGGATTGGAGGTTATGTTGAACTTCGAGGATTGGATCACTCTGTCAAAGCTTGTAGGTGGAGGAGTCAGGCAGGTGACAGAGACATTCCATCAGGTAGAGTGGTGGTGGTGGAGCCTTCATCTGCAGGGAAGATGATTAGTTCTGTATCTGTTTTCAGAATGTGTATGACTGTCTTTTCTTCTGCCAAAAGGTTAGTGTTCTTAGGAAGGGACCAGTGGCATGATGGTGAGGCTTAGTTGGAGGTAAGGAATTCCGGGAAGCTGACTAGGGATGAAAAGGTGGGAGGGTCACAGCTCGATGGTGGTATGAACTGAAAGAGGCAAGGATCAATTTTGAGATTAAGTCGCCTTAGGTTTGTGTCGCTTCACACTGGCCACTACAATCATGCCAACCCATGGGCTTGTCACCCTTCTTCCACCGTTCCTAGCCAGCAAACTGCCCACCTCACTCCAGGTCACAAGTCCCTCTAGTCCTTCCCCATGCTTCCTGCATCCCTCTCTCACTACCTGCCCCACCCAACACTACCCCCACCACAACCAGGTTACCTGCATAAAAAAAGAAACATTAACACTGTAAGTCTAGTGGGCACCATGTAGGGCATGTGTGTGTGTGTGTGTGTGTGTGT
This sequence comes from Schistocerca gregaria, assembly GCF_023897955.1. NCBI lineage: Eukaryota > Metazoa > Arthropoda > Insecta > Orthoptera > Acrididae > Schistocerca > Schistocerca gregaria. Next base: position 454,904,185 of record NC_064931.1, read on the forward strand.
GTGTGTGCGTGCGCGCGCGCGCCGGTGGAAGTCTTTGGGCTGTTATGGAGAGAATGATTAAAGTACTCAGATTTAAAGCCGCTATATAATAAGAGAGAAAGGGATAATGTGGGCAATTTTAGACCTATTCCTACGCCATCAGTGTTTGCTAAAGTTATTGAAAAGTCTGTATCAGTAAGGATAATTGACAATTTTATATCGCATTATTTGGTATAAAATGTACAGTTCAGCTTTAGAAGTCACTAAAGAACTGAAAAAGCAGACATATGTATACAGGTATACATTCGAACACACACACATATCCATCCACACATATACAGACACAAGCAGACATGTGTGTGTGTGTGTGTGTGTGTGTGTGTGTGTGGGCGCACGTGCCTGTGTATACCTGTCCCCCCCCCCCCCCCCCCCTCCAAAGGTAAGTCTTTCCACTCCCGGGATTTAAATGACTCCTTACCCTCTTCCTTAAAACCCACATCCTTTTGTCTCTCCCTCTCCTTCCCTCTTTCCTGATGAAGCAACTGTGGGTTGCGAAAGCTTGAAATTTGTGAGTGTGTGTGTGCGTGTGTGTGTGTGTGTGTGTGTGTGTGTGTGTGTGTGTGTGTGTGTGTGTGTGTGTGTTGTGTTTGTTAGTGTCTCTATCAACGTACAAACGCTTTCGTTTGGTAAGTTAGAGAATCATATATGTATTGTCATTTCTTGTTAACTATATTAGCTTATTCCCAAGAATAAGCAGCTTTCACTCACTTAATAGTCAGAAGAAATCAAATTTGCGTTTCGATCATACTTCATTAACTCTTGTACAGAAAGGTGTGCAGTATACTGCTGCATCCATTTTCAATAAGCTACCACTCAAATTCAAAAATCTAAACAGTAATTCATGTCCTTTCTGATCACAAGTGAAGAGTTTCCTCATGGGTCACTCCTTCTATTCTGCCAAGCTTCTCCTAGAAAAATTAGCTGATTCTTGTTGTATTGTTGATTGTGTTCACTTAAACTTATGGATTGACTTCTTTTGGGTTCATAAACATTTTATTTTTATCTGTTATTACTTTTATGTTTTAATTTCTTGTACTGGCACATTCCATGACCTTGGAGATTTTCATCTCATTTTGGTCCTATGGAACTTGATGTCTAAATAAATAAATAAAATGTCAGATAGTTCTGACAAAGAAATATCTTAATTTTATGATTTTCATGCTGACCTGACTGTGGGGACAGGGCTATTGGATCTTTCTGAGATCCTTTATTGCTGAGAAGATATTAATTTTACAGTGTATTTCATATAATGACAGAGAATTAGTTCTGAAATATGATTTAAGAAAGAGATTCAACAGCAAAAATGTGTAAAAATAGCGAATCTGCGCATGAATATTATGTACCAAATTTGTTACAAGAGAAATGGTTAATGATGAATGAAAGTAAAAAGGATGATGGGGGACTTGCAAACAATACACTGTAGCAGAAATCAATATAAGTATATAAAGCTCAAGATTTATTATGTTTTAATATGGTAGTTTGTGATTATGTCAACAAAAATGTCAATAACTGAAGACTGAATAAATTTGTTGAGAGTAATGAGAGCTAATGTGAAAGATTTAAGTTCTCAAATGGTAGAATTAGAATCTACATTTGTGTCTACAATAAAACCCAGCAGTGACTCTTTGAAATCTGTTCTACAAGGTACATTAGAAACAAGAATAAAAATCAACAGATACCTTTCAAAGCCTAAAATTCAAAAAAGGTAGTGTAAAAATAAGTATAAAACCCACATAAAGAAATATTTCTGGAATTTGTGCCCATTCTACGTTAGATTAAATTAGATTAGATTGGATTAGATTAGTACTTGTCCCATAGATCATAAACATGACACTTCATAATGATGTGGAATGTGTCAGGTGAATAAATGGTGTCTATACAAGGTATTACATTACACAAAATATTACATGACACTCAATATTTTTAATTTTTAGTGGGGTTGGGGAAATTACCCACTTACTATATGCAAAAATTTGGCTAATGTGTAGAAGGATTTGCCATTCATAAATTCTTTTAATTTCCTTTTAAATGCTATATGGCTATCTGTCAGACTTTTGATGCTATTAGTTAAGTGACCAAAGACTTTAGTGGTAGCATAATTTACCCCCTTCTGAGCCAAAGTTAGATTTAACCTTGAGTAATGAAGATCATCCTTTCTCGTAGTGTTGTATCCATGTACACTGCTATTAGTTTTGAATTCATTCGGATTGTTAATAAAAAATTTCTTAAGTGTATATATGTATTGTGACGCTACAGTGAAGACGCCTAGCTCTTTAAACAAGTGCCTGCAAGATGATCTTCGATGATCTCCAGCAATTATTCTAATTACCTGCTTTTGTGCAGTGAACACACTTTTTCTCACTGATGAGTTACCTCAGAATATGATGTCATACAAAAGCAGAGATTGAAAATAGCTGGGGTAAGCTAATTTACTGAGATGTATATTGCCAAAATTTGGAGTGACCGTAGTAGCATAAGTAGCTGAACTCAAACGTTTCAGCAGATCTTCAGTGTATTTTTTTCCAGTTCAACCCCTAATCAATGCATACACTTAGAAATTTTGAATATTATACCTTAGCTGCCAATTTCTGATGTGAGTATATATATATTAATGGTGTCATACCATTTACTGTGTGGTACTGTATATACTGTGTTCTGTAAAAATTTAATGAGACCCATTTTACAGAAAAACACTTAATGATTTTCTGAAAAACATCATTTAAAATTTCATCAGTTAATTCTTGTCTGTTGGGTGTCATAGTTATACTTCTATCATTGGCAGAAAGTACAAGCTTTGCTTCTTCGTGAATATAGAATGGCAAGTCATTAAAATATGTTAAGAACAGCAGAGGACCCAAGACCGAACCTTGTGGCACCCCATTCTGCACTCCTCCTGATAGGAAGTATCCCGTGATTTACACAATCAAAAGCCTCTGAGAGATCACAAAAAATCCCAATGGGTGACTCCCAGTTACTCAGAGCATTTAATATTATATATAGCCTTATATATAGCTTTTCCACTGAAATACCTTTCTGGAAACCAAACTGACATTTTGTTAAAACTTTATTTTTACAAAGGTGTGAAGCTACTGCACAATACATTACTTAATCATGAATTTTTGATAAGGCAGTCAGGAGAGAGATTGGGCGGTAGTTGTTGACATCAGACGTATCCCGTCTTTTACGCAGTGGTTTAACAATGGCATACTTCAGTCTATCTGGTAAATACCCTGCTTCAGAGAGCTATTATATATGTGGGTAAGAATCCCACTTATCTCTTTGGAACAAGCTTTTATTATCCTGCTGGAAATGCCATCAATCCTATGTTAGCTTTCAATCTTGAGAGAGTTTACTATCTTCCTAATTTCAGAAGGACAGATGAGTGGAATTTCAATTGTATCAGAGTGTGTGAGTAAGGCCTCTTTCATTAACTGCCTTGCTTCTTCTAATGAAAATTTACATCCCATTTACTCTCCAACATTTAAAAAATGATTATTCAAAATGTTTTCAACATCTGGCTTGTTCTTTGTCAAGTTTCCATTCGCTTTGATGGTAATGCCATCATCCTGTACTCTTGGTTGCCCTGTCTCCCTTGTAATAATATTCCAAATTATTTTGATTTTGTTATCAGAGGTATTAATCTCAGACATGATCCACATGCTTCTGGACTTTTTAATAACCTTTCTTAATGTAGCAGAGTAGTTTTTATAATATTTGGCTGTTTCTGGGCCTCTACTCTTTCTTGTGGTTAGATACAGTTCCCTTTTGTGGTTACAACATATATTTATTCCTTTAGTAAGCCAAGGTTTTGGCATGGTTTCTTATAATCAGATTTAACTACTTGCTTGATGAAACAGTTTTCAAACTGTCTTACAAGTGTATCATGAAATAAGTTATATTTTAAATTAGCATCAACTTCCTTGTACACCTCATCCCAATCTAAATGCTGAAGATTTTCCCTGAAATTTCTAATTGTTGAGCCATTAATTGAACGCACAACTTTGGAGGGTGGATTTGAATAACTGAATAGAGCTATGTCATATAATATAATTAGCTGAGCACCATGATCAGAAAGCCCATTCTCAACAGGACAAGAAGTTATGTTTTTAAACTTATCTTTGTCTATAAAAGTATTATCTATCAATGTGCTGCTGTCCTTTACTACCTGAGTGGGAAAATCAATGACAGATGTCAAATTGAAAGAACCGAGCAAGACTTCCATGTCATTCTTCCCAGTACACTCTTTCAGTGTATCAACATTGAAGTCCTCACAAATAATAATTTGCTTTCTCCTATCTGACAGACAGCACAACAAGGCATCACAGTTTTCCAGGAATAAATGAAACTTTCCTGAAAGGAACCTATATACTGCTACAGTTATAAAAGAGCCCTCCTTCAGTTTAAGTTGACAGGCACACCTGTGTGTGTGTGTGTGTGTGTGTGTGTGTGTGTGTGTGTGTGTGTGAGCGAGCGAGCGAGCGCTCGCATGTGCGAAAACGGCAACTGCAATGTTCATATTATGTGATCAATATGTTGAGTGGGAACATTTATTCAAAATTTAATTATTTTACATATATACTGTACTATTCTGTATATCCTTTTTTATCACTGACCATTAAGGACAATGACTATTTATAAAATTCCATTTGCTTCTTTCACTGGTAGCTGGCAGATATTTCAGCATTTCACATTATTTGGTCATGAAAATTACATTCCAAAATTATGTTGAAAAATATACAATTATTTTATTCCTATAAGTTTTTCTTATATTCTGAATATTGTTTTCTTGGTAAATGTTAACTCAGGATCGCAGTTATACATATTGCTGTTGCTCAGCAACAACAAGTTGTAATGTTTTTCTTCAGTATTTCAAGGTACATTCTTTGGGCATTTCTGGAGATGCATCAGTCATGTTGTGTCAAATCTGGAACTTGATTTTGTGTCTCTTGGACTGGTCACTGAAAACACTGTGTGACATGAATGTCAGTTATTTATTTTACAATTCTACAACTCTAAAAATCGATGCATTCTCATCATTTATGAAGTCAGTCTCTATTTAAAAGTGACTCCCATTAGCAATTTCCAAAAGTTTCAGATGTGAAGTTAATTGTTGATTATGTAGGAGAGCTGGATTTGGCAATGAAGTATTTTTTCATCCGAAAATTAATATAGTCATTGAAATGCAACAACCTGGACCTCCTAAGGAATCATACTCCAAAATATATTTCAATGATGAGTTGAGCCACAGATTCTTCAAATAATTAAGATGGGTATCAGTATTATTTATGGGTAAGTCAACAATCATAATTGAAACTGCTATTCTACAGTGCTGCTTCCATAACATATTTTTATACATTTACATGCCTGATAATTCTGACAAATAATATATGATGCAGCATGACTGGTGATATGTTGACAGGTCCAGTTGTTCCAGAAGAGTGAATGACAGGACATAATTACTTGAATTTTTTCGGAAAATTCAGCCATTCAACACCGTAAGCACATTTGTTTCGTCATGTAGACTGGAATGTAAGATAGAGTTCCTCCACGTTTTTCCACATGTGTGAGGAACATCTTAACTCCATTTGCTCTAATCACTAGACTAGTCATGGTAGTACAATTAACTGGCCACCAATTTAGCCAGACCTTATGCCATTCAAATTTTTGTTATGGGCTTGGATGAGGTCTTAGGTTTATAAATGGGAAGTGTAAAACTGTGAGATGAACTACTAGGCCACGTCATGGATGTTGTTGCCCTAATTATGCAACATGCAGAGGTACTCAGACTGCAGTGTAACTGACAGTGGGATATTTGGAAATTATTGTGAACTGTACAACAGCTGTAATGTGATGTGTATGGTAATGGTTAAATGTGAATATTTTAAAAATACATGTATTTCAATTGATACTTTGACAAGTACATGTTTTACACATCTATTTGGTTAAAATCTGACAAAGTGTGCAATAATACATAAAAGAACTAACCATGTTCATTAGACATGGTCCTCAGAAACCATTCTGAATAGGGCATATGTCCATATGAAGTTTTCTGCTCCAAGTGATCATTCCTGCCATATCCCAGAGTAAAAATCATTCCTCCTAGAATTCTCTGTAGTGACTGAACAGGTAATTTCTTGTGTTTCAATGTATGCACTTTGTTTATTAATATCAATTGATATTTCACTTAAAAATGAATAAAAACCTGTTTTGCCCCTTAAAAGTGGTTGAAACTTGGTAGCTGAATGCATGGTGGCTTAAGCATCCTACTGAAATGACTTTGTAAAAATAATGAAATTTTGTGTTTATACATCTTCCAATTTTGAATATCTGTGCGCATTTTTTTTCCTTCTTTTCTGGAACATTTTCTTCAAACTAAGATATTGAAAATACTCATAGTTTAGTTTTCATTTGTATCTAAGAACATATGTTTTAAAGACATTAAGAGAGATTTGTGATGTGGGCTCATATTCTCTGTCTGCATCTATTGTTTTAGTTCTAAGTTTTCCTATGGATGAGACTTACATATACCAATAATCACAGTAATTTAGGTTTTACTAGAAGACATTTTATAACACAATATGCAGTATTACAAAAATGTTACATTTGTTATATTTAAAAAATACATGTACAGCACATAAAAAGTTCATTCGTGCATATCAAGGCACATCACGACAATACACTTACAAAGTGGGGTACATAATGGTCTTACATTATTCAACTGATAACTAATCTTAATGACAGTTATGCAGATATATATTTAAAATTTTATGTTCACGTTGTTCTTGTAAATGGATTCTTCATAATACTGATCATCATAATACTGCAACACTGCAGATATTATCAGGGATATTTTAATGTCGTCGTCTTCTTACTCGTCTTATCCTGTATGTTGCAATAAAAAAGATTAGATATTCTGAATCCATAATTGAAAATAAATAGTGCTTCTCTTCACATAAACACCAAAATATATAACATTCAGAAGAGACACGAATAATTTCTCATTTAGTCTAAAAATTGTTAACACTAGAGGAGTTACTTTTGAAATTATCACACTACCCCATTTAACTTACTTTTTGCAAATAGTATTTACAACAAGCATTCAATAAGTAATGCCACATATTTTACTTGTTTTCTGCCAATTTGAGCTGCAAAAATTAAATTCCAATAAATTGCAGTGCTATAAGCATCCTTCTAAATGGCATTTGTAATGTAGGTGAATTCCAAGCAGAGAGCAGTCACTTAGTTGCTTATGGTGGAAAACAAGAGCATCACAGATATTCATATGTGTTTCCAAATGTTCAAGACGGTGCCGGTTAATGTTGTTAGTGAAAGCCGCCAGGGCAAAAATGCAATTAAAAGTGGCAATAACTGTAAAGCGTGTGCTAAGAAGATGATAAAAGGAGTTCAGTGCACAGAGTGTTGATGCTGGTTCCACGAGAAATGCTCAAAAACGTGTGTAGAATTTGTAACGAACTACTTCACTTGGATATGCCGTACCTGCACCGTGGAAAATTATAAACGAGGAATCACAAATGCTGTTAGGGACAAGGTGAAACAAAAAAAAATGCTTCAGAGTAGTATCGATGCTTTAAACAATAGGTACATTGCTCTCAGTGAAAAATACAGTGACAGAAAATAGACTATGTGGAGAAGAATTCCATCCAAATGACTTCCACGCCTCAAGTATGGATACGTGGCACTGAGCAAAAAAATTGCATCTCCTCAAATATTATCCAGGAGAAAATCAAAAGGGTAAGCAAAATAACTGTGACCAATAAATCATCACACTGGAATTTGAAGAATGTTATGAAATACTGTGTGAAAAAAAGACTGATCAGCACTCTATTGCTAATGAATACAAGACGTCTGATGTGAAAGTGCAGCAGTGTCCGCAGAAACACGAGGTGGAATTATTTGGGGACAGCCATGCACGAACCATCTCAAATCTAATGTCAATGCAGGCTGAGAACAGTGTAAGTATTTACAGTGAAGTAAAACCAGGGGCAAATTTCAACACAGTTACTGCTGGTATAAACAATAAATGCTCCAAACTCACAAAAAAGGCCTGTGTAGTGCTGATTGGAGGTGCAAACTTTGTAAACAAAAGCAATGCCAACAGATTCATTCAGAAACTGATCTTAGTAACACTATACTTACACTTCACTAATGTTACTGTAGCCACTCTACCACTCAGGTATTACCTGTCTGATTGGTCATGTGTCAATACACAAATTAGGCAAACTAATGATAAACTGAGATATTTTTGAGTTAAATTTACAAACGTAAAATTATTAGATATTAGTGGCTATGAAAGGAACAGTTTCACTACACATGGTATGCACCTGAATCAGCATGGCGAAAGGGAACTTATCACAGATATAAACAGGGCTAAAGAAGAAATATTTTGCAAAATAAAAAAAAAATCATTATTATGCCCATAATTGCACTGGGTGCTCCTTCACAGGGAAACTGCTAAAATGGACCAAATCTTACAGGCTTTGGTCCAAAAATAACGAAAAGCTTCCTTAAAAGGAAATTGAAACACACAAAAGTAAAAAATAAGAACTTTATGCCTCAAAGAGGGAACCAAATAAATGTAATGTAGGCCCACTTACCATCATGCAAGTCAACATTTGCAACATTAGGAACAAGCTAGTAGAGTTAGAACATATTTGAAAAATAAAAAAATTGTGATGTACTGTGTGTTTCAGAACATTGGCTTACAGAATATCAAATAGATTTGTTCATATCTAATGAATACATTCTGGCAGCTATAATGTGTAGAAACAACAGAGAAAATGGAGGGGCTGCAATATTTATCAGACAATGTATACAATTCTCTAAAATATATGTAAGTTCATGGTCCTCAGAATTAAATAGCAAATTTACTTGCGTAAGAGTGATACACCAAACTATTGTAATTGATGGCTTGTATAGATCACCGAACGGTGGTGTTAACTTATTTTTAGAAAAGTTTTAGCAAATGATAAGAAAAATCTTAAAACTCAAAACAAATGTAGCAATATGTAGTGATTTTAACATTGACTTACTACACACACAGGAACTCAGCACAAAAACATTCTTAAACCTACTCAGAACACTAAATCTATGTTATACTAACAATAGCCCAAAATGTGTATATGCCTGTTTGGACAATATTATAGTTAATTTTTCAAGAAACCAATATAGTGTAAGCATTGCAGACGAATGTTTTGTAGATAATGATCCTCTGCTCCCAACACACCAGTATACACAGCCAGATAAGAATTATAAGGTTGCAAATAAGAAACCAAGCATGACATGGGTTAGAAGTCAGAAAGAGGAATATATCAAGTTATTCACAGACTCCCTCAGAAAGGTAAACTGGGGCTTTGTTTATGAATATGACACATATCAATCAACTGTTGAAACTTGATTTAATAATTTCATTAAGACATATACTGACTTATGGTACTCTTTTTCACCAATGAAAAGAAACAGTACTAAACCAAATAGAAAATGAAAAAAGCTTAAATGGTACACTGATGACCTTGCTAGTATCAGGGAAAAATTGATTTCACTCTACAAAACATTTAAAAACAATGGCAAATGTGCAACAGAACAAAATGATACTTAATATAAAGACTACCTGCCATATAAAAAATTTTTCAATGCCAACCTTAACCTTTGCAAACAAACTGCCTATGAAAATTACATAGAAGGAGCCCCAAACAAATGCAAGGCTGTTTAGGATATTATAAAACAAGAACATACCGCTACCCAAACACAGGATGTTCTACTTGAGCCAGAAGAGCTGAATAAATATTTTACAACCACAGTAAATAAATTAAAATCAAAATTTAAAAAGTCAAACATACTAGCAATTGATATACTTGCTGATCAGCTACGTAAAAGCCATGAATTTCACTGGGACCCTGTCACACCCACAGATATTACAAATATTGTTAGAAAATTATCAAACTCGAGAAGTATGGCCTACTACAGGCTATCTAACTACACAATAAATAGAACAACACATTTCATTTGCTGTCCAATTGCTTTTATTATGAATAAAAGTCTAGAAGTTGGAGTTTTCCCTGAGGAGCTCAAAATTTCCAAAGTTATACCTATATACAAAAGGGCGGAAAAACACCTCCCTGAAAAATATAGACCACAAACAGCTAAGTAACTATTTTGAAAAGTATGACCTTCTCCACAATAGACAGCATGGTTTTTTACAAGGGAAAATACCACCTCTGCAGTCCTTGAAATAGTTAATCAGATATTAACAGCATCTGAAAAGAAACAAACAGTCTCACTTGAACTTTATGATCTGAGCTAGGCATTTGATTCCCCTTTTGATATCCTACTAAGGAAACTTAAGTATTATGGCATAAATAATTGAGAGTTAGAAATAAGTAACTCTTATCTACATAACAGGAGACAATTTGTGTCAATTCAAAGCAAACTCTCTTCAATGAATAATGCCACAACTTCTGTATGTCAGGGCTCTGTCCTTGGTCCTTTCTCCTTAATTGTTGCAATTAAGGATTTGCCATCTTATATTGGGCCTGAGTCAGTTATCTCCTATGCAGATGATACAACCTTAATCAGCAGAGATCGAGATGTCTCACAGCTACACCAGAAATCACAGGGCACTCTCGCTTTAACACTAAACTCGTTCTTGGCTAACAAACTTCTATGTAATACAGAGAAAACTCAGCATCTGCAGTTGGGACTGGCTAAGAAGGTAGAACCAAAATTCATAAAACTGCTTGGAATACACATTGATTTCAAACTTAACTCTCAACCTCATATCAACCATGTCTGCAAAAAGTTATCAAGGGTGTCCTATCTAATCTGGAAAATATCTGATGTAGTGAGTAACAAATATCTCAGAGCAGCTTACTTTGGACTTTTTCAGTCTCATATATCTCATAGGCTGTTACTGTGGCACCACTCATATCATGTCAGTGATGTACCACTGATGCAGAAAAAGGTGCTACAAATAATATGCAAGGTTGTTCCACGGGAACACTGCCGTTCCTTATTCATCATAATGAAAATAATGACAGTGACAAATCTGCATCACTGATATATGCTAAAAAGAACAGAACCAAATTTAATGCCAGAGAGAACATACACTTTCATGACACGAAAAACAAATAGAATATTGACTTTCCTAGACATAGACCGACAAAAACAGGCTACTCTCCCAAAGTGAACTCTTTGAAATTATTTATCAAATTTACTCATACTGCAGTCAGTATACTTTTCAATAATTGTAAAAGTAAACTGCACAAATGGGTTAATTGACAATCCATACTACAGTCTTACAGAATTCTTGGATACTTGTAACATAGAAATTGAGTTTTAAGTCAATGATTGCAATACTGTACAACTGATTACTATAGCATAAATATGTAGTACTTGTAATGTAAACACTAAGTAATATAGTAACTTTGTATGTAGGTAGACATCATTATAAAACCTGTTTCACTGCATGTGGTCAATGGCAATTAAGGACTCTGAATCGGAATCTGAACTGGCAGGAAACAGAAGCATGGTGAAACATTGGGAAGGCATCTGTCATCATCAGAACAAATTCGTGCAAACCTGTCCCATCTCCTGCATGACAGCTGACCACACACAGCTGCAACTCTTGCATTGTTTGAACATGCAGACACACTCATAAGAGGTGATCAATGGATCATAATCAGACCCTCTGCTACATCTCTGTTGGTAGTGCCGACTCACTCATCCACCAGTTGAGGTACTCAAGGGTGTCAGCTCTGTAGGTTCCTTGCTCTCTAACACAAAACCTTAAAGAGCAATGAATTTGGCCAAGTGAAAGGTGCACTCCTTAGGAAGCAGTACTAGGATGATTGGGAGGATATTGATGCTCCAGCACATTGTTCTTGTCATCAACAATTAGAGTGGTACCATGTGCACCGTGGCCCCAGTAATGGGGTGTGAGCCCAGTGTGTTTCAATGGAGATTACACTGAGGTGATCAAAGTCATGGGGTAGCCATAAGCATATATAGAGATGGTTGTAATATTGTGTAAATAAGGTAGAAAACAGAATCACATTGGTGGAGCTGTCACTGTACTCAAGTGATCCATGTGAAATGGTCTACGACATGACTATGGCCATTCAGCGAGAATCAACTGACTTTGAACAGGAAATGGTCATTGGAGTGAGGCACATGGGACATTATATTTAGGAAACAATCAGGGAATTCAATATTCTGAGATTCACAGTGTCGAGAATGTGCCGCAAACATTGAATTGCATTCATTACCTCCCACCACAAACAGTGCAATGGCTGATGGCCTCCACTTAATGACTGAAAATAGCAGCATTTATATAGAGTTGTCAGTACTTCCAGACAAGCAACTGTATGAATCAATGTGGGATGTGCGACACATAGATCCCGTAAGACAGTGCAGCAAAATGTGATGTTAAAGGGCTATGGCAGCAGATGACCAACAGAAGTGCATTTGCTAACAGCACGGCATCACCTGCTGTGACTCTCATGGACTCATAAACATATCACTTGGATCCTAGATGACTGGGAAACAGTGACCTGGTCAAATGAGTCATGACTGGTAAGAGCTGATGGTCTGAACATGACACAGACCCCACGAAGTCACATACCCAAGTCGTCATTAAGACACTATACAAGTTGATGGTTGCTCCATAATGGTGTGGTCTGTGTTTACAGGGAATGGACTAGATCCTCTGGTCCAACTGAACTGATCATTGACTGGAAATGGTTATGTTTGGATACTTGGAGACCATTTTTACCCATTCATGGACTTCACCTTCACAAACAATGATGGAATTTTCACTGGGCCACAACTGTTCATGATTGTTTTTGACATTCTGGACAGTTAAAGTGAATTATTTTGCCATCTGAATCACCTGACAGGAATCCCATAAAATATTTATGGGACATAGTCAAGAGTCAGTTTGCACACAAAGTGTTGCACTGCCAACACTTTCACAATTAAAGCTGGCTACAGAGGCAGCATGACTTAGTATTTCTGTAGGGATCTTCCAACAAGTTTTTGAGTCCATGCTACATAAAACTGTTGACTAAACTGGGTAAAGGTGGTCCAACATGTTATTAGGAGTATCCCATGACTTTTCTCACCTCAGTGTATGTTGAAAAATAGTGGTTTGTGGCCAAAAGAGTGGAGAATAATATTGTGTATTGGAATTTTGAATAAAACCAACCTGCTTCAAGAAAAAATGTATTGTATTACTTATTGAATGCACTTTGTATAATTCTCATTGGCTATGGTATCCCAGACAAGTCACTGATGCAAATTTAAATCACGTGTCAGCAGGAGCTTCCATCTGCAGATGATTATCAATACTATAGAGAGGCACAGGTAATATGCATAATATGATGGGAGATAGCCTCTAAAATGTCTCACTTATAAGCTCTGATTCATTACACAATAAATGTCTGTAAATGGTGCATTGTTTACAGAGAACTTTTATATCAATAATCACTTAAGAGGGAAATTATTTCAGTCTGTATTTACAAAACAGGGAAACAGAAAACAAAATTCTCAGCTGTCATGCTGACCTCTAATGTTCAATAGTTGCCAAGATTGCTGATTAGATGGTCAGGCAAGGAAGAGGATGTATGTTTGGCACATAGGAAACTAACATCTCAAATCACTGTAGATTGTGTCATGTCAATAGTTTCAGTTGTTGATAGTTCTTGAACTGTTATTAACCTGTCTGGTAAAGATTCAACTGAAATTGAAACTTCTCTTCTAGCAAAAGTAAGCAATTTTTCTGTGATGCACTTTAAAGTACCCACAGAGGATATTATAGTAAATATTGAGGCAGGGATCTGACAGATGAGTATAATGCCACAGTCCTGATGAGGAGCGAGGACTGTCATGAAAGGATCGACAATATTTTGGATCCCACCATTTATGACAAACTTCAGAAGGATCCTACTAGCAAGTTTTTAAATATCACCAATCACTTGGTTAAAGCATCTTCATTCACCCTTGACAATAAGAAGTTCCTCTGCAAACTGGAAGCGAAACCACCTAGGCTCTATGCATTACCCAAGGGGCACAAACCACAGATTCCTTTCAGGCCTATTGTGAGTGCTATAGGGTCTCCCACCCACTAATTAGCTAGATGCCTTGACTCACTGCTGCAACTTTATTTTGTGGAACTGACAGTCATATTAAGAATTTATATAATATCATTGACAAATTAACAGAAATGCACATGGACCAAGGTGATATCCTTATTAGTTTTTATGTGTCATAATTTACCTCAATTCCAGTGAATGAAGATATCTCACGTATAGAGTTTAATTTTCCAGCACATATTGTGGAGTTATTCAGACACTGCATCACCATGCTATATATTCAATACATGATCTTCATGAACAGATTGACAGGATGGCTATGGTCAGTTCTCTTAGTCTGGCTATGACCAATTTGAATATGGAGAACTTTGAACAACAGGACTTTCAGACTGCCAGTAAAAGACCAACCAGGTGTTATCATTATAACTGTGATACTTTTTTAGTATGGACACACTGTGTAGAAATGGATGCCTTACTGATACATCTCAGCAGTATCAATGTGAAAATACAATTTGTGTATGGAGACTGAGAATAATGGCCAACAGAATTTCTTGAATGTGTGTGTTATCAAGCCAGGGGCAGGATGATAGGCCATAGGGTATAAAGGAAAGCCATGCATACTAACCATTACCTGCATACAGATTTTAACTGCCAACCCAGATGATACAAGAGGTAGAGAGGGCACACAAAATTTGTGAACTGACTGACTTAAAAGACAAGTTTGAAGATCTACTGTCACCATTCAAGAAGAATGGTTATTCTAACCAGGAGATAGATCAAGGACTTCAATCTAGTGAGAGAATCAGAATAGATGGAGGTATTCCTTCCATTAATCAGTACTATTACACAGTACATTGGCAAAATGTGGAGTAAAAATTGTGTGGAAACTACCTTCAGATCTTCCAGGAATATGAAAGACTGAATGAGATCAGCAAAAGATATAAACATCCTTTGGATTCACTGGGTGTATATAAAATTCCTTTTAGTTGTGGATTGGTTTATACCAGTACCACAAAAAGAAGTGTTAACACCCATCTGGTTGAATACAAGAGGAATTGCCACCTGGGACATACAGATAAATCATACATGGTGGAACATTTTTATCAAGAAGGTGACCATGGAATAAAAGTCACTGATAGAAGCATTATATCAAAAACATTGTTATTATCATGCACATATTTACAGAGAGGACATTAAGATTTATAAATACCACAGTAATTTTAACAGAAAGAGGAACATGATAAATTATATAAAATCTGCATGTCAACATTACAACATAAGAATGACAATTTATTACTTTCAGTTGAGAATGTTGGCATCACCAGAGATAATCTCACAGTCAATGTCTTGTGATGGAATGTGATGCTCTCTACACTGCTTGTATATTTGCCACATTACCTCTGAAGATGTCTCCCACAGTCAGAGAGGAAACATTAGGAAAATGTTTTGTATGTCAACCACAGCCTATCAGCCTCGAAATTTTAAATGAGGTGAGTACCAGCTGTGGAAGCTGATATTGCGTGATTAAGTTATATTGTGTTTGTCATGGAATACAAATGAGGTGTACTGATATACATCTGCACCTGCATCCACATCAATGTCTACATTGATTCTCTGCAAATCACATTTAAATGCCTGGCAGAGGGTTCATTGAACCACCTTCACAGTTCCCTATTATTCCAATCTTATAGTGTGCATAAAGAGTAAACACCTATATCTTTTTTGTATGAGCTCCTATTTCCCTTATTTTATCGTGGTGATTGTTCCTCCCTATGTAGGTCGGTGCCAACAAAATATTTTCACATTCAGAGGAGAAAGTTGGTGACTAGAATTTCATGAGAAGATTCCACCACAATGAAAAACGCCTTTCTTTTAATGATTTCCAGCCCAAATCCTGTATCATTTATGTGACACTCTCTCCCATATATCACACTACTACAAAATATGCTGCCTTTCTTTGAACTTTTTCAAGGTGAGTCCTATCTGGTAAGGATCTCACACTATGGAGCAGTATTCTAAAAGAGGACAGACAAGTGTAGTGTGCATACTCTACTTAGTAGGTCTGTTACATTTTCTAAGTGTCCTGCCTTTGGTTAGCCTTCCCCACAACATTTTCTGTGTGTTCCTTCCAATTTAAGTTGTTTGTAATTGTAATAGCTAGGTATTTAGTTGAATTTACAGCTTTTATGTTAGACTGATTTATCATGTAACCAAAGTTTAATGGGGTCATTTTAGCACTCATGTGGATGACATCACACTTTTCATTCTTTGGGGTCAACTGCCACCTTTCACACTATTCAGGTATTGTTTAAAATAGTTTTGCAGTTTGTTTTGAATTTCTGATGACTTTATTAGCCAATAAACGACAGCATCCTCTGAAAACAACCTAAGACATCTGATCAGATTGTCTCCCAAAACGGATATACAGATAAGGAACAACAAAGGGCCTCTAACACTACCTTGGGGAACACCAGAAATCACTTCTGTTTTACTCTATGACTTTCCGTCAGTTACTACGAGCTGTGACCTCTCTGACAGGAAATTCCAATCCATTCACATAACTGAGATGATATTCGATAAGCACGCAATTACCCTTCGAGCCGCTTGTGTGGTACAGTGTCAAAAATCCAGAAATATGGAGACTTTTGTATCCCCACCCAGAGATGGAATAGGTTCAAATGGCACAGAAAGTGTTAAGGTAAAGATACTCAGCATTGCTGTCCAATCTGTTAGAAGAATCACAACACCAATGAAATGTGGCTCAATGTGTGGATAAAATACGTCCACGTAGCAATGAGCATGAAGTTTGGTTTGCTTTTATTAAACTGTTAGTGGAGCTTTTTATGACCCAGTTGTAGTCTTTGAATTTGCTTTGCTTACATTTTAGCAGATTGTACTAGATCAGTTTTGATCGAAACAAAATGTCTTATTAGGCTCACAGCTTGGATATTGAAGTTACTCGCTCCTTCCACTCGGTGTCATCAATGATGTATATCAACAGGTGGCTTCACTGCACCAGATGGTGACTTTTTCTACAAACCATACTCTTTGTCTATCCAGCAGGATACCGAACATTGCTTACAGAGAGAGAGAGAGAGAGAGAGAGAGAGAGAGAGGGAGAGAGAGAGAGAACAAGCTAGTGAGCAAGCTTGTGTGAGTGCATGCACGCACATGTGTTCCATAGACTGGTAGACAAATGATTACTTTAAACAGTTTCTTATCTTGAATTATTAAAGAAGAATGTGCATCTTATGAGTAAACAAACAATTTATAGTTAATCAAATACCAAATGGAATAAAAATTGAAAGTAATTTATACTCACTAGTTAGGTATAACTCTTTCCATTCTACTTCAAGAATGTAGATGATCTCTGTGAAAATAGAAATTTATTATTTGATCATCAACTAGTACATGAAACCCTTAAAAGTTAGAACTAAACAGTATTACACACGCACACACAAATGGAGGAAGAGAGAGGTGGGGGGGGGGGGGGGGGGAGAGAGAGAGAGAGAGAGAGAGAGAGAGAGAGAGAGATAGAGAGAGAGAGAGACTTTAGCATGACATACTAGGATCTTCCTCTTAGACTTTGAAATGATAGCCTTAGTGACAGGTTTGTACAGGTTGGGTAACATAGAAGATTTAAGAGCATTTGATTGTAGCCAAATGGTCAAGATTACATCTTAAGTGAACCAGTTGTTGGACTTCAACAGATTTCATTGTCTGTAGTGTACTTTGTATACCTTGTCATGATGAAACTAGTCCCACCAGTTCAATATGTTGCAGACAGTGTTTTGTAGAAGATGCAATTAACAGTTGGATAGCATTCATTATGACAGTGAGTAAATGGTCTGCAAGGCAACATATCACTTATTAATTTAATGCTAGTTAGGAATAACATTTATGTGTCTTATTGTCATCGAGCATATATACCATCCAACATCATTTATTCACTATATGATACTGACCCATTTTATTCATGTGATTACTTCTCAACTCACAAGACAGATTACCACTGACCATCTTCACTGAAAAATAAACCATGGCAGAAAATAGCCTGCATTGTGGCAAAATAGGAAGTGAAATTGGTCTGTATTTAGATGGTATCTCTTTATCCCCTTTCTTGAACAGAGCCTTACCATCTGCATATTTTAGCCAGTCAGGAAACGTCCCAGTTGTAACAGACTGGTTACACAAGTAACTTAGAATTGTACTAAATTCACAAGAACATGCCTTAATTAACTCTGTTGCTGTTTCATCATAACCACTAGAATGCTTTGTTTTTAAAGATTTTATTATAGAAGTTATTTCTTTTGATGAAGTGAGTGACATATTCATGTACCTGAAACTATTTGTAGATGCTAGTTGCATATATTCAAGGGCATTATTTACTGAGCCTGACAATCCCATTCTATCAGTAACAGATATAAAGTACTTGTTAGATAGATTTAGCACACTATGCCCATTGGTTACTAATGTGTCATCTACCCTTAATGCTATTTTCTCCTGTTCTTTTCTGGTTCTACTAGTCTCGTCTTTCTCTATATCCCTAATTGTTTTATTTTGTTCCCTGAAGTTGCTACCTTCTTCTCGTAGTGCATTTGTTAAGATTTTTTAAAATATTTTACAATGTTCTTTGTATTTAGCTAAATCATCTGCAGTGGAGCTATTCTTGGTCGACAGATACATTTTTCCTTTTTGTCTTACAGGAAGTCTTTATTCTTTGTGTAATCCATGGTTTTATTATAGACTTCTGTATAATTTGAGTAATTTTTAGAGGAAAACAGTTTTCAAACATGGTACTGACATTGTTCATGAATGTGTTATATTTTTCATTCATGTCATGAGCGCTATAAACACCTTTCCAGTTCATATCGTTGAGAAGTTTTCTAAAACACTTAATTTTTGGTTGAATGACTAGTCCCCTGTACTCAGATTTAGTAGTCTTGATAATCTGCTTAGAATTTACATCTAAAACAAGGAACTGTCCGATGTGTCTATAAGTAATGGTGTACCACTGGCAGCCATGTACCATGGTGCAAAAACACTGGTTGTAAAAATATCCTGATAGGGACTGAAGGCAAGTGTTATGCCTTGTAAATAACAGTAGGTTTCAAAGCACAAACAAATTACTACTGTCAATGAATATAGGTCCATCTAAACCAGTTTCCAAACCAATACTAATAAAGGTTCAGCATGCAGCTGACACTCAAGACTTAGGTACCTTCCCAAATGCCACTGCACACAGCATCACACAAAGCTACAAGTCTCCAACAGGCTATGTTTAGTGCAGTCCATTAAGTCACAATTTTGCATATTTTCAAATAATGCAATTTTCCAAAGCACCAATAGCCTAATGGGTTTAGCACACAGTATGTGGAGGGTGTAGATCAGACCAGAGGTGGTTACATGATGTTTTAGGTTTTCTTTCTGCACAACAACTTAGGACCACTCATTCACTAAACTAGGTTGTTTATTTCAACATTCTCAGTAACCAAGTGTTGTGATTTCTTCTACATCTTCAATATTTTGTAGACACTCCTATCTTCCACGATGACAACAGTTGTGTTCACACAGCTGCACGCATACATTCATTATTGAACACACAGGCACTGTGTTGTGCCTCATATGGTCCAATAATGTCTGGGACTAATGGGACCAATGGGTGAAATATAGCAGTCAACATCCCAACAATTTCACACTACTAGACCTAATCATAAATGATTGGCTTCAGTTGGATACAGCACAACTGAGGAAACTTTATTTTGTCAAACTGAGGCATTTTCAAGTTTATATGTAGTGTTAAATCATATTAGTATGTCATCTCCTGTGGGTGGCTAGTTTTTTGTCCACTGTCCTTACTAATTCCATTGGAGAAGAACTGAGGAGGTATGTGACTGTGACTTGCCAGCAAGTCATCATAGGATGAGCTGTCGAATGCACGGTAACCAGTCCACTAAGTTCCCATAAGAATATTGTCATCTCTTGTTACTGTAGAATGAGCAATCACACATACATCAGGGTAGGGTATCACAGAACAACAATACACTTCTAAAATTTTCAAAATGCAATGACTATCAGCACGTTTGTATGTTCTATGATCACGTGTATAGCAAACATTACATGCATGCAGGAAGTTTGCACTCATTTCACCCATAACATGCATAAGATCTTCACATTTCAGAAATTGCTACTCAACTAGAAATTTTCATAGGATGAATACCAGTCAGAATGTGTGTATGTTAATGCGGTTTACAGATGAGGCTACAAAAAAATACGACGTAATAAATGACACACAAAGAAACAGTCTCTCACCTCAGGACAATTTCAAAAGATACAGCAGGAAGAAAAACATGTTGGCTGAACAACTAAGAGAACATTGTTCTGGCATTACAGAATTTAGCATGCTTCTTCTACATCTGTATCCACACAGATACTCACCCTAGACACTGTATGGTGTGTGGTGGAATGCACCCTGGACTACTGCTTGTCATTTCCCCTCCTATTCCACTTGCAAGTAGAGAGAGGGAAAAACGACTGTTTGTTCACCTCTGTATGGGCCCTATTTTCTTGTATCTTATCTTCATTGTCCTTATGCATGATGTGTGCTGGTGGCAGTAGAATCATTTGGCAGTCAGCTTCAAATACCGGTTCTGTAACTTTTCTTAATAATTTTTCTCGAAAAGAACCTCGTCTTCCATCGAGGGATTCCAATTTGAGATCTTACAACTCATCCCCCTTAACTTACATTTTTCTACATTTATGGCTAGCTGTCATTCATCTAACCAACTAGAAATTTTGTCTAAGTGGTCTTGTACCTTCCTACAGTCACTATACTTTGACACTATGGCATCATGAGCAAACAACCGCAAACTGCCGCCCACCCTGTCCGCCAAGTCTTTTATGTATATAGAGATCAATAGGGGTGCTATCATACTTCCCTGGGGTGCTCCTGATGATACCCTTGTCTCTGATGAACACTTGCCAACAAGGACTCTATTATTTAAGAAGTCTTCATGCCGCTCACATATCTGCCAACTTATTCCACATGTTCGTACCTTTGTTAACAGCTGGCAATGGGACACCACGTCAAGTGCTTGCTGGAAATCTAGAAATAAGGAAGATGCCTGTTGCTCTTCATCCATAGTTCTCAGTATACCATGTGAGGAAAGGGTAAATTGAGTTTCACATGCGTGATGCTTTCTAAAACAATGATGTGTGGACATGAGCTTCTCAATCTAACAAAAGTTTATTATATTCAAACTGGGAAGATATTCAAGGATTCTGCAGCTAGCAGAAGTTAGGGATATTGATTTGTAATACTAAAGGTCTGTTCTTTTACTTTTCTTATATAGTGGAGTCATCTGCTCTTTTTTCCAGTTGTTTATCTATCCCAGGTATGCTTATTTCTATGTCATCCACATGGAAGTCTGCCTGATGGTCAAATGACAGTATGTTTCTACAGTTCTGCTGTGTGAATGATTTCTTGAACATTAAATTTAAAACATCAGCTTTCATTTTGCTATCTTCAACTGCCACAGCAGACTGGTGAGTGAATGGAGGCCTGAGACCCACTTAGCAACTTTACATATGACCAGAATTTTCTCAAGTCCTCTGCTGGTACTTTTGCTAAGGTGTAACTATGATAGCTTCTTGTGTCCCTCATGCATAGATCATATCACAAATGCACGAATCTCTACTAACCTTCACTTGTTATCATTTGTGAATCTCCTTTTGAACTTAGAGTGCAGCAGCCTCTGCTTTCTCAGCATTTGCTCAATTTAGTTATTCAACCATGGTCGGTTTTTTCCATCCTTTACCCACTTACTAGGCATGTTACTCTCCAGACTACGATTTACAATCAGCTTGGACTTTTTCCATAATTCCTCTACATCCACCTTACTGGAACTAGTTCACTGTCTAACTGAGATGTTAATAAATGCTTGTCTGCTCTATCTAGCAGAAACACTCCCTAGCCTTCTTGACTGATTTATTAACTTTCATAATCATAGATGCTGTACTGACATCATGATAACTAATCCTTGTTTCTATACCACCGTTGTTAATAAGGTCCAGCATATTTGTAGCTACAAGGTCTAAGATATTTCCATTGTGTGTGGGTTGCTGACCTTGCTGTTCAAGACAATTTTCAGAAAATGTGCTGAAAAGTATTTCACATGACTGTGTCTGTACATCCCCCCTCCCACCCAATGAATCCCTAACATCCCAGTCTATACTCAGTACGTTCAAGTCGCCTCCAACTAGTATGGCATGAACTGGGTATTTATGCACTATTGACTGTAGACTTTTTTTGAATGACTCTAGAACTGTCACAGCAGAAATGGGTGGCCGGTAAAAACATCCAACAATGAACTTAGTTTCACCTACACCTGCTATACGTAACCAGTTGACTTCTGTTCAACCTCAATAAAGACAATATTTTGTCAACTGCAATGGACACTTCCCCTCCAACGGTCTCTAATCTGTCTTTCTGATATACATTCCACTACTTGCTAAATACCTCAGAGCTTTCCTCTTTGGGTTTCAGCTCTCGGTCCCAGGGATAATTTGAGTGCTAGAACTTTCCTAGAGGGTAGTAAATTCAGGAACTTTATTACAAATATTTTGATGGTTTACTGAAAAAATTCTGACAGTGAAAGTGTTTTTATTCTGAACGATGTTTGACTTCCCTTGCTGTGAATCAACTGGAAAGTGTTCATTAGAGCAGCGCAAACTACCACCTGTGCACTCCACAAGTACTTTGCTACCCCAGTAGCTGCTTGATTTGTGTAGTGTACCAAGGAGAGTCCTGCAAACCTCACATGATAGAGTAGGTCTGTAAATCTTTGGTTGAGACCCTCCATCTGGCTCCAAACCAAAAGACCCCGATCAACTTTAAGAATGTGATTCTTGAGTTTCTCCCGGCTTATTTGATAATCAAAATATCCACGGGTGTACTGCCGGTCTATAGTGTCCAACGGGCACAATATTTCGGCGATCAAACATGTCGCCATCATCAGGTGAACTGACGGACTGAGCTCCTGTGAACGTGCCGGCACGGAGATCCGTACGCTATGGCTGCTCAGGGGTAACTGGGTTCGGTCGCGGCGGCGGCCGATTTAAATACCCTCCGCCCGCGGCGCGCTCCCTCCGCCGTCCGCGCCCCGCGCCAGGTAGCGTGGTGGAACAGATTGCGACGGCGTCTGAGATGACGTCGGTGTGATGGCTCTGTCCGCCGTGGTCGTCACAACTATGCGTTTGCTCGATTTACTCTTGATTAACCCAATCGCTGGTTCCCAAGCCTTGCTAAGTTTATAGCCACAGTCACGGTTTATGAGGTCGGCATTGGTGCGAATTTCGATGGCCTCTCTAACAACGCTGTCCCAGTATCTCGACGTCTGTACCAGAATCCTCATGCGGTCATACTCCATAGCGTGATTTTCCGACAAACAATGTTCAGCGACCGCCGACTTGCTCGGATACATCAGTCGAGTGTGCCTCTGGTGTTCACGGCATCGATCCTCGATGGTACGCATCGTCTGACCAATATACGACTTGCCACATTGACACGGAATCTGGTACACACCGGCCTTCCTCAAACCGAGGTCATCTTTGGCGCTCCCCACCAGTGCACGAGTTTTATTCGGAGGACAAAACACAGTTCCAACCCGGTGTGCCGAGTGCACATTGGCTTTATTTCCAGCCATCAATGATATCTGCCTAAGAGGGTCCACAATGCGACTAACATTGGAGCACCCAATAACCGGTAAACCTCTTCCCGTACGTGCCTGCTCGGACCCTGATGAGGAATGGCCACCTGTCCCCTCTTAGGGTGAATGGCCAAGGCGAGGCAGCCAGTCTCCACATTGGGCCCCTGCCTCGAGCAACATGAATGTGTTACCACCTGCCATTCACCCTGCTGTGAGGGCTGATCCACAGCATTCGGTGCGCCTAGGAGATACCTTGGAAGCAAAGCCTGTGGGCAAAGCAAATGACACCTGACATGTCCCACACTTCTCTGCTGCTGCTGCACTCTCAGGCAGCAGTCTGAAGGTGACTGAGCATAATTAAAAGAGCATTCAGCTCTTAATAAACTGTGAACAGCTCCTTCTGCATCTGTACACAGCATGCACACATCCTATCCATCCTAGCAAGACTAAATGAAGAAGTGAACTGTAAAAGCAGACAATCCTAGATGTGTGACTTGCTACCCCGCTGATCTGCACCAGTGGATGCTGATGCATTAATAAACTATGTAGCTGGTTGTTCAGTGAGCAACTACAGTGTTATAGACTAAATGAATTTACGCTTACAAAAACATGAGATTAAACCCCTAAAACACAAAAACATGTATGAACTTTAATAAATACACTACGTGGAAAAAACAGAAAAGGATACACACTTAACTTGGTGCTCTGTAGACATATCACCTGCCATGAGTTGAAGCCTGGCTGACTGGCATACTAAATGAACAGATGCATTATATCCCCCACTTTTTGTAATTTGTAGATTTATTGAGGCAGTATCATTATCAGGTAGTTGCAGGCAGTAAACAGTAAGTAAAAGATAGTCGAACTTGGCGACAGTGTGGGATGTTTGACTATAGTGGACCATACAGTGTCATCCACAGTCTTCTATTAAATCTAAGTTCTGGAACAGGTGTAGGCCACATTGCAATGAGTGGCTGGTGTCATCTGCAGCAGGCAGGCCTGGTGGTATGCATGCCAGTGTCAGCTTCCATTTTTCCGGTAAAACATATGATGCTGGCTGCAGTGGAAAAATGGCTTCATCAGTGGCAAGTTGAGTGATAAAATGTAATAGTTTTATCTCCTTTGTAAGGGACACCACAGCACAGTTCCTCATTAAACATAGGTGGCATTTTCCCACTTGGGATGCATTTATTTAGACCTCTCCTTTGTCATAAAACTTCTTTTGGTTCTGTAAGCTATTATTAAGTGTTGAGCCAAAATAAGGCATTTTTCTTTCGTTTTACTCATTCAACATCCATGACGTCATTTTACTTGGGATCTGTGGAAGGTGCATTAGTATATTTGTCATTGTAAAAAATAATTGTTCATTGTTGTTTTTCTGACATATATCCTGCAGTACCTTCTCACTATGGATCAAAGGGTACGTCTTATTTATGTAAATGCCAGATAGTGGCTCAGAAAAGCTTCACAAGTTGAATAACAGAGAAGATGCCTAAGTGGAAAAAGGGTTCGTGCATTTAATATTATCAGATTTTCTGGCTTCAACCTGTCCTATAGTATTATCATTTATGTAAGATGCCACCATGGGGCCTGATTACTGGGAGGCAAAACCATGTACAAGTTAATTTTAAAAATGACTATAGCTTGGGGTGTCAATGGAAACAACATGTGATATCTACCCAAACATATTGAGGGAGATCTGAACAGCAAATACTACAGGGGGAGATTTTAGAGCATGGGGTGGTTTACCTTTCAGGCCACACCACATGCCATGTTTTACTAGACAATACACAACCACATTCAGCAAGGAATATGTAAGCCAGTTTTGAAGAATAAAGGCAACCACAGCTTCCAAGATGGCATCAGGTGTAGTGATGTATAGCAACCAGATGAATAAGAGTTGCAGTTCTGCAGTGAAAAAAAAGGAAATTGTGAAAGTTGTAAAAGTGGAGAAAAAGAACACATTTCAAGTTTATAAAAAAACTGTGGACATTGTAAGGTGTGATATTTTGCATCTAACAAATAAAAATTCTGAGGTGAGGAAGTTGCACCATATTCCCAACAACAAATCAAGTTGTGACAAAGCAAGCTGCAATACTTGTACTTCCGTCTTGTTTTTCCATCTGCCTCTTTTTTCATTTTTGTATTCATTGGCAATAACATACATGATTATAATATGCATTTTCATAAAAAAGGAAGATTGGCCATCAGTTTCAAAGAATATAACACCACATTTAATTTTGTGTTTAGTTTTATGCACGTAATTTGTTTTCTAATTAATTTTGAGTATGCCTAGTTAGTATCTTTTGTTATAGACTGAAACCAGTAATTATTTCAAAACTTAAACTCAAATTTTTGACTTATAAACAAATATAAATTCTGTACTAATTGTAAACATCTGCAGGAATAACTAATAGTATCTTAAAGAATCTATTTGTCTCTATTTGAAAGCATATTAGCAAAGCCAGCACTTAATTAAGTCCAAAGTAATTAGCAGTTTTGTCAAATATATTGTTTGCATATCAATATCGGTTAATTTCAATGATTTAAACAAATAATTTTGCCTAATTCTTGTAGTAGAAAAAACTGTTAAAAAAAAACAATTTTTCGATGTGTTCAATTAACTGAATGAGTTTAATTGTAATTTCTGTAAATTTAACTTCAATCAATGTGTGGTTTCAGCACCTGTTATTGTGAGGATATATAAGGCCCTGTTTTTTGGTACTGAGACAGTCAGTCCACACCTGAGTTTCAGACAAGGAACCTGTATTGGTTAGATCAACAACAATGCATCTGTGAAATAAGTGTAACACAATTAGGCCATGTGTTAAAACAATGACAGTGTCTGTTCTATACGTACCTTTATGTTCTTCAAGAACTGTGAACTATGTGGTTAGGTTTTTACTGCTCGTAAATGTTCAACAGTAAACTATTGCAGCAGTATGTGGATGTTTGCCTACAACCTATTAATGAGGCTTATCGAAAGTTAAACAATAGAGCACTGGCCATGTAACTGTGTATTATTGGGGGTTTGTAAACAGTGGAAGTAATGTACTGTGAAACGCAAATGTGCACCTATTGGCTACATCATTTAAAGTAGTCAGTGTTGTACTTCCACACCCCAATTTTTCAGCCAGTGTAGCAACACAGTACGTTGACACCAATGACAACAAATGAAGACCTAAAAGAAGGTGAACCATCTCAAAGTAAGCCACAAAATGGGAATCTGATGAGTTATGATAAGCACAAAGACAGTGTCAAATGGGTGTCAAAATGGGTGTCAATGAAATTATATCTGCAGATAACTACAGATACAGTGTACTGTTGACCGGTACTATTGAGAGCAATATGGATGACAAACTTTGTAAACAGTGTCTGAACAGAAAAACAAACCAGTCAACATGAGAAGAATGCAATAGAAATTGACTGCCAGTGACCAAAAAGTAGCAAACCATGCAACAAAAGCCAATCCTCAGGTGGGATAAAGACTTCACAAACTTTGTAAACAACATGAAAGCAGTGGCAACTCCACTCCAAAATCTTACATACAGTGCAATGTACTTTTTCTTGCTGATAGTCATGGAAGAATATTAGCTGGTACTCTACAAAGTGTAAATCATAAAATCCAATAAAACAGCACCGGGAAGCCAGGAGCAAGGACAAAAAACATCATAGGAGACTCAATTTTAGAGAGCAAAAAGTTGCACGAAAATGACTTTGTTGTCTCTATAACAGGTACAAATAATGCGGCTTGTAATGAAGCTGATACATGTATTGGAGATCTGTCTAACTCTGTACAATGAAACAAATTAAAAAAAAAAAACATTGTTTTTCCTACCATCCCACATCTATGTGATTTAATGTACAGCTTGTGAGTTAACAAACAGATAAGAGAAACATATGCCAGAATGAAATCATTATGCTTGAGAAATGAAAAATGTTTACCTTTAGATAGAGGCACATCAGATTAGAACATGCAACTAAAAATGTGCTACATCTGAACTATGAAGGCAAGCATTTTCTGTGCAAAAAATGAAGCAAAATTTAGTTTTTGAGTGAAACTGACATCCCTTTTTCAGTGTAAATAGGCCTTCAGTGTGCACATGCAAAGGCAAAAGATTTACCGAGAACATAAAAAAAGATACAAATTGTAAAATAATGTTCCATAATGTCCAGTCCATTACTGATGAACCAGGAAGTAAATCACAAATATATATGTTGTGAATGGACTTTGTATAAGGGGAAATAGGGTTGTAGTTTTAAGTTGAAAAATTATCAAATTGTGGGTGCACACTACATGAAGATACACAAAGGTGGTATGGGTACTTATGTCAGAAATAACATTCATTGCAAAAACATTGAGTAGGTTGATATCTCGCAATGGAGATGGCCTTTGAAGTAGCAATAGTTACAAAGAACTTAGGCAAAAAGAACTTAATAATTATTGGCGTGTATAGCTCACCAAATAATGCTATAGAAGATTTCTTTGCCACTTGCAAAAACGTTTGGGTAAACTATCTACAAACAAAAAACAGGTTAATAACAGTAGATGTAAACACAGACTCTTTAAGCTATAATTTAAATTATCTTAGACACTTTGAATGTTGCACTGCTATAACCATATGAAAACAAATGAGGAAACAACCAGAATAACATCTAACTAACAATCCTGCATTGATCATATTGGTGCAAATCTAGATAGGGCATATACAGTGGTAAGGACTATTGAAATAACAACTCTATATATAGAGATTAATGCAGACCAAAAAGTGTAGAAAAGCAGTAGAAAAAGAAGAGCATAAAAGCACACCATTATCCTGAACAGATTTGTAAATCCAACAACGTTAGCAAAACAGCCTGGCAAATTGTAAACAAATAATGTGAACATAAGAGAGTATCCAGTCTGCAGAAACATAGCACTAGAAGAAAATGGAATGTTGTTGTTGAATAAGCCAAAGACAGTATATAAGGCCATCATAAAACATTTTAGTAAGGCATGTAGAGAAGAAATTGATGAATTGACACTACAAAGAGATGAGTAAGGAGTGTAAGAATACGAGGTCATGAAAATAATTTCAAAACTCAAAATAAAATCATTGACTGGCTGGGATGACATACCATTTGCATTACAAACAAAATTAAAAAATGAATTAATAAAACCAATAACACATTCAATAAATAATTCAACTGGCCAGGCAAGCGTTACTGCATTTTTAAAAATTACTGAGATTTGACCAGTGTGTAAAAAGTGCGCAACCACTGAGAAATAATTATAAGCCAATATCACTGACTTCAACAGCTAGCGAGCTGCTTGAAAAAGTAGTTCTAGACCAAATGGAATCCTCCTCCTTTAAATAAATTCTACTGAACAACTAGCAGCACAGGTTCTGAAAACGACATTCCATAATAACAGCTGCAGCAGCTTTTTTCCATGAACTGCTAAACAGACTGGATAAAGGCAACAAAGTTATTGGAATTTTTCCAGATTCGTGTAATGCGTATGATTCTGTGAATTATGCAGCTCTATTAGCCAAGTGTAAGAAAAGTAGCACTAAAATTCGTAAGTTCTTGTCTGTGAGATAAAAGACAGTGCACTAAACTCAGTTATATTCATGAAACTAAGACAGTATAATCAGCATACAGAACTCTGAACTATGGAGTCCCACAGTGACATATAGATTGGCCATTCTTTGTTTTGTAGATACTACTGACATAACTCAGCAACAAAACTCAAAATTAGTGAAATAGGCTGTTGAGACATCATTTATTGACTGGAGCCATACTGAGTGGGTAACATTTGAAAGCAATAAAGAGAACTTTGAAATGATCAAAGAATATCTAACAAAGAATGAACTTACACTGAATAAGAACAAGAATGTAGCAATAAAGTTCTTGTTAAATTATAAAAACAGTGATGTTGAATAACTTTGTACAGCTGAAATATGTCATAAATTAATTTAATGAAACAACTATCACATTGTTAAATAGAGAAACTAAAGTTGGAGGAATATTCTGCGATCTTACAAAAGGATTCAACTCTGAAAATCATGACCAGCTGCTTTTCAAACTCAGCAAATACAGAATAAGGGATATTTATTTGAAATGGTTTGAATCACATCTTATGGAGAGGAAACAAAGGGTAATAATCACATCAAATAAAGCCAGTTACTTCTCAGAATGGAAATCTGCACCCCAAAGTGTTTGTAAATGCTCTATCTTTGGGTCAATTTTTATTCCTGTTGTTTTTGCAGATGATACATCTGACCTAATTGAAAATGAAAATGCTGACAGTATACCACAGAGTGATATGAATATGTTAATTAATTCAGAAACATGATTCTCTTTAAATACATTAATGCTGAACATTTCAAAAATTCATATGATGAGTTTTAAAACCAAACAGTCCAAAACTGAAGACATTAGTATTATTCATAAAAATCTAAAATGGAAGAACTTAACTCAGTCAAATTCCTGAGTATAAATCCATGAAAACTCACAACAAAAGTAAAGAGTGTGACATAAGGAACATGAGGCTAAATGTTTTAAATATCAGGTTACATTATTTTCTAGTAAAAAGATTCTGCTACTCACAGGAAGATTTCATGGAGGACAAAATTATAGAGCTGGATCCTTAAAATGGATTAAAAATTTATGCTGTTTATAACAGATGCAAAATTTGAGATAGCATTAGAAATAATCTTGTATAAATTCCTCAATAAGTAATATTGCAAGTCTGACAAAATTTTAAATAAGTAAATTGTAATGCTGAAATATCTCCTGTAAATCAGACTTACATTCTGAAACCCAGTATATTATGAGATGAATAAAAGGCATTACATTCCTGGAGTACTGTTCATCAGTCAGGAACTCAGGTTAGATTGACAGAAGAAACAAAGAAGATCAAATAAAGAATTGCATGTTTTATTATAGGATTGCTTAGTGAGCATGAATGCATTACAGAGACGACCATCAAGCTCTAGTGGCAAATGTGACATGAGGAGTACTGTGCACCATGGAGAAGTTCACTGTTCAAATTCCAAGTATCCTTTCCAAGAAAATTCGAGCAACATATTACTTCCTTCTACATACAACTCACAAAATGACCATGACAATAAAATAGGAGAAGCTCACGAGGACGTATATTGACAGTCATTTATCCCAAGCACCACACATGACTGGAACAGGAAAAGGGTTAAATGATGCCCCATAAGGTGACTTGCAGAATATACATGTTGATGTAAAAACAGAGAAAACGTGTGAAATCCACAGATTTTGTACCTAGTAACAGGAGTGACAACTTCCACACTAACAAACCAATGATGATAATTGTAGAGCCAGTTTATTATGATCAGAAGAGGAAAAACTGTGTAACACAATATAGAACATTTTCTGTTCTGGGTGACTAACAATGTAGTGTACTGATCTTGAGTATCTGTGGCCAGTATAACTCAAGAAAAATTCAGGTGTCTTGTATTACGTTACTTGAATAAATGCAGCTGCCAGCCATTTTCATGTAGCTTTAGTTATGACAATACGCATTTTGGGCTTTCACCCATCTTCAACTGGCATAACACATTTATATATTCATCAGTACACTGCTTTTATCAACTGTGTTTTGAATGTAGCAGGTGCTGTTTGTTCTGTGATGAGGGGCTCATTTTCTACACCATTGTACGCATTGCACAAGCACTTTTAAGTTCACTGGTGCAGTGCAGCATTCATCATGTACGAAACTAAAGCATTTTTTAACTATTGGAAGTCATTTGGAAAGGTTTCAACTTACAACATAAGTTAGCCAATGACTGGATTCCATTCTTAAAGTGGATTTCTAAAAGGTCAACAAGATCCACTTTTATAGTTATCATAGCCTCTTCTGTAGACGTAAAACATTTTCCTACCTCAAATTTCTTCAGATTTAAGAACGGATAAATGCTATGAGGTCACAGACATTGGACATAGTACAGATGTTACAAGTTCCATTTCAAAGTCTTCAGTTCCCCTTTGTCAAAGCACATACCATTGTCCTGAAAAAAAGGTTTCTTTCTTTATCAAACTTTACATAGTATCAAATCAATGATGTAAATAAAATAGAAAGAAACTTCCACATGGGAAAAATATATTAAAAACAAAGATTCCAAGACTTAACAAGCGGGAAAGTGCCAGTAGAAAGGCACAATAAAATAACACACAAACACACACACAAAATTTCTAGCCTTTGCAACCAACGGTTGCTTCTTCAGGAAAGAGGGAAGGAGAGGGAAAGACGAAAGGATGTGGGTTTTAAGGGAGAGGGTAAGGAGTCATTCCAAACCCGGGAGCGGAAAGACTTACCTTAGGGGTAAAAAAGGATAGGTATATACTCACGCGCGCACACACACACACACACAAACACACACACACACACACACACACACACACACACACACACATCCATCCATACATATACAGACACAAGCAGACATTTTTAAAGGCAAAGAGTTTGGGCAGAGATGTCAGTCGAGGCGGAAGTGCAGAGACAAAGATGACATTGAATGATGGGTGAGGTATGAGTGGAGGCGGAGATCGAGGCCTGGTGGATAACAAGAAGAGAGGATATACTGAAGGGCAAGTTCCCGTCTTCGGAGTTTGGATAGGTTGGTGTTGGTGGGAAGTATCCAGATAACCTGGACGGTTTAACACTGTGCCAAGATGTGCTGGCCGTGCACCAAGGCATGTTTAGCCACAGGGTGATCCTCATTACCAACAAACACTGTCAGCTTGTGTCCATTCATGCATATGGACAGTTTGTTGCTGGTCATTCCCACATAGAAAGTGTCACAGTGTAGGCAGGTCAGTTGGTAAATCACGTGGGTGCTTTCACACGTGACTCTGCTTTTGATCATGTACACCTTCCAGGTTAAAGGACTGGAGTAGGTGGTGGTGGGAGGGTGCATAGGATAGGTTTTACACCGGGGGCAGTTACAAAGGTAGGAGCAAGAGGGTAGGGAAGGTGGTTTGGGGATTTCATAGGGATGAACCATGAGGTTACGAAGGTTAGGTGGATGGCGGAAAGACACTCTTGGTGGAGTGAGGAGGATTTCATGAAGGATGGATCTCATTTCGGGGCAGGATTTTAGGAAGTTGTATCCCTGCTGGAGTGCCACATTCAGAGTCTGATCCAGTCCCAGGAAATATCCTGTCACAAGTGGGGCACTTTTGGGGTTCTTCTGTGAGAGGTTCTGGGTTTGAGGAGATGAGGAAGTGGCTCTGGTTATTTGCTTCTGTACCAGGTCAGGAGGGTAGTTGCGGGATGCAAAAGCTGTTTTCAGGTTGTTGGTTTAATGGTTCAGGGACTCAGGACTGGAGTAGATTCATTTGCCACGAAGGCCTAGGCTGTAGGGAAGGGACCATTTGATATGGAATGGGTGGCAGCTGTCATAATGGAGGTACTGTTGCTTGTTGGTGGATTTGATGTGGACAGATGTGTGAAGCTGGCCATTGGACAGATGGAGGTCAACGTCAAGGAAAGTGGCATCGGATTTGGAGTTGAACCAGGTGAATCTGATGGAACCAAAGGAGTTGAGGTTGGAGAGGAAATTCTGGAGTTGTTCTTCACTGTGAGTCCAGATCATGAAGATGTCATCACTAAATCTGTACCAAACTTTGGGTTGGCACGCCTGGGTAACCAAGAAGGCTTCCTCTAAGCGACCCATAAATAGGTTGGCATACGAGGGGGGCCATCCTGGTACCCCCGGCTGTTACCTTTAATTGTTGGTATGTTTGCCCAAACTCTTTGCCTTTAAATAAGTCTGCTTGTGTCTGTATATGTATGTATGGATGTGCGTGTGTGTGTGTGTGTGTGTGTGTGTGTGTGTGTGTGTGTGTGTGTGTGTGTGCGAGCGAGTATATACCTATCCTTTTTTACCCCTAAGGTAAGTCTTTCCGCTCCCGGAATTGGAATGACTCCTTACCCTCTCCCTTAAAACCCACATCCTTTCGTCTTTCCCTCTCCTTCCCTCTTTCCTGAAGAAGCAACCGTTGGTTGCAAAAGCTAGAAATTTTGTGTGTGTGTTTGTGTGTTATTTTATTGTGCCTTTCTACTGGCGCTTTCCCGCTTGGTAAGTCTTGGAATCTTTGTTTTTAAGATATTTACATAGTATCACTTATTTTTACATCCAACTGGTCGAAAGATCTTGAACGTTACGTTTTCTGATTTTTTGTATTCGTTGAAAAGTCATCAAAAAGATCAATCCTATCTTATTCCAAAAAACCACTGGCCACAAATTCAGCTAGATGACAATGGTTGTGCTTTTTTTAGGTGCAGGGCTACAGACTTATAACAATTGTATTGTTATTTCATTTACAGCAGATTGCACTGACATTATCAGGAAGAAATCAGATCACAAAATCAACTGGATTCTCTTAAACCAGCTTCACATTTCCTTTTGGTCAACATGCAAGAAGTATTACACAGTTTTCACACACATCTTGCCCACAGATAATTATTCATGTAAAATGTATCATTCTATTTCTTATGGTGTGGCTACATTGTCAGTTATTTCACATATCAGTAATTATCCAATACCATATGTGGTACTTTCTGGATATTTTCACCAGTATTTCCAATTTTAGTACAAGAAATATGGTTACACACTTTAAACTGTTTAATTTACTCTTATAAAACGTTATTAACTTTGTGCAACTTTCTGTTGGTGATAAGCCATCCAAAACTAAAAATTTTAATTTGGGGACATTTTGCAGTTAATATATGTAAAGTAAATACACACAATACAAATAAATTAAAATGTCATATAAACAGTATTATCCCACAAATAATTTCACTTAAAATTCCTAGTAACATGGGACTACGTGTGTAAACATTTGAATGTAAGATCAGTAACTTTTATTTTGACGTACTGCCTGTTGGCTTTTGTCTCGGAATCTTCAACTTGCTGAATGATTTTTCTGTCATTGTGCCAACACAAATGGATGGTTGTGACAAATTGGACTCAATTCTGTGTCCACATATTGTACATATTTACCATAGCAATACTGAGGTCATTTTGGGCATCATTACCTCTATTGTTCTCACCATGTAATCTAAATTCATCTTTTGCTGTGGCACATGAATCAAGGATAAATTTACCTTGAGGTTTTCTTCTTTCTTGTTAAAACTATTGTCATGTTTGTACCTTTCTTCTTCTTGTGTTTGTTCTTCTTCTTTTTTTGGCCTGAAACAATCTGTGTGGTAGCTCTTTTACAAAGCTAAAACCTGGGAGTCAGTGAATTTTGTTATGTGATCAGTCTCACACAGTGTGTATTCCACCATGACCAATTTCTCCAAATGTCCTCCTGCAATACAATTTATGTCTGATGATCCTGGTGTTAATGAGTCTTGTGATCATTCCAACAAACTTTACCATAAGAAAAATTGTGTGCCATATATTCCTGACATTATGAGTGGATCCCTTTTTATCTTTTGCCAATGTGAGAAACACTCTGAACTGTATGGTTGGCTTGCAAACAGTGTTTGCACAATCTTCATTCAATTCTGTCCATTACACTGTGGATGTATGGCAGGAAGACCACATATGACATTTCTTCTTCCAATGTGTCACTTCACTGAGTGTTAGGTTTTGTGACACTGATGTTAACTAGTAGAGTACATTTTGCGCCTGAGTATGTTTTGCGTCTCAGTATGCATTTCAGGTGCTGCATTTTGTCTCCAAGGTACTTTGATTAACAAGTTTGTCTTGAGAGTGTTTCAAGCATATGAATCATTTCTTTTCTGGCTTAGGTGATGATCTGAAAGTTTGTGCAAGTATCATTATTAAGTGGCTGTCGTTGGATACAAGATGACTTAGACAGAATTTCTAGTTTGTCTCATGAATGGCAGCTTGCTCTCAATGCAGAAAAATATAAGTCAATGGGGATGAGTGGGTAAAACAGTCCTACAATTTTCATATAAGGTATCAGTAGTGTGCAGACTGAGACAGTCACATTGATTAAATATCTAGGTCTAAGACTGCAAAGTGACATGAAATGGAATGAGAACATCAGGTTGGTAGCAGTAGGGAGTATGCTAGACTTCATTTTATTGTGAGAATTATGGGAAAGTTTAGCTCATAATTAAAGGAGACTATGTATAGAATACTAGAGTAGCCTACTCTTGAGTATTTCTTGAGTTATTGGAATCCCCAACAGTCAGATTAAACAAAGACATTGACACAATTCAGAGGCATGTCACTTCATTCATTACTGGTAGGTTCAATCAGCATACAAGTACTGACACTGAAGTACATTTTGCATAAGGAGCACAAACATAAGATGACAAAAATTATTGCTCACATGGAGGCTTGAAGATAGTCATTTTTCCCTTACTCTGTTTGCAAGTGGAACAGGAAAGGAAATGACTTGTAGCAGTAGGTGGTACCCTACACCATGCAGTGCATGGTGGCTTGTGGAGTGTGTATGTAGAGGTAGATGCAGTCCATGGGCAGTAGTTTCTGATATAGGCTGTGGTGCAGATTCTCACCGTACCTCCTAACCAGTACACATACAAAGCGTAACTGTTGGTCCTTTTATACTTCCATAGTACATTTAATGTTAGTGTGGAGATGGTCCAAATGTATTTGGAAATCAATGGACTGTTTGTCACAATGGTTTCACATGATTAAAATATTACTGATGTACCTGCACCCCACACCAGGTTTGAAAAGTGACAAATCAGTAGCATGTCACTCATGGTGCTGCCTTCCAGCTTCCGTTAACCTGTAGGATGTAATTAAGCTGGTTCATGTGTGTCTTACCATAACCAACTTTATGTCAAATGGCAATTTGTACAAACAGATGGAAGAAGTGAGCAAGAAGATCAGAGACTGTGTCAGAATGGCAAAGGCGAAAGGGACCCTGGCAATGTTGAGAATACACTACATTTCTCACTGGGGAAAAGAGACACCTTGCCCATTTGTTCAGGAAAGTCTTAAAAATTTAGATTCATGTCAATAGTCTTAAAAAGAAAGCAGCAATGTAAATGGATACTGGATTCCTGTGCTGCAGGGATAGACTGTCATAGGTAACACAAGGAGGACTACTGTGGCAATGACCAGTGAAAGGCCCTTGACATTGGCATGTTAGGAACATATAACCTATGGGTGTGGGCTTGACTTCAGTCTGCCATCAACAATGAAGGATGAATCTCGCTGACAGTGCCAGTCACTCGTGCTGGAAATATGTAAGAAAAAATTGTTAAATAAATATCAATTGAAGTTCCTGAGGCAAATGGCAACATCTACTATGTCAACAAGTGGTCACAAAAGCCACAACAATATATTAATTTTTATTTTCCCTTGTGTACTTGTGTCCCTGTTTTATCATTTACCAATTTATAGTATTTCTTCATTTTAGACAACTTTTCCAGAATAATATGAAGTTGCTTAATGATGACTTTGACATGCTTTTTCCTGTATGTACTTTCTATTCCCCCAGTGTTATACACTGATTTAGCCTGTCTGATGAAATCTTTCAGCACTCTGCAGTATAGGGATAGTGAAATAATCTTTTTCACATTAGGATATAGCTTCTGTTAATTTCTGATGACATTACTTGCCCAGATGGACTGCTTATTAGTACTGCATATCTGTCTGCAATTTTAATGGGAAATTGCTGTCAAAGAAAGTGGTGAAAAATTTGAAGAAGTGCACTGGCAAAATTCAAGTAAATCTGTTAATACTAGAATCACCAATGGGATATTTTTGTCCACGAGCAAAACTGTAATCCCTCTCCTTCCTCTAATTGTTTTAGAAGGTGGATAAGGTTTCATAACTTTTAATGTTTGTTAACATAGTTCACTCTGAACTAAAAATCAATGCCATCACTTGCATAATTTTCAAGAAACAATAAGGAATACCTAGGACTAACAATGTGACATATTCTACTGCATGAACTAAGTGGTGCCACCTGCTGCACATTGTTGTCAGCCTTTAATGGGCTTGCTGCTGCAATAGAGATCAAAAACTATAAGTGTGGTGTCTTTGATGCAATAAAACTTCATTGAAATGGAAAAAACATGTACTGTGAAGCAATGTGGCCTGCTTCACTGTTTCAGTCTCACAGATGAGCAGAAGTTAGCACTGATAAATAATACTGAATAAGTTGAATTTAAAAAAAGAGGTAGATGGTATTTCAACTGATTCTGATTGTGATGCAAAACAAAGAGCAGCATAGAGATAAGATGAACTCGACGGCAGAAATGAAGACACTGATGAATCATAAGGTATATGTAGAAGTGGAAATGTTATGAAATAAACTGCTTCTGAGACTGCACATCTTTCTTTTTCCAATTTTACTGTGCTGTATTCATTTCAGGGGGAATGCTCATTTCAGTTATCTATAGACACTAATTGACCCAAAGTGCAACCACATTTTCACAGTAGTAGGGAATGTGGTAGAGGCATTTCTGTCACATTGTGACATCGTTGTACAGTGAGAGTTGCTCAGATAACATTTTTCAAGATAAAAATGATTAACAGAGTTTATTTTTAGCTAAATGATGCAAAATTGTGGCACGCAGATGCTAAAAGGCATTCTAATTAATGTAAAAGATGCAGCAACTAAAAAAATGAAAATTTTCTGTCATGTCATATGTAGGGGAGAGTTACAAAAAATTGGCAAACTATTCCTAATGCGTATACCTTTTCTGATGGACAGTATTTCCCATTAAAGTATAATGCCAGTTCACTCATTTCATTGTTCAAGAGTTAACAATTATGGTCAGAAATATGGGACGCATGTCTATAAAAATTCTTAGTATATGCTGAACACTTTCTCATATCTTACTAAAGATTGAACTTGTCTTGGTGATGAACATATGTATCTAGCATGAATGTACTTAATGTACAAAATGACTCACCATTAGATTGTCTGTCAGTTACAGAAAAACACATTCCCTAAAATAAAAATGTTCCACTAAAGATGGGACATTTTTGTCCTGACTGCAGTTTTAGGGAGTCTGAAAAATGTGGCAGTTCTAGTATTAATAGTCTTTTCTCTGGAGATTCAGCAAGAAAGTTTGTATTGAAATCCTGACACAAAATTTACTTCTTGTCCTCCTTAAGAACTGAGCCAGGCACAAAACCAAACATAGAGGGAAAAGTCCTATAATCTGAAATGGGGCATCTGTAGAGGCCTAGAACAAAAAGTTTTCCTTGAAAATTTTAACTCTTTTACCTATCCTAAAAGTATCTCTTCCTTACAGTACTTTTAACAAAAAAATCAAATTTTTTAATAAATAAAATGAGCTCTTGGAAATCAGATAAGATGTACCACACCAAAGGGAGCCACAGAATTTATTTGCTATGTAAATGGTGCGCCAGGATGCAAATAATATCAGTGCCAGCATCTTTCACACCTATTTTACCATTAATCCCGTCAACATGTTGATGATATAAGCTTACAGTGCCTTACGATTTCCATTCCCTATTTACTGAACTAAACTCCAGCATTAAAGGAAGCTTCCTCAACCAGGGATACTTCCTACCTGGCTTCATCCTAAACAGTTCTTAACCTGTTACATGTTATCACAGCAATTCAGCCTTGAGTGGGTCCATATTCACCTAAAATGCTGTTTCTCATAAACCTAGTCAATCATCCCTTCCTAACCCTATAATCATGCATACCGTATCTAGCATAGCCCAACCTATGAATGATCTCGACTGCCACCAGGGAATCGTGTGTCTTGTCAGCAGTAAGCAGCATCCTCTCAGCTTCCATATTAACTCACTTCAGAACAATGTCAAGATGGGTGATGACCATGACAATGAAACAATTGTATGTGATGAACATTGGTGCTTCAAGTTTCAGTAGTAATCTTGTACAAGTTACCACTTCTTTCAAACTCCCAGTCCCTACCAAGCATATTCCCCACCCTTCCCACTATCAGTATCTGATTGTCTTTGGTAAAATTCTTACACAGGGCATCACATTCCTCTGTCACCTCTGCACTTGGTTTAAAAATATTGATGATCTGGTACTCCTCACCTAAGGTCTCTTATAACTGTGGACCTAGACATAACTCTTGACTGCTACTTAGCAGCAGAATCCCCCTTTTCTTAATACTTGTATCTATCTCTGGCTTCCTAACAAAATCATATATCTTCCACATATCACGTGTTGCTACAATTACTGGAAGTTGGTTATATCACAGACTGCATAAAGGCAAAGTTCATTATCTTATATATCTCATCCACACTTCCAAAGGCTGCAGAAAAGATAGAATTTCTTGAATTTAATATGCCAGTCTTCCATAAGTCTCTTTATACTGAATATAAAAGATTTTAAAATTATTTTGCAAGAGAATAAGGCAGAGTTACCATTCTGCACAACAGGTACATAAATATGTGAGGAGGGGAAACAAGCGAGGTAAAGTTGAAGAAAATATACAGATTTTCTATCTGTATTTTGGAATACAGACATCCCATGACTATCAGAAGTTGAAAACAATGTTAAACAGATTTGTGTAATTACTAATTTCAGGAAAACTGAAAGAATTTTTTGCTCACAATATGTAGAGTGGACTGATGCAAGTGGAGTGTTCACATACAGGCTGGTGAGTTATCATGGTGGTTGTGAGTATACAAAGTTTGGGTGGGTAGGCAAGACTATACATACAAGAATACCAGATACTGACTGACCTGGAGACTTACATGAAAGAAATGCCATTGTAGCAGCATGCCTTTAATGAATAAAAAACACACACCTAGGGAATACAGTTTCAATTTATTTATCATCTGTGACATTCATTTTTAGATCCAAAGATCCAGAGCTATAACAGAAAAAGACTATGGTCAAGTTTTGAACTGACAATGTTTGAGTTATCTCTTTTATTTTCATGACATAATAAGATACATGCAACAAAATATTTATCCAGCCCAGATGCGATATGTGAAACATTTGCACAAATCTAGATAAACTAAATTTTTCAGCAGCACTGGGTGGTGGAGTGGAAGTTGCAAGGAGCCGTGAGACTGCAAATACCTTTACTTACATACCAAAACATTATCACAAAAACAAAACTGAACAATATCCAGAATTCATCAGTAAGCAAGAACTTTGTGTTGTGAAGGGTGCTCAGTCTATAATTCAGGTAATGAAATAATCTTTGAAATGAGAAGCAATGTATTCTATTACCAACTTCAATGGGAAATCTGACATAAAGGTACCACAAAATATATAGAGAGTGAAGTACATAATCATTCCACATTAAGCATTGATGGATGGCACGTACAGCCAATTCAATGTAAACTTCAACAGAGCAGAGAACTGTCAACTAAATATGAGCATTTCACTTGGGAAATATCAAGTACAACGCAAACAATGGAAGTCACAGAGACTGTCAATTTATTTCAACCC
Organism: Schistocerca gregaria; assembly: GCF_023897955.1. Classification (NCBI taxonomy): domain Eukaryota; kingdom Metazoa; phylum Arthropoda; class Insecta; order Orthoptera; family Acrididae; genus Schistocerca; species Schistocerca gregaria. The sequence goes on from NC_064931.1 coordinate 454,945,424, forward strand.
AGGAATTCAGTAGGAACCAGGAACAAACTGACCACAATGCTTCCACTGGCACCTTCCTGTACAATCAAAACTGTTCTCTGTTTTGTCCTCGCAGTTGCCATCAAGACAAAATCTTGAGACTTTCTTCTGCAATTAATTCACAATACAACCATAACAGAGGAATGGTGCTATCCTGTATCCCCTGTAGTGCAGCAGAACTTCATACATTAACTGTTTAATTCATTTCCTGCAGTAAAGAATCTGCGGCAAATGCAAACATTGTAATAAATATTGGTTTGGAAACCTGATTAAGTAAATGGTACATCATGAAAGATTTTCTACTCATGTTAGTAATTTATATGTCCCAATTCATCAATTACGAGAGCTAAGTTTACAGACCATTTATTTTCACTGCTGAACTACTACTTGAGTTTGTTGCAACAAATGCTTCTCTTGATCCAAGTAGGTTTCTCATGTTTGTCTATTATACTGAAAGCGTTTTCATTAATTGTTGGTTCCTATCTGATAACATTAAATGGTGGAAGTGAAATGACTACCAAACAACACAAGTGAACACACTTGCAGTTTGAGATCTGTCAACAGGAAAACACAACACACAACTTGATTGTTACTTTTGGTGTGACATCACATGCTGAACTGCTGTTAAAATTCCTCCTCAATATTTTATAAAGTTTTAATCTTCAGTTACTTATTTTAAAATTTATTTGTGTTAATATTTGCTGTAAAAGTAACCTATTAGTGGATTTTCATTAATCTCAATCTTGGTTCATGTGTTATTGACTCTAGTGGTCTGTTATACGTGAGTGTGCATACGTTGTTCATCCGAGCCTCCCACCTCATAAATGTGATTACATTTGTGGTGTGCACTTGCAGCTGTAGCAGTTATAAAGCTAAGCACTAATGAAGTTACTTGTGCACTAATATACAGTTACTAAATTTAATAGTTCTCAGCAGTGTTTTGTGCTGTTTCTGTTCCAATAACTTTTTAATAAATTTTAGAAAACATTTGTTTGCTGTGTTTTATACAGTTTCCTGTGCACTTAAGTTATTTAGTAAACTTCATGCTTTAGTTTTCAGCTGACATTTCTTACTGTTTCTAGTGAAATGTTTCAGTAAAATTTTCATCCAGTGTTTTCACTTCGTTGAGAGTTAGAGTGCCCGCTTGAATTTTTGGTTTCAGCTTTGTGAAGTTTTGTTTATACTTGTATTAGCTGTAGTATAGTAGTATTAATACAAGAAGTTGCCTTTTTAGTAAACAGAGAATTTTGAAACCATATTGTTAGTTCTATAAATAGTTCTTCCGGTGTAACTGAACTTACAAAACATGGACATAGTTTTTTCCAGTAACTGTAAAATTTTACCATGAGTGAGAAGTGTGGGCTCTGTTGTAGGTTTGTGAGTAGTGGGTTACGGTGTGGGATCTGTGAAAAGTATTTCCACTGGGGGGAGTGCAGTGGGGAAGCCGGTGGGTATTCTAGCAAGATCCTCTCCTGGGAATGCAGAATCTGTAGTAGAAATAAGTTGATAAAGTAGCAGCAGTGTCAGGTCTGTGACCTTCAGATGCAGTTACAATGCACAGAGGAGGAACTAGACAGGTTGAGGACGGTGAAGGGTCATGGGGAATGTGAATCTTTAGTTGGCAAGAAGGCAGCTAGGAGGAGGAGTTATTCAGACAGTTATACTTTGCATATATGCAATAGATTTCACCAACTGTCAGAATTGAGTGGAGAGGAGCCACTTCTAGCTGTAGATGTAGATGTAAGGACATGCAGCAGTCCTCAGTAGTTAGGAGGTGTAGGTCAGTTACAAAGTCTAACAGAAGGAAGAAGGTTCTGCTGCTACATAGTTCACATTGTCCAGGTGTTGGTCAGCAGCTGCAGGAAGTGTTGGGGAGTGAGTACCAGATCACCAGCATTGCAAAGCTTAGTGCAGGATTGGCTCAGACGTAAGTGCCGTATTTGTTGTGAAATGTGACCAACTATTAGCCACATTCACGACGGCCATCAACCCACACGTAACCATCACAACAACTGACCCAGCCAGAATGCTGCACCTACTCAGCCGCACCGCCCCTGCTGGTTCCAAGCACTCTTTGGTGCCGAAGTGTGCTGCTGTCGTCCATTCTGAAGCTACCCAAATTAGTACAGCAGCTTTACACAGGAGCATCAGGTCACTCCCCTGCTTTGAGCCACCTCACTATAAAAAATGACAACACTCATCATATCCCACATCTACATTCTAATGGCACATGGCTCTTCATCTATGACAACCATCTTAGGGAGTACTTCCTAGTTGACATAGGTGTTGATGTTTGCATGCTGCCACCTCAGCTGGCACCTGGAAATCTTACACCATCTGCTATACAACTACATGCCATGAAAGATTCAGTGATTTAGTAATTCAATATCCACACACGAATATTTAAGGGCAGCAATGGTCTCATTTGTCATCTCATTGATCTTTACCACAAGCTGTCCAGTTTACCTACCAAAGATGATCCTGCTCTATGTTGTTTTCTTCTAGATGGTGATTTGAAGTTAGTTGTTATGTACTGATGACGTTTGCCTAGCCAGTGGACTCATATCTGCCATTGCAGGAGTGTATTTGATCACTGTTCAACAACCAATGAGTTTTCAGTGGACAGCTGATGGCATATGGGCATGCAGTAAGTGTGGTTTGTATCTGAGTGTTGCCCAGTTGAACCTATAAACAGCATTCTCTAGCATGGATGAGTGAGTCATTCAAAGAACATTCAGAGTACTTTGTTAACCATAAGTCTTCTGTTTTGTGTATTTACAGAAAAGTAAGGCACTATTCATTTCTGTAATTAAATGTAAGTAAGTTGTGGTTAATAATTTTTGTATTGTTGAAGAAGCATGTACACCTACATCTACATGTGATTTCTCTGCTATTCACAATAAAGTGCCTGGCAGAGTGTTCAATGAACCACCTTCAAGCTGTATCGGCATCGTTCCACTCCCGAACAGTGGGAGGGAAAATTGAGCACTTAAATTTTTCTGTGTGAGTCCTAATTTCTTTTACTTTATCGTTATAATCATTTCTCCCTATGTAGGTGGGTGCCATCAGAATGTTTTTGCAACCAGAGGAGAAAATGAGTGATATAAATTTCATGAGAACATTCTGCCGCAATGAAAAATCCTGTGATTTAATGATTGCCACTGCAATTCACGTATCGTGTGTGTGACACTGTCTCCCCTAGTTTGCGATAACACAGGACAAGCTGCCCTTCTTTGTGCTTTTTCAACTTCATCCATCAGTCCCATCTGATGCGGGTCCCACATCGCACAGCAAAACTCCAGAATAGGGCAGTTTGGTTAGAAGACGCTTGTGAGGAATGGTGTTGAAAGACTTATGGAAATCTAAAAATATGGAATCAATTTGACATCCCCTGCACTCATTACTTCATGAGTATAAAGAGCAAGTTGTGTTTCACAAGAATGATATTTTCTGAATTCATGCTGACTATCTGTCACAAAATGGTTTCCTTTGAGGTACTTTTTTAATATTCAAATACAGTATATGATCCAAAACACTACTGAAAATTGATGCTAGTGAGATGGGCCTGTAATTCAATGGATTATTCCTACTTCCCTTTTTGGGTATTGGTGTGACCTGAGCAATGTTCCAGTCTCTTGGTATGGATCTTTCTGTGGACGAGCAGTTGTATATAATTGCTAAATATGGAGCTATTGTATCAGCATACTCTGAGAGGAACCTGACTAGTTTACAATCTGGACCCGAATCTTTGCTTTTATTAAGTGATTTAAGCTGCCTTGCGATAATGAGGATATCTATTTCTATGGTTCTTATCGTGGCAGTTGTTCTTGATTGGAATCCAGGTATATTTACTTTGTCTATTTTGGTGAAGTAGTTTCAGAAAATCGTGTTTAATAACTCTGCTTTAGTGGCACTGTCATCAATGACTTCACCATTGTTATCCATCAGTGACTGTATTGATTGTGTCTTGTCTCTGGTGTGCTTTATATATGACCAGAATCTCTTTGGGTTTTCTGCCAGATTTTGAGACAGAGTTTCATTGACGAAATTATTAAAAGCATCTTGCATTGAAGTATGAGCTTTATTTCAAATTTCTGCAAAACTTTGCTTGTCTTGGGGAGTTTGCATTCTTTTAAATTTGGCATGCTTTTATCACTGCTCTTGCAACAGCCATCTGACCCATTTTGTGTACCATGGGGCATCAGTACCATCACTTACTAATTTATGTGGTATATATTTCTCAATTGCTGCCAATACTATCTCTTTGAAATCATTCCACAACCTTTCTATGCTTTCATGATCAGATCGGAAGGAGTGCAGGCTGTCTCTTAAAAAGGCATTAAGAGTAGTTTTATCAGCTTTTTTCAATAGATATACTTATGTTTCTTTTTTATGGTTGTAGGTGTTACAGTATTCGGCCTAGCATCTACTGCCTTGTTGTTGCTAATCCCTGTATTCATCATGATACTCACATCTGCCCAGGATTATTTGTTGCTAAGAGGTCAAGTATGCTTTCACAACCATTTATGCTTTGAGTGGGCTCATGAACTAATTGTTCAAAATAATTTTCTGAGAAAGCATTTAGTACAGTTTCGGATGACATTTTATGCCTGCCACAGGCTTTAAATGTATAATTTTTCCAGCATGTTAAGGATAGATTAAAGTTACCCCTAACTTCGATTGTATGAGTGGGTACCTATTTGAAATGAGACAAAATTTTCTTTGAACTGTTGAGCAACTATAACTTCTGAGTCTGGGGGTCAGTAAAACGACCCAAATAATAGTTTAGTCTGATTGTTACGTATAACCTCTACCCAAACTATTTCACAGGAACTATCTACTTCAATTTCAGTACAAAGCAAGTTTCTACTGACAGCAATAAATGCTCCACCATCACCAATTGTATTTAATCTATCCTTTCTGAACACTGTTAGATCATTAGAATAAATTTCTGCTGAACTTATTTCTGGCTTTAGCCAGCTTTCTGTAGCTATAACTATTAAAGCTTCAGTGCTTTATATTAGGGTTTGGAGCTCTGGTTATTTACCAACACAGCTATGACAATTTACGACTACAATACCGATTGTATCTACAACTAACTTGCTGACAGATTTACAACAGTGGTGACACAGATTTTTCGGAACTGCAACCCACCCCATTCCAGAATAGGACTTGTCCTGCCATTTTGCTAAGTGGTTCAACAGCAAGGGAGTTTCAGTTCCCTGAAATGTGGAAATGATAGCTTTAACAGCAGTACAATCTCATAAAGAAATTGATGGGTCCAGCACATCTACAATTGCTTCTTGCAGTCCTGGATTTCCAGTCATTCGCTAAAGCTCAAGAGCATTAGAAAGTGTACCAGAAGTGTTAAGCACTGTTTTTCCAGAGAGGCAAATTCAATTACCATGAACAACAGCAAGCCTTTGTATTACCTATAAAAAAAAGTTGGTCCCTCTTATCCGATCGATTAGTGCTGACCTCACCACTTTACACACGCTTTTAAGTGAACATTTTGCTATAAAATTACATGTGGTAGGTGCCCTTTTCGAGGTCTTTGAACATTGTAAGACAACATCAGACAGTTATGCATCATTGATTGCATTCCCTCAAGGCCTACCCTGAGGGTTTTATGTTTTCTTGTGGACTACTGTGCACAGAATCATTAACATCTGAACTGGTGATTAGATTATCACCTGATAGTGAAGTGCAAGCTGAGATGTTATTGCAGTCAGTTCCTTCTGTTGGTGTAGTATTGCTAGGGCATTCAGGATTTCTCAAACAGCCAAGGCTACCATTTCCATAGCCTGTGGACTATAGAAAGTGTCATCTCTATTTGCAAGTGTGGTGCGACCTAGTCCATGTGACAGCCAAACTGCAAAAATGTTGTACATGCCAGGTGGTAGAGGAGTGGTTACCATATAACCATACAGTAATCAAACCAAGTGCCACAACGGTTTTTGGACATTGACAACAAGTTGTTCTGGTTGTTTCTCTCTATATGCTAGATCTAGATGCCCAAATTATAATGCTTTCTGTCAACTGCTGTTTTTGCCAGGGGCGCATAGCAGATGTTTGCCACTGCCAGCTTTTCCATCAGCAGCAAATAAATCACATCACAGAGTCTAGAGGAGCACCATGCTGCCTTATGCTGCCAATGACAGTTCATGGGATTCCCATTTTATTCCATTTTGATACTGAGGCCTTCATCTCAATTATTAATCAGCCTACATATCTCTGATTAGGGTCTCCACCCTTATAACCAGTAGCAGCTAAACTGTGGAAATAGCTTCATCATGAAATTCTGACACCTGGCCAAGTAGTTCAAGAATTAATGTAAAAGTACACACTCAGAACTCTTACTTTCTTTGTTGTAGCAGATCCCTGATGGGAAAATATTTTTGGCCCGGATGTGTACACAGACTTTTGGTTTTCTATCCAACACTCAGTCCAAGCAATCCAGATTACTATTCCATGTGCAGAAGTAGATTATCTACATCTCTAATATGCTCCCTAATTTTCTCCACATTGGGGAATGGCTTTTTATTTTTCTAGTAGCAAAATTTTCTAGAGCCCTCCCAATACCGTTAGCTTTGTGGTATGGTGCTAAGTTGGAGCTGAATCACTTAGTAGAATTAAAAAGTGCTGTTCCTGATTCCTTATAGCAGATAGTTATTACCTTTGGTCACTGTTAAAAACTGGATGGTGCATTACACCTTGTTAGGAACTTGGAAAATATGGTAAACACACAGTCAATAGTGGATTCATACTCCCTTCCATATGCTGATGACCTATTGATAAAATTGGCAGGGAGTAATATTTCTCTAAGACAGATATTTCAAAGACTTATTTTAATCTTCCATTTGATGGTGCTTCTAAAGTCATTCTAAACCAAAGAGCCAAGGAAACTGTTACATCTGCCTAACATCATGTACTACTCCCCGCAAGTCTGCATAAGCCTCGCAACACTACCTGGCATGCACTCAACTAATGTTTGAAGCAGTGCTGGAGGGAATTGACACCATGAATATTGCAGGGCTGTCAATAAATCCATAAGGGTACAAGTCGGTGGAGGTCTCTCCTGAACAACACTTTGCAAGGCATCCCAGATATGCTCAATAACGTTCATGTCTGAAGAGTTTGGTGGCCAGGAGAAGTGTTTAAACTCAGAATCTGAAAGCCCATATTGATCACGTTACATTGAATGGTTCTCACACTGACACTTGTTTATGGCCCATCATTGGTCCTACAGCAATCTGCGGAAGTGTTGCACTTCTGTCATATTGAATGATTCTCTTCAGTCATAACTGATCCCGGTCTTGCAGGATCATTTTCCGGTCACAGTTATGTCACAGATTTGATGTTTCACCAGGTTCCTGATATTCACGGTACATTCATGAAATGGCCACATGGGAAAATCCCCACTTCATCACTACCTTGGAGATGCTGTCCGCCATCAATTTTACACCAATTAAAACACCACATTCAAACTCACTGAAATCTTGGTCACCTGTCATTGTAGCAACAGTAACCAATCTAACAACTGCACCAGATACTTGTTGTCTCATATACTTGTTGCTGACCACAGCAGCGTATTCTGCCTGTTTACGTAACTCTGCATTTTAATATGCTTCCCTATACCAGTTTCTTGGGTGCTTCATTGTAGTATTTAATAATCCTTTGGCCTCCATCAATGTAACAGGCTACCTTTCAGTGTTTCTAGCACAACAAACTCTCTTTCTGAAATTTTTAGAATTATTTATTGCCAACATTCCACAATGTGACAATATCAAATCTCTGGTAAGGATTTTCAATCAAATTGAAAGCTGAGTTAAACTGTAACTTGTCAACATGCTCCTTCAATTAACATTTTGGCATGACGCCTAGGAAATTATTATAGCATTACTGGCACAAATATAATTGATGTATCTTAAAGATTAATATATAATGAAAAAAGATCATCCTTGAAGATATCTTTTTCATATTTACTTTAGGTTTCTGATAGATTAAAAATTTAAAAATAATGATGACAGAAAGTATAATTATCCTTCCAAACAAAACTAATGATGTGAGTTATTGAGCTATTTCTTACCCTTGAGCTTACAAAATTTCTTGGTCACTCAACATATATTATGTTAGGTAGGCCTTAAACCAACATCAGAGAATGTGGTAGCCATTTCCAATATTCCAGAACCAAAGAAGATGAGGAAATTGTCACCAAGCATTTATAAAGCTCAAGAAATGTCTCCAAATTGCTCTTTGCCTAATATCTAGTGTTGGCCACAGATGTGTCACCCTACAGTGCTGGGACTGTGGTCACACATGTTCTCAAATGGTTCAGAACAGCCTATCACACTTACCTCAGAGACATTCAATATGACACAAGAAAGTTATTCCCAAATACAGAATGAGGAGCTGGCAACTATGTTTCCTATCCTGAAGTTCCACACTTTCTTGTATGACAACAAATTTCATCTGGTGACAGAACATAGGCTGTTGTCCGTATCTGATCCAAAGTCAAAGGTGCCTGAGCAGACACCTCAGTGGTCACAATGCAGAGCTCTTTCCTTATCACATTACCAATATTCTGTTCATTATCACACATCAGCCCAAAATGTGAATACAAATGTGCTGGCACATTTACCTACAGCTTTCAATGAGGAATTTGATAAGCAAGAGACTTTTTTCTTTCACACTGATTCACAGTTGGAACAGTAAATGGAAGTTTTTCCGTCATTCCCAGAGATGCCACAGCAGCCAGATGTAATGATCCACTCTCGAGATGGGTTTGTCATTTCATACAAACTGGCTAGTAACACAGGCCTTTTCTTCAGCAACGTTCTTGGAACCTCATTGTTTCTTTTCATGACACCATGCTCTATTATCCTATTACTGAATTAAATGGATGATCAGTGTAGAGCAGTAATTCCAGAGGTTCTGTTCTTGTGTACTTTGTGACTCCTGCATCAGTCCCTCTGGGTCATTTCCACAATGAAGTATCTGACCCAGCGGCACATGTAGTGGCTACATGTCAAAGAGTATATTGCATGTGTGACTAAACAGTGCCAGGCTTGTCAGATGCAGCATCCTGCACTGCCCCAAGCCTATTAACTGTGGCCTGTACCTGCCCATACATGGGATTGGGTGAAAGTGGACTTTTCAGGTCCATACCCTGGGGTTATCTGCTTAATTCAATAGTTACATGTTCCCATTTAGCATATATCATCAAAACGTAACAGACCATGATGGTCAACCCCTTTAAGGACCTAGATACTGATTTTTTTCTTATTAAGGAACCCCACTAACTCTGTTCACTGATAAATGGCCTGCAGATCCCTTCTTCTGGTTTTCAATGGTTGTGCAATCATAATAGAATCAAGTATATTACTGCACCTCCATTTCCCCCGTCTCAAATGATGTGGCTGAACATTTTGTGTAGAAGTTTGAAACACAGGTGGAAAAATCATTAAGATCCAAACCTACCGATTCCACCCCGCTGTGCTTTTTATCCTAGTACCAGGCAACACTCATTCACTATCTGATACTGATTGACTCCTTGTACCCTTGTGCCCTCATTCTTTCGTGCTAGACCTGTTACAGCCTCTACCAGTGCGAGAGGAAGAAGCAACCATCTCTGTCTAGGCACACATTACTGGACCTATGCCTGGCTGTATGTGTGGCTCCATCACCACCAGGTGGTCCTAGTGGCCACACTGCGTGGCATCCTTCATCGACACTGGAACCAGATTCATTTATGCTATCTAGGACAAGCTCTGCCTCAAGATTGACCGCAACAGTTGGCCATTCAGGCTTGCCCATCTCAAGGACCAGCAACAGCCAATGAGGGGCCCAATTCCAGGGTGACAGCCCAGGTGGTTGGCCCCTGGATTTCCCTTTTCCCCTGTTGTAACCCATGACCCTTTCTGATCTGGACTTGGATGACACTCAGGAAATCCTCTGCAGAATCAACAGCAAGCAGTGAATCAGAACCACTATTGCCTAGTGCTTCTCAGATGTTGGACCCCTTGTGGTGATGTGTCCACATACACGACCACAATGCCTGCCATATTTGTATTCAGCACCAAATGTGACAAGGCTATACAAGAGTGTCTGCTTCATTCAATGGTACCACTACCAACAGATGAGTGATCCCGGTGGCATGCTACCTGCACAGCTCAATCTCTTGTGCACCAGCCATGCTAGGTTAAGTACTGACTGACCTGCTTGGACAGACATGATTGTAGGATGAGCAGTGCATCTGATAAGATTCAACTTGGACTTGTATTCAACAGTTAATGTGCTCTCTTACTTGTGTAATGCCAGTCCTCAGCTCACCGCCATTGAAACATTTGAATGTTGTTCTCATTGTTGTTGTTGTCAATAAAGAACTATACATACTGCAGTCTTTGGCCATGATGTTTCATTTTCCAAGCATGTTCTATGACTACAATGGATTCAGCAATGACTCAGTTATTACAACAACAGCAGTAGCTGCTTTTTAGCCGAAATGCCAGGTCGAACAACAACAGCAACAGCAACAACAGTTAGATTTATTTTGTCTGTTGGTCACAGATTCACACAATGCTGCAGACCCTCCACAAGTCCTACTTTGCCTGACTGTTTGCTCTGCTAGTTTTACCACCATTCCAGGAAGGGAAGGAAGTATGGGACTCATATGTGTGCCATTTGCAGCAACACATTGTAGTGTTTCAGGTGGAAGACCTGTCTTTGTCAAAGTCTTTTCTTCTTGTCTTTGGTTGAGTCTGAAACATTTCATTTATTTCAAAAACTTTCTGAATTAAAGGACCTAGAGCAACATTGCCTTTTCTGAAATGTGTGAGTTGCTCAGTGCTTATTATCTTAAGCAAACCCTTGTTGTTGCTTGCTGGATGGAGTTTCACCAGCAACATATGAAACTGGGCCAAGTGTGGGTGGCCAACCTCTGTGGTATGAGCAGGAAATGCAAATTTATTTGTGATAATTGTCAACATTCCTATGCAGACACTCCCATAATGTCACTGTCCATTTTGCTCTGCACAGGGAGGTATGGTGCACAACTTAGCAATTAGAAGCACCGAAAGAGAAGTGGTTTTGTCTATCATTCAGTCATTTGAGTCGTCTAGGGCTGTGATGGACGTATTTGAGGACGTCACAGACATAGAATTGCTGCTTTCACAGCAAACATGTCATTCACCACTGATACCACAACCACCACTATAATAATAATAATAATAATAATATTAATAATCAGGTTTACACCATCCACAGTTGGTTGGTGCTCCCTTCCATTACACGTCCCCCTTGTGTCCTGATTGTTCCCGTGTGCATACCTAGTGTTGCTACCCACATTGGCAGCCATGGTGCATGGCATATGATAATAAAATAAAGGACATGTGGCAGCTGTTTGCCATAGCTGCCCACACAACCAGTACTTGGTCACAGACATGGAATTTATAGAAGTTCAAAGTGCTATGCCCATACATGGCCAGGTGTTCAATGTTCCAGCAGTAGTATCTACACTCCTGGAAATTGAAATAAGAACACCGTGAATTCATTGTCCCAGGAAGGGGAAACTTTATTGACACATTCCTGGGGTCAGATACATCACATGATCACACTGACAGAACCACAGGCACATAGACACAGGCAACATAGCATGCACAATGTTGGGACTAGTACAGTGTATATCCACCTTTCGTAGCAATGCAGGCTGCTATTCTCCCATGGAGAGGGTTGTAGAGATGCTGGATGTAGTCCTGTGGAACGGCTTGCCATGCCATATCCACCTGATGCCTCAGTTGGAACAGCGTTTGTGCTGGACGTGCAGACTGCGTGAGACGACGCTTCATCCAGTCCCAAACATGCTCAATGGGGGACAGATCTGGAGATCATGCTGGCCAGGGTAGTTGACTTACACCTTCTAGAGCACGTTGGGTGGCACGGGATACATGCGGACGTGCATTGTCCTGTTGGAACAGCAAGTTCTCTTGCCGGTCTAGGAATGGTAGAACGATGGGTTCGATGATGGTTTGGATGTACCGTGCACTATTCAGTGTCCCCTCGATGATCACCAGAGGTGTACGGCCAGTGTAGGAGATCGCTCCCCACACCATGATGCCGGGTGTTGGCCCTGTGTGCCTCGGTCGTATGCAGTCCTGATTGTGGTGCTCACCTGCACGGCGCCAAACATGCATACGACCATCATTGGCACCAAGGCAGAAGCGACTCTCATCGCTGAAGACGACACGTCTCCATTCGTCTGTCCATTCACGCCTGTCGCGACACCACTGGAGGGGGGCTGCACGATGTTGGGGCGTGAGCGGAAGACGGCCTAACGGTGTGCGGGACCGTAGCCCAGCTTCATGGAGACTGTTGCGAATGGTCCTCGCCTATACCCCAGGAGCAACAGTGTCCCTAATTTGCTGGGAAGTGGCGGTGCGGTCCCCTACGCACTGCGTAGGATCCTACGGTCTTGGCGTGCATCCATGCAACGCTGCGATTCGGTACCAGGTCGATGGGCACGTGCACCTTCCGCCGACCACTGGCGACAACATCGATGTACTGTGGAGACCTCACGCCCCACGTGTTGAGCAATTCGGCGGTACGTCCACCCGGCCTCCCGCATGCCCACTATATGCCCTCGCTCAAAGTCCGTCAACTGCACATACGGTTCACGTCCACGCTGTCATGGCATGCTACCAGTGTTAAAGTCTGCGATGGAGCTCCATATGCCACAGCAAACTGGCTGACACTGACGGCGGCGATGCACAAATGCTGCCCAGATAGCGCCATTCGACGGCCAACACCGCGGATCCTGGTGTGTTCGCTGTGCCGTGCGTGTAATCATTGCTTGTACAGCCCTCTCGCAGTGTCCGGAGCAAGTATGGTGGGTCTGACACACCGGTGTCAATGTGTTCTTTTTTCCATTTCCTGGAGTGTATATTACACTGCACAATCAGATGCAGTCATTCCATTCCCAGGTCACTACTAAGGTCACCATGTCTCTCATGAATCTTGAAACTTACCATCACTCGAGTCACCCCTCTCTTTCCTCAACACATCATTGTTTGGTCAATCACGGCAAGCAGCCCATACCTGTTCGTGGCCAGTTCACGACTGATATTGTGTATCAACATGTTGAGTCAGCTAGCATGTTTTTAGAGTCATCAGTGTGATGTCAGAAAACATTTTTGGTCTCAATGCACTCACAGTTTTTGGATTTCACATATGGGATATGCTGTGCTGTGCAAACTGTCTTGATGACGTCACTCTCGCCGATCCCTCATTGCAGAAACATCTCACTAACCTGCATATCCTATTCACACAACTTCGAGGAGTGGACCTTATGTGTTATATGCAGAATTTGAAGTTTTTTCAGATGGAAATCAAATATCTGGGCCACCTTCTTTCCTAGGGCATTGTGAAACCTGTGGTACAGCACATGGCGGCAATGGTCAACCTAACTCCACCATGGAACCTGAAGGAATTCAAGACATTTCTGGGTCAAGCCAGTTATTATTTCAAATGTCTCCCTAAAAAAGTGGATATCATTCATCCACTCAACAATGTGAGTACAAAAGTTGTATCCTTTGTTTGGTCAGCCGACTGACAGACTGTTCACCTGCATCAAGTCACTGCTGTACTTCAGCACTTATAGACAGGTAAACAGCTAGTCTTTGCTGCAGACACCTCTCCATAGTGGATTGGGGCTTTCTTGACTCACAAAACTGCAGAAAGTTCCAAACAGCCTACCACATATGCCTCCAAGACATTGACAGCCACACAGCGCAATTATTCTCAAATTGAAAAGGAGGTTTTGGCCATTGTGTATGCAATCAAAAAGTTCCAAGTATTCTTCTATGGCAACAAAACCCATCACCAATGAGTGCTTGTGGCACTTTTTGGCCCACATTAGCAGCTTCCTGACAGGACTGCACAATGACTCCTGAGTGTGTATCACTATGGGATTCCTACAGAGTGACAGTGCAGCATACAGATGTGGACACATTGACATGCTTGGCCATTGGACCCAATCTGTTCTTCAACAAAGTTGAGGTTACAGCCCAGTCAGCTGTTGGGATCCTTTGCTCTGTCACGTGCATCAGTTTTTAAGGAATGGTTGGCCTGAGTAATTCTGATATTTATTCCGAAGTAGTTGTGGAGGTTATTTGTGACTTTATGCAGTGTGCCAAATAGCAGGTGGCACCAACACAGAGGTATGCTCCCATGGCCCATGCCTAGTCAGCCGTAGGACAGGATCAACATTGGCTTTGCATGACCCTCCATGTGATTGGTAGTAGCTGAGACACTGTTCAACTATTCATGTTTCACACGTACTCACTCCACCATCGCAGAAGTTACTGTGCTGGCTCTTACCCAGGTTTTCATGAACAAAGGGCTGCCACAGATAATTGTCCCTGATTATGACAAACAGTTTGCTTTGTTTCGGTCTTCCTACACCTGCAGTGGTATTACCCACCTTACTACTGCTCCATTTCACCTGCACTCAAATGGGGAGATGGAGGATATGGTGGACACATTTAAGACATGGTTAAATAAGTGCTTGCTTGTCAGGATTGTCAGCAGACTTGGCATGGCCTCTGTTTCTCAACACCTACAGCACCAACCTACTGAGTGGCCTTGGCTGAGTGGCAATCCTCCATATATGTCAGTGGTGGACGTGCTTTATCTGCCCTGTCTGTGCCAGGACCTAAGAGGCTTTCATGTCAGATGCATTCATGTCCTTCATGTTATGCTCCAGGAAACCCTGTCCAGGTGCACACTATCAGTCTGTGGCCTGGATGGGTACTGATGATGGTGCGTAAAATGTGTGGTCAGTGGATGTTCACAGTGGATGCCAGTGGAGTGCCCATCTCCCACTATCAGAACCAGCAGTGCCCTCAGTGGGGACCTGAACCACCTTGCCCGCAGCTGCAGCAGCCACCAGGAAGGAGCTGTTATGCTGCTGTCACCCCATCCCAGGGCTCTGGTGCCATGGATGTGCATCTTACTGATGTGCTTTTAAAAAATGTTGATGTCAAGATGGATGCTTTCTATCATATGGACCACTTCTGGCTGTATGCCCTGCCGGCCGAGTGGCAGCTGACCATCCAGCCTCAAGCCGGTGCCAAGGAACCAATGGAGGGGAACACCATAAACCTTCAGCTGTTGCTGACCCTGGGCCATGGCCACCAGGTAACCAATGCAGCCCTCATGGTCTCCTCGGCCATTCTAACTTGTTGCCGTCAGCCCCATGCAGTTGGTTCTCTGCCTTCTTGCACTGACACCTGCCATGCCAGCTTCCCAGAGAAGAAGAGGAAGTTGTGACATGCTCACTTATGCTGCAAGCACGATTGCAACATTTATATTCGACCCCACACATGAGAAGGCAATAAGGGGATGTCTCCTCCCAGCAGCATGCTACCGCTCTCTTGGGCATCAGCTGTGCCAGGTGAAGGTTCAGCTTACTGACTTGGAGGGTTATACAATTATAGGATGAACATTACATGTGATAAGACTCAAACTGGACTTGTATTCTGCTTTAACTGTCTCTTTTCCTTGCGTAATGCTGGTGCTCAGCACACTACTAGTGTACATGTTTGGGTGTTGCTGTTGTCAATAAAGAACTGAAGATATTACTCCCACAAATGATCCCTCTACCACCCACAGTCCAAAGCCAGACAACAGCCTTCCTTTACAGTAGGTCATGCCATGTCACCTAATCTTCCCATACACTGGCCAGAATTGTTCTGATTCAATGAACTAGTTCAACTGAGGAGGGAGCTTGTACTTCTGATGGACATATCAATGGAACAGTCGTCTAATTCTGCATACATCTAGAGAGATCACTAGGCATGGCACAGGAGGATATACACTGATCAGGCAGAACATTATGACCACCTACATAATAGCTAGTATTTCCACCTTTGGCATGGATAACAGCAGTAATGCATCGTGGCATGAAAGCAATAAGGCCTTGGCAGGTTGCTGGAGGAAGCAAGCACCAAAACTTCACACACAAGTCACCAATTTCCTGCAAATTCTGGGGAGGGTTGCGATGAGTGCGATAAGTGTGAACACAAAGCTCCTAAATAAGAAATTTACCAAAGACAAAAGAAAACTGCAAACTTTCCTTTTATTGAATGGGTATTGAGATCATAATTTAATCTGACCAATCTGATAGTGCTGTGTTTCACCAATTCCTCTACATTGTTTTCACAGTCCAATAGCAGTGTGTACCAAGTAGCTGCAGACTAGAAAGGAATCAGTGGAAACCTGAACGCCAGCCATGCCAAACAAGTGGCCATTGCCCTTAATGAAACAGGATGCATTGTCACTGGCTGCTTGCGGGCAATTCCTGTTAATAAAATACATCATCTCATGGGCATAGCACTTCCACAAATCAGAAGAAGAACAGCAGCAGAAAAAGAGAAGCGGAAACTGGAGACAGGTCCAAGGCACCCCTTGTTCGGATGTGAATACCAGCATCCAAGATTAAGAGCAAGAAAGAGTTTCCTTCGTTCAACAGAACCACTTTTAACGTTACCTGCAAATAGTTGAATACAGTTTTGGCGTAAGTCACCATCAGAGAGGTACTGGAACAGCCCTAAAGAAGAGCTTGCTAAAAGAGGTCTCCTTCTATACAAAATATGGAAGGTCCTCAACAGGCTGAGAACTAGTGTAGCCTGATGCAAGATCAATTTGAAGAAATGGGGTTTCTCCCCAGGAACAGCAAGAGCACCAACACCTGCCCAACTGTAGAAACCTCCCAGCCCCATGGACGATCTGGTTATCGACAATGATACAGCAGTTGAAACAGCAGGATTTTTGATATCATATGGAAGTTAATCACACATTTATACTGTTCGTAATTTGATGTTATATGGAATTTAATCATGTGTGTAAATTGCTGTCTGTCGGCTATATATGTATGTTATGTTCTGGACACGAGTAAATAAAAAGCAATCTATGTTTTCCTCACATTTTTGCATCACCTGAAATGATATATGTGAGATATAATAAAGATGATGACCAGTCATTAGGTTCTCAAACAATTTGTGCAGTTGTTCCCAGACATTTCTATTCCTGTGGAGTTATTTTTAAAATGTTTTTGTATGGCAGAGGGCATTCAGCTTGCTTTATATCTCACATGTTAATTGTGTTTAAGTGGTGATGCAAAGGAGGGAACGAAGAAGAGATTCAGTTGCTATTTGTTTTACAATAGTAGTTGCAAAAATCCTCGCAGATGTGTACAGAAATACAGGGTGAGCACAAAGTCTTCAACTGATTATAACAATTTATTACAGAATAAGTGTTTGGCTTCATAATTACGTAGATTAGTGTTACAAGCTTTTTTTTAAGATTACTTATGTTAGTAAACCTCAACGTGTGCTCCATTGGTAGCTCGGAGAATGTCGAGGCGGTATTCCAGTTCCTGCCAGGTGTTTCGTAACATGTGTTCTGTCACAGTACATCAGCAGCTTGTATTCTAGTCTTTAGTTCATTGACATCAGCAACTGGTGTGACGAGGACTCTGTCCTTCATATGGTCCCAGAAAAGAAGTAAAGGGGCATAATGTCTGGAGAGCGGGTTGGCCAGTGTGATGGAACATTCCTTCCAATCCAGAAATGTTCCATCCAGGATATCATGGACTATCAAAGCCTAGTTGGTGGGAGGGGGTTGCTCCTCCTTGCTGGATAATTATCCATGGTTGTATGGCTGATACACTCCTAACTGTGGGGCAATAAACTGTTGCAAAATGTCTAAGTAAGTTTTAGCAGTAATGAATTTTTCCACTAAGGAAAATGGTCCAAAACCTTGTTATGCATGAGGCTGCACCAAACATTCACTTTTTTGCTGTCTTGCTGCAACTGAACAGTAGCATGTGGAGACTCTGAACCCCATATGTGGACATTATGACTATTTACCATTCCACTGACATGAAAGATGGATTCATCAGGAAAGCACATGTGATTTAAGTAATTGTTTGTGCTATCAATTCTGTTGAGAATCTCAGTTGCAAATTCAGCACGTCATCAAATCATTTGGTTGCAAGGACAGCACGATGTGCACGTTGTGAGCATGCAACATTAGCCTTTCATGAAGAATTTTCACCACACTTGCATGCAGAATTTGAAGTTCACGTGATGCTTGACGCATTGATTTAGACAGACTTCGTTGAGATGATTGCCAAACACGATCAACAGTTGCATCACTACCACGAGGACTGCCAAGATCTTCAACTGTGCCTGTTTCATTAAATGTTGCATAACTTTGCTTTATTTATTTAACGTCAAGGGGGCTGCATCCATAAGAAGCCCAAAATTTACCCTGAACACTGATGGGTGATTTTGATTCATGAAACGAAAGCACACATTTCACTTTCTCCTGCTTCAATGCCATTTTGCCAGCAACTAACATGACCTAACAGACAGTGTTGGTGTTGTGGAGCACTAGCACTATCTAATGCTCACAACAATTAGTAACGCTAACCTATGTAACTGAATCAAATGTAACTTATTATGTCAAACAGTTATCCTGTTATAAATTTTTATAATCAGGGCAAGACTTTGTGCTCACCCTGTACTAGGGATCTCTGCAGCAAAGCCTCAGAACCACTAATCCAGTAAAAACTTTTACCCATCAAAAACTTTTGTGGCATGTTGCTTTAGTAATTTTATGCATCTGTGTGTTTTAAAATATTGCCAAATGCTATGCCTCTAATTGCACACAAACCACTTCATGACCCTTGCCTGAATCAAGTGAAAGTTGAATAATGTGTATGAGGCAAATATGCATTACAAGAAGAAAATAGAATTCTTCAACAGGCAAAACGCCATCTGATGAAGTGTGCTACTGGCTTGAAAGATACTTTGAAGGTACTGCAGAACATGGAGGAAGAGACTATTTCTGTGCTTAAAGGCATGCCAGAAATAAATGAACAGTTACTGGCTTTCCAGTTTGCTGAGATTATAGGTCTAGAAAGTTTGGCTCAGCCAGAAGTTCTTTACACTAATGGATAACTTTTATTTGTTAAAGCATATTATTAGGTAAGGCCTACATTTGACACTTGCTTTCCACAGCCAAGAACAATAACTGTTTCTACATCTACATGAGTACTGGAAATTCACAATTAAGTGGGTGGTACAGGTTTCATCAAACCACCTTTGAGTAAATGGTACCAAAGTGTGGATGGACTCCTTATTTCACAAGTGAGCCCTTTGAGGTTTTGAAAGTGAAACCTACCTTAGGTGATTCAGATTTTTCTGTCCTTTGCAGTCCAATAATGGATGAGATATCAATATGATAGAATGTTGAGTTTGAAGGCCGTTGATACTTCGGTTATGTTGATCTGGAATTTGGTATTGATTCAGACTGTTTGCCAGTAGCAAAAGAGGCAATGGTGTTCATTCTTAAGTTTTGGGGTTTGAACTGTTTCATTAATTTCATATGAAATATTTCAATCATTTTTTGTTCAGGTTCTAGACCATTTTTTTAAATTATTTAGTTCATCTGTTAAGAGTTGTTCAAATGTTGACGTGTCAAAGTTTGGATATAGTGCTCTCTGTGTAATAAACTTTTGAGGTTTTTATTTAAGTTTCATTCTGATTAGGTAGTCGTCTGAAACTGCTAAGGCTCCCTTTCCAACTTTTAACATCCATAATTTCCTTGCAACTGGGAAGTGAAATCACTACATGGCCACTTTGGAACATACCATTGTATGTGTTTACTGATCTCTGTGTTCTGTTGAGTAATTTTTATCATAAAATGGGTGGACATATGATTTGGAGATTATAGGTTTTGCAAAGTCCCATTAACTTTTTCTCATTGTTGTTGATCTACTTATGTGCATGAAAACTGCCAGTTCTTTTCTGTACTTTTTCTCTGTCTTTAATTGTCTAGAATTGTGTATGAATATGACTGGAAATGGTACAAATTTTGTGTGTTGCTGCACTGTTATTTTTTTGTGAGAAGTGATATTACAATTTAGTGACAAATAACTATATAATTTTATATTTCAATTAAAATTTTCATTTTAGGGCATACCTTAGTTTTCCTTGAAAATTCTTTTTACCAATTAAATAGCTGAATATCTGTGCTTTATTGAGTGTAAAGGCATGCTAAAATTCTGGTTGATATATACTATGGAATCACAGAAGTTCTGTTCTGTGGATTAGCCTCTGAGTGCACAGCCCATTCATCCTTGGAAATCCAAAGGACATTTGGTGATACAAAATTTATTTTAGTACAAATATTTAATAGCATTAAATCTGAAGCAATAATTTTTGTGCAGTACTGTACTATTCCAAATAAAAAGAAAACCTTAAGTAGGGAACATGAAAAATTGTGGAGCTTAGTAGTGTCGTAACTGAAAAAGTCTTCTTCTGTGTTTACTGTGAATTACTTATGGCTGACAGTTTCATTTCATTTAAAATGAGAGTAACAGTTTGGTCATTATCCCACAATGTAAGCCATGCTTAATGAATTAGATTTTGCATAAAGAAATAATAAATAAACTGTCTGAAATGTGGGTAGGCCTCCTTGTAGGTATATCGTATCAAAATTCATAATCAGAAACAACTGTCAATTACACATATGAACTAAGAGGGCAAGCACCAACCATTGATTTAACCAAGAAACTCACTACCTTGGCTCCACAGCATGACAGACTACCATGCTTCAATCAGTGGCTGAGCTTATCACAGGTAGAGGCAGATCCACATTTTTTAACCTCCACAGAACTAGCCTGTTAGTGTTGGTGTGCTGTGAGTAAAATAGTGTGAGGGACTGAAAGTGTATCACAGAGAATCAATGTGTAACTGTTTTTGTACATGCACTGGCTAAAATGTCACACATCTACACCAATGAAGAATATGTACATTTGGTGCATGTTTACAGCTGCTGACCACATTCTTCAACAACCTGTGCAAAGCTCAGCTCAATAGTAAGTTGCAATATATATCCTGATTAACAAAATTTATAATTCCATTCATCTATCAAATATGATGTTTCTTTTTTTAAAAATTGCCAATTTGATGCTCATAAAGGGAGCCTTTGGGGTCTGTCTATTGTATGGGAACACTTATTTCAATTTTCAGGCTATTTCATACTGTCTGTGATATTTTGGAAATCTGTTTGTATCGCCAATATTTAAGAATCTTAATTGTCCTACCAAATTGAAATTGCCTCTTT
The DNA here is from genome assembly GCF_023897955.1 of Schistocerca gregaria. Lineage (NCBI taxonomy): Eukaryota > Metazoa > Arthropoda > Insecta > Orthoptera > Acrididae > Schistocerca > Schistocerca gregaria. The sequence goes on from NC_064931.1 coordinate 454,966,631, forward strand.
CATCAGTAACTGGCAGATATTCCAGTATTTTGAATTATTTGGTGAAGAAAAATTCATTCCAAAATTATGTTGAAAAAAATATATATAATACATTCATTTCTGTAGATTTTGTTCACATTCTGAATATTGTTTTCTTGGTAGACGTTTACTCAGGCTTGCAGTTATCAGAAAGTTGTATTGCTTTTGTATGATTGTTGAAGAAATGTTGTTGTAGAATGCAAATACTTCAGGATTAAGCGAGATCACTTATCAAAAGGCAGAAGCAATAAGATTTCAGTAGACACACAAGTGAAGGAAGATTTCTAACTTTTGCATTTACCCTTTGACAAGCTACAGTAAAATGGAAAAACACACACAGTCACGTATACACAACTATGCCTCTGCACGGAGTAAACTGGATTAATAGTGCCAATGTTATTTTTCAGCAGATGGAGTGGTTGTAGAGGTGTTAGTGCTGTGTGAGATGGGTAGAGGAAGAAATATGTGTGTAGGCTTTAGTTTAGAATGATACTTTCCCTGCAGCATTTCGCATTTCCCCTTCAGTGATGCCTGCACTCCTCACCACCACCACTTCCCCCCATGTGTGCCCTTCTGATTGTGCATCTACTGGCAACTTCATTCTCCACGCACCCTGCTATTCATGTTTAGTAGGTTTAATGTGGACAGAGGTGGGTGGAGCCAAAAGAGATGTGGAGGTCAATGTCCAGGAAGTTGGCGTGTTGAGTAGAGGAGGACCATTTGAAGTGGATGGTCGTTTTGGGAGCCTAGGAAAATTTCTTCCAGATGGCCCATAAGAAGATTGGCATACAATGGTGCCATGCAGGTGCCCAGGTTTGTGCTATAGATTTGCTTCTAACCTTCCCTTCAAAGGAAAAATAGTTGTGGGTCAGAATATGGTTAGTAAAGTGCATAGGGCCCACCCGGTTAGCTGAGCAGTCTAACACACAGATTTCCAGAGCAGGAAGGAGCACTTGGTCCCCAGCACGAATCCACCCAGTGGACTTGTGTCCAGGTCTGGTGAGCCGACCAGTCTGTGGATGGTTTTTAGGAGGTTTTCCATCTGCCTCGGTGAATTCAGTTCAATTCAATTTATTATTGCCCTTGTACTACATCATCAAAATGACATAGGACTTGTCAACAAACATTACAATTTAAAATACATGTACATGAAAATGTATAATTGAATTTACTTGTCATTTAGACATTACAATTTTAATAGAACTGTAAGAAGATTAACAAAAAAATATACAAGCAGGATAACAATATACAAAAAAAAAAAAAAAAAAGATATCCAGTGATTCTCACATCAAAGATTATTTCCATTCTTAAATTAACACTGTTTCACACTTTCATAGAAACAGCAAGTATTTAAATATGAGCAATTACACATATTTATTATGTCAGGGAAATATTAACTGCACTTTTATTGTCAATGATTCATAAACACTTCAATACTGTAAAAGCAATTGCTCCATAACATGTTTTTAAATTCTCTTTTAAATACGTGCAGTTTTGGTATTATTTTTAGTTCTTTGTCAAGGGCACTGCTTAGGATTTTCGGTTAGTACACTTTTGTGATACATAGCTTTTTTATGAATTTCTCTGTGGAAATATTTCCTATTCCTTGCTTCGTATTTGTGAATTTCTCTGTTTAATGTAGAAAATTTCTTGTGTTCTTTTAAGAAACATATGCTTTCATATATGTGTAAGGATGGTAGTGTAATGAGTTTTAATTCTTTAAAAGCATGCCTACACGAGTATCTATATCCTATACCTTTTATTATTCTGACTGCCTTCTTTTGTAGTCTAAATGAATGTTTCTTTAGACTGTTGTTCCCTCAAAACTGTACACCGTATCTTAATAAACTTTGCATGAATGAGAAATAAACACATAACACTGTTTTAATATTACATGAGCTTTTAAGCACTCTAAGTATAGAACATATTTGACATAATTTTTTGTTCAATGAAATTAGAGGCTTTCCCATCTTAAGTGTTCATCAAACAATACTCCCAAGAATTAAGTGTATGATGCTTGTTCAATCTTACACTTACCCAGTTCTACAGTAAGGTTAGTTTTATTTTATTTGTAATATGTCTGAAGTTGATCGACGTTGGTGTTTTGGCATTCACAATGAGTCTGCTTTCATTAAACCATCTGTCTGCTTCGTCTGTTGCTAGTGTGACTATTTCCTGTAAGTCAGCTACACTATTTGCTTTAAGAAACAAACTTGTAATGTCAGCAAATAGTACTGCCAATGCTTCAGATAGTTGACTTGGTAGGTCATTGATAAATATTAAAAACAGTAATGGTCCTAATACAGGTCCCTGGGGTAATCCGTACAAAACTCTCTCGAATCTTGATGAATATGTCCTATCTGCATGGCTTATCTGCACCTTCTGATAACTGTCCAACAAATATGATTCAATCCATTTGTGGGCAACTCCACTTATCCCATAGGCGTATAACTTCCTAAGCAGTAACTTATGGTGGATGACATCAAAGGCCTTTGATAAGTCTACAAACAATCCACAATTTTATTCCTTTTTATTAATGGAATTTCGAACAAGTTGCAGAAAATTGAAGATAGCTGTTTCAGTTGATTTATTTTTATGGATAGCATTTTGCACATTAACCAATAATTTATTCTTAATAAGAAATTTGTATGGCCTATGATACATTATCCTTTCTATTATTTTTTTTAGAAACCTGATAACAAAGATAAAGGAATAAAGTTACTAACATCATATTTATCACCGTTCTTGTAAAGTGGCTTTATAGTTGACATTTTAAGTTTTGATGGAAATACCCCTGTCTTAAAAATTCATTTATAATTTCAGTGACATGTGTGGCTCTGTTTTTGTACTTTGTTTCATCACTTTGTCAGGAATCCCATCACACCCCCATGACATTTTATTTTTTAACTTATTTATAGCATTTAGTACCTCTGATCCAGTTACAAGATAAAGGAACATTGTCATGTCATTCATGGGGATTTTTACCTTGCTATTGGAATTGCATTTAGTTTTTATTAAATGTATGGCTATATTTGTGAAATGTTTGTTTAATATGTTGGCAATCTGAAGTGGGTCCTTAACCGTTTTACCCCCACTTTTAATGACAAAGCTGTTATCTTTTCTTTTTTGTCTACCTATATTTTCATTTATTGTCTCCCAAGTTGACTTCCTTTTGTTGTTACCTTTCTCACTATATGAATCATTATCAAGCTTCTTAGTTGCAATTATTACTTTCTGGTGCAGGCTTCTATAACATTTGACATGTGTTTTCAGTGCTTCATTCTTCCTGGCTGATTTATTTAACTCTCTGAGAGTGTCTGATGACTTTCTGTTCACCTGTGTAACCCATGTTTTGGTTTTATGTTAAGTTTTGACTCTTTTTATAGGAAAGGCAACATTGAAGCAGTGTTTGTAGCTTTCAAGGAATGAGACAAACTATGTGTTGACATCAACACTTGATTCACTACCCCAGTTGTTATTTTCCAGAATGTAATTAAAAATTCTTATGCCATCATCATTTATAAATCTCCTTCCTCTGCAATTCTTATTGATAACATGGTCCTTGTATGATGTGACATTTAAACTCAATTTGATGTGGTCCTAGAAACCAGTGTCAATTACTTCAGTGTTATATTTACACTTTTCCTTGTTTATAAATACTTGATCTATTATAGTTTCAGACATATTTCCGCATCTGGTAACTTCATTTACAGTTGCCATTATATTTTGACACAAAAACAGATTGCACAGTTGCTCTTGTTTATTACAATCATTCTTAAAGTTAACATTAAAATCAACAAGAACAATTACATTATGTTTAAGTTCATTCAGTAGTCCCTCAAGGTTTTCCATAAAAATGGCAAAGTTGCCCAATGGTGATCGGTACAAACACACAACAGTAATTTTTAATTTGGTTATCTCTAATATACTGTATTCAAAATCTTTTCCTATGCATTTTAGTTTTCGTTTAATTGCTTCTGATTCTACCCCTGTCCTAACATAAATACATGTCCCACCCCCTTTATGGTTGAGTCTACAAAATTTGCTAATCATTTCAAAATTGGTAATAATTATGCCAGATGCTTGCATTTCTTTACCCAGTGCTCACTTATGCATAGTATGTTAATGTCTTTTGGTCAGTTAATAGAACTTCTATTTCAGCTAATAACTGAACATTTTGGTATACAGCTGTTAAAGTTTCATGTAGTGGATTTGCTTCACTATTTACCTTTGTACTTTCTTGTTGCTGACACTGCAAAGATTCTGCCTTTTCTTCTTCTTCGAATTGCGAACATCCCATAAAAAATAGTCACTATGCGCAGCAGCTCTTTGGGTAGCACTTTGTTATTTTGTGAAGCAGTCTGTTAGCTTTTTGATTTCTTCGTTAACACGAGATTTCTTTAAAAAAATGCGGGCTGGTTCCCCTTATTCCGGCTCAGCTACACTACATCAACGATTGCTGCGAATACAAGTTATCCACATATGCATACATCACCATTACTCTACCACAAAAACATAGGGTTTACACCCCTGGGGTGGAGGGGGGGGGTCAACCAGGGACCGAACGGTACAATAACCCTGGGTTTGGTGTGGAGCAGCAGAGGGGTTAAGTGAACTGTGGTAGTCATCGTGGGGTTGTGGACCACTGCAACTGTGGCAAGGACAGAGCCCCCCCCCCCCCCCCCATCATCTCTAGGTCCCTGGTTAACATACAACAACAAGCTGTATGGAGTTTGAAAGGCATTGGAAGGGAGAGATAGTGTTAGATAAGAAAAGCCTCGGACATGGCCGATGTTAGTGCACAGGGAAGCACCATGAATAGTGATGAGTAAGGATCCAGTCGGTTAGTGGGGTGGGGATGTCAGTAGGGTGGTGAAGGAATTGATTAGCAACTTTAATTATGGGGAGTGTGTAGAATGCCAGTGTGCATACTGTTGTTTTGGTTAGGAGGGAAATATATTCAATGAGAGATCCTGAGAAGGATGTATGGATTTATGTAGGGGTTGGAGGTTATGTTGGACTTCGAGGATGGGATCACTCTGGCAGAGCTTGTAGGTGGCGGAGTCAGGCAGTTGTCAGAGACCTTCCATCAGGTAGACACTATGACTCATCACAGCAGTGGTGAAGCCTTTGTCGGCAGGGAAGATGATTAAGTCTGTATCTGTTTACAGAACGTGTATGATTGTCTCTTTTCTTCTGCCGAAATGTTAGTGTTCTTGGGAAGGGACCTGTGGCATGATGGTGATGCTTAGTTGGAGGTAAGGAACTCCTCAAAGCTGACTAGCGATGAATATGTGGGAGGGTCACAGCTCGATGGTGGTATGAACTGGAAGAGGCAAGGTTCAATGTTGGGATTAGGTCAACTTCAGCTTGTGTCGCTTCACACTAGCCACTACAATCGTGCCAACCCATGTGCTTGCCACCCTTCTTCCTGCATTCCTAGCCAGCAAACTGCCCTCCTTCCTCCAAGTCACTAGCCCCTCTACTCCAACCCCATGCTTCCTGCCTCCCTATCTCTCAACCTGCCCCACCCAACACTAACCCCACCACAACGAGGTTACCTGCTGAAAATAAAATCATTAGCACTGCTAGTCTAGTGGGCATCATGTAGCATATAGGTGCGTGTGTGTGTGCGTGTGTGTGTGTGTGTGTGTGTGTGTGTGTGTGTGTGTGTGTGCGTGTCTGCGTCGAAGTCTTTGGGCTGTTATGGAGAGAGATCAGTGATGTCAAGTCTTGGACTAACTTTCATGTAAGATGGAGTGGAGCTATATCTGTTGGAGTGATCTCTGTGAACACCCTGCGTAACATTAACGTTGATTTCTTATAATTCTTCAATTACAAAAATCAATGCATTCTTATCATTTACGAAACCAGTGTCTATTTAAAACTGACTTTTTTTTAGCATGTTTCCAGAAGATAAAATGTGAAGTTAATTGTTGTTTATGTAGGAAGGGCTGGATTAGGCATATAAACTATGATGATTTTCATCTGAAAATTAATATCTTCACTGAAACTGTGTAAACCTGGGTCTCCTAAAAATTAATACCCCAAAAAATATTTCAACAATCAGCTGAGCCACAGATAGTATGAAAAATCATTATGAGTATTAGAACTGTTTATGGCTAAACAGCCATCACTGGAACTATTATTCTATCATGCCATTTCCCATTACACAGTGTTATATACTTACATGTGGTGAGTGTGCTTATGTCGTTAATCCAAGCCTCACCCTTCAGTAGTGTGTTTTCATTTTGTGGCATGCAGTTACAGCTGTTGCTGGTATAAAGCTAAGTACGGACAAAGTTATTTGTGCCCTGTTATACAGTTAGAAAATTTAACAGTTTTCAGCCTTGTTTTGAACTGTTTGAGGTGAAATAACGATTTCGTAAACTGCTATTTAAGTAAGTGTACAGCACTGATACATTTCATCCTCTTGGAGAAGTTCCTGTAGTTGACAAACAGGAAATAATCAAATAATAGTCAGCACTGGCTACCTCACCCACTATGCTGTCACCAACAGTGTTCCAACTGCCAAGGCTACAGAATTTGCTAGGTTCCTTTTAAACATAATGAGTTTTTTTGGCTACATTTTAAATATTAACTAGCTCACTGTCAAAGGTATGACTGAAGTGAGGAGGGTTTAATGCAGTTCCTCCACTTCAGTTTTACATAATCTCAGGCAATTTGTGCGTTCACCAAAAAAATAACATAGTCAAAATACACAAAGTACTTTTAAATTTAGCTTATTGCACCAGAACACATACAAAATTAACTTGGATTTAGTGCCCAAAATACTTCATAAGACTAATGCCACACTGACTCTAAAACTGATGCAATACTAACACAATACTATCAGTTGCAGTACTGGTACAATACTAACTTGAATCAGTTACCACTGTTGCTGCTCATATAAGATCCAACATTATAAAACCACATTACATATCATTTAAATTGAACATAATTGAATTTACAAATGGAATTTCTGTCCTTTCACAAAATTCATTGTGGAATTTAACTTCACAAGTTTTGGTGATGTTTCTGAAACAATTAGTATGTGAAATATCACAGTTCTTATATGAAAATTTCATGCAATGTACATCAATAACAATGTCCTAATTATTTCTGTTACTTACTTTGCGACTACAGTATAACTTTTATTTTTGTTCTTCTCTCTCTCTCTCTGTCTCTCTCTCTCTCTCTCTGTGTCTCTCTCTCTCTCTCTCTATCTTTCTCTCTCTCTCTCTTTAATGGCGATAAATTTTCACTGTACTTGTTAATCTTAACACAACACAACTTATTCCATATTTTCACTACTTTGACATGCAGTAGTTATTACAATGTAAAATTGTTGAGTTTTCTAGTTCTCAGTAGGCATATTTTCACTTACAAAATGTGGCTAATTGTGGCATGAGTCCACAACAATAATGCATTCAACATAAATGTTTTTCATTTGCTGTGAAATGACTTAGATTCTAATCTGTTTGAACTTCCCTCTCACGTTGTAAGTAAATTTGACTTGTTAACTTTTTCATGTTAAACTAAATAGAACACCCTGGTATGGTATGAGACAAAATCGTGATGGTCCAAACTCTGAACCTGTACACTGTATGTGTCAGAACATTGTAGTCTACATGGATCAAGTGCTTAGCAGACATACTATTGTAATTCTGCAAAGCTGAAGTCCTTACCTATCATTCACACCTGTCAGTATGCAAATTCTGAGTGTGAAAGTACTACAAAAATAATATTTGGGAGAAATGATTAACCTTGTAAATCATCCATAGACACCTCTTCTACAATACTTACACATTGGGACCAATGTCCCTTCTGGTCTGGTCCCTTCAATCCCACAAACCATCCAACTTATATACTGTCGATGCCCAGTGTCCTCCAACTTCATATTGTCACAGGATAAGCTGTGTAGTCACTGTGGTATAGTGTTTGTGATCCTAGACTGTTGCATAGGGGGACTTGAATTCAAAACTCATCTGAACTCTAAAATTTAAATTTCGCTATTCGGTTCGAGTAGAGTCTAGATGTATCCACAAATGTTAAGAATCGTTGTACTGGAATGTTCTGTAACTGTATGTATAGCGTATGTGTTCTGGCCGGAGGCAGTTCGCTCCGCACTCTTTTATGTGCAAGTGCTGAATAAACCTTTATTAAGTGAAGTTAGTGTTCATCATTCATCTAATTACACCTTCTTCTATGTGACATTATCCCGTTGGAGGCACTGGGTATTGAAACCTGAGATAATGCACATTATCGACTACACAGTGGCTCCTATCAGGCCACAACAGAGCCTCTGTTTACGTGGCGAGAAATGTGAGTTCAAGCCATATTCCACAGGTCGCAATCTATCAGAGACAGAAGAAGAGGAAGATGTTATGATGACAGCAACTGTGTACCACCACATGAGACATCCTTCCGGGTTCTCTGGTGACAATGGCCAAGATCCAAACAAGTGGCTGAAGGTATATGAGCATAGAACCAAATTTAACAAATGGGATGACATCGTGTGTTTTGCTAACTCATTTTTCTAATTGGAGGGCGTTGCCAAGAAATGGTATGAGAACAATGAGGAGAAGTTCACAAGCTGGGAAGTATTCCAGGTGGAACTTTGCAAGTATTTCAGCAACACAACACGACAGAAGTGCAATGCTGAAAGTAAATTAAAGTGCAGGACACAGCATCCAGGAGAAACTACAGCATCCTACATTCAAGACATTTTGGAGTTGTATAAAATAGTAGATCCTAGAATGAAGGAGCAAGATAAGGGCCGGCCGCAGTGACCAAGTGGTTCTAGGCGCTGGGACCACGTGACTATTCCAGTCACAGATTCGAATCTTGCCTCAGTCATGGACGTGTATGCTGCCTTTAGGTTATTTAGGGGACTAGTGGACTGATGACCTCATATGTTCAGTCTCATAGTGCTCAGAGCCAGTTGAACGATTTCAAGATATGATTGCACATCTCATGAAGCGTGTTGCCGAGGACATGTATCACGCCCTAATCCTTAAGGGTGCTATGACAGCAGACGACCTCATAAAATGGTGACAATATATCGAGACAATGCGTCAAAAAATAACTACACGCAAGAGGTTTGAACGGCTTCCAAACGTCATATCGATGTTTGTGATAGAGAAAGGAACTGATTTCACAAGTGTTCTTCGTCAGATAGTGAGAGAGGATGTTCAGAAGGCACTTGGATCGTACGGCGGCAAAAAACTGAGACGCTTCAAGAGGTCATAAGGGAGGAAGTGGAACAGACATTGAACCCTATCTCTCGTCTGTCATTTCCCTTTAAAACGGTGAAAAAGTCGAGATACAGACGGAGTTACGTTCCTACAATGCCACATGTGGAATCTATTTGGGCACCAAGAAAGACTGACGTCTGGAGGACCCAGGATAACCAACCAATATTTTTCCACTGCGGTCGACCGGGACATGTGGTGCGCTATTGTCGAGAAAGGCGGCGGATATTTGATGACGCACGCGCCAGAAGTCAACAGACCAATCTAAGCTGAAGCCATCTCCCGGAAGGCAAAGACGAACAAGAAGGTGTGGGTGCAGGACAACGTAGGTCACCTTCGCCGCAAGCTAGCCGCTGGAGAGGACGCTCCCCAACACGCCAGTCTAGGTCGCCATCGCCGTTTAGAAACTCCAGCCTATCACCTAGCGGCCGCAACCTGGAAAACTAAAGGGTGCGACCTTCCCTGGAGGTGAGTCTGCGGAAGAGAAAAATCCTCCGCCGTCGCTCACTACAAAAGTGATAGGAAACTCCGTCGAAATCCTCATGGATGTCCGACCAGCCCAAGCTCTTGTGGACTCTGGAGCATCATATTCAGTCGTTTCGGGGATGTACCGTAGCCAGCTGCAGAAAAGCGTATATCTCGACAGCAAAACATTTCTGCTGAAGGTGGCTAATGGGAAATACGTAAAACCTACAGGAGGGTGTGTCATTCGTGTGGATGTAAGTGGCCATACACAGCTCTTAGAATTCATCACCTTACAAGAGTGTAGTCATGACGTCATTCTCGGATGGGACTTTTTGAAAGCTTCTCAGGCAATTATAGATTGTTGTTGCTCGAAGATTATGCTAGACGAGATGAGATACGGTGGACAGGGAGATGCACATCCGAGTGTGTGGAGACTATGTGTGCTGGATGAAGTGATCATTCCTGCGGTCAGAGCTAGAAAGGTAACTGTCATGTTTCATGCCATGCATCAATCCATGGATCTTGTAATAGAATCTAAGAGAAGCATACCACTGAAGAATAACTTGGTCATCCTAGCCTCTGTCGTCTTTTTTAAGAACGGGTTCGGTAAATTGTGGATAGTTAACTGTGTCTGAGAACCGCAGATCCTTCCCAGATGGATGTGTGTAGCAAATGCTGAGCTGTTAACTGCCGAACAGCTGAGCATCATAGAAACCTCCCATGCCGAGTCTGTGGGCAAAATTGGCGCTATCACTACGAGACAAGATCAGCTCGACTATCACCAGATCTCACTAAGGAACAACAGAGGAACTTACTTGCCATTCTTCAAGAGTTCTCTGAATGCTTCAAACCACAGGTGAGGAGGAAATTAGACAAATCGACAGTGTAGTACCGGAATAGCACCGGAGACCCATCAACCAATAAGCCACATAGCATACCGTATGTCAGCAACGGAACGTCGAATAATTCGCGACAAGGTAGAGAAAATTAAGGTTAGAAGGGAAGTAGGCTAAAAGGCTATTTCCTAGAAGAGGTGAAGAATGACATCATTCAGCCTTCACAGCGCCCATGGTCGACACCAGTGGTTCTCGTCAGAAAGGAGGATGGCAGTTGGCGCTTTTGTGTTGATTACAGGAAACTTAATAAGGGAACTAAAAAGGACGTTTACCCCCTTCCACGAACTGACAATACACTAGTTGTCTGAAGGGGGCTAAGTTCTTCTCAACCATGGACATGTACTCGTGATACTGGCAAATCGAGGTAGATGAGAAAGCTACAGAAAGAGAATGTCTTGCTGTGATCTGGGCCATGTGCAAATTTCGACAGTATCTCTATGGAAGGCTATTCGCAGTTGTTACAGACCATCATTCACGTTGTTGGTTGACAGGTCTTAAGGCTCATAGTGTACAAAAGTGTAAAAATACACCAAGATGCCGACTGTCTCTCAAGAAATAACCTGTGCAGTAGCATCAGGACTTTGATGAAGATAGTGATTGTGTCGATGCACTCCAGGATCTCTCTGCTGAGCTGAAGAAGGTCGCCAAGATATCTTAAATTATGGTTGACTTAAATCGGTCAGAGGATGTGAAAGAAAAGCAAGAAAAACTTTGATCCGTTTGGAAATATGTGGCTACCAGTGATTCCTAAACACGTGTGCTTAGATGTTCTACAGAAATTCCATGACACAACTGAGGCCGGACATTTAGGATTTATTAAGACATAGGATAGGATGCGCAAGAGAGTTTTCTGGCCAGGTTTATTTATGAGTGTCCGTCACTATGTGTCGCACTGTCGAGAGTACCAGAGGGGAAAGGCAGTTCCTCAAAAACCACCTGGCCGACTCATATCAATTCCACCAGCCGAAACGCCTTCCCAGCGGGTTGGGATTGACTTCCTCGGACGATTTCCAACATTTGCTAATGGCAATAGATGCATTATTGTTTTCACTGATTAACTGACACGCTATGCCATTAAAGTCGTGGAAACAGCTGGAGCGTCCGAGATAGCCAAATTCATCATGGAAGACATTGTATTAAAACACGGAGCCCCAAGGTCGTTTTTTACAGTTCGAGGGAACGTTTTCCAATCGAATCCTGGGACAGAGATAACCCCTTGGTGCAGAATTACTCATCACATGACGACTGCCTACCATTCGCAAAGTAACAGGCTCTATAAGACCTTGGTCGACATGCTATCAATGTTCGTCGATGTTGAGCAGAGGAACTGGAAAGAGGTACTACCTTCCGGGAATTTGCCTACAACACTCCCAAACAAGACACAGCATGATTTACGCCATTTTTCCTGGTGCATGACCGTAAGGCGACTACGACGATGGACACTGTGTGTCCATTACATCCTGATGACGTATAAGACGACTACATCGTCCAGGTGTTAACCAGAACGGAGGAAGCTCGACAATTAGCTCGACTCCGCACGCTGCAGGCTCAAGAAAATGACTGCCGAAGGTATGACGCGAGCCACCGCACTGTTGTCTACCAGCCTGGTGACCTGAACTGGATCTTCATTCCTGTTCGGAAAGTTGGTCTCTCTGAGAAGCTCCTCAGGCTCTACTTGGAACCTTATGAGGTTGTAAGACAGTTGTCTGACGTTACTTATGAAGTTGAAGATTTCAACCCCGACACAAGGCGACGAAATATCAGTGATATGGTCAACGTCTTTTGAATGAAGCCCTATAAGGATCCTTTAAGTGAATGCCATAACAATTACGCTGCTGCTACGCAAATGTATGCTGATCGTTTCCGAACAGACGACATCCAAACGAAAATATTATTCGAAATTGCGCTAAACGAGCTCGAAATGGATACATGCACCATCCACCTTGTCATCTCAAATACAATGAAAATGATGCTCGTACTTTTACCGTTCTCGCCTGTGTTCTGGATCCCGAAATTAGTAGTTGTGCGACTCAGAAACGAACTGGAATACCAAAGTAAATTATTTTGAGGATTCTGAAGGCACATAATTATCGTGCTTATCATATCACACTGACACACGCATTAACGCTGAAAGATATGCAAATACGTGTGCATGTCTGTCAATGGGCCTTGTAATGATAAGAGGTGACAATGATTTTTTTTAGATACGTTATGATGACCGATTAAGCCACATTCAAAAACAATGGCGAATTAAATCGTCATGATTGTCATCCACACTGGCACTAACCCATTGACAATCAACATAAATGGTCGTTAATGGTCTGGTGAGGAAGTTTAAACGGTTACTTGCTAGGCCCGTATTTTTTTCACCGAAATGTTACTGGGGAATCTTATTTACAGCTTCTCGGTGATGATTTGTTAGAGCTAATGGAAGATGTTGAATTAGAAACTAGGCAATGAATGTGATTCAAACAGGATGGAGGAGCTCCATATTATGCTAAAAATGTGCAGAACGTTTTAAATTTACAGTAGCATGATCGGTGGATAGGGTGTGGCACACCAATTCAATGTGGCCACGTTCACCACACCCAACATTCCCTGATCTTTTCATGTGGGGTTATTTAAAAAATATTGTTTATGAAAGACAGTCCACAATCTGCAGCGATATGGAGCAATGTATTCGAAGAGCGTGTGCAGCCATACCACGGGATGTGCTGCTCAAACATGAGGACAACTTTCGCAGACGATTGACTTTATGCATTGAAGCAAATGGGGATAATTTTGAACAATTTTTTTGCCGCTGATTTCATTAATTAAGCACCGTAAATTGAGAGAGGCAAGGGGACTCACACTAATGAGGCACCCCAATATGTGAGAGACAAGGTGACTCACACTAATGAAGCACCCCAACATGTGAGAGGCAAGAAGCACCCCATGGAACATCATTTTCTACGTCCATATCGTTGTTCCTGGGTAACGCTAAAAGTAGGATACAGTACATTTTGTACAAAAATAGCTTAACTTGGCGTAACGAAACAATTAGTGCAAAATTTTTATCGATTTGATGCGCCTTCCTCGGATAATTCTAAATACATCAGAGTTCTTCCCCAATTTTACATTTTTCAAAATTTCAGCGCCATCTGTCAATGGTTTAAAAAGTGTTTCAGACATAACTTGATTACTTTTTTTATCCAGAATCCGAATCTGCAATAAAAAATTGGCGTTTCCATTTAAGATTTAAAAGTTGGCTCCCGTCCCACCCAAGACGGCGGGGCTGGAGGTCACGTGTATTATCATTTGATGTCCTCCCTTTGAGCTTAGAAACTTGTCTTACCCACTATTTTTACTCGATGTATAGTTCCCGAGATAATCTCATCTAAAACTTCAGATGGACCACCCTCTATATTAACCTTCTGTCATCTAACACCAGACGAGTGCTCCTATCTCTTTTCTGAACCACAAACAAGACACTGATGTGCATACTATTTGCTAGTTTAGTAGCCATTCGTGACAACATTTCATTTATTCCCTGTACCACTTCTTGCAAAAAGGCACAACATAAACCTTAGCCACAAACCTTTCGTGTGCTTTTATTTTTAAGTGAAGAATCTGAAAACTTGTCACTATTCCTTAGTGAGAGTTTCTTCAGTGTTTCCTTCTGAGCATCTGATAACTTTTGCAAAGCATGAACTTTCTCCCTTATCTTTTTTCGAATCTGTTGTGTTTTATAACCACCTCATTCTCTTTGTTATTGTCTCTCAGAATTCTCTGTACCAAAAGTAAGGTATCTTAGGGCCCCCATCCCCCCCTCACCTCTTCTAGGAAATAGCCTTTTAGCCTACTTCCCTTCTAACCTTGTTGCTCCATAAACAGTAGCACTACTGCATTGACACATATGTTCAAATAACCAAATTCAGTGTTTACCACAGAACTAAATTAATTCAAAAAGTCGACCCCAGTTATCAGACTAACACTGATTTGGACACCTTCCCTGTAGGTCCATATTTCAGACCAGAAACACTGCCATGTTCATTTTGTTTGACAACACTGAAAAATATTCTTGCAATATTGCGCAAATTTTTGAACCACTGTCCTTTAATAAATCACTCTCCAAAACTCCTGTTACTATTTTTACAATAGCGTTTACCTCAGGTGACAAGGGTATATCAAATTCTCTTCCTTCACTCTTCCTACAGAATGACATTTAAATTCTTGAAGCATTCTTTCATGAAGCAAAGGGTCACAAATGTCCTTGGCTTCTTCCCACTTGGCTTGGAGCCAAACAGCTTTGCAGGATCGTTATCCGGCCTTATGGGCAGTTTGTTCTTCAAATTCCCATCGAATGCGAATTTATAAATAACGTCAGTTTCCTTCGAAGGCCCTCCTGCGCTTCTTAATGCCGTTGCTACTTCAAGTCCTCTCATCTGCATTTCGGAAGTATTTGAAATATCATTATCTTCAATAGGCTGTTCTGCCATCCACAGTCCCCATACTTCACTGTTCAGTGATATGTTACCCCTTATTGTTGCTATTACAATTGGTTCATGTTCTTCAAACAGTCGTTTGATCCTGTTATTATATGCCATGTTTGCTCCATCAGCAATATATTATCACTGGAACTCCTGCGTCCCTGGTGACGCTTCTCATCCTGCACTTTCAGCAAGTATATCACTCTGTTGCCAAGATCACTAGAACACTCCCTCTGACGCTCAGCCATTCTGATCATGGAACCTACAACCCCCAACCAACTGCACCCTGTACCAGCATTGCCAACCGTACGATCTGGATCATATATGAATGCTAAATTTAAGATGGTGTACGAGAATTGATCAATCCTTCAGATAGCATGTCTATTCTACAGTCTTTTGAAACTATTGTGAAGATTACGTCTTGTCATTGTTTTAATTTTTGTGGTTTATTTCATTTTTGATAATTATTTCATAAATAAAATTGTGAGCCAGTCTGCCAGTCTGTCAAGCAGTAGAATTCCCCAATTTCATTACTCTGCCGCTGCGTAAGTCAACTTAGGTAGCTACCCCAGATAAATCACCATATTAACTGGTTTGCATCCTGCATGCTCATACAAAAGTGAAAAACATTCCAGTCAATTTGGTGGCTCAGGTGAGGACAGTGGGCGATTTATAAGGTATCAAACAGTGCAGAACTGTGTAAAAGGAAACAAAAAACAGTGATATTGGCCTGATAGTGGTACTAGTAGTCCCTAGAAAGAATGTAAGAGACGAAAACAAAAATATAGAAAATTCTGGGAAATTAACCCTGAATTTAAAGGTTGGTTGTGCGGTGATGAATCATACTCTAAAAGAGCTAGATGTAGAATCTCTAATGTAACTACTGTGCCTGAATTGGGACATGTTAGAAAACATCCTAAAACTGAAAAATTATGTCAAAAAAGTGAAGGTTGTGTCACCTAAAGGTCAGACAATTTTGAATACATTTGTGGAATTCTGCAACTGAAATATTCAGGCTCACATTGCTAAAATTAAATAGACAGGATTCGTGTCAGGACACTATCTTCCTTTCACTCTTCCAGATCATG
Source organism: Schistocerca gregaria (assembly GCF_023897955.1). Lineage (NCBI taxonomy): Eukaryota > Metazoa > Arthropoda > Insecta > Orthoptera > Acrididae > Schistocerca > Schistocerca gregaria. The sequence goes on from NC_064931.1 coordinate 454,982,821, forward strand.
TGGAGGCCTTTCACTGTTGTAAATCACTTCAACGGTGTGCTTAAGAGTTGTTTATCTGATTCCAAAACCGCTCAAGCTACCCATGTGCATCGCAAAAAACTGAGACAAAATTCATTTTTTTTTTTACTGATGAGTCAACAAACATAGGATCTGTTAAAATGTCATATGTCATGGATAGATACTTTTATAAAGAAACAAATAAAATTGGAAGTAAATTTTTTAATCATTGTGAAATTTTTAATAAGGCTGAATATGATAAGGCAAACGAAGGCGAAACAAGTAAAAACCTTTATGCTAATCCAATACTTTCATTCTCTGAGTCCAATGTTTCTGAAAGGAATGTTAACTGATCTGCTTCTGATGGTTGTGATTCTCCTCACTTCACACATGTGCCAGCGAAGTTTGTAAATGTGCTCCCAGACGATGTGAAAACCTGGCTAGGAACATTGATAACCATTTTAAAGATGGCTATCTTTGCAGGCCGTTGCAGTGAGAATTTTAGAACAGTGGAATGCCTTGCATCTCTAGTTTGATTCTAAATAACCTAGGGAGGGGCTGGTTGCCGCAGAAGATATTCAGTGATCCCTCAATGATATTGTTTTTAAATTATTTTATTCATTTTTGGCTTATATTTTACTGAAATTCACAGATGTAAATAAGCATTTCCGGAGTGGTTAAGTTTTTATTATTGACTTAAATGGAAATATGGTAGAAGGCTACAAGGAAGTGTCACTTTGCTAAATGGTCCAGCAGTATGTCATAACTAGTAAGTTGACTGACACTGACCTCAAAAACAGGTCGAAGTTTCTTCCTGACAGCTAAATGTATTTAGGAGTTGTAGTTTTGAAGGCACCCAGAAACAAGAAACATATAATTAACAGGACGCCGTGAAAGACTTTGATGCAGATATAGGGATTTCATGCAGACAGAATGTTCATAACTGAAAAAGAGATATAACTTTGATGATGATTTACTGTCATTGTTTGCAGTTTTGACGCCTAAGAGTGCTCTATTAACCTTCTGGGATTCAAAATAATTAATATTACTTGTAGGTTGTTCTTAGCACAGTATTATTTACAGTTACCAGTATTTTGGGAAGACAAATGTACAACTTTTAGCTTTTTTCGTTTTGAGTTCTTTTTCTCCAATGAATTACACATATGTAACATTGGGATTCAAGGTGATAGTATTGGCATGGGTAAGGTAAATGTATAATTACAGTTTTGCGTTCTGAATCAGTTTATTGCAAAAGATTGTACAGTAATGTAATAATAAACGTATTTACATACATTTCTTTTAGTAGTGGAATTTTCTGAAGCGGTTTCTTTCTTTGTTGAGGCACAGAAAAACTTTGCATTTTTAGCACTAAACAAAAGTATTCTGTTTCATGCAAATTTTGCGCGTTCCATTCGCGTTATTCCACCTAGGAAAGTGGTCAATTTTGTCCTTTTGGCATTCCAGCACTGGAGTTACTGTAGTAGCAGGTTTCTCGACTTTTTTGGACATATCTTCAGTACTTGGACATCCCCTCTTGAATATCCTTTGTCTATCAGATATCAATGCATTTGCAAGATTAGCATGAAACCGTCTAAGAAAAAAATGCTTTTCAGACAGATCCTTCAGTCTTCTCTATATTTCAGACAGCTATTGACAACAGCTATTGCTACTGTGTGCCAGAAGATATACAAATATCATCTTCTGGATTTTAGGGGAATTTGTATAGCGATGTCAACGTATCATGAAGATCTGCTCCTCCCATATTACTTGTACATTTGGACAATGGATGGCCTAGGGATGAAAATATGTTCTTTCTTAGTTCTACTGCATCTTTTTGTTATGTCCTTTTGCTCTATACCTGTTAGGGAAAATACCAATGTAACACATTTGTTATCATACCATTTCACAATGATGAACTTGCCCATTGCAGTAACTTGTGAAGCTGTAGTACCACATACTTGCCCTTTCATCAGCTTTTCATCAGGAAGAGTACATCGCTTGAATCTTCCATCTCTTATTGTGCCTATATAATAAATACCCCTCTTCAGTAGGCTCACAGCACCAAGTTACGATGTGAATAAATTGTTTGCGTAAACCCTAAAAAAGGGATTTTCTTCCAATACTGCAGTTAGCTTCATCACAACATTGTAACAAAGACCTTTTCCAGTGACATGCCTTGTTGCCTTAGAAGCTGCACCTTGGTAAACGTCAAAATCATACAAATACCCTGAGGAACGAGCTCTAGCCGACATTTTAATCCCAACCGTGTTGACTACTTTTGCATATACTGTTGAAGACTACTGTATGCTTTGAAAGGGATCGTTATTTCGTCAGCATACTGATTCTGCTGAGGCAGTTTTCTCAGGCAAGTTTGTGAGAACAAAGTAAGGCAAGGTCGAATTTTCTGTAGCTTATCTTCTTTCTGTATGTCCTGGAGATGCAACAAATATACTAGTTTCTGGAAGTGGCTTTGAGCCAAGCCCATATGCAAATCAATACCTAAAAGCTGCTCCATCTCAGCTAAGGTAATGTCAATGGTTGTGCCCAGTTTCTGAAAACCATAAATATTAGTTTGTTGAATACAGAGTTCCAGCATCTCACATGTCACAAAAGATCTGAAGTACTGCAAAGGGATGAGAACTTCTTCATGTTCGTCTTCTGGAAGCTGCACAAATGGATGAATTTCTGGAGTAAAGTCATCATCGACCCTCCACAACTCTTTATCTTCTGGAACATCCTCAAGATTTACTGAATCAAAACAGCTGACTGTTGCAACATCTCTGGAGCAGAAGTTTCTCTGCCGTCATGATATGTGCTACCATTAGTCGGAATTTCATCATCATCCTCATCACCAAGTTCAGAAAAATCACTTTCAGCAGGATTATTTAGGACCTCAAGAATGTAATCAATCGTTAACTGGAAATGAAATAAAATGCCTAAATATCACAATACAAACATTCATAAACATAACCCTAAACATCCACAGTTACACATACATTACATGAATTCATTTCAACCTTCCTAGGGTATTTCAATACGCAGAACCAAAATAATACAAATAACTGGTCCACTGGTAGTTATTTAAAGGGAAAATATTTAATATATACTGATTAAAAACATTTTATCCGCACAAATAGAGGATACCACATACCTTGCGCAACATAATAGCCACCAACTTCTGCCTAAGGAGTTACAAACATAGTCAAAGATTTTATCTCTACAGTTGTTCCAATTATTCCTCATAAAATTCGCTGCATAGCTTGTAAAAATGTGTAACAGTGGGAATTGGTGAACCAGCATTGGCTAAATGCCAGTAAAACCCATAAAACTTACGCTACATATATGTAACCGGAGGTACTAGAGGGTAAAACAAAGGCAGGAAAACAACTCCCTTTCTTTTACCTCTTATGTCAAAATTTGGAAGAACAGTCTCTTTAGATGATAACAAGCATCTTTAATAAATCGATGATGTCTGGAGAAAACTTCCTATGCAAAAAATAGACGAAAATTTTAAGAACTGTACAGAAGTGGATATTTTGGAGTAACATACTCAACATAAATACTTTATTTGGCAAGAGAGATTTCCCAGCCCTACAAGAGTTGGGGCTCTCGTGTTTATCCCTTACACATTCGAATGCTGACTGCAAAAGAATTTTTGTTAGAAGAATGTTGTAAAAGTGGAAAATGGGAATAGGCTATTTTCTTCCAGACTGAATGGATGTTTACTTGCCAGCCAGTGTGTGAGCAGCAGCAACCTCATGCAAAAATTTTGCTTCTAAGGAAAATATGCTCAGTAGCATGAAGAAAATGCTGTTATGTGCGGAGTTATCTTCTTAGAGTTCGTGTTTTTCTGACCCACCAGAGGAGGAAAATGATGCTGATGTGATGATAATGATGATGATGATGATAATAATGTTGATGCATTCCATTTTTAAGTCTTCTTCCAAGGTAAGCAAACAAGGAAAAACAATTATATGATTTTATGAATTGTATACATAAAAAAATTAAAAATGAACAGCATTAAAACGTGGAGACGTTAACGTGGAATAATCATACACGTCTATGTTTATGTGGTACCTGTATAAAGCCACAGACGAGTTTTCAATGGCACCATTTAAGAAGCACAACTTTTGTCACGTCACAAAAAGTTGAACTTGGTTCTGCTTTGTTGCGCCATTTTTCCTACTCCACAATTGAATAACGTCATTCGATAGCTACCTCACGGCTGGATTCAAACCTTTCTAGTGCGTATTTGTTGGCAGATAATACTTTTGTTTGTGCGTTTGTTATTAATATGTCGAAAAAGTGGTCAACAGCGACAATTATGACATTCTTGGAGGTGTATCAAGTACGAGAATGCCTTTGGAACCACAAAAGCGACATATAAAAACAGAAATTTTAGAGATGCTGCATTAATTGAAATAGTAAACAGTATGCGTGAATATGTACCTAGGGTTCATGTAGCTACAACAAAGTTAAAAATTCGAAGCATTCGAAATACTTACATGAAAGAACACAAAAAAGTACTGAATTCACTTGAGAGTGGAGCGTTTACAGACGGTAATTATAAACCCAGCCTTGCTTGGGTTGGAGCTGAAGACCGGTTCTTAAAACATGCAGTCGGGACAAATGAGACGAGAAACACTTTGGAATGTAATATTTTACATTTATTATGTTTTCAAAACATCTTATTTAGTAATATGTACAGCCGTTTAACCAGCTGATACAGGTGACGCCATTTTGCAAACTGCGCAATTACGAAGAATTTGTGGCGTTCTTTGTGAGCAGTAGCTCACAGCGCCAGTTCAGAATGACTTGACTTGTGGCGATACTTTCGTTGCGTGTGTGAACCCGGCTTTAGTTGTGTTGGTCTGCAACTTACCATGTCATATTTTATTGGTTAATAGCAATCTATCAAAGAAGATACCTTTTCTGATGACACAACGACTAAGAAGTGGATTCTAGACATCAAAGATTTAGAGAAAAAGCAAAATAGTGCCTCTGCTGAAACCTGGAAAACAGCCCACAGAAGCTAAAACTTCCGACCGGTATCACTTCTGTGTCATCTCTATAAAGTCCTGGAATGAATGACAGTTAACCACACCTCAGCACATATTAACTAAACACTGATAAGAGAGCAGGCAGGAATTCGTCCAGGGAAGTCTTGTTGTGGACAGATATTGCATTTGACACAATATATAGAAGACGGTTACGAACGCAAACAGATTACTGGTGTTGCATCCGTCTATTTCACTGCCACCTATGACACCATCAACTATAAGAAATTATTAGAAAGGACCTTTGCTGTTACAAAAGACTATCATCTGACGCAATTTATCAGATGTCTATTACAAAATAGACGCTTCTTACTTGCTTTACAAAACAAAAGAAGTCGATGGACGATACAGAATAATGGCATAACACTTCCAATGTTATATAATATTTATACCAATGAGCAACCAATTGAACCTGTCACAAGATCTTCCATCTATGCAGATGATACAGCACTTGCTGTCCAAGGAAGAACCTTTGAGCAGGTGGAAGAAAAACTAACTGCTGAACAACTACCAGGGGAGCCAGACACAGAAGAAAATTCCGGTGCAGATAATAATAGAAGAATATATGCAGTCGGGAAAAGAAAAGCAGTACTTCCAGCACACCTGAATGATTTTTTATTGACAAGGTAAAGGTAAGTGATCAATTAAATATGCCAAAGCCTAACAAACCCTTTAATTTCATGCTGATTCATCAAAATGTCCAATCATTGCTAAACAAATTAAGTGAAGTTGAAATTTTATGTACTTATGAGCTAAAAAACATTTCTGTAGTGTGTATAACCGAACACTGGCTGCCTAAAGATGCAATGTCAGTCACAAAACTTGCAGACTTCAATCTTTCTTCATCATTTTGTAGAATTACATCCAGTCATGGAGGGTCATGTATATTTGTTAAAAGTGGCATTGATTATTTTAACATAAAACCCATTGAACTGTTAGCTGAAGAGAAAATTTTTGAAGTATCCGCAATTGAACTCTCTGCATTAAAATTAATAATCATCTGTGTATATAAAAGCCCTGATGGGAACATAAATGATTTCTGTCACCAACTAGAAGCTGATTTAAACACTATAAAAAACTTCAACAAAACAGTGATCATATGTGGAGATTTTAATATAGATTTTCAAGAAATCTCAAAAGACCAGCAAAGCTTGATGACCCTACTGGAAACATATAACATAAAAACCACCATTGACTCTCCTACAAGAGTTACACCAACAACTAGTACAACAATTGATCAGATATTAATAAACACAAATGTAAATAACAATTTCTGGGCCGGAAATCTTAATACTGGCTTCAGTGATCACTATGCACAGTTTATTGCCTTGCACACCCCAAGTGAAACAACTGAAAAAGAAGATCTTGTAAAAGACGCAAGGAAATACACTAACAAACAAATAAACATTTTTGTACTGAGACTAAGTGAAGAAACTTGGTATGAAGTGTATACTTGTGAAAATACTAACAAAAAGTTTGAAAAATTCATGGAAATCTTCATGTCATACTTTGAAGCTGCATTTCCATTAAATAGGCAAAAATGTCAACCTAAGTTCAAAAAGAACAAATAGATTACAACAGGTATTAGAATATCGTGTGCAGAGAAAAGAAGATTACCTGAATAATTACAAGAGGATCCTCAAAAATGTTCTAAGAAAAGCTAAAACAATGGCAAATGACAAATACATTGTTGTTGTTGTTGTTGTTGTTGTCTTCAGTCCTGAGACTGGTTTGATGCAGCTCTCCATGCTGCTCTATCCTGTGCAAGCTGCTTCATCTCCCAGTACCTACTGCAACCTACATCCTTCTGAATCTGCTTAGTGTACTCATCTCTCGGTCTCCCTCTACGATTTTTACCCTCCACGCTGCCCTCCAATGCTAAATTTGTGATCCCTTGATGCCTCAAAACATGTCCTACCAACCGATCCCTTCTTCTAGTCAAGTTGTGCCACAAACTTCTCTTCTCCCCAATCCTATTCAATACTACTTCATTAGTTATGTGATCTACCCATTTAATCTTCAGCATTCTTCTGTAGCACCACATTTCGAAAGCTTCTATTCTCTTCTTGTCCAAACTATTTATCGTCCATATTTCACTTCCATACATGGCTACACTCCAAACAAATACTTTCAGAAACGACTTCCTGATACATAAATCTATATTCGATGTTAACAAATTTCTCTTCTTCAGAAATGCTTTCCTTGCCATTGGCAGTCTACATTTTATATCCTCTCTACTTCGACCATCATCAGTTATTTTACTTCCTAAATAGCAAAACTCCTTTACTACTTTAAGTGTATCATTTCCTAATCTAATTCCCTCAGCATCACCCGATTTAATTTGACTACATTCCATTATCCTCGTTTTGCTTTTGTTAATGTTCATCTTATATCCTCCTTTCAAGACACTGTCCATTCCGTTCAACTGCTCTTCCAAGTCCTTTGCCGTCTGTGACAGAATTACAATGTCATCGGCGAACCTCAATGTTTTTACTTCGTCTCCATGAATTTTAACACCTACTCCAAATTTTTCTTTTGTTTCCTTTACTGCTTGCTCAATATACAGATTGAATAACATCGGGGAGAGGCTACAACCCTGTCTCACCCCTTTCCCAACCACTGCTTCCCTTTCATGCCCCTCGACTCTTATGACTTCCATCTGGTTTCTATACAAATTGTAAATAGCCTTTCGCTCCCTGTATTTTACCCCTGCCACCTTTAGAATTTGAAAAAGAGTATTCCAGTCAACATTGTCAAAAGCTTCCTCTGAGTCTACAAATGCTAGAAACGTAGGTTTGCCTTTTCTTAATCTTTCTTCTAAGATAAGTCGTAAGGTCAGTATTGCCTCACGTGTTCCCACATTTCAACGGAATCCAAACTGATCCTCCCCGAGGTCCGCAGCTACCAGTTTTTCCATTCGTCTGTAAAGAATTCGCGTTAGTATTTTGCAGCCGTGGGTTATTAAACTGATAGTTCGGTAATTTTCACATCTGTCAGCACCTGCTTTCTTTGGGATTGGAATTATTATATTCTTCTTGCAGTCTGAGGGTATTTCGCCTGTCTCATACATCTTGCTCACCAGATGGTAGAGTTTTGTCAGGACTGGTTCTCCCAAGGCCGTCAGTAGTTCTAATGGAATGTTGTCTACTCCAGGGGCCTTGTTTCGACTCAGGTCTTTCAGTGCTCTGTCAAACTCTTCACGCAGTATCGTATCTCCCATTTTGTCTTCATCTACATCTTCTTCCATTTCCATAATGTTGTCCTCAAGTACATCGCCCTTGTATAAACCTTCTATATACTCCTTGCACCTTTCTGCCTTCCCTTCTTTACTTAGAACTGGGTTGCCATCTGAGCTCTTGATATTCATACACGTGGTTCTCTTCTCTCCAAAGGTCTCTTTAATTTTCCTGTAGGCAGTATCGATCTTACCCCTAGTGAGATAAGCTTCTACATCCTTACATTTGTCCCCTAGCCATCCCTGTTTAGCCATTTTGCACTTCCTGTCGATCTCATTTTTGAGACGTTTGTATTCCTTTTTGCCTGCCTCATTTACTGCATTTTTTATTTTCTCCTTTCATCAATTAAATTCAATATTTCTTCTGTTACCCAAGGATTTCTAGCAGCCCTCGTCTTTTTACCTACTTTATCCTCTGCTGCCTTCACTACTTCATCCCTCAGAGCTACCCATTCTTCTTCTACTGTATTTCTTTCCCCTATTCCTGTCAATTGTTCCCTTATGCTCTCCCTGAAACTCTGTACAACTTCTGGTTCTTTCAGTTTTTCCAGGTCCCATCTCCTTAATTTCCCACATTTTTGCAGTTTCTTCAGTTTTAATCTACAGGTCATAACCAATAGATTGTGGTCAGAGTCCACATCTGCCCCTGGAAATGTCTTACAACTTAAAACCTGGTTCCTAAATCTCTGTCTTACCATTATATAATCTATCTGATACCTTTTAGCATCTCCAGGGTTCTTCCACGTATACAACCTTCTTTCATGATTCTTAAACCAAGTGTTACCTATGACTAAGTTGTGCTCTGTGCAAAATTCTACTAGGCGGCTTCCTCTTTCATTTCTTAGCCCCAATCCATATTCACCTACTATGTTTCCTTCTCTCCCTTTTCCTACAATCGAATTCCAGTCACCCATTACTATTAAATTTTTGTCTCCCTTCACTATCTGAATAATTTCTTTTATTTCATCGTACATTTCTTCAATTTCTTCATCATCTGCAGAGCTAGTTGGCATATAAACTTGTACTACTGTAGTAGGTGTGGGCTCCATATCTATCTTGGCCACAATAATGCGTTCACTATGCTGTTTGTAGTAACTTACCCGCATTCCTATTTTCCTATTCATTATTAAACCTACTTCTGCGTTCCCCCTATTTGATCTTGTGTTTATAATCCTGTAGTCACCTGACCAGAAGTCTTGTTCCTCCTGCCACCGAACTTCACTAATTCCCACTATATCTAACTTTAACCTATCCATTTCCCTTTTTAAATTTTTTAACCTACCTGCCCGATTAAGGGATCTGACATTCCACGTTCCGATCCGTAGAACGCCAGTTTTCTTTCTCCTGATAACGACATCTTCCTGAGTAGTCCCCGCCCAGAGATCCGAATGGGGGACTATTTTACCTCCGTAATATTTTACCCAAGAGGATGCCATCATCATTTAATCATACAGTACAGCTGCATGTCCTCGGGAAAAATTACGGCTGTAGTTTCCCCTTGCTTTCAGCCGTTCGCAGTACCAGCACAGCAAGGCCGTTTTGGTTAATGTTGTAAGGCCAGATCAGTCAATCATCCAGACTGTTGCCCCTGCAACTACTGAAAAGGCTGCTGCCCCTCTTCAAGAACCACACGTTTGTCTGGCCTCTCAACAGATACCCCTCCGTTGTGGTTGCACCTACGGTATGGCCATCTGTATCGCTGAGGCACGCAAGCCTCCCCACCAAAGGCAAGGTCCATGGTTCATGGGAGGGACAAATACATTGAAAATTAAAAAAAAACAAATCTAAAGCTATATGGGAAGTTATAAAAAAAAAATCAAACAACAAGTGAAACTAAACAATATAAAAATATGAACTTATGTTATGAAGGACAAATGATTTCTTGCCCAACAGAACTTGCAGGGACCTTCAACAAATATTTTGCAAACATAAGTGAACAGTTGGTGAGAGGACTGGAAGAACACAACAAAATATCACCTCCACCATGCAATAGTGTGAGGAATGTGTCTACATCTTTGTTCCTTTCACCCACAAATTCTGAAGAAATTTTATCAGTTATAAAAACTTTGAAAACAGGGTACTCATGTGGAATTGATGGAATACCAGATGCAATTATTAAAAAATGCTGTCTTGCCTTAGCTGAACCCTTGACACATTTGTGCAACAGCTCACTGGTGTCAGGAACCTTCCCCTCATGCTTGAAAACAGCAAAGCTGAAAACACTGTTCAAAAAAGGAAAACCAGAATGTGTTTAAAATTATAAACCAATAGCCGTACTGCCTGTATTTTCTAAAATTTTAGAAAAAGTTTTTTATAAGAGATTGTCTGATTTCCTAAATAAAAATAAAATTCTATCTCCTTCACAACATGGCTTCAGGAAAGGCTATTCAACTGAAAGTGCAATATTTGAATTTCTTAATGAAATCTATGCTAAACTGGATGCAAGTGAGTTTGTGACAGGCATATTTATCTAAAGCTTTTGACGTCATTGACCATAATGCCCTACTGCAGAAGCTTGACCAGTTAGGAATTAGAGGTATATCCAATGAGTGGCTCAAGACATACCTATGTGGTCGCAAACAGGTGGTTGAAGTGCAATATACTGACCATAACAAAATCAGCAACCTCTATTCCGGATATGAAAATGGGAAATATGGTGTCCCTCAAGGATCAGTATTAGCACCCATCCTGTTTCTCCTCTATGTCAATGATCTTATATACAACAAGTATTGCCAAACTACCCTCCAATTTGCAGACGATACAAGCTTCCTTATTAGTGGTAAAACAGAAGAAAAACAAAAAGACTCCGCTATACAAACAATGAACAGTGTAGAACAGTGGTTCAGATACAACAAGCTAATTATAAACAAAGAAAAGACAGTAGCACTGAACTTCTATAATGTAAAAGGAAGACACCACCCAAACATAGAAATAGAACTTAGGGACGGAGTTCTTGAAAGTGTTAACAGCACTAAATTTCTGGGACTCTGGCTCCAGAAGAACACAAAATGGGAGGTACATATTGAATATTTGCAAAGAAAACTAAGCAAAACCTGTTACATTATACAGATCTTAAAAACTTGTTGCAGCAAAGCCAGCCTATTAAAAGTATACTACTCCTATGTGCATTCTGTAATTAAATATGGCATAATCTTCTGGGGTAATACAACAACAAATATTAAACTTTTCAGGATGCAAAAGAGAATACTAAGAATTATTGAAGGGGTAAACAATACGAAATCGTGCAGACCCATATTCAAAAAACTGTCAGTTCTTCCTCTTCCCTGCATTTTTATCTATGAAACATCAGTTTTCATCAAACAATATATTAATAGACACGCAGATATCTTATTAAAAAATGAAGATATACATGCACACAATACAAGGCAAAAATCTGACCTTCATGTGAAACAGGTGAGAACATCATTGTGCCAAAAAGGCACACTACATACTGGGATAAAGATTTTCAATAATCTACCTAAAAATATTAAATCAATAGGTAAACTCTGTAGTTTTAAGGCTGAAGTAAAGGCATATTTGATTGATCATTGCTTTTACAGTCTGACAGAATATATAAAAGCCAAACAACAAAAATAAAGATGCATTACTAATATTCTACTTTGTATGTTGCCTGTGATGTTTGTTGTATTTAAGAATATGTGCTAAATAACCTGACTATCTAGTCCTTAGCATCGCAATACAAACTGTATTTTTATCTTGTAAATACCTAACCATGTCCAATATCCTGTGATGTTTGTTGTATTTAAGAATCTGTGCTAAATTACCTGACTATCTAGTCCTTAGCATTGCAATACAAACTGTATTTTTATCTTGTAAATACCTAACCATGTCCAATATCCTTGTATATATTCGATACATATAGGATTTGAAGGACTAAATAAATAAATAAATAAACTACAGGTCTTCAAACACTGTCTGCCTATTATCACAATTACCTGAAACCAAATCCCTCTAAAGCACAAGTGTGTGCTTTCCATTTATGGAACAGAGAGGTTATAAATGACCTATACATCACCTGGAGAGGACAACAACTGACCAACTGCGATACCTCAAAATACTTGGGAGTAAAGCTAGACCATTCCCTCACCTTCAAAGCCCACTGTAAGGACACAAAAATGAAAGTATCTGCTAGGAACATCATCATTTGTAAACTGACAGGTAACAATTGGGGTGCACGACCAGATGTTCTTCGCACATCTGCATTGTCCTTATGCTTCTGTGCTACTGAATATGCAGCACCCGTGTGGCTGAATGCCAGCCATGCCAAACAAGTGGACTTTGCCCTTAATGAAATAGGATGCATTGTCACTGGCTGCTTGAGGGCAACTCCTATTAATAAAATAGCACTTCCTCAAATCAGAAGAAGAACAGCAGCAGAAAAAGAGAAGCTGAAACTGGAGACAGATCCAAGGCACCCCTTGTTCGGATGTGAATACCAGTATCCAAGATTAAGAGCAAGAAAGAGTTTCCTCCGTTCCACAGAACCAATTTTAACGTTACTTGCAAATTGTTGAATACAGTTTGGGCTTAACTCACCATCAGAGAGGTACTGGAACAGCCCAAAAGAAGAGCTTGCTAAAGGACGTCACCTCATATACAAAACATGGAAGGTCCTCAACAGGCTGAGAACTGGTGTATCCTGATGCAAGATCAATTTGAAGAAATAGGGTTTCTCCCCAGGGGATGAACTAGGCAAATGTGGCGAACAGCAAGATCACCAACACCTGCTCAACTGTAGAAACCTCCCAGCCCCATGGACGATCTGGTTATCGACAATGAAACAGCAGTTGAAACAGCAGGATTTTTAATATCATATAGAATTCAATCACGCACTTATACTAATCGTAATTTGATGTCATATGGATTTTAAACCTGTATTTATATTGTGTGTAAATTGCTGTCTATTGGCTATATATGTATGTTATGTTCTGGACACGAGTAAATAAAAAGCAATCTATGTTTTCCTTACATTTTTGAATCACCTGAAATGACATATGTGAGATATAATAAATATGATGAACAGACGTTAGGTACTCAAACTACTTGCGCAGTTGTTCCCAGCCGTTTCTATTCCTGTGGAGTTATTTTTAAATGTTTTTGTATGGCAGAGGACATTCAGTTTGCTTTATATCTCACATGTTAATTGTGTTTGAGTGGTGATGCAAAGGAGGGAACAAAGAAGAGATTCAGTTGCTATTTATTTACAATAGTAGTTGCAAAAATCCTCACAGATGTGTACAGAAATACAGGGTGAGCACAAAGCCTTGAACTGAGTATAACAACTTATTACAGAATAAGCGTAGGTTTTACTCATAATTCGCTACTCATTATGCTTCTCTGAGAGTTACAAATAGGTTAAAATGACAGGTGAAAATAAATTCCTGCTTTTGTTGCATTTTCAGTGGATTTTTTTTATACTAACCGAAGCAGAGGAGACAGTGTATCGTTTTGAGTAGTCATCTTGTAAGTGTGAGCGTGGAGTGGCTCCACTTAATATTTACAAAAAAATATGAGTGTAGGCTTTAGTTTAGAATGATACTTTCCCTGCTACCCTTGGCATTTCCCCTACAGTGCCTGCCTGCACTCCTCACCACCACCGCCGACTGTATATCTACTGGCAACATTATTCTGCACACACTCTGCTATTCGTGCTTTGTAGGTTTAATGTGGACACAGGTGGGTGGAGCCAAAAGAGATGAGGAGGTCAATGTCCAGGAAGGTGGCGTGTTGAATAGAGGAGAAGCATTTGAAGTGGATGGTAGTTTTAGGGGGCTAGGAAAATTTCTTCCAGATGGCCCATAAACAGATTGGCATACAATGGTGCCATGTGGGTGCCCATGGTGCCAGTCTGTGGAAGGGTTTTTAGGTGGTGCGTCAGTGGATTCAATTCAGTTCAATTTATTAGTGTCCTTGTAGTACATCATCAAAATGACATAGGACTTGTCAATAAACAGTACAATTTAAAATACATGTACATGAAAATTTATAATTGAATTTACTTTTCATTTAGACATTACAATTTTAATAGAACTATAAGAACATCAACATAAAACTATACAAGTAGAATAACAATGTACAAAAAAAAAAGCTAGTGATTCTCACATCAAAGATTATTTCCATTCTTACATTAACACTGTTTCACACTTTCAAAGAAACAGCAATTATTGAAATATGAGAAATTACACATATTTATTATGTCAGGGAAATATTAACTGCACTTTTATTGTCAATGATTCATAAACACTTCAATACTGTAAAAGCAAGTGCTCAATAACAAGTTTTTTAATTCTCTTTCAAATACGTGCAGTTTTGGTATTATTTTTAGTTCTTTGGGGAGAGCATTGTAGAGGATTTTTGGTTGGTATAGTACACTTTTGTGATACCTAGCTGTTTTATGAATTTCTCTGTGGAAATCATTCCTATTCCTTGTTTCGTAGTTGTGCATTTCTCTGTTTAATGTAGAAAATTCTTCGTGTGCTTTTAAGAAACATATGCTTTCATATATGTATAAGGATGGTAGTGTAATGAGTTTCAATTCTTTGGTACATGCTTACAAGAGTATCTATATTCTACACATTTTATTATTCTCGCTGCCTTATTTTGTAGTCTAAATGAATGTTTTTTTTAGACTGTTGTTCTCCCAAAACTGTACACCGTATCTTAATAAACTGTGCATGAATGTGAAATAAACACATAACACTGTTTTAATATTACATGAGCTTTTAAGCATTCTAAGTATAGAACATGTTTGACTTAATTTTTTGTGCAATTATATTAGATGCTTCCCCATCTTAAGTGTTTATCAAACCATACTCCCAAGAATTTAGTGTATGATGCTTGTTCAATCTTACTCTTACCCAGTTCTACTGTAAGGTTAGTTTTTATTTTATTTGTAATATGTCTGAAGTTGATCCATGTTGGTTTTTTGGCATTCACAATGAGTCTGTTTTCATTGAACCATCTGTCTGCTTCCTCTGCTGCTAATGTGACTTTTTCCTGTAAGTCAGCTACACTATTTGCTTTAAGAAAAAAACTTGTAATGTCAGCAAATAGTACTGCCAATGCTTCAGATAGTTGACTTGGTAGGTCATTGATAAATATTAAAAACAGTAATGGCCCTAATACAGATCCCTGGGGTAATCTGTACAAAAACTCTCTCGAATCTTGATGAATATGTCTTATCTGCATGGCTTATATCCACCTTCTGATAGCTGTCCAACAGATATGATTCAATCCATTTGTATGCAACTCCATGTATCCCATAGGCGTATAACTTCCTAAGCAGTATCTTTTGGTCGATGACATCAAAGGCCTTTGATAAGTCTAAAAACAATCCACAATTTTATTTCTTTTTATTTATGGAATTTAGAACAAGTTGCAAAAAATTGAAGATAGCTGTTCTACTTGATTTATTTTTATGGAAACCATTAACCAATATTCTATTCATAATAATAAATTTGTATAGTCTATGATACATTATCCTTTCTATTATTTTTGAGAAACCTGATAACATTGATAAAGGCCTAAAGTTACTAACATCATAGTTATCACCGTTCTTGTAAAGTGGCTTTATAGTTGTCATTTTAAGTTTTGATGGATGTACCCCTGTCTTAAAAGATTCATTTATAATTTCAGTGAGATGTGAGGCTATGTTCCTTGCACTACAAACACACAATAGTAATTTTTAATTTGGTTAGTTCACATATGCAGTATTCAAAATCTTTTCCTATGCATTTTAGTTTACATTTAATTTCTTTTGATTCTGCCCCTGTCCTAACATAAATATATGTCCCACCCCCTTTATGGTTGAGTCTACAAAATTTGACAATCATTTCAAAATTGGGAATAATTATGCTAGACTCTTGCATTTCTTTTACCCAGTGTTCACTTATGCATAGTATGTTAATGTCTTTTAGTCAGTTAATGGAACTTCTATTTCAGCTAATTTACTTTGCAGTCCATGAACATTTTGGTATACAACTGTTAAGGTTTCATGTAGTGGATTTGCTGCACTATTTACCTTTGTACTTTATTGTTGCTGACACTGTAAAGATACTGCCTTTTCTTCTTCTTCGAATTGCGAACATCCCATAAAAAGTAGTCACTATGCACAGCAGCTCTTCTTATCCTGAGGCTCTTACTTTGAGATGTCTGCAGAGCAGCTGATGATTTTCTGGATCTGGTAGAATGGTTCTTGGCTGTTGGTGTGGTTGCAGTCCTAGTTACAAGTGAGCATGAGGAATTAAGTGCGTCGAATGTGCTGACAGCTACAGCCTTGGAGGTTTCAGGTGCACATGAGTTTACACTGAGGTTTGTAGGCTTTCTCATCTGATGAAATTGTTTCCTCTTCAACTCTGCTGGATGTTCCTGACATTTCTGCTGGTACCCCATATTCTACTACTCCTTCAGATACTGATACCTGTATATTAGGCATCTATCTCACCTTAGACATTTCCTTGCAAATTTCCATTTGCTCAGTTACTCCTTTGGTGAGGATACCAAGTAGTTTGTGTTGATCATTGAGATTATTTATTGTTTTCATAATTTGAGCATGGACATACAGCTGTCCTGCTCTATTTAGGAGATCTCCACTATTTATGAAATGTTGTTTTCTGAAATCTAGCTTGAAAATTTTAATTTGGGAAGTACTTTGTTAGTTTGTGAAGCAGTCTTTTAGCTTTTTTGATTTCTTCGTTAACACGAGATATCTTTAAAAAATGCTGGCTGGTTCCCCTTATTTCAGCTCAGCTACACTATGTCGACGATTGCTGTGCATACAAGTTCTCCATGTATGCATACACCACCATTAATCTACCACACAAACATAGGGTTTACACTCGTCTGGTGTGAGACACTCTCCCTGGGGGGGGGGGGGGGGGGGGGAGAGGGGGGGGGTTCACCATAGCCCGAATGGTACAATAACCCTGGGCTTGGTGTGGAGCAGCAGAGGGGTGAAGTGAACTGCTGTAGTCATTATGGGGTTGTGGACCACTGCGACCGTGGCAAGCACAGAGCTCCTCCATCATCTCTATGTCCCCGGTTAACATAGAACAACAAGGTGTACGGAGTTTGAAAGACATTGGAAGGGAGAGATAGTGTTAGATAAGCAAAGCCTTGCACATGACGAATGTTAGTGCACAGGGAAGCGCCATGAACAGTGATGAGTAAGGATCCAGTGGTTAAAGGGGTCAGCATGTCAGTAGGCTGGTGAAGGAAGTGAGTAGCAAATTTAATTTGTGGGGGGTAGGTTTTGAGTTATTGATTGGAGGTGTCAGTAAACAAGAACAGAAATTCGTTCAGTTCAATCATAATAGCTAGTCACAGTAGAGCGTCCAGGATTGTTGCTTTGCGGATTTTCGGGAGCGTGTAGAACGCCAGTGTGTATACTGTTGTTTGGGTTAGGAGGGAAATACACTCAATGGGAGATCCTGAGAAGGACCTACCCATTTTGGTAGGGATTGGAGGTTATGTTGGACTTGGAGCATGGGATCACTCTGGCAGAGCTTGTAGGTGGAGGAGTCAGGCAGTTGTCAGAGACCTTCCATCAGGTAGACACTATGACTCATCACAGCAGTGGTGGAGCCTTTGTCTGCAGGGATGATGATTAGGTCTCTATCTGTTTCCAGAATTTGTATGACTGCCTGTCCTTCTGCCAAAAGGTTAGTATTCTTAGGAAGGGACCTGTGGCATGATGGTGAGGCTTAGTTGGAGGTAAGGAATTCCCGGAAGCTGACTAGGAATGAAAAGATGGGAGGGTCACAGTCAGATGGTGGTATGAACTAGAAGAGGCAAGGTTCAATGTTGGAATTAGGTCACCTTCAGTTTGTGTCGCTTCACACTGGCCACTACAATCATGCCAACCCATTGGCTTGTCACCTTTCTTCTTGCATTCCTAGCCAGCAAACTGCCCACCTCACTACAAGTCAGTAGTCCCTCTAGTCCTTCCCCATGCTTCCTGCATCCCTCTCTCTCTACCTGCCCCACCCAACACTACCCCCACCACAACCAGATTACCTGCTGAAAATAAAATCATTAACACTGTTAGTCTAGTGGGCACCATGTAGGGCATAGGTGTGTGTGTGTGTGTGTGTGTGTGTGTGTGTGTGAGTGTGAGTGTGTATGCATCAAAGTCATTAGGCTCTTACAGAGAGAGATCAGTCATGTTGTGTCAAGTCTTGGACTAACTTTCATGTAAGATGGAGTGGAGCTATATCTGTTGGAGTGATCTCTGTGAATACCCTGTGTAACATTAACGTTAATTTTTTATAATTCTTCAATTATGTTGGACTTCGAGGATGGGATCACTCTGGCAGAGCTTGTAGTTGGAGGAGTCAGGCAGTTGTCAGACACCTTCCATCAAGAAGACACTATGACTCATCACAGCAGTGGTGGAGTCTTCCTCTGCAGGGCAGATGATTAGGTCTGTATCCATTTTCAGAATGTGTATGACTGTCTTTTCTTCTGCCGAAAGGTTAGTGTTCGTAGGAAGGGACCTGAGGCATGATGTTGAGGCTTAGTTGGAGGTAAGGAATTCCTGGAAGCTTACTAGGGATGAAAAGGTGGGAGGGTCACAGCTCGATGGTGGTGTGAACTGGAAGAGGCAAGGTTCAATGTTGGGATTAGGACACCTTCAGTTGGTGTCGCTTCACATTAGCCACTACAATCATGCCAACCCATGTGCTTGTCACCCTTCTTCGTGCATTCCTAGCCAGCAAACTGCCCACCTCCCTCCAAGTCAGTAGTCCCTCTAGTCCTTCCCCAGGCTTCCTGCATCCCTCTCTCTCTACCTGCCCCACCCAACACTACCCTTACCAAAAACAGGTTACCTGCTGAAAATAAAAAAAACTAGTGGGCATCATGTAGGGTGTGTGTGTGTGAGTGTGTGTGTGTGTGTGTGTGTGTGTGTGTGTGTGTGTTATGCAGAGAGATCAATCATGTCGCATCAAGTCTTGGACTAACTTTCACGTAAGATGGAGTGGAGCTATATCTGTTTTGTAGTGATCTCTGTGAACACCCTGTGTAACATTAACGATAATTTTTTATAATCCTTCAATTGCAAAAAGACAATGCATTCTTATAATTAATGAAACCAGTGTCTATTTAAAACTGACTTTCTTTAGCATGTTTCCAGAAGATAAAATGTGAAGTTACTTGTTGTTTATGTAGGAAGGGCTGGATTAGGCATATAAACTATGTCTATTTTCATCTGCAAATTAATATCTTCACTGAAACTTTACAAACCTGCGTCTCCTAAAAATTAATACACCAAAAAATATTTCATTAATCAGCTGAGCCACAGATAGTATGAAAAATCAAAATGAGTATTAGAACTGTTTATGGCAAAATCAACAGCCATCACTGGAACGAGTATTCTATCATGCCATTTCCCATTACACAGTGTTATATACTTACACGTGGTGAGTGTGCTTATGCCGTTCATCCAAGCCTCTAGCCTCAGTAGTGTGTTTACATTTTGCGGCATGCAGTTGCAGTTGCTGCTGGTATAAAGCTAAGTGTGGACAAAGTTATTTGTGCCCTGTTATACAGTTAGAAAATTTAATAGTTTTCAGCTGTGTTTTGAACTGTATGAGGTAAAATAACAACTTTGTAAACTTTTGGAATCATTCACTTGCTGTGTTTTTTATAGTTTCCTTTGCATTGAAGGTGTTAAGTAAATTTTGTGCTTTAGCTTTCAGATAACATTTCTTATTGTTTCTAGTGAACTATTTCAGTAAAGTTTTCATTCAGTGTTTTCACTTAACTGAGTATTACAGTGGCTGCTTGGATTTTTGTTTTAGCTAATAATTGTGTGAAGTTTTGTTGGTATGGGTATTGGCTGTGGTGTAGTAGTGTTAATGTAAGTAGTTGCTTTCTTAGTAGATGGAGAATTTCTACACCACTACTCTAAGTTCTATAAATATTTCTACTGGTGTAACTGAACTTAGGTAATGTAGACATATAGTTTTCATACAGTAACTGCAAAATTTTGCCATGAGTGAGAAGTGTGGGCTCTGTCATGGGTTTGTGAGTAGTGGATTATGGTGTGGCATTTGTTCAAAGTATTTTCATTGGGTGGAATGCAGTGGGCAGGCAGTGGGTATTCTAGCTAGATCCCTCCTGGAAATGCAGAATCTGTAGTAGAAATAAGTTGATAGAGGAGCAGGAGCATAAGATCTGTGCCCTTAAAGTGCCTTTATAATGCACAAAGGAGGAACTTCATAAATTAAGGAGGGTAAAGGGTGGTGGGGAATGGGAACTGGCAGTTGGCAAGAAGCCATCTAGGAGGAGAAGGTACTCAAACAGTTTTACTTTGCATACCCGCAATAGATAGGAGCCTCTTGTAGCTGTAGAAGTAGTGAACGTGCAGCAGTCCACAGCAGTTATGAGACCTAGGTTAGTTGCAAAATCAAACAGGAAAAAGTAGGTACTGCTGCTAGTTAGTTTGCATGGTACAGACATGGGCCAGCAGTTGCAGGAAGTGGTGGGGAGTGAGTACCAGGTCACCAACATTGAGAAGCCTAGTGCAGGGTTGGCTCAGGTGACTGACAGCATAAGGGAATTATGTAGGAACATTACGTAGGAGGATCAGGTAGTGATAATGGGTGGAGCAGGAAACAATCTTAATAGGGACAGGGAATACAAGGTAGGTGGCGACCTAGTTATCTACTCAAACTGGCGTCACTAACGTGCATTTCGTGTGACTGTTTCAGCATCATGATCTGCCTCATCCAAAAGGGGCTGTTAGGGGCATTAACATGGGTCTTGGGCGGGGGGCGGGGGGTGGGAGGGGTGGCAATGATGGCAGGGGACATGGATCAAATATCAATGGTGCCAGTTGGGTCTATCAGCAGATAGGGTTTCACTGCACCTCAATAGGTATGGGAAGGGGAGGCTGGCGAAACTTATACTCGACAGTGTAGAAGGTGGTGGTGGGATCACTCATGGAATAATCCCTGTAGTAGTTGGTGTTAGAGCTGCACCTTCTTTAGATTAAAGTCAGCTGATAGGTATACCTTCTTAAAGGAAGTCTCTCTAACTAAGGGCTCACCTCCAGAAGATGTGATGTTTCCGAGTAAGAAGGAATTAGGATATTTCATCAAAATATAAAAGGTATTAGAACAAAGGGCTCACCTCCAGAGGATGTGATGTTTCTGAGTAAAGAAGGAATTAGGATATTTCATCGAAATATAAGAGGTATTAAAGTTAGTGAAATTCTTATAGACGTTGACTCTGAAATTATTGATATGATGGAACACCACTTAAGTAATTTGACAGTTCATAGGCTTCCTTTACCAGGATAAAGATTAGGTGGTTGTTTCTCAAGGAGTTCCTTGTGGTGTGGGGGAGTGGCTATGTATATAAAAACAGTATTCCATCTGAGTCCAGAGACATATCACAGCACTGCACTGAACAGATATTTGAATGATGTGCAGGAACAGTTGATTTTAGTGAAACTAAACTTCTAATTGTTGTTGTTTATAGTTCCCCTAATTCTGAGTTCAGAGCATTTCTGCTCAAGCTAGAGAGAGTTTTTGATTCGCTTTGTAGGAAGTAACAGAAATTAGTTGTATGTGGTTACTTCAATACAAATTTTGTATGTGATGGAATAAGAAAAAGGATGTTGATAGAGCTAATAAATTCTTATGATCTGATGCAAACTGTGTGTGTAATTCTTTTTATTTTTTGCCCCAACAGTAGCACAACTATAGACAATATTTTTCTTCATTCTCAAGTACTAGATGGGCATTCTGTTAGTAAAAGGGTGAATGGCCTTTCAGACCATGATGCACAAATTTCAACACTAAAAGGCTTATGTACTCAAACAAAATGTCAAATGTAATTACAAACTATGTAGGAAACACAATCCAACAGCATTAGAGAGTTTTTTATACCTTGTTCAGGAACAAGACTGGCAGGATATTTACAACATCGATAACATAGATGGTAAATGTACTGCTTTCCTTAACATATTTCTCTTGATCTTTGAGATGTGCTTTACATTAGAACATTCTAAACGGGGTACTAGCAGTAATAGACAGCCCGGGTGGCTTACTGTTGGGATAAGGATATCATGCAGAACAAAGCGGGAATAATATCAAAATGTTTGAAGTAGTTACAATCAAGTTGCAGTAACCCTTTACAATCAGTATTGTAAGGTGCTTAAAAATGTTATTAGGAAAGCAAAATAGTTGTGCTATGCAAATAGAATAGCTAATTCGCAGGCTAAAATTAAAACCATGTGGTCAGTTGTGAAGCAACTGTCTATGAGCAGCACAGGGTCACAAGTATAAAGTTAGATCGTAGTAAAAATATTTGTGTTGGTGATAAATCAGATATATGTACAGTATTTAACAATCATTTTCTGAGCATTGCTGGTGAACTAAATGAAAATTTAGTTTCTACGGGGAATCATATAACTGTCTTGGCAAATGCCTTTGCCAGATTGATGTCAAAAATATTCCTCTTTGATACAGACAAAAGGGAGATTGAGTTAATAATGAAATCACTGAAGACTAAGGACTCTAGCAGAATATTAAAGTACAGTGCTGCACATTTTAGCCCTGTTTTTAGCCATATTTGTAATTTTTCCTTTAGGAAAGGTCAGTTTCCAGAATGATTAAAGTACTCAGTTTTAAAGCCGCTATATAATAAGAGAGAAAGGGATAAGATGGGCAATTTTAGACCTATTCCTATGCCATCAGTGTTTGCTAAAGTTATTGAAAAGGCTGTATCAGTAAGGATAATTGACAATTTTATATCACATGATTTGCTATAAAATGTACATTTCGTCCTTAGAAGTCACTAAAGAACTGAAAAAGTAGACATATGTATACAGGAATACTCTCGCACACACACACACATATGGATATGTATGTGTGTGTGTGTGTGTGTGTGTGTGAGTGTGTGTGTTTGTGTGTGTGTGTGTGTGTGTGTGTGTGTGTGTGTGTGTGTGTGTGTGTGTTTGTTATTGTCTCTATCAACGTACAAACGCTCTCGTTTGGTAAGTTACAGAATCATATATACATACACTCCTGGAAATTGAAATAAGAACACCGTGAATTCATTGTCCCAGGAAGGGGAAACTTTGTTAACACATTCCTGGGGTCAGATACATCATATGATCACATTGACAGAACCACAGGCACATAGACACAGGCAACAGAGCATGCACAATGTCGGCACTAGTACAGTGTATATCCACCTTTCGCAGCAATGCAGGCTGCTATTCTCCCATGGAGACGATCGTAGAGATGCTGGATGTAGTCCTGTGGAACGGCTTGCCATGCCATTTCCACCTGGCGCCTCAGTTGCACCAGCGTTTGTGCTGGACGTGCAGACTGCGTGAGACGACGCTTCATCCAGTCCCAAACATGCTCAATGGGGGACAGATCCGGAGATCTTGCTGGCCAGGGTACTTGACTTACACCTTCTAGAGCACGTTGGGTGGCACGGGATACATGCGGACGTGCATTGTCCTGTTGGAACAGCAAGTTCCCTTGCCGGTCTAGGAATGGTAGAACGATGGGTTCGATGATGGTTTGGATGTACCGTGCACTATTCAGTGTCCCCTCGACAATCACCAGAGGTGTACGGCCAGTGTAGGAGATCGCTCCCCACACCCTGATGCCGGGTGTTGGCCCTGTGTGCCTCGGTCATATGCAGTCCTGATTGTGGCGCTCACCTGCACGGCGCCAAACACGCATACGACCATCATTGGCACCAAGGCAGAAGCGACTCTCATCGCTGAAGATGACACGTCTCCAGTCGTCCCTCCATTCACGCCTGTCGCGACACCACTGGAGGCGAGCTGCACGATGTTGGGGCGTGAGCGGAAGACTGCCTAACGGTGTGCGGGACCGTAGCCCAGCTTCATGGAGATGGTTGCGAATGGTCCTCGCCGATACCCCAGGAGCAACAGTGTCCCTAATTTACTGGGAAGTGGCGGTGCGGTCCCCTACGGCACTGCGTAGGATCCTACGGTCTTGGCGTGCATCCGTGCATCGTTGCGGTCCGGTCCCAGGTCGTCGGGCACGTGCACCTTCCGCTGACCACTGGCGACAACATCGATGTACTGTGGAGATCTCACGCCCCACGTGTTGAGCAATTCGGCGGTATGGCTACCCGGCCTCCTGCATGCCCACTATATGCCCTCGCTCAACGTCTGTCAACTACAAATACGGTTCACGTCCACGCTGTCGCGGCATGCTACCAGTGTTAAAGACTGCAATGGAGCTCCGTATGCCACGGCAAACTGGCTGACACTGACGGCTGCGGTGCACAAATGCTGCGCAGCTAGCGCCATTCGGCGGCCAACACCACGGTTCCTGGTGTGTCTGCTGTGCCGTGCGTGTGATCATTGCTTGTACAGCCCACTCGCAGTGTCTGAAGCAAGTATGGTGGCTCTGACACACCGGTGTCAATGTGTTCTTTTTTCCATTTCTTGTTAACAATAATAGTTTATTCCCAAGAATAAGCAGCTTTCACTCACGTTATAGTCAACAGATATCAAACCTGCGTTTCAATCGTACTTCATTAACTCTTGTGCAGAAAGCTGTGCAGTATACTGCTGCATCCATTTTCAATAAGCTACCACTCAAATTCAAAAATCTAAACAGTAATTCTTGTGCTTTCACAACTGAAGAGCTTCCTCATGGGTCACTCCTTCTACTCTGTCAACCTTCTCCTACAAAAATTAAGCTGATTCTTGTTGTATTGTTGATTGTGTTCACTTAAACTTATGGATTGACTTCTTTTGGGTTCATAAATATTTTATTTGTATCTGTTATTACTTTTATGTTTTAATTTCTTGTACTGGCACATTCCATGACCTTGGAGATTTTCTTCTCAATTTGGTCCTATGGTATTTGATGTCTAAATAAATAAATAAAATGTCAGATAATTCTAACAAAGAAATTTCTTAATTTTACGATTTTGATGCTGACCTGACTGTGGGGACAGGACCATTGGATTTTTCTGAGATCCTTTATTGCTGAGAAGATATTAATTTTACAGTGTATTTCATATAATGAGGGAGAATTAGCTCTGAATTATGATTTAAGGAAGAGATTCTACAGCAAAAAGGTGTAAAAATAGCGAACCTGGTCATGAATATTATGTACCAAATTTGTTACAAGAGAAATGGTTAATGATGAGCGAGTGAGGGCGCAAGCGAGCGAGCGCACACGTGAAAACGGCAACTGCAATGTTCATGTTATGTGATCAGTATGTTGAATGAGAACATTTATTCAAAATTTAATTATTTTGCATATATACTGTACTATTCTGGAAATCCTTTTTTATCACTGACCATTAAGCACAATGACTCTTTATAAAATTCCATTTGCTTCTTTCACTGGTAGCTGGCAGATATTTCAGGATTTCACATTATTTCCTCATGAAAATTACAGTCCAAAATTATGTTGAAAAATGTAGAATTATTTTATTCCTCTAAGTTTTTCTGATATTCTGAATATTGGTTTCTTGGCAAATGTTAACTTAGGATCACAGTGATACATATTGCTGGTGCTCAGCAACAACAAGTTGTAATGTTTTTGTTCAGTTTTTCAAGGTACATTCTTTGGGCATTTCTGGAGATGTATCAGTCATGTTGTGTCAAATCTGGGACTTGATTTTGTGTCTCTTGGACTGATCACTGTCAACACTGTGTGACATGAATGTCAGTTATTTATTTTACAATTCTACAACTCCAAAAATCAATGCATTCTCATCATTTATGAAGTCAGTCTCTATTTAAAAGTGACTCCCATTAGCAATTTCCAGTAGTTTCAGATGTGAAGTTAATTGTTGATTATGTAGGAGAGCTGGATTTGGCAAATGAAGTATTATGTTTTTTCATCTGAAAATTAATATAGTCATTGAAATGCAACAAACCTGGGCCTCCTAAGGAATCATACTCCAAAATATATTTCAATGATGAGTTGAGCCACAGCTTCTTCAAATAATTAAGATGGGTATCAGCATTATTTATGGGTAAGTCAACAATCATTATTGAAACTGCTATTCTACAGTGCTGTTTCTATAACATATTTTTATACATTTACATGCCTGATAATTCTGACAAATAATATATGATGCAGCATGACTGGTGACATGTTGACAGGTCCAGTTGTTCTAGAAGAGTGAATGACAGGACATAATTACTTGCATTTTTACAGAAAACTCAGCCATTCATCACCATAAGCACATCCCTTTCGTCATGTAGACTGCAATGTAAGATGGAGTTCCTCCACGTTTTTCCACATGTGGGAGGAACATCTTAACCACATTTGCTCTAATCACTAGACTGGTCATGGTAGTACAATTAATTGGCCACCAATTTGGCCAGACTTGATGCCATTCAAATTTTGGTTATGGGCTTGTATGAGGTCTTAGGTTTATAAATGGAATGTGTACAAATGTGAGATGAACTACTAGGCCACGTTATGGATGTTGTTGCCCTAATTATAGAACATGCAGAGGCACTCAGACTGCAGTGTAACTGACAGTGGGATATTTGTAAATTATTGTGAACTGTACAACAGCTGTAATGTGACGTGTACGGTAATGCTTAAAAGTGAATATTTTAAAAATACACGCATTTCAATTGATACTTTGTAAATTGCATGTTTTACACATGTATTTGGTTAAAATCTAACAATGTGCTCAGCAATACATAAAAGAATTAACCATGTTCATTAGACATGGTCCTCAGAAACCATTCTGAATAGGGCATATGTCCATATGAAGTTTTTTGCTTCAAATGATCATTCCTGCCATATCCCAGAGTAAAAACCATTCCTCCTGGGATTCTCTGCAGTGACTGAACAGGTAATTTCTTGTACTGCAATTAAGTACTTTGAATTTGTAATATCAATTGATATTTCACTAAAAATGAATAAAAACCATTTTTGGCCCTTAAAAGTAGTTGAAACTTGGTAGCTGAATGCGTGGTGGCTTAAGCATCCTACTTAAATGACTTTGTATAAATGATAAAATTTTGTGTTTATCCATCAGCCAATTTTGAATATCTGTGTGCATTTTTTCCCTTCTTTTCTGTAACATTTTCTTCAGACAAAGATACTGAAAATACTCATAACTTAGTTTTCATTTGTATCCAAGAACACACATTTTAAAGACATGAAGAGAGATTTGTGATGTGGGTTTATATTCTATGTCTGTATCTACTGTTTTAGTTCTATGTTTCCCTATGGATGAGACTTGCATATACCAATAATCACAGTAATATAGGTTTTACTAGAAAACATTTTATAACACAATATGCAGTAGTACAAAATTTTTACATTAGTTATTCTGAATTCGTAATTGAATACAAATAATGCTTCTCTTCACGTAAACACCAAAATATATAACATACAGAACAGACACGAATAATTTCTCATTTAGTTTTAAAATTGTTAAAAGTAGAGAAGTTAACTTTTGAAATTATCGCACTACCCCATTTAAGTTACTATTAACATATAGTATTTACAACATGCATTCAATAAGTAATGTAATATATTTTACTTGTTTTCTGCCAATTTCTGCTGCAAAAATGCTGAATTTGCTTTGGGACATTGTGGAATACTCCAGATTTGGCTACTATAGTTTCATTAAATTCCAATAGATGGCAGTGCTATATGCATCTTTCCAAATGGCATTTGTAATATAGGTGAATTCCAAGCAGAGAGCTGTCACTTAGTTGCTTATGGTGCAAAACAAGAGCATCACAAATATTCATATGTGTTTGCAGAATGTTCAAGATGGTGCTGGTTAATGTGGTTAGTGAAAGCCGCCTAGGCAAAAATGCAATTAAAAGTGACAATAACTGTAAAGCGTGTGCTACGAAGGTGATAAAAAGAGTTCCGTGCACATAGTGTTGATGCTGGTTCCATGAGAAATGCTCAAAAGTGTGTGTAGAATTTGTAACGATCTACTTCACTTAGATATGCCGTACCTGCGCCGTAGAAAAACATGAACGAGGAATCACAAACGTTGTTAGGGACAGAAAATAGACTATGTGGAAAAGAATCTCATCCAAATGACTTCCACACCTCAAGTATGGATACATGGCACTGAGCAAAAAAATGGCGTCTCCTCAAGTATTATCCAGGAGAAAATCAAAAGGGTAATCAAAATAACTGTGACCAATAAATCATCACACTGGAATTTGAAGAATGTTGTGAAATACTGTGTGAAAAAAAGACTGATCAGCACTCTATTGCTAATGAATACAAGACGTCTGGTGTGAAAGTGCAGCAGTGTCCGCAGAAACACGAGGTGAAATTATTTGGGGACAGCCATGCACGAAACATCTCAAATCTAATGTCAATGCAGGCTGAGGACAGTGTACGTATTTACAGTGAAGTAAAATCAGGGGCAAATTTCAACACAGTTACTGCTGGTATAAACAATGAATGCTCCAAACTCACGAAAAAGGCCTGCGTAGTGCTGATCGGAGGTGTAAACATTGTAAACAAAAACAATGCCAACAGATTCATTCAGAAACTGATCTTAGTAACACAATACTTACACTTCACTAATGTACTGTAGCCACTCTGATACTCAGGTATGACCTGTCTGATTGGTCATGTGCCAATACACAAATTAGGCAAACTAATGATCAACTGAGATATTTTTGAGCTAAATATACAAACATAAAATTATTACATATTAGTGTTATGAAAGGAACAGTTTCACTACACATGGTATGCATTTGAATCAGCATGGCGAAAGGGAAGTTATCACAGATATAAACAGGGCTAAAGAAGAAATATTTCGCAAAAAAAGAACATCATTATTATGCCTATAATTGCGCTGGGTGCTCCTTCACAGGGAAAGTGCTAAAATGGACCAAATCTTACAGGATTAGGTCCAAAAATAACGACAAGCTTCCTGAAAAGGAAAATAAACACACAAAAGTAAAAAATAAGAACTTTATGGCTCTGAGAGGGAACAAAATAAATGTGAAGTAGGCCCACTTACCATGCTGCAAGTCAACATGTGCAGCATTAGGAACAAACTAGTAGAGTTAGAACATTTTTGAAAACTAAAAAAAAAATTTTATGTAGTGTGTGTTTCAGAACATTGGCTTACAGAATATCAAGTAGATTTGTTCATACCTAATGAATACATTCTGGCAGCTATAATGTGTAGAAACAACAGAGAAAATGGAGGGGGCTGCAATATTTATCAGACAATGTATACAATTCTCTAAAATATCTGTAAGTTCATGGTCCTCAGAATTAAATAGCAAATTTACTTGTGTAAAAGTGATACACCAAAATATTGTAATTGTTAGCTTGTATAGATCACCGAACGGTGGTGTTAACTTATTTTTAGAAAAGTTTTAGCAAATGATAAGAAAAATCTTAAAACTCAAAACAAATGTAGCAATATGTAGTGATTTTAACATTGACTTACTACACACACAGGAACTCAGCACAAAAACATTCTTAAACCTACTCAGAACACTAAATCTATGTTATACTAACAATAGCCCAAAATGTGTATATGCCTGTTTGGACAATATTACAGTTAATTTTTCAAGAAACCAATATAGTGTAAGCATTGCAGACGAATGTTTTGTAGATAATGATCATCTACTCCCAACACACCAGTATACACAGCCAGATAAGAATTATAAGGTTGCAAATAAGAAACCAAGCATGTCACGGGTTAGAAGTCAGAAAGAGGAATATATCAAGTTATTCACAGACTCACTCAGAAAGGTAAACTGGGGCTTTGTTTATGAATATGACACATATCAATCAACTGTTGAAACTTTATTTAATAATTTCATTAAGACATATACAGACTTATGGTACTCTTTTTCACCAATGAAAAGAAACAGTACTAAACCAAATAGAAAATGAAAAAAGCTTAAATGGTACACTGATGACCTTGCTAGTATCAGGGAAAAATTGATTTCACTCCACAAAACAATTAAAAACAATGGCAAATGTGCAACAGAACAAAATGATACTTAATATAAAGACTACCTGCCATATAAAAAATTTTTCAATGCCAACCTTAACCTTTGCAAACAAACTGCCTATGAAAATTACATAGAAGGAGCCCCAAACAAATGCAAGGCTGCTTAGGATGTTATAAAACAAGAACATACCTCTACCCAAACACAGGATGTTCTACTTGAGCCAGATGAGCTCAATAAATATTTTACAACCACAGTAAATAAATTAAAATAAAAAATTAAACAGTTAGACAAACTAGCAATTGATATACTTGCTGATCAGCTACCTAAAAGCCATGAATTTTGCTGGGACCCTGTCACACCCACAGATATAATAAATATTGTTAGAAAATTAATAAACTCGAAAAGTATGGCCTACTACTGACTATCTAACTACACAATAAATAGGACAACACACTTCATTTGCAGTCCACTTGCTTTTATTTTGAATAAAAGCCTAGAAGTTGGAATTTTCCCTGATCAGCTCAAAATTTCCAAAGTTATACCTATATACCAAAAGAGGGAAAAACAACTCCCTGAAAACTATTGACCACAAACAGCTAAGTAACTATTTTGAAAAGTATGACCTTCTCCATAACAGACAGCATGGTATTTGGAAAGGGAAAATACCACCTCTGCAGTCCTTAAAATAGTCAGACATTAACAGCATTTGAAAATAAACAAACGGTCTCATCTGAGCTTTGTGATCTGAGCTAGGCATTTGATTCCCCTTTTGATAAACTACTAGGGAAAGTAAAGTATTATGGCATAAATAACTGAGAGTTAGAAATAATCAACTCTTATCTACATAACAGGATACAATTTGTGTCAATTCAAAACAAAGACTCTTCAATAAATAATACCACAACTTCTGTACCTCAGGGCTCTGTCCTTCGTCCTTTCTCTTTCATTCTTGCAATTAAAGATTTGCCAACTTATATTGGGCCTGAGTCAGTTATCTCCTATGCAGATGATACAACCTTAATCAGCATAGATCGAGATGTCTCACAGCTACACCAGAAATTACAGGGCACTCTCACCTTAACACTAAACTCGTTCTAGGCTAACAAACTTCTATGTAATCCAGAGAAAAATCAGCATCTGCAGTTGGGACTGGCTAACAAGGTAGAACAAAAATTTGTAAAACTGCTTGGAATACACATTGATTTCAAACATAACTGGCAAACTCTTATCAACCATGTCTGCAAAAAGTTATCAAAGGTGTCCTATCTAATCTGGAAAATATCTGGTCTAGTGAGTAACAAATATCTCAGAGCAGCTTACTTTGGACTTTTTCAGTCTCATATATCTTATGGGCTGTTACTATGGCACCACTCATATCATGTCAGTGATGTACCACTGGTGCAGAAAAACGTGCTATGAATAATGTGCAAGGTTGGTCCACAGGAACACTGCCTTCCCTTATTCATCATAATGGAAATAATGACAGTGATAAATCTTTATGAATATGTATACATCACTGATATATGCTAAAAAGAACAGAACCATATTTAATAAATACTAACTAATATAGTAACTTTGTATGTAGGTAGACATCATTATAAAGCCTGTTTCACTGAATGTGGTCAATGGCAATTAAGAAATCTGAATCGGAATCTGAACTGGCAGGGAACAGAAGCATGGTGAAACATTGGGAAGGCATCTGTCATCATCAGAACAAGTTCGTGCAAACCTGCCCCATCTCCTGTATGACAGCTGACCACACACATCTGCGACTCTGGCAATGTTGGAACATGTAGACACACTCATAATAGGTGATCATAAGAGGTGATTAATGGATCATAATCAGACACTCTGCTACAACTCTGTTGGTCGTGCTGACACACGCAACCACCAGTTGAGGTACTCAAGGGTGTCAGCTCTGTAGGTTCCTTGCTGTTTAACACAAAACCTTAAAGAGCAATGAATTTGGCCCAGTGAAAGATGCACTTCACAGGAAGCAGTACTAGGATGATTGGGAGGATATTGATGCAGCAGGACATTGTTCTTCTGATCAACCATTAGAGTGACACCATGTGCACCATGGCCCCAGTAGTGTGTTGTAAGGCCAGTATATTTCAATGGAGATTACACTGAGGTGATAAAAGTCATGGGGTAGCCATAAGCATATATAGAGATGGTGGTAATATTGTGTACATTAGGTATAAAATAGAATCCCATTGGTGGAGCTGTCACTGTACTCAAGTGATCCATGTGAAATGGTGTACGACATGACTATGGCCATTCAACAGGAATCAACAGACTTTGAACAGGAAATTGTCATTGGAGCGAGGCACATGGGACATTATATTTAGGAAATAATCAGGGAATTCAATATTCTGAGATTCACAGTGTCAAGAATGTGCCGCAACCAACAAATTTCATTCATTACCTCTCACCACAGACAGTGCAATGGCTGATGGCCTCCACTTAATGACTGAAAATAGCAGCATTTATATGGAGTTGTCAGTACTTCCAGACAAGCAACTGTATGAATCAATGTGGGACATGCAACACATGGATCCCATAAGACAGTGCAGCAAAATGTGATGTTAAAGTCCTATGGCAGCAGATGACAAACGGAAGTGCATTTGCTAACAGCATGACACCACCTGCAGTGCCTCTCATGGCATCATAAACATGTCAGTTGGATCCTAGATGACTGGGAAACAGTGACCTGGTCAAATGAGTCATGACTGGTAAGAGCTGATGGTCTGAACATGACACAGACCCACGAAGTCACATACCCAAGTCATCAACAAGACACTATACAAGTTGATGGTTGCTCCATAATGGTGTGGTCTGTGTTTACAGGGAATGGACTGGATCCTCTGGTCCAACTTAACTGATCATTGACTGGAAATGGTTATGTTTGGATACTTGGAGACCATTTTTACCCATTCATGGACTTCAACTTCCCAAACAACGATGGAATTTTCACTGACCCACACATGTTCACGATTGTTTTGAACTTTCTGGACAGTTCAAGTGAATTATTTTGCCACCTGGATCACCTGACAGGAATCCCATAAAATACTTATGGGTCATAGTCAAGAGGACAGTTTGCACACAAAGTGTTGCACAGGGACATAGTCAAGAGGTCAGTTTGCACACAAAGTGTTGCACTAGCAACACTTTCAGAATTATAGCTGGCTACAGAGGCAGCATGAATTAGTATTTCTGTAGGGATCTTCCAACAATTTTTTGATTCTACGCTACATAAAGCTGCTGACTACACTGGGCAAAGGACGTCCAACATGTTATTAGGAGTATCCCATGACTTTTCTCACCTCAGCGTATGTTGAAAAATAGTGGTTTGTGGCCAAAAGAGTGGAGAATAATATTGTGTATTGGAATTTTGAATAAAACCAACCTGCTTCAAGAAAAAATGTATTGTATTACTTATTGAATGCACTTTGTATAATTCTCATTGGCTGTGGTATCCCAGACAAGTCACTGATACAAATTTAAATCACTTGTCAACAGGAGCTTCCATCAACAAATGGTTATCAATACTATAGAAAGGCACAGGTAATGATGGGAGATAGCATCTAAAATGTCTCACTTATAAGCTCTGATTCATTACAAAATATATGTTTGTAAATGGTGCATTGTTTACAGAGAACGTTTATATCAATAGTCACTTAAGAGGGAAATTATTTCAGTCTGTATTTACAAAACAGGGAAACAGAAAACTAACTTCTCAGCTATCATGCTGACCTCTAATGTTCAATAGTTGCCAAGATGGCTGATTAGATGGTCAGGCAAGGAAGAGAATGTATGCTTTGGCATATAGGAAACTGACATCTCAAATCATTGTAGATTGTGTTATGTCAAAAGTTTCAATTGTGGATAGTTCTTGAACTGTTATTAACCTGTCTGGTAAAGATTCAACTGAAATCGAAACTTCTCTTCTAGCAAAAGGAAGCAATTTTAGTGTGATTCCCTTTAAAGTACCCACAGAGGATATTATAACAAATATTGAGGCAGGGATCTGATAGATGAGGATAATGCCACAGTGCTGATGACGAGCAAGGACTATCATGAAAGGATCGACAATATTTTGGATCCCACCATTTATGACAAACTTCAGAAGGATCCTACTAATAAGTTTTTAAATATCACCAATCAATTGGTTAAAGCATCTTCTTTCTCCCCTGACAATAAGAAGTTACTCTGCAAAATGGAAGCCAAACCGCCTAGGCTCTATGGATTACCCAAGGGGCACAAACCACAGATTCCTTTCAGGCCTATTGTGAGTGCTATAGGGTCTCCCACCCACTAATTAGCTAGATGCCTTGCCTCACTGCTGAAACTTTATTTTGTGTAACAGACAATCATAAGTATATTAAGAATTTATATCATTTCATTGACAAATTAAAAGAAATGCACATGGACCAAGGTGATATCCTTATTAGTTTTGATGTGTCATAATTTACCTCAATTCCAGTGAATGAAGATATCACATGTATAGTGGTTATTTTTTCAGCAGATATTGTGGAATTAGTCAGACACTGCATCACCGTGCTATATATTCAATACATGATTATTATGAACAGATTGACAGGTTGGCTATGGTCAGTTCTCTTAGTCTGGCTATGACCAATTTGAATATGGAGAACTTTGAACAACAGGACTTTCAGACTGCCAGTAAAAGACAAAACAGGTGCTATCATTATATCTGTGATACTTTTGAAATATGGACACACTGTGCAGAAATGGATGCCTAACTGATACATCTCAACAGCATCAATCTAAAAATACAATTTGTGTATGGAGAATGAGAATAATGGCCAACTGAATTTCTTGAATGTGTGTGCTATCAAGCCAGGGTAAGGATGATAGGCCATAGGGTATAAAGAAAAGACATGCATACTAACCATTACCTGCATAAAGATTTTAACTGCCAACCCAGACGATACAAGAGGTAGAGAGGGCACACAGAATTTGTGAACTGACTGGCTTAAAAGACAAGTTTGAAGATCTACTGTCACCATTCAAGAAGAATGGTTATTCTAACCAGGAGATAGATCAAGGACTTCAATCTAGGGAGACAATCGGAATAGGTGAGGTATGACGGCTGCCCAAAGGGGAAGTTTTCCTTCCATTCATCAGTGCCATTACACAGTACATTGGGAAAGTGTGGAGTTAATATGGTGTGGAAACTACCTTCAGATCTTCCTGGAATATAAAAGAATGTTTGAGATCAGCAAAAGATATAAACATTCTTTGGCTTCACTGGTTGTATATAAAATTCCTTTTAGTTGTGGATTGGTTTACACCAGTACCACAAATAGAAGTGTTAACACCCGTCTGGTTGAATACAAGAGGAGTTGCCACCTGGCACATACAGATGAATCATACATGGTGGAACATTTTTATCAAGAAGGTGACCGTGGAAAAAAAGTCACTGATAGAACCATTATATCAAAAACCTCGTTGTTATCATGCACATATTTACAGAGAGGATATTAAGATTCATAAATACCATAACAATGTTAACAGAAAGAGGAACATGATAAATTATATAAAATCTGCATGTCAACGTTGCAACATAAGAATGACAGTGTCAACAAAATATTTTCGCATTCATAGGAGAAGGTTGGTGACTGGAATTCCGTGAGAAGATTCCACCACAATGAAAAACGCCTTTCTTTTAATGATTTCCAGCCCAATTCCTGTATCATTTATGTGACACTCTCTCCCATATTTCACACTAATACAGAATATGCTGCCTTTCTTTGAACTTTTTCAATGTGAGTCCTATCTGGTAAGGATCTCACACTGCGCAGCAGTATTCTAAAAGAGGACAGACAAGTGTAGGGTACACAGTCTCCTTAGTAGGTCTGTTACATTTTTTAAGTGTCCTGCCAATAAAACACAGTCTTTTGTAAGCCTTCTCCACAACATTTTCTGTGTGTTCCTTCCAATTTAAGTTGTTCATAATTGTAATACCTAGGTATTTAGTTGAATTTATGGCTTTTACATTAGACTGATTTATCATGTAACCAAAGTTCAATGAGTTCCTTTTAGCACTCATGTGGATGACCTCACACTTTTCATTCTTTAGGGTCAACTGCCAACTTTTACACCATTCAAAAATTGTTTCAATTCGTTTTGCAGTTTGTTTTGAACTTCTGATGACTTTATTAGTCAATAAACGACAGCATCGTCTGAAAACAACCAAAGACAGCTGCTCAGACTGTCTCCCAAATCGTTTATACAGATAAGGAAAAGCAAAGGGCCTCTAACACTACCTTGGGGAACACCAGAAATCACTTCTGTTTTACTCTATGACTTCCCATCAGTTACTACTAGCTGTGACCTCTCTGACACAAAATCCCAATCCAGTCATATAACTGAGATGATATTCGATAAGCACGCAATTTCCCTTTGAGCTGCTTGTGTGGTACAGTGTCAAAAGCCTTCCAAAAATTCAGAAATGTGGAGACTTTTGTATCCCCACCCAGAGATGGAATAGGTTCAAATGGCACAGAAAGTGTTAAGGTAAAGATACTCAGCATTGCTGTCCAATCTGCTAACAAGAATCACAACACCAATGAGATGTGGCTCACTGTGTGGATAAAATACGTCCACAGAGCAATGAGAATGCAGTTTGGTTTGCTTGTATGAAACTGTTAGTGGAGCTGTTTATGACCCAGTTGTAGTATTTGAATTTCCTTTGCTTACATTTTAGCAGATTGTACTAGATAAGTTTTGATCAAAACAAAGGGTTTCATTAGGGTCACAGCATGGATATTGAAGTTACTCACTCCTTCCAGTCGGTTTCATCAATGATATACATCCACAGGTGGCTACACTGCACCAGATGGTGATTTTTTCTACAAACCATACTCTTTGTCTATGTAGCAGGATACTGAACATGGCTTAGAGAGAGAGAGAGAGAGAGAGAGAGAGAGAGCAAATGAGTGAGTGAGTATGCACACACATGTCTTCCATAGACTGTTAGACAAATGATTACTTTAAACAGATCGTTATCTTCAATTATTAAAGAAGAATGTGCATCTTATGAGTAAACAAACATTTTATACTTAATCAAATAACAAATGGAATAAAAATTGAAAGTAATGTATACTCACTAGTTAGGGATAACTCTTTCCGTTCTACTTCAAGAATGTAGATGATCTCTGTGAAAATAGAAATTTATTATTTGAGAATCATCTAGTACATGAAACCCTTAAAAGTTACAACTAAACAGGAAAACTTGCACACAGGTTAATTGAAGAAGTCCCCAGTATTACACACGCACACACAAATGGAGGAAGACAGAGAGGGAGAGAGAGAGAGAGAGAGAGAGAGAGAGAGACTTTAGCATGACATATTACGATCTTCCTCTTAGACTTTGAAATGATAGCCTTAGTGACAGCTGTGTACAGGTTGGGTAACATAGAAGATTTAAGAGCATTTGATTGTGGCCAAGATGGTCAAGATTACATCTTAAGTGAACCAGTTGTTGGACTTCAACAGATTTCATTGTCTGTAGTGTACTTTGTATACCTTGTCATGATGAAACTAGTCCCACCAGTTCAATATGTTGCAGACAGTGTTTTGTAGAAGATGCAATTAACAGTTGGATAGCATTGATTATGACAGTGAGTAAATGGTCTGCAAGGGAGCATATCACTTATTAATGTAATGCTGGTTAAGAATAACATTTATGTGTCTTACTGTCGTCAAGCATACATACCATCCAAAATCATTTATTCTCTATATGATACTGACCCATGTTATTCATGTGATTACTTCTCAACTCACAAGTCAGATTATCACTGACATCTTTACTGTAAAATTAACCATGGCAGAAAATAGCCTTCATTGTGGCAAAATAGGAAGTTTATACAATAGCATCTACCAATATCTAGATCATTAGATATTAAACTCACATGCCAAAATACGAGTCACCACTTAAAAGATCACACTGCTTACTTTGTAGCACTGTGCATGGTACCATGCAGTCATATGACCTATATCACTGGTGTAGATCATGTGTATGTGCCAATTGACTGCATGGAATCAGTGCAATTAGATGAGTTGATATGGAGATATTATAAAATAGCAGAAAGGAGCTACTGCACTTGGACATTCCAATGACCACATCCTGAATGAAGTTTCACAATCTGTTGATGTATCAAAACCAACTGCTAGATTAGATTAGATTAGTTTTGCTGACAAAATTGAAATCGGTCTGTATTTTGATGGTATTTCTTTATCCCCTTTCTTAAACAGAGGCTTAACATCTGCATATTTTAGCCAGTCAGGAAATTCCCCAGTTATAATAGACTGGTTACACAAGTAACTTAGAATTGTACTAAACTCACAAGAACATGCCTTAATTAACTCTGTTGCTGTGTCATCGTAACCACTAGAATGCTTTGTTTTTAAAGATTTTATTATAGAAGTTATTTCTTTTGGTGAAGTGAGTGACATATTCATGTACCTGAAGCTATTTGTAAATGCTAGTTTCATATATTCAAGGGCATTATTTACTAAGCCTGAGAATCCCATTCTATCAGTAACAGATATAAAGTACTTGTTAAATAGATTTGGCACACTATGCCCATCGGTTACTAATGTGTCATCGACCCTTAATGCTATTTTCTCCTGTTCCCTTCTGGTTCTACTAGTCTCCTCTTTCACTATATCCCTTATTGTTTTTATTTTGTTCCCTGAAGTTGCTATCTTCTTCTTGTAGTGCATTTGTTTAGATGTCTGAATGAATTTTTTAAAAATATTTTACAATTTTCCTTGTATTTAGCTAAATCATCAGCAATGGAGCTATTCTTGGTCGACAGAGGCGTTTTTACTTTTTGTCTTACAGGAAATCTTTATTCTTTGTGTAATCGATGGTTTTATTATAGACTTCTGTTTAATTTGAGTAATTTTTAGAGGAAAACAGTTTTCAAACATGGTACTGACATTGTTCATGAATGTGTTACATTTTTCATTCATGTCATGACCACTATAACCATCTTTCCAGTTCATATCTTTGAGACGTTTTCTAAAACACTCAATTTTTGGTTGATTGGCTACTCTCCTGTACTCAGATTTAGTAGTCTTGATAATCTGCTTAGAATTTACATCTAAGACAAGGAGCTATCTGAGGTGTCTGTAAGTAATGATGTACCATGGTGTTAGAACACTGGTTGTAAAAATATCCTAATAGGGACTGAAGGCAAGTGTTATGCCTCGTAAATAACAGTAGGTTTCAAAGCACACAGAAATTACTACTGTCAATGAATATAGGTCCATCTAAACAAGTTTCCAAACCAATACTAGTAAAGGTTCTGCATACAGCTGACATTCAAGACTTGGGTACCTTCCTAAATGCCACTGCTTACAGCATCATGCAAAGCTACAAGTCTCCAACAGGCCATGTTTAGTGCAGTCCATTAAGTCATATGTTGAGGGTGTAGATCAAACCAGAGGTGGTTACATGATGTTTTAGGTTTCATTTCTGTACAACAACTTAGGACCACTCATTCACTAAACTGGATTGTTTATTTCAACATTCTCAGTGACCAAGTGTTGTGATTTCTTCTACATCATCAAAATTTTGTAGACACTTCTATCTTCCATGATGACAACAGTTGTGTTCACACAGCTGCACACATCCATTCATTATTGAACACACAGGGACTGTGTTGTGCCTCAGATGGTCCAATAAAGTCTGGGACTATAGGGACCAATGGGTGAAATATAGCAGTAAACATCCCAAGAATTTCACACTACAAGACCTAATCATAAATGATTGGCTATAGTTAGGTACAGCACAACTGAGGAAACTTTATTTTGTCAAACTGAGGCATTTTCAAGTTTATATGTAGTGTTCTCCTGTAGGTGACCAGTTTTTTGTCCACTGTCCTTACTAATTCCATTGGAGAAGAACTGAGGAGATATGTGACTGTGACTTGCCAGGAAGTCATCATAGGATGAGCTGTCAAATGCACGGTAACCAGTCCACTAAGTTCCCATAAGAAGATGGTCATCTCTTTTTACTGTAGAATGAGCAATCACACATACATCAGGGTAGAGTATCACAGAACAACAATACACAATTAATAGTTTCAAAATGCAATGACTATCAGCACGTTTGTATGTTCTATGATCACGTGTATGGCAAACATTACATGCATGCTGGAAGCCTGTACTCATTTCACCCATAACATGCATAAGATCTATACATCTCAGAAATTTCTACCAACTAGAAATTAATTTTCATAGGATTAATACCAGTCAGAATGTGTGTATGTTAATGCGGTTTACTCATGAGGCTACATAAAAATGCGACATAATCAATGACACTCAAAGAAACATTCTGTCACCTCAGGACAATATCAGAAGATACAACAGGAAGAAAAACATGTTGGCTGAACAACTAAGAGAACATTGTTCTGGCATTACAGAATTTATCATGCTTCTTTAACATCTGTATCTATGCAGATACTCCCCTAGCCACTGTACGGTGCGTGGTGGAGGGCACCCTGTACTACTGCTTGTCATTTCCCCTCCTGTTCTACTCACAAATAGAGAGAGGGAAAAACGACTGTTTGTTCACCTCTGTATGGGCCCTATTTTCTTGTATCTTATCTTCATTGGCCTTATGCATGATGTATGCTGGTGGTAGTAGAATCATTTGGCAGTCAGCTTCAAATACCGGTTCTGTAACTTTTCTTAATAGTTTTTCTCGAAAAGAACCTTGCCTTCCATCGAGGGATTCCCATTTGATATCATGAAGCATCTCTGCAACACTTACATGTTGTTCGAACCTACCAGTAGTAAATCTAGTTACCTGCCTCTGAACTGCTTCAATGCCTTCCTTCAATCCAACCTGATACAGACCCCAAAAACTCAAGCAGTGCTCAAGAATAAGTTGCACCAACGTCCTATATGTGGTCTCCTTTACAAGTGGACCAGTGTTTCCAAAAATTCTCCCAGTAAACTGAAGTCAACCATTTGCCTTCCCTAACACAGTTTTCACATTCTCATTCCACCTCATATAGCTTTGCAACATTATGCCCAGATACGTAAAGGATTTGACTGTGTCAAGCACAACATCAGTAACAATGTATCCGAACGTTACAGGTTTGTTCTTCCTACTCATCCACATGAACTCACATTTTTCTACATTTATGGCTAGCTGCCATTCATCACACCAACTGGAAATTTTGTCTAAGCAGTCTTGTACCTTCCTACAATCGCTATACTTTGACACTATGGCATCATCAGCAAACAACCGCAGACTGCCGCCCACGCTATCCGCCAAGTCTTTTATGTATATAGAGATCAATGGGGGTGCTATCATACTTCCCTGGGGTGCTCCTGATGATACCCTTGTCTCTGATGAACACTTGCCAACAAGGACAATATACTCGACTCTATTATTTAAGAAGTCTTCATGCCACTCACATATCTGCCAACTTATTACACATGTTCGTATATTTGTTAACAGCCGGCAGTGGTACATTGTGTCAAGTGCTTGTTGGAAATCTAGAAATAAGGAACATGCCTGTTGCCCTTCATCCATAGTTCTCAGTATACCATGTGAGGAAAGGGTAAACTGAGTTTCACATGCGTGATGCTTTCTAAAACCATGATGTGTGGACATAAGCTTCTCAATATCATGAAAGCTTATTATATTCAAACTGGGAAGATGTTCAAGGATTCTGCTGCTAGCAGAAGTTAGGGATATTGGTTTGTAATACTGAGGGTCTGTTCTTTTACATTTCTTATATGCTGGAGTCATCTGCTCTTTTTTCCAGACGCTTGAGACTTTGTGCTGAATGAGAGATTTACAAGAAATGCAAACTAGGTAATGGGCCAATGCCATAGAGTACCCTTTGTAAAATTGAACTGGTATTCCACCCAGACCTGGTGATTTATTAGATTTCAAATCTTTCAGATGTCTATATACCCCAGGTATGCTTATTTCTATGTCCTCCACATGGGAGTCTGCCTGATGGTCAAATGACAGTATATTTGTACAGTTCTGCTGTGTGAATGATTTCTTGAAAATGAAATTTAAAACATCAGCTTTCATTTTGCTATCTGCAACTGCCACAGCAGACTGGTCAACAATAGTCAACAATACCCTTGTCTCTGATGAACACTTGCCAACAAGGACAATATACTCGACTCTATTATTTAAGAAGTCTTCATGCCGCTCACATATCTGCCAACTTATTACACATGTTCGTATATTTGTTAACAGCCGGCAGTGGTACATTGTGTCAAGTGCTTGTTGGAAATCTAGAAATAAGGAACATGCCTGTTGCCCTTCATCCATAGTTCTCAGTATACCATGTGAGGAAAGGGTAAACTGAGTTTCACATACGTGATGCTTTCTAAAACCATGATGTGTGGACATAAGCTTCTCAATATCATGAAAGCTTATTATATTCAAACTGGGAAGATGTTCAAGGATTCTGCTGCTAGCAGAAGTTAGGGATATTGGTTTGTAATACCGAGGGTCTGTTCTTTTACATTTCTTATATGCTGGAGTCATCTGCTCTTTTTTCCAGACGCTTGAGACTTTGTGCTGAATGAGAGATTTACAAGAAATGCAAACTAGGTAATGGGCCAATGCCATAGAGTACCCTTTGTAAAATTGAACTGGTATTCCACCCAGACCTGGTGATTTATTAGATTTCAAATCTTTCAGATGTCTATATACCCCAGGTATGCTTATTTCTATGTCATCCACATGGGAGTCTGCCTGATGGTCAAATGACAGTATATTTGTACAGTTCTGCTGTGTGAATGATTTCTTGAAAATGAAATTTAAAACATCAGCTTTCATTTTGCTATCTGCAACTGCCACAGCAGACTGGTCAACAATAGTCAACAATACCCTTGTCTCTGATGAACACTTGCCAACAAGGACAATATACTCGACTCTATTATTTAAGAAGTCTTCATGCCGCTCACATATCTGCCAACTTATTACACATGTTCGTATATTTGTTAACAGCCGGCAGTGGTACATTGTGTCAAGTGCTTGTTGGAAATCTAGAAATAAGGAACATGCCTGTTGCCCTTCATCCATAGTTCTCAGTATACCATGTGAGGAAAGGGTAAACTGAGTTTCACATACGTGATGCTTTCTAAAACCATGATGTGTGGACATAAGCTTCTCAATATCATGAAAGCTTATTATATTCAAACTGGGAAGATGTTCAAGGATTCTGCTGCTAGCAGAAGTTAGGGATATTGGTTTGTAATACCGAGGGTCTGTTCTTTTACATTTCTTATATGCTGGAGTCATCTGCTCTTTTTTCCAGACGCTTGAGACTTTGTGCTGAATGAGAGATTTACAAGAAATGCAAACTAGGTAATGGGCCAATGCCATAGAGTACCCTTTGTAAAATTGAACTGGTATTCCACCCAGACCTGGTGATTTATTAGATTTCAAATCTT
This sequence comes from Schistocerca gregaria, assembly GCF_023897955.1. Taxonomy (NCBI): domain Eukaryota; kingdom Metazoa; phylum Arthropoda; class Insecta; order Orthoptera; family Acrididae; genus Schistocerca; species Schistocerca gregaria. The sequence continues at coordinate 455,026,535 of NC_064931.1, forward strand.
TCAGATGTCTATATACCCCAGGTATGCTTATTTCTATGTCATCCACATGGGAGTCTGCCTGATGGTCAAATGACAGTATGTTTGTATAGTTCTGCTGTGTGAATGATTTCTTGAAAATGAAATTTAAAACATCAGCTTTCATTTTGCTATCTGCAACTGCCACAGCAGACTGGTCAACAATAGTGTAAATGGAGGCCTGAGACCCACTTAGCGACTTTACATATGACCAGAATTTCCTCTAGTCCTGTGCTGGTTTTTTTGCTAAGTTGTAACTGTGGTAGCTGTTGTGTGCCTCCCTTGCATAGATCATTTCACAGATGCACGAATCTCTACTAACCTTCACTTGTCATCAATTGTGACTCTCCTTTTGAACTTAGAGTGCAGCAGCCTCTGCTTTATCAGCATTTGCTCAATTTAGTATTACAACCATGGTCGGTTTTTTCCATCCTTTACCCACTTACTAGGCACGTAACTCTCCAGACTACGATTTACAATCAGCTTGGACTTTCTCTATAATCCCTCTACATCCACCTTACTGGAACTAATTCACTGTCTAACTGAGATGTTAATAACTGCTTATCTGCTCTATCTAGCAGAAACACTCCCCTGGTCTTCTTGACTGATTTATTAACTTTCATAATCATAAATGCTGTACTGACATCATGATCACTAATCCATGTTTCTATACCGACGTTGTTGATAAGGTCCAGCCTATTTGTAGCTACAAGGTCTAAGATATTTCCATTGTGTGTGGGTTGCTGACCTTGCTGTTCAAGACAATTTTCAGAAAATGTGTTGAAAAAAATTTTCACATGACTGTGTCTGTACAGATAACTGCACTCTGCACACTCAATAGCCACAGGCAAGGCTGCTCAACATCTCGGATGAGGCCTCTGGCAGACATGCCGAGTGCACTTGTCTTTATTTCCAGCCCTCAATGATATCTGCCTTAGAGGTTCCACAATGCCCCTAAGATTGGAGCTCCCAATAACCAGTAAACCTCTTCCCCTACGTGCCTGCTCGGACCCTGCTCCCTGCAGAAGGAGTGGCCACCTGCCCACTCTCAGGGTGAATGGCCAAGGCAATGCAGCCAGTCTCCACAGTGTCCCCCTGCCTTGAGCAACATGAATGTGTTACCACCTGCCACTCAACCTGCTGTGAGGGCTGATCCACAGCATTGGGTGCCCTAGGAGATACATTGGAAGCAAATCCTGTGGGCAAAGCAAGTGGCACCTGAGATGTCCCACACTTCTCCGCCACTGCTACACTCTCAGGCAGCAGTCTGAAGGTGATTGAGCATAATTAAAAGAGCATTCAGCTCTTAATAAACTGTGAAAAGCTCCTTCTGCATCTGTACACAGCATGCACACATCCTGTCCATCCTAGCAAGACTAACTGAGGGAGTGAACTGTAAAAGCATACAATCCTAGATGTGTGACTTGCTACCCCCGCTGATCTGCCAGCAGTGGATGCTGATGCATTAATAAACTATGTAGCTGGTTGTTTGGTGAGCAACTACAGTGTTAGAGACTAAATGAATTTACGCTTACAAAAACATGAAATTAAACCCCTAAAACACAAAAACACGCATGAACTTTAATGAATACACTATGTGGAAAAAACAGAAAAGGATACACACTTAATTTGCTGATCTGTAGACATATCATCTGCCATGAGTTGGAGCCTGACTGATTGGCATACTAAATGAACAGATGCATTATATCCCCCACTTTTCATAATTCGTAGATTTATTTAGGCAGTATCATTATCAGGTTAGTGCAGGCAATAAACAGTAAGTAAAATATAATAGAAGAAGGCCACAGTGTGGGATGTTCTCCATCCTGTCTATGTGACTATAGGGGACCATACAGTGTCATCCAGTCGTCTATTAAATCTAAGTTCTGGAACAGGTGTAGGCAAGATTGCAATGACTGACTGGTGTCTTCTGCAGCAGGCAGGCCTGATGGTATGCATGCCAGTGTCAGCTTCCATTTTTCCGGTAAAACATATGATGCTGGCTGCAGTGGAAAAATGGCTTCATCAGTGGCAAGTTGAGTGATAAAATGTAACAGTTTTATCTCCTTTGTAAGGGACACTACAGCACAGTTCCTCATTAAACATAGGTGGCATTTTCCCACTTAGGCTGCATTTATTTAGACCTCTCCTTTGTCATAAAACTTCTTTTGGTTCTGTAAGCTATTATCAGGTGTTGAGCCCAAATAAGGCATTTTTCTTTCGTTTTTCTCATTCAACATCAATGACGTCATTTCACTTGGGATCTGTGAAGGTGCGTTAGTATAGTTTTCATTGTAAAAAATTACTGTTCATTGTTGTTTTTCTGACATATTTTATATCTTGGAGTGTGTTCTCACTATGGATCAAAAGGTATGTCTTATTTAATGTAAACGCCAGATAGTGGCTCAGAAAAGCTTCACAAGTTGAATAACAAAGAAGATGCCTAAATAAGTAGAGCCTAAGTTGAAAAAGGGTTCCTGGATTTAATATTATCAGATTTTCTGGCTTCAACCTGTCCTATAGTATTATCATTTATGTAAGATGCTGCCATGGGGTCTACTTACTGGGAAGCAAAACTGAGTAAGAGTTAATTTTAAAAATGACTATAGCTTGGGGTGTCAATGGACACAACATGTGATATCTACCCAAACATATTGAGGGAGATCTGAATAGCAAATACTACAGGGGGAGATTTTAGAGCATGGGGTGGTTTATCTTTCAGGCCACACCACATGCCATGTTTTACTATGACAATACACAACCACACTCAGCAAGGAATATGTAAGCCAGTTTTGAAGAATAAAGGCAACCACAGCTTCCAAGATGGCATCAAGTGTAGTGATGTATAGCAAACAGATGAATAAGAGTTGCAGTTCTGCAGTGAAGAAAAGGAAATTGTAAAAGTTGTAAAAGTGGAGAAAAAGAACATATTTCAAGTGTATAAAAAATTGTGGACATTGTAAGGTGTGATATTTTGCATCTAACAAATAAAAAATCTGAGGTGAGGAAGCTGCACCAGGTTCCAAACAACAAATAAAGTTGTGACAAAGCAAGCTGCAATACTTGTACTTCCATCTTGTTTTTCCAGCTGCTCTTTTTTCATTTTTGAATTCATTGGCAGTAACATACATGAGTATAATACACATTTTCATAAAAAAGGAAGATTAGCCCTCAGTTTCAAAGAATATAACACCACATCTAATTTTCGTTTAGTTTTATGTATGTAATTGGTTTTCTAATTAATTTTGAGTATGCCTAGTTAGTATCTTTTGTTATAGAGTGAAATCAGTAATTGTTTCATAACTTAAACTCAAATTGTTGACTTATAAACAAACATAAATTCTTCAGTAATTGTAAACATCTGGAGGAATAACTAATGGTGTCTTAAAGAATCTATTTGGCTCCACTCGAAAGCATATTAGCAAAGCCAGCCCTTAATTAATTCCAAAGTAATTGACAGTTTTGTCAAAAGTATTGTTTGCATATCAATATCGGTTAATTTCATGATTTAAACAAACATCATAGAAGACTCAACTTTAGAGAGCAATATGTTGCATGACAATGGCTTTGTTGTCTCTATAACAGGTACAAATAATGTTGCTTGTAATGAAGCTGATACATGTGTTGGAGCTCTGTCTAAGTCAGTACAATAAAACAAATTAAAAAAAACATTGTTTTTCCTACCATCCCACATCTAGGTGATTTAATGTACAGCTTGTGTGTTAACAAATAGATAAGAGGAATATATGCCAGAATTAAATCATTATACTTGAGAAATGAAAAATGTTTACCTTTAGATACAGGCACATCAGATTAGAGCATGCAACTAAAAATGGGCTACATCTGAACTATGAGGGCAAGCATTTCCTTTGCAAAAAATTAAGCAAAATTTAGTTTTTGAGTGAGGCTGACATCCCTTTTTTAGTGTAAATAGGCCTTCAGTGTGCACATGGAAAGGCAAAAGATTTACCGACAACATCAAGATAGATAAAAGTTGTAAAATAATGTTCCATAATGTCCAGTCCATTACTGATGAAACAGGAAGTAAATCACACATATATGTTGTGAATGGACTTTGTATAAGGGGAAAGAGGCTTGTAGTTTTAAGTTGAACAATTATCAAATTGTGGGTGCACACTACACGAAGATACACAAAGGTGGTGGTATAGGTACTTATGTCAGAAATAACATTCATTGCAAAAACATTGAGTAGGTTGATATCTCGAAATAGAGATGGCCTTTGAAGTAGCAATAGTTACAATGAAGGTAGGCAAAAAGAACTTAATAATTATTGGCATGTATAGTTCACCAAATAATGCTGTAGAAGAATTCTTTTGCCACTTGTAAAAACTTTTGGGTAAACTATCTACAAAAAAAAAGGGGTTAATAACAGTAGATGTAAACACAGACTCTTTAAGCTATAATTTAAATTATCTTAGAAACTTTGAGGAAACAACCAGAATTACATCTAACTAACAATCCTGCATTAATCATGTTGGTGCAAATCTAGATAGGACTGATACAGTGGTAAGGACTATTGAAATAACAACTCTATATATAGAGATTAGTGCAAACTAAAAAGAGTTCTGCATAGTGACCTAGTCATTAAGAAGGAACTTGCACAGAGATATGAGCAGAAATTATCCAGATAACAGGATATAAATGAAAAATGGGACCTTTTCTATGAAATATTTATGCATAGTTTTAATTAGGCATGTCCAATAATAATAAAAAAAAAAAGAACTAAGCAAATCAGATCACACAAAGAGCCTTAAAATTCCCCCAGAAACACACAAACTAAAAGAAAATATGAAAGATATGTATGTGCTGCTCTGAGATACAAAATTGCAGTGCTTTCCAAAAAAAAGTGTACAAAAGCAGTAGAAAAATTTACAGGGAATCCCTGAAGAGCATAAAAGCACACCATTATCCTGTACAGATGAGTAAATCCAATAACGTTAGCAAAACTGCCTGGCATATTGTAAATAAAGAATGTGAACATAAGAGAGTATCCAGTCTGAAGAAATATTGCACTAGAAGAAAATGGAATGTTGTTGTTGAATGAGCCAAAGACAATATATAAGGCCTCCATAAATCATTTTAGTAAGGCATGCTGAGAAGAAATTTATGAATCAACATTACAAATATACTCAGTTAAAATGAGTAAGGAGTGTAAGAATACGAGGTCATGAAAATAATTTCAAAACTCAAAATAAAATCATTAACTGGCTGGGATGACATACCATTTACATTACAAACAAAATTAAAAAATGAATTAATAAAACAAATAACACATTCAATAAATAGTTCAACTGACCAGGCAAACGTTCCTGCATTTTTTTAAATTACTGAGATTTGACGAGTGTGTAAAACGTGTGCAACCACTGAGAAATAATTACAAGCCAATATCACTGACTTCAACAGCTAGCAAGCTGCTTGAAAGAGTAATTCTAGACCAAATGGAATCCTCCTCCTGTAAATACATTCTACTGAACAACTAGCAGCACAGGTTCAGAGAACGACAATCCATAATAACAGGAGTAGCAGCTTTTTTCCATGAACTGCTAAACAGACTGGATAAAGGAAACAAAGTTATTGGAATTTTTACAGATTAGTGTAATGCGTATGATTCTGTGAATTATGCAGTTCTATTAGCCAAGTGTAAGAAAAGTAACACTAAAATTCTTAAGTTCTTGTCTGTGAGATAAAAGGCAGTGCACTAAACTCAGTTATAATGATGACACTAAGACAGTATAATCAGAATACAGAACTCTGAACTATGGAGTCCCACAGTGACATATAGATTGGCCACTCTTTGTTCTTGTAGATACTGCTGACGTAACACAGCCACAAAACTCAAAATTAGTGAAATAGGCTGATGAGATATCATTTATTAACTGGAGCCATACTGAGTGGGTAACATTTGAAAGCAATAAAGAGAATTTTGAAATGATCACAGAATATCTAACAAAGAATAAACTTACACTGAATAAGAACAAGAATGTAGTAATAAAGTTCTTGTTAAATTATAATAAGTGATGTCGAATAACTTTGTACAGTAGAAACATCTGATAAACATAAGTTTGTAGGCATTTTGATCAATGAACAACTCACATGGAAAGATCACATCTGCGATATCTGTAAAAAGGTTATACCAGTAATATTTACTTACTACAATGTCTTGCAATTGTAATACCCCCCCCCCCCCCCCCCCCCCAATCCTTCAACAAGTTTACTGCCACTAATATATTGTAGTATATAGAATTTTCCAATGGCCTCGCCGTAATGTTTACACTGCTTCCCAGCAAATCAGCCAAGTTAAGCACTGTCAGGCTGACCTAGCATTTGAATGGGTGACTATCTGATCCGCTGAGCATTGTTGGCAAGCAGTATGCCGTCAGCCCTTCTGAGGCGAACTGAGGAGCTACTTGATTCAGTAGTAGCAGCTCTCGCCCCATAAACTGACATACAGTCAGGAGAATGGTGTGCTGGCCATATGCCCTACCATATCTGCAGCCAGTAACATTTGTGAGCTGAGGGTGACACTACAGCCTGTCAGTGCCATAGGGTCTTCATGGCCTGTGCAGGTGGAGTTCAGTTTTATATAAAAGTAGAACTATCTGAAAAGTTGTTTTGAATTTTTAGTCATTCACTGACTCTGCCTTTCAACCCCCAACTATTTGCTTTCTACTCATAATTTGCTACATCTGAATTGAAATTTGTTCAAAGATTCAACACTTCATCACACAATACAATATCATTTTAAACAACCAATATGGATTCAAACAATGTAAAACTGTAGTAGATGTCATAAATTAATTTAATGAAAAACTACTTCATTGTTAGATAGAGAAACTAAAGTTGCAGGAATATTTTGTGATCTTACAAAAGGATTCAACTCTGAAAATCATGACCAGCGGCATTTCAAACTCAGCAAATACAGAATAGGGGATATTTATTTGAAATGGTATGAACCACATCTTATGGAGAGGAAACAAAGGATAATAATCACTTCAAATGAAGCCAATTACTTCTCAGAGTGGAAATCTGTGCCCCAAAGTGTTTCCAAATGCTCAATCTTTGGGACAAATTTTATTCCTGTTGTTTGCAGATGATACATCTGACCAAATTGAAAATGAAAATGCTGACAGTATACCACAGAGTGCTATGAATATGTTAATGAATGCAGAAACATGATTCTCTGTAAATACATTAATCCTGAACATTTCAAAAATTCATATGATGAGTTTTAAAACCAAACAGTCCAAAACTGAAGACATTAGTATTATTCATAATAATCAAAAATGGAAGAACTTAACTTAGTCAAATTCCTGAGTATAAATCCATGAAAACTCACAACAAAATTAAAGAGTGTGACTTAAGGAACATGAGGCTAAATGTTTTAAATATCAGGTTACATTATTTTCTAATAAACAGATCCTGCTACTCACAGGAAGATTTTATGGAGGACAAAGTGATAGAACTGGATGCTTAAAATGGAATAAAAATTTATGCTAGTTATAACAGATGCAAATACTGAGATAGCATTAGAAATAATCTTGTATAAATTCCTCAGCAAGTAATATTGCAAGTCTGACAAAATTTTAAATAAGTAAATTGTAACACTGAAATATCTCCTGTAAATCAGACTTACATTCTGAAACCTAGTATATTATGAGATGAATAAAAGGCATTACATTCCTGGAGTTCTGTTCATCAGTCAGGAGCTCAGGTTAGATTGACAGAAGAAACAAAGAAGATCAAATGAAGAATTGTATGTTTTACTATAGGATTGCTTAGTGAGCATGAATGCATTACAGAAACGATCAACAAACTCTAGTGGCAAATGTGACACGAGGAGTATTGTGCACCATGGAGAAGTTGACTGTTGAAATTCCAAGTATCCCTTCCAAGAAAATTCGAGCAACATATTACCTCCTCCTACATACAACTCAAAAAATGACCATGAAAATAAAATAGGAGAAGCTCACGAGGAGGTATATTGACAGTCATTTTTCCCAAGCACCACACATGACTGGAACAGGAAAAGGGTTAAATGATGCCCCATAAGGTGACTTGCAGAATATAGATGTAGATGTAAAAACGGAGAAAATGTGTGAAATCCACAGATTTTGTACCTAGTAACAGTAGTGACAACTTCCACACTGGCAAAACAATGATGAAAATTGTAGAGCCAGTTTATTATGATCAGAAGAGGAAAAACTGTGTAACACAATATAGAACATTTTCTGTTCTGGGTGACTAATGATGTACTGTACTGATATTGAGAATCTGTGGGCAGTATAACTCAAGAAAAATTCAGGTGTCTTGTATTATGTTACCTGAATAAATGCATCTGCCAGCCATTTTCATGTAGCTTTATTTATGACAATACGCATTCTGGGCTTTCACCCATCTTCAACTGGCATAACACATTTGTATATTCATTAGTACACTGCTTTTATCAACTGTGTTTTGAATGTAGCAGGTGCTGTTCGTTCTGTGATGATGGGCTCATTTTCTGCACCAATATACGCATTGCACAAGCACTTTTAACTTCACTGGTGCAGTGCAGCATTCACCATGTACCAAACTAAAACATTATTTAAATATTGGAAGTCATTTGGAAAGGTTTCAACTTACAACATAAGTTACCCAATGACTGGATTCCATTCTTAAAGTGGATTTCTAAAAGGTCAACAAGATCCACTTTTATAGTTATCATAGCCTCTAGTGTACACCTAAAACATTTTCCTACCTCAAATTTCTTCAGATTTAAGAACAGATAAATGCTATGGGTCACAGACGTTGGACATAGAATAAATGTTACAAGTTCTGCTTCAAAGTATTCAGTTTCCCTTTGTAAAAGCACATACCATTGTCCTGAAAAAAAGGTGTCTTTCTTCATCAAACTTTACATAGTATCACTTATTTTTACATCCAACTGGTGAAAAGATCTTGAATGGTATGTTTTCAGATTTTTTGTACTCTTTGAAAAAGCAACAAAAATATCAATCCTATCTTATTCCAAAAAACCACTGGCCACAAATTCAGCTAGATGACAGTGGTTGTGCTTCTTTAGGTGCAGGTCTATAGGCTTCTAACAATTGTATTGTTATTTCATTTACAGCAGATGGCACTGACATTCTCAGGAAGAAATCAGATTACAAAATCAACTGGATTCTCTTAAACCAGCTTCACATTTCCTATTGGTCAACATGCAATAAGTATTACACAGTTTTCACACACATCTTGCCCACAGATAATTATTCATGTAAAATGTAGCAGTCTCTTTCTTATGGTATGGCTACATCGTCAGTTATTTCACATATCAGTAATTATCCAATACCATATTTGGTACTTTATGGATATTTTCATCAGTATTTCCGATTTTAGTACAACAAATATGTTTACGCATTTTAAACTGTTTAATTTACTCTTATAAAACGTTATTAACTCTGTCCAACTTTCTGTTGGTGATAATCCATGCAAAACTAAAAATTTTTTTTGGGGACATTTTGCAGTTAATATATTTAAAGTAAGTATACACAACACAAATAAATGAAAATGTCATATAAACAGAATTATTCCACAAATAATTTCACTTCCAATTGCGAGTAACATGGGACTACGTGTGTAAACATTGAATGTAAGCTCAGTAACTTTTATTTTGATGTACTGCCTGTTGGGTTTTGTCTCGGAACCTTCAGCCTGCTGAATGATTTTTCTGTCATTGTGCCAACACAAATGGCCGGCATTATCAAATAATCATCCCAGATTGGTTGTGACAAATTGGACTCAATCCTGTGTCCAGATATTGTACATATTTTCCATAGCAATACTGAGGTTATTTTGGGCGTCATTACCACTATTGTTCTCACCATGTAATCTAAATTCATCGTTTTCTGTGGCACATGAGTCAAGGATAAATTTACCTTGAGGTTTTCTTCTTTCTTGTTAAAACTATTGTCATGTTTGTACCTTTCTTCTTCTTCTTCTTCTTCTTCTTTTGGCCTGAAACAATCTGTGTCGTAGCTCTTTTACAAAACTAAAACCTGGGAGTCAGTGAATTTTATTATGTGATCAGTCTCACACAGTGTGTATTCCACCATGACCAATTTCTCCAAACGACCTCCAACAATACAATTTATGTCTGATGCTCTTGGTATTAATGGGTCTTCTGATCATTCCAACAAACTTTACCATAAGAAAATTGGTGTGCCATATATTCCTGACATTATGAGTGGATCCCTTTTTATCTTTGCCAATGTGAGACACTCTCTGAACTGTCTGGTTGTCTTGCAAACAGTGTCTGCACAATATACATTCAATTCCGTCCATTACACTGTGGATGTATGGCAGGAAGACCACATATGATGTTTCTTCTTCCAATGTGTCACTTCACTGAGTGTTAGATTTTGTGACACTGATGCTAACTAGTAGAGTACATTTTGCACCTGAGTATGTTTTGCATCTCAGTATGCATTTCAGGTGCTGCATTTTGTCTCCAAGGTACTGTGATTAAGAAGTTTGTCTTGAGAGTGTTTCAAGCATATTAATCATCTCTTTTCTGACTTAGGTGATGATCTGAAAGTTTGTGCAAGTATCTTTATTGAGTGGCTGTCGTTGGGTACAAGATGACTTAGAATTTCTAGTTTGTCTCATGAATTGCAGCTTGCTCTAAATGCAGAAAAATATAAGTCAATGGGGATGAGTGGGAAAAACAGTCCTACAATTTTCGTATTGGATATCAGTAGTGTGCAGCCTGACACAGTCACATTGATTAAATATCTAGGTCTAACACTGCAAAGTGACATGAAATGGAATGAGAACATCAGGTTGGTAGCAGTAGGGTGTATGCTAGACTTCATTTTATTGTGAGAATTATGGAAAAGTTTACCTCATATTTAAAGGAGACTATGTATAAAATACTAGAGTAGCCTATTCTTGAGTACTGCTTGAGTTATTGGAATACCCAACAGTCAGATTGAACAAAGACATTGCCACAATTCAAAGGCATGTCACTACATTCATTACTGGTAGGTTCAATCAGCATACATGTACTGCCACTGAAGTACATTTTGTGTAAGGACCACAAAGATAAGATGACAAAAATTATTGCCCACATGGAGGCTTAAAGATAGTCATTTTTCCTCTACTCTATTTGCAAGTGGAACAGGACTAGTAGCAGTATGTGGTACCCTACACCATGCAGTGCGTGGTGGCTTGTGTAGTGTGTATGTAGAGGTAGATGCAGTCCATGGGCAGTAGTTTCTGATACAGGCTGTGGTGCATATTCTCACCATACCTCCTAATCAGCACACATACAAATCGTAACTGTTGGTCCTTTTATACTTCCATAGTACATTTAATGTTAGTACAGAGATGGTTCAAATGTATTTGGAAATCAATGGACTGTTCGTCACCATGGTTTCATGTGATTAAGGTATTGCTGATGTACCTGCACCCCACACCAGGTTTGAAAGGTGACAAGTCAGGAGCATGTCACTCATGGTGCTACCTTCCAGCTTACATTATCCTGCAGGATGTAATTAAGCTGTTTCATGTGAGTCTTACCATAACCAACTTTATGTCGGAAGGAGTGAGCAAGAAGATCAGAGACTGTCTCAGAATGGCAAAGGCCAAATGGGCCCCTGGTAACGTTGAGAATACACTACATTTCTCACTGGGGAATTTAGATTCATGTCAATAGTCTTAAAAAGAAAGCAGCAATGTAAATGGATACTGGATTCCTGTGCTGCAGGGATAGACTGTCATAGGTAACACAAGGAGGACTACTGTGGCAATGACCAGTGAAAGGCCCTTGACATTGGCATGTTAGGAACATATAACCTATGGGTGTGGGCTTGACTTCAGTCTGCCATCAACAATGAAGGATGAATCTCGCTGACAGTGCCAGTCACTCGTGCTGGAAATATGTAAGAAAAAATTGTTAAATAAATATCAATTGAAGTTCCTGAGGCAAATGGCAACATCTACTATGTCAACTAGTGGTCACAAAAGCCACAACAATATTTTAATTTTTATTTTCCCTTGTGTACTTGTGACCCTGTTTTATCATTTATCAATTCATGGTATTTCTTCATTTTAGAGCACTTTTCCAGAAAAATATGAAGTTGCTTAATGATGACTTTGAAATGCTTTTTCCTGCATGTACTTTCTACTCCCTCAGTGCAATGCAATGATTTAGCCTGTCTGATGAAATCCTTCAGCACTCAGCAGTATAGGGTGCAGTGCAATAATCTTTTTCACATTAGGATATAGCTTCTGTTATTTTCTAGCAACATTACTTTCCCAAATGGACTGCTTATCAGTACTGCCTATCTGTCTGCAATTTTAATGGGAAATAGCTTTCAAAGAAAGTGGTGAAAAGTTTGAAGAAGTGCAATGGAAAGATTTAAGTAAATCTGTTAACACTAGAATCATCAATGGGATATTTTTGTCCCAGAGCAAAACTGTAATCCCTCTCCTTCCTCTAATTGTTTTAGGAGGTGGATAAGGTTTCATAACTTTTAATGTTTATTAACATAGTTCACTCTGAACTAAAAATCAATGCCATCACTTGCATAATTTTCGAGAAACAATAAGGAATACTTAGGACTACCAATGTGACATTTTCCACTGAATAAACTAAGTGGTGCCGACTGCTGCGCATTGTATTCAGCCTTTAATGGGTTTGCTGCTGTAATAGAGGTCAAAAACTATATGTGTGGTGTCTTTGATGCAATAAAACTTCATCGAAATGGAAAACACATGTACTGTGAAGCAGTGCAGCCTGCCTCACTGTTTCAGTCTCACAGATGAGCAGATGTTAGCACTGATAAATAATACTGAACAAGTTGAATTTAAAAAAAGAGGTAGGTGGTATTTCAACTGATTCTGATTATGATGCAAAACAAAGAGCAGCAATGAAGATACTGATGAATCATAATATATACATAGAAGTGGAAATGTTATGAAATAAACTGCTTCTGAGACTGTACATCTTTCTTTTTCCAATTTCTCTGTGCTGTATTCATTTCAGAGGGAATGCTCATTTCAGTGATCTATAGACACTACCTGAACCAAAGTGCAACCACATTTACATAGTAATAGGGAAGGTGGTAGAGGCATTTCTCTCACAATGTGACATCGTTGTACAGTGATACTTGCTCAGATGTCATTTGTCAAGATAACAGTGATAAACAGAGTTTATATTTAGCTAAATGATGGCATACAGATGCTAAAAGGCATCCTAATTAAGATAAAAGATGCTTATCCAGTAATTTGTCATTAGAGAAATTGAAGCTCCTGATGAACCAAAGTGGGAAGTAGTTCCCACACTAATACTGGAACTCACAGAAAGAGCAGAATGTAAAATATTCTTTGGGAGAATTTTGGTCCTTCTTCATATGGGTAAAGGTGTGACATAACTGATTTTCTGTTGAATGAATGGAACTTGTTTATTGATGAATCTGTTCTCAAAGATATTAAAAAATGCACTGAAACAGATGTCCATAGAGCAAGTAGAAGAATAATCATTACAATTTGAAGAGCTGGGTGCATTTATTGCTGTTCTACATGTAAGGGTTTCCACTGAATCCAAAGGAATGCAAGTGGATCTTCTTTGCTTGAAGAAAAGTACAAGACCATTTTATAAGTATGTGATGTCACATAATCACTTCCAGAAAATCATGATGTTCCTCCTATTTGATTTATAGTTGACATGGTGGCAGGAACTAAAAGAAATGAAAATTTGCTGTCATGTCATGTATATGGGAGAGTTACGACAGATTGGCAAAGTATTCCTCTTCCGTATACCTTTTCTGACAGACAGTATTTTCCATTAAAATTTAATGCCAGTTCACTCATTTCATTGTTTAAGAGCTAACAATTATGGTCAGAAATGTGGGATGCCTGTCTATAAAAATTCTCAGTATATGCTGAACACTTTCTCATATATTAGTAAAGATTGAACTCCTCTTGGTGATGAACATATGTATCTAGCATGAATGTACTTAATATACAAAATGACTCACTGTTAGATTGTCTGTCAGTTACAGAAAAAGACATTCCCTAAAATAAAAAAGGTCCACTGAAGATGGGACATTTTTGTCCTGCCAGCAGTTTTAGGGAGTTTGAAAAATGTGGCAGTTCTAGTATTATTAGTCTTTTCTCTTGAGAATCAGCAAGAAAGTTTGTATTGAAATCCTGACACAAAATTTACTTCTTGTCCTCCTTAAGAACTGAGCCAGGCACAGTACCAAACCTAGAGAGAAAAGTCCTATAATCTGAAATGGGGCATCTGTAGAGGCCTAGAACAAAAAGTTTTTTCTTGAAAATTTTAACTCTTCTACCTATCCTAAAAGTATCTCTTCCTTACAGTACTTTTAACCAAAAATCACATTTTTTTAATAAATATAATGAGCTCTTGGAAATCAGATAAGATGTACCACACCAAAGGGAGCCACAGAATTTATTTGCTATGTAAATGGTGCTCCAGGATACAAATAATGTCAGTGCCAGCATTTTTCACATTTATTTTACCATTAATCCCCTCAACATGTTGATGATATAAGCTTACAGTGCCTTACGATTTCCATTCCCCATTAACTGAATTAACCTCCAGCATTAAAGGAAGCTTCCTCAACCAGGGATACTTCCTACCTGGCTTCATGCTAAACAGTTCTTAACGTGTTACGTGTTATCACTGCAATTCAGCCTTGAGTGAGTCCATATCTACCTATGATGCTGTTTCTCATAAACCTAGTCAATCATCCCTTCCTAACCCTATAATCGTGCCTACCGTGTCTAGCATAACCCAACCAATGAATAATCTCAACTGCCACCAGAGAAACGTGTGTCTTGTCAGCAGTCAGCAGCATCGTCACAGCTTCCATATTAACTCACTTCAGAACAATGTCAAGATGGGGGATGATCATGACAATGAAGCAATTGTATGTGATGAACATTACTGGTTCAAGTTTCAGTAGTAATCTTGTACAAGTTACCACTTATTTCAAAATCCCAGTCCCTACCAAGCATATTCCCCACCCTTCCCACTATCAATATCTGATTGTCTTTGGTAAAGTTCTTATACAGGGACTCACATTCCTCTGTCACCTCTGCACTTGGTTTAAAAATATTGATGACCTGGTACTCCTCACCTAAGGTCTCGTATAACTGTGGACCTAGACATGACTCTTGACTGCTACTTAGCAGCAGAATGCCCCTTTTCTTAATACTTGTATCTATCTCTGGCTTCCTAACAAAATCAGATATCTTCCACATATCACCTGTTCCTACAATTACTGGAAGTTGTTAATATCACAGACTGCATAAAGGCAAAGTACATTATCTTAGATATCTCATCCACACTTCCAAAGGCTGCAGAAAAGATAGAATTTCTTGAATTTAATGGCCAGTCTTCCATAAGTCTCTTTCTACTGAATATAAAAGATTTTAAAATTATTTTGCAAGAGAATAAGGCAGAGATACCATTCTGCACAACAGGTACATAAATATGTGAGGAGGGGAAACAAGCGAGGTAAAGCTGAAGAAAATATACAGATTTTCTATCTGTATTTTGGAATACATACATCCCATGACTATCAGAAGTTGAAAGTAATGTTTAACAAATTTGTGTAATTACTAATTTCAGGAAAACTGGAAGAATTTTTTGCTCACAATATGTAGGGTGGACTGATGCAAGTGGAGTGTTCACATACAGGCTGGTGAGTTATCATGGGTGGTTGTGAGTATACACACAAGAATACCAGATACTGGCTGACCTGAACACTTACATGAAAGAAATGGCGTTGTAGCAGCATGCCTTTAACAGAAAAAAAACATACCCCTAGGGAATACAGTTTCAATGTATTTATTAACTGTGACATTCGTTTTAAATCAAAAGATCCAGAGCTATAACAGAAAAAGAACATGGTCAAGTTTTGAACTGACAATGTTTGAGTTATCTCTTTTATTTTCATGACAGAAGAAGATACATGCTACAAAATATTTATCCAGCCCAGATGCGATATGTGAAACATTTAAACAAATCTAGATAAACTAAATTTATCAGCAGCACTGGGTGGTGGAGTGGAAGTTTCAAGGAGCCGTGAGACTGCAAATACCTTTACTTACATACCAAAACATTATCAGAAAAACAAAACTGAACAATATCCAGAATTCATCAGTAAACAAGAACTTTGCGTTTTTAAGGGTGCTCAGTCTATAATTCAGGTAATGAAATAATCTTTGAAAAGAGAAGCAATGTATTCTATTACCAACTTCAATGGGAAATCTGACATAAAGGTACCACAAAATATATAGAGAGTGAAGTACATAATCATTCCATGTTAAGCATTGATGGACGGCACGTACAGCCAATTCAATGTAAACTTCAACAGAGCAGACAACTGTCAACTAAATATGAGCATTTCACTTGGGAAATATCAAGTACAAGGCAAACAATGGAAGTCACAGAGACTGTCCATTTATTTCAACCCAGGAATTCAGTAGGATCCAGGAACAAACTGACCACAATGCTTCCACTGGCACCTTTCTGTACCATCAACACAGCTCTATGTGTTGTCCTCACAGTTGCCATCAAGACATAATCTTGAGACTTTCTTCTACGATTAATTCACAACACAACCCTAACAGAGGAATGGTGCTATCCTGTATGCACTGTAAGGCAGCAGAACTTCATGCATCAACTGTTTAATTCATTTCCTGCAGTAAAGAATCTGGGGCAAATGCAAACAGTGCAATAAATATTGGTTTGAAAACCTGATTAAGTTAATGAGTACATCATGAATGATTTTTCTACTCATGTAAGTAATTTGCTTGTCACAGTTCATCAATTATGAGAGCTACGTTTACAGATCATTTATTTTCACTGCTGCACTACTACTTGAGTTTGTTGCAACAAATGCTGCTGTTGATCCAAGTAGGTCTCTCATGTTTGTCTGTTATACTGAAAGGGTTTTCATTAACTGTTGGTTCCTATCTGAGGACAGAAAATGGTGGAAGTGAAATGACTACCAAACAACACAGGTGAACACTCTTGCAGTTTGAGACGTTTCAACAGGAAAACACAACACACAACTTGATTGTTACTTTTGGTGTGACATCACATGCTGAACTGCTGTTGAAATTGCTCATCAATGTTTTATAAAGTATTAATCTTCAGTTACTTATTTTAAAATTTATTTGTGTTAATACGTGCTTTAAAATTAACTTATTAGTGCATTTTCACTAATCTCAGTCCTGGTTCATGTGTTATTGACTCCAGTGGTCTGTTATTCCTGAATGTGTTTACATTGTTCATCCACCTCAGAAATGTGATTACATTTGTGGTGTGCAGTTGCAGCTGTAGCAGTTATAAAGCTAAGTAGTGATGAAGTTATTTGTGCACTAATATACAGTTACTAAATTTAATAGTTTTCAGCATTGTTTTGTGTTGTTTCTGGCCAAATAACTTTTTAATAAACCTTAGAAAACATTTGCTTGCTGTGTATTTTAGTTTCCTGTGCACTTAAGTTATTAAGTAAACTTCATGCTTTAGTTTTCAGCTAACATTTCTTACTGTTTCTAGTGAAATGTTTCAGTAAAATTTTCATCCAGTGTTTTCACTTCATTGAGTGTTACAGTGCCCACTTGAATTTTTGGTTTCAGCTAATAGTTTTGTGAAGTTTTGTTTATACTGATATTAGCTGTAGCATTGTAGTACTAATACAAGAAGTGGCTTTTTTAGTAAACAGAGAATTTTGAAACCACTATTGTTATTTCTATAAATAGTTCTTCTGGTGTAACTGAACTTTCGAAACATGGACATAGTTTTTTTCCAGTAACTGTAAAATTTTACCATGAGTGTGAAGTGTGGGCTTTGTTGTAGGTTTGTGAGTAGTGGGTTATGGAGTGGGATCTGTGAAAAGTATTTTCATTGGGGGGAGTGCAGTGGGGAAGCCAGTGGGTATTCTAGCAAGATCCTCTCCTGGGAATGCAGAATCTGTAGTAGAAATAAGTTGATAAAGTAGCAGTAGTGTCAGATCTGTGGCCTTCAGATGCAGTTACAATGCACAAATGAGGAACTAGACAGGTTGAGGACGGTGAAGGGTTGTGGGGAATGTGAACCTGCAGTTGACAAGAAGGCAGCTAGAAGGAGGAGTTATTCAGACAGTTATAATATGCATATATGCAACAGATTTGACAAACTGTCAGAATTGAGTGGAGAGGAGCCACTTGTAGCTGTAGAAGTAGATGTAAGGACATGCAGCAGTCCTCAGTAGTTAGGAGGTGTAGGTCAGTTACAAAGTCTAACAGAAAGAAGAAGGTTCTGCTGCTAGGTAGTTCACACTGTACAGGTGTGGGTCAGCAGCTGCAGGAAGTGTTGGGGAGTGAATACCAGATCACCAGCATTGTGAAGCCTAGTGCAGGGTTGGCTCAGACATAGGTGCCGTATTTGTTGTGAAATGAGAACAACTATCGGCCACATTCCCGCCCGGCCATCAACCCACACCTAACCATCACAACAACTGACCCACCCAGAATGCTGCAACTTCTCAGCTGCCTCTCTACCATTCCACTCCCAAAGAGCGTGCAGGAAAATTGAGCACTTAAATTTTTCTGTGTGAGGCCTGATTTCTTTTACTTTGTTGTTATAATCATTTTTTCCTATGTAGGTGGGTGCCAACAGAATGTTTTTGCAATCAGAGGAGAAAATGGGTGATATAAATTACATGAGAAGATTTCGCTGCAATGAAAAATGCCTTTGTTTTAATGATTGCCACTGCAATTCACGTATCATGTATGTGGGACTATCTCACCTAGTTTGCGATAACACAGAACAACCTGCCCTTCTTTGTACTTTTTCAATGTCATCCATCAGTCCCATCTGATGCGGGTCCCACACCACACAGCAAAACTCCAGAATAGGGCAGACAAGTGTGGTGTACACAGTCTCTTTAGCAGACCTGTTGCACCTTCTAAATGTTCAGCCAATTAATCACAGTCTTTGGTTTGCTCTACCCACAACATTATCTATGTGATCATTCCAATTTAGGGTGATTGTAATTGTAATCCCTAGGTATTTAGTTGAATTTACAGCCTTCAGATTTGTATGGCCTATCACGTGATCAAAATTTAGGGGATTTCTTTTAGTACTCATGTGAATAACTTCACACTTTTCTTAATTCAGGGCCCATTGCCACTTGTCACACCATACAGATATCTTATCTAAATCATTTTGGAATTCGTTTTGGGCATCTGATGACTTTACAAGATGGTAAATGACAGCATCATCTGCAAACAATCTATGACATCTACTCAGATTGTCTCCTATGCCGTTAATATAGATCAGGAACAATAGAGGACCTACAAAACTTCCTTGAGGAATGCCGGATATTATTTCTGTTTTACTCTATGACTTTCTGTCTATTACTACGAAATGTCGTTACTCCATAGGCACACAGTTTGGTTAGAAGACGCTTGTGAGGAACAGTGTTGAAAACCTTCTGGAAATCTAAAAATATGGAATCAATTTGACATCCCCTGCACTCATTACTTCATGAGTATAAAGAGCAAGTTGGGTTTCGCAAGAATGATATTTTCTGAATTCGTGCTAACTATCTGTCAAAAAATTGTTTTCTTCAAGGTACTTAATAATCATCAAATACAGTATATGATCCAAAATCCTACTGAAAATTTATGTTAGTGAGATGGGCCTAATTCAATGGATTATTTCTACTTCCCTTTTTGGGTATTGATGTGATGTGAGCAATTTTCCAGACTTTAGGTATGGATCTTTCTGTGCACGAGCAGTTGTATATAATTGCTAAATATGGAGCTATTGTATCAGAATACACTGAGAGAAACCTGACTAGTTTACAATCTGGACCGGAAGCTTTGCTTTTATTAAGTGATTTAAGCTGCCTTGCGATAATGAGGATATCTATTTCTATGTTTCTTATCCTGGCAGTTGTTCTTGATTGGAATCCAGGAATATTTACTTTGTCTATTTTGGTGAAGGAGTTTCAGAAAATCATGTTTAATAACTCTGCTTTAGTGACACTGCCATCAATGACTTCACCATTGTTATCGATCAGTGACTGTATTGATTGTGTCTTGTCTCTGGTGTGCTTTATATATGACCAGAATCTCTTTGGGTTTTCTGCCAGATTTTGAGACAGAATTTCTTTGTGGAAATTATTAAAAGCATCTCGCATTGAAGTATGAGGTTTTTCAAACTTCTGCAAAACTTTGCTAGTTTTGGGGAGTTTGCATTCTTTTAAATTTGGCATGCTTTCATCACTGCTCTTGCAACAGCCATCTGACCCATTTTGTGTACCATGGGGCATAAGTACCATCACTTATTAATTTATTTGGTCTATATCTCTCAATTGCTGCCAATACTATCTCTCCGAAATCATTCCACAACTTTTCTAGGCTTCCAAGATCAGATCAGAAGGAGTGCAGACTGTCTCTTAAAAAGGCATTAAGAGTAGTTTTATCAGCTTTATTAAATAGATACACTTTGTATTTCTTGTTTATGCTTGTAGCTGTTACAGTATTTGGCCTAGCGGCTACTGCCTTCTGGTTGCTAATCCCTGTATTCATCATGATACTCACATCTGCCTCGGATTATTTGTTGCTAAGACGTCAAGTATGCTTTCACAACCATTTGTGCTTCGAGTGGGCTCATGAACTAATTGCTCAAAATAATTTTCTGAGAAAGCATTCAGTACAATTTCAGATGACATTTTATGCCTGCCACAGGCTTTAAATGTATAATTTTTCCAGCATATTAAGAATACATTAAAGTTACCACCAACTATAATTGTATGAGTGGGGTACCTAATTGAAATAAAACTCAAATTTTCTTTGAAGTGTTGAGCAACTATATCTTCTGAGTCTGGGGGTCAGTAAAACGACCCAATTAATAGTTTATTCTGATTGTTACGTGCAACCTCTACAGACGCTATTGCACAGGAACCATCTACTTCAATTTCACTACAAAGCAAACTTCTACTGACAGCAATAAATACTCCACCATCACCAATTGTATTTAATCTATCCTTTCTGAACACTGTTAGATCATAGGAATAAATTTCTGCTGAACTTATATCTGGCTTTAGACAGATTTCTGTAGCTATAACTATTTGAGCTTCAGTGCTTTATATTAGGATTTGGAGCTCTGGTTATTTCCCAACACAGCCATGACAATTTATGACTACAATACCGATTGTTTATACAACTAACTTGCTGACAGATTTACAACAGTGGTGTCACAGATTTTTCAGAACTGCAACCCACCCCATTCCAGAATAGGACTTGTCCTGCCATTTTGCTAAGTGGTTCAACAGCAAGGGAGTTTCAGTTCCCTGAAATGTGGAATTGATAGCTTTAACAGCAGTACAATCTCATAAAGAATTTGATGGGTCCAGCACATCTACAATTGCTTCTGGCAGTCCTGGTTTGCCAGTCATTCGCTAAAGCTAAAGAGCATTAGAAAGTGACCAGAAGTGTTAAGCACTGCATTTCCAGGGAAGCAAATTCAAATACCATGAGGAACAGCAAGCCTTTGTATTACCTACAAAAAAAAGTTGGTCCCTCTTATCCGATTGATTAGTGCTGCCCTCACCACTTTACACTCACTTTTAAGTGAATATTTTGCTATAAAATTACATGTGGTAGCTGCTCTTTTCGAGATCTTTTAACATTGTAAAACA
Source organism: Schistocerca gregaria (assembly GCF_023897955.1). Lineage (NCBI taxonomy): Eukaryota > Metazoa > Arthropoda > Insecta > Orthoptera > Acrididae > Schistocerca > Schistocerca gregaria. Next base: position 455,048,281 of record NC_064931.1, read on the forward strand.
ACATCAAACAGTTATGCATCATTGATTGCATTCCCTCAAGGCCTACCCTGGGGGTTTTGTATGTTCTTGTGGACTACCATGCACAGAAACATTAACATCTGAAGTGGTGATTGGATTAACACCTGATAGTGAAGTGCAAGCTGAGATGTTATTGCAGTCAGATCCTTCTGTTGGTGAAGTATTGCTAGGGCATTCAGGATTTCTCAAACAGTCAAGGCTACCATTTCCAAAGCCTGTGGACTATCAAAAGTGTCAGCTCTATTTGCAAGTGTGGTGCAAACTAGTCCATCTGACAGCCAAACTGCAAAAATGTTGTACATACCGGGTGGTAGAGGAGTGGTTACCATATAACCATACAGTAATCAAACCAAGTGCCACAACGGTTTTTGGACACTGAAAACAAGTTGTTCTGGTTGTTTCTCTCTGTATGCTAAATCTAGATGCCCAAAGTATAATGCTGTCTGTTAACTGTTGTTTTTGCCAGGGGCGCATAGCAGATGTTTGACACTGCCAGCTGTGCCATCAGCAGCAAATAAATCCCATAACAGAGTCTAGAGGACCACCATGCTGCGTTATGCTGCCAATGACAGTTCATGGGATTCCCATTTTATTACATTTAGATACTGAGGCCTTGGTCTCAATTATTAATCAGCCTACATATTTCTGATTAGGGTCTCCACCCTTAAAATCAGTAGCAGCTAATGTGTGGAAATAGCTTCATCATGAAATTCTGACACATGGAAAAGTAGTTCAGGAATTTGTGTATAAGTACACACATAGAACCCTTCCTTTCTTTGTTGTAGCAGATCCCTGATGGAAAAATATTTTTGCCTGGATGTGTACACAGCCTTTTGCTTTTCTATCCAACACTCAGTCCAAGCAATCCAGATTACTATTCCATGTGCAGAAGTAGATTATCTACATCTCTAATATGCTCCCTTATTTTCCCCACATTGGGGAATGGCTTCTTATTTTTCTAGTAGCAAAATTTTCTAAAGCCCAGCCAATACCTTGAGCTTTGTAGTATGATGCTAAGGTGGAGCTGAATCACTTAGAAGAATTAAAAAGTGCTGTTCCTGATTCGTTATAGCAGATAGCTATTACCTTTAGTCCCTGTTAAAAAACTGGATGGTGCATTATACCTTGTTAGGAACTTGGAAAATATGGTAAACACACAGTCAATACTGGATTCATACTCCCTTCCACATCCTGATGGCCTATTTTTAAAATTGGCAGATCTTTCAAAGACTTATTTTCATCTTCCATTTGATGGTGCTTCTAAAGTCATTCTAAACCAAAGAGCCTAGGAAACTGTTACATCTGCCTAATATCATGTAGGACTCCCCGCAAGTCTGCATAAGCCTAGCAACACTACCGGACATGCACTCAACTAATGTTTGAAGCAGTGCTGGAGGGAATTGACACCATGAATTCTGCAGGGCTGACAATAAATCCGTAAGGGTACAAGTGGGTGGAGGTCTCTCCTGAACAACACATTGCAAGACATCAAAGATATGCTCAATAACGTTCATGTCTGAAGAGTTTGGTGGCCAGGAGAAGTGTTTAAACGCATAATCTGAAAGCCCATATCGATCACGCTTCATTGAATGGTTCTCACACTGACACTTGTTTATGGCCCATCATTCGTCCTACAGCAATTTGTTTGAAGTGTTGCACTTCTGTCATACTGAATGACTCTCTTCAGTCATAACTGATCCTGGTCTTGCAGGATCATTTTCCGGCCACAGTTATGTCACAGATTTGATGTTTCACCAGGTTCCTGATATTCACAGTACATTCATGAAATGGCCACATGGGAAAATCCCCACTTCATCTCTACCTTGGAGATGCTGTCCCCCCTCAATTTTATACCAATTAAAACACCACATTCAAACTCACTGAAATCTTGGTAAGCAGTAACCAAGCTAACAACTGCACCAGACACTTGTCTTATGTACATGTTGCCGACCACAGCACCATATTCTGCCTGTTTACATACCTCTGTATTTTAATATGCTTCCCTATACCAGTTTCTTGGGTGCTTCATTATAGTATTCACTACTCCTTTGGCCTCCATCAATATAACAGGTTACCTTTCAATGTTTCTAGCACAACAAACTCTCTTTCTGAAATTTTTAGAATAAGCTATTGCCAACATTCCACAATGTGACAATACCAAATCTCTGGTAAGGATTTTCAATCCATTTGAAAGCTGAGTTAAACTGTAACTTGTCAACACGCTCCTTCAATTAACATTTTGGCACGGGGCTACTTAAAAGAATACTGGGCCTAGGAAATTGGCCATTAATGCTGTTATTAAAGCATTACTACCACATATTTAATTGATGTATCTTAAAGAGTAATATATAATGAAAGAAGATCAACCCTGAAGATTTCTTTTTCATATTTACTTTAGTTTTCTGATAGATTATAAATTTAAAAATAATGATGACAGAAAGTATAATTATCCTTCCAAACAGAACTAGTGATGTGAGTTATTGAACTATTTCTTACTCTTGAGCTTCCAAACTTTCTTGGTCATTAAATATATCCTTTGCTAGGTAGGAGAATGTGGTAGCCATTTCCAATATTCCAGAACCAAAGAAGCTGAGGAAATTGTCACCAATCATTTATAAAGCTCAAGAAATGTCTCCAAATTGCTCTTTGCCTAATGTCTGGTGTTGGCTACAGACATGTCACCCTACAGTGTGGTACTGTTGTCACACACATTCTCAAATGGTTCAGAACAGCCTATCACACTTACCTCAAAGACATTCACTATGACACAAGAAAGTTATTCCCAAATACAGAAGAAGGCAATGGCAACTATGTTTCTTGTCCTGAAGTTCCACACTTTCTTGTATGGCAACAAATTTCATCTGGTCACAGATCATAGGCTGTTGTCCATATCTGATCCAAAGTCAAAGGTGCCTGAGCAGACACCTCAGTGGTCACAATGCAGAGCTCTTTCCTCATCACATTACCAATATTCTGTTCATTATCACACATCAGCCCAAAATGAGAATACAAATGTGCTGTCACATTTGCCTACAGGTTTCGATGAGGAATTTGACAAGCAAGAGACTTTTTTCTTTCACACTGATTCACAGTTGGAACAGTCAATAGAAGTTTTTCCATCATTCCCAGAGATGCCACAGCAGCCAGATGTAATGATCCACTCTTGAGATCGGTTTCTCATTTCATATACACTGGCTAGTAACACAGGCCTTTCCTTCAGCAACGTTCTTGGAACCTCATTCTTCCTTTTCATGACACCATGCTCTATTATCCTATTACTGAATTAAATGGATGATCAGTGTAGAGCAGTAATTCCAGAGGTTCTTTTCTCCTGTATGTTGTGACTCCTGCATCAGTCCCTCTGGGTCATTTCCACAATGAAGTATGTGACCCGGCGGCGCATGTAGTGGCCACATGTCAAAGAGTATATTACATGTGTGACTAAACAGAGCCAGGCTTGTCAGGTGCAGCATCCTGCAATGCCCCAAGCCTATTAACTGTGGCCTGTACCTGCCCATACATGGGATAGAGTGAAAGTGGGCTTTTCAGGTCCATTCCCTGGGGTTATGTGCTTAATTCAATAGTTACATGTTCCCATTTATCATATATCATCAAAACGTAGCAGACCATGATCGTCAACCCCTTTAAGGACCTAGATACTGATTTTTATCTTATTAAGGAGGCCCACTAACTCTGGTCACTGATAAATGGCCTGCAGTTCCCTTCTTCTGGTTTTCAATGGTTGTGCAATCAGAATAGAATTGAGTATATTACTGCACCTCCAATGATGTGGCTGAACATTTTGTGTAAAAGTTTGAAACACAGATGGAAAAGACATTAAGATCCAAGCCTACTGATTCCACACTGTTGTGCTTTTTGTCCTCGTACCAGGCAACACTCATTCGAGATCTGATACTGATTGACCCCTTGTACATGTGCCCTCATTGTTACCTGTTATACCTGTTACAGCCCCTACCAGTGCAAGAGGAAGAAGCAACCATCTCTGTCTAGGCACACATTACTGGACCTATGCCTGGCTGTATGTGTGCCTCCATCATCACGAGGTGGTCCTAGTGGCCACACTGCGTGGCATCCTTCATCGACACTGGAACCAGATTTGTTTATGCCATCTAGGACAAACTCTGCCTCCAGATTGGCCGCAACAGTTGACCATTCAGCTTTGCCCATCTCAAGGACCAGCAACAGCCAATGAGAGGCCCAAATCCAGGGTGACAGCCCAGGTGGTTGGCCCCTGGTTTCTCCTTTTCCCCTGTTGTAATCGACAACCCTTACAGATCTGGACTTGGATGACACGCAGGAAATCCTCTGTCTGTGTCGAGTCTGATATCAAACCCACAACTTTCTCCAGAATCAATGACAGCACTACCAGGAGATGAGTGATCCCGATGGCATGCTACCAGCACAGCCTCATTCTCTTGTGCACCAGCCATGCTAGGTTAAGGACTGACTGACCTGCTTGGACAGACATGATTGTAGGATGAGCACTGCATGTGATAAGATTCAACTTGGACTTGTATTCTACAGTTAATGTGCTCTCTTACTTGTGTAATGCCAGTCCTCAGCTCACTGCCATTGTAAATACTTGAATGTTTTTCTCATTGTTGTTGTCAATAAAGAACCATACATACTGCAGTCTTTGGCCATGATGTTGTTTCATTTTCCAAGCATGTTCTATGACTACAATGGATTCAGCATTGGCTCAGTTATTACAACAACAGCAGTAGCAACTTTTTAGCAGAAATGGCAGTTCACACAACAACAGCAACAGCAACAGCAGTTAGATTTATTTTGTCTGTTGGTTACAGATTCACACAATGCTGCAGACCCTCCACAAGTCCTACTTTGCATGACTGTTTGCTCTCCCATTTTTTCCACCATTCCAGGAAGGGAAGGAAGTTTGGGACTCATTTGTGTGCCATTTGCAGCAACACTTTGTAGTGTTTCAGGTGGAAGACCTGTCTTTGTCAAAGTCTTTTCTTCTTGTCTTCGGTTGAGTCTGAAACATTTCATTTATTTCAAAAACTTTCAGAATTAAAGGACCTAGAGCAACATTGCCTATTCTGAAATGTGCGAGTTGCTCAGTGCTTATTATCTTATGTAAACCCTTGTTGTTGCTTCCTGGGTGGAGTTTCACCAGCAACATATGAAACTGGGCCAAGTGTGGGTGGCCAACCTCTGTGGTATAAGCAGGAAATGCAAATTTATTTGTGATAATTGTTAACATTCCTATGCAGACACTCCCATAACATCACTGTCCATTCAGGGCTGCACAGGGAGGTATGGTGCACAGCTTAGCATTTAGAAGCACTGAAAGAGAAGTGGTTTTGTCTATCATTCAGTCGTTTGAGTCGTCTAGGGCTGTGATGGACGTATTTGAGGACGTCACAGACATAGAATTGCTGCTTTCACAGCAAACATGTCATTCACCACTGATACCACAACCACCACTATAATAATAATAATAATAATAATAATAATAATAGTAATAATAATAATAATAATCAGGTTTACACCATCCACAGTTGGTTGGTGCTCCCTTCCAATACACGTCCCCCTTGTGTCTTGATTGTTCCCATGTGCATACCTAGAGTTGCTACCCACATTGGCAGCCATGGTGTATGGCATATGATAATAAAAAAAGGACATGTGGCAGCTGTTTGCCATAGCTGCCCACACAACCAGTCCTTGGTCACAGACATGGAATTTATGGCCAGGTGTTCAATGTTCCAGCAGTAGTATCTATATTACACTGCACAATCAGCTGCAATCATTCCATTTCCAGGTCAATACTAAGGTCACCATGTCTCTCATGAATCTTAAGCTTACTATCACTCGAGTCACCCCACTCTTTCCTCAACACATCATTGTTTGGTCAATGACGGCAAGCAGCCCATACCTGTTCGTGGCCAGTTCACGACTGATATTGTGTATCAACATGTTGAGTCAGCTAGCATGTTTTTAGAGTCATTAGTGTGATGTCAGAAACAAATTTGCTCTAAATGCACTCACAGTTGTTGGATTTCACATGTGGGATGTGCTGCGCTGTGCAAATTCAAATATCTGGGCCACCTTCTTTCCTAGGGCATTGTGAAACCTGTGGTACAGCACATGGAGGGAATGGTCAACCTAGCTCCACCATGGAACCTGAAGGAATTCCAGTCATTTCTGGGTCAAGCCAGTTATTATCTCAAATGTCTCCCTAAAAAAGTGGGTATCATTCATCCACTAAAACAATGTGTGTACAAAAGTTGTATCCTTTGTTTGGTCAGCCGACTGACAGAATGTTCACCTGCATCAAGTCATTGCTATACTTCAGCACGTTTAGACAGGTAAACAGTTAGTCCTTGCCGCAGACACCTCTCCATAGTGGATTGGGGCTGTCTTGGCTCACAAAACTGCAGAAAGTTCCAAACAGCCTACCACGTTTGCCTCCAAGACATTGACAGCCACACAGCCCAGTTATTCTCAAATTGAAAAGGTGGTTTTGGCCATTGTGTATGCAATCGAAAAGTTCTAAATACTCTTCTATGGCAACAAAACCCAATACCAATGAGTGCTTGTGGCACTTTTTGGCCCACATTAGCAGCTTCCTGACAGGACTGCACAATGACTCTAGCATAGGTCTCTGTTCATGAGTGTGTATCACTACGGGATTCCTACAGATTGACAGTGCAGGATGCAGATGTGGACACATTGTCATGCTTGGCCATCGGTCCCAATCTGTTCTTCAACGAAGTTGAGGTTACAGCCAGTCAGCTGTTGGAATCCTTTGCTTTGTCAGGTGCATCAGTTTGTAACGAATGGTTGGCCTGAGTAATTCTGGTATTTATTCAGAAGTAGTTGTGGAGGTTATTTCTGACTGTATGCAGTGCGCCAAATAGCAGGTGGCACCAACACAGAGTTGTGCTCCCATGGCCCGTGCCCAGTCAGCCATAGGACAGCATCCACATTGACTTTGCATGACCCTCCATGTGATTGGTAGTAGCTGAGACACTGTTCAACTATTCATGTTTCACACGCACTCACTCCACCATCGCAGAAGTTACTGTTCATGAACAAAGGGCTGCCACAGATAATTGTCCCTGATTATGACAAACAGTTCACTTTGGCTTTGTTTTGGTCTTCCTACACCTGCAGTGGTATTACCCACCTTACTACTGCTCCATCTCACCTGCACTGAAATGGGGAGGTGGAGCATATGTTGGACACATTTAAGACATGGTTAAATAAGTGCTTGCTTGTCAGGATTGTCAGCAGACTTGGCATTGCCTCTGTTTCTCGGCACCTACAGCACCATTCCACTGAATGGCCTTGGCCGAGTGGCAATCCTCCACAGATGTCAGCTGTGGACGTGCGTTATCTGTCCTGTCTGTGCCAAGACCTAAGAGGCATTCATGTCAGATACATTCATGTCCTTCATGTTATGCTCCAGGAGACACTCTCCAGGTGCACACTATCAGTCTGTGGCCTGGATGGGTACTGATGATGGTGCGTACAATGTGTGGTCAGTGGATGTTCACAATGGATGCCAGTGGAGTGCCCATCTCCCACTATCAGAACCAGCAGTGCCCTGAGTGGGGAACTGAACCACCTTGCCCGCAGCTGCACCAGCCACCAGCATCTCACTGATGGGCTTCTGAAAAATGGTGATGTCAAGATGGATGCTTTCTATCATATGGATCACTGGCCGAGAGACAGCTGACCAGCCAGCCTCAAGCCGGTGCCAAGGAACCATTGGAGAGGAACACCATAAACCTTCAGCTGTTGCTGACCCAGGGCCATGGCCACCAGGTAACCAATGCAGCCCTCATGGTCTCCTTGACCATACTAACTTGTTTACGTCAGCCCCATGCAGTTTGTTCTCTGCCTTCTTGCACTGACACGTGCCATGTCAGCTTCCCAGAGGAGAAGTTGAATGTGGTGACAGTTCACATATACCGCAACCACGATTGCAACATTTATATTCGACACCACACATGAGAAGGCAATTAGGGGATGTCGCCTCCCAGCTGCATGCTACCGATCTCTTGTACATCAGCTGTTCCAGGTGAAGGTTCAGCTTACTGACTTGGAGGGTTATACAATTATAGGATAAACATTGCATGTGATAAAACTCAAACTGGACTTGTATTCTGCAGTTAACTGTCTCTTTTCCTTGTGTGATGCTGGCGCACAGCACACTACTATTGTACATGTTTGGGTGTTGCTGTTGTCAATAAAGAACTGAAGATATTACTCCCATAAATGATCCCTCTTCCACCCACAGTCCAAAGCCAGACACCAGCCTTCACAGTAGGTCATGCCATGTCACCTAATCTTCCCACACACTGGCCAGAATTGTTCTGATTCTATGAACTGGTTCAACTGAGGAGGGATCTTGTACTTCTGATGGACATATCAATGGAACATTCATGTAATTCTGCATACATCTAGAGAGATCACTAGGCATGGCACAGGAGGATATACACTGATCAGGCAGAACATTATGACCACCTACATAATAGCTAGTATTTCCACCTTTGGCATGGTTAACAGCCGTAATGCATCATGGTATGAAAGCAATAATGCCTTGGTAGGTTGCTGGAGGGAGCAAGCACCGAAACTGCACACACAAGTCACCAATTTCCTGTAAATTCTGGGGAGGGGTGCGACGAGTGCGATGAGTGTGAACACAAAGCTCCTAAATAAGAAATTTACCAAAGACAAAGGAAAACTGCAAACTTTCCTTTTATTGAATGGGTATTGACATCATAATTTAATCTTACCAATCTGTCAGTGCTGTGTTTCACCAATTCCTCTACATTGTTTTCACAGTCCAATAGCAGTGTGTAACAAGTAGCTGCATACTAGAAAGGAATCAATCCACAATTTAATTCCTTTTTATTTATGGAATTTAGAACAAGTTGCAAAAAATTGAAGATAGCTGTTTCAGTTGATTTATTTTTATGGAAACCATTTTGCACATTAACCAATAATCTATTCTTAATAAGAAATTTGTATAGTCTATGATTAATTTTAAGTTTTGATGGAAATACCACTGTCTTAAAAGATTCATTTATAATGTCAGTGAGATGTGAGGCTATGTTTCTTGCACTTTGCTTCATGACTTTGTCAGGAATCCCATCATGGGGATTTTTACCTGGCTATTGGAATTGCATTTAGTTTTAATTAAATTTATGGCTATATTTGTGAAATGTTTGCTAAGATGTTGCCAATCTGAAGTTGGTCCTTAACAGTTTTCACCCACTTTTAGTGACAAAGGTGTTATCTTTTCTTGTGTGTCTACCTATATTTTTATTTATTACCTTCCAAGTTGACTTCATTTTGTTGTTACCTTTCTCAATATATGAATCATTATCAAGCTTCTTAGTTGCAATTATTACTTTCTTGTGCAGGCTTCTATAACATTTGACATGTGCTTTCAGTGCTACATTCTTCCTGGCTGATTGATTTAACGTTCTGAGAGTGTGTGATGACTTTGTAATCGCCTGTGTAATCCATGTTTTGGTTTTATTTTTAGTTTTTACTCTTTTTATAGGAAAGGCAACATCGAAGCAGTGTTTGTAGCTTTCAAGGAATGAGTCAAACTATGTGTTGACATCACCACTTGATTCACTACACAAGTTGTTATTTTCCAGAATGTAATTAAAAATTCTTATGCCATCACCATTTATAAATCTCCTTTCTCTGTAAATGTTATTGATAACATTGTCCTTGTAAGATGTGACATTTAAACTCAATTTGATGTGATTCGAGGACCCATTGTCAATTACTTCAGTGTTATATTCACACTTGTCCTTTTTTATAAATACTTGATCTATTATAGTTTCAGACCTATTTCCACATCTGGTAACTTCATTTACAGTTGCCATCATATTATGACACAAAAACAGATTGCACAGTTGCTGTTGTTTACTACAATCATTCTTAAAGTTAACGTTAAAATCAACAAGAACAATTACATTATGTCTACGTTCATTCAGTAGTCCCTCAATGTTTTCCATAAAAAAGGCAAAGTTGCCCAATGGTAATCGGTACAAACACACAAAAGTAATTTTTAATTTGGGTACTTCACATATACTGTATTCAAAATCTTTCTTTATGCATTTTAGTTTACATTCAATTTCTTTTGATTCTACCCCTGTCCTAACATAAATACATTTCCCACCCCCTTTATGGTTGATCTGCAACAGTTGCTAATCATTTCAAAATTGGGAATAATTATGCTAGACGCTTGCATTTCTTTTAGACAGTGCTCACTTATGCATAGTATGTTAATGTCTTTTAGTCAGTTAATAGAACTTCTATTTCAGCTAATTTACTTTGTAGTCCCTGAACATTTTGGTATACAACTGTTAAAGATTCCTGTAGTGGATTTGTGGCACTATTTATCTTTGTACTTTCTTGATGCTGACACTGTAAAGATTCTGCCTTTTCTTCTTCATCAAATTGCGAACATCCCATAAAAAGTAGTCACTATGCACAGCAGCTCTTTGGGCAGCACTTTGTTATTTTGTGAAGCAGTCTGTTAGCTTATTTTGATTTCTTCGTTAACACGAGATTTCTTTACAAAATGTGGGCTGGTTCCCCTTACTCCGGCTCAGCTACACTGTGTCAACGATTGCTGCTAATACAAGTTCTCCACATACGCATACACCACCATTACTCTGCCACACAAACATAGGGTTTACACTCGTCTGATGTGAGACATTTCCCTCGGTGGGGGTTGGGGGGGGTGGCAATGGGGGGGGGGGGGGGGGGGGCGCTCCACCAGGACTGAATGGTACAATGTCCCTGGGTTTGGTGTGGAGCAGCAGTGGGGTGAAGTAAACTGCGGTAGTCATCGTGGGGTTGTGAAACACTGCCGCTGTGGCAAGGACAGAGGCCCCCCCCCCCCCCCCCCCCCCCGTCATCTCTAGGTCCCTGGTTAACATACAACAAAAAGATGTATGGAGTTTGAAAGACATTGGAAGGGAGAGATAGTGTTAGATAAGCAAAGCCTTGGACATGACGGACGTTAGTGCACAGGGAAGTGCCATGAAAAGTCATGAGTAAGGATCAAGTGGGTCAGGGGGGTGGAGATGTCAGTAGGCTGGTGAAGGGGGTGATTAGCAACTTTAATTTGTAGGGAGTAGGTTTTGAGTTATTGATTGGAGGTGTCAGTAAACAAGAACAGAAATTCGATCAGTTGAATCATAATAGCTAGTCACAGTAGAGCGTCCAGGATTGTTGCTTTGCGGATTTTGGGGAGCGTGTAGAACGCCAGTGTGTATACTGTTGTATGGGTTAGGAGGGAAATACACTCAATGAGAGATCCTGAAAAGGACCTACAGGTTTTGGTAGGGGTTGGAGGTTATGTTGGACTTCGAGGATGGGATCACTCTGGCACACCCTGTAGGTGGAGGAGTAAGGCAGTTGTCAGAAACCATCCATCAAGTAGACACTATGATTCATCACAGCAGCGGTGGAGCCTTTGTCGGCAGGGAAGATGATTAGGACTTATCTGTTTTCAGAATGTGTGTGACTGTCTTTACTTCTGCTGAAAGGTTAGTGTTCTTAGGAAGGGACCTGTGGCATGATGGTGAGGCTTAGTTGGAGGTAAGAAATTCCTGGAAGCTGACTAGGGATGAAAAGGTGGGAGGGTCACGGCTCGATGGTGGTATGAACTGGAAGAGTCAAGGTTCAATGTTGGGATTAGGTCGCTTCACAATGGCCACTACAAACGTGCCAACACATGTGCATTCCTAGCCAGCAAACTGCCCACCTTCCTCCAAGTCACTAGACCCTCTACTCCTTCCCCATACTTCCTGCATCCCTATCTCTCTACCTGCTCCACCTAACACTACCCCCACCAGAACCAGGTTACCTGCTGAAAATAAAATCGTCTAGTCTAGTGGGCGCCATGTAGGGCATAGGTGTGTGAGTGAGTGAGTGTGTGTGTGTATGTGTGTGTGTGTGTGTGTGTGTGTACGCCGAAGTCTTTGGGCTGTTATGGAGAGAAATCAGTCACGTCAAATCAAGTCTTAGACTAACTTTCATGTAAGATGGAGTGGAGCTATATCTGTTGGAGTGGTCTGTGTGAACACCCTGCGTAACATTAACGTTAATTTTTTATAATTCTTCAATTACAAAAAACAATGCATTCTTATCATTTATGAAACCAGTGTCTATTTAAAACTGACTTTCTTTAGCGTGTTTCCAGAAGATAAAATGTGAAATTAATTGTTGTTTATGTTGGAAGGGCTGGATTAGGCATATAAACTATGACGATTTTCATCTGCAAATTAATATCTTCACTGAAACTGTACAAACCTGGATCTCCTAAAAATTAATACCCCAAAAAATATTTCAACAATCAGCTGAGCCACAGATAGTATGAAAAATCAAGTTGAGTATTAGAACTGTTTATGGCTAAATCAACAGCCATCACTTTAACTATTATTCTATCATGGCATTCCCCATTACACAGTGTTATATACTTACATGTGCTTATGTCGTTCATCCAAGCCTCACACCTCAGTAGTGTCTTTACATTTTGCAGCATGCAGTTGCAGCTGTTGCTGGTATAAAGCTAAGTATGGACAAAGTTATTTGTGCACTGTTATACAGTTAGAAAATTTAATAGTTTTCAAACTTGTTTTGAACTGTTTGACGTGAAATAACAATTTCATAAGCTGCTAATTAGGTACGTGTACAGCACTGATACATTTCATCCTCGTGGAGAAGTTCCTGAAGTTGACACACAGTAGACAAACAGGAAATAATCAAATAATAGCCAGCACTGGCTACCTCACCCACTATGCTGTCACTAACACTGTGCCAACTGCCAAGGCTACAGAATTTGCTAAGTCCCTTTTAAACATAATGAATTTTTTGGCTACATTTTAAATATTCAACTAGCTGACTGTCAAAGATATGACTGAAGTGTTGAGGGTTTAATGCAGTTCCTCCACTTAAAATACCATCTGGGTTCAGTTTTACATAATCTCAGGCAATTTGTGAGTTCACCAAAAAATAACATAGTCATAATACACAAAGTACTTTTAAAATGAGCTTATTGCATCAGAATACATACTAAATTAACTTGGATTTAGTGCCCAAAATATTTCATAAGACTAATGCCACACTGACTCTAAAACTGAAGCAATACTAACACAATACTATCAGTTGCAATACTGATACAATACTAACTTGAACCAGCTACTACTGTTGGTGCTCATATAAGTTCCAACATTATAAAGCCACATTACATATCATTTAAATTGAACATTCTTGAATTTAGAAACGCAATTTCTGTCCTCTCACAAAATTCATTGTGGAATTTAACTTCACAAATTTTGGTGATGTTTCTGAAACAAATACTATGTGATATATCACAGTTTTCATATGAAAATTGCATGCAATGTACATCAATAACAATGTCCTAATTATTTCTGTTACTTACTTTGTAACTACAGTATAACTTTTATTTTTGTTCTCCTCTCTCTCTCTCTCTCTCTCTCTCTCTCTCTTCTGTCTCTCTCTCTCTTAAATGGTGATAACCTTTCACAGTACTTGTTAATCACAACACTATTTATTCCATATTTTCACTAATTTAACATAAAGAATTCATGCAGTAGTTCTTACAATTTAAAATTATTGAGTTTTTAGTTCTCAGTAGGCATATTTTCACTTACAAAGTGTGGATAATTGTGGCATGAGTCAACAACAAGAATGCATTCAACATAAGTGTTATTCATTTGCTGTGAAATGACTTAGATTCTAATCATTTTGAACCTCCCTCTCATGTTTTAAGTGAATTTGACTTGTTACTTTTTCATGTCAAATTAATAGAACACCCTGGTATAGTATGAGAGAAAATCGTGATGGTCCAAACTCTGAACCTGTACACTGTATGTGTCAGAATATTGTAGTCTACTTGGATCAAGTGCTTAGCAGACCTACTATTGTAATTCTGCAAAGTTGAAGTCCTAACTCATCACTCTCCTGTCAGTCTGCATATTCTGAGTGTGAAAGTGCTACAAAAGTCATGTTTGGCAGAAATGATTAACCTTGTAAATCATCCATAGACACCTCTTCTACAATACTTATATATTGGGACTAATGTCCCTTGTGGTCTGGTCCCTTCAATCCCACAAACCATCCAACTTATATACTGTTGATGCCCAGTGTCTTCCAACTTCATATTGTCACAGGAGTAGCTGTGTAGTGCAGTCTCTGTGGTACAGCGTGTGTGATCCTAGACTGTTGCATATGGGGACTTGAATTCAAAACTCATCTGAACTGTAAAATTTAAATTTCGGTATTCAGTTCGAGTAGAGTCTAGATGTATCCACAAATGTTAAGAATCACTGTACTGGAATGTTTTGTAACTGTATACAGGGTGTTAGAAAAAGGTACGGCCAAACTTTCAGGAAACATTCCTCACACACAAAGAAAGAAAATATGTTAAGTGGACATGTGTCCGGAAATGCTTACTTTCCATGTTAGAGCTCATTTTATTACTTCCTTTCAAATCACATTAATCATGGAATGGAAACACACAGCAACAAAACATTCCACGGTGGCTTCAAACACTTTGTTACAGGAAATGTTCAAAATGTGCTCCGTTGGCGATGATACATGCATTCGCCCTCCATCCCATGGAATCTCTGATGCGCTGATGCAGCCCTGGAGAATGGCGTATTGAATCACGGCCGTCCACAATACGAGCACGAAGAGTCTCTACATTCGGTACCGGGGTTGCGTAGACAAGAGCTTTCAAATGCCCCCATAAATGAAAGTCAAAAGGGTTGAGATAAGGAGACCGTGGAGGCCATGGAATTGGTCTGCCTCTATCAATCCATCGGATTCCGAATCTGTTGTTGAGAAGCATACGAACACTTCGACTGAAATGTGCAGGAGCTCCATCGTGCATGAACCACATGTTGTGTCCTACTTGTAAAGACACATGTTCTAGCAGCACAGGTAGAGTATTCCGTATGAAATCATAATAATGTGCTCCATTGACCGTAGGTGGAGGAAACTAAAATGAGCTCTAACATGGAAATTAAGCGTTTCCGGACACATGTCCACCTAACATCTTTTCTTTATTTGTGTGTGAGGAATGTTTCCTGAACATTTGGCCGTACCTTTTTGTAACATCCTGTATATAGCGTATGTGTTCTGGCCGGAGGCAGTTCACTCTTTTATGTGCAAGTGCTGAATAAACCTTTATTAAGTGAAGTTAGTGTTCATCACTCATCTAATTACACCTTCTTCTACGTGACATTATCCCGGTGGAGGCACTGGGTATTGGAACCTGTGATAATGCACATTATCGACGACACAGTGGCTCTTATCAGGCCACAATGAGGAGAAGTTCACAAGCTGGAAAGTATTCCAGGTGGAACTTTGCAAGTATTTCAGCAACAACGACAGAAGTGCAATGCTGAAAGTAAATTAAAGTGCAGGACACAGCTTCCAGGAGAAACTACAGCATCCTACATTCAATACATCTTGGAAGTGTGTAAAATAGTAGATCCTAGAATGAAGGAGGAAGATAAGGGCCGGCTGCAGTGGCCAAGTGATTCTAGGCGCTTCAGTCTCGAACCACGCGACTACTCCAGTCACAGGTTCGAATCCTGCCTCATTCATGAATGTGTGTGCTGTCTTTAGGTTAATTAGGTTTAAGTTCAAATGGTTCAAACGGCTCTGAGCACTATGGGACTCAACTGCTGTGGTCATTAGTCCCCTAGAACTTAGAACTACTTTAAACCTAACTAACCTAAGGACATCACACACAACTATTCCCGAGGCAGGATTCGAACCTGTGACCGTAGCAGTCGCATGGTTCCGGACAGCGAGCCTAGAACCGCGAGACCACCGCGGCCGGCCTAGGTTTAAGTAGTTCTAAGTTCTAGGGGACTGATGTCCTCATATGTTAAGTCTCCTAGTGCTCAGAGCCAGTTGAACCATTTGAAGATATGATTGCACGTCTCATGAAGCGTGTTGCCGAGGACATGTATCAAGCCCTAATCCTGGAGGGGGTTTTGACAGCAGACGACCTCATAAAATGGTGACAGTATATTGAGACAATGCGTCAAAAAATAATTACACGCAAGAGGTTTGAACAGCTTCCAAACGTCATATCGATGTCTGTGATAGAGGAAGGAACTGATTTCACAAGTGTTCTTCGTCAGATAGTGAGAGAGGAAGTTCAGAAGGCACTTGGATCGCACGGCGGGGAAAAACTGAGACGCTTCAAGATGTCATAAGGGAGGAAGAGGAAAAGTTATTGAACCCTATCTCTCGTCCGTCATTTCCCTTTAAAACTGTGAAAAAGTCGAGATCCAGACGGAGTTACGTTCATACAATGCCACATGAGGAATCTATTTGGGCACCAAGGAAGACTGACGTCTGGAGGACCCAGGATAACCAACCAATATTTTTCCACTGCCGATGACCGGGACATGTGGTGCTCTATTGTCGAGAAAGGCTGCGGATATTTGATGACGCCCGTGCCGGAAGTCAGCAGACCAATCTTAGTCGACGCCAACTCCCGGAAGGAAAAGACGAACAAGAAGGTGTGAATGCAGGACAACACAGGTCACCATCGCCGCAAGCTATCCGCTGGAGAGGACGCTCCCCAACACGCCGGTCTAGGTCGCCATCGCTGTTTAGAAGCTCCAGCCAATCACCTAGCGGCCGCAACCTGGAAAACTAAAGGGTGCGACCTTCCCTGGAGGTGAGTCTGCTGAAGAGAAAAATCCTCCGCCGTCGCTCACTACAAAAATGATAGGAAACTACGTCTAAATTCTCATGGATGTCCGACCAGCCCAAGCTCTTGTGGACTCTGGAGCATCATATTCAGTTGTTTCGGGGAAGTACCGTCGCCAGCTGCAGAAAAGTGTATTTCTCGACAGCAAAACATTTCTGCTGAAGGTGGCTAATGGGAAAAATGTAAAACCTACAGGAGGATGTGTCATTCATGAGGATGTAAGTGGCCGTACACAGCGCTTAGAATTCATCACCTTACAAAAGTGTAGTCATGTCGTCATTCTCGGATGGGACTATTTGAAAGCTTCTCAGGCAATTATAGAGTGTTGTCGCTCGAAGACAATGCTAGATGAGATGAGATACGGTGGACAGGGAGATGCACATCCGAGTGTGTGGAGACTATGTGTGCTGGATGAAGTGATCATTCCTGCAGTCAACGCTAGAAAGGTAACTGTCATGTGTCATTCCATGCGTCAATCCATGGATCTTGTAATAGAATCTAAGAGAATCATGCCACTGAAGAATAACTTGGTCATCCTAGCCTCTGTCGTCTCGTTTAAGAACGGATTCGGTGAATTGTGGATAGTTAACTGTCGCTGAGAACCGCAGATCCTTCCCAGACGGATGTGTGTAGCAAATGCTGAGCTGTTAACTGCCGAACAGCTGAGCATCATAGAAACCTCCCATGCCGAGTCTGTGGGCAAAATTGGCGCTATCACTACGTGACAAGGTCAGCTCGACTATCACCAGATCTCACTAAGGAACAACAGAGGAACCTACTTGCAATTCTTCAAGAGTTCTCTGAATGCTTCAAACCACAGGTGAAGAGCAAATTAGACAAATCGACAGTGAAGCACCGGAACGGCACTGGAGAACCATCAACCAATAAGCCAGATAGCATACCGTATTTCAGCAACGGAACGTCGAATAGTTCGCGACAAGGTAGAGAAAATTAAGGTTAGAAGGGAAGTAGGCTAAAAGGCTATTTCCTAGAAGAGGTGATGAATGACACAATTCAGCCTTCACAGCGCCCATGGTCGTCACCAGTGGTTCTCGTCAGAAAGCAGGATGGCAGTTGGCGCTTTTGTGTTGATTACAGGAAACTTAATAAGGTAACTAAAAAGGACGTTTACCCTCCCCCACGAACTGACGATACACTAGATTGTCTGATGGGGGCTAAGTTCTTCTCAACCATGGACATGTACTCGTGATACTGGCATATCGTGGTACATGAAGCCGATCGTGAGAAAACTACAGAAAGAGAATGTCTTGCTGTGATCTGGGCCATGTGCAAATTTCGACAGTATCTCTATGGAAGGCTATTCACAGTTGTTACAGACCAAAATTCACGTTGTTAGCTGACAAGTCTTAAGGCTCATAGTGTACAAAAGTCAAAAAATACACCAAGGTGCCGACTGTCGCTCAAGAAATATCCTGTGCAGGACCATCATGACTTTGATGAAGATAGTGATTGTCTCGCTGCACTCCAGGATCTCTCTGCTGAGCTGAAGAAGGACGCCAAGATGTCTCAAATTATGCTTGACTTAAATCGGTCAGAGGATGTGAAAGAAAAGCAAGAAAAACTTTGATCCGTTTAGAAAGATGTGGCCTGACCTGACCGACTCATACCAATTCCACCAGCCGAAACGCCTTCCCAGCGAGTTGGGATTGACTTCCTCGGACTATTTCCAACATCCGCTAGTGGCAATAGATGGATTAGTGTTTGCACTGATTAACTGACACCCTATGCCATTACAAAAGCCGTGGAAACAGCCGGATCGTCCGAGACAGCCAAATTCATCATGGAAGACTTTGTATTAAAGCACTGTGCACCAAGTTCGTTTTTTACGGATCGAGGGAAAGTTTTTCAATCGAATCTTGGGACAGAGATAAACCCTTGATGCAGAATTACTCATCACATGACGACTGCCTACCATTTGCAAACTAACAGGCTTAATAAGACCTTGGCCGACATGCTATCAATGTTCTTCGATGTTGAGCAGAGGGACTAAGATGAAGTGCTACCTTTCGGGAGTTTGCCTACATCACTGCCAAACAAGACGCAACATGATTTACGCCATTTTTCCTGGTGCATGAGCGTAAGGCGACTACGACGATGGACACTGTGTGTCCATTACATCCTGATGACGTGGAACACGACTACATCGGCCAGGTGTTAACCAGAACGGAGGAAGCTCGACAATTAGCTCGACTCCGCTTGCTGCAGGCTCAAGAAAACGATTGCCGAAGGTATGACTCGAGCCACCGCCCTGTTGTCTACCAGCCTGGTGACCTCAATTGGATCTTCACTCCTGTTTGGAAAGTTGGTCTCTCTGAGAAGCTCCTCAGGCCCTACTTTGGACCTTATGAGGTTGTAAGACAGTTGTCTGACGTTACTTATGAGGGTGAAGATTTCAACCCCGACACAAGACGACGAAATAATCAGCGATATGGTCCACGTCCTTCGAATGAAGCCCTGTAAGGATCCTTTAGGTGAATGCCATAACAATTACGTTGCTGCTACGCAATTGTATGCGAATCGCTTCCCAAACAGACGACATCCAAACGAAAATATTATTCGAAATTGCACTCAACGAGCTCGAAATGGATATATGCACCATCCACCTCATCATCTCGAATACAATGAAAATGATGCTCGTACTCTCACCGTTCTCGCCTGTTTTCTAAATACCGAAATTAGTAGTTATGCGATTCAGAGACAAACTGGAATACCAAAATCAACTGTTTTGATGATTCGAAGGCACATAATTATCATGCTTATCATATCACACTGACACAGGCATTAACGCTGAAAGATATGGAGATACGTGTGCATTTCTGTCAATGGGCCTTGAAATGATAAGAGGTGACAATGACTTTTTTAGATACGTTATGATCACCGATTAAGCCACATTCAAAAACAATGGCGAATTAAATCGTCATGATTGTCATCCACACTGGCACTGACCCACTGACAATCAACATAAATGGTCTTTAATTGTCTGGTGACGAATTTTAAACGGCTACTTGATAGGCTCGTATTTTTTTCACCGAAATGTTACTGGGGAATCTTATTTACAGCTTCTCGGTGATGATTTGTTGGAGCTAACGGAAAATGTTGAATTAGAAACTAGGCAATTAATGTCGTTCCAACAGGATGGAGCAGATCCCTATGTTGCTAAAAATGTGCAGAACGTTTTAAATTTACGGTACCCTGATCGGTGGATAGGGTGTGTCAGACCAATTCAGTGGGGTCCAAGTTCACCAGACCTAACATCTCCTGATCTTTTCTTGTGGGGCTATTTAAAAAAATATTGTTTATGAAAGACAGCCCCAACCTGCAGCAATATGGAGCAATGCATTTGAAGAGCGTGTGCAGCCATACCACGGGATGTGCTGCTCAAACCTGAGGACAACTTTCGCAGACGGTTTACTTTGTGCATTGAAGCAAATGGGGATAATTTTGAACAATTTCATTACAGATAATTTCATTAATTAAACACCGTAAATTGAGAGAGACAAGGTGACTCACATAAATGAAGCACCCCAACATGTGAGAGGCAATAATCACCCCATGGAACATCATTTTCTACGTCCATTTCGTTGTTCCTGGTTAACGTTAAAAGTAGGATACCGTACATTTTGTACAAAAATAGCTTAACTTGGCGTAACGACAGAATTGGTGCCATTTTTTTGATTTGATGCGTCTTACTCGGATAATTATAAATACTACAGAGTTCTTCCCCAATTTTAATTTTTTCAAAATTTCAGCTCCATCTGTCAATGGTTTAAAAACTGTTTCAGACATAACTTGATTACTTTTTTCATCGGGAATCCGAATCTGCAATAAAAAATATGCGTTTACATTTCAGATTTAAACGTTGGCTCCCGTCCCACCCAAGACGGCGGGGCTGGACGTCACGTGTATTATCATTTGAAGTCTCCCCTTTGAGCTTACGGACTTGTCTTACCCACTACTTTTACTCGATGTATAGTTTCCGAGATAATCTCATCTAAAACTTCAGATGGACCACCCTCTATATTAACCTTCCATCATCTAACACCAGACGAGTGCTCCTACCTCTTTTCTGAACCACAAACAAGACATTGATGTGCATACTATTTGCTAGTTCAGTAGCCCTTCGTGACACATTTCATTTAATCCCTGTACCACTTCTCCCTGCAAAAATGCACAACATATACATTAGCCACAAACCTCTCCTGTGGTTTTATTTTTACGTGAAGAATCAGAAAACTTGTCATTATTCCTTAGTGAGAGTTCCTTAAGTGTGTCCTTCTGAGCATCTGATAACTTTTGCAAAGCATGAACTTTCTCCCTTATCTTTTTTTGAATCTGTTACTGTTCTATAACCACCTGATTCTCTTTGCTATTGTCTCTCAGAATTCTCTGTACCATAAGTAAACTATCTCAGGGCCCCCCTTCACCTCTTCTAGGAAATAGCCTTATGGCCTACTTCCCTTCTAACCTTGTTGCTCCATAAACAGTAGCACTACTGGACACATATGTTCAAATAACCAAATTCAGTATTTACCACAGAACTAAATTAATTCAAAAAGTCGACCCCAGTTATCAGACTAACACTGGGTTTAAGAATAAATAAAAATGTGTGCTATATCAAGACACCGTTGAATTGCACTGGCAGGGTAACGTCATGCTCTATTGATTTGGACACCTTCCTTGTAGGTCCATATTTGAGACCAGAAACACTGCCATGTTCATTTTGTTTGGCAACATTGAAACATATTCTTGCAATATTGCGGAAATTTTTGAACCACTGTCCTTTAATAAATCACTCTCCAAATCTCCTATTACTATTTTTACAATAGCGTTTACCTCAGGTGACAAGGGTATTGGTTCTTACTCATATAACAAACCCTTAAATATGGCTTTTCTATCAAATTCTGGTGTCAGTACCAAATTCTCTTCCTTTACTCTTCCTACAGAATGACATTTAAATTCTTGAAGCATTCTTTCATGAACCAAAGGGTCACAAATGTCCTTGGCTTCTTCCCACTTGGCTTGGAGCCAAACAACTTTGCAGAATCGTTATCCGGCCTTATGGGCAGTTTGTACTTGAAGTTCCCATCGAATGCGAATTTATAAATAACGTCAGTTTCCTTCTAAGGCCCTCCTGCGCTTCTTAATTCCGTTGCTTGTTCAAGTCCTCTCATCTGCATTTCGGAATTATTTGAAGTATCATTATCTTCAATCGGCTGTTCTGCCATCCACAGTCCCCATTGTTGACTGTTTAGTGGTATGTTACCCCTTATTGTTGCTATTACAATTGGTTCATGTTTAACAGTCGTTGGGATCCTGTTATTGTATGCCATGTTTGCTCCATCAGCAATATATTATCACTGGAACTCCTGCGTCCCTGGTGCCGCTTCTCATCCTGCTCTTTCAGAAAGTATATCACTCCGCTGCCAAGATCGCTAGAACACTCTATCTGACGCTCAGCCATTCTGATCATGGAACCTACAACCACCAACCAACCGCACACGGTACCAGCATCGCCAACTGTACGATCTATATCATTCCAGTCAATTTGGTGGCTCAGGTGAGGACAGTGGGCGATTTATAAGGTGTCAAACAGTGCAGAACGGTGTAAAAGGAAACAGGAAACAGTGATATTGGTATGATAGTGGTCCTAGTAGTCCCTAGAAAGAACATAAGAGACGAAAAAAAAAATATGGAAATTCTGGGAAACTGACACTGAATTTAAAGGTTGGTTGTGTGGTGATGAATGATAATCTAAAAAGGCTAGATATAGAAACTTTGACATAACTACTGTGTCTGAACTGGAACATGTTAGAAAACATCTTAAAACTGAAAAATTATGTCAAAAAAGTGAAGTTTGTATAATCTAAATGTCAGACAATTTTGAAGACATTTTAGGAATTCTGCAACTGAAATAGTCAGGCTCACATTGCTAAAACTAAATAGATAGGATTGGTGGCAGAATACTATCTTCCTTTCACTCTTGCAGATCATGTGGAGGCATTTCACTGTTGTAAATCACTTGGAGGGTGTGGTTAACAGTTGTTTATCTGATTCCAAAACCGCTCAAGCTACACATGTTCATCGCAAAAAACTGAGACAAAATTATTTTTTTTTACTGATGAGTCAACAAACATAGGATCTGTTAAGATGTCATATGTCGTGGTTAGATACTTTGATAAAGAAACAAAATTGGAAGTAAATTTTTTAATCATTGTAAAATTTTTAAGAAGGCTGAATATGGTAAGGCATACAAAGGTGAAACTAGTAAAAACCTTTATGCTAATCCAATACTTTCATTCCCTGAGTCCAATGTTTCTGAAAGGAGTGTTATAGGATCTGCTTCTGATGGTTGTGATTCTTCTCACTTCACATATGTGCTAGCGAAGTTTGTAAATGTGCTCCCAGACGATGTCAAAACCTAGATAGGAACATTCATAACCATTTTAAAGCTAATGCTAAGAGAGAGGCACAGTTGCATGAGTTTCAAAAGTTTATATATAAAAAAATCCATAAATTGTTGCATCAATCACAGACTAGATGGCTATCTTTGCGGGCCGTTGCAGTGAGAATTTTAGAACAGTGCAATGCCTTGCATCTCTAGTTTGATTCTAAATAACCTAGGGAGAGGCTGGTTGGAACAGAAGATATTTAGCGATCCCTCAATGATATTCTTTTAAAATTATTTTATTCATTTTTGGCTTATATTTTACTGAAATTCACAGATGCAAATAAGCATTTCTGGAGTGGTAAAGTTGTTATTAATGACTTAAATGGATATATGGTAGTATGCTACAAGGAAGTGTCACTTTGCTAAATGAACCAGTAGTATGTCATAACCAGTAAGTTGACTGACACTGACAACAACAACAGGTCAAAGTTTCTTCCTGACAGCCAAATGTATTTAGGAGTTGAAGTTTTGAAGGCACCCGAAACAAGAAACAGATAATGAACAGGATGCCGTGAAAGACTTTGATGCATATATAGGTATTTCATGCAGACAGAATGTTCATAACTGAAAAAGAGATATAACTTTGATGATGATTTATTGTCATTGTTTGCAGTTTTGACGCCTAAGAGTGCTCTATTAACCCTCTGGGATTCACAACAATTAATATTACTTGTAGGTTGTTCTTAGCACAGTATTGTTTACAGTTACCAGTATTTTGGGAAGACAAATGTACAACTTTTAGCTTTTCTCGTTTTGAGTCCATTTTCTCCAATGAATTACACATATGTAACATTGGGATTCAAGTGATAGTATTGGCATGGGTAAGTTAAAGGTATAATTACGGTTTTGTCTTCTGAATCAGTTTATTACAAAAGCTTGTACAATAATGTAACAATAACATACATTTCTTTTAGTAGTGAAATCTTCTGAAGCGGTTTCTGTCTTTGTTGAGGCACAGAAAAACTTTTAGCACTAAACAAAAGCTTTCTGTTTCATGCAAATTTTGCCCGTTGCTTTTGCGTTATTCCACCTAGGAAAGTGGTCAATTTTGTCCTTTTGGCATTCCAGCCCTGGAGTTACTGTAGTAGCAGGTTTCTTGACTTTTTTGGACGTATCATAAGTACTTGGACATGCCCTCTTGAATATCCTTTGCCTATCAGATATCAATGCATTTGCAAGACTAGCTTGAAACTGTCTGGGAGAAAAATGTTTTTCAGACCGGTCCTTCAGTCTTCTCTATATTTCAGCCAGCTATTGACAATAGCTATTGCTATTGTGTGCCAGAAGATATACTAACATCATCTTCTGGATTTTAGGGGAATTTGTATAGCGATGTCAACGTATCATGGAGATCTGCACCTCCAATATTACTTGTACATTTGGACAATGGATGGCCTAGCGATGAAAATATGTTCTTTCTTAGTTCTATCGCATTTGTTATCATACCATTTCACAATGATGAACTTGCCCATTGCAGTAACTTGTGAAGCTGTAGTACCACATACTTGCGCTTTCATCAGCTTTTCATCACGAAGAGTACATTGCTTGAATCTTCCATCTCTTATTGTGCCTATATAATAAATACCCCTCTTCAGTAGGCTCTCAGCACCAAGTTACGATGTGAAGAAACTGTCTGCGTAAACCCTAAAAAAGGGATTTTCTTCCAATACTGCAGTTAGCTTCATCACAACATTGTAACCAAGACCTTTTCCAGTGACATGCCTTGTTGCCTTAAAAGCTGCACCTTTGTAAACGTCAGAATCATATAAATACCCTGAGGAACAAGCTCTAGCCCACATTTTGAATCCCAACTGTGTTGACTTCTTTTGTATATACTGTTGAAGACTACTGTATCGTTTGAAAGGGATCATTATTTCGTCAGCATATTGATTCTGCTCAGGCAGTTTTCTCAGGCAAGTTTGTGAGGACAAAGTAAGCCAAGGTCGAATTTTCTGTAGCTTATCTTCTTTCTGTATGTCCTGGAGATGCAACAAATATACTAGTTTCTGGAAGTGGCTTTGAGCCAAGCCTATATACGCAAATAAATACCTAAAAGCTGCTCCATGTCAGCTAAGGTAATGTCAATAGTTGTGCCCATTTCTGAATACCATAAATATTAGTTTGATTAATACAGAGTTCCAGCATTTCACATGTCACAAAAGATCTGAAGTACTGCAAAGGGGTGAGCACTTCTTCATGTTCGTCTTCTGGAAGCTGCACAAATGGATGAATTTCTGGAGTAAAGTCATCATCGACCCTCCACAACTCTGTATCTTCTGGAACATACTCAGGATTTACTGAATCGAAAACAGCTGACACTTGCAACATCTCTGGAGTAGAAGTTTCTCTACCGTCATTATATGTGCTACCATTGGTCGGAATTTCATCATCATCCTCATCACCAAGATCAGAAAAATCACTTTCATCAGGATTATCTACACCCTCAAGATTGTCATTAATCGTTAACTGGAAATGAAATAAAATACCTAAATATCACAATACGAACATTCATAAACATAACCCTAAACATCCAGAGTTACACATACGCTACATGAGTTCATTTCAACCTTCCTAGGGTACTTCAATACACAGAACCAAAATAATACAAACAACCGGTCCACTAGACTTATTTAAAGGGAAAATATTTAATATATACTGATTAAAAACATTTTATCCACACAAATAGAGGATACCACATACCTTGCGCAACATGATAGCGACCAACTTCTGCCTAAGGTGTTACAAACATGGTCAAAGATTTTATCTCTACAGTAGTTCCAATTATTCCTCATAGAATTCGCTGCATAGCTTGTAAAAATATGTAACAGTGGGAATTGGTGAACCAGCATTCGCTAAACGCCAGTAAAACCCATATAAAACTTATGTTACATATATGTAACAGGAGGTACTAGAGGGTAAAACAAAGAAAGGAAAACAACTCCCTTTCTTTTACCTCTTATGTCAAAATTTCCAAGAACAGCCTCTTTAGATGATAACAAGAATCTATAACAAACCTATGATGACCGGAGAAAACTTTCTATCGAAAAAATAGACGAAAATTTTATGAACTGTACAGAAGCGGATATTTTGGGGTAACATACTCAACATAAAAATTTTATTTGGGAAGAGAGATTTCCCAGCCCTACCAGAGTTAGGGCTCTCGTGTTTATCCCTTCCACATTCGAATGCTGACAGCAAAGGAATTTTTCGTTAGAAGAATGTTGTAAAAGTGGAAAATGGGAATAGGCTATTTACTTCCACAGTGATTGGATGTTTGCTTGCCAGCCCGTGTGTGAGCAGCAGCAGCCTCATGCAAAAATTTTGTTTCTAAGGAAAATATGCTCAGTAGCATGAAGAAAACGCAGTTATGTGCGGGGTTATCTGCTTAGAATTCGTTTATTCCTGACCCTACAGAGGAGGAAGATGATGATGATGTGATGATGATGATAATGTTGATGCATTCCATTTTTAAGTGTTCTTCCAAGGTAAGCAAACAAGGAAAAAAAAAATATGGTTTTATGAATTGTATACATAAATAAATTAAAAGTGAACAGCATTAAAATGTGGAGACGTTAACGTGGAATAATGGAACACGTCTATTTTTATGTGGTATCAGTATAAAGCCACAGACGAGACGAGCTATGACTTCTCAGTGCACTGTAACAATCATAATAACGCTCTAATTCCGTTATTCTTGACCATAAGCATGTAAGCGAGAAAAAGTTTAGAATAAGATTGAAATTATGCTGAAAGTTTTTTAGAAGTTGCTAAGTGCTTTCACTTTGAATGACTGGATGATAACTGGATAGGTAGTTTTCGCTCCATTTTAAGGAGAAGCGAGTTTCTCACAAATTTCATTATTTCTGACGTCATTTCTCCTGAAGTATTTGCTGTACACTGATGTTATGTTGCAGGTACATTCAGTGATTGTGTAGATACTATATGCAAAATGTGTTACCAATAGCATGAGCAGTAAAGACCTGATAAATTAAAATCTCACGCCTGATGTTTTATTGCATGTCAATGTAAGCAGAAGCTAGTTTTTGAAACGTCTAAGTGCCCACCACATTTTACCCCCCTGAACTATGTGCCGCACAGTGATATAATTTTGCAGGTATTCAGTGATATATATAGATACCATGTGCAAAGTGTTATGCGACTAGCGTTGGTGTTAAAGAAGTAAAAAATTAAAACGGCATGGCAGATGCTGAAGTTTCACCACATGAGCAGTAAAAATACTGTATTCGATAAACTTTTTTCTTCCCTCATTTTGTGGGGACTGTTAGTGAGAAGAAGTTACCTAAACATTTGAAGTTAAATGTGAAGTTTGTTGGAAGTCTCTAAATGTTTTCATTTTCGAGTAGTGGATGAACAAAACTGGAATATTTAAGCGCCATCAGCTTCAAGACAAATACTTACTTCCTAATTGTAATATTTCTTTTATCATGTTAAACTTAACTTACTCTTAGTGAGTTGATTATGTTAGCACGTAAAATTTTTAAATTAAGTCAATAATTACGCGAAATATTGAAAAGGACATTCTTGTTGCTCCTGGAAGCCGTCAGACAGGTCACCTGCAACAAGAAGTCTATGACAGACACCGAAAAACGGATTTTATATTCTAGATTGCAGATCCGTACGATCCCTTAGCGAAAATATGAAAATTTCATTTCGATTATGCGATCCAGTGACGCTGAAAGGCTGGCAATGCTGCTCTGCAATATCCCGGTATCCCCTGCAGTCTGTACGTTGTTTGCTTGCTTCCGCAGAGTGGCATTTACTGTCGGAGACATGCAGTATGTGTACTTATGATGCGACTTCACAGAAGGGAATGTCAAGAGTGGAGTTATCAACATGCCACCCGCACAGTCGAACAGTGGGCCAAAGTCCTTGTCACAGATGAATCTCAGTTTGGTTTGGAGAGTGATTCACATCTGGAGGGCATGTAGAACACGATTTTGGAACCCAAACATTGTGGAAATAGGACGATATCAAGGAGGATCCCCAATAGTATGAACGATGATTTCACAGATGTTGATGTTTTCTAGGAAGCGTAAGATACTGCAAGAACGGCGTGGCCTGCTCGCTCCTATTATTTGAACCCTATAGAGCATGCTTGGGGTTGCACTAAGGAGATGGGTTGCACCACGTCAGTATCCACCAACAACTTCCAAAGCTTGCGAGCAGTTCTGCAGGAAGAATGGACATTAATGCATCAACATGAGATTGATAACACCATTCACACTTGTCCCATCATTTCCAGGCCTGTATTGCTGCCAGAAGTGGTCACACTCCATACTGAGCACATTTACGAGTCGTTGGAAGGTGAGTGCAAATCAGTTAAGTTGGAAAAAAACGAACATTTTTGTCTACCGTTATACATGTTGCAGCTGCTTATGTTCTGTATTTTTGCATTGTTTCTACTTTACTATCACCTGTTTATACTGTTTTGGAGAAAAATAAATCCAACCTCGCAAAATTTCCGTTTGTTGTTTTAATTTTGTTCACCAGTGTAAATTGTAATGTACAATTTCCATATGCAGCGCCAAGATAACAATGGGCATCTAACACAGGTTTCTTACCTTCCATCTCAGTGATTAATGTGGCGCTGTTGCAAAAATTGCTGTTCGTATTATTAGGTGCTCACTACAAGAAGAGCTGACCACTAATAGTAAGTAGGCACATTTAGGCATTGCAAAGAGAGAAAAGATGTCATCTAACTCTACTGGTGGACAAACAACAAAATATGTGAAATATGCGTTCAAATAATGCAAAGTTTTCTGGCTGTCACAACTGTCTTGAAGCTGCGCATGCACAGTACAGACAGTTTTAATATGGTTGCATTCATTTGTGATACCTTTACTTGAATAGACATACATTTTTTATCTATAATCTATGCATGAACCTACCTCACTGCATTCAACCTCTTTGCTCATGGTGTTTTTCTGTCATAAAACTAGCCAAGGAGTTTAAAATAGGGGAAGATCCCTTTACAGTGCAAAACTGAAATCACTGCCATTTGCACATCACCATACTGTAGAGTTAGAAAGGCAGATTATCACTTTTCTTGAAAGTCCTGTACATAATGTTTGACTGCACTATGTAAGAAAGTATCTTTGCAAAACTGATATGGAGTAAGTTCGAGATGTAATTTATAAAGGATATTGTGAAAAGTTGGCATACATAGTCTCATCTGATGGTTTAAGGTAGTCTTTCTAAAGAAACTGATGTTTATTGTGGTGTGATACCTCCTGTATGGAAACATTCTCTTACAGCAACGTGGATGGTTTGATATGTTCTTGAATCCAGTTTC
The DNA here is from genome assembly GCF_023897955.1 of Schistocerca gregaria. NCBI lineage: Eukaryota > Metazoa > Arthropoda > Insecta > Orthoptera > Acrididae > Schistocerca > Schistocerca gregaria. The sequence continues at coordinate 455,077,861 of NC_064931.1, forward strand.
TCTTTTATTTTATTTAAAAGTTCATTTCATCTGATGCACAACTGAATCTGCCTGATATTGCGAGAGTCAAGTAGTACATTATTGGACTGAAAAACAATATTGGCTATTTGTAGTTTAACGTCTGCGTGTTTTGTATGGCTTTTGTACGAGCTACAAAAGGTGGTTTCCAATAATTCTGCATCTTTTAACAATGAAGGGAGATCAGGTGGTAAGTTCCTATGGGAACAAACTGCTGAGACCATCGATCTCTAGGATTACGAACTACTTAATCTAACTTAAACTAACTAAGGACAAAACACACATCCATACCTGAGGGAGGACTGACACCTGTGACGGGAGGAGCCGCCCAAACCTTTGCAAGGCGCCACAGACCATGTGGCTACCCCATGTGGTATCAGTTAACAACACATAGTTTTGTAATCCCCTGTATTTTAATGCAAGGACAGTTTGACAAAGCACAGTCATCAAGTACTATTCCTTGTGTCCATGCAACTGTTTCTATTCTAAGAGAAAGTTAACACAACTGAAGAAATTTAATGGAAATGTCCATGAGGTTATGCGTTGCTCCCTTTAAAAATAAATCTGCTTAATTTCTGCAACCACACAATGAACTGTTTCTGCTCTAGTCCCCAACTGTACCCTTTATTTAAACCATACTACAGAACTTTTTGAACTTCTATAATATTTTATAATTTGTTAATATCAATATGAATTACACAACTACATTATATTCCAAAATGTTCGCAATTTCAGATTGTAGGTGTTGACCACAGCTTAATATATCCTGCTTTCTGAGCAAGTATTATGATATTGCAAGCTACCAACAAAGACTTAGTTTGGAGAAACAAACACCTGAAATCCCACAATGGAAGCTCTGGAGGGTCAGACACATGTCTAAGTATCGTACGTTACTTAGATGTTAATATGTAATAGGCACTCTGATTTGGGTCTCCTTCAGATCGGGACATGTTGTACTCTACATAACGCGTAACTTAGTTGTGAATATATAATACTCATTCTGTCATGTCTATCATACTTCGGAAGTAGGATGAGAAGTCACCATTAATTAAGAATGCTATGTCAAGAGTTGCAAAAGACAGTGTAAATGTGTGAATATTTGAATAATAACCAAACATGATACATCAATGAGAAGTGTCTCCTATCATCATTGTCAGTACTACAGATCTTGCGCTCTGTAGATACAGAGACTAACCTGGGCATGTAGCATCCCGCAAAAAGCACAATCATAGGTTCGAATTGAGAGTGTAGCAGCCTCCGCCAAAGAAGTTTCCATGACCAATAAGCTTTCTTTTGTGCTGGGAACACAACTTAAGACGACAAGTTGGTGTAAAGAACAGCCAGGGACTCTTATTCAATCTCTCCAGATCTCTCCAGCTTCCAGATATGACTTCCAAAGGGTCACATAATTTATACATGGCATCTCCTTGCTCGAGACCGTGTATTTAAAAAAGAGACTACTATCAAGTAACGAGAAGTGTGTACTGGATGAAATGTGAAATTCATAGTGAGAACAGTGGACTGTAGTCATAATCATAAAATGAGCTAATCAGTAGTATATGAACAGTGAAAAAGATGAAAAGTCACACTGTGAACTGTGAAATAATATCCGGTTTGAACTTTCGTAAGTTTCTTTGATCTGTTAGGTAACAAAATTTATAAATGCTGCTAATTAATCCATGTCGCATAGTTGATAGTGAAAACACCAAAACCCAAAATCGAAGTGTAGAGTTATAAGTGTGTATGTGCTCCAAAAGGATTACGTTTTGTTTCATCACTACGAGAAACAACGCTTCATGGAGCAGTTAGCAGAGCAGTGTACACCTGCTACAGTCCAACGTCAGCAAGTGACAAACGGCAGAGATACGCATCAGTGGTCGACTACAGCAGCGAAAGACACCAAACACAAGAAAAACAACAAGGCGAGCAGCAGCTTCGCACCATAGAAAAAGATACCGAGTATGTTTCTCGCTTTACACCTAGTGAGGGGAAGCTAGTATTGACAACCTTATAGATTTTTAGGAATATTTTTAAATTCTTATGTAATAATTTATTTAATAACAAAATGTTGGTGGAAAGTAAAACATCCTACAGTCTTAGAAGAGAAGAGGTAGTGCAGCCTCAGGGTAATAAAACTGAAGAGGCAAGCCAATTACACGGCATGCCAGATGAAATTAGTATTATAAGTAAGGAGCATATTAATCGAAAGTCAGTAATGGAGAATGAACTGGAAAAATTAGATTTAATAGTAGATGAGAGAAGTGTACAAAATCAAATGGATGATAGCTATTTGCCAGAATAATCTGATGTAGAAACTGAAGTTTTACAAGAAACCATAACTTTAAATATTAGCAATAGTTTAAATTGGAGAGGTGGATTCTGATACAGATGACGTTGATGTTAATGATAAATTAAATAAGGTGAATGGTGATGTCAGAGATGATGACTCTGACACTGCCATTGCTAATGAATCAACAAGTAGAACAATCAGTTTAAGCTATGGAAGAGCAAAAGCCTATAGAAGGTAATAATAAAAGTATGGTTGAAATTAGTGGAGTTAGGCAAAAAGAATTAAAAATAGAGCTATAAGAAAAGATAGATCAGGGGTAAAAAGAATTTTAAAAAATGCTAGAAGAAATATAGAACAATGGCAAAAAGAATTAGAAAAGTATTCAAATGAATTAAAGAAGGGGAATAGTTAATTGCTGATAAAATAGAAGCAACAATCGAGGAGACAGCAAAAATTAATCGTAAGTTTAATTATTTAGAGACCAGGAATGATTCTCATGAAACTGGAATAGTGGCCTGTGAAAAAGGAATTGAACATGAGAGTAAAGAATGGAGTCATTAATTGCAAAAGCGTAAACACTATGTTAATCGTAATATTGATCTTGAAGTAATGAAAATAAAAGATCCCATACAAACTCAAGATTATCATTGTATTGTCATTCAGGGATGAAGTCATTAAATTAAGTAAAGGTCAGAGTTAACTAGACAAAACTTTCAAAGCCACCCATGAAAGGCAAAACAAACAAGTCGTAGACTTAAAGAACGAAGACACAGTCCTTAGCCTTTAAGTATCACAAATAGAAACTGTTTGTAGTGGTAATACAAATACAATTTAGGGTCGTTTGAGAGAAATAGAACTGAAGGTAGAATACATACCTCAATTAAGCGAGGTGAGTAAAAATATAGATAATACAGGAGTTGTGTCAAAGCAGATATATCGAAATGGGTTCAACAGGAAAAACATAAGGGCGTTGTTTATATTAATGAAGTAGTTAGTAATGCCAATGCTTACAAATTTCATAACTTTTCTAGCAAAGGTAGTATACATCCTGTTGCTTTCATTGAGTAGTCTGAGGGAATCATACGTGACAACATGACAGAACAGCAGGAAATCAAATTTGTAGACAGTCTTTTGAATGGGAACACTTAATCATGGAGGACAGGAGCCTGTAACACATGTAAAACACACCAAGAATTTGTTAGAGCATTCTTAAACCATTACTGGTCCAAAAGTACACAAAACAGTATAAGAACAGAAATATCTGAAGCTAGGAACTTTAAAAACCGAGGCTGGGATAGTTATAAGGAGTTCTTTCAGCACCACTGGGAAAAGAACCATAATTTAACTGATCCTTGACGTGAATCTGACTTAGTAGAAATAATAGTTCTTAATTTTCTAGTGTCTGTACAGGAGAAACTAATTCATGTCAACAAGAGTGAAATTAACAACCTCATGTATATATTTTAACAGCTGGATGAGCTTCCCGGCAATATACAAGTGCTGGAAAGGTGGCACAAAAACAGGTGGCGTTGCAGACCACCGCAACGATCATAGCTCAAACAGGAATAGCACGGCAAAGAATAACAAGGAGCAAGGTCGAATGGAGGAAGACAGACTGCATGATAGTAACTGTAGTCCATCTAGAAGGGGAAGAGCTGGGTTTCAAAGGGGTTTTAGGACAGGAAATAACCATAATGGTAGCAGGGAATATTATAACAGCAATGAGCACAAATCAGACAGGTATGGTACCAAGTTGATGAACTGGTGGTAATTAAGTCCAGACCAACGTCCTCAAAAATCGGTTCAGAAACCAAGAAGTTCCATGAAACATACAAGGGAGCATATAGGACAATTAAATTGACTCAGCCTAGTGCTGTGGAACTGGCCAACCCAAAGACAGGACAGAGCAAAGGATTGTATAACACTGTTGATATCAAAAACTTTCATCAGAAACAAGGAAACGTCAGGGGGCAAAAGCACTCTTTGCATTGCTAGGTAGCTTAAACCTACCAGGTACCCAAGTTAACTAACAGTTTACTTCCTTCCCTTTCACACTGTTAGTTCTGACTAGAATAGAATAGAATATTTTTATTAGCCTTTCAGTATTTTTCATACAAGTGGCTTCATCAAAGTTTACAGAGGGTTTTAGTTTCAGTACAATATTCAAATAGTTACAGAAAGGGGAGAAAAGGAGCTAAAGACCTTTTCTTCAGCATTATTTAAAACAATGTTTTATACAGTAATGAAATACACACATAAGAAAAGTATCACAGTAAATAACTAGCTTATATAATATCATAACATTTTCTTCATAGCTTAGGTAAAACATATATTTTGATGATTAGTTTCTAAGAATTCTTCAGTTGTATAGAATTCGTTGTTTTGTAGCCAGGTTTGCAATGTATTGTTATATTTATTTAGTGGTAGTGTGCGAGCTGAGCATGGTAACTTATTGAAAAATGTTATGCTTAAGTACTTATAGTTATTATGGGCTACAGCAAGTCTTGTGGAAGGCAAGTCTAGCAAGTGACTGTTTCTTGTACTGTGTGCATGCACATAACACCTCATGATCAATTTTTTGAGATTTTTTCTGGCATATATTAGACAGTTATATATGTACATACTTGGCATATTACTCTGGTACCTTTTGGTTCCCAACGGGCATGTCATTTCTACTATATGCGTTATCTCTGTCAGGAAAATGGAAAAACATTTATTAATCATTTTCTTGCTATCCATTACGTGAGTCCAATCCATTTCTTTTAACTGGTTTATCATTTTGTTTACATAGGATTCACCTAGAATTCTATATGTCACTTCTCTCTCTGTAGAACTGAAGGCTGACTTTTCTATTTGGAGCCATAGCCCTGCATGATCTCATATACCTAATTCTATTACATCACATTATATGGAGTCTCTTTGTACATTGCTAATTATGTGATCAAGGCATGCATTCAGTCTAGTGGGTTTTTCATTGAGACAGTAATAGTTTAATGACTTCAGAGTGTTAATCATATGAATTACATTTTTGCCCTTATATCAATGTTAATATCACCTACAATTACAGTTCTATGCTGTTTATATTTTGACAGCAACAATATTAAAGTATTAATTTTTTCTATAAATACTATCTCATCAGAGCCTGGGATTCAATAGATTGAGACAACTACAGTTTTCTTTTCATACATTACCATACCGGATACTTCTATTGTAGCTTCAAGGCATATTCTACTAAGGTCTATAAGTGAGTAATGCAATTCAACGTTACTTTTGACTTATATTGAAACCCTACCATGTGTAATACTTTTTCTGCAGTAGCTTGTAACTAACGAATGTCCAAAAGGAACACACAAGTCTATTTCAGTATCTTTCATCCAGTGCTCGTTGATGCATAGAACACTGCAGTTGATTTCATCGAGCCAGTGTTGTAATTCATTGATTTTACACCTAAGAGATTGTACATTTATATGAACAAGGAGGAAACTGTCACTGCTACATAATGGTATTCTTCTTTCACAGAACTTTCTGTATTCGTTTATTTTAGCTACATAATCTAGGGTTGAACAATTATCTGAATGAATTAGACTGCTGCAGTTTCCACTTAATGTGGATTCTAACTTCCCTTAATCTGCAATTTCGTTTTCTCTCTCTAAAAAAAAGGAAGTGTACAGTCATGCTCTGTCTTTTAAGACAAGGCTGCTGCGTGCTCGTATTTCATTTACAACTTTGTTTATCTCCTGACACAAAAATCTTTTCCCATGTAAATTTAGCTGCTCACCATGTCCAGTGTGCAAATTTCTTTCAAGTATGCTAATATCCACTACATTGCATTTAGCATAAATGGAACATAGTTGTTTGATTTTAATATTCGTTTCACGAATCTCTTTGTAACATATGAATTATAGATTAAGTCATGTCTATGAGGTATCGTCACAACAATAGTGTTTTCCATCTTACTAACATCTAAAAAATTTTTCAAACCTGTTATACACTGTTTGGCTTCATTATGTGCTACATGATTTGCACCAGTCACACAAAGAACAAAGTCACTCTCCCTTGTTGTATTCTTGTGTGATGCCTTCAACAATATTTCCTGTTCGCACACCAGGTTTTGCGATGCCAGTTGCACGAAAATCCGTATTCACATACTGTAGAATATTTGCTAGCTTTCTTCCGTGGCTGTCCGCTAGAAAAAGCACATTGTGTTTCTTTGTTCGCTGTTTCTGGCTGTTGGCGATGTTTTTGCTGCTCCTAACAATGTTTTTATCTTCACGTTGGGTTGCTTGTTTACTTTCAATGTTTATGGAGTTGCTGCTGCTTTCTGCTAACACACTGACTAGCTTGTGCACACGATATTAGGTTCATTCCATGTATTTCATTGTGAGCAAGGCACTGCTCTCAACCAATGTTTTTAACTCACGGCTTTCGTTCTCAATTTTGGTGATATCTCTTCTCAGTATATCAGCAACTATCTGACGACTTTTTAATCGTTCATTTAACTTTTCGATTTCTCCTTTACCGTTATTACGAACACTATTTTTTACAACGTGGCTGTGGCTTTTTGCGTCGTTAATATTACTCACTTATGCACTTGACGAGCTTTCCCTTAAATATTGTACAGTTTCCCAATCCGTTGTAATTCCTACCTCTTTCGTCAGCTGAACGTCTAAGGCAGACTCGCATACTTCACAACAAAACTTAATTCGCTCTTTCGAATTTCTTACGAGACAAATTTCACTATTGCGTAGACCAACACAATCACTGTGAAACTGTTTTCTACACCAAAATCCGCAGATCACAAATATTTTCAGGGCTTTTATTAATTTATTGCACTTAAGACACGATTTACTCTTGTCACTAGCCGCCATCTTTGGCATCTGTTCTTCTTCTCTATTCAAGATAAAAGGATAAAATTATACAAAAGAGACAAAAAAGGGATCAACGGAAACAAAAGACATACTGACTGAATAGTTAAGCAACCGGTCATAGACTAAACTTATGGATAACAAAGGTAACATGCGGCATAAGGTTTGAAAAAAAAGTACAGAACCTATGCTATAAGATCTACAGTCAGCATCATTATAGGCAGGAGAACACTCTATAAACTATGAAAAGAAACTTTTTGCAAATGTTACGAAGCACAAGGAAATTAAATACACATACAAACAATTTGCGATATTTCTTTATTTTCCTAGTTTGCAGCTGGCACAGAGGAACAGGACGCTGGCAAACAAAGTAAGTAGAAACAATCAGAAGTAACAATACGCAATGGTCTTGAGACACTTATATTAAACTTTATTAGCAACAATTCGTAGATGTTCTGTGAGTGATTATAAGCAATGATGAGGATTCCGCTGAAATGCATATATATTTAGGCTAGGATCAGTCCAGCTATGTAAAACATATAAAAGAGTTTTGGATTGACCACAGAAGTCGACAACTCATATATGATGATAGGGAACAGGAAGGTAATAGTCGACGTGAGAATCGGCCACACATTTTGAGATTAGTAGGCAAGGTATTTCCGCCGAAGCATTGCTATTAACTGTATCACGATGTAGAAATATTACCCACACAGCTAATGGACACAAGACATGAATCTCACAGACAGTAATAAGTATTGAAGTACAAATACATAAATCACATTATAAATGTTTGTTATATTCACAGCGTTTACATGTTTGAGCAGCAAAGTCCATAATAAGTTTTGAGCGAATTAAAGCAACATCATTTATTTCGCTATTTTTCGCTGTTATCATGATGTAGGGTATCTTCAGTTCTCTCAAAAGACCTGTGAATCTGGTTTCAATGCCTGGTTAAGTGTATTGTATGAAATTAAAATAAAACATGAAGTATAAAATAAGAGCTATTCTGATATCATTTCGATTCTCACTATGTAGAACTATGATAACAGTGCATCAAGCACTGGTATAATCTTGAATGGAAGTGAACACTACCTAGGATGAGTCATGCCTGATGTATAACGGTGGCTGAAGGTGTAGTTGAAGGTAGAAAACATACCTCATCTAAGTGAGGTGAGTAAAAATATAGATAATATGGGAGTTGCATTAAAACAGATACTTGAAATGTGGGTTGAACAGAAAAAAACATTATCTATATTGTAAAATTACATAACATTTATGGATGAATTTTATGTAAGGACACTTTTATGCTGAAATGATTTAGAGTATTTCTAAGCTATGTGATAGTAAACAATATATACGGATGGCCTATTATTGGCATAAGTAAAAAATTTTGTGTTATTGGGTAAAAATGGACGGCACTACGCCGATGTTATATAAAAAAAAAATGAGTGTTATTGGGTGAACGTGGATGGAATTGCACTGTTATTAGATGGGAAATGTGTGTTGTGTAAGCATGGACGGCATTGCGCCGACGGCATATATTCAGCTAAAAAAATTAAAGTAAAACCACCCGCACAATATTCAATATTAAATCCTGAAACTAACTCAGATTCCCCGTTCCTATCATATATTAATATCAATAAGTGTAGTGAGTGTTTATGAGGAGATATAATGGTCTAGGTGTCGATGTTTATTGTTGAATACCAAGACTACAAAACATTTAAAGTAAAGATATAACCTGAAAATCATAAATGATATTTTCTTGCAAGAAGAAGTTTATAATGTAATGTGTGTTTAGTTAATGTTTTTTGATAGAATTAACATGATAAAAATTATGTTTAGCAATAGCAAGTCAATGTTTATGGTAAATAGCGGTGTTATATTAGGAACAGCAACGCCATAATTTTTTGAAGAGTTTCCATTAATGAGAGAGTAAGGGAGCAACTGAGAGATTGGAAAGTTCAATTTTTTACAAAATTGGGGGCAAAAGTTTCTCATTTCCAATCTTGTTAGTTACCTTTGAGAACAGGCCAATTTTGGAAATCAGTGAATGAGGCGGTTGTGTGATATTCCTGGCTGTGGCCGCCAGTATTTTATTTTGCTAGAAGTAGAATATGGTGCAAAACTTGAGTGAGGTAAAAGTGACAGATGGTACAGTATGTACCAGTCCCATGGGATAGTCCACCAGTTGTACTGAACTGGCTTGTGATGGGTTGGCACTTTCGCACGCTAGTCCCAAAAACGTCTAACTTTTCCTGGTAATAATTTATATACTTTTCGTTGTATTTCACCCAGTTTTTAATAAGACGATCTCTCATGCTTACCCAATGAGTATACCGTTTTTGTTTATTAAATTTCACCAGTTTTGAGAAACATAAGAGTAACAACATTGCAACCGAAGTGCTTCAGGTTGTTTTGGCGCAACTGGGAGAAGAAGTACTTCGGCTGCGGTAGTCACTCTGTTTCGGGTGATTTGGAGCGCCGGACACGTACTTCTGTTTCGGGTGTTCTGGAGGGTCGGACACGTCTCACTATTGTGTGTTACTCACATGTGAAATGTAATAGGCATTCTGTTTCGGGTCTTCTTCGGAGCCGGACGTGCTGTAATCTACATTGGGTATAACTTAGTTTTAAATATGTAATACTCACTCTGTCTAGTGTGTGCCGGATAGCCAGACATGTGTATAATACTTCGGATGTTGGATGGAAAAGTTACCATAGAATTAAGAAAGCTGTGTCAATTGCAGTAAAAGACACTGTAAATGTATAAATATTTGGATAATACAACAATGAGAAGTGGCACCTACCATCATTGTCAGTACTACAGATCTTGGACTCTGTACATACAGTGGCATCCCACAAAAAGGAAAATCACAGATTCATATTGACAGCATAGCAGCCTCTGTTTAAGTAGATCCCACGGCCGATGAGCTGTCTTCTGCGCTTGTGACACAACTTTAGAAAACCACAGGTTGGTGGAAAGAACGATCAGAGACTCTCATTCAATCTCTGCAGATTACAGTCCTTACTTCCAAAGGGACACATAATTTATAATAGGTACAACTAAAAGACATTACAAATTAGCTTTTGGCCACAGTCTTTATCAGAAAAGAAAACACACACACACAAGCAAGCACACCTCATCAAGAGCATGCAGTTGCACTCTCCAGTAGTATGCACTAGAAACCAGTCCGAGCTGCCACAGAAGGCAGTGATGTTTGTGTGAGGTGCGTTTGCTTGTGTGAATGAACTTGTGTGTGTCTCCTTTTCTGATGAAGGCTGTGGATGAAACCTATTGCGTAGCATCCTTTAGTTGTGTTGGTCTGCAACTTACCATGTCATATTTTTTGGTAAATACCAATCTATCGAAGAATGTTACTTTTCTGATGACATAACGACTTCAAAGATATCAAATATTTGGAGAAAAAGCCAAATAGTGGCTCTGCTGAAACCTGGGAAACAGGCTACAGAAACTAAAACTTCCGACCAGTATCACTTCTGTGTCATCTTTATAAAGTCCTGGAAAGAATGATAGTTAATCGCACCTCAGCACATATTAACTAAACACTGATAAGAGACCAGGCTTTTGTCCAGGGAAGTCTTGTTGTGGACAGATCTTGCATTTGACACAATATTTAGAAGACGGCTACGAACGCTAACAGATAACTGGTGTTGCATTTGTCTATCTCACTGCCGCCTATGACACCATCAACCATAAGAAATTATTGGAAAAACCTTTGCTGTTACAAAATACTATCATCTGACGCAATTTATGAGATGTCTATTACAAAATAGACGCTTCTTTGTTGTTCTACAAAATAAAAGAAGTCTATTAAGGATACAGAATAATGGCATTCCACAAGGACACTTCCATTGTTATATAATATTTATACCAATGACCAACCAATTGAACCTGTCACAAGATCTTTCATCTATGCAGATGATACAGCAGTTGCTGCCCAAGGAAGAACCTTTGAGTAGGTGGAAGAAAAACTAACTACAGGTCTTCAAACAGTGTGTGCCTATTATCACAATTACCTGAAACCAAATGCCTCTAAAGCACAAGTGTGTGCTTTCCATTTACGGAACAGAGAGGCTAGAAAGAACCTAAACATCACCTGGAGAGGACAACAACTGACCAACTGCGATACCCCAAAATACTTGGGAGTAAAGCTAGACCGTTCCCTCACCTTCAAAGCCCACTGCAAGGACACAAAAATGAAAGTACCTGCTAGGATCAACATCATTCGTAAACTGACAGGTAACAATTGGGGTGCACAACCAGATGTTCTTCGCACATCTGCACTGTGCTTTGCAGCACCCGTGTGGCTGAACGCCAGCCATGCCAAAAAAGTGGGCATTGCCCTTAATGAAACAGGATGTATTGTCACTGGCTGCTTGCGGGCAACTCCAATTAATAAAATACATCATCTCATGGGCATAGCGCTTCCGCAAATCAGAAGAAAAACAGCAGCAGAAAAAGGGAAGTGGATACTGGAGACAGATCCAAGGCACCGCTTGTTCGGATGTGAATACCAGCAGCCAAGATTAAGAGCAAGAAAGAGTTTCCTCCGTTCAACACAATCACCTGCAAATCGTTGAATACAGTTTTGGCGTAACTTACCATCAGAGAGGTACTGGAACAACCCTGAAGAAGAGCTTGCTAAAGGACATCACCGCCTATACAAAACATGGAAGGTCCTCAACAGGCTGAGAGCTGGTGTATCCCAATGCAAGATCAATTTGAAGAAATGGGGTTTCTCCGCAGGAGATGAACTACGCAAATGTGGCGAACAGCAAGATCACCAACACCTGCTCAACTGTAGAAACCTCCCAGCCCCATGGACGATCTGATTATCGCTTATGATACAGCAGTTCAAACAGCAGGATTTTTATGTCATATTGAATTTAATCACGCACTTATACTGTTTGTAAATTGATGTCATATGGAATTTAATCATGTACTTATATTGTGTGTAAATTGCTGTCTATCGGCTATATATGTATGTTATGTTCTGGACACGAGAAAATAAAAAGCAATCTATGTTTTCCTTACATTTTTGAATCACCTGAAATGACATATGTGAGATATTATAAAGATGATGACCAGTCATTAGGTTCTCAAACTACTTGTGCAGTGGTTCCCAGTCGTTTCTATTCCTATGGAGTTATTTTTAAAATGTTTTTGTATCGCAGAGGGCATTCAGGTTTCTTTATATCTCACATGTTAATTGTGTTTGAGTGGTGATGCAAAAGAGGGAACGAAGAAGAGATTCAGTTGCTATTTGTTTTACAATAATAGTTGCAAAAATCCTCGCAGATGTGTACAGAAATACAAGGTGAGCACAAAGTCTTGAAATGATTATAACAATTTATTACAGAATAAGTGTTTGGCTTAAGAATTTACACTTGATGCCATTACGTAGGTTAGTGTTACTACCTTTTTTTAAGATCACTTTCGTTAGTAAACCTCAACGTGTGCTCCCTTGGTAGCTCGGAAAATGTCGAGGCGGTATTCCAGTTCCCGCCAGGTGTTTCGTAACATGTGTTCTGTCATAGTGCCCCCAGCAGCTTGTATCCTAGCCTTTAGTTCCTTGACGTCAGCAACTGGTGTGACGAAGACTCTGTCCTTGATATAATACCAGAAAAAAAGTAAAGGGGCATAATGTTTGGAATGCGGGTTGGCCAGTGTGTTGGACCGTTCCTTCCAATCCACCGGTCCAGAAATGTTTTATCCAGGATATCATGGACTATCAAAGTCTAGAGGGGGGGGGGGGAGGGGGGGTGCTCCACCTTGCTGTAAAATTATCCATGGTTGTATGGTTGATATTCTTCTAACTGTGGGGCAATGAACTGCTGCAAAATGTCTACGTAAGTCTTAGCAGTAATGGATTTTTCCACGAAGGAAAATGGTCCAAAACCTTGTTATGCATGAGACTGCACCAAACATTCGCTTTTTTGCTGTCTTGCTGCAACTGAACAGTAGCATGTGGAGACTCTGAACCCCATATGTGGACATTATGACTATTTGCCGTTCCACTGACATGAAAGATGGATTCATCAGTAAAGCATATGGGATTTAAGTAATTGTTAGTGCCATCAATTCTGTTGAGAATCTCAGTTGCAAATTTAGCACATGTCATCAAATCATTTGGTTGCAAGGACTGTACGATTTGCACTTTGTGAGCATGCATCCTAAGCCTTTCATGAAGAATTTTCACCACACTTACTTGCAGAATTTGAAGATCACGTGATGCTTGATGCGTTGATTTAGACAGACTATGTTGAGATGATTGCCAAACATGATCAACAGTTGCATCACTCACACGAGGTTTGCCACGATCTTCAACGCTACCTGTTTCATTAAATGTTGCATACCTTTGCTTTATTTATTTAACGTCAACGTGGCTGCGTCCATAAGAAACCCAAAATTTACCCTGAACACTGATGGGTGATTTCGTTTCGTGAAACCAAAGCACACATTCCGCTTTCTCCTGCTTCGATGCCATTTTGCCAGCAACAAACATGACCTAACAGACCGTGTCGGTGTTGTGGAGCACTAGATCCATCTAATGGTCACAACAACTAGTAACGCTAATCTATGTACCGGCATGAAATGTAACTTATTATGTCAAACAGTTATCCTGTTATAAATTTTTTTTAATCGGGGCAAGACTTTGTGCGCACCCTGTACTAGGGATCTCTGAAGCAAAGCCTCAGAACCACTGCACCAGTAAAAACTTTTGCCTAACAAGAACTTTTGTGGCATGTTGCTTTAGTAATTTTATGCATCTGTGTGTTTTAAAATGTTGCCAAATGCTATGCCTCTAATCCCAGACAAACCACTTCATGACCGTTGCCTGAATCAAGTGAAACTTGAATAATGTGTATGAGGCAAATATGCATTACAAGAAGAAAATAAAATTCTTTAAGAGGCAGACTGCCATCTGTTGAAGTGTACTACTGGCTTGAAAGATATTTTGAAGGTACTGCAGAACATAGAAGAAGGAGGCCTGTGCTTAAGGGCATGCCAGAAATAAATGAACAGTTGCTGGCTTCCCAGTTTGCTGAGACTACAGGTCTAGAATGTTTTGCTTAGCCAGAAGATGTTTACACTAACACATAAGTTTTTTTCGTTAAAGCATATGATTAGGTAAGGCCCACATTTGACACTTACTTTCCACAGCCAAGAACAATAACTGTTTCTACATCTACATGAGTACTAGCAATTCACAATTAAGTGGGTGGAAGAGGTTTCATCAAACCACCTTTGAGTAAATGGTACCAAAGTGTGGATGGGGCTCCTGATTTCACAAGTGAGCCCTTTGAGGTTTTCAAAGTGAAACCTACCTTAGGTGATTCAGATTTTTCTGTCCTTTGCAGTCCAATAATGGATGAGATATCAATATGATGTTGAGTTTGACGGCCGTTGATACTTCGGTTATGTGGGAATGGAATTTGGTATTGATTCAGAGGGTTTGCCAGTAGCAAAAGAGGCAATGGTGATCATGCTTAAGTTTTGGGGTTTGAACTGTTTCAGTAATTTTGTATGAAATGATTCAATCATTTTGTAATCAGGTTCTAGACAATTTTTATTATTATTATTACTATTATTTAGTTTATCTGTTAGAAGTTGTTCAAATGTTGATGTGTCAAAGTTTGGATATAGTGGTCTCTGTGTAATAAACTTTTGGGTTTTTTATTTAAGTTTCATTCTGGTGAGGTAGTCGTCTGCATCTTCTAAGGCTCCCTTTCCAACTTTTAACATCCATAATTTCCTTGTAACTGGGAAGTGAAGTCACTACATGGCCTCTTTGGAACATACCATTGTATGTGTGTGCTGATCTGCATGTCTTCTGTTGAGTAATTTTTATCGTAATATGGGTGGACATAAGATTTTGAGATTATAGGTTTTGCAAAGTCCCATTAACCTTTTCCCATTGTTGTCTTCTGTTGAGTAATTTTTATCGTAATATGGGTGGACATAAGATTTTGAGATTATAGGTTTTGCAAAGTCCCATTAACCTTTTCCCATTGTTGTCTTCTGTTGAGTAATTTTTATCGTAATATGGGTGGACATAAGATTTTGAGATTATAGGTTTTGCAAAGTCCCATTAACCTTTTCCCATTGTTGTTGATCTACTTATGTGCATGAAAATTGCCAGTTATTTTCTGTACTTTTTTCTCTGCCATTACTTGTCTACAATTGTTTATGAATATGTCTGGGAATGTTACAAATTTTTTGTGTTGCTGCATTGTTATTTTTTGTGATAAGTGATATTACAATTTAGTGACAAAGAACTAGATAATTTTATATTTCAAATAAAATTTTCATTTGAGAGCATATCCTAGTTTTCCTTGAAAATTCTTTTTACAAATTTCATAGCTGAATATCAGTGCTTTATTGAGTGTAAAGACAAGTTAAAATTCTGGTTGATATATACTATGGAATCACAGAAGTTCTGTTCTGTGGATTAGCCTCTGAGAGCACAGCCCATTCGTCCTTGGAAGTCCAAGGGACATATGCTGATACAAAATTTATTTTAGTAGAAATATTTAATAGCATTAAACCTGAAGCAATAATTTTTGTGCAGTACTGTACTATTCCAAAAAAAAAGAAACCCTTCAGTAGGGAACATGAAAAATTGTGGAGCTTAGTAGTGTCGTAACTGAAAAAGTCTTCTTCTGTGTTTACTGTGAATTACTTATGGCTGACAGTTTCATTTCATTTAAAATGAGTGTAACAGTTTAGTCATTATCCCCAATGTAAGTCATGCTTAAAGAATTAGATTTTGCAATAAGAAATAATAAATAAACTGTCTGAAATGTGGGTAGACCTCCTTGAAAGTATACTGTATCAAAATTCATACTCAGAAACAACTGCCAATTACACGTATGAGCTAAGACAGCCAGCACCACCCATTGATTTAACCAAGAAACTCACTACTTTGGCTCCACAGCATGACAGACTACCATCCTTCTATCGGTGGCCATGCTTATCACAGGTAGCAGCAGATCCACATTTTTTAACCTCCACACATTTATTTGAAATTTCAGTCTAATACATATTGTCTGTAATATTTTGGAAATCTGTTTGAATCATTAACTTTTAAGAATCTCAATTGTCCTATCAAATCCAAATTGTCTCTTTCATCAGTAACTGGCAGATATTCCAATATTTTGATTTATTTGGTCAAGAAAAATTCATTCCAAAATTATGTTGAAAAATATGTATAATACATTCATTTCTGTAGATTTTGTTCATATTCAGAATATTGTTTTCTTGGTGGATGTTTACTCTGGTTTGCAGTGATCAGAAAGTTGTATTGCTTTTGTATGATTGTTGAAGAAATGTTGTTGTAGAATGCAAATACTTCAGGGTTAAGTGAGATCACTTACCAAAAGGCAGAAGCAATAAGATTTCAGTAGACACACACAAGTGAAGGAAGACTTCTAACTTTTGCATTTACCCTTTGACACGCTACAGTAAAATGGAAAAACACACACACACACATATACCCAACTATGCCTCTGCACGGAGTCAACTAGACTAATAGTGCCAATGTTATTTTTCAGCAGATGGACTGGTTGTAGAGGTGGTAGTGATGGGTGAGGTGGGCAGAGAAAGAGAGAGGAGGGAGGCAGGGAGAGGGACTGCAGGTGGGTGGATCTGAGGGATGCAGCTGATTTGCGAGCTAGGAATGCGGGAGGGAGGGGTGGCATGTATATGGGCTGGCATGACTGTAGCAGCTGCTGGGAAGCAGCACATGCTGAAGGTGACATAGGGACGTGAATTTGAAGGGATGGGGGTGGCAGATGGAGGAAGGGGAATCTAGTGGATGTAGGGAGCAGTTATTGTGGTACACCTGAGATTGCCTGGACAATTATGGGAGTGGGGGTGGGTGAGAGGGGGGTGTTGCAAGGACAGTTTCCATCAGCACAGGTGAGAGAGGCTGGTGGTGGAGGGAAGGTTGCAGATGGTTTGGGTTGTGAAGCAACCACTGAAATTGAACATGTGACATATTGAGCGACCAGGTGCACAGCTTTGTTCTTGACAACCTTTTGGCAGTGCCCATTGATCCTGGTGGACAGCTGGTAGCTAGTCATACCAACATAAAAGGCTGTGCAATGGTTACAGCACAGCTGATGGATGACATGGCCACTTTCACAGGTGGCCCTATCTCTTATGCGGTACAATAAGCTTGTGACAGAACTGGGGTAGGAGGTGCTGAGTGAAAGGACTGGGCATGTTTTGCAACTTAGTCTGTCACAGGGATATGATCCCTGAGTCAAGCACCTGGGAATGGGACTGACATAGGAATGGACAAGGACATTCTGTAGGTGGGTGGGTGATGGAACATCGCTTTAGGAGGAGTGGGAGGGATTTTGGGTAGGATGTCCCTCAGGATCTGAGATAGTCAAAGCCCTATATAAGGATATGGCTCAGTTGTTCCAGTCCAGGGGGATACTTGGTGATGAGAGTGGTGGGGCACAATTCTGTAGTTGATTCTTGGTGATGGGGGGAAGGTTGGAGATCTGTGAGGATATGGCACAGAAAATCCGGATGTGGACTGGGATTGGAGTGGGAAGGTGCTACTGCCTGTAAAGGTTTTTGCCTGTGGAAGCCTGTGTGAGATTACCAGTACACTGTACAATGGAGTTCTTGTGACTGCAAATAGATCACACAAGGAGGCTAGGCTGTACAGGAGGTGTGTTTTGGTGTGGAAAGGATTACAGCTGTTGAAATACGTGTAGTAGAGTCCATGCAAAATGCAGTGGCCAAAGTGCAGTGACCAGGTTTTGTCCAATGTGTTGGAATCCCATTTGTTTGTTCAGAAGGGGAGGCCAACATTGTTTGCCTCCTCTCACCTGAATTTCATTTTTGTGGTACTTATGGCTTTATACATCAGCTTCATGATGATGTGCCCACCATTTTGTTAATGGTCTTAGTTGTTGAGATTTTTGCTTTTAAATAAGACACTGGGAGAAAACTGAAAAAGTTTGCAATGAAAAATTGAGGTTGCTATGATTTTGTGTTTGGGCACATTACATAATATGTTGCTGTGTATGGAATTTAAGTAACATGTTGAAATTTTCCTTAGACTTGGATGTATGTTAGCAATCTCAAGAAAACAGCTCTTATGTACCAAGGATATGCTTATTGATAAAATATTGACCTTAACTTTTCCAAAGTTCCCGACTTAGTGAGCCACTGTTTCAGAATTCTCTCACAACAGCTCCTTCACAACATTTTAATGAGGTGACATTTTGTACACTGCGCTGTGTTTTGCATAAAAAAGGAAATTTTAACAGGGCAACAAAAGAACTGTAGTTTTTACGCAAAATTCGCTACTCATTATGCTTCTCTGAGAGCTACAAATGGTTTAAAAGCCAGTTGAAAATAAATTCCTGCTTTTGTTGCATTTTCAGTGGATTTTTTTTAATGCTAACCAAAGACGAGGAGACAGTGTAACTTTTTGAATGGTCATCCTGTAAGTGTGGGGGTGGAGGGGCTCCGCTTAATATTTACAAAAAAATATGAGTGTAGGCTTTAGTTTAGAATGGTATTTTCTCTGCAGCACTTGGCATTTCCCCTACAGTGCCTGCCTGCACTCCTCACCACCATCGCTCCCCCTATGTGTGCCCTGCCGACTCTGCATCTACTGGCAACATTTTTCTGCACACACCCTGCTATTCATGCTTAGTAGGTTTAATGTGGACAGATGTGGGTGGAGCCAAAATATATGTGGAGGTCAGTGTCCAGGAAGGTGGCGTGTTGATTAGAGGAGGACCATTTGAAGTGGATTGTAGTTTTGGGAGGCTAGGAAAATTTCTTCCAGATGTCCCATAAACAGATTGGCATACAATGGTGCCCATAGTTGTGCTTCAGATTTGCTTGTAACCTTCCCTTCAAAGGAAAAATAGTTGTGGGTCAGAATATAGTTAGTAAGGTGTATAGGGCCCGCCCGGTTAGCAGAGCAATCTAACGCACAGCTTCCCAGAGCAGGAAGGAGCACCTAGTTTCCGGCACGAAATGCCCAGTGGACTTGTGTCGAGGTCTGGTGAGTTTGCCAGTCTGTGGAAGCGTTTTTAGATGGTGCCTCAGTGAATTCAATTCAATTCAGTTTATTAGTGTCCTTGTAATACATAATCAAAATGACATAGGACTTGTCAATAGACATTACAATTTAAAATACATGTACATGGAAATTTATAATTGAATTTACTTGTCATTTAGACATTACAATTTTCATAGAACTATAAGAACTTAAACATAAAAATATACAAGTAGGATAACAACGAACAAAAAAAAGAAGGTAGTGATTCTCACATCAAAGATTATTTCCATTCTTACATTACAACTGTTTCACACTTTCATAGAAACAGCAAGTATTTAAATATGAGCAATTACACATGTTTATTATGTCAGGGAAATATTAACTGCACTTTTATTGTCAATGATTCATAAACACTTCAATACAAAGCTATTGCTCAATAACATGTTTTTTAGTTCTCTTTCAAATACATGCAGTTTTGGTATTATTTTTAGTTCTTTGGGGAGAGCACTGTTGAGGATTTTGGGTTGGTATAGTACACTTTTGTGATACATAGTTGTTTTATGAATTTCTCTGTGGATATTATTCCTATTCCTTGTTTCATAGTTGTGAATTTCTCTGTTTAATGTAGAAAATTCCTCGTGTTCTTTTAAGAAACATTTGCCTTCATATATGTATAAGGATGGTAGTGTAATGAGTTTTAATTCTTTGGAAGCATACCTACAAGAGTATCTATAACCTATAACTTTTATTATTTTGACTGCCTTATTTTGTAGTCTAAATGAATGTTTTTTTTTAGACTGTTGTTCCCCCAAAACTGTACATCGTATCTTAATAAGCTGTGCATGAATGAGAAATAAACACATAACACTGTTTTAATATTACAGGAGCTTTTAAGCATTCTAAGTAAAGAACATGTTTGACTTAGTTTTTTATGTTCATCAAACCATACCCCCAAGAATTTAGTGTATGATGCTTGTTCAATCTTACAGTTACCAAGTACTACTGTAAGGTTAGTTTTTATTTTATTTTTAATATGTCTGAAGTTGATCCATGTTGGTTTTTTGGTATTTACAATGAGTCTGTTTTCATTAAACCATATGTCTGCTTCATCTGTTGCTAATGTGACTTTTACCTGTAAGTCGGCTACACTATTTGCTTTAACAGACAAACTTGATAAATATTAAAAACAGTAATGGCCCTAATACAGATCCCTGGGGTAATCCGCACAAAAATCTCTCGAATCTTGATGAATATGTCCTATCTGCATGGCTTATCTCCACCTTCTGGTACCTGTCTGACAGATATGATTCAAACCATTTGTGGGCAGCTCCACATATCCCATAGGCGTATAACTTCCTAAGCAGTAACTAATGGTCCATGACATCAAAGGCCTTTGATAAGTCTAAAAACCATCCACAATTAAATTTCTTTTTATTTATGGAATTTAGAACAAGTTGCAAAAAATTGTTTCAGTTGATTTATATTTATGGAAACCATTTTGCACATTAACCAATATTCTATTCTTAATAAGAAATTTGTATAGTCTATGATACATTATCCTTTCTATTATTTTTGAGAAACCTGATAATATTGATAAAGGCCTAAAGTTACTAACATCATACTTTTCACCGTTCTTGTAAAGTGGCTTTATAGTTGACATTTTAAGTTTTGATGGAAATACCCCTGTCTTAAAAGATTCACTTATAATTTCAGTGAGATGTGAGTCAATGTTTCTTGCACTTTGCTACATGAATTTGTCAGGATTCCCATCACACCCACATGACGTTTTATTTTTTAACTTATTTATAGCATTTAGTACCTCTGATCCAGTTACTAGGTAAAGGAACATTGTCATGTCATTCATGGGGACTTTTACTTTGCTACTGGAATTGCATTTAGTTTTAATTAAATTTATGGCTATATTTGTGAAATGTTTGTTAAATATGTTGCCAATCTGAAGTGGGTCCTTAACAGTTTTACCCCCCCCCCCCCCCTTATAATAAAAAAGCTGTTAACTTTTCTTTTGTGTCTACCTATATTTTTATTTATTACCTCCAAAGTTGACTTCATTTTGTTGTTACCTTCCTCAACATATGAATCATTATCAAGCTTCTTAGTTGCAATTATTACTTTCTTGTGCAGGCTTCTATAATTTTGACATGTGCTTTCAGTGCTACATTCTTCCCTGGCGGATTTATAAACTTTCTAAGAGTGTGAGATGACTTTCTAATCCCCCTGTGTAATCCTTGTTTCGTGTTGTCTCTTTTTATAGGAAAGGCAACATCGAAGCAGTGTGTATAGCTTTCAAGGAATGAGTCAAACTATGTGTCGACATCACCACTTGATTCACTACCCCAGCTGTTATTTTCCAGAATGTAATTAAAATTCTTATGCCATTGTCATTTATAAATCTCCTTTCTCTGTAATTGTTATTGATAACAGGGTCCTTTTAAGATGTGACATTTAAACTCAATTTGATGTGATCCTAGAAACCAGTGTCAATTACTTCAGTGTTATATTTACACTTGTCCTTGTTTATAAATACTTGATCTATTATAGTTTCAGACATATTTCCACATCTGGTAACTTCATTTAGAGTTGCCATCATATTATGACACATAAAAGGTTGTAAAGTTGCTGTTGTTTACTACAATCATTCTCAAAGTTAACATAAAAATCAACAAGAACAATTACATTATGTTTAAGTTCATTCAGTAGTCCCTCAAGGTTTTCCATAAAAATGGCAAAGTTGCCCAGTGGTGATCGGTACAAACACACAATAGTAATTTTTAATTTGGTTAGCTCACATATACTGTATTCAAAATCATTTTCTATGCATTTTAGTTTACATTTAATTTCTTTTGATTCTACCTCTGTCATAACATAAATACATGTCCCACCCCCTTTACGGTTGAGTCTACAAAATTTTTGCTAATCATTTCAAAATTGGGAATAATTATGCTAGACCCTAGCATTTCTTTTACCCAGTGCTCACCTATACGTAGTATGTTAATTTTTTTTTTGGCAGTTAATAGAATTTCTGTTTCAGTTAATTTACTTTGTAGTCCCTGACCATTTTAGTATACAACTGTTTCATGTAGTGGATTTGCTGCACTGTTTACCTTTGTACTTTCTTGTTGCTGACACTGTAAAGATTCTGCCTTTTCTTCTTCTACGAATTGCAAACATCCCATAAAAAATAGTCACTATGCACAGCAGCTTTTCTTATCCTGAGGCTCTTCCTTTGAGATGTCTGCAGAGCAGCTGATGAGTTTCTGGATCTAATAGAATGGTTCTTGCCTGTTGGTGTGGTTGCAGTCCTAGTTACAAGTGAGCATGAGGCATTAAGTGTGTCGAATGTGCTGACAGCTACAGCCTTGGAGGTTTCAGCTGCACATGAGTTTACACTAAGGCTTGTAGGCTTTCTCATCTGATGAAATTGTTTCATCTTCAACTCTGCTGGACGTTCCTGATATTTCTGCTGGTACCCCATATTCTACCACACTTTCAGATACTGATACCAGTATGTTAGGTATCTCTCTCATCTTAGACATTTCCTTGCCAATTTCTATTTGCTCAGTTACTGCTATGGTGAGGATACCAGGCAGTTTGTGTTGAATATTGCGATTATTTATTGTTTTCATAATTTGAGTACACATATACAGCTGTCCTGCTCTATTTAGGAAATCTCCACTGTTTATCAAATGATGTTTTCTGAAATCTAGCTGGAGAAATGTTAATTTTGGAAGCGCTTTGTTATTTTGTGAAGCAGTCTGTTAGCTTTTTTGATTACTTCATTAACATGAGATTTCTTTAAAAAATATGGGTTGGTTCTCCTATTTCCAGCTCAGTTACACAATGTCGACAATTGCTGCGCATTCCAGTTGTCCACATATGGATACACCACCAATACTCTACCACATAAACATAGGGTTTACACTTGTGTGGTGTGAGATGTTCCCCCCGGGTGGGGGGGGGGTGGGGGGGGGGGGGGTGGTCTCCTCCAGTGTCCGAACTGTACAATAACCCTGGGTTGGTGTGGAGCAGCAGAGGGGTGAAGTGAAATGCAGTAGTCAATCTGGAGTTGTGGATCACTGCGGCTGTGGCAAGGACAGAGACCCTCCGTCATCTCTAGGTCCCCGGTTAACATACAACAACAAGGTGTATGGAGTTTGAAAGACATTGGAAGGGAGAGATAGTGTTAGATAATCAAAGCCTTTGACATGACGGACGTTAGTCCACAGGGAACCGCCATGAAGAGTGGTGAGTAAGGATCCAGTGGGTAAAGGGGTAGCAGAGCTTGTGGGTGCAGGAGTCAGTCAGTAGTCAGAGACCTTTCATCAGGTAGACACTACGACTCATCACAGCAGTGGTGGAGCCTTTGTCAGCAGGGAAAATGATTAGGTCTGTAGCAGTTTTCAGAATGCGTATGACTGTCTTTTCTCCTGCCGAAAGGTTAGTGTTCTTAGAAAGGGACCTGTGGCATGATGGTGAGGCTTAGTTGGAGGTAAGGAATTCCTGGAAGCTGACTAGGGATGAAAAGGTGGGAGGGTCACAGCTTGATGGTGGTGTGAACTGGAAGAGGCAATGTTCAATGTTGGTATTAGGTCACGTTCAGTTTATGTCGCTGCACACTGGGCACTACAATCATGCCAACCCATGGGCTTGTCACCCTTCTTCCTGCATTCATATCCAGCAAAATGCCCACCTCTCTCCAAGTCACTAGTCCCACTAGTCCTTCCCCATGCTTCCTGCATGCCTCTCTCTCTACCTGCCCCACCCAACACTACCCCCACCACAAACAGGTTACCTGCTGAAAATAAAAAAACTAGTGGGCATCATGTAGGGTGTGTGTGTGTGTGTGTGTGTGTGTGTGTGTGTGTGTGTGTGTGTGTGTACGCCGAAGTCTTTGGGCTGTTATGGAGAGAAATCAGTCATGTCGAATCAAGTCTTGGACTAACTTTCATGTAAGATGGAGTGGTGCTACATCTGTTGGAGTGATCTCTGTGAACACCCTGTGTACCTCAACGTTAATTTAATATAATTCTTCAATTACAAAAAACAATGCATTCTTATCATTTATGAAACCAGTGTCTATTTAATACTGACTTTCTTTAGCGTGTTTCCAGAAGATAAAATGTGAAGATAATTGTTGTTTATGTAGTAAGGGCTGGATTAGGCATCTAAACTATGACTATTTTCATCTGCAAATTGATATCTTTACTGAAACTGTACAAACCTGGGTCTCCTAAAAATTAATACCCCCAATAATATTTCAACAATCAGCTGAGCCACAGATAGTATGAAAAATCAAGATGAGTATTAGAACTGTTTATGGCAAAAGCAACAGCCATCACTGGAATGAGTATTCTATCATGCCATTTCCTATTACACAGTGTTATATACTTACATGTGGTGAGTGTGCTTATGTCGTTCATCCAAGCCTCACACCTCAGTAGTGTGTTTACATTTTGCGGCATGCAGTTGCAGCTGTTGCTGGTATAAATTTAAGTATGGACGAAGTTATTTGTGCCCTATTATACAGTTAGAAAATTTAATAGTTTTCAGCTGTGTTTTGAACTGACTGAGGTGAAATAACAATTTCATAAACTTTTGGAATCATTCACTTGCTGTTTTTTTTTAGAGTTTCCTTTGCATTGAAGGTGTTAAGTAAATTTTGTGCTTTAGCTTTCAGATAACATTTCTTACTGTTTCTAGTGAAATATTTCAGTAAAGTTTTCATTCAGTGTTTTCACTTAGCTGAGTATTACAGTGGGTGCTTGGTTTTGTGGTTTTAGCTAATAATTGTGTGAAGTTTTGTTGGTATTGGTATTAACTGTGGTGTAGTAGTATTAATGTAAGTAGTTGCTTTCTTAGTAGATGGAGAATTTCAAGACCACTACTGTTAGTTCTATAAATATTTCTACTGTTGTAACTGAACTTAGGTAATGTAGACATATAGTTTTCATACAGTAACTGTAAAATTTTGCCATGAGTGAGAAGTGTTGGCTCTGTCATGGGTTTGTGAGGAGTGGATTACGGTGTGGAATTTGTTCAAAGTATTTTCATTGGGTGGAATGCAGTGGGGAAGCCAGTGGGTATTCTAGCAAGATCCCTTTCTGTGAATGTAGAATCTGTAGTAGAAATCAGTTGATAGAGGAGCAGGAGTGTAAGATCTGTGCCCTTAAAGTAATGTTATAATGCACAAAGGAGGAACTCCATACATTAAGGAGGGTAAAGGGTGGTGGGGAATGGGAACTGGCAGTTGGAAAGAAGCCATCTAGGAGGAGGAGGTACTCAAACAGTTTTACTTTGCATACACGCAATTGATAGGAGCCTCTTGTAGCTGTAGAAGTAGGTAACGTGCAGCAGTCCACAGCAGTTATGAGACCTAGGTTAGTTGCAAAATCAAACAGGAAGAAGTAGGTACTGCTGCTAGTTAGTTTGCATGGTACAGCCATGGGCCAGCAGTTGCAGGAAGTGGTGGGGAGTGAGTATCAGGTCACCAGCATTAAGAAGCCTAGTGCAGGGTTGGCTCAGGTGACTGACAGCATAAGGGAATTATGTACGAACATTACGTAGGAGGATCAGGTAGTGATAGTGGGTGGAGCAGGAAACAATCTTAATAGGGACAGGGAATACAAGGTAGGTGGCGACCTAGTTATTTACTCAAACTGGCGGCACTAATGTGCATTTCGTGTGACTGTTTCAGCATCATGATCTGCCTCATCTAAATGGGGCTGTTAGGGGCATTAACATGGGGCTCAGGAAGGGGGAGTGTGGAAGGGGTGGCAATGATGGCAGGGGACATGGATCAAATATCAATGGTGCCAGCTGGGTCTATCAGCAGATAGGGTTTCACTGCTCCTCAATAGGTATGGGAAGGGGAGGCTGGCGAAGCTTATTGGTTACAGTGTAGAGGGTGGTGGTGGGATCACTCATGAAAAAATTCCTGTAGTAGTTGGTGTTGGAGCTGCACCTCCTTTAGATTAAAGTCAGCTGATAGGTATACCTTATTAAAGGAAGTCTCTCTAACTAAGGGCTCACCTCCAGAAGATGTGATGTTTTCGAGTACAGGAGGAATTAGGATATTTCATCAAAATATAAAGGGTATTAGAACTAAGGGCTCACCTCCAGAGGATGTGATGTTTCTGAGTACAGAAGGAATTAGGATATTTCATCAAAATATAAGAGGTATTAAAGTTAGTGAAATTCTTATAGACGTTGACTCTGAAATTATTGATATGATGGAACACCACTTAAGTAATTCAGAGGCTTCCTTTACCAGGATAAAGATTAGGTGGTTGTTTCTCAAGGAGTTCCTTGCAGGGTGGGGAGTGGGTATGTATTTAAAAACCAGTATTCTATATGAGTCCATAGACATATCACAGCACTGCACTGAATAGATATCTGAATGTTGTGCAGGGGCAGTTGATTTTAGTGAAACTAAACTTCTAATTGTAGTTGTTATTAGTTCCCCTAACTTTGAGTTCAGAGCATTTCTGTTCAAGCTAGAGAGGGTTTTTGATTCACTTTGTAGGAAGTCACAGAAATTAGTTGTATGTGGTGACTTCAATATAAATTTTGTATGTGATGGAATAAGAAAAAGGGTGTTGATAGAGCTCCAAAATTCTTATGATCTGATGCAAACTGTGTGTGTATTTTTTACTTTTATTTTTTTCCCCCAACAGTTGCACAACTATAGACAATATTTTTCTTCATTCTCAATTACTAGATGGGCATTCTGTTGGTAAAAGGGTGAATGGCCTTTCTGACCATGATGCACAAATTTCAACACTAAAATGCTTTTGTACTTAAACAAATGTCAAATGTAATTACAAACTATGTAGGAAACTTAATCCAACAGCATTAGAGAGTTTTTTATACCTTGTTCAGGAACAAGACTGGCAGGATATTTATAACATCGATAACATAGGTGGTAAATGTACTGCTTTCCTTAACATATTTCTCTTGCTCTTTGAAAGGTGCTTTACATTAGAACATTCTAAACGGTGTACTAGCAGTAACAGGCAGCCCGGGTGGCTTACTATTGGGATAAGGATATCGTGCTGAACAAAGTGGGAATAATACCAATTGTTTGACATAGTGACAATCAAGCTGCAGTAACCCTTTACAAGCAGTATTGGAAGGTGCTTAAAAATGTTATTAGGAAAGCAAAATAGTATGTGGTATGCAAATAGAATAGCTAATTTGCAGGCTAAAATTAAAACCATGTGGTCAGTTGTGAAGCAACTGTCTGGTCAGCAGCACAGGGCCAGCAATATAAAGTTAGATCGTAGTAAAAATATTTGTGTTTGTGATAAATCAGATATATGTACAGTATTTAACAATCATTTTCTGAGCATTGTTGGTGAACTAAATGAAAACTTAGTTTCTACAGGGAATCATATAACTTCCTTGGTAAATGCCTTTGAAAGATTGATGTCAGAAATATTCCTCTTTTATACAGACAAGGGGGAGATTGAGCCAATAATTAAATCACTGAAGACTAGCGGAATATTAAAGTACAGTGGTGCACAGGTTAGCCCTGTTTTTAGCCATATTTGTAATTTTTCCTTTAGGATAGGTCAGTTTCCTGAATGATTAAAGTACTCAGTTTTAAAGCCACTATATAATAAGAGAGAAAGTCATAATGTCGACAATTTTAGACCTATTCCTATGCCATCAGTATTTGCTAAAGTTATTGAAAAGGTTGTATCAGTAAGGATAATTCACAATTGTATATCGCATGATTTTCTATAAAATGTACATTTCGGCTTTAGAAGTCACTAAAGAACTAAAAAGCAGACATATGTATACAGGTATACACTCGCACACACACACACATACACACACACACACACACACACACACACACACACACACACACACACACACACACACATCCATCCACACATGTACAAACACAAGCAGACATATGTCTGCTTCTGTCTGTATACGTGCAGATGAATATATATATATATGTGTGTGTGTGTGTGTGTGTGTGTGTGTGTGTGTGTGTGTGTGTGTGTGTGTGCCTGTGTGTGTGTGAGTGTGTGGGAGCGCGTGCACGTGTATACCTGTCCCTTTTACCCTCCAAGGTAAGTGTTTCCACTCCCGGGATTGGAATGACTCCTTACCCTCTCCCTTAAAACCCACATCCTTTTGTCTTTCCCTACCCTTCCCTCTTTCCTGATGAAGCAACCATGGGTTGTGAAAGCTTGAAATTTGTGTGTGTGTGTGTGTGTTTCATTTGGTAAGTTACAGAATCATATATATGTTGTCATTTCTTGTTAACAATATTGTCTTATTCCCAAGAATAAGCAGCTTTCACTCACTTAATAGACAGCAGAAATCAAACCTGCCTTTGGATCGTACTTCATTCACTCTTGTTCAGATAGGTGTGCAGTATACTGCTGCATCAATTTTCAATAAGCTACCAGTCAAATTCAAATATCTAAACAGTAATTCATGTTCTTTCAGATCACAAGTGAAGAGTTTCCTCATCGGTCACTCCTTCTATTCTGTCAAGCTTTTCCTAGAAAAATTAAGCTGATTCTTGTTGTATTGTTGATTGTGTTCACTTAAACTTACGGATTGACTTTTTTTGGGTTCATAAACATTTCATTTTTATCTGTTATTACTTTAATGTTTTAATTTCTTGTACTGTCACATTCCATGACCTTGGAGATTTTCTTCTCAGTTTGGTCCTATGGAGCTTGATGTCTAAAGAAATAAATAAAATTTCAGATAATTTTGAGAAAGAAATATCTTAATTTTACGATTTTCATGCTGACCTGACTGTGGGGACAGGACCATTGGATTTTTCTGAGATCCTTTATTGCTGAGAAGATATTAATTTTACAGTGTATTTCATATAATGAGAGACAATTAGTTCTGAAATATGATTTAAGAAAGAGATTCAACAGCAAAAAGGTGTAAAAATAGCGAACCTGGTCATGAATAATATGTACCAAATTTGTTACAAGATAAATGGTTAATGATGAATGAAAGTAAAAAGGATGATGGGGGACTTGCAAATAATACACTGTAGCGGAAATCAGTATAAGTATATAAAGCTCAAGATTTATTATTTTTTAATATAGTAGTTTGTGATTATGTTAACAAAAATGTCAATAACTGAAAACTGAATAAAATTGTTAAGAGTAATGAGAGCTAACGTGAAAGATTTAAGTTCTCAAATGGTAGAATTATAATCTACATTTGTGTCTACAATAAAACCCAGCAGTGACTCTTTGAAATCTGTACTACAGGGAACATTAGAAACAAGAATACAAATCAACAGATACCTTTCAAAGCCTGAAATACAAAAGAGGTAGTGTACAAATAAGTAAAAAACCAACATAAGCAAAGATTTCTAGAATTCGTGCCCATTCTACATTAGATTAGATTAGATTAGTACTTGTCCCATAGATCATAAAAACGACACTTCATAATGATGTGGAATGTGTCAGGTTAATAAATGGTGTCTATACAAGGTATTACATTACACAAAATATTACATGACAGTCAATATTTTTAATTTTTAGTGGGGTTGGGGAAATTACCCACTTACTATATGCAAAAATTTGCCTAATGAGTAGAAATAGTTGCAATTCATAAATTCTTTTAATTTCCTTTTAAATGCAATATGGCTATCTGTCAGACTTTTGATGCTATTAGTTAAGTGACCAAAGACCTTAATGGTAGCGTAATTTACCCCTTCTGAGCCAAAGTTAGATTCAACCTTGAGTAGTAAAGATCATCCTTTCGCCTACTGTTGTAGCCATGTTCACTGCTATTACTTTTGAATTAATTCGGATTGTTAATAAAAAATTTCATAAGTATATATATATTGTGAGGCTACAATGAAGATCCCTAGCTCTTTAAACAAGTTTCTGCAGGATGATCTTCGATGAGCTCCAGCAATTATTCTGATAACCTGCTTTTGTGCAATGAACACACTTTTACTCACTTTAGAGTTACATCAAAATATGATGTCATACAAAAGCAGAGAATGAAAATAGGTGTGGTAAGCTAATTTACTGAGATGTATATCGACAAAATTTGGAATGATGCTAGTAGCATAAGCAGCTTAACTCAAACGTTTCAGCAGATCTTCAGTGTGTTCTTTTCCAGTTCAACCCCTCATTAATGGATAAACCTAGAAATTTTGAATATTATACCTTAGCTACCAATTTCTGATCGAAATCTATTTATTTTAATAGTGTCATTCCGTCTACTGTGTGGTACTATATATACTGTGTTTTGTAAAAGTTTAATGAGAGCCTATTTACAGAGAACCACCTAATGATTTTCTGAAAAACATAGTTTATATTTTCATCAGTAAATTCTTGTCTGTTGGGTGTGATAGCTATACTTGTATCATTGGCAGAAAGTACAAGCTTTGCTTCTTTGTGAATATAGAATGGCAAGCCATTAATGTACATTAAGAACAGCAGAGGACCCAAGACTGAACCTTGTGCCACCCCATTCTGTACTCTTCCAGATAGGTATTATTTTAAAAATTCGAGCGCTGTCCCATTGATGCCACAGTACTTGAGCTTATCTAGAAGTATACCATGATTTACACAATGAAAAGCCTTTGAGAGATCACAAAAAATCCCAACAGGTGACTTCCAGTTACTCAGAGCATTTAATATTATATATAGCATTATATATAGCATTTTCCATTGAAATACCTTTCTGGAAACCAAACTGACATTTTGCTAAAAGTTTATTTTTACAAAGGTGTGAAGCTACTGTACAATACATTACTTTTTCAAGAATTTTTGATGAGGCAGTCAGGAGAGAGATTGGGTGGTAGTTGTTGACATCAGACATATCCCCTCTTTTATGCAGTGGTTTAACAATGGCATACTTCAGTCTATCTGGGAAAATACAATGCTTCAGAGAGCTATTACATATGTGGGTGAGAATCCCACTTATCTCTTGGGAACAAGGTTTTATTACCCTGCTGGAAATGCCATCAATCCTATGTTAGCTTTTATTCTTGAGAGAGTTTACTATCTTCCTAATTTCAGAAGGACAGGTGGGTGGAATTTCAATTCTATCAGATTGTGTGAGTAAGGCCTCTTCCATTAACTGCCTTGCTTCTTCTGATGAAAATTTAGATCCTATTTTCTCTACAACATTTAAAAAATGATTATTCAGAACGTTTCCAACTTCTGGCTTGTTGTTTGTCAAGTTTCCATTCGTTTTGATTGTAATACCATCATCCTGTACTCTTGGTTGCCCTCTCTTTCTTGTAATAATATTCCAAATTGTTTTGATTTCATTATCAGAGGTATTAATCTCAGACATGATGCACTTGCGTCTGGACTTTTTAATAACCTTTCTTAATGTAGCAGAGTAGTTTTTATAATATTTGGCTGTTTTTGGGCCATTACTCTTTCTTGTTGCTAGATACAGTTCCCTTTTGTGGTTGCAAGATATATTTACTCCTTTAGTAAGCCAAGGTGTTTTGCATGGTTTCTTATAATTAGATTTAACTACTTTCTTGGGGGAAACAGTTTTCAAACTGTCTTACAAATGTATCATGAAATAAGTTATATTTTAAATTAGCATCGAATTCCTTGTACACCTCATCCCAATCTAACTATTGAAGATTTTCCCTGAAATTTCTAATTTTTGAGTCATTAATTGAACACACAACTTTGGAGGGCAGTTTTGAATAACTGAATGGAACTATGTCATATACTGTAACTAGCTGAGCAGCATGATCAGAAAGGCCATTCTCAACAGGACAAGAAGTTATGTTTTTAAACTTATCTTTGTCTATAAAAGTATTATCTATCAATGTGCTGCTGTCCTTTACTACCTGAGTGGGAAAATCAATGACAGATGTCAAATTGAAAGAACCGAGCAAGACTTCCATGTCATGCTTCCCATTACACTCTTTCAGTGTATCAACATTGAAGTCCTCACAAATAATAATTTGCTTTCTCCTATCTGACAGACAGCACAATAAGGCATCACAATTTTCCAGGAATAAATGAAACTTTCCTGAAAGGGACCTATATACTGCTACAATTATAAAAAAGCCCTCCTTGAGTTTAAGTTGACAGGCACATGTGTGTGTGTGTGTGTGTGTGTGTGTGTGTGTGTGTGTGTGTGTGTGTGTGTGTGTGGGTGGGTGGGTGGGTGGGTGGGTGCGCACGTTTGTGAGCGTGCAAGCGAGCGAGCGCACACTTGAAAACAGCAACTGCAATGTTCATGTGTGTTGAGTGGGAACATTTATTCAAAATTCAATTATTTTACATATATACTGTACTATTCTGGAAACCCTTTTTTATCACTGACCTTTAAGGACAATGACTATTTATAAAATTCCATTTGCTTCTTTCACTGGTAGCTGGCATATATTTCAGGATTTCACATTATTTCCTCATGAAAATTACAGTCCAAAATTGTGTTGAAAAATGTAGAATTATTTTATTCCTCTAAGTTTTTCTGATATTCTGAATATTGGTTTCTTGGTAAATGTTCTCAGGATCGGAGTGATACATATTGCTGGTGCTCAGCAACAACAAGTTGTAATGTTTTTGTTCAGTTTTTCAAGGGAAATTTTTTGGGCATTTCTGGAGATGTATCAGTCATGTGGTGTCAAGTCTTGGACTTGATTTTGTATCTCTTGGACTAATCACTGTCAACATTGTGTGACATGAATGTCAGTTATTTATTTTACAATTCTACAACTCTAATAATCAATGCATTCTCATCATTTATGAAGTCAGTCTCTATTTAAAAGTGACTCCCATTAGCAATTTCCAAAAGTTTCAGATGTGAAGTTAATTGTTGATTATGTAGGAGAGCTGGATTTGGCAATGAAGTATGATGTTTCTTCATCTGAAAATTAATATAGTCATTGAAATGCTACAAACCTGGGCCTCCTAAGGAATCATAGTCTAAAATATATTTCAATGATGTGTTGAGCCACAGATTCTTCAAATAATTATGATCGGTATCAGCACTTTTTATGGGTAAGTCAACAATCATAATTGAAACTGCTATTCTACAGTGCTGCTTCCATAACATAGTTTTATACATTTACATGCCTGATAATTCTGACAAATAATGTATGATGCAGCATGACTGGTGATATGACAGGTCCAGTTGTTCTAGAAGAGTGAATGACAGGACATAATTACTTGCATTTTTTCGGAAAACTCAGCCATTCAACACTGTAAGCACATTCCTTTCGTCATGTAGACTGCAATGTAGGTTGGAGTTCCTCCACTTTTTCCACATGTGTGGGGAACATCTTAACCACATTTGCTCTAATCACTAGACTGGTCATGGTAGTACAATTAACTGGCCACCAATTTAGCCAGACCTTATGCAATTCAAATTTTGGCTATGGGCTTGGATGAGGTCTTAGGTGTATAAATGGGAAGTGTACAAATGTGAGATGAACTACTAGGCCACGTCATGGATGTTGTTGCACTAATTATGCAACATGCAGAGGCACTCAGACTGCAGTGTAACTGACAGTGGGATATTTGGAAACTATTGTGAACTGTACAACAGCTGTAATGTGACGTGTATGGTAATGCTTAAATGTGAATATTTTAAAAATACACGTATTTCAATTGATACTTTGTAAATTGCATGTTTTACACATGTATTTGGTTAAAATCTAACAATGTGCTCAGTAATACATAAAAGAATTAACCATGTTCATTAGACATGGTCCTCAGAAACCATTCTGAATAGGGCATATGTCCATATGAAGTTCTTTGCTTCAAGTGATCATTCATGCCATATCCCAGAGTAAAAGCCATTCCTCCTGAGATCCTGTAGTGACTAAGCTGGTAATTTCTTGTGTTGTAATGTAAGCACTTCGAATTTTTAATATGAATTAATATATCCCTAAAAAGGAATAAAAACCCGTTTTGCCCCTTAAAAGTGGTTGAAACTTGGTAGCTGGATGCATGGTGGCTTAAGCATCCTACTTAAATGACTTTGTAAAAATGATGAAATTTTGTGTTTATACATCTTCCAATTTTGAATATCTGTGTGCATTTGTTTTACTCCTTTTGTGGAACATTTTCTTCAGACTAAAATATTGAAAATACTCATTCTTAGTTTTCATTTGTATCTAAGAACATACATTTTAAAAAAAACATTAAGAGAGATTTGTGATGTGGGCTCGTATTCTCTGTCTGCATCTATTGTTTTAGTTCCATGTTTCCCTATGAATGAGCCTTACATATACCAATAATCACAATAATATAGATTTTACTAGAAGACATTTTATAACACAATATGCAGTATTACAAAAATGTTACATTTGTTATATTTGAAAAATACATTGACAGCACATAAAAAGTACATTTGTGCATATTAAGGCACATCACGACAATACACTTACAAAGTGGGGTACGTAATGATCTTACATTATTCAACTGAAAACTAGTCTTAATGACAGTTACACAGACATATATTTAAAAATTTATGTTCACATTGTTCTTGTCCCCCCCATGAAGTGTACAAATGTGAGATGAACTACTAGGCCACGTCATGGATGTTGTTGCACTAATTATGCAACATGCAGAGGCACTCAGACTGCAGTGTAACTGACAGTGGGATATTTGGAAACTATTGCCGTTGGTGGGGAGGCTTGCGTGCCTCAGCGAAACAGATGGACGTACCGTAGGTGCAACCACAACGGAGGGGTATCTGTTGAGAGGCCAGACAAACGTGTGGTTCCTGAAGAGGGGCAGCAGCCTTTTCAGTAGTTGCAGGGGCAACAGTCTGGATGATTGACTGATCTGGCCTTGCAACATTAACCAAAACGGCGTTGCTGTGCTGGTACTGCGAACGGCTGAAAGCAAGGGGAAACTACAGCCGTAATTTTTCCCGAGGACATGCAGCTTTACTGTATGATTAAATGATGATGGCATCCTCTTGGGTAAAATATTCCGGAGGTAAAATAGTCCCCCATTTGGATCTCCGGGCGGGGACTACTCAGAAGGATGTCGTTATCAGGAGAAAGAAAACTGGCGTTCTACGGATCGGAGCTTGGAATGTGAGATCCCTTAATCGGGCAGGTAGGTTAGAAAGTTTAAAAAGGGAAATGGATAGGTTAAAGTTAGATATAGTGGGAATTAGTGAAGTTCGGTGGCAGGAGGAACAAGACTTCTGGTCAGGCGATTACAGGGTTATAAACACAAAATCAAATAGGGGTAATGCAGGAGTAGGTTTAATAATGAATAGGAAAATAGGAATGCGGGTAAGCTACCACAAACAGCATAGTGAATGCATTATTGTGGCAAAGATAGATACGAAGCCCACACCTACTACAGTAGTACAAGTTTATATGCCAACTAGCTCTGCAGATGACGAAGAAATCGAAGAAATGTACGATGAAATAAAAGAAATTATTCAGATAGTGAAGGGAGACGAAAATTTAATAGTAATGGGTGACTGGAATTCGAGTGTAGGAAAACGGAGAGAAGGAAACATAGTAGGTGAATATGGATTGGGGCTAAGAAATGAAAGAGGAAGCCGCCTAGTAGAATTTTGTACAGAGCACAACTTAGTCTTAGGTAACACTTGGTTTAAGAATCATGAAAGAAGGTTGTATACGTGGAAGAACCCTGGAGATACTAAAAGGTATCAGATAGATTATATAATGGTAAGACAGAGATTTAGGAACCAGGTTTTAAGTTGTAAGACATTTCCAGGGGCAGATGTGGACTCTGACCACAATTTATTGGTTATGACCTGTAGATTAAAACTGAAGAAACTGCAAAAATGTGGGAAATTAAGGAGATGGGACCTGGATAAACTGAAAGAACCAGAGGTTGTACAGAGTTTCAGGGAGAGCATAAGGGAACAATTGATAGGAATAGGGGAAAGAAATACAGTAGAAGAAGAATGGGTAGCTCTGAGGGATGAAGAAGTGAAGGCAGCAGAGGATAAAGTAGGTAAAAAGACGAGGGCTGCTAGAAATCCTTGGGTAACAGAAGAAATATTGAATTTAATTGATGAAAGGAGAAAATATAAAAATGCAGTAAATGAAGCAGGCAAAAAGGAATACAAACGTCTCAAAAATGAGATCGAGAGGAAGTGCAAAATGGCTAAACAGGGATGGCTAGAGGATAAATGTAAGGATGTAGAAGCTTATCTCACTAGGGGTAAGATAGATACTGCCTACAGGAAAATTAAAGAGACCTTTGGAGAGAAGAGAACCACGTGTATGAATATCAAGAGCTCAGATGGCAACCCAGTTCTAAGCAAAGAAGGGAAGGCAGAAAGGTGGAAGGAGTATATAGAAGGTTTATACAAGGGTGATGTACTTGAGGACAATATTATGGAAATGGAAGAGCATGTAGATGAAGACGAAATGGGTGATACGATATTGCGTGAAGAGTTTGACAGAGCACTGAAAGACCTGAGTCGGAACAAGGCCCCCGGAGTAGACAACATTCCATTAGAACTACTGACGGCCTTGGGAGAGCCAGTCATGACAAAACTCTACCAGCTGGTGAGCAAGATGTATGAGACAGGCCAAATGCCCTCAGACTTCAAGAAGAATATAATAATTCCAATCCCAAAGAAAGCAGGTGCTGACAGATGTGAAAATTACCGAACTATCAGTTTAATAAGTCACAGCTGCAAAATACTAACGGGAATTCTTTACAGACGAATGGAAAAACTGGTAGATGCGGACCTCGGGGAGGATCAGTTTGGATTCCGTCGAAATGTTGGAACACGTGAGGCAATACTGACCTTACGACTTATCTTAGAAGAAAGATTAAGAAAAGGCAAACCTACGTTTCTAGCATTTGTAGACTTAGAGAAAGCTTTTGACAATGTTGACTGGAATACTCTTTTTCAAATTCTAAAGGTGGCAGGGGTAAAATACAGGGAGCGAAAGCTATTTACAATTTGTACAGAAACCAGATGGCAGTCATAAGAGTCGAGGGGCATGAAAGGGAAGCAGTGGTTGGGAAAAGAGTGAGGCAGGGTTGTAGCCTCTCCCCGATGTTATTCAATCTGTATATTGAGCAAGCAGTAAAGGAAACAAAAGAAAAATTTGGAGTAGGTATTAAAATTCATGGAGACGAAGTAAAAACTTTGAGGTTCGCCGATGACATTGTAATTCTGTCAGAGACGGCAAAGGACTTGGAAGAGCAGTTGAACGGAATGGACAGTGTCTTGAAAGGAGGATATAAGATGAACATCAACAAAAGCAAAACAAGGATAATGGAATGTAGTCCAATTAAATCGGGTGATGCTGAGGGAATTAGATTATTAGAGTCGAGGTGCATGAAAGGGAAGCAGTGGTTGGGAAAGGAGTGAGACAGGGTTGTAGCATCTCCCCGATGTTATTCATTTTGTATATTGAGCAAGCAGTAAAGGAAACAAAAGAAAAATTTGGAGTAGGTATTAAAATTCATGGAGACGAAGTAAAAACTTTGAGGTTCGCCGATGACATTGTAATTCTGTCAGAGACGGCAAAGGACTTGGAAGAGCAGTTGAACGGAATGGACAGTGTCTTGAAAGGAGGATATAAGATGAACATCAACAAAAGCAAAACAAGGATAATGGAATGTAGTCCAATTAAATCGGGTGATGCTGAGGGAATTAGATTAGGAAATGAGACACTTAAAGTAGTAAAGGAGTTTTGCTATTTAGGAAGTAAAATAACTGATGATGGTCAAAGTAGAGAGGATATAAAATGTAGACTGGCAATGGCAAGGAAAGCGTTTCTGAAGAAGAGAAATTTGTTAACATCGAATATAGATTTAAGTGTCAGGAAGTCATTTCTGAAAATATTTGTTTGGAGTGTAGCCATGTATGGAAGTGAAACATGGACGATAACTAGTTTGGACAAGAAGAGAATAGAAGCTTTCGAAATGTGGTGCTACAGAAGAATACTGAAGATAAGGTGGATAGATCACGTAACTAATGAGGAGGTATTGAATAGGATTGAGGAGAAGAGAAGTTTGTGGCACAACTTGACTAGAAGAAGGGATCGGTTGGTAGGACATGTTTTGAGGCATCAAGGGATCACAATTTTAGCATTGGAGGGCAGCGTGGAGGGTAAAAATCGTAGAGGGAGACCGAGAGATGAGTACACTAAGCAGATTCAGAAGGATGTAGGTTGCAGTAGGTACTGGGAGATGAAGCAGCTTGCACAGGATAGAGTAGCATGGAGAGCTGCATCAAACCAGTCTCAGGACTGAAGACCACAACAACAACAAACATTGTTCTTGTAAATGTATTCTTCATAATACTAATCATCATAATACTGCAACACTGCAGATATTGTCAGGGATACATTACTGTCATCGTCTTCTTACTCGTCTTATCCTGTATGCTGCAATAAAGAACATTATTTATTCTGAATTCATTATTGAATACAAATAATGTTTCTCTTCACATAAACACCAAAATATATAACATACAGAACAGACACGAATAATTTATCATTTAGTCTAAAAATTGTTAACACTAGAGGAGTTAACTTTTGTAATTATCCCACTAACCTCATTTAAGTTACTCTTCGCAAATAGTACTGTATTTACAACATACATTCAATAAGTAATGCAACATATTTTACTTGTTTTCTGCTAATTTCAGTTGCAAAAATGCTGAGTGTGTTGTGGGACATTGTGGAATACTCCAGATTCGGCTACTATAGTTTCATTAAATTCCAATAGATGGCAGTGTTACATGCATCCTTCAAAATGGCATTTGTAATGGAGGTGAGTTCCAAGCAGAGAGCTGTCACTTAGTTGCTTATCGTGGAAAACAGGAGCATCACAGATATCCATATGTGTTTGCAGAATGTTCAAGATGGTGCCGGTTAATGTTGTTAGTGAAAGCCGCCAGGGCAAAAATGCAATTAAAACTGAAAATAACTGTAAAGCGTGTGCTAAGAAACTAATAAAAGGAGTTCAGTACACAGAGTGTTGATGCTGACTCCACGAGGAATGCTCAAAAACGTGTGCAGAATTTGTAACAAACTACTTCACTTGGATATGCCAAACCTGCGACATGGAAAAACATAAACGAGGCATCACAAACGCTGTTAGAGACAAAGATGAAACAAAAAAAAAAAAATGCTTCAGAGTGGTATCGATGCTTTAAACAGTAGGTACATTGCTCTCAGTGAAAAATACAGTGACAGAAAATAGACTACATGGAAAAGAATCCCATCCAAATGACTTCCACACCTCAAGTATGGATATGTGGCACTGAGCAAAAAACAGCATGTCCTCAAGTATTATGCCGGAGAAAATCAAAAGGGTAAGCAAAATAACTGTGACCAATAAATCATCACACTGGATTTTCAAGAAAGTTATGATATACTGTGTGAAAAAAAGACTGATCAGCACTCTATTGCTAATGAATACAAGACGTCTGATGTGAAAGTGCAGCAGTGTCCGCAGAAACACGAGGTGAAATTATTTGGGGACAGCCATGTGTGAAATATCTCAGATCTAATGTTAATGCAGGCTGAGAACAGTGTAAGTATTTACAGTGAAGTAAAACCAGGGGCAAATTTCAACACAGTTGCTGCTGGTATAAACAATGAATGCTCCAAGCTCACAAAAAAGGCCTATGTTGTGCTGATCGGAGGTGCAAACGTTGCAAACAAAAACAATGTCAACAGATTCATTCAGAAACTGATCTTAGTAACACAATATTTACACTTCACTAATGTTACTGTAGCCACTCTACCACTCAGGTATGACCTGTCTGATTGGTCATGTGTCAATACACAAATTAGGCAAACTAATGATAAACTGAGATATTTTTGAGCTAAATTTACAAACATAAAATTATTCCATATTAGGGCTAAAGAAGAAATATTTCGCAAAAAAAGAACATCATTATTATGCCTGTAATTGCGCTGAGTGTTCTTTCACAGGGAAACTGCTAAAATGGACCAAATCTTACAGGATTTGGTCCAAAAATAACGACAAGCATCCTGAACAGGAAATTAAAACATACAAAGGTAAAAAATAAGAACTTTATGGCTCAGAGAGGGAACAAAATAAATGTAAAGTTGGCCCACTTACCATGCTGCAAGTCAACGTTTGCAGCATTAGGAACAAGCTAGTAAAGTTAGAACAATTTTGAAAAATAACAAAAAATTGTGATGTACTGTGTGTTTCAGAACATTGGCTTACAGAATATCAAGTAGATTAGTTCATACCTAACGAGTACATTCTGGCAGCCATAATGTGTAGAAACAACAGAGAAAATGGAGGGGGCTGCAATATTTTTTAGACAATGTATACAATTCTCTAAAATATATGTAAGTTCATGGTCCTCAGAATTAAATAGCAAATTTACTTGTGTAAGAGTGATACACCAAAATATTGTAATTGTTAACTTGTATAGATCACCGAACAGTGGTGTTAACTTATTTTTTGAAAAGTTTTAGCAAATGATAAGAAAAATTTTAAAACTCGAAACAGATGTAGCAATATGTAGTCATTTTAACATTGACTTATTACACACAAAGGAACTCAGCACAAAAACATTCTTAAACCTACTCAGATCACTAAATCTATGTTATACTAACAATAGCCCAAAATGTGTATATGCCTGTTTGGACAATATTATAGTTAATTTTTCAAGAAACGTATATAGTGTAAGCATTGCAGATGAATGTTTTGCAGATAATCATTCTCCACTCCCAACACACCAGTATACACAGCCAGATAAGAATTATAAGGTCGCAAATAAGAAACCAAGTATGACATGGGTTAGAAGTCAGAAATAGGAATATATCAAGTTATTCACAGACTCCATCAGAAAGGTAAACTGGGGCTTTGTTTATGAATATGGCACTGATCAATCAACTGTTGAAACTCTATTTAATAACTTCATTAAGACATATAGTGACGTATGGTACTATTGTTCACCAATGAAAAGAAACAGTACTAAACCAAATAGAAAATGAAAAAAGCTTAAATGGTACACTGAGGACCTTGCTAGTATCTGGGAAAAATTGCTTTCACTGTACAAAGCATTTAAAAACAATGGCAAATGTGCGACAGAACAAAATGATACTTAATATAAAGACTACCTGACATATAAAGAAATATTACAATGCCAACCTTAACCTTAGCAAACAAACTGCCTATGAAAATTACATACAAGGAGCCCCAAACAAATGCAAGGCTGCTTAGGATATTATAAAACAAGAACATACCTCTACCCAAACACAGGATATTCTACTTGAGCCAGATGAGCTCAATAAATATTTTACAACCACAGTAAATAAATTAAAATAAAAAATTAAACAGTCAGACATACTAGCAATTGATATACTTGCTGATCAGCTACCTAAAAGCCATGAATTTCACTGGGACCCAGTCACACCCACAGATATAATAAATATTGTTAGAAGATTACCAAACTCGAAAAGTATGGCCTACTACTGGCTATCTAACTACACAATAAATAGAACAACACATTTCGTTTGCTGTCCAATCGCTTTTATTATGAATAAAAGTCTAGAAGTTGGAGTTTTGCCTGAGGAGCTCAAAATTTCCAAAGTTATACCTATATACAAAAGGGCGGAAAAACACCTCCCTGAAAACTATAGACCACAAACAGCTAAGTAACTATTTTGAAAGTATGACCTTCTCCACAATAGAGAGCATGGTTTTTTACAAGGGAAAATACCACCTATGCAGTCCTTGAAATAGTTAATCAGACATTAACAGCATTTGAAAATAAACAAACAGTCTCACTTGAACTTTATGATCTGAGTTAGGCATTTGATTCCCCTACTAGACAAACTAAAGTATTATGGCATAAATAACTGAGAGTTAGAAATAATCAACCCTTATATACATAATATGAGACAATTTGTGTCACTTCAAAACAAACACTCTTCAATGAATAATGCCACAACTTCTGTACCTCAGGGCTCTGTTCTTGGTCCTTTCTCCTTCATTGTTGCAATTAATGTTTTTCCCCCCTTTTGGGCCTGAGTCAGTTATCACCTATGCAGATGATACAACCTTAATCAGGAGAGATCGAGATTTCTCACAGCTACACCAGAAATCATAGGGCACTCTCACCTTAACACTAAACTCGTTCTTGGCTAACAAACATATATGTAATCCAGAGAAAAATCAGTATCTGCAGTTGGGACTGGCTAACAAGGTAGAACCAAAATTCGTAAAACCTGTTTGGAATACACATTGATTTCAAACTTAACTGGCAACCTCATATCAACCATGTCTGCAGAAAGTTATCAAGGGTGTCCTATCTAATCTGGAAAATATCTGATCTAGTGAGTAACAAATATCTCAGAGCAGCTTACTTTGGACTTTTTCAGTCTCATATATCTTATGGGCTGTTACTATGGGGCCACTCATATCATGTCAGTGATGTACCACTGGTGCAGAAAAACGTGCTATGAATAATGTGCAAGGTTGGTCCACAGGAACACTGCCTTCCCTTATTCATCATAATGGAAATAATGACAGTGATAAATCTTTATGAATATGTATACATCACTGATATATGCTAAAAAGAACAGAACCAAATTTAATGCCTGAGAGAACATACACTTTCATGACACGAAAAACAAATAGAATATTGACTTTCCCAGACATAGACCGACAAAAACAGACTACTCTCCCAAAGTGCACTACTTGAAATTATTTAACAAATTTACACATACTGCAGTCAGTACACCTTTCAATAACTGTAAAAGTAAACTGCATAAATGGTTAATTGACAATCCATACTACATTGTTACAGAATTCTTGGATACTTGTAACATAGAAATTGAGTTTTAAGTCTATGATTGCAATACTGTACAACTGATTACTATAGCATAAATAATTTGTTCTTGTAAGGTAAACACTAACTAATATACACTCCTGTGGAACGGCTTGCCATGCCATTTCCACCTGGCGCCTCAGTTGGACCAGCGTTCGTGCTGGACGTGCAGACCGTGTGAGATGACGCTTCATCCAGTTCCAAACATGCTCAATGGGAGACAGATCCGGAGATCTTGCTGGCCAGGGTAGTTGACTTACACCTTATAGAGCACGTTGAGTGGCACGGGAAACATGCGGACGTGCATTGTCCTGTTGGAACAGCAAGTTCCCTTGCCGGTCTAGGAATGGTAGAACGATGGGTTCGATGACGGTTTGGATGTACCGTGCACTATTCAGTGTCCCCTCGACGATCACCAGAGGTGTACGGCCAGTGTAGGAGATCGCTCTCCACACCATGATGCCGGGTGTTGGTGCTGTGTGCCTCGGTCGTATGCAGTCCTGATTGTGGCGCTCACCTGCACGGCGCCAAACACGCATATGAGTATCATTGGCACCAAGGCTGAAGCGACTCTCATCGCTGAAGACGACACGTCTCCATTCATCCCTTCATTCACGCCTGCCGCGACACCACTGGAGGCGGGCTGCACGATATTGGGGCGTGAGCGGAAGACGGCTTAACGGTGTGCGAGACAGTAGCCCAGTATGTAGCTAGACATCATTATAAAGCCTATTTCACAGCATGTGGTAAACGGCAATTAAGGAATCTGAACTGGTAGGGAACAGAAGCATCGTGAATCATTGGGAAGGTCATCATCAGAACAAATTCGTGCAAACCTGTCCCATCCCCTGCATGACAGCTGACCACACACAGCTGCGACTCTTGCAATGTTGGAACATGCAGACACTCTCATAAGAGGTGATCAATGGAACATAATCAGACACTCTGCTACAACTCTGTTGGTAGTGCTGACGCACTCATCCACCAGTTGAGGTACTCAAGTGTGTCAGCTCTGTAGGTTTGCTGTCTAACACAAAACCTTAAAGAGCAATGAATTTGGCCCAGTGAAATATGCACTACACAGGAAGCAGTACTAGGATGATTGAGAGGATATTGATGCAGCAGCTCATTGTTGTTGTCATCAACCATTAGAGTGGTGCCATGTGCACCGTGGCCCCAGTAATGTGGTGTAAGGCCAGTGTGTTTCAATGGAGATTACACTGAGGTGATCAAGTCATGGGGTAGCCATAAGCATATATAGAGATGGTGGTAATATTGTGTACATAAGTTACATCTACATCTACATCCATACTCCGCAAGCCACCTGACGGTGTGTGGCGGAGGGTACCCTGAATATCTCTATCGGTACTCCCTTCTATTCCAGTCTCGTATTGTTCGTGGAAAGAATGATTGACGGTATGCTTCTGTGTGGGCTCTAATCTCTCTGATTTTATCCTCATGGTCTCTTCGCGAGATATACGTAGGAGGGAGCAATATACTGTTTGACTCTTCTCCGTGAAGGTATGTTCTCGAAACTTTAACAAAAGCCCAAACCGAACTACTGAGCGTCTCTCCTGCAGAGTCTTCCACTGGAGTTTATCTATCATCTCCGTAACGCTTTCGCGATTACTAAATGGTCCTGTAAAGATGCGCGCTGCTCTCCGTTGGATCTTCTCTATCTCTTCCATCAACCCTATCTGGTACAGATCCCACACTGTTGAGCAGTATTCAAGCATTGGGCGAATAAGCGTACTGTAACCTACTTCCTTTGTTTTCAGATTGCATTTCCTTAGGATTCTTCCAATGAATCGCAGTCTGGAATCTGCTTTACCAACGATCAACTTTATATGATCATTCCTA
Source organism: Schistocerca gregaria (assembly GCF_023897955.1). Taxonomy (NCBI): domain Eukaryota; kingdom Metazoa; phylum Arthropoda; class Insecta; order Orthoptera; family Acrididae; genus Schistocerca; species Schistocerca gregaria. The sequence continues at coordinate 455,122,740 of NC_064931.1, forward strand.
TTTAAATCACTTCTAAAGCGTACTCCCAGATAATTTATGGAATTAACTGCTTCCAGTTGCTGACCTGCTATTTTGTAGCTAAATGATAAGGAATCTATCTTTCTATGTTTTCGCAGCACATTACACTTGTCTACATTGAGATTCAATTGCCATTCCCTGCACCATGCGTCAATTTGCAGCAGATCCTCCTGCATTTCATTACAATTTTTCATTGTTGCAACCTCTCGATACACCACACCATCATCTGCAAAAAGCCTCAGTGAACTTCCGATGTCATCCACCATGTCATTTATGTATATTGTGAATAGCAACGGTCCTATGACACTCCCCTGCGGCACACCTCAAATCACTCTTACTTTGGAAGACTTCTCTCCATTGAGAATGACATGCTGCGCTCTGTTGTCTAGGAACTCCTCAATCCAATCACACAATTGGTCTGATAGTCCATATGCTCTTATTTTGTTCATTAAACGACTGTGGGGAACTGTGTCAAATGCCTTGTGGAAGACAAGAAACACGGCATCTACCTGTGAACCCGTGTCTATGGCCCTCTGAGTCTCGTGGACGAATAGCGCGAGCTGGGTTTCACACGACCGTCTTTTTCGAAACCCATGCTGATTCCTACAGTGTAGATTTCCAGTCTCCAGATAAGGTCAAAAAAAATTGTTCAAATGGCTCTGACCACTATGGGACTCAACTGCTGTGGTCATTAGTCCCCTAGAACGTAGAACTACTTAAACCTAACTAACCTACGGACATCACACACATCCATGCCCCAGGCAGTATTCGAACCTGCGATCGTAGCAGTCGCACGGTTCCGGACTGCGAGACCACCGCGGCCGGCCAGAAAAGTCATTATACTCGAACATAATACGTGTTCCAAAATTCTACAACTGATCGACGTTAGAGTTATAGGTCTATAGTTCTGTACATCTGTTCGACGTCCCTTCTTGAAAATGGGGATGACCTGTGCCCTTTTCCAATCCTTTGGAACCCTGCGCTCTTCTAGAGACCTACGGTACACCGCTGCAAGAAGGGGGGGCAAGTTCCTTCGTGTACTCTGTGTAAAATCGAACTGGTATCCCATCAGGTCCAGCGGCGTTTCCTCTTTTGAGCGATTTTAATTGTTTCTCTATCCTTCTGTCGTCTATTTCGATATCTACCATTTTGTCATCTGTGCGACAATCTAGAGAAGGAACTACAGTGCAGTCTTCCTCTGTGAAACAGCTTTAGAAGAAGACATTTAGTATTTCGGCCTTTAGTCTGTCATCCTCTGTTTCAGTACCATTTTGGTCACAGAGTGTCTGGACATTTTGTTTTGATCCACCTACCGCTTTGACAAAGGACCAAAATTTCTTAGGATTTTCTGCCAAGTCAGTACATAGAACTTTACTTTCGAATTCATTGAATGTCTCTCGCATAGCCCTTCTCACACTACATTTTGCTTCGGGTAATTTTTGTTTGTCTGCAAGGCTTTGGCTATGTTTATGTTTTCTGTGAAGTTCCCTTTGCTTCAGCAGCAGTTTTCTAACTCGGTTGTTGTACCACGGTGGCTCTTTTCCATCTCTTACGATCTTGCTTGGCACATACTCATCTAACGCATATTGTACGATGGTTTTCAACTTTATCCACTGATCCTCAACGCTATCTGCACTTGAGAGAAAACTTTTGTGTTGAGCCATCAAGTACTCTGAAATCTGCTTTTTGTCACTTTTGCTAAATAGAAAAATCTTCATACCTTTTTTAATATTTCTATTTACGGCTGAAATCATCGATGCAGTAACCGCTTTATGATCGCTGATTCCCTGTTCTGCATTAACTGATTCAAATAGTTCAGGTCTGTTTGTCACCAGAAGGTCTAATATGTTATCGCCACGAGTCGGTTCTCTGTTTAACTGCTCAAGGTTGTTTTCAGATGAAGCACTTAAAAAAATTACACTTGATTCTTTTTCCCTGTGAGCCGTTATGAACGTTTGAGCCTCCCAGTCTATATCCGGCAAATTAAAATCTCCACCCGGAACTACACTCCTGGAAATGGAAAAAAGAACACATTGACACCGGTGTGTCAGACCCACCATACTTGCTCCGGACACTGCGAGAGGGCTGTACAAGCAATGATCACACGCATGGCACAGCGGACACACCAGGAACCGCGGTGTTGGCCGTCGAATGGCACTAGCTGTGCAGCATTTGTGCACCGCCGCCGTCAGTGTCAGCCAGTTTGCCGTGGCATACGGAGCTCCATTGCAGTCTTTAACACTGGTAGCATGCCGCGACAGCGTGGACGTGAACCATATGTGCAGTTGACGGACTTTGAGCGAGGGCGTATAGTGGGCATGCGGGAGGCCGGGTGGACGTACCGCTGAATTGCTCAACACGTGGGGCGTGAGGTCTCCACACAACATCGATGTTGTCGCCAGTGGTCGGCGGAGGGTGCACGTGCCCGTCGACCTGGGACCGGACCGCAGCGACGCACGGATGCACGCCAAGACCGTAGGATACTACACAGTGCCGTAGGGGACCGCACCGCCACTTCCCAGCAAATTAGGGACACAGTTGCTCCTGGGGTATCGGCGAGGACCATTCGCAACCATCTCCATGAAGCTGGGCTACAGTCCCGCACACCGTTAGGCCGTCTTCTGCTCACGACCCAATATCGTGCAGCCCGCCTCCACTGGTGTCGCGACAGGCATGAATGGAGGGACGAATGGAGACGTGTCGTCTTCAGCTATGAGAGTCGCTTCTGCCTTGGTGCCAATGATGGTCGTATGCGTGTTTGGCGCCGTGCAGGTGAGTGCCACAATCAGGACTGCATACGACCGAGGCACACAGGGCCAACACCCGGCATCATGGTGTGGGCAGCGATCTCCTACACTGGCCGTACACCTCTGGTGATCGTCGAGGGGACACTGAATAGTGCACGGTACGTCCAAACCGTCATCGAACCCATCGTTCTACCATTCCTAGACCGGCAAGGGAACTTGCTGTTCCAACAGGACAATGCACGTCCGCATGTATCCCGTGCCACCCAACGTACTCTAGAAGGTGTAAGTCAACTACCCTGGCCAGCAAGATCTCCGGATCGGTCCCCCATTGAGCATGTTTGGGACTGGATGAAGCGTCGTCTCACGCGGTCTGCACGTCCAGCACGAACGCTGGTCCAACTGAGGCGCCAGGTGGAAATGGCATGGCAAGCCGTTCCACAGGACTACATCCAGCATCTCTACGATCGTCTCCATGGGAGAATAGCAGCCTGCATTGCTGCGAAAGGTGGATATACACTGTACTAGTGCCGACATTGTGCATGCTCTTTTGCCTGTGTCTATGTGCCTGTGGTTCTGTCAGTGTGATCATGTGATGTATCTGACCCCAGGAGTGTGTCAATAAAGTTTCCCCTTCCTGGGACAATGAATTCACGGTGTTCCTTTTTCAATTTCCAGTAGTGTATAACATGGTGGGGAAATCTACTCGACATATTTTCCAAATTATTCTTCAGGTGCTCAGCCACAACAGCTGCTGAGCCCGGGGGCCTATAGAGACATCCAATTACCATGCCTGAGCCTGCTTTAACCGTGACCTTCACCCAAATCATTTCACAATTCAGATCTCCGTGAATTTCCTTCGATACTATTGCACTTCATATCGATATAAACATGCCTCCCCATTCACTGTCCAGCCTGTCTCTGCGGTATACATTCCAATCTGAGTTTAGGATTTCATTACTGTTTATGTCTGGTTTCAGCCAATTTTCTGTCCCTAGTACTATATGGGCGTGGTGACCGTTTATTAATGAGAGCAGTTCTGGGACCTTTCTATAGACGCTCCTGTAGTTTACTATTAGCACATTAATATTGTTATTCCCTGTTGCATTTTGCCTACTCCTACCTTGCCGTGTCTCAGAAGGCATCTTGTCGGACCTAGGGACGGAATTCTCTAACCTAAAAAACCCCCATGTGCACTCCACTCATACTCCGCTACCCTTGTAGCCGCGTGTAGTGCACGCCTGACCTATTCAGGGGGAAACCTACATTTCTCCACCGGATAGTGGAGGTCGAGAAATTTAGCTCTCCGCAGAATCGTCTGAGCCTCTGGTTTAAGCCTTCCACTCGGCTCCAAACAAGAGGACCGCGATCGGTTCTGGGAACGATACTACAAATAGTTCGCTCTGATTCCACCCCACGAGCGAGGCTTTCCTCCTTCACCAATTGCGCCAACCACCTGTACGAACTGAGGATGACCTCTGAACCCACACGGCAGGAGTCATTGGTGCCGACATGAGCAACAATTTGCAGTCGGGTGCACCCAGTGCCTTCTATCGCCGCCGGTAGGGCCTCCTTCATATCTCGGATGAGACCCCCCGGCAAGCAGACGGAGTGAACACTGGCCTTCTTCCCTGACCTTTCCGCTATTTCCCTAAGGGGCTCCATCACCCGCCTAACGTTGGAGGTCCCAATAACTAATAAACCCCTCCCCCCATGTGCCTGCTCGGACCTTGCTGAAGGAGCAGCTACATGTCCACTCACAGGCAGAGCGGGCGATGCCACACGGCCAGCCTCCACATTTACCTTCCACGTCATGCGCCACGAACGCCCCTGAACCTATCACTCCTCTTGGGGAGAGGGTGGCCCAAGCGCGCCCGGTACCAGCGAAGATGTCTTGACAGCAGGGACAGTGGGTGAAGCATGCAACACCTGGGGTGTACCTTGCGACGCACCAGACTCCCCACTGCCGCTACACTCCCAGGCAGCAGCCTGAAGACGGCCGACCGCGGCCATCAACACGCTCAGCTGTTCGCGAAGAGTGGCCAGCTCCTCCTGCGTCCGTACTCAGAATCACATTGGTAGAGCTGTCACTGTACTCAAGTGATCCATGTGAAATGGTCTACGACATGACTATGGCCATTCAATGGGAATCAACAGACTTTGAACAGGAAATGGTCATTGGAGCGAGGCACATGGGACATTATATTTAGGAAATAATCAGGGAATTCAATATTCTGAGATTCACAGTGTCAAGAATGTGCCGCAAACAACGAATTTCATTCATTACCTCTCACCACAGACATTGCAATGGCTGATGGCCTCCACTTAATGACTGAAAATAGCAGCATTTATATAGAGTTGTCAGTACATCCAGACAAACAACTTTATGAGTCAATGTGGGACATGCGACACATGGATCCCATAAGACAATGCAGCAATATGTGATGTTAAAGGGCTATGGCAGCAGATGACCCACTGAACTGCATTTGCTAACAGCACGACATTATCTGCAGTGCCTCTCTTGGGCTCATAAACATATCACTTGGATCCTAGATTACTGGGAAACAGTGACCTGGTGAAATGAGTCATGACTGGTAAGAGCTGATGGTCTGAACATGACAGAAACCAACGAAGTCACATACCCAAGTCGTTAACAAGACACTACAGAAGTTGATGGTTGCTCCATAATGGTGTGGTCTGTGTTTACAGGGAATGGACTGGATCCTCTGGTCCAACTAAACTGATCATTGACTGGAAATTGTTATGTTTGGATACTTGGAGACCATTTTTACCAATTCATGGACTTCACCTACCCAAACAATGATGGAATTTTCACTGACCCACACCTGTTCACGATTGTTTTAAACATTCTGGTAAGTTTAAGTGAATTATTTTGCCAAATGGATCACCTTACAGGAATCCCATAAAATATTTATGGCACATAGTCAAGAGGTCAGTTTGCACACAAAGTGTTGCACTGGCAACACTTTCACAATTATAGATGACTACAGAGGCAGCATGAGTTAGTATTTCTGTAGGGATCTTCCAACAAGTTTTTGAGTCCACGCTACATATATCTGCTAACTACACTGGGCAAAGGATGTCCAACATGTTATTAGGAGTAACCCATGACTTTTCTCACCTCAGCATATATTGCAAAATAGTGGTTTGTGGCCGAAGGAGTGGAGAATACTATTTTGTATTGGAATTCTGAATAAAACCAACCTGCTTCAAGGAAAAATGTATTGCATTACTTATTGCATGCACTTTGTATAATTCTCATTGGCTATGGTATCCCAGACAAGTCACTGATACAAATTTAAATCACTTGTCAACAGGAGTTTCCATCTACAAATGGTTATCAATACTATAGAAAGGCACAGGTAATATGTATAATATGATGGGAGATAGCCTCTAAAATTTCTTACTTATAAGCTCTGATTCATTTCAAAATATATGTCTGTAAATGGTGCATTGTTTACAGAGAACTTTTATGTCAATAATCACTTAAGAGGGAAAAAATTTCAGTTTGTATTTACAAAACAGGAAACAGAAAACAAAATTCTCAGCTGTCATGATGACCTCTAATGTTCAATAGTTGCCAAGATGGCTGATTAGATGGTCAGGCAAGGAAGAGAATGTATGCTTTGGCACATAGGAAACTGACACCGCAAATCATTGTAGATTATATCATGTCAGTAGTTTCAACTGTGGTTAGTTCTTGAACTGTTATTAACCTGTCTGGTAAAGATTCAACTGAAATTGAAACTTGTCTTCTAGCAAAAGGAAGCAATTTTTCTATGATGCCCTTTAAAGTACCCACAGAGGATATTATAGTAAATATTGAGGCAGGGATCTAACAGATGAGGATAATGCCACAGTCCTGATGAGGAGCGAAGACTATCATGAAAGGATCAACGATATTTTGGATGCCACCATTTATGACAAACTTCAGAAGGATCCTACTAACAAGTTTTTAAATATCACTAATCAATTGGTTAAACATCATCATTCTCCCCTGACAATAAGAAGTTACTCTGCAAATGGAAGCCAAACCACCTAGGCCCTACGGATTACCCAAGGGGCACAAACCACAGATTTCTTTCAGGCCTATTGTGAGTGCTTTAGGGTCTCTCACCCACTAATTAGCTAGATGCTTTGCTTCACTGCTGCAACTTTTATTTTGTGGAACCGACAGTCATATTAAGAATTTATATCATTTCATTGACAAATTAAAAGAAATGCACATGGACCAAGGTCATACCCTTATTAGTTTTGATGTGTCATAATTTACCTCAATTCCAGTGAATGAAGATATCTCATGTATAATGTTTATTATTCCAGCACATATTGTGGAATTATTCAGACACTGCATCACCATGCTATATATTCAATACATGATCTTTATGAACAGATTGACAGGGTGGCTATGGTCAGTTCTCTTAGTCTGGCTATGACCAATTTGAATATGGAGAACTTTGAACTATAGGACTTTCAGACTGCCAGTAAAAGACCAACCAGGTGTTATCATTATATCTGTGATACTTTTGAAGTATGGACACACTGTGCAGAAATGGATGCCTTACTGATACATCTCATCAGTATCAATCAAAAAATACAATTGGTGTATGGAGACTGAGAATAATGGCCAACTGAATTTCTTGAATGTGTGTGCTATCAAACCAGGGGCAGGATGATAGGCCATAGGGTATACAAGAAAGCCATGCATACTAACCATTTCCTGCATAAAGATTTTAACTGCCAACCTAGACGATACAAGAGGTAGAGAGGGCACACAAAATTTGTGAACTGACTGACTTAAAAGACAAGTTTTAAGATCTACTGTCACCATTCAAGAAGAATGGTTATTCTAACCAGGAGATAGATCAAGGACTTCAGTCTAGGGAGAGAATTGGGATAGATGAGGTATGATGGTTGCCCAAAGGGTAAGTTTTCCTTCCATTCATCAGTAACTTTACACAGTACATTGGGAAAGTGTGGAGTAAATATGGTGTGGAAACTACCTTCACATCTTCCAGGAATATAAAAGAATGTTTGAGATCAGCAAAAGATATAAACATCCTTTGGCTTCACTGGGTGTATATGTAATTCCTTTTAGTTGTGGATTGGTTTATACCGGTACCACAAAAAGAATAGATAACACCCGTCTGGTTGAATGCAAGAGGAATTACCACCTGGGACATACAGATAAATCATACATGGTGGAACATTTTTATCAAGAAGGTGACCATGGAATAAAAGTCACTGATGGAAGCATTATATCAAAAAACTTGTTATTATCATGCACATATTTATAGAGAGAATAATAAGATTTATAAATACCATAATAATTTTAACAGAAAGAGGAACATGATAAATTATATGAAATCTGCATGTCAATATTGCAACATAAGAATGACAATTTATTACTTTCAGTTGAGAATGTTGGCATCACCAGAGATAATCTCACAGTCGATGTCTTGTGATGGACTGTGATGCTCTCTACACTGCTTGTATATTTGCCACATTACCCCTGAACGTGTCTCCCACAGTAAGAGAGGAAACATTACGAAAACGTGTTGTATGTCAACCAAAGCCTATCAGCATTGAAATTTTAAATGAGGTCAGTACCAGCTGTGAAAGCTGATATTGCGTGATTAAGTTATATTGTATTTGTCATGGAATACAAATGAGGTGTACTGATCTACATCTGCACCTCCATCCACATCAACATCTACATTGGTACTCTGCAAATCACATTTAAATGCCTGGCAGAGGGTTCATTGAACCACCTTCACAATTCTCTATTATTCCAAACTCTTATAGTGTGCGGAAAGAATAAATACCTGTATCTTTTTCATATGAGCTCCTATTTCCCTTATTTTATCGTGGTGATCGTTCCTCCCTATGTAGGTCAGTGTCAACAAAATATTTTGACATTCAGAGGAGAAAGTTGGTGACTGGAATTTGGTGAGAAGATTCCACCACAATGAAAAACAGCTTTCTTTTAATGATTTCCAGCCCAAATCCTGTATAACTCATGTGACACTCTCTCCCATATTTCACACTAATACAAAATATGCTGCCTTACTTTGAACTTTTTCAATGTGAGTCCTATCCGGAAAGGATCTAAAAGAGGACAAACAAGTGTAGTGTACGCAGTCTCCTTAGTAGGTCTGTTACATTTTATAAGTGGGTTGCCATTAAGACACAGTCTTTGGTTAGCCCTCCCCACAACATTTTGTATGTCTTCCTTAGAAATTATGTTGTTCGTAATTGTAATACTTGGGTATTTAGTTGAAATTACGGCTTTTACATTAGACTGATTTATCATGTAACCAAAGTTTAATGAGTTCCTTTTAGCACTCATGTGGATAAACCGACACTTTTCATTCTTTATAGTCAACTGCCACTATTGACAACATTCAGATATTGTTTCAAACCGTTTTGCAGTTTGTTTTGAACTTCTGATGACTTTATTAGTCAATTAACGACAGCAACATCTGAACACAACAAAAGACAGCTGCTCAGATTGTCTCCCAAATCGTTTATACAGATAAGGAACAGCAAGGGGCCTCTAACACTACCTTAGGGAACACCAGAAATCACTTCTGTTGTACTCTATGACTTTTTGTCTGTTACTACAAGCTGTGACCTCTCTGACAGGAAATCCCAATCCAGTCACATAACTGAGATGATATTCGATAAGCACGCAATTTCCCTTCGAGCCGCTTGTGTGGTACAGTGTCAAAAGCCTTCTGAAAATCCAGAAATGTGGAGACTTTTGTATCCCCACCCAGAGATGGAACAGGTTCAGATGGCACTGAAAGTGTTAAGGTAAAGCTACTCAGCATTTCTGTCCAATCTGCTAACAAGAATCACAGCACCAATAAGATGTGGCTCACTGTGTGGATAAAATACGCCCACGTAGCAATTAGCATGCAGTTTGGTTTTCTTGTATGAAACTGTTAGTTCAGCTGTTTATAACCCAGTTGTAGTCCTTGAATTTCCTTTGCTTACATTTTAGCATATTGTACTAGGCTCACAGCTTGGATATTGAAGTTACTCGCTCCTACTCCTTCCTCGGTGTCATCAATTATGTACATCCACAGTCGGCTTTGCTGCACCAGATGGTGACTTTTTCTACAAACCATACTCTTTGTCTATCCAGCAGGATACCGAACATGGCTTAGAGAGAGAGAGAGAGAGATAGAGAGAGAGAGAGAGAGAGAGAGAGAGAGAGAGAGAGAGAGAGAGAAGAGGGAGAGAGAGTGAGCAAGCAAGCGAGTGAGCTTGCGTGAGTGCATGCACGCACATGTGTTTCTTAGACTGTTAGACAAATGATTACTTTAAACAGTTTTTTATCTTGAATTATTAAAGAAGAATGTGCTTCTTATGAGTAAACCAACATTTTATATGTAATCAAATACCAAATGGAATAAAATTGAAAGTAGTGTATACACACTAGTTAGGGATATCTCTTTCCGTTCTACTTCGAGATTGTAGACGATGTCTGTGCAAATAGAAATTTATTATTTGAGAATCAACTAGTACACGAAACCCTTAAAAGTTAGAACTAAACAGTTAATCTTGCACACAGTTTAATTGAAGGTGTCCCCGTATTACACACACAAACACACACACACACACACAAATGGAGGGAGAGAGAGAAAGAGAGAGAGAGAGAGAGAGAGAGAGAGAGAGAGAGAGAGAGAGAGAGAGAGAGAGAGAGACTTTAGCATGACATATTAGGATCTTCCTCTTAGACTTTGAAATGATAGCCTTAGTGACAGGTGTGTACAGGTTGGGTAACGTAGAAGATTTAAGAGCATTTGACTTAAGTAAACCAGTTGTAGGACTTCAACACATTTCATTGTCTATAGTGTACTTTGTATACCTTGTCATGATGAAAATAGTCCCACCAGTTCAATATGTTGCAGACAGTGTTTTGTAGAAGATGCAATTTACCCTTGGATAGCATTCATTATGACAGTGAGTAAATGTTATGCAATTGAGCATATGACTTATTAATTTAATGCTGGTTAAGAATAACATTTATGTGTCTTATTGTTGTCAAGCAAATATACCTTCCAAAATCAATTATTCTCTATATGATACTGATCCATGCTATTCATGTGATTACTTCTCAACTCACAAGACAGATTGCCACTGACCATCTTCACTGAAAAATCAACCATGGCAGAAAATAGCCTGCATTGTGGCAAAATAGGAAGTTTATACAATAGCATCAACCAATATCTAGATTATTACATATTAAACTCATATGCCAAAGTACTAGTTACCACTTAAAAGATCACACTGGTTACTTTGTAACACTGTGCATGGTACCATGCAGTCATATGACCTATATCACTGGTGTAGATAATGGCAGTTAACTGGTGTGTATGTGCCAATCAACTGCATGGAATCAGTGCAATTAGATGAGTTGATATGGAGATATGATAAAATAGCAGAAAGGAGCTACTGCACTTGGACATGCCAATGAGCACATCCTGAATGAAGTTGCACAATCTGTTAGTGTATCAAAACCAACTGTTAGATTAGATTAGGTTAGTTTTGCTGACAAAATTGAAATTGGTCTGTATTTTGATGGTATTTCTTTATCCCCTTTCTTGAATAGAGGCTTAACATCTGCATATTTTATCCAGTCAGGAAATGTCCCAGTTATAATAGACTGGTTACACGAGTAACTTAGAATTGTACTAAACTCACAAGAACATGCCATAATTAACTCTGTTACTGTTGCATCATAACCACTAGAATGCTTTGTTTTTAAAGATTTTATTATAGAAGTTATTTCTTTTCATGAAGTGAGTGACATATTCATGTACCTGAAGCTATTTGTAAATGCTAGTTTCATATCTTCAAGGGCATTATTTACTGAGCCTGAGAATCTCATTCTATCAGTAACAGATATAAAGTAGTTGTTAAATAGATTTGGCACACTATGCTCATCTGTCACTAATGTGTTATCTAACCTTAATGCTATTTTCTCCTGTTCCTTTCTGGTTCTACTAGTCTCCACTTTCACTATATCCCTTATTGTTTCTATTTTGTTCCCTGAAGTTGCTATCTTCTTCTCGTAGTGCATTTGTTTAGATTTCTGAATAATTTTTTTAATATTTTTAATATTCCTTGTATTTAGCTAAATCATCAACATTGGAGCTATTCTTGGTTGACAGATACATTTTTTCTTTTTGTCTTACAGGAAATCTTTATTCTTTGTGTAATCCATAGTTTTGTATAGACTTCGGTTTAATTTGAGCAATTTTTAGAGGAAAAGAGTTTTCAAACATGGTACTGGCATTGTTCATGAATGTGTAATATTTTTCATTCACATCATGAGCACTATAAACATCTTTCCAGTTCATATCTTTGAGAAGTTTTCTAAAACACTCCATTTTTGGTTGACTGGCTACTCTCCTGTACTCAGATTTAGTAGTCTTGATAATCTGCTTAGAATTTACATCTAAGACAAGGAGCTGTATGAGTTGTCTGTAGGTAATGATGTACCATGGTGTAAGAACACTGGTTGTAAAAATATACTAATAGGGACTGAAGGCAAGTGTTATGCCTTGTAAATAACAGTAGGCTTCAAAGCACACACAAATTACTACTGTCAATGAATATAGGTCCATCTAAACCAGTTTCCAAACCAATACTAATAAAGGTTCTGCATGCAGCTGACATTCAAGACTTGGGTACCTTCCAAAATGTCACTGCTCACAGCATCACGTGAAGCTACAAGCCTCCAACAGGCCATGTTTAGTGTGGTCCATTAAGTCACAATTTTGTATATTTTCAAATAATGCTATTTGCCAAATGCACCAATAGCCTAATGGGTTTAGCACACAGTATGGGTGAGGGTGTAGATCAGACCAGAGGTGGTTACATGATGTTTTAGGTTTTCTTTCTGTACAACAACTTAGGACCACTCATTCACTAAACTGGGTTGTTTATTTCAACATTCTCAGTGACCAAGTGTTGTGATTTCTTCTACATCATCAAAATTTTTTAGACACTCCTATCTTTCATGATGACAACAGTTGTGTTCACACAGCTGCACACATACATTCGTTATTGGTCACACAGGCACTGTGTTGTGCCTCAGATGGTCCAATAATGTCTGGGACTATTGCGACCAATGGGTGAAATGTAGCAGTCAACATCCCAACAATTTCACACTACAAGACCTAATCATTAATGATTGGCATCAGTTGGATACAGCACAACTGAGGAAACTTTATTTTGTCAAAATGAGGCATTTTCAAGTTTATATGTAGTGTTAAATCATATTACTATGTCGTCTCCTGTGGGTAACCAGTTTTTTGTCCACTGTCCTTACTAATTCCATTGGAAAAGAACTGAGGAGGTATGTGACTGTGACTTGCCAGAAAGTCATCATAGGATGAGCTGTCGAATGCACGGTTACCAGTCCACTAAGTTCCCATAAGAAGATTGTCCTCTCTTGTTACTGTAGAATGAGCAATCACACATACATCAGGGTAGAGTATCACAGAACAACAATACACAATTAATATTTTCAAAATGCAATGACTATCAGCACGTTTGTATGTTCTATGATCATGTGTATAGCCAACATTACATACATGCTGGTAACTTGCACTCATTTCACCCATAACATGCATAAGATCTTCACATTTCAGAAATTTCTACCCAAGTAGAAATTTTCATACAATAAATACCAGTCATAATGTGTGTATGTTAATGCAGTTTACTGATGAGGCTACATAAAAATATGATGTAATCAATGACACTCAAAGAAACAGTCTGTCACCTCAGGACAATTTCAGAAGATACAGCAGGAAGACAAACATGTTGGCTGAACAACTAAGAGAACATTGTTCTGGCATTACAGAATTTAGCATGCTTCTCCTACATCTGTATCTACACAGATACTCCCCTAGCCACTGTATGGTGCGTGGTGAAGGGCACCCTGTACTACTGCTTGTCATTTCCCCTCCTATTCCACTCGCAAGTAGACAGACGGAAAAACGACTATTTGTTCACCTCTGTATGGGCCCTATTTTCTTGTATCGTATCTTCAATGTCATTATGCATGATGTATGCTGGTGGCAGTAGAATCATTTGGCAGTCAGCTTCAAATCCCTGTTCTGTAACTTTTCTTAATAGTTTTTTTCGAAAAGAACCTCGCCTTCGTCGAGGGATTCCCATTTGAGATCATGAGGCATCTCCGCAACACTTACATGTTGTTCGAACCTACCAGTAGCCAATCTAGTTACCTGCCTGTTAACTGCTTCAATGCCTTCCTTCAATCCAACCTGATACAGACCCCAAAAACTCAAGCAGTGCTCAAAAATAGGTTGCACCAAAGTCCTATATGTGGTCTCCTTTACAAGTGGACCAGTGTTTGCTAAAATTCTCCCAGTAAACTGAAGTCAACCATTTGCCTTCCCTAACACATTTTTCACATTCTCATTCCACCTCGTATAGCTTTGCAACATTATGCCCAGATACGTAAAGGAATTGACTGTGTCAAGCAGGACAACAGTAATATTGTATCCGAACATTACAGGTTTGTTCTTCCTACTAATCTGCATTAACTTACATTTTTCTACAATTATGGCTAGCTGCCATTCATCACACCAACTGGAAATTTTGTCTAAGCAGTCTTGTACCTTCCTACAGTCGCTATACTTTGACACCATGACATCATCAGCAAACAACCGCAGACTGCCGCCCACCCTGTCTGCCAAGTATTTTATGTATATAGAGAAAAGTAGGGGTGCTATCATACTTCCCTGGGGTGCTCCAGATGACACCCTTGTCTCTGATGAACACTTACCAACAAGGATAATATACTGGACTCTATTATTTAAGAAGTCTTCATGCCGCTCACATATCTGTCAACTTATTCCACATATTCGTACCTTTGTTAACAGCTGGCAATGGGACATCATGTGAAGTGCTTGCTGGAAATCTAGAAATAAGGAACATGCCTGTTTCCCTTGATCCATAGTTCTCAGTATATCATGTGGGGAAAGGGTAAGCTGAGTTTCACATGTGTGATGCTTTCGAAAACCATTATGTTCGGACATAAGCTTCTCAATCTCACGAAAGTTTATTATATTCAAACTGGGAAGATGTTCAGCTAGCAGAAGTTAGGGATATTGGTTAGTAATACTGTGGGTCTGTTCTTTTACTTTTCTTATATACTGGAGTCATCTGCTCTTTTTTCCAGACGCTTGAGACTTTGTGTTGAATGAGAGATTCACAAGAAATGCAAACTAGGCAATGGGCCAATGCCATAGAGTACCTTTTGTAAAATTGAACTGGTATTCCACCCAGACCTGGTGATTTATTTGATTTCAAATATTTCAGTTGTTTATCTATCCCAGGTATGCTTATTTCTATGTCATCCACATGGGAGTCTGCCTTATGGTCAAATGACAGTATGTTTGTACAGTTCTGCTGTGTGAATGATTTCTTGAACATGAAATTTAAAGCATCAGCTTTCGTTTTGCTATCTTCAACTGCCACAGCAGACTGGTCAACAATAGAGTGAATGGAGGCCTGAGACCCACTTAGTGTCTTTACATATGACCAGAATTTTCACAAGTCCTCTGCTGGTTCTTTTGCTAAGGTGTAACTGTAGTAGCTGTTGTGTGCCTGGTGCATAGATCATTTCACAGATGCACGAATCTCTACTAACCTTCACTTGTCATCATTTGTGACTCTCCTTTTGAACTTAAGAGTGCAGCAACCTCTCCTTTTTCAGCATTTGCTCAATTTAGTTATTCAAACATGGTTGGTTTTTTCCATCCTTTACCCACTTACTAGGCATGTAACTCTCCAGACTACGATTTACAATCAGCTTGGACTTTCTCCATGATTCCTCTACATCCATCTACTAGAACTAATTCACTGTTTAACTGAGATGTTAATAACTGCTTATCTGCTCTATCTAGCAGAAACACTCCCGTAGCCTTCTTGACGGGTTTATTAACTTTCATAATCATAGATTCTGTACTGACATCAGGATCACTAATCCATGTTTCTATACCGACATTGTTGATAAGGACCAGCTTACTTGTAGCTACAAGGTCTAAGATATTTCCATTGTGTGTGGGTTGCTGACCTTTCGGTTCAAGACAATTTTCAGAAAATGTGTTGATAAGTATTTCACATGACTGTGTCTGTACATCCCCCCTCCCCCCCTACCCCAATGAACCCCTAGCATCCCAGTATCCCAGTCTACACTCGGTATGTTTAATTCGCCTCCAACTAGTATAGCATGAACTGGGTATTTAGGCACTATTGACTGTAGACGTTCTTTGAATGACTAGAACTGTCACAGCAGAATTAGGTGTCCAGTAAAAACATCCAACAATTAACTTAGTTTCACCTACATCTGCTATACATGACCAGTTGACTTTTGTTCAACCTCAATAAAGTCAATATTTTGTCAACAGCAATGGACACTTCCCCTCCAATGGTCGCTAATCTCTCTTTCTTATATACATTCCATGACTTGCTAAATACCTCAGAGCTTTCCTCTTTGGGAACCAGCTCTCGGTCCCAGAGATAATTTCAGTGCAAGAACTTTCCTGGAGGGTAGTAAATTCAGGAACTTTATTACAAACATTTTGACGGCTTACTGATAAAATTCTGACAGTGAAAGTGTTTTTATTCTGAACAACGCTTGACTTCTTTTGCTGTGAATCGACTGGCAAGTGTTCATTAGAGCAGCTCAAACTACCAGCTGTGCACTCCACAAGTACTTTGCTACCCAAGTAGCTGCTTCATTTGTGTAGTGCACCATGGACCTATCAAGGAGAGTCTTGCAAACCGCACATGATAGAGTAGGTCTGTAAATCTGCAGCCGAGATCATCACAGACTTGACAAACCCTTTGGTTGAGACCCTCCATCTGGCTCCAAACCAAAGGACCCCGATCAACTCTGAGAAAGATGATGCAAATTGAGAGCTCGGCAGGCATCCTCTGTGCAAGGCCTGTACTTTTCACCAAATCTGCCAGTTGCCTACACAAATTGAGAATCACCTCAAAACCAATGGGACAGACGTCGTCAGTGGCATGAGCCACAACTTGCAGACAACTGCACCCTGCACACTCAATAGCCACAGGCAAGGCTGCTCCACATCTCGGATGAGGCCTCTGGCAGACATGCCAAGTGCACATTGGCTTTATTTCCAGCCCTCAAAGATATCTGCTTAAGAGGGTCCACAATGCGCGTAACATTGGAGCTCCCAATAACCAGTAAACCTCTTCCCCTACGTGCCTGCCCGGACCCTGCTGAAGGAGTGGCCATCTGTCCACTCTCAGGGTGAATGGCCAAGGCAAGGCAGCCAGTCTCCACAGTGGCCCCCCTGCCTCGAGCAACATGAACGTGTTACCACCTGCCACTCACCCTGCCGTGAGGGCTGATCCACAGCATTGGGTGCCCTAGGAGATACCGTGGAAGCAAAGCCTGTGGGCAAAGCAAGTGGCACCTGAGATGTCCCACACTTCTCCGCCACTGCTACACTCTCAGGCAGCAGTCTGAAGGTGACTGAGCATAATTAAAACAGCATTCAGCTCTTAATAAACTGTGAACAGCTCCTTTTGCATCTGTACACAGCATGCACAAATCCTATCCATCCTAGCAAGACTAACTGAAGAAGTGAACTGTAAAAGCAGACAATTCTAGATGTTTGACTTGCTACCCCCTGATCTGACACCAGCGGATGCTGATGCATTAATAAACTATGTAGCTGGTTGTTCAGTCAGCAACTAAGGTGTTAGAGACTAAATGAATTTACTCTTACAAGAACATGAGATTAAACCCATAAAACACAAAAACACACAAGAACTTTAATAAATACACTACGTGGAAAAAACAGAAAAGGATACATACTTAATTTGCTGCTCTGCAGGCATATCACCTGCCATGAATTGGAGCCTGCCTGACTGAATACTAAATGAACACATGCATTATATCCCCCACTTTTCCTTATTCCTAGATTTATTTAGGCAGTATCATTATCATGTAGTTGCAGGCAGTAAACATTAAGTAAAATGTATTAGAACATGGTCACAATGTGGGATGTTCTCCAACCTGTCTATGTGATTGTAGTGGACCATACAGTGTTATCCTCAGTCTTCTTTTAAATCTAAGTTCTGGAACAGGTGTAGGCAAGATTGCAATGACTGGCTGGTGTCATCTGCAGCAGGCACGCCTGGTGGTATGCACACCAGTGTCAGCTTCCATTTTTCCAGTAAAACATATGATGCTGGCTGCAGTGGAAAAATGGCTTCATCAGTGGCAAGCTGAGTGATAAAATGTAATAGTTTTATCTCCTTTGTAAGGGTTACCACAGCACAGTTCCTCATTAAACATAGGTGGCATTTTCCCACTTAGGATGCATTTATTTAGACCTCTCCTTTGTCATAAAACTTCTTTTGGTTCTGTAAGATATTATCAAGTGTTGAGCCCAAATAAGGCATTTTTCTTTCGTTTTACTCATTCAACATCCATGACGTCATTTCACTTGGGATCTATGGAAGGTGCATTAGTATATTGTTCATTGTTGTTTTTCTGACATATTTTATATCTTGGAGTATCTTCTCACTATGGATCAAAAGGTACGTTTTATTTAATGTAAATGCCAGATAGTTGCTCATAAAAGCTTCAAGAGTTGAATAACAAAGAAGATACCTAAATAAATAGAGGCTAAGTGTAAAAAAGGGTTTGTCCATTTAATATTACCAGATTTTCTGGCTTCAACCTGTCCTATAGTATTATCATTTATGTAAGATGCCACCATGGGATCTGCTTACTGGGAGGCAAAACCGTGTGCAAGTTAATTTTAAAAATGACTATATCTTTGGGTGTCAATGGACACAACATTTGATATCCACCCAAACTTATTGAGGGAGATCTGAATGGCAAATAGTACAGGGGAAGGTTTTAGAGCATCTACATCTACATGACTACTCTGGGAAGAGAAGTTGGTGACTGAAATTTCATAAAAAGATCTCACCGTGATGAAAAACGTCTTTCCTGTAATGACTTCCATCCCAATTCGCGTATCATATCTGCCACTCTCTCTCCCCTATTTCGTGATAATACAAAATGAGCTGCCCTTTTTTGCACCCTTTCGATGTCCTCCGTCAATCCCACCTGGTAAGGATCCCACACCGCGCAGCAATATTCTAACAGAGGACGAATGAGTGTAGTGTAAGCTGTCTCTTTAGTGGACTTGTTGCATCTTAAAAGTGTCCTGCCAATGAAACGCAACCTTTGGCTCACCTTCCCCACACTATTATCTATGTGGTCTTTCCAACTGAAGTTGTTCGTAATTTTAACACCCAGGTACTTAGTTGAATTCACAGCCTTGAGAATAGTACTATTTATCGAGTAATTGAATTCCAATGGATTTCTTTTTGGAACTCATGTGGATCACCTCACACTTTTCATTATTTAGCGTCAACTGCCACCTGCCACACCATTCAGCAATCTTTTCTAAATCACTTTGCAACTGATACTGGTCTTCGGATGACCTTGCTAGACAGTAAATTACAGCATCATCTGCGAACAACCTAAGAGAACTGCTCACATTGTCACCCAGGTCATTTATATACACTCCTGGAAATTGAAATAAGAACACCGTGAATTCATTGTCCCAGGAAGGGGAAACTTTATTGACACATTCCTGGGGTCAGATACATCACATGATCACACTGACAGAACCACAGGCACATAGACACAGGCAACAGAGCATGCACAATGTCGGCACTAGTACAGTGTATATCCACCTTTCGCAGCAATGCAGGCTGCTATTCTCCCATGGAGACGATCGTAGAGATGCTGGATGTAGTCCTGTGGAACGGCTTGCCATGCCATTTCCACCTGGCGCCTCAGTTGGACCAGCGTTCGTGCTGGACGTGCAGACCGCGTGAGACGACGCTTCATCCAGTCCCAAACATGCTCAATGGGGGACAGATCCGGAGATCTTGCTGGCCAGGGTAGTTGACTTACACCTTCTAGAGCACGTTGGGTGGCACGGGATACATGCGGACGTGCATTGTTCTGTTGGAACAGCAAGTTCCCTTGCCGGTCTAGGAATGGTAGAACGATGGGTTCGATGACGGTTTGGATGTACCGTGCACTATTCAGTGTCCCCTCGACGATCACCAGAGGTGTACGGCCAGTGTAGGAGATCGCTCCCCACACCATGATGCCGGGTGTTGGCCCTGTGTGCCTCGGTTGTATGCAGTCCTGATTGTGGCGCTCACCTGCACGGCGCCAAACACGCATACGACCATCATTGGCACCAAGGCAGAAGCGACTCTCATCGCTGAAGACGACACGTCTCCATTCGTCCCTCCATTCACGCCTGTCGCGACACCACTGGAGGCGGGCTGCACGATGTTGGGGCGTGAGCGGAATACGGCCTAACGGTGTGCGGGACTGTAGCCCAGCTTCATGGAGACGGTTGCGAATGGTCCTCGCCGATACCCCAGGAGCCACATTGTCCCTAATTTGCTGGGAAGTGGCGGTGCGGTCCCCTACGGCACTGCGTAGGATCCTACGGTCTTGGCGTGCATCCGTGCGTCGCTGCGGTCCGGTCCCAGGTCGACGGGCACGTGCACCTTCCGCCGACCACTGGCGATAACATCGATGTACTGTGGAGACCTCACGCCCCACGTGTTGAGCAATTCGGCGGTACATCCACCCGGCCTCCCGCATGCCCACTATACGCCCTCGCTCAAAGTCCGTCAACTGCACATACGGTTCATGTCCACGCTGTCGCGGCATGCTACCAGTGTTAAAGACTGCGATGGAGCTCCGTATGCCACGGCAAACTGGCTGACACTGACGGTGGCGGTGCACAAATGCTGCGCAGCTAGCGCCATTCGACGGCCAACACCGCGGTTCCTGGTGTGTCCACTGTACCGTGCGTGTGATCATTGCTTGTACAGCCCTCTCGCAATGTCCGGAGCAAGTATGGTGGGTCTGACACACCGGTGTCAATGTGTTCTTTTTTCCATTTCCAGGAGTGTAGATCAGGAACAGCAGAGGTCCCAGGACGATTCCCTGGGGAACACCTGATAAAACTTCAGTTTTACTCGATGATTTGCTGTCTATTACTACAAACTGCGACCTTCTCGACAGGAAATCACGAATCCAGTCGCACAACTGAGATGATACCCCATAGGCCTGCAGCTTGATTAAAAGTCACTTGTGAGGAACGGTGTCAAAAGCTTTCCGGAAATTGAGAAATAAGGAATCAACTTGAGATCCCCTGTCGATAGCGGCCATTAATTCGTGCGAATAAAGAGCTAGCTGCATTGCACAAGAGCGATGTTTTCTGAAACCATGCTGATTACGCTAGGGAGCTATTGTATCAGCGTAATCTGAAAGGAACCTAATCGGTATACAATCTGGACATGAAGGCTTGCCCATATCAAGCGATTTGAGTTGCTTCGCAACCCCTAAGGTATCTACTTCTAGGAAACTCATGCTAGCAGCTGTTCCTGTTTCAAATTCTGGAATATTCCATTGGTCTTCCTTGGTGAAGGAATTTCGGAAAACTGTGTTCAATAGCTCCACTTTAGCGGCACAGTCGTTGGTAACAGTACCATCAGCACTGCACAGTGAAGATATTGACTGCATCTTGCTGCTTGGGTACTTTACATACGACCAGAATTTCTTTGGATTTTCATGGGCATGGGGTGGTTTATCTTTCAGGCCACACAACATGCCATGTTTTACTAATACAGTACACAACCACATTCAACAAGGAATATGTAAGCCAGTTTTGAAGAATAAAGGCAACCACAGCTTCCAAGATGGCATCAAGTGTAGTGATGTATAACAACCAGATGAATAAGAGTTGCAGTTCTGCAGTGAAAAAAAGGAAATTGTGAAAGTTGTAAAAGTGGAGAAAAAGAACACATTTCAAGTTTACAAAAAATTGTGGACATTGTAATGTGTGATATTTTGCATCTAACAAATAAAAATTCTGAGGCAAGGAAGCTGTACCATAATCCAAACAACAAATCAAGTTGTGACAAAGCAAGCTGCGATACTTTTATTTCCCTCGTTTTTCCAGCTGCCTCTTTTTTTCCATTTTTGAATTCATTGCCAGTAACATACATGAGTGTAATATGCATTTTCATAAAAAAGGAAGATTGGCCCTCAGTTTCAAAGAATGTAACACCACATCCAATTTTGTGTTTAGTTTTATGTATGTAATTGGTTTTCTAATTAATTTTGAGTATGCCTAGTTAATATCTTTTGTTATAGAGTGAAATCAAAATTGTTTCATAACTTAAACTAAAATTGTTGACTTATAAACAAATATAAATTCTGCACTAATTGTAAACATCTGGAGGAATAACTCATAGTATCTTAAAGAATCTATTTGGCTCTATTCGAAAGCATATTACCAAAGCCAGCACTTAATTAAGTCCAAAGTAATTAGCAGTTTTGTCAAAAGTATTGTTTGCATATCAATATCGGTTAATTTCATGATTTAAACAAATAATTTGGCCTAATTCTTGTAGTAGAAAAAACTGTTAAAAACAATCAATTTTTCAATGTGTTCAGTTAACTGAATGAGTTTAATTGTAATTTCTGTAAATTTGGCCTAATTCTTGTAGTAGAAAAAACTGTTAAAAACAATCAATTTTTCGATGTGTTCAGTTAACTGAATGAGTTTAATTGTAATTTCTGTAAATTTAACTTCAATCAATGTGTGGTTTCAGAACCTGTTATTGTGAGGATATATAAGGGCCTGTTTTTTGGTACTGAGACAGTCAGTCCACGGCCGAGTTTCAGACAAGGAACCTGCATCTGTGAAATAAGTGTAACACAATTAGGCCATGTGTTAAAATAATGACAGTGTCTGTTCTATACGTACCTTTTTATTCTTCATGAACTGAACTATGTGGTTAGGTTTTTACTGCTTGTAAATGTTCAGCAGTAATCTAGTGCAACAGTATGTGGATGTTTCCCTACAACCTATTAATGAGGCTTATCGAAAGTTAAAAAATAGTGCACTGGCCACATAACTGTGTATTATTGGGGGTTTGTAAACAGTTGAAGTAATATACTGTGAAACACAAATGTGCACCTATTGTCTACATCATTTAAGGTAGTCAGTGTTGTACTTGCACTCCCCATTTTTCAGCCAGTGTAGCAAAACAGTACGTCAACACCGATGACAACAAATGAAGAACTAAAAGATGGTGAACCATCACGAAGTAAGCCACAAAATGGGAATCTGATGAGATATGAGAAGCACAAAGACAGTGTCAAATGGGTGTCAAATATAGCAAATGAAATTATATCTGCAGATAACTACCGATACAGTGTACTGTTGACTGCAATATGGATGACAAACTTTGTAAACAGTGTGTTAACAGAAAAACAAACCAGTCAACATGAGAAGAATGCAACAGAAATTGACTGCCAGTGACCAAAAAGTAGCAAACCATGCAACAAAAGCCAATCCTCAATGACTAAAAGCAGTGATCCTGTAGGATCAGGTGGGAGAAAGCTTTAACAAACCTTGTAAAAAAAATGAAAGCAATGGCAACTCCACTCCAAAAGCTTACATAAAGTGCAATGTACTTTTTCTTGTTGGTAGTCATGGAAGAAAATTAGCCGGTACTCTACAAAGTGTAAATCATAAAATCGAATAAAGCACCACCAGGAAGCCAGGAGCAAGAACAAAAAACCTCATAGAAGACTCATCTTTAGAGAGCAAAATGGTGCATGACAATGGCTTTCATGTTTCTATAACACGTACAAATAATGTTGCTTGTAATGAAGCTGATACATGTATTGGAGATCTGTCTAAGTCTGTACAATGAAACAAATTAAAAAAACATTGTTTTTCCTACCATCCCACATCTACAGGATTTAATGTACAGCTTGTGTTAAGAAATAGATGAGAGAAACATATGCCAGAATTACATCATTATGCTAGAGAAATGAAAAGTGTTTACCTTTAGATAGAGGCACATTAGATTAGAGCATACAACTAAAAATGGACTATATCTGAACTATGAGGGCAAGCATTTTCAGTGCAAAAAATTAAGCAAAATTTAGTTTTTGAGTGAGATTGACATCCCTTTTTTAGTGTAAATAGGCCTTCAGTATGCACATGCAGAGGTAAAAGATTTACTGACAACATCAAGGAAGATAAAAAGTGTAAAATAATGTTCCATAATGTCCAGTCCATTACTGATGAAACAGGAAGTAAATCACATATATATATATTGTGAATGGACTTTGTATAAGGGCAAAGAGGGTTGAAGTTTTAAGTTGTACAATTATCAAATTGTGGGTGCACACTACACGAAGATACATAAAGGTGGTGGTATGGGTACTTATGTCAGAAATAACATTCATTGCAAAAACATTGAGTAAGTTAATATCTCCGAATGGAGATGGCCTTTGAAGTAGCAATAGTTACAATGAAGGTAGGCAAAAACAACTTAATAATTATTGGAGTGGATAGCTCACCAAATAATGCTGTAGAAGAATTCTTTTGCCACTTGCAAAAACGTTTGGGTAAACTATCTACAAACAAAAAACAGGTTAATAACAGTAGATGTAAACACAGACTCTTTAAGCTATAATTTAAATTATGTTAGACACTTCGACATGCTGCACTGCTATAACCATATCAAAAAAATGAGGAAACAACCAAAATAACATCTAACTAACAATCCTGCATTGATCATGTTGGTGCAAATCTAGAGGGGACAGATAAAGTGGTAAGGACTATTGAAATAACAACTCTATATATAGAGATTAATACAGACCAAAAAGAGTTCTGCATAGTGACCTACTCATTAAGAAGGAACTTGCACACAGATATGACCAGAAATTATCCAGATCACAGGATATAAATGAAAACTGGGACCTTTTCTATGAAATATTTATGCATTGTTTTAATCAGGCATGTCCAATAGTAAAAAAAAAGAACTAAGCTAATCAGATCACACAAAGAGCCTTAAAATTCCCCCAGAAATACACAAACTAAATAAAATATGAAAGAGCTGTATGTGCTGTTCTGAGGTACAAAATTTCAGTGCTAAAAAAAAAATTACAGGGAATCCCTGAAGAGGATAAAAGCACACCATTTTCCTGAAGAGATGAGTAAATCCAATAACTTTAGCAAAACAGCCTGGCATATTGTAAACAAAGAATGTGAACATAAGAGAGTATCCAGTCTGCAGAAATGTAGCACTAGGAGAAAATGGAAAGTTGTTGTTGAATGAGCCAAAGACAATATATAAGGCCTTCATAAAACATTTTAGTAAGGCAGACAGAGAAGAAATTGATGAATCAATGCTACAAATAAATTCAGTTAAAATGAGTAAGGAGTAAAAGAATACGAGGTCATGAAAATAATTTCAAAACTCAAAATAAAATCATTAACTGGCTGGGATGACATACCATTTACATTACAAACAAAAATAAAAAATGAATTAATAAAGCAAATAACACATTCAATAAATAGTTTAACTGACCAGGCAAACATTCCTGCATTTTTAAACATTACTGAGACTTGACCAGTGTGTAAAAAGTGTGCAACCACTGAGAAATAATTAAAGCCAATATCACTGACTTCAACAGCTAACAAGCTGCTTGAAAGAGTAATTCTAGACCGAATGGAATCCTCCTCCTGTAAATACATTCTAGTGAACAACTAGCAGCACAGGTTCTGAAAACAACAATCCATAATAACAGCAGTAGCAGCTTTTTTCCATGAACTGCTAAACAGATTGGATAAAGGAAACAAAGTTATTGGAATTTTTCCAGATTAGTGTAATGCATATGATTCTGTGAATTGAGCAGTTCTATTAGCCAAGTGTAAGAAAAGTAACACTAAAATTCTTAAGTTCTTGTCTGTGAGATAAAAGGCAGTGCACTAAACTCAGTTTTAATGATGACACTAAGACAGTATAATCAGCATACAGAACTCTGAACTATGGAGTTCCACAGTGACATATAGATTGGCCATTCTTTGTTTTGTAGATACTACTGACATAACACAGCCACAAAACTCAAAATTAGTGAAATAGGCTGATGAGACATCATTTATTAGCTGGAGCCATACTGAGTGGGTAACATTTGAAAGCAATAAAGAGAACTTTGAAATGATCACAGAATATCTAACAAAGAATAAAACTTACACTGAATAAGAACAAGAATGTAGTAATAAAGTTCTTGTTAAATTATAATAAGTGATGTCAAATAACTTCGTACAGTTAAAACATCTGATAAACATAAGTTTGTAGGCATTTTGATTGATAAACATCTCACATGGAAAGATAATATTGGTGATATCTGTAAAAAGGTTATACCAGTAATATTTACTTACTACAATGTCTTGCAAATATAATAAGACCGCCCCCCCCCCCCCCCACACCAACACCACCACCCATCCTTAAACAAGTTTACTGCCACTAATATATTGTAGTATATAGAAGCTGCCAATGGCCTCGCCATAGTGTTTACACTGGTTCCCAGCAAATCACCAAAGTTAAGCACTGTCAGGCTGGCCTAGCATTTGTATGGGTGACCATCTGATCCGCTGAGCATTGTTGGCAAGCAGGATGCACTCAGTCCTTCTGAGGCGAACTTAGGAGCTACTTGATTGAGTAGTAGCAGCTCTCATCCCATAAACTGACATACGGTCGTGAGAATGGTGTGCTGACCATATGCCCCTCCATATCTGCATCCAGTGACACCTGTGAGCTGAGGGTGACACTGCAGCCTGTCAGTGCCATTGGGTCTTCATGGCCTGTTCAGGTGGAGTTCAGTTTTATATAAAAGTAGAACTATCTGAAAAGTTGTTTTGAATTTTTTGTCGTTCACTGACACTGCCTTTCAACCCCCAGCTATTTGCTTTCTACTCATAATTTGCTATATCTGAATTGTATTTTGTTCAAACACTCAACACTTCATCACACAGTACAATATCATTTTAAACAACCAATATGGATTCCAACAATGTAAAACTGTAGTAGATGTCATAAATTAATTTAATGAAAAAACTACTACATTGTTAGATAGAGAAACTAAAACTGCAGGAATATTCTGTGATGTTACAAAAGGATTCAACTCTGAAAAGCATGACCAGCTGCTTTTCAAACTCAGCAAATACAGAATAAGGGATATTTATTAGAAATGGTTTGAATCACATCCTATGGAGAGGAAACAAAGGATAATAATCACATCGAATAAAGCCAATTACTTCTCAGAATGGAAATCTGTGCCACAAAGTGTTTCTAAATGCTCTATCTTTGGGCCAATTTTTATTCCTGTTGTTTGCAAATGATACATCTGACCTAAATGAAAATGAAAATGCTGACAGTATACCACAGAGTGCTATGAATACGTTAATTAATTCGGAAACATGATTCTCTGTGAATACATTAATGCTGAACATTTCAAAAATTCATATGATGAGTTTTAAAACCAAACAGTCCAAAACTGAAGACATTAGTATTATTCATAATAATCCAAAATGGAAGAACTTAACTCAGTCAAATTCCTGAGTATAAATCCATGAAAACTCACAACAAAATTAAAGAGTGTGACATAAGGAACATGGGGCTAAATGTTTTAAATATCAAGTTACATTATTTTCTAATAAAAAAGATTCTGCTACTCACAGGAAGATTTCATGGAGGACCAAATGATAGAGCTGGATCCTTAAAATGGAATAAAAATTATGCTAGTTATACCAGATGCAAATATTGAGATAGCATTAGAAATAATCTTGTATAAACAAAATTTTAAATAAGTAAATTGTAATGCTGAAATGTCTCCTGTAAATCAGACTTACATTCTGAAACACAGTATATTATGAGATGAATAAAAGGCATTACATTAATAGAGTACTGTTCATCAGTCAAGAGCTCAGGTTAGACTGACAGAAGAAACAAAGAAGATCAAATGAAGAATTACATTTTTTGTTATAGGATTGCTTAGTAAGCATGAATGCATTACAGAGATGATCAGCAAACTGTAGCGGCAAATGTGACACAAGGAGTACTGTGCACCATGGAAAAGTTCACTGTTGAAATTCCAAGTATACCTTCCAAGAAAATTTGAGCAACATATTACTTCCTCCTACATACAACTCACAAGATGACCATGAAAATAAAATAGGAGAAGCTCACAAGGAGGTATATTGACAGTCATTTTTCCCAAGCACCACACATGACTGAAACAGGAAAAGGGTTAAATGATGCCTCATAAGGTGACTTGCAGAATATAGATGTAGATGTAAAAACAGAGAAAATGTGTGAAATCCACAGATTTTGTACCTAGTAAGAGGAGTGACAACTTCCACACTAACAAATCAATGATGAAAATTGTAGAGCTAGTTTATTATGATCAGAAGAGGAAAAACTGTGTAACACAATATAGAACATTTTCTGTTCTGGGTGACTAATGATGTACTGTACTGATCTTGAGTATCTGTGGGCAGTGTAACTCTAGAAAAATTATTTATGACAATATGCATTTTGGGCTTTCGCCCATCTTCAACTGGCATAACACAGTTATATATTCATCAGTACACTGCTTTTATCAACTGTGTTTTGAATGTAGCAGGTGCTATTTGTTCTGTGATGAAGGGCTCATTTTCTGCACCATTGTACGCATTGCACAAGCACTCTAAGTTCACTGGTGCAGTGCAACATTCACCATGTACGAAACTAAAGCATTATTTAAATATTGAAAGTCATTTGGAAAGGTTTCAACTTACAACATAAGTTACCCAATGACTGGATTCCATTCTTAAAGTGGATTTCTAAAAGGTCAATGAGATCCACTTTTATAGTTATCATAGCCCCTTCTGTAGACTTAAAACATTCTCCTACCTCAAATTTCTTCAGATTTAGAGAACAGATAAACACTCTGAGGTCACAGACATTGGACATTGAATAGATGTTACAAGTTCTGCTTCAAAGTCTTCAGTTTCCCTTTGTCAAAGCACATATCATTGTCCTGAAAAAAGGTGTCTTTCTTTATCAAACTTTACATAGTATCACTTATTTTTACATCCAACTGGTCAAAAGATCTTGAATAGTATGTTTTCAGATTTTTTGTACTCTTTGGAAAGTCATCAAAAAGATCAATCCCATCTTATTCCAAGAAACCACTGGCCACAAATCCAGCTAGACGACAATGGTTGTGCTTTTTTAAGGTGGAGGGCTATAAGCTTGTAACAATTGTATTGTTATTTCATTTACAGCAGATGGCACTGACATCCTCAGGAAGAAATCAGATCGCAAAAACAACTGGATTCTCTTAAATCAGCTTCACATTTGCTTTTGGTCAACATAAAATAAGTATTACACAGTTTTCACACACATCTTGCCCACGGTTAATTATTCATGTAAAATGTATCATTCTCTTTCTTGTGGTATGGGAACATCCTCAGTTATTTCACATATCAGTAATTACCCAATACCATATTTGGTACTTTCTGGATATTTTCATCAGTATTTCCAATTTTAGTACAACAAATATGGTTATGCACTTTAAATTGTTTAATTTGCTCTTATAAAATGTTATTAACTCTGTCCAACTTTCTGTTGGTGATTAGCCATCCGATACTAAAAATTTTAATTTGGGGACATTTTGCAGTTAATATATTTAAAGTAAATACACACAACACAAATACTTTAAAATGTCATATAAACAGAATTATTCCACAAATAATTTCACTTCCAATTGCGAGTAACATGGCACTACGTGTGTAAATATTTGAATGTAAGGTCAGTAACTTTTATTTTGACGTACTGCCTGTTGGCTTTGGTCTCAGAATCTTCAGCTTGCTGAATAATTTTTCTGTCATTGTGCTAACACAAATGGCTGGCATTATCAAATAATCATCCCAGATTGGTTGTGACAAATTGGACTCAATCCTGTGTCCACATATTGTTCATATTTTCCATGGCAATACTGAGGGTATTTTGGGCATCATTACCACTATTGTTCTCACCATGTAATCTAAATTCAACTTTTGCTGTGGCACGTGAATCAAAGATAAATTTACCATGAGGTTTTCTTCTTTCTTGTTAAAACTATTGTCTTGTTTGTACCTTTCTTCTTCTTCTTCTTCTTTTTGTGGCCTGAAACAATCTGTGTGGTAGCTCTTTTACAAAGCTAAAACCTGGGAGTAAGTGAATTTTATTATGTGATCAGTCTTACACAGTGTGTATTCCACCATGAACAATTTCTCCAAAAGTCCTCCTGCAATACAATTTATGTCTGACGATCCTGGTATTAATGGGTCTTCTGATCATTCCAACAAACTTTACCATATGAAAATTGGTGTGCCATATATTCCTGACATTATGAGTGGATCCCTTTTTGTGAGACACTCTTTGAACTCTCTGGTTGGCTTGCAAACAGTGACTGCACAATATACATTCAACTCTGTCCATTACACTGTGGATGTATGGCAGGAAGACCACATATGACATTTCTTCTTCCAATGTGTCACTTCACTGAGTGTTAGGTTTTGTGACACTGATGTTAACTAGTAGAGTACGTTTTGCACCTCAGTATGTTTTGTGCCTCAGTATGCATTTCAGGTGCTGCGTTTTGTCTCCAATTTACTGTGGTTAAGAAGTTTGTCTTTAGAGTGTTTCAAGCATATTAATCATCTCTTTTCTGGCTTAGGTGATGATCTGAAAGTTTGTGCAAGTATCAATATTCAGTGGCTGTCATTGGGTACAAGATGACTTAGACAGAATTTCTAGTTTGTCTCATGAATGGCAGCTTGCTCTAAATGCAGAAAAATATAAGTTAATGGGAATGAGAGGGAAAAACAGTCCTACAATTTTCATGTAGGGTATCAGTAGTGTGCAACCTGACACAGTCACATTGATTAAATATCTATGAAATATCTAGGTCTTACTCTGTTTACAAGTGGAACAGGATAGGAAAAGACTAGTAGCAGTATGTGGTACCCTACACCATGCAGTGAGTGATGGCTTGTGGAGTGTGTATGTAGAGGTAGATGCAGTATATGGGCAGTAGTTTCTGATACAGGCTGTGGTGCAGATTCTCACCATACCTCCTAACCAGCACACATACAAAGCGTAACTGTTGGTCCTTTTATACTTCCATAGTACATTTAAAGTTAGTGCGGAGATGGTCCAAATGTATTTGGAAATCAATGGACTGTTTGTCACCATGGTTTCACATGATTAAGGTATTGCTGATGTACCTGCACCCCACACCAGGTTTGAAAGGTGACAAGTCAGGAGCATGTCACTCATGGTGCTGCCTTCCAGCTTCCATTATCTTGCAGGATGTAATTAAGCTGTTTCATGTGTGTCTTACCATAACCAACTTTATGTCAAATGGCAATTTGTACAAACACATGGAAGAAGTGAGCAAGAAGATCAGAGACTGTATCAGAATGGCAAAGGCCAAAGGGGCCCCTGGCAATGTTGAGAATACACTACATTTCTCACTGGGGAAAAGAGGCACCTTGCACAATTGTTCAGGAAAGTCTTAAAAATTTACAAATATGTCAATAGTCTTAACAAGAAAGCAGCAACATAAATGGATACTGGATTCCCGTGCTGCAGGGAAAGACTGTTATAGGTAACATAAGGAGAACGATAGTGATAATGACCAGTGAAAGGCCCTTGACATTGGCATGTTAGGGACATATAACCTGTGGTTGTTTGTTAGGAACATATACCCTGTGGTTGTGGGCTTGACTTCAGTCTGCCATCAACAATGGAGAATGAATCTCTCTGGCAGTGCCAGCCACTCATGTTGGAAACATGTAAGAAAAAATTGTTACATAAATATCAATTGAAGATCCTGAGGCAAATGGCAACATCTACTATGTCAACAAGTGGTCACAAAAGCCACAACAATATTTTAATTTTTATTTTCCCTTGTGTACTTGTGTCCCTGTTTTATCATTTATCAATTCATGGTATTTTAGACCACTTTTCCTGAAAAATATGAAGTTGCTTAATGATGACTTTGACATACTTTTTCCTGCATGTACTTTCTATTCCCCCAGTGTAATGCACTGATTTAGCCTGTCTGATGAAATCCTTCAGCACTCTGCAGTATAGGGTGTAGTGATATAATCTTTTTCACATCAGGATACAGCTTCTGTTATTGTCTAATGACATTACTTGTCCAAATGGACTGCTTATCAGTACTGCATATCTGTCTGCAATTTTAATGGGAAATAGCTTTCAAAGAAAGTGGTGAAAATTTGAAGAAGTGCACTATCTGTTATCTGAACCATCTGTATTGTAAACTACTTGCAAAGTTTGCCCTTTGGCATTGGCTTTAAATGTTTTGATTTTAACTGGACTTATATCTCTAATGGTTTTCTTTATGACATTGGGATTTGAATGCGCCCTGATTCTTTTCAGAATTACTGTTTATGCATGGTGACCTGACCGTCCATTACTAATATTTACCCCACTGTGCCCAGCAAATAGAGAGCAGTCTACTAATATATTGTTTGTGATCCCTAGTTGGAAAGTATACAATCTGTACTAGACAAGATTCAAGTAAATCTGTTAACACTAGAATCACCAATGGGATATTTTTGTCCCAGAGCAAAGCTGTAATCCGTCTCCTTCCTCTAATTGTTTTAGGAGGTGGATAAGGTGTCACAACTTTTAATGTTTATTAACATAGTTCACTCTGAACTAAAATTCAATGCCATCACTTGCATAATTTTCAAGAAACAATAAGGAATACCTAGGACTACCAACATGACATTTTCCACTGAATATACCAAGTGGCGCCGACTGCTGCGCATTCTTTTCAGCCTTTAATAGGTTTGATGCTGCAATAGAGATCAAGAACTATTAGTGTGGTGTCTTTGATGCAATAAAACTTCATTGAAATGGAAAACACATGTACTGTGAAGCAGTGTAGCCTGCCTCACTGTTTTAGTCTCACAGATGTGCAGATGTTAGCACCGATAAATAATACTGAATAAGTTGAATTAAAAAAAGAGATAGGTGGTATTTCATCTGATTCTGATTATGATGCAAAACAAAGAGCAGCTTAGAGATCAGATGAACCAGAGGGCAGCAATGAAGATACTGATGAATCATAATATATACATAGAAGTGGAAATGTTATGAAATAAACTGCTTCTGAGACTGTACATCTTTCTTTTTCCAATTTCACTGTGCTGTATTCATTTCATGGTGAATGCTCATTTCAGTGATCTATAGACACTACTTGACCCAAAGTGCAACCACATTTTCAATGTAATAGGAAAAGTGGTAGAGGCATCGTTGTACAGTGAGAGTTGCTCAGATGTCATTTTTCAAGATAACAGTGATAAACTGAGTTTGAATTTAGCTAAATGATGCAAAATTGTGGAATGCAGATGCTAAAAGGCATCCTAATTAAGATAAAAGATGCTTATCCAGTAATCTGCCTGATGAACCAAAGTGGGAAGTAGTTCCCACACTAATACTGGAACTCACAGAAAGAGCAGAATGTAAAATAGTCTTATGGGGGAATTTTGGTCCTTCTTCATATGGGTAAAGGTGTGACATAAGTGATTTTCTGTTGAATGAATGGCACTTGTTTACTGATGAATCTGTTCTCAAAGATATTAAAAAATGCACTGAAACAGATGTCCATAGAGCAAGTAGAAGAATAGTAATTATAATTTGAAGAGCTGGGTGTATTTATTGCTGTTCCACATGTAAGGGATTCCACTGAATCCAAAGGAATGGAAGTGGATCTTCTTTGCTTGAAGAAAAGTACTAGACCATTTTATAAGTCTGTGATGTCACATAATCACTTCTATAAAATCATGATGTTTCTTCTATTTGATTTATAGTTGACATGATAGCAGGAACTAAAAGAAATGAAAATGTTCAGTCATGTCATGTGTATGGGAGAGTTACAACAAATTGGCAAAGTATTCCTCATCCATATACCTTTTCTGACAGACAGTATTTCCCATTAAAGTTTAATGCCAGTTCACTCATTTAATTGTTTAAGAGCTAACAGTTATGGTCAGAAATATGGGACGCCTGTCTATAAAAATTCTCAGTATATGCTGAACACTTTCTCATATCTTAGTAAAGATTGAACTCATCTTGGTGATGAACATATGTATCTAGCATGAATGTACTTACTGTACAAAATAACTCACCATTAGATTGTCTGTCAGTTACAGAAAAACACATTCCCTAAAATAAAAAAGGTCCACTGAAGATGGGACATTTTTGTCCTGACAGCAGTTTAAGGGAGTTTGAAAAATGTGGAAGTTCTAGTATTAATAGTATTTTCTATGGAGATTCAGCGAGAAAGTTTGTATTGAAATCCAGATTCAAAATTTACTTCTTGTCCTCCTTAAGTGCTGAGCCAGGCACAGTACCAAACCTAGAGAGAAAAGTCCTATAATCTGAAATGGGGCATCTGTAGAGGCCTAGAACTAAAAGTTTTTTCTTGAAAATTTTAACTCTTCTTCCTATCTTAAAAGTATCTCTTCCTTACAGTACTTTTAACAAAAAAATCACTTTTTTTAATAAATATAATGAGCACTTGGAAATCAGATAAGATGTACCACACCAAAGGGGTGCCACAGAATTTATTTGCTATGTAAATGGTGCTCCAGGATACAAATAATGTCAGTGCCAGCATCTTTCACACCTATTTTACCATTAATCCCCTCAACATGTTGATGATATAAGCTTACAGTGTCTTACGATTTCCATTCCCCATTTACTGAATTAACCTCCAGCATTAAAGGAAGCTTCCTCAACCAGGGATACTTCCTACCTGGCTTCATCCTAAACAGTTTTTAACCTGTTACATGTTATCACTGCTATTCAGCCTTGAGTGAGTCCATATCCACCTATCATGCTGTTTCTCATTAACCTAGTCAATCATCCCTTCCTAACCCTACAATCGTGCATACCATATGTAGCATAGCCCAACCTATGAATAATCTCAACTGCCACCACAGAAACATGTGTCTTGTCAGCAGTCAGCAGCATCCTCTCAGCTTCCATATTAAGTCACTTCAGAACAATGTCAAGATGGGCGATGATCATGACAATGAAACAATTGTATGTGATGAACATTAGTGGTTCAAGTTTCAGTAGTAATCTTGTACAAGTTACCACTTATTTCAAAATCCCAGTCCCTACCAAGGATATACCCCACACTTCCCACTATCAATATCTGATTGTCTTTGGTAAAGTTCTTACACAGGGCCTCACATTCCTCTGTCACCTATGCACTTGGTTTAAAAATATTGATGATCTGGTACTCCTCACCTAACGTCTCTTATAACTGTGGACCTGGACGTAACCCTTGACTGCTACTTAGCAGCAGAATGCCCCTTTTCTTAATGCTTGTATCTATCTCTGGCTTCCTAACAAAATCTGATTTCTTCCACATATCACCTGTTCCTACAATTACTGGAACTTGGTTATATCATACACTGCGTAAAGGCTAAGTACATTATTTTAGATATCTCATCCACACTTCCAAAGGCTGCAGAAAAGATAGAATTTCTTGAATTTAATGGCCAGTCTTCCATAAGTCTCTTTCTACTGAATATGAAAAATTTTAAAATTATTTTGCAAGAGAATAAAACAGAGATACCATTCTGCACATCATGTACATAAATATGTGAGGAGAGGAAACAAGCGAGGTAAAGCTGAAGAAAATATATGGATTTTCTAGCTGTTTCTTGGAATACAGACATCCCATGACTTTTAGAAGTTGAAAGTAATGTCAAACAAATATGTGTAATTACTCATTTCTGAAAAACTGAAAGATTTTTTTGCTCACAACATGTAGAGTGGACTGATGCAAGTGGAGTGTTCACGTACAGGCTAGTGAGTTATCATGGATGGTTGTGAGTATACAAAGTTTGTGTGGGTGGCAAGACTATACACACCACAATACCAGA
Source organism: Schistocerca gregaria (assembly GCF_023897955.1). NCBI lineage: Eukaryota > Metazoa > Arthropoda > Insecta > Orthoptera > Acrididae > Schistocerca > Schistocerca gregaria. Next base: position 455,158,486 of record NC_064931.1, read on the forward strand.
TACTGGCTGACCTGGAGACTTACATGAAAGAAATGCTGTTGTAGCAGCAGGCCTTTAACAGAAAAAGCACACACACCTAGGGAGTACAGTTTCAATGTGTTTATTAACTGTGACATTGATTTTTAGATCAAAAGATCCAGAGCTATAACAGAAAAAGAACATGGTCAAGTTTTGAACTGACAATGTTTGAGTTATCTCTTTTATTTTCATGACAGAAGAAGATACATGCAACACTATATTTATCCACCCCAGATGCGATATGTGAAACATTAGCACAAATCTAGATAAAATACGTTTTTCAGCAGCACTGGGTGGTGGAGTGGAAGTTGCAAGGAGCCATGAGGGTGCAAATACCTTTACTTACATACCAAAACTTTATCACGAAAACAAAACTGAACAATATCCAGAATTCAACAGTAAACAAGAACTTTGCATGGTAAAGGGTGCTCAGTCTATAATTCAGGTAATGAAATAATCTCTGAAACCAGAAGCAATGTATTCTATTACTAACTTCAATGGGAAATATGACATAAAGGTACCACAAAATATATAGAGAGTGAAGTACATAATCATTCGACGTTAAGCATTGATGGACGGCACATACATCCAATTCAATGTAAACTTTAACAGAGCAGACGACTGTCAACTAAATATGAGCATTTCACTTGGGAAATATCAAGTACAAGGCAAACAATGGAAGTCACAGAGCCTGTCCATTTATTTCAACCCAGGAATTCAGTAGGAACCAGGAACAAACTGACCACAACGCTTCCACTGGCACCTTTCTGTACAATCAACACAGCTCTCTGTTTTGTCCTCGCAGTTGCCATCAAGACATAATCTTGAGACTTTCGTCTACAAGTAATTCACAATACTACCATAACAGAGGAATGGTGCTATCCTGTATGCCCTGTAGTACAGCAGAACTTCTTACATCAACTGTTTAATTCATTTCCTGGAGTAAAGAATCTGGGGCAAATTCAAAAAATTTAATAAATATTGGTTTGAAAACCTGATTAAGTTAATGGTACATCATGAAAGATTTTTCTACTCATGTAATCTACATGTCCCAATTCATCAATTACGAGAGCTAAGTTTACAGACCATTTATTTTCACTGCTGCACTACTACTTGAGTTTGTTTACAACATATGCTGTTGTTGATCCAAGTAGGTTTCTCATGTTTGTCCGTTATACTGAAAGTGTTTTCATTAACTGTTGGTTCCTATCTGACAACAGAAAATGGTGGAAGTGAAATGACTACCAAACAACACAGGTGAACACACTTGCACTTTGAGACGTGTCAACAGGAAAACAACACAGAACTGTGACATTACGTGCTGAACTGCTGTTGAAATTGCTCATCAATATTTTATAAAGTTTTAATTTTCAGTTACTTATTTTAAAATATATTTGTGTTAATATTTGCTGTAAAGTAACTTATTAGTGGATTTTCATTAATCTCAGTCTTGGTTCATGTGTTAGAGACTCTAGTGGTCTGTTATTCGTGAGTGTGTTTACGTTGTTCATCCGAGCCTCCCGCCTCAGAAGTGTGACTACATTTGTGGTGAGCAGTTGCAGCTGTAGCAGTTATAAAACTAAGTACAGATGAAGTTATTTGTGAACTAATATACAGTTACTAAATTTAATGGTTTTAAGCAGTGTTTTGTGCTGTTTCTGGCCAAATAACTTTTTAATAAACTTAAGAAAACATTTGCTTGCTGTGTTTTTTACAGTTTCCTGTGCACTGAAGTTATTTAGTAAACTTCGTGCTTTAGTTTTCAGCTGACATTTCAGCAAATATTTCATCCAATGTTTTCACTTCATTGAGTGTTACAGTGCCTGCTTGAACTTTTGGTTTCAGCTAACAGTTTTGTTTATACTCTTATTAGCTGTAGTATAATAGTATTTATACAAGAAGTTGCTTTTTTAGTAAAGAGAGAATTTGGAAACCACTATTGTTAGTTTTATAAATAGTTCTACTGGTGTAACTAAACTTACGAAACATGGACATAGTTTTTTTCCAGTAACTGTAAAATTTTACCATGAGTGAGAAGTGTGGGCTCTCTTGTAGGTTCGTAAGTAGTGGATTATGGTGTGGGATCTGTGAAAAGTATTTTCATTGGGGGGAGTGCAGTGGGGAAGCCAGTGAGTATTCTAGCAAGAGCCTCTCGTGGGAATGCAGAATCTGTAGTAGAAATAAGTTGATAGAGGAGCAGTGGCGTAAGATCTGTGGCCTTCAGATGCAGTTACAATGCACAAAGGTGGAACTAGACAGGTTGAGGATGGTGAAGGGTTGTGGGGAATGTGAACCTGCAGTTGGCAAGAAAACAGCTAGAAGGAGTAGTTATTCAGACAGTTGTACCTTGCATAAATGCATTAGATTTCAACAACTGTCAGAGTTGAGTGGAGAGGAGCCACTTGTAGCTGTAGATGTAGATGTAAGGACATACAGCAGTCCTCAGTAGTTAGGAGGTGTAGGCCAGTTACAAAGTCTAACAGAAAGAAGAAGGTTCTGCTGCTAGGTAGTTCCCACTGTACAGGTGTGGGCCAGCAGCTGCAGGAAGTGTTGGGGAGTGAGTACCAGATCACAAGCATTGCAAAGCCTAGTGCAGGGTTGGTTCAGACCTAGGTGCTGTATTTGTTGTGAAATGTGAACAACTATCAGCCACATTCACGCCCGGCCATCAACCCACACGTAACCATCACAACAACTGACCCAGCCAGAATGCTGCACCTACTCAGCCGCACCACCCCTGCTGGTTCCAAGCATGCTTTGGTACCGAAGTGTGCTGCTGTCATCCATCTTGAAGCTACCCAAACTAGTACAGCAGGTTTACACAGTAGCATCATGTCGCCCCCTGCTTTGAGCCACTTCACTAAAAAAAATGACAACACTCATCATACCCCACGTCTACATTCTAATGGCACAAAGCTCTTAATCTATGACGACCATCTTAGGGAGTACTTCCTAGTTGACACAGGTGTCGACGTTTGCATGCTGCCACCTCAGCTGGCACCTGGAAATCTGACACCATCCGCTATATAGCTACATGCCATGAAAGATTCAGTGACTTAGTAATTCCATATCCACACATGAATATTTAAGGGCTGCAATGGTCTCATTTGTCATCTCATTGATCTTTACAGCAAGCTGTCCAGTGTACCTACCAAAGATGATCCTGCTCTATGTTGTTTTCTTCTAGATGGTGATTCGAAATTAGTTGTTATGTACTGATGAAGTTTGCCTAGCTAATGGACTCATATCTGCCATTGCACGAGTGAATTTCATCACTGTTCAGTCAACCAATGTGTTGTCAGTGGACAAGTGATCTCATATGGGCACAGAGTGAGTGTGGTTTGTATCTGAGTGTTGGCCAATTGAACCTATAAACAACATTCTCTAGCATGGATGAGTGCGTCATTCAAAGAACATTCAGAGTACTTTGTTAACCATAAGTCTTCTGTTTTGTGTATTTCCAGAAAAGTCAGGCACTATTCATTTCTGTAATTAAATGTAAGTAAGTTGTGGTTAATAATTTCTGTATTGTTGAAGAAGTATCTACATCTACATCTATGTGATTTCTCTGCTATTCACAATAAAGTGCCTGGCAGAGGATTCAATGAACCACCTTCAAGCTGTCTCTCTACCGTTCCACTTCCGAACAGCGCACGGGGAAATTGATCACTTAAATTTTTCTGTGTGGGCCCTGATTTCTTTTACTTTTTTGTTATAATCATTTCTCCCTATGTAGGTGGGTGCCAACAGAATGTTTTTGCAGCCAGAGGAGAAAATGGGCAATTTAAATTTCATGAGAAGATTCCGCCGCAACGAAAAATACCTTTGTTTTAATGATTTCCACTGCAATTCACATATCATGTCTGTGGTACTATCTCCACTAGTTTGTCATAACACAGAATGAGCTGCCCTTCTTTTCTGAATTCGTGCTGACTATCTGTCACAAAATTGTTTTCTTCAAGGTACTTAATAATGTTCAAATACAGTATATGATCCAAAACCCTACTGAAGATTGATGTTAGTTAGATGGGCCTGTAATTCAATGGATTATTCCTACTTCACTTTTTTGATATTGGTGTGACCTGCGCAATCTTCCAGTCTTTAGGTATGGATCTTTCTGTGCATGATCAGTTGTATATAATTGCTAAATATGGAGCATCCAGGAATATTTAATTTGTCTATTTTGGTGAAGGAGTTTCAGAAAATCGTGTTTAATAACTCTGCTTTAGTGGCACTGTCAGCAATGACTTCACCATTGTTATCCATCAGTGACTGTATTGATTGTGTCTTGTTCTGGTGTGCTTTATATATGACCAGAATCTCTTTGAGTTTTCTGCCAGATTTTTAGACAGAGTTTCATTGTGGAAATTATTAAAAGCATCTCGCAATGAAGTACAAGCTTTATTTCAAACGTATGCAAAACTTTGCTAGTTTTGGGGAGTTTGCCTTCTTTTAAATTTGGCATGCTATTATCACTGCTCTTGCAACAGCCATCTGACACGTTTTGTGTGCCATGGGGCATCAGTACCATCACTTATTAATTTATGTGGTATATATCACTCAATTTCTGCCAATACTATCTCTCCGAAATCATTCCACAACTTTTCTATGCTTCCAAGATCAGATCAGAAGGAGTGCAGACTGTCTCTTAAAGAGGCATTAAGAGTAGTTTCATCAGCTTTTTTTAAATAGATACACTTTTTGTTTCTTTTTGATGGTTGTAGGTGTTACAGTATTCTGCCTAGCAACTACTGCCTTGTGGTTGCTAATCCCTGTATTTATCATGATACATCTGCCCAGGATTATTTGTTGCTAAGAGGTCAAGTATGCTTTCACAACCATTTATGCTTCGAGTGGGCTCATGAACTAATTGTTCAAAATAAATTTCTGAGAAAGCATTCAGTACAATTTCGGGTGACATTTTATGCCTGCCACCGGCTTTAAATGTATAATTTTTCCAGCATATTAAGGATACATTAAAGTTACCACCAACTATAATTGTATGAGTGAGGTACCTAATTGAAATAAAACTCAAATTTTCTTTGAAGTGTTGAGCAACTATATCTTCAGAGTCTGGGGGTCAGTAAAACAACCCAATTAATAGTTTAGTCTGAGTGTTACGTATAACGTTTACCCATACTATTTCACAGGAACTATCTGCTTCAATTTCACTACAAAGCATACTACTACTGACAGCAATAAATACTCCACCATCACCAATTGCATTTAATCTATTCTTTCTGAACACTGTTAGATCATTAGAATAAATTTCTGCTGAACTTATTTCTGGCTTTAGACAGCTTTCTGTAGCTATAACTATTTGAGCTTCAGTGCTTTATATTAGGGTTTGGAGCTCTGGTTATTTCCCAACACAGCTATGACCATTTACAATTACAATACTGATTGTTTCTACAACTAACTTGCTGACAGATTTACAACAGTGGTGACACAGATTTTTCGGAACTGCAACCCATCCCATTCCAGAATAGGACTTGTCCTGCCATTTTGCTAAATGGTTCAACAGCAAGGGAGTTTCAGTTCCCTGAAATGTGGAAATGATAGCTTTAACAGCAGTACAATCCCATAAAGAAATTGATGGGTCCAGCACATATACAATTTCTTCTTGCAGTCCTGGTTTTCCAGTCATTCGATAAAGCTCAAGAGCATTCGAAAGTGTACCAGAAGTGTTAAGCACTGCATTTCCAGAGAGGCAAATTCAATTACCATTAGGAACAGCAAGCCTTTGTATTACCTATTAAAAAAAAGTTGGTCCCTCTTATCCGATCGATTAGTGCTGACCTCACCACTTTACACACGCTTTTAAGTGAACATTTTGCTATAAAATTACACGTTGTACCTGCTCTTTTCAAGGTCTTTTAACATTGTAAGACAACATCAGACATTTATGCATCATTGACTGCATTCCCTCAATGCCTACCCTGGGGCTTTTATGTGTTCTTGTGGACTACCATTCACAGAATCATTAACATCTGAAGTGGTGATTAGATTAATACCTGATAACGAAGTGCAACCTGAGATGTTATTGCAGTCAGACCTTTCTGTTGGTGAAGTATTTGTAGGGCATTCAGGCTTTCTCAAACAGCCTAGGCTACCATTTCCAAAGCCTGTGGTCTATCAAAAGTGTCATATCTATTTGCAAGTGTGGAGCGACCTAGTCCATGTGACAGCCAAACTGCAAAAATGTTGTACATTCCAGGTGGTAGAGGAGTGGTTACCATATAACCATACAGTAATCAAACCAAGTGCCACAACGGTTTTTGGACACTGAAAACAAGTTGTTCTGGTTGTTTCTCTCTGTATGCTAAATCTAGATGCCCAAAGTATAATGCTGTCTGTCAACTGTTGTTTTTGCCGGGGGCACATAGCAGATGTTTGCCACTGCCAGCTGTGCCATCAGCAGCAAATAAATCGCATAACAGAGTCTAGAGGAGCACCATGCTGCGTTATGCTGCAAATGACAGTTCATGGGATACCCATTTTATTACATTTAGATACTGAGGCCTTGGTCTTAATTTTTAATCAGCCTACATATTTCTGATTAGGGTCTCCACCCTTAAAATCAGTAGCAGGAAAGCTGTGGAAATAGCTTTATCATGAAATTCTGACACCTGGCCAAGTAGTTCAGGAATTAATGTATAAGTACACACATAGAACCCTTCCTTTCTTTGTTGTAGCAGATCCCTGATGTAAAAATATTTTTGGCCTGGATGTGTACACAGCCTTTTGGTTTTCTATCCAACACTCAGTCCAAGCAATCCAGATTACTATTCCGTGTGCAGAGATAGGTTATCTACATCTCTAATATGCTCCCATATTTTCTCCACATTGGGGAATGGCTTCTTATTTTTCTAGTAGCAAAATTCAAGGGCTGCCATGTACCACCACAGTCTCACTTGTCATCCAACTGATGTTTACAGAGAGCTCCAATAAAGCTAAGGTGGAGCTGGCTCACTTACAGGAATTAAAAAGTGCTGTTCCTGATTCCTTATAGCAGATAGTTATTACCTTTAGTCAATGTTAAAAAACTGGATGGTGCATTATACCTTGTTAGGAACTTGGAAAATATGGTAAACACACAGTCAATAGTGGATTCATACTCCCTTCCACATCGTGATGACCTATTTTTAAAATTGGCAGGGAGTTAGTATTTCTCAATGATAGATCTTTCAAAGACTTATTTTCATCTTCCATTTGATGGTGCTTCTAAAGCCATTCTAAACTGAAGAGCCAAGGAAACTGTTACATCTGCCTAATATCATGTAGGACTCCCCGCAAGTCTGCATAAGCCTAGCAACACTACCGGACATGCACTCAACTAATGTTTGAAGCAGTGCTGGAGGGAATTGACACCATGAATCCTGCAGGGCTGTCCATAAATCCGTAAGAGTACAAGTGGGAGGAGGTCTCATCTGAACAACAGATTAAAAAACATCCCAGATATGCTCAATAACGTTCATGTCTGAAGAGTTTGGTGGCCAGGAGAAGTGTTTAAACTCAGAATATGAAAGCCCATATCGATCACATTTCATTGAATGGTTCTCACACTGACACTCGTTTATGGCCCATTATTGGTCCTACAGCAATTTGTTTGAAGTGTTGCACTTTTGTCATATTGAATGATTCTTTTCAGTCATAACATATCCCGGTCTTGCAGGATCATTTCCCGGCCACACTTATGTCAGAGAATTATTTCAGCTGGTTCCTGATATTCACAGTACATTCATGAAATGGTCACATGGGAAAACCCTCACTTCATCACTACCTGGAGATGCTGTCTCCCATAAATTTTATACCAATTAAAACACCACATTCTTGGTAACCTGTCATTGTAGCAGCAGTAACCAATCTAACAACTGCACCAGACTCTTGTTGTCTTATATACATGTTGCCGACCACAGCACCATATTCTGCCTGTTTACATACCTCTGTATTTTAAAACGCTTCCCTAGACCAGTTTCTTAGGTGCTTCATTGTAACATTCAATACTCCTTTGGCCTCTGTCAATATAAATGGTTACCTTTCAGTGTTTCTAGCACAACAATCTCTCTTTCTGAAATTTTTAGAATAAGCTATTGCCAACATTCCACAATGTGACAATATCAAATCTCTGGTAAGGATTTTCAATCCATGCGAAAGCTGCGTTAAACTGTAACTTGTCAACATGCTCCTTCAATTAACATTTAGGCATGAGGCCACTTAAAAGAACACTGGGCCCAGGAAATTGCCCACTAATGCTGTTATTAAAGCATTACTGGCACATGTATAATTGATGGATCTTCAAGAGTAATATATAATGAAAAAGATCAACCTTGAAGATTTCTTTTTCATATTTACTTTAGTTTTCTGATAGAGTATAAATTTAAAAATAATGATGACAGAAAGTATAATTATCCTTTCAAACAAAACTAGTGATGTGAGTTATTGAGCTATTTCTTACTCTTGAGCTTCCAAAATTTCTTGGTCACTCAACATATCTTTTGCTAGGTAGAATGTGGTAGCCATTTCCAATATTCCAGAACCAAAGAAGATGAGGAAATTGTCGCCAAGCATTTATAAAGCTCAAGAAATGTCTCCAAATAGCTCTTTGCCTAATGTCTAGTGTTGGCCACAGACATGTCACCCTACGGTGTTGGGACTGTTGTCACATGCGTTCTCAAATGGTTCAGAACAGCCTATCACACTTACCTCAAAGACATTCACTATGCCACAAGAAAGTTATTCACAAATACAGAAGGAGGCACTGGCAACTATGTTTCCTGTCCTGAATTTCCACGCTTTCTTGTATGGCAACAAATTTCATCTGGTCACAGATCATAGGCTGTTGTCTATATCTGATCCAAAGTCAAAGGTGCCTGAGCAGACACCTCAGTGGTCACAATGCAGAGCTCTTTCCTTATCACATTACCAATATTCTGTTCATTATCACACATCAGCCCAAAATGAGAATACAAATGTGCTGTCACATTTCCCTACAGGTTTTCATGAGGAATTTCGTAAGCAAGAGACTTTTTTCTTTCACACTGATTCACAGTTGGAACAGTCAATGGAAGTTTTCCCGTCATTCCCAGAGATGCCACAGCAGCCAGATGTGATGATCCACTCTCGAGATGGGTTTGTCATTTCATTCAAACTGGCTAGTTACACAGGCCTTTCCATCAGCAACATTCTTGGAACCTCATTGTTTCTTTTCATGACACGATGCTCTAATATCCTATTACTGAATTAAATGGATGATCAGTGTTGAGCAGTAATTCCAGAGGTTCTGTTCTCCTGTCCCTCTGGGTCATTTCCACAATGAAGTATCTGACCCGGCGGCACATGTAGTGGCCCCATGTCAAAGAGTATATTGCACGTAAGACTAAACAGTGCCAGGCTTGTCAGATGCAGCATCCTGCACTGCCCCAAGCCTATTAACTGTGCACTGTGCCTGCCCATACATGGGATCGGGTGAAAGTGGACTTTTCAGGTCCATTCTACATCTACATCTACATCTACATGACTACTCTGCAATTCACATTTAAGTGCTTGGCAGAGGGTTCATCGAACCACAATCATACTATCTCTCTACTATTCCACTCCCGAACAGCGAGTGGGAAAAACGAACACCTAAACCTTTCTGTTCGAGCTCTGATTTCTCTTATTTTATTTTGATGATCATTCCTACCTATGTAGGTTGGGCTCAACAAAATATTTTCGCATTCGGAAGAGAAAGTTGGTGACTGAAATTTCGTAAAAAGGTCTCGCCGCGACGAAAAACGTCTATGCTGTAATGACTTCCATCCCAACTCGTGTATCATATCTGCCACACTCTCTCCCCTATAACGCGATAATACAAAACGAGCTGCCCTTTTTTGCACCCTTTCGATGTCCTCCGTCAATCCCACCTGGTAAGGATCCCACACCGCGCAGCAATATTCTAACAGAGGACGAACGAGTGTAGTGTAAGCTGTCTCTTTAGTGGACTTGTTGCATCTTCTAAGTGTCCTGCCAATGAAACGCAACCTTTGGCTCGCCTTCCCGACAATATTATCTATGTGGTCCTTCCAACTGAAGTTGTTCGTAATTTTAACACCCAGGTACTTAGTTGAATTGACAGCCTTGAGAATTGTACTATTTATCGAGTAATCGAATTCCAACGGATTTCTTTTGGAACTCATGTGGATCATCTCACACTTTTCGTTATTTAGCGTCAACTGCCACCTGACACACCATACAGCAATCTTTTCTAAATCGCCTTGCAGCTGATACTGGTCTTCGGATGACCTTACTAGATGGTAAATTACAGCATCATCTGCGAACAGTCTAAGAGAACTGCTCAGATTGTCACCCAGGTCATTTATATAGATCAGGAACAGTAGAGGTCCCAGGACGATTCCCTGGGGAACACCTGATATCACTTCAGTTTTACTCGATGATTTGCCGTCTATTACTACGAACTGCGACCTTCCTGACATTAAATCACGAATCCAGTCGCACAACTGAGACGATACCCCATAGCTCCGCAGCTTGATTAGAAGTCGCTTGTGAGGAACGGTGTCAAAAGCTTTCCGGAAATCTAGAAATATGGAATCAACTTGAGATCCCCTGTCGATAGTGGCCATTACTTCGTGCGAATAAAGAGCTGCTGCGTTGCACAAGAGCGATGTTTTCTGAAGCCATGCTGATTACGTGTCAATAGATCGTTCCCTTCGAGGTGATTCATAATATTTGAATACAGTATATGCTCCAAAACTCTACTGCAAACCGACGTCAATGATATAGGTCTGTAGTTAAATGGATTACTCATACTACCCTTCTTAAACACTGGTGCGACCTGCGCAATTTTCCAATCTGTAGGTACAGATCTATCGGTGAGCGAGCGGTTGTATATGAGTACTAAGTAGGGAGCTATAGTTTGAGCGTAATCTGAAAGGAACCTAATCGGTATGCAATCTGGACCTGAAGACTTGCCTGTATCAAGCGATTTGAGTTGCTCCGCAACCCCTAAGGTATCTACTTCTAAGAAACTCATGCTATCAGATGTTCGTGTTTCAAATTCTGGAATATTCCATTCGTCTTCCCTGGTGAAGGAATTTCGGAAAACTGCGTTCAATAACTCCGCTTTAGCGGCACAGTCGTCGATAACAGTACCATCGGCACTGCGCAGCGAAGGTATTGACTGCGTCTTGCCCCTTGTGTACTTTACATACGTCCAGAATTTCTTCGGATTTTCTACCAAATTTCGAGACAATGTTTCGTTGTGGAACCTATTAAAGGCATCTCGCATCGAAGTACGTGCCAAATTTCGCGCGTCTGTAAATTTTAGCCCATCTTCGGGATTTCGCGTTCTTCTGAACTTCGCATGCTTTTTCCGTTGCCTCTGCAACAGCGTTCGGACCTTTTTTGTGTACCACGGGGGATCCGTTCCATCTCTTACCAATTTATGAGGTATGAATCTCTCAATTGCTGTTGCTACTATATCTTTGAATTTGAGCCACATCTCGTCTACATTAGCATAGTCAGTTCGGAAGGAATGGAAATTGTCTTTTAGGAAAGCTTCTAGTGGCACTTTCTCCGCTTTTTTAAATAAAATTATTTTGCGTTTGTTTCTGATGGATTTGGAAGAAATGGTATTGAGCCTAGCTACAATGACCTTGTGATCACTAATCCCTGTATCAGTCATGATGCTCTCTATCAGCTCTGGATTGTTTGTGGCCAAGAGGTCAAGTGTGTTTTCGCAACCATTTACAATTCGCGTGGGTTCGTGGACTAACTGCTCGAAATAATTTTCGGAGAATGCATTTAGGACAATCTCGGAAGACGTTTTCTGCCTACCACCGGTTTTGAACAAGTATTTTTGCCAACATACCGAGGGTAGGTTGAAGTCCCCACCAGCTATAACCGTATGAGTGCGGTATTTATTTGTTACGAGACTCAAACTTTCTCTGAACTGTTCCGCAACTGTGTCATCGGAGTCTGGGGGTCGGTAGAAGGAGCCAATTATTAACTTAATTCGGCTGTTAAGTATAACCTCCACCCACACCAATTCGCACAGAGTATCTACTTCGACTTCACTAAAAAGATAAACGACTACTGACAGACACAAACACTCCACCACCAATTCTGCCTAATCTATCTTTCCTGAACACCGTCTGAGACTTCGTAAAAATTTCTGCAGAACTTATTTCAGGCTTTAGCCAGCTTTCTGTACCTATAACGATATCAGCTTCTGTGCTTTCTATTAGCGCTTGAAGCTCAGGGACTTTTCCAGCGCAACTACAACAATTTACAACTATAATTCCGACTGTTCCTTGATCCAAGCACGTCCTGTAATTGCCAACCACCCTTTGACATTGCAGCCCATCCCGCACTTTCCCGAGGCCTTCTAACCTAAAAAACCGCCCAGTCCACGCCACACAGCCTCCGCTACCCGTGTAGCCGCCAGCTGAGTGTAGTGAACTCCTGACCTATTCAGCGGAACCCGAAACCCCACCACCCTATGGCGCAAGTCAAGGAATCTGCAGCCAATACCGTCGCAAAACCGTCTGAGCCTCTGATTCAGACCCTCCACCCGGCTCTGCACCAAAGGTCCGCAGTCGGTTCTGTCAACGATGCTGCAGATGGTGAGCTCTGCCTTCATCTCGTAAGCAAGACCGGCAGCCTTCACCAAATCAGATAGCCGCTGGAATCCAGAGAGAATTTCCTCAGATCCAAAGCGACACACGTCATTAGTGCCGACATGTGCCACCACCTGCAGCTGGCTGCACCCTGTGCTCTTCATGGCATCCGGAAGGACCCTTTCCACATCAGGAATGACTCCTCCCGGAATGCACACGGAGTGCACACTGGATTTCTTCCCCTCCTTAGCCGCCGTATCCCTAAGGGGCCCCATTACGCGCCTAACATTGGAGCTCCCAACTACCAGTAAGCCCACCCTCTGCGATTGCCCGGACCTTGAAGGCTGAGAATGATCCTCTGAAACAGGACAGGCAGCTGCATCTGGCTCAGCCAGAGACAGTGCCTAAAACCGGTTTGTCAGACGCACCGGGGAGGCTTTCTGATCAGCCTCCGGGGACGCCTTTCGCTGCCTGCCACGCCTTGGAACGACCTCCCAATCAACCACAGGCGAGGGTTCAGCCCCACTGCGGGCAGCAACTGGGGCAACCACAGCGGCAGACCGATCTGGGGACAGACGGGACGAGGTTGACATCCCCGTGATACCCGAGTCCGGCTTCCCACAGTGGTGCCCGTTGGCAATAGCCTCAAGAGCTGCGCGACCGAAGTCAGCGCCGATTGCAGCTGTGAGCGAAGGGATGCCAAGTCAGCCCTCATCCGAACACAGCAATCGCAATCCCTGTCCATTCTAATCGATGTTTAACAACAGTTACCGAAACACGAGTCCGTGCCTAGATAACGCAAGCAGAACACGAAAAGAATGTATCAACTAACCTGTACAAATGCCTAACGACTGCGCTACAATCTGCTGAATTTACGATTACAGTAACTAAAACTCGAAATTGCACCTCCTATACGAAACTCACACGCAATTTAAATAAGAATCTACGAAGTAAACACTAAAGCGCGTTGCTACAACTGACCAATATTATAATACGCCCGAAATATATGAATTAAACAATGCAAGTACCCAAAAACACGCAAAGAAATTAATTAAACTATCTAACAAATAAGTAAGCTAGGGTTATACGACTTGCTGCTGAAGCTGCTTATCCAACGGCGGCAGGGAGCACACTGACGGACAAACCGACACTGGCCGTTCACAACAAAAACAGAAGACAGACGACTACGCGAATTTACACTATTCAGGTACTAAGGCGCGATGCTACAACCGGGGCAACGCGAATTTACACTATTCAGGTACTAAGGCGCGATGCTACAACCCTCAAATACTATAATACGCCCGAAATATATGAATTAAAGAATGCAAGTACCCAAAAACACGCAAAGAAATTAATTAAACTATCTAACAAATAAGTAAGCTAGGGTTATACGACTTGCTGCTGCAGCTGCTTATCCAACGGCGGCAGGGAGCATTCCCTGGAGTTATGTCACTAATTTTTATAGTTATATGTTCCCATTTATCATATATCATCAAAATGTAACAGACCATGATGGTCAAGCCCTTTAAGGACCTCGATACTGATTTTTATCTTATTAAGGAACCCCACTAACTCTGGTCACTGATAAATGGCCTGCAGTTCCCTTCTTCTGGTTTTCAATGGTTGTACAATCAGAATAGAACCAAGTATATTACGGCACCTCCATTTCCCCCCGTTTCAAATGATGTGGCTGAACATTTGGTGTAAAAGTTTCAAACACAAATGGATCAATCATTAAGATCCAAGCGTACCAATTCCACAGTGTTGTGCTTTTTGTCCTCTTACCAGGCAACACTCATTCATGATCTGATACTGATTGACCCCTTGTACCTGTGCCCTCATTGTTCCCTGTTAGACCTGTTACAGCCTCTACCAGTGCAAAAGGAAAAAGCAACCATCCCTGTCTGAGCACACATTACTGGACCTATGCCTAGCTGTATGTGTGGCTCCATCACCACCAGGTGGTCCTAGTGGCCACACTGCGTGGCATCCTTCATCAACACTGGAATCAGATTCATTTATGCCATCTACGACAAGCTCTGCCTCCAGATTGGCCGCAACAGTTGGCCATTCAGCTTTGCCCATTTCAAAGACCAGCAACAGCCAATGAGGGGCCCAAATCCAGGGTGACAGCCCAGGTGGTTGGCCCTTGGTTTTCCCTTTTCCCCTGTTGTAACCCACGACGCTTAAGGATCTGGACTTGGATGACACGCAGGAAATCCTCTGTCTGTGTCGAGTCTGATATCAAACCCACAACTTTCTCCAGAATGAGCAGCAAGCAGTGAATGAGAACCACTATTGCCTAGTGCTTCTCAGATATTGCACCCCTGTGGTGACGTGTCCACATACACCACCACAATGACTGCAATGTTTGTATGTGACAAGGCAATACGAGAGTGCCTGCTTCATTCAATGACATCACTACCACCAGATGAGTAATTCCAGTGGCATGCTACCAGCACAGCCTCTTTCTGTTGTGCGCCAGCCATGCTAGGTTAAAGACTGACTGACCTGCTTGGACAGACATGATTGTAGGATGAGCAGTGCATGTGATAAGATTCAACTTGGACTTGTATTCTACAGTTAATGTGCTCTCTTACTTGTGTAATGCCAGTCCTCAGCTCACCACCATTGCAAATACTTGAATGTTGTTCTCGTTGTTGTTGTCAATAAAGAACCGTATATACTGCAGTCTTTGGCCATGGTGTTGTTTAATTTTCCAAGCATGTTCTATGACTACAATGGATTCAGCATTGGCTCAGTTATTACAACAACAGAAGTAGCAGCTTTTTAGCAGAAATGGCAGTTCGAACAACAACAGCAACAGCAGTTAGATTTATTTTGTCAGTTGGTTACAGACACACAATGCTGCAGACCCTCCACAAGTTCTCCTTTGCATGCCTGTGTGCTCTCCCAGTTTTTCCACCATTCCAGGAAGGGAAGGAAGTTTGGGACACATATGTGTGCCACTTTCAGCAACACTTTGTAGTGTTTCAGGTGGAGGATCTGTCTTTGTGAAAGTCATTTCTTCTTGTCTTTGGTTGAGCCTGAAACATTTCGTTTATTTCAAAAACATTCTTAATTAAAGGAACCAGCAGCAACATTGCCTTTTCTGAAATGTGCGAGTTGCTCAGTGCTTATTATCTTAAGCAAACCCTTGTTGTTGCTTCTGGGTGGAGTTTCACCAGCAACATATGAAACTGGGCCAAGTGTGTGTGGCCAATCTCTGTGGTATAAGCAGTAAATGCAAATTTATTTGTGATAATTGTCAACATTCCTATGCAGACACTCTAATACATAACATCACTGTCCATTCTGCTCTGCAAAGTGAGGTACGGTGCACAGCTTAGCATTGAGAAGCACCAAAAGAGAAGTCGTTTTGGCTATCATTCAGCCGGCTGAGTCATCTAGGGCAGTAATGGACGTATTTGAGCATGTCACAGACGTAGAATTGTTGCGTTCACAGCAAACATGTCATTCAACACTGATACCACCACCACCACAACCGCCACTATAATAATAATAATAAGCAGATTTACACCATCCACAGTTGGTTGGTGCTCCCTTCCAATACACGTCCCCCTTGTGTCCTGATTCTTCCCGTGTGCTTCCCACATTGGCAGCCATGGTGCATGGCATATGATAATAAAAAAAGGACATGTGGCAGCTGTTTGCCATAGCTGCCCACACAACCAGTTCTTGGTCACAGACATGGAAGTTATAGAAGTCCATAGTGCTATGCCCATAAATGGCCAGGAGTTCAATGTTAGCTGTAGTATCTATATTACACTGCGCAATACGCTGCAGTCATTTCATTTCCAGGTCAATACTAAGGTTACCATGTCTCTCATGAATCTTGAAACTTACGATCACTCGAGTCACCCCACTCTTTCCTCAACTCATCATTGTTTGGTCAATCACGGCAAGCAGCCCATATCTGTTAGTGGCTAGTTCACAATTGATGTTGTGTATCAACATGTTGAGTCAGCTAGCATGTTTTTAGAGTCATCAGTGTGACGTCAGAAAACATATTTGGTCTCAATGCACTCATTTCACATGTGGGATGTGCTGTGCTGTGCAAACTGTATTGATGACGTCACTCTCGCCGATCCCTCGTTGCAGAAACATCTCACTAACCTGCATATCCTATTCACACAACTTTAAGGGGTGGACCTTATGCGTTATATGCAGAATTTGTAGTTTTTTCAGATGGAAATCAAATATCTGGGCCACATTCTTACCTAGGGCATTGTGAAACCTGTGGTACAGCATGTGGTGGCAGTAGTCAACCTAACTCCACCATGGAACCTGAAGAAATTCCAGTCATTTCTGGGTCAAGCCAGTTATTATTTCAAATGTCTCCCGAAAAAACTGGGTACCATTCATCCACTCCACAATGTGAGTACAAAAGTTGTATCCTTTGTTTGGTCAGCGGACTGACAGACTGTTCACCTGCATCAAGTCACTGCTATCTTCACTTTTAGCCATGTAAACAGCTAGTCCTTGCTGCAGACAACTCTCCATAGTGTATTGAGGCTGTCTTGGCTCACAAAACCGCAGAAAGTTCCAAACAGCCTACCACATATGCCTCCAAGACATTGACAGCCACAAAGCAAATTTATTCTCAAATTGAAAAGGACGTTTTGGCCATTGTGTATGCAATCAAAAAGTTCCAAGTATTCTTCTATGGCAACAAAACCCATCACCAATGAGTGCTTGTGGCGCTTTTTGGCCCGCATCAGGAGCTTCCCGATAGGACTGCACAATGACTCCAGCATAGGTCTCAGTTCCTGAGTGTGTATCACTATGGGATTCCTACAGAATGAGAGGGCAACATGCAGATGTGGACACATTGCCATGCTTGGCCATAGGACCCAATCTGTTCTTCAATGACGTTGAGGTTACAGCCCAGTCAGCCATTGGGATCCTTTGCTCTGTCAGGTGCATCAGTTTGTAAGCAATGGTTGGCCTGAGTAATTCTGGTATTTATTCAGAAGTAGTTGTGGAGGTTATTTGTGACTGTATGCAGTGCCCCAAATAGCAAGTGGCACCAACACAGAGTTATGCTCCCATGGTCCATGCCCAGTCAGCCGTAGGACAGCATCCACATTGACTTTGCATGACCCTCCATGTGATTGGTAGTAGCTGAGACGCAGTTCAACTATTAATGTTTCACACGTACTCACTCCACCATTGCAGAAGTTACTGTGCTGGCTCTTACCCAGGTTTTCATGAACAAAGGGCTGCCACAGATAATTGTCCCTGATTATGAGAAACAGTTCACTTTGGCTTTGTTTCAGTCTTCCTACACCTGCAGTGGTATTACCCTCCTTACTTCTGCTCCATTTCACCTGCACTCAAATGGGGACATGGAGCATATGGTGGACACATTTAAGGCACGGTTAAATAAGTGCTTGCTTGTCAGGATTGTCAGCAGACTTGGCAATGCCTCGGTTCCTCAGCACCTACAGCACCAACCCACTGAATGGCCTTGGCCGAGTGGCAATTCTCCACAGATGTCAGCTGTGGACATGCTTTAACTGCCCTGGCTGTGCCAAGACCTAAGAGGCATTCATGTCAGATGCACTCACGTCCTTAATGTTATGCTCCAGGAGACCCTGTCGAGGTGCACACTATCTGTCTGTAGCCTGAATAGGTACTGTTGATGGTGCGTACAATGTGTGGTCAGTGGATGTTCACAATGGATGCCAGTGGAATGCCCATCTCCCACTATCAGAACCAGCAGTGCCCTCAGTAGGGACCTGAACCACCTTGCCCGCAGCTGCAGCAGCCACCAGGAAGGAGCTGTTATGTAGCTGTCACTGCATTCCAGGGCTCTGGTGTCACGGGTGTGCATCTCACTGATGTGCTTTTGAAAAATGGTGATATCAAGATGGATGCTTTCTATCATATGGACCACTTCTGGCTGTATGCCCTGCCAGTGGAGAGACAGCTGACCATCCAGCCTCAAGCCGGTGCCAAGGAACCAATGGAGAGGAACACCATAAACCTTTAGCTGTTGCTGACCCAGGGCCATGGCCACCAGGTAACCAATGCAGCCCTCATAGTCTCCTTGGCCATACTAAAATGTTGCCGTCAGCCCCCCGCATTTGCTTCTCTGTCTTCTTGCACTGACACCTGCCATGCCAGCTTTCCAGAGGAGAAGAGGAATGTGGTGACATGCTCACATATGCCGCAACGACGACTGCAATATTGTTCTGGTTCTATGAATTGGTTCAACTGAGGAGGGATCTTGTACTTCTGATGGACATATCAATGGAACAGTCACGTACTTCTGCATACATCTAGAGAAATAACTAGGCATGGCACAGGAGGATATATACTGATCAGGCAGATCATTATGACCACCTACATAATAGTCAGTATTTACACCTTTGGCATGGATAACAGCAGTAATGCATCATGGCATGAAAGCTGGATGGAGCAAGCACCAAAACTACACACACAAGTCACCAATTTCCTGTAAATTCAGGGGAGGGATGCGATGAGCTCTGAGGGTGTGTTCAGTCACATCCCAGATGTGATCAATCAGGTTCAGATCTGTTGAGTAGGGATGCCAGCATATCAGTTGGAACTCACCACTATGTTCCTCAAACCACGTCACCACACTCCTGGCCTTGTAAACATGGTGCATTATCTAGTTGAAAAATGCCACTACCATCAGGAAACATGACTGTCATGGAGGGTCTCTGTGGTTTGTAATCAGTGTATGATACTCCTAAGCCATCATTGTGCTTTCACTAGCTTCACTGGACCCGTGGATGCCCACTTCAGTGATCCCTGAGCATTATGGTGCCACTGACAGCTTGTCTCTGACCTGCAGCACAGGTGTCAAGGAGCTGTTACCCTGCAATAAGGCAGATTCACACGCTCTTGTCAGCACGGTGAAGAGGGTATCAGGATTCACTAGACCATGCAACACTCTGAAACTGCATCATCGATGTTCAGTGCTCAAGGGCATGTGCCGGTTTCAGTTGTAGTTGCCAATTTCATGGTGTAAACATTGTCACATGCCTGGGTCTTTAGCCCATTACCAGGAGTGTTCAGTGCACTGTGTGTTCAGACATATTTGTATTATATCCAGGATTGAAGTCTGATATTAATTCCACCACAGTTCACCACCTGTCCTGTTTTACCAGTTTACCCACACTGCATTTTCCAACAACTGTAATGAGGGGTGATTGTCCAACCCCATGACATTTGGATGTGGTTTCACCTTGGTTTTTCCATGTGTTGAAGAAACTTATCACAGCATGTCTCAAAACCCTGACAAGTTGTGCAGTTTCCAAAATGCTCATGCCAAGCCTCCAGGCCATCACAATCTGCCCTCAGTCAGACTTAGATAGACAATACATCTTCCCCATTCTACATGCAAACAGTACACTCACTGATACTACATGCACCATGCATGTGCCCAACTAGCAGTCATTCCTTGCCATGTGATGCTACTATCACTTGGATGGGCTTATATTGATCATAGGTCACTGGTCATAAAGTTGTGGCTGATCAGTGTATATTCCAGCATAGGTCCGGTGTCAAAACATCTGTGGAAGATGCAAGGGCTGCCATGTACCACCACAGTCTCACTTGTCATCCAACTGATGTTTACAGAGAGCTTCAATGAATCTGTTGATGACAGCCCTGTGCTACATGGCTTTCTCTTGGACTGTGATTTGCACTTAGTTATTAAATACTTATAACATTTGACTAGCTCCTGGATTTGTCTGTCTGCCTTATTTGGGGCTGTACTTGATAAATATTCAACCACAGTATTTTCAGTGAACAAACTCATGGCATGTGGATGTACCGTGGGCATGGTTCTTATCCAACTGCCTCCTAGTTGAAACTACAAACAGAGTTATTCAGCACAAACATGTAAGTTATTCACCAAATATTCAACATATTTTACTAATCATAATGTCTCCATCTCCTGAAGTGTTTTGTTTTGTGTTTTTTCAGAAGTGTCAGTAACCATTAATTTCTGTGATTTAATGGAAAACAAGTTGTGCTTAATAAATTCTGTTGTTGAAGAAGCAGATTTACAATGGAAAGAGCCAGATAGAATAGCATGATTTCATGACATCACTGCCTACCACAAGGTGATATTTGCTATATCTATGCTGTCAGTGTAGCACGTAGCCTACCACCTGTTTTAGAATGATGTTATCTAGCCTGCAAGAGGTTACATTTACTAATAATAACCACCACAAACTTATTCCTTTTGGGCATTTACTATACTCCAGCAATACTGGCAAGTGAGGAAAGAAAAGCTCCCAGACATGAACATTAGTGAAATCTTAGAAGTTACATCTGATTTACCCTTGCATCTTTAAACATCATGTTCATGTTTAAACAGAGAATATACAACAATAGGTTTTCAGTCATTGCTAACAGAATAATCAGGTTTCTCTCAATGAAATCAAATATATAGGACTAAAAAAACAAGGTTATTACATTTAAATAAGTTCAATAATGGGCAGATGGTACATACTACTTTAGAAACTTACATATTCATGACCAAAATTGATTAAAAAGTCTCAATTTGTGAATATGAGGCTCAAAAATTTCTGAATAGCATAATTAATCTGTAGATGAGTGTGAACACAAAGCTCCTAAATAAGAAATTTACCAAAGACAAAGGAAAACTGCAAACTTTCCTTTTATTGAATGGGTATTGAGATCATAATTTAATCTGACCACTCTGTCAGTCCTGTGTTTCACCAATTCCTCTACATTGTTTTCACAGTCAATTAGCAGTGTGTACCAAGTAGCTGCAGACTAGAAAGGAATCAGTGGAAACCTCCATGTAAATAAATCACTTAGCATTGTTGGCTTTGCAAGCCAAGTGCTGGTTCAGCTACCTAGTTGTGAAAGCTATCATTGTTCACTCACATTGGTGATTTTACTTCATGACTTGTTGATAATGTGCTTGAACTGTAACTGTGCAGTGCCGGTGGCTGAAATGGCTCCATTTGTTACTCTACTGTTGTTGACAGTGAGCAAAATGAAAGAATGAAATTTAGTACAGGTAAATGGCCTATTCCTTTCAAACACAGCCTTTATTAGTATTATACACAGAAAATACCAAGAATCACAGTAAATAAAGAAAGAAAAGTGTCAGTGGTAATTAGTACTAGCCTAACCCAACAGTGGAGTATCTCTACATATGTTATGAGAACTAAAGGCTGAGATAGAGAAATACCGACAGTTTCTTGTGCATACCACACACATATGCACTGTGAAAAGTCATCACACAAAATACTCTTTCGGAAACATGTTCTGGAAACTGTAGCTTTTCATGATGGACATCTCTGTGTATCTTCCCTCTTGTATATTTCTCTCAGTTTTCAAATCTAATATTGTGTATCATTGTCAGAATATGAGGTCAAAACAGGTGTTACATAGTAACCAGACAAACTCAACTGTTGTACAGAAAGGAGTGCATTATTCAGGCTTAAAAGTTTTCAGTGCTCTACCTACGTGCATCAAAGGTATCTCTCTTGAAAAACTAAAGTTAAAGGGAAAATTAAAAATTTAGCTGCCATAAAATTCAATCTATTGACTTAATGATGACGTAAATAAAATAGAAAGAAACTTCCACATGGGAAAAATATATTAAAAAAAAGATTCCAAGATTTACCAAGCGGGAAAGCACCGGCAGACAGGCACATGAACAAAACACACAAAAACACACACAGAATTACGAGCTTTCGCAACTGGCAGTTGCTTCGTCAGGAAAGAGGGAAGGAGAGGGAAAAATGAAAGGATGTGGGTTTTAAGGGAGAGGGTAAGGAGTCATTCCAATCCCGGGAGCGGAAAGACTTCCCTTATGGGAAAAAAAGGACAGGTGTACACTCGCGCACACACACACACACACACATATCCATTCGCACATACACAGACCCTAGCCAGATTACGCTCCCATATTTTATTTACTCAGGCTTGTCTGACATTTGGCATTACTCCCAAAGGCCTCACACTTAAAGTTCCCATCTCTGGCTGCAGTCCTTCTTTCCATCAGTCCTTATACCAGTTCCAAACAGCACAATCCATAGCCCTCACCCGCCTAATCCTTCACCTATACATCGACTCGGCCAATGAACACACCCGTCAACTCCTATCCCAAATCAAAGTCTTCAATCTTTCCTCTCCCACATCCACACCGGCTGTACATAGCATCCTCCTACAGGCCAACAACAAATTACAACAACATGCCACCCTCCACCTCAAAAAACTATCCTATCTCCTGGTTTCCCACCTCTGGAAAAGCAACTCACTCACCCTCCACAACCTTTCCAACAAACCTCAACCTCCTCTCATTGCACACAGACCCAGTCTCTCCCATCTACTCAATCTCCCACTTCCAGCTCCACTCCCCCCCAACACCTCAAAATTCTAGTCAACACAATCTGGAATCACAACACCCCAATTCAGTAGTTAACCTTTCCTCCAAACCCCTCTCCCAATCCGAAACCTCTGTCCTATCCAAAGGCCTCACCTTCAGCCCCACTCCCAGGTTCAACCAAACTGCCCTTGTCAAGGATTTACTGTCCTACACTCGTAGTCTCTGCTGGAAATATCACTTTGCCACGAAGAAAAACAATCCTGATCCCACTCCTAATGATCCAACTCCCCAAGACTCTATCCAAATTGAACCCTGCCTGCGACAGTTCCGTCCTCCATCACAGCGGGACCCACCTCCTCTTCCTCAAAATCACCCTCTCCAAACCTTCCAGGAATTTCTCACTTCCAGCCTTGCCTCTCAATCTTTCTTGAAAAACCTTAATCCTACTCCCAACATCACCACAGCCGAATCCCAGGCTATTCGTGATCTGAAAGCTGACCGATCCATCATCATTCTTCCGGCTGACAAGGGTTCCACGACCGTGGTACTTGATCGTCGGGAGTATGTGGCTGAGGGACTGCGTCAGCTTTTAGACAACTCTACATACAAAGTTTGTCGAGGTAATCCCATTCCTGATGTCCAGGCGGAGCTTCAAGGAATCCTCAGAACCTTAGGCCCCCTACAAAACCTTTCACCTGACTGCATCAAACTCCTCACCCCACCGACACCTCGCACTCCTACCTTCTACCTACTTCCTAAAATTCACAAACCCAAACATCCTGGCCGCCCCATTGTAGCTGGTTACCAAGCCCCCACAGAACGTATCTCTGCCTACGTAGATCAACACCTTCAACCCATTACATGCAGTCTCCCATCCTTCATCAAAGACACCATCACTTTCTCGAATGCCTGGAATCCGTACCCAGTCTGTTACCCCCGGAAACCATCCTTGTAACCATTGATGCCACTTCCCTATACACGAATATCCCGCACGTCCAGGGCCTCGCTGCAGTGGAGCACTTCCTTTCACGCCGATCACCTGCCACCCTACCTAAAACCTCTTTCCTCGTCACCTTAGCCAGCTTCATCCTGACCCACAACTTCTTCACTTTTGAAGGCCAGACATACCAACAATTAAAGGGAACAGCCATGGGTACCAGGATGGCCCCCTCGTATGCCAACCTATTTATGGGTCGCTTAGAGGAAGCCTTCTTGGTTAACCAAGCCTGCCAACTCAAAGTTTGGTACAGATTTATTGATGACATCTTCATGATCTGGACTCACAGTGAAGAACAACTCCAGAATTTCCTCTCCAACCTCAACTCCTTTGGTTCCATCAGATTCACCTGGTCCTACTCCAGATCCCATGCCACTTTCTTAGACGTTGACCTCCCTCTGTCCAATGGCCAGCTGCACACATCCGTCCACATCAAACCCACCAACCAGCAACAGTACCTCCATTATGACAGCTGCCACCCATTCCATATCAAACGGTCCCTTCCCTACAGCCTAGTCCTTCGTGGCAAACGAATCTGCTCCAGTCCTGAATCCCTCGACCATTACACCAACAACCTGAAAACAGCTTTCGCATCTCGCAACTACCCTCCCAACCTGGTACAGAAGCAGATAACCAGAGCCACTTCCTCATCCCCTCAAACCCAGAACCTCTCACAGAAGAACCCCAAAAGTGCCCCACTTGTGACAGAATACTTCCCGGGACTGGATCAGACCTTGAATGTGGCTCTCCAGCAGGGATACGACTTCCTAAAATCCTGCCCCGAAATGAGATCCATCCTTCATGAAATCCTCCCCACTCCACCAAGAGTGTCTTTCCGCCGTCCACCTAACCTTCGTAACCTCTTGGTTCATCCCTATGAAATCCCCAAACCACCTTCCCTACCCTCTGGCTCCTACCCTTGCAACCGCCCCCGGTGTAAAACCTGTCCTATGCACCCTCCCACCACCACCTACTCCAGTCCTGTAACCCGGAAGGTGTACATGATCAAAGGGAGAGCCACATGTGAAAGCACCCACGTGATTTACCAACTGACCTGCCTGCACTGTGACGCTTTCTATGTGGGAATGACCAGCAACAAACTGTCCATTCGCATGAATGGACACAGGCAGACAGTGTTTGTTGGTAATGAGGATCACCCTGTGGCTAAACATGCCTTGATGCACGGCCAGCACATCTTGGCACAGTGTTACACCGTCCGAGTTATCTGGATACTTCCCACCAACACCAACCTATCCGAACTCCGGAGATGGGAACTCGCCCTTCAGTATATCCTCTCTTCTCGATATCCGCCAGGCCTCAACCTCCGCTAATTTCAAGTTGCCGCCGCTCATACCTCACCTGTCTTTCAACAACTTCTTTGCCTCTGTACTTCCGCCTCGACTGACATCTCTGCCCTTACTCTTTGCCTTTAAATATGTCTGCTTGTGTCTGTGTATGTGCGAATGGATATGTGTGTGTGTGTGTGTGTGTGTGCGAGTGTACACCTGTCCTTTTTTTCCCCTAAGGGAAGTCTTTCCGCTCCCGGGATTGGAATGACTCCTTACCCTCTCCCTTAAAACCCACATCCTTTCATTTTTCCCTCTCCTTCCCTCTTTCCTGACAAAGCAACTGCCAGTTGCGAAAGCTCGTAATTCTGTGTGTGTGTTTGTGTGTTTTGTTCATGTGCCTGTCTGCCTGCGGTTTCCCGCTTGGTAAGTCTTGGAATCTTTGTTTTTAATATAATCTATTAACTTAGCAATTTTTGCAGCTTAAACGAGTGTAAATTGTTGTAGATTTATTGTGTAACTTGATGTCCCATTAGAGCAAGCATAAATATGAATTACTGACATTGTAAAAGATATACTGATTTTTGTAAATGATATTTTTAATATTAATGTCTTGTAGTGTTCATGTAAATACACTTCTAAGATAAAAAAAAAAGAAGAAGAAAGAAAAAAAGGATATCAACCATGAAGGAGTTATTTAAATTGTACATAAATCAGAAGGTGTGAAGTACATGTACAGACAAACAAAACATTGCGATTCCAGAAAAATTACATGATTTATTCACAAGAAAGAGATTCGTAAATCATGTACTTATATTGTGTGTAAATTGCTGGATATTGGCTATATATGTATGTTATGTTCTGGACACAAGTAAATAAAAAGCACACTATGTTTTCCTCACATTTTTGAATCACCTGAAATGACATATGTGAGATATAATAAAGATGATGACCAGTCGCTACGTTCTCAAACGATTTGTGCAGTGGTTCCCAGCCGTTTCTATTCCTGTGGAGTTATTTTTAAAATGTTTTTGTATGGCAGAGGGCATTCAGCTTGCTTTATATCTCACATGTTAATTGTGTTTGAATGGTGATGCAAAGGAGGGAATGAAGAAGAGATTCAGTTGCAATTTGCTTTACAATAGTAGTTGCAAAAATCCTTGCAGATGTGTACAGAAATACAGGGTGAGCACAAAGTCTTGAACTGATTATAACAATTTATTACAGAATAAGCGTTTGGCTTAATAATTTACATTTGATACCATTATGTAGGTTAGTGTTACTAGCTTTTTTTAAGATCACTTACGTTAGTAAACCTCAAAGTATGCTTCCTTGATAGCTCGGAGAATGTTGAGGGGGTATTCCAGTTCCCGCCAGGTGTTTCGTAACATGTGTTCTGTCACAGTACCCCCAGCAGCTTGTATCCTAGCCTTTAGTTTGTTGACATCAACAACTGGTGTGACGAAGAATCTGTCCTTGATATAGTCCCAGAAAAAAAGTAAAGGGGCGTAATGTTTGGAGAGTGGGTTGGCCAGTGTGTAGGTCCATTCCTTCCAATCCACCGATCCAGAAATGTTTCATCCAGAATATTACTGACTATCAATGCCTAGTGGAGGGGAGGGGGGTGCTCCACTTTGCTGGAAAATTATCTATCGTTGTATGGTTGATAGTCTTCTAACTGTGGGGCAATGAACTACTGCAAAACGTCTAAGTAAGTTTTAGCAGTAATTGATTTTTCCACGAAGGAAAATGGTCCAAAACCTTTTTATGCATGAGGCTGCACCAAACATTCGCTTTTTTGCTGCCTTGCTGTAACTGAACAGTAGCATGTGGAGACTCTGAACCCCATATATGGACATTATGGCTATTTACCATTCCACTGACATGAAAGATGGATTCACCATAAAGCATATGGGATTTAAGTAATTGTTAGTGCCATCAATTCTGTTGAGAATCTCAGTTGCAAATTCAGCATGTGTCATCAAATCATTCGGTTGCCAGGACTACACGATTTGCACTTTGTGAGCATGCAACCTAAGCCTTTCATGAAGAAATTTCACCACACTTGCTTGCAGAATTTGAAGTTCACATGATGTTTGACGCGTTGATGTAGACAGACTTAGTTGAGATGATTGCCAAACACTATCAACAGTTTCATCACTCACACGAGGTCTGCCACAGTCTTCAACGATGCCTGTTTCATTAAATGCTGCATACCTATGCTTTATTTATTTAACGTCAGGGGGGCTGAGTCCATAAGAAGCCAAAAATTTACCCTGAACACTGATGGGTGATTTCGTTTCGTGAAACCAAAGCACACATTCCGCTTTCTCCTGCTTCGATGCCATTTTGCCAGCTACTAACATGACCTAACAGACTGTGTCGGTGTTTAGGAGCACTAGCGCCGTCTAATGGTGACAACAACTAGTAGTGCTAACCTTTGTAATGGTGTCAAATGTAACTTATTATGTCAAACAATTATCCTGTCATAAATTTTTATAATCAGGGAAAGACTTTGTGCTAATCCTGTACTAGGGGTCTCTGAAGCAAAGCCTCAGAACCACTGCTCCAGTAAAAATTTTTGCCCATCAAAAACTTTTTTGGCATGTTGCTTTAGTAATTTTATTCATCTGTGTGTTTTAAAATGTTGCCACATGCTATGCCTCTAATCCCAGACAAACCACTTCATGACCGTTGCCTGAATCAAGTGAAAGTTGAATAATGTGTATGAGGCAAATATGCGTTACAAGGAGAAAATAAAATTCTTCAACAGGCAAACTGCCATCTGATGAAGTGTACTACTGGCTTGAAAGATATTTTGAAGGTACTGCAGAACATAGAGGAAGGGACTATTTCTGTGTTTAAAGGCGTGCCAGAAATAAATGAACAGTGGCTGGCTTCCCAGTTTGCTGAGACTACAGGTCTAGAAAGTTCGGCTCAGCCAGTAGATCTTTACACTAACGCATGACTTTTATTCGTTAAAGCATATGATTAGGTAAGGCCTACATTTGACACTTGCTTTCCACAGCCAAGAACAATAAATGTTTCTATATCTACATGAGTACTGGCAATTCACAATTAAGTGGGTGGCACAGGTTTCATCAAACCACCTTCGAGTAAATGGTACAAAAGTGTGGATGGGGCTCCTGATTTCACAAGTGAGCCCTTTGAGGTTTTGAAAGTGAAACCTATCTTAGATGATTCAGATTTTTCTGTCCTCTGCAATCCAATAATGGATGAGATATCAATATGATAGCATGTTGACTTTGACGGCTGTTGATACTTTGGTTATGTTGGTATTGGATTTGGTATTGATTCAGACTGTTTGCCAGTAGCAAAAGAGTCAATGGTGTTCATGCTTAAGTTCTGGGGCTTGAATTGTTTCATTAATTTTGTATGAAATGTTTCAATCATATTGTGTTCAGATTCTAGACCATTTTTTTAAAAATATTATTTAGTTCATCTGTTAGGAGTTGTTCAAATGTTCATGCATCAAAGTTTGGATGTAGTGGTATCTGTGTAATAAACTTTTGAGGTTTTTATTTAAGTTTCATTCTGGTTAGGTAGTCGTCTGCATCTGCTAAGGCTCCCTTTCCAACTTTTAACATCCATAATTTCCTTGTAACTGGGAAGTGAAATCACTACATGGCCACTTTGGAACTTACCATTGTATGTGTTTGCTGATCTCCATGTGTTTTGTTGAGTAATTTTTATCATAAAATGGGTGGACATATGATTTTGAGATTATAGGTTTTGCAAAGTCCCATTAACTTTTTCTCATTGTTATTGATCTACTTATGTGCATGAAAACTGCCAGTTATTTTCTGTACTTTTTTCTCTGTCATTAATTGTCTAGAATTGTGTATGAGTATGACTGGAAACGTTACAAATTTTGTGTGTTGCTGTACTGTTATTTTTATGTGAGAAGTAATATTACAATTTAGTGACCAAGAACTAGATAATTTTATATTTCAAATAAAATTTTCATTTGAGAGCATACCCTAGTTTTCCTTGAAAATTCTTTTTTACAAATTTAGTAGCTGAATATCTGTGCTTTATTGAGTGTAAAAGCAAGTTAAATTTCTGGTTGATATGTACTAAGGAATCACAGAAATTCTGTTCTGTGGATTAGTCTCTGAGTACACAGCCCATTTGTCCTTGGAAGTCCCAAGAACATCTGGTGATAAAAATTTATTTTAGTACAAATATTTAATAGCATTAAATTAGGAGCAATAATTTTTGTGCAGTACTGTACTATTCCAAATAAAAAGCAACTCTTAAGTAGGGAACATCAAAAATTGTGGAGCTTGGTAGTGTCATAACTGAAAAAGTCTTTTTCTGTGTTTACTGTGAATTACTTATGGCTGACAGTTTCATTTCATTTAAAAAGAGTGTAACAGTTTGGTCATTATCCCACAATGTAAGCCAAGCTTAATGAAATAGGTTTTGCATTAAGAAATAATAAATAAACTGTCTGAAATGTGGGTAGCCCTCCTTCAAAGTATACTGTATCAAAATTCATACTCAGAAACAACTGTCAATTACACATATGAACTAACAGGGCAAGCACCACCCATTGAGTTAACCAAGAAACTCACTACCTTGGCTCCACAGCATGACAGACTACCATGCTTCAATCGGAGGCCATGCTTATCACAGGTAGCAGCAATCCACATTTTTAACCTCCACAAAACTAGCCCATTCAACATGCAGTTATTGTTGGTGTGCTGTGAGTAAAATAGTGTGGGGGATTGAAAGTGTATCACAGAGAAGCAATGCGTAACTGTTTTTGTACATGCACAGGCTAAAATGCCACACATCTCCACTAATGAAGAATATGTAAATGTGGTGCATGTATACATCTGCTGACCACATACATCAACAACCTGTGCAAAGATATAAAGAATCTGTACCACTGCAATCTCAGCTCAATAGTAAGTTGCAATATATATTCTGATTAACAAAATTTATAATTCAATTCATCTATGAAATATGATGTTACTTTTTTAAGAAATTGCCAATTTGATGCTCAGAAAGGGTCAGTATACTGTATGGGAAAATTTATTTGAAATTTCAGTCTATTTCATACTGTCTGTAATATTTTGTAAATCTGTTTGTATCACCACCTTTTAAGAATCTCAGTTGTCCTATCAAATTCAAATTGCTCCTTTCATCAGTAACTGGCAGATAGTCCAATATTTTGAATTATTTGGTCAAGAAAAATTCATTCCAAAATTATGTTGAAAAATATATATAATACATTAATTTCTGTAGATTTTGTTCATATTATGAATATTGTTTTCTTGGTAGATGTTTACTCAGGCTTGCAGTCATCAGAAAGTTGTACTGCTTTTGTATGATTGTAGTGAAATGTTGTTGTAGAATGCAAATACTTCAGGATTAAGTGAGATCACTTACCAAAAGGCAGAAGCAATAAGATTTCAGTAGACACACACAACTGAAGGACGACTTCTATCTTTTGCATTTCCCCTTTGATAAGCTCCAGTAAATTGGAAAAACACACACAGACACACATATACACAACCATGCCCCTGCACGGAATCAACTAGACTAATAGTGCCAATGTTATTTTTCAGCAGATGGAGTGGTTGTAGATGTGGTGGCGCTGGGTGAGGAGGGTTTAGGAAGAGAGAGGAGGGAGTCAGGGAGAGGGACGGGCAGGTTGGTGGATCTGAGGGATGCAGCTGATTTGCGAGCTAGGAATGCGGGAGGGAGGGGTGGCAGGTATATGGGCTGACATGACTGTAGCAGCTGCTAGGAAGCATCACATGCTGAAGGTGACATGAGGACGTGAATTTAAAGGGATGGAGGTGGCAGACAGAGGAAGCGGAAACTATTGGGTGTAGGGTGCAGTTATAGTGGGACACTTGAGATTGAAGCCAGGACAATTATGGGAGTGGGGGAGGAGGATGATGTTGCAAGGACAATTTCCATCTGCACAGGTGAGAGAGGCTGGTGGTGAAGGGAAAGTTCCAGATGGCTTGGGTTGTGAAGCAACCACTGAACTTTAACATGTGGCATATTGAGCAACCAGATGCACAGCTTTGTTCTTGACAACCTTTTGGTAGTGGCCATTGATCCTGGTGGACAGCTGGTAGCTAGTCATTCAAACATAAAAGGCTGTGCAGTGTTTGCAGCATAGCTGATGGATGAGATGACCACTTTCACAGGTGGCCCTATCTCTTGTGCAGTAGAATAAGCCTGTGACAGAGCTGGGGTAGTAGGTGCTGAGTGAAAGGATTGGGCATGTCTTGCAACTTAGTCTGTCACAGGGATATGATCCGTTAGTCAAGCAGCTTTGAATGGGACTCACATAGGAATGGACTACGACATTGTGTAGTTTGGGTGAGTAGTGGAACATCACTTTAGGAGGAATGGGAGGGATTTTGGGTAGGATGTCCCTCATATCAGGGCAGGATGATAGATAGTCAAAGCTCTAGATAAGGATATGGCTCAGTCCAGGAGGATACAGGTTGATGAAGGGGGGTGAGGAGGGGGAGGAGGGGCACAATTCTCTAGCTGATTCTTGGTGGTGGGGGGGAGGTTGGGGATCTGTGAGGATATAGCACAGGAAATCTGGTTGTGGACTGGGATTGAAGTGGAAGGGTGCTACTGCCTGTAAAGGTCTTTGTCTTTGGAAGCCTTTGTTAAATGACTTGCACACTGGGCAATGGAGTTTTCATGACTGCAAATAGATCACACAAGGGGACTAGTCCTTACAGGAGCAGTGTTTTGGTGTGGAAAGGATTACAGCTGTTGAAATACATGTAGTAGAGTCCATGCAAAATGCAGTGGCCCAAGTGCAGTGACTAGTTTTTGTCCAATGTGCTGGAATGCCATTTGTTCAGAAGGGGAGGCCAACATTGTTTGCCTCCTCTCACCTGCTTTTGGAGATCAGTGATGCACTGTGATCAAAGAATTGTGGTTCACACTCTGCAGTTTATCTCAAGCAGTTTTATAGAAACTGGGATATTTGCATTTAAATAAGACACTGGGAGAAAACTGAAAAAGTTTGTAATGAAACATAGAGGTTGCTATGATTTTGTGTTTTGGCACATTACATAACATGTTGCTGTGTATGGAATTTAAGTAATATGTTGAAATTATCCTTGGACTTGGATGTATGTTACCAGTCTCAAGAAAACTGATCTTATGTGGCACACACACTTGTGAACATGTGTGCCATCCATGATATCACGCAAAGGTGAGACTATGTTTCCATATGGTTATTATGCAAAACTTCATTATCTATTAAATTATTCCATTCACTATGGACTTTTTTGATAAAAGAATGTAACTTTTAAGTGTCACTGATAGCTTTGGAAATGAATAATGCTGTGGGTTTTCAACATAGGTGAATACATTCCAAATTCATTTTTGGATATGCTTATTGATAAAATATTGACCATAACTTTTCCTCAGTTCCTTAATTAGTGAACCAGTGTTTCAGAATTCTCTCACAACAGCTCCTTTACAACATTTTAATGAGGTGACATTTTGTACACTGCACTGTGTTTTGGCAAAAGAAGCAAATTTTAACAGGGCAACAAAAGAACTGTAGGTTTTACTCAAAATTCGCTACTCATTATGCTTCTCTGAGAGTTACAAATGGTTTGAAAGCTGGGTGAAAATAAATTCTGGCTTTTGTTGCATTTTCAGTTAATTTTTTTTTATACTAACCAAAGCAGTGGAGACAGTGTATCTTTTTTAATGGTCATCTTGTAAGTGTGAGCGTGGAGGGGCTCCAGTTAATATTTACAAAAAAATATGAGTATAGGCTTTAGTTTAGAATGGTAGTTTCCCTGCAGCACTTGGCATTTCCCCTACAATGCCTGCCTGCACTCCTCACCATCACTGCTCCCCCCATGGGTGCCCTGCCGACTGTGCATCTACTGGCAACATTATTCTGCACACACCCCGCTATTCATGATTAGTAGGTTTAATGTGGACAGAGGTGGGTGGAGCCAAAATAGATGTCGAGGTCAATGTCCAAGAAGGTGGAGTGTTGAGAAGAGGAGGACCATTTGAAGTGGATGGTAGTTTTGGGAGGCTAGGAAAGTTTCTTCCAGATGTTCCATAAACAGTTTGGCATACAATGGTGCATGCGGGTGGCCATGGTTGTGCTACAGATTTGTTTGTAACCTTCCCTTCAAAGGAAAAATAGTTGTGGGTCAGAATATAGTTAGTAAGGTGTATAGGGCCCGCCTGGTTAGCTGAGCAGTCTAACACAGAGCTTCCCAGAGCAGGAAGGAGCGCCTGGTGCCCGGCACGAAATGCCCAGTGGACTTGTGTCGAGGTCTGGTGAGCCGGCCAGTCTGTGGATGGTTTTTAGGTGGTTTTCCGTGTGCCTCAGTGAATTCAATTCAATTCAATTCAATTTATTAGTGTCCTTGTAGAACATCATCAAAATGACATAGAACTTGTCAATAAACATTACAATTTAAAATACATGTACATGAGAATTTACAATTGAATTTACTTGTCATTTAGACATTACAATTTTAATACAACTATAAGAACATTAACATAAAAATATACAAGTAGGATAAATATTAACTGTGCTTTTATTGTCAATTATTCATAAACACTTCAATACTGTAAAAACTATTGCTTAATAACATATTTTTTAATTCTCTTTTAAATACGTGGAGTTTTGGTATTTTTTTTATTTTTTGGGGGAGAACACTGTAAAGGATTTTGGGTTGGTATAGTACACTTTTGTGATACACAGCTGTTTTATGAATTTCTCTGTGGAAATCATTTCTATTCCTTGTTTCGTAGTACTGAATTTCTCTGTTTAATGTAGAAAATTGCCCATGTTCTTTTAAGAAACATACGCTTTGATATATGTATAAGGATGGTAGTGTAATGAGTTTTAATTCTTTGGAAGCATGCCTACAAGAGTATCTATATCCTATAGCTTTTATTGTTCTGACTGCCTTCTTTTGTAGTCTAAATGAATGTTCTTTAGACTGTTGTTCCCCCAAAACTGTACACAGTATCTTAATAAACTGTGCATGAATGAGAAACAAACACATAGCACTGTTTTAATATTACATGAGCTTTTATGCATTCTAAGTATAGAACATGTTTGACTTAATTTTTTGTTCAATGATATTAGATGCTTTCCTATCTTATGTCTTCATCAAACCATACTCCCAAGATTTTAGTGTATGATGCTTGTTCAATCTTACACTTACCCAGTTCTACTGTAAGGTTAGTTTTTATATTATTTATAATATGTCTAAAGTTGATCCATGTTGGTTTTTTGGCATTCACAATGAGTCTATTTTCATTAAACCATCTGTCTGCTTCATCTGTTGCTAATGTAACTTCTCCCTGTAAGTCAGCTACACTGTTTGCTTTAACAAACAAACTTGTATCATCAGCAAATAGTACTGCCAATGCTTCAGATAGTCTACTTGGTAGGCCATTGATAAATATTAAAAACAGTAATGGCCATAATACAGATCCCTGGGGTAATCCGTACAAAACTCTCTCAAATCTTGATGAATGTGTCCTATGTGCATGGCTTCTCTCCACCTTCTGATACCAGTCTGACAGATATGATTCAAACCATTTGTAGGTAACTCCACGTATCCCATAGGAGTATAACTTCCTAAGCAGTAACTTATGGTCCATGACATCAAAGGTCTTTGATAAGTCTAATAACCATCCACAATTTAATTCCTTTTTATTTATGGAATTTAGAGCAAGTTGCAAAAAATTGAAGATAGCTGTTTCAGTTGATTTATTTTTATGGAAACCATTTTGCACATCAACCAATATTCTATTCTTAATAAGAAATTTTTATAGTCTATGATAAATTATCCTTTCTATTATTTTTAAGAAACCTGATAACATTGATAAAGGAATTAAGTTACTAACATCATATTTACCACCGTTCTTGTAAAGTGGCTTTATAGTTGACATTTTAAGTTTTGATGGAAATACCCCTGTCTTAAAAGATTCATTTATAATTTCAGAGATATGTGAGGAATCCCATCACATCCACATGACATTTTATTTTTTAACTTATTTATAGCATTTAGGATCTCTGATCCAGTTACTAGATAAAGGAACATTGCCATGTCATTCATGAGGATTTTTACATTGCTATTGGAATTGCATTTAGTTTTAACTAAATTTATGGCTATATTTGTGAAATGTTTGTTAGATATGTTGGCAATCTGAAGTGGGTCCTTAACAGTTTTACCCCCACTTTTAATGACAAAGCTGTTATCTTTTCTTTTGTGTCTACCTATATTTTTATGTATTGCCTCCCAAGATGACTTCATTTTGTTGTTACCTTCCTCAATATATGAATCATTATCAAGCTTCTTAGACGCAATTATTACTTCCTTGTGCAGGCTTCTATAACAACTGACATGTGCTTTCATTGCTACATTCTTCCTGGCTGATTTATTTAACTTTCTGAGAGTGTCTGATGACTTTCTAATCCCCTTTGTAACCCATGTTTTGGTTTTATGTTTAGTTTTGACTCTTTTTATAGGAAAGGCAACATCAAAGCAGTGTTTGTAGCTTACAAGGACTGAGTCAAACTATGTGTTGACATCACCACTTGATTCACTACCCCAGTTGTTATTTTCCAGAATGTAATTAAAAATTCTTATGCCATCATCATTTATAAATCTCCTTTATCTGTAATTGTTATTGATAACAGGGTCCTTGTAAGATGTGACATTTAAACTCAATTTGATGTGATCCTAGAAACCAGTGTCAATTACTTCAGTGTTATATTTACACTTGTCCTTGTTTATAAATACTTGATCTATTATAGTTTCAGACATATTTCCACATCTGGTAACTTCATTTACAGTTGCCATCATATTATGACACATAACAGGTTGTACAGTTGCTGTTGTTTACTACAATCATTCTTAAAGTTAACATAAAAATCAATAAGAACAATTACATTATGTTTAAGTTAATTCAGTAGTCCCTCAAGGTTTTCCATAAAAATGGAAAATTTGCCCAATGATGATCGGTACAAACACACAATACTAATTTTTAATTTGGTTAGCTCTCATATACAGTATTCAAAATCTTTTCCTATGCATTTTAGTTTACATTTAACTTCTTTTGATTCTACGTCTGTCCTAACATAAATACATGTCCCACCCCCTTTATGGTTGAGTCTACAAAATTTTGCTAATCACTTCAAAATTGTTAATAATTATGGTAGATCCTTGCATTTCTTTTACCCAATGCTCACTTATACATAGTATGTTAATGTCTTTTAGTCAGTTAATAGAACTTCTATTTCCGCTAATTTACTTTGTAGTCCCTGAACAACTTTCACGCAGTGGATTTGCTGCACTATTTACCTTTGTACTTTCTTGTTGCTGACACTGTAAAGATTCTGCTTTTTCTTCTTCTTCGAATTGCAAAAGTAGTCACTATGCACAGCTGCTCTTCTTATCCTGAGGCTCTTCCTTTGAGATGTCTGCAGAGCAGCTGATGAGTTTCTGGATCTAGAAGAATGGTTCTTGGCTGTTGGTGTGGTTTCAGTCCTAGTTACAAGTGAGCATAAGGCATTAAGTGTGTTGAATGTGCTGACAGCTACAGCCTTGGAGGTTTCAGGTGCACATGAGTTTATACTAGGTTTGTAGGCTTTCTCATCTAATGAAATTGTTTCCTCTTCAACTCTTCTGGATGTTCCTGACATTTCTGCTGGTACCCCATATTCTACCAGTCCTTCAGATACTGATACAGGTATGTTAGGTGTATCTCTCGTCTTAGACATTTCCTTGCGAATTTCCATTTGCTCAGTTACTGCTATGGTGAGGATACCAGGCAGTTTGTGTTGATCATTGAGATTATTCATTGTTTTCATAATTTGAGGACATACAGCTGTCCTGCTCTATTTAGGAGATCTCCACTGTTTATGAAATGTTGTTTCCTGAAGTCTAGCTGGACAAATGTTAATTTGGGTAGCACTTTGTTATTTTGTGAATCAGTCTGTTAGCTTTTTTGATTTCTTCGTTAACACAACATTTCTTTTAAAAATGCAGGCTGGTTCCCCTTATTCTGGCTCGGCTACACTATGTCGACGATTGCTGCGTATACAAGTTCTCTACATATGCATACACCACCATTACTCTACCACACAAACATAGGGTTTACACTCATCTGGTGTGAGACTTTCCCCCTGGGGGGGGCGGGGGGGGGGGGTCCACCAGGGACCGAACGGTAGAATAACCATGGGTTTGGTGTGGAGCGGCAGAAGGGTGAAGTGAACTGCGGTCGTCATCGTGGGGTTGTGGACCACTGCGGCTGTTGCAAGGGCAGAGCCCCTCCGTCATCTCTAGGTCCCTGGTTAACATACAACAACGAGGTGTATGGAGTTTGAAAGACATTGGGAGGGAGAGATAGTGTTAGATAAGCAAAGCCTTGGACATGTTAGTGCGCAGGGAAGTGCACAGGGAAGTGCCGTGAACAGTGGTGAGTAAGGATCCAGTGGGTAAAGGGGTGGGGATGTCAGTAGGCTGGTGAAGGAAGTGGTTAGCAACTTTAATTTGTGGGGGTAGGATTTTAGTTATTGATTGGAGGTGTAAGGAACGGAAATTCGTTCAGTTCAAACATTATAGCTAGGCACAGTGGAGTGTCCAGGATTGTTGCTTTGCGGATTTTGGGGAGTATGTAGAACGCCAGTGTGCATGTTGTTGTTTGGGTTAGGAGGGAATAGACTCAATGAGAGATCCTGAGAAGGACCTATGGATTTTGGTAGGAATTGGAGGTTATGTTGGACTTCGAGGATGGGATCACTCTGGCAGAGCTTATAGGTGGAGGAGTCAGGCAGTTGACAGAGGCCTTCCATCAGGTAGACACTATGACTCATCACAGCAGTGATGGAGCCTTCATCTGCAGGGAAGATGATTAGTTCTGTATCTGTTTTCAAAATATGTATGACTGTCTTTTCTTCTGCCATAAGGTTAGTGTTCTTAGGAAGGGACCTGTGGCATGAAGGTGAGGCTTAGTTGGAGGTAAGAAATTCTTGGAAGCTGACTAGGGATGAAAAGGTGGGAGGGTCACAGCTCGACGGTGGTATGAACTGGAAGAGGCAAGGTTCAATGTTGGTATTAGGTCACCATCAGTTTGTGTCGCTTCACACTGGCCACTAAAATCATGCCAACCCATGTGCTTGTCACCCTTCTTCCTGCATTCCTAGCCAGCAAACTGCCCACCTCCCTCCAAGTCACTAGTCCCTATAGTCCTTCCCCATGCTTCCTGCATCCCTCTCTCTCTACGTGCCCCATGCAACACTACCCCCACCACAACCAGGTTACCTGCTGAAAATAAAATCATTAGCACTGTTAGTCTAGCGGGCACCATATAAGGCATGTAAGTGTGTGTGTGTGTGTGTGTGTGTGTGTGTGTGTGTGTGTCTGTGTGTGTGTGTGTGTGTGTGTGTGGAAGTCTCAATCACGTCGCCTCAAGTCTTGGACTAACTTTCGTTTAAGATGGAGTGGAGCTATATCTGTTGGAGTGATCTCTGTGAACACCCTGCGTAACATTAACGTTAATATTTTATAATTCTTCAATTACAAAAGACAATGCATTCTTATCATTTATGAAATCAGTGCCTATTTAAAACTGACTTTCTTTAGCATGTTTCCAGAAGATAAAATGTGAAGTTAATTGTTGTTTATGTTGGAAGGGCTGGATTAGGCATATAAACTATGACGATTTTCATCTGCAAATTAATATCTTCACTGAAACTGTACAAACCTGGGTCTCCTAAAAATTAATACCCCAAAAAATATTTCAACAATCAGCTGAGCCACAGATAGTATGAAAAATCAAGTTGATTAGGCATATAAACTATGACGATTTTCATCTGCAAATTATTATCTTCACTGAAACTGTACAAACCTGGGTCTCCTAAAAATTAATACCCCAAAAAATATTTCAACAATCAGCTGAGCCACAGATAGTATGAAAAATCAAGTTGAGTATTAGAACTGTTTATGGCTAAATCAACAGCCATCACTGGAACTATTATTCTATCATGGCATTCCCCATTACACAGTGTTATATACTTACATGTGATGAGTGTGCTTATGTCGTTCATCCAAGCCTCACACCTCAGTAGTGTCTTTACATTTTGCGGCATGCAGTTGCCGCTGTTGCTGGTATAAAGCTAAGTATGGACAAAGTTATTTGTGCACTGTAATACAGTTAGAAAATTTAATAGTTTTCAAACTTGTTTTGAACTGTTTGACGTGAAATAACAATTTCATAAGCTGCTAATTAGGTAAGTGTACAGCACTGATACATTTCATCCTCGTGGAGAAGTTCCTGAAGTTGACACACAGTAGACAAACAGGAAATAATCAAATAATTGTCAGCACTGGCTGCCTCACCCACTATGCTGTCACCAACACTGTGCCAACTGCCAAGGCTACAGAATTTGCTAGGTTCCTTTTAAATATAATGAGTTTTTTGGCTATATTTCAAATATTCAACTTGCTGACTGTAAAAGATATGACTAAAGTGAGGAGAGTTTAATGCAGTTCCTCCACTTGAAATACCATCTGGGTTCAGTGTTACATTATCTCAAGCAATTTGTGAGTGCACCAAAAAATAACATAGTCAAAATACACAAAATACTTTTAAAATGAGCTCATTGCATCAGAACACATACGATTTAGTGCCCAAAATATTTCATAACACTAATGCCACACTGACTCTAAAACTGAAGCAATACTAACACAATACTATCAGTTGCAGTACTGATACAATACTAACTTGAATCAGCTACCACTGTTGCTCCTCATATAACATCCAATATTATAAAGCCACATTACATATCATTTAAATTGAACATAACTGCATTTACAAATCGAATTTCTATCCTTTCACAACATTCATTGTGGAATTCAACTTCGCAAATCTTGATGATGTTTCTGAAACAATTAGTATTTGAAATATCACAGTTTTCATATGAAAATTTCATGCAATGTACATCAGTAACAATGTCCTAATTATTTCTGTTACTCACTTTACGACTACAGTATAACTTTTATTTTTGTTCTTCTTCTTTCTCTCTCTCTCTCTCTCTCTCTCTCTCTCTCTCTCTCTCTCTCTCTCTCTCTCTTTCTCTTTAATGGTGTTAACCTTTCACAATACTTGTTAATTACAACACAATTAATTCCATATTTTCACTAATTTAACATACAGAATTCATGCAGCAGTTCTTACAATTTAAAATTAGTTCTCAGTAGGCATATTTTCACTTACAAAATGTGGATAATTGTGACATGAGTCAACAACAAGAATGCATTCAACATAAATATTATTCATTTGCTGTGAAACCACAAAATGATTGGTTCATGACTTAGATTCTAATATGTTTGAACTTCCCTCTCACGTTGTAAGTAAATTTGACTTGTTAACTTTTTCATGTCAAACTAAATAGAACACCCTGGTATGGTATGAGACAAAATCGTGATGGTCCAAACTCTGATCCTGTACACTGCATGTGTCAGAACATTGTAGTCTACATGGATCAAGTGTTTAGCTGACCTAATATTGTAATTCTGCAAAGCTGAAGTCCTAATCCATCATTCACACCCATCAGTCTGCAAATTCTGAGTGTGGAAGTACTACAAAAATAATATTTGGAAGAAATGATTAACCTTGTAAATCAACCATAGACAACTCTTCTACAATACTTATATATTGGGACCAATGTCCCTTCTAGTCTGGTCCCTTCAATCCCACAAACCATCCAACTTATATACTGCTGATGCCCAGGGTCCTCCAACTTCATATTGTCACAGGAGAAGCTGTGTAGTGCAATCACTGTGGTATTGTGTTTGTGATCCTAGACTGTTGCATAGGGGTGTTGAATTCAAAACTCATCTGAACTGTAAAATTTAAATTTAAATATTCGGTTCGAGTAGAGTCTAGATGTGTCCATAAATGTTAAGAATCATTGTACTGGAATGTTCTGTAACTGTATATATAGCGTATGTGTTCTGGCCGGAGGCAGTTCACTCCGCACTCTTTTATGTGCAAGTACTGAATAAACCTTTATTAAGTGAAGTTAGTGTTCATCATTCATTTGGTTACACCTTCTTCTACGTGACGTTATCCCGGTGGAGGCACTGGGTATTGGAACCTGTCATAGTGCACATTATCGACGACACAGTGGCTCTTATCAGGCCACAATGAGGTGAAGTTCACAAGCTGGGAAGTATTCCAGATGGAACTTTGCAAGTATTTCAGCAACACACAACGACAGAAGTGCAATGCTGAAAGTAAATTAAAGTCCAGGACACAGCATCCAGGAGAAACTACAGCATCCTACATTCTAGACATCTTGGAGCT
Organism: Schistocerca gregaria; assembly: GCF_023897955.1. NCBI lineage: Eukaryota > Metazoa > Arthropoda > Insecta > Orthoptera > Acrididae > Schistocerca > Schistocerca gregaria. Next base: position 455,200,147 of record NC_064931.1, read on the forward strand.
GTGTAATATAGTAGATCCTAGAATGAAGGAGGAAGATAAGGGCCGGCCGCAGTGGCCAAACGGTTCTAGGTGCTTCAGTCTGGAACCACGCGACAGCTCCAGTCACAGGTTCGAATCTTGCCTCAGGCATGGATGTGTGTGCTGTCTTTAGGTTAATTAGGTTTAAGTAGCTCTAATTTCGAGGGGACTGATGACCTCATATGTTAAGTCTCATAGTGCTCAGAGCCATTTGACCCATTTGAAGATAAGATTGCACATCTCATGAAGCGTGTTGCAGAGGACATGTATCAAGCCCTAATCTTGGAGGAGGTTTTGACAGTAGACGACCTCATAAAACGGTGACAGTATATCGAGACAATGCGTCAAAATCAATTACACGCAAGAGGTTTGAACGACTTCCAAACGTCATATCGATGTCTGTGATAGAGGAAGGAACTGATTTCACAAGTGTTCTTCGTCAGATAGTGAGAGAGGAAGTTCAGAAGGCACTTGGATCGCGCTGCGGCAAAAAACTGAGACGCTTCAAGAGGACATAAGGGAGGAAGTGGAACAGACATTGAACCCTATCTCTCGTCGGTAATTTCCCTTTAAAACGGTGAAAAAGTCGAAATCCAGACGGAGTTACGTTCCTACAATGCTACATGAGGAAACTATTTGGGCACCAAGGAAGACTGACGTCTGGAGGACCCAGGCTAACCAACCAATATTTTTCCACTGCAGACGACCGGGACATGTGGTGCGCTATTGTCGAGAAAGGCGGCGGATATTTGATGACTCCCGCGAGGGAAGTCAACAGACCAATCTTAGCCGACGCCAACTCCCGGAAGGCAAAGACGAACGAGAAGGTGTGGGTGCAGCATAACGTAGGTCACCATGGCCGCAAGCTAGCCGCTGGAGAGGACGCTCCCCAAGACGCCGTTCTAGGTCGCCATCGCCGTTTAGAAGCTCCAGCCAGTCACCTAGCGGCCGCAACCTGGAAAACTAAAGGGTGCGACCTTCCCTGGAGGTGAGTCTGCGGAAGAGAAAAATCCTCCGCCGTCGCTCACTGCAAAAATGATAGGAAACTACGTCGAAATCCACATGGATTTCCGACCAGCCCAAGCTCTTGTGGACTCTGGAACATCATATTCAGTGGTTTCGGGGAAGTGCCATCGCCAGCTGCAGAAAAGCGTATTTCTCGACAGCAAAACATTTCTGCTCAAGGTGGCTAATGGGAAATATGTAAAACCTACAGGAGGATGTGTCATTCTTGTGGATGTAAGTGCCCATACACAGCGCTTAGAATTCATCACCTTACAAGAGTATAGTCATGACGTCATTCTCGGATGGGACTTTTTGAAAGCTTCTCAGGCAATTATAGATTGTTGTCGCTCGAAGATTATGCTAGACGAGATGCGGTCAGCGTTAGAAAGGTAACTGTCATGTGTCATGCCATACATCATTCCATGGCTCTTGTAGTAGAATCTAAGAGAAGCATACCACTGAAGAATAACTTGGTCATCCTAGCCTCTGTCGTCTCGTTTAAGAAGGGATTCGGTGAATTGTGGGTAGTTAACTGTCGCTGAGAACCGCAGATCCTTCCAAGACGCATGTGTGTAGCAAATGCTGAGCTGTTAACTGCCGAACAGCTGAGCATCATAGAACCTCCCATGCTGAGTCTGTGGGCAAAATTGGTGCTATCATCGACTATCACCAGATCTCACTAAGAAACAACAGAGGAACCTACTTGCATTTCTTCAAGAGTTATCTGAATGCTTCAAACCACAGGTGAAGAGCAAATAAGACAAATCGACAGTGAAGCACTGGAATAGCACTGGAGACCCATAAACCAATAAGCCAGATAGCATACCTTATGTCAGCAATGGAACGACGAATAATTCGAGACAAGGTATAGAAAATTAAGATTAGAAGGGATGTAGGCTAAAAGGCTATTTCCTAGAAGAGGTGAAGAATGACATAATTCAGCTTTCACAGCGCCCATGGTCGTAACCAGTGGTTCTCGTCAGAAAGAAGGATGGCAGTTGGATCTTTTGTGTTGATTACAGGAAACTTAGTAAGGTAACTAAAAAGGACGTTTACCCCCTTCCACGAACTGACGATACACTAGATATTCTGAAGGGGGCTAAGTTCTTCTCAACCATGGACATGTACTCGTGATACTGGCAAATCGAGGTAGATGAAGCCGATCGTGAGAAAACTACAGAAAGAGAATGTCTTGCTGTGATCTGGGCCATGTGCTAATTTCGACAGTATCTCTATGGAAGGCTATTCACAGTTGTTACAGACCATCATTCACGTTGTTGGTTGACAGGTCTTAAGGCTCATAGTGTACAAAAGTGTAAAAAAAAAAACACCAGGATGCCGACTGTCTCTCAAGAAATGTCCTGTGCCAGACCATCAGGACTTTGATGAAGATAGTGATTGTCTCGCTGTACTCCAGGGTCTCTCTGCTGAGCTGAAGGAGGACGCCAAGATATCTCAGATTATGCTTGACTTAAACTGGTCAGAGGATGTGAAAGTAAAGCAAGAAAAACTTTCATCCGTTTGGGAAGATGTGGCTACCAGTGATTCTTAAGGACGTGTGCTTAGATATTCTACAGAAATTCCATGACACACCTGAGGCCAGACATTTAGGATTTATTAAGACATAGGACGCTCAAGTGAGTTTTCTGGCCGGGTTTATTTAGGAGTGTCCGTCACTATGTGTCGCACTGTCGAGAGTGCCAGAGGGGAAAGGCAATTCCTCAGAAACCACCTGACCGACTCATACTAATTCCAGCAGCCGAAACGCCTTCCCAGCGAGTTGGGATTGACGTCCTCGGACGATTTCCAACAGCTGCTGGTGGCAATAGATGGATTATTGTTAGCACTGATTAACTGACACGCTATGCCATTAAAAAAGCCGTGGAAACAGCCGGAGCGTCCGAGATAGCCAAATTCATCATGGAAGACATTATAGTAAGACACGGTGCCCCAAGCTCGTTTTTTACGGATCGAGGGAAAGTTTTTCAATCGAATTTTGTGACAGAGATAAACCCTTGGTGCAGAATTAGTCATCACATGACGACTGGCTACCATTCGCAGACTAACAGGCTTAATAAGACATTGACCAACATGCTATCAATGTTCGCCGATGTTGAGCAGAGCAACTGGGATGAAGTGCTACCTTTCGGACGTTTGCCTACAACACTGCCAAACAAGACGCAACATGATTTACGCCATTTTTCCTGGTGCATGAGCGTAAGGCGGCTATGACGATGGACACTGTGTGTCCATTACATCCTGGTGATATGGAAGACGACTACATCGGCCAGGTGTTAACCAGATTCAGATTCAGATTCAGATTCTTTATTGGTCATTCAGTATTATTACATGCAATAGACTTCGTCAGTTCACTTAACCTAATATTTTTATTAAATATATTTAACACATTTAACTTAAGTTGATATTGGGTATTTCTAAAATTCTTCTATTGAATAGAATGGGTTCATTAACAAGAAGCTGTGTAGCTTTTCCTTAAATAATTTGATTGGCATGCTTGTGGCATATTTGTACAATTTGTTATATATTTTAATTGGCATGTACTTATGGCTATTGTTTGTTTTTGCTAATCTATTCTGTGGCAAGATCAGAGAAGTACAGTTTCTTGTATTGTAGTCATGTATTTGATTCATTACACTTAAATTAGGTAGTTCCGCAAGTATGAAGTTAACACTATCAAGAATATATAGATTAGTAACTGTTAAAATTCTATATTTAATGAACAATGGTTTACAATGTCTCCTATTATCTACCTTTGCTATTACTCTGATTGCTTTCTTCTGGATCACCAAAATTTCAATTATTTTTTTGCTATTTCCCCAGAGCGTTAGCCCATACCTTAAAACAGACTGAAAAAAAGCAAAGTACGCTGTCCTTACATATTCCGATGTCATACAGAACATCAGCCTCTTCAACAGGTATGTAACTCTTGACAGCCTAACTGCTATGTGTTCTGCATGAGAGTCCCATGTTAGTTTGTTGTCCAGGATTATACCTAAAAATTTTGTACTTTGTTTTTCTATTTTTGTAGTCTTTGATAGACTGAACCACATGTTCTGGGTCTTTGTCTCATTGAATAGTAGCCCATTTGCATTAAACCATGATGTTGCATTTTGTTTTGCCAAATTCATACTGCTTACAAGTTTATCAAAATCATGGTTTACAGACAGCAGATTTGTATCATCTGCATACATATATGTCTTTACATTAATATTTGCCGGTAGGTCATTTATATGTATGAGGAATAGGAGTGGTCCTAATTTAGATCCCTGTGGCACTACGTGTTGAACCTCAAGTGTGTTTGACACATTACTTCCTGAGCTTACCACTTGCTTCCTATTATTAAGGTATGATTTGACGAGTTTTAAACTTTTGCCACATATTCCAAAATATTCGAGTTTAGAGGGTAAAACAGAGTGGTCAACACAGTCAAAGGCCTTACTCAGGTCACATAAGGTTACCTGTATGTGAGCCTGGTCCTCAAATGCTGCTAAAATGTCACTCACTAAGAGTTCTATGGCATGTATGGTTGACCTTTCTTTCCTGTAACCAAACTGTGATGTACTCAGCATATCGTTTAGTTCTAGGTACTCATAGATCTGCTGATACATTATGCCTTCAAAGACTTTGGCTAGTGTTGGAATTAGTGAAATTGGCCTGTAGTTAGCAGGCTCAGCTTTGCTTCCCTTCTTAAAGATTGGAGTCACCTTGGATAGTTTGAGAGAATCAGGAAAGACCCCTTCTCTAAGACACAAGTTTATAGAATATGTTAATGGTGCTGCAATGTAAGGTATTACTTCTTTCAGTAAATTGTTTGACATATCATAAATATCTGTACTATGTGAATTTTTCATTTCTTTGACAATTTTGATAACTTCGTCTTGACATACCTCTTTAAGGTGTTTCAATGAAGGTCTGGCCTCATTATGATTTCGGTTTGCAGCCTTAAGATAATCTATATGCGTCACATTGGGTTTACTGATCAAGTTTTTTATTTCATCTGCACAGCATACAAAATATTTGTTGAATGTATCTACTGGTATTGGGACTGTCTCATCAAAGTTTCTTATTTGACATTTAACAATCTTAATTATTGTCCAGGCAGTTTTGCACTGGTTTCTACTACTTTTTATGAGATTAGTGTTGTATCTTTGTTTAGCCAATTGTAGCTCTTTCTTATACAATTTTTTTGCGTTGATTTCAAGATCCTTAATTTCTTTAGAATTAATTACTTTGCCTAGGCGCTTTAACAGCATTAGCTTATTTTTTAGATTCTCCAACTCTTTCGTGTACCACATTTTACCCTTTCTTGTTTTGTGATATTTCTTTGGTACAAGATGAGCTTTTAAAACCCCTATTAAGTAATTGTGGAATGTTTCATACACTAACTGCGCATTAGAAACACATGTTTGAAATAATTTGTCCCAGTTAGTTATGTTTAGTTGGTGTGTTAGTTTTCCGAGATTGTTTTCTGTTAGTATAAAGGTATTGCATTTTGATATTTTTTGTGTGGCCTTGTTCCCATTCCTTTTCATAATATGTCTTAATTCTACTGTTAGGATAGAGTGGTCAGAGAAAGCAAATTCCTTTACATTGGTGGAGTAAATATCACGAGTACAGTTGACAAAAGCATTGTCCAGGCACGCTTTTAGTCTTGTCGGTTCAGAATTTACATGATGGAAGTTGTGCTGCCTTAGCATGTTTAGTAACTTATTTACACTTGGTTTGTTACATGTTACATCAAAGCCTGAATTAAAGTCTCCCCCAATTATAGTTACATATTGTTTCCACTTTGTTATGTGGCAGAGTATACTGTCTAACTTATCTAAGAAAGTTTTTTCATCTGAGTCAGGGGTATGGTATATACATACTAAGATAAGTTTGATTACATTACATATGATTCCAGCAATTTCAAAGTGTTTCTCTTCACATGCCCAACTAAGATCTAGTGGTCTAAACTCTATTTCCTTTGAAACGAAGATAACAGTACCTCCTTTGTGGTACTGAGATCTGCTAAAACTGTTTCCATGTTTATAGCCTTCTGGTACATAGTATTCAATTTGTCGTGGTTTAAGCCAATGTTCAGATAAACATAGGAAGGAGTACTTATTATGTGGCATTGCCTCCTCCAGTATTCCAACTTTACTTTCAAGACCCTGAATGTTTAAGAATATGATACTACTGTTACTTATCTGTGAGTTTGCAGGCAGTTTTACACATTTTTGTCTTCTTTTTGGCTTGAAACCATAAAAAATTATCACTAAGTGGCACAGATGTATTTTTCCTTTGGCTCCTCCTTAAGCTGCACTGTACTGCTACTGTTGCTTCCTTTTCCACCGCTGTACTTGGTGATGTGGTTACTGCTGCTGGTGAAACTTCTGCTGGTACTGCCTTTTCCACTACTGTTACTGGTGATGTGGTTACTGTTGCTGGTGAAACTTCTGCCACTGGTGATGTGGTTACTGTTGCTGGTGAAACTTCTGCTGGTACTGCTACAGTTACTTCCTTTTCCCTTGCTGTTACTGATGATGCCACTGGTGACTGTGATACTTCACATGTTGGCACAGATGTAATTTTTTCATCACAGAGTGTATCTGCAGATGTTTCTTCCTCATATGTTGTAGGTGCACTTTTCATTTCTGTTGTCATTGGCAGAGAACCTGTTGCAGGTAGTGCTATTTTCACATGGGTGTCCACTCCTGCAGTTTTTATCACCTGGAGAATTTCTTTGGCCAGCACTTTCTTGCCTAGGTTGTTTCTGTGTAGTCCATGTCTAGTAAAATGCTCTCTTACTGAAGTCGTCGCTTCAATGAAAGTTGTGTTCACAAAACTGCTACAAATCTTCCTAAATTTTCGATTTGTTGCGATGATTTCTCTGTTTACACATGAGTTTTCTGTTAAGTCGTGCCTATGGGGAATGTTTACACAAATACTTTCGCCTGTGAATTTTTTCTTAGCTATTCTTTCAGTGCTCTTACAGCAAGGCTGCTTTCGTTTTTATAGACATCGTTTGCTCCTCCGATGATGACACAGTAGACGTCGCTTTTTACGGCACTTTCACAGTTTTTCAGCACTTCCCGTAGAGGAGCACCAGGTTTCGAAATTCCAGTCACTTTGTATTCCGATTGCATGTCAGACATGATTGTGGCCAGTCCCTTACCATGACTCGTTGATAATATGTATATTTCTTCTTTCGTCTTCACTGTTTCCTTTTTTGTCTCATATTCTGCTTTATTGAAAGTTGCTGTAACACGATTTTTTCGTTTAAGAGTACTTGTTGGTAACGAGTTTCCGCTGGCACTTTTTCGTTCAATAGATCCTTGTGAGCAGTTACCAGCTACACTGAGATTTTTTGTCCGCGATCCTGAACTGTCTGCATTTAGTACATTGTATTTATTCATTAACGGAACACGAAAAATGTTGGTATTTGACACAGGGCGAGAGAATTTCTTAGGCCTAATATATACACACTCTCGTTTGTCTGTTTGCGAGTCTGTGGGAACGTCCATATAGTCAATCAAACTTTTCAGCATTTCTGCATATTGTCTGGCTTTACTTAAGTCACTTTCCAGTTCTTCCCTCACGCTTATTTCGAGTCCAGCATTGCTCATTTCAAATGCAGTTTCAAGACCGTTGCACTCTGTTCCGCAGTCGCATGTATGTTTACTGAGATTTGCTTCCACGAAACAACATGAATGATACCACTTATGTGCCACTACACATATTTTAACACCTTTTATCACTTTTTTTGCACATAGTAGACATTTTACTGAGGGTAATTTTCCGATATTTACGGAGCGATTTGCCACTACATCCATATACGCCGCCATCTTAACAGAGTGGAGGAAGCTCGATAATTAGCTCGACTCTGCACTCTGCAGGCTCAAGAAAACGATTGCGAAAGGTACGACGCGAGCCACCGCCCTGTTGTCTACCAGCCCGGTGACCTCATCTGGATCTTCACTCCTGGTCGGAAAGTTGGGCTCTCTGAGGAGCTCCTCACGCCCTACTTTGGACCTTATGAGGTTGTAAGACAGTTGTCTGACGTTACTTATGAAGTTGAAGATTTCAACCCCGACACAAGACGACGAAAGATCAGTGAAATGGTCCACGTCCTTCGAATGAAGCCCTATGAGGATCGTTTAGGTGAATGCCATAACAATTACGCTGCTGCTACGCAATTGTATGCGGATCGTTTCCCAAAGAGACGACATCCAAAATAAAATATTATTCTACATTGCTCTCAGCAAGCTCGAAATGGATACATGCACCATCCACCTCGTCATCTCGAATACAATGAAAATGATGCTCGTTCTCTTGTTGTTCTCGCCTGTGTTCTGGATACCGAAATTAGTAGTTGTGCGATTCAGAGACAAACTGGAATACCAAAATTAACTGTTTTGAGGATTCTGAAGGCATATAAATATCGTGCTTATCATATCACACTGACACAGGCATTAACGCTGAAAGATATGCAAATACGTGTGCCCTTCTGTCAATGGGCCTTGGAAATGATAAGAGGTGGCAATGATTTTCTTAGATACGTTATGATCACCGATTAAGCATCATTCAAAAACAATGGCGAATTAAATCGTCATGATTGTAATCCACACTGGCACAGACCCATTGACAATCAACATACATGGTCGTTAATGTTCTGGTGAGGAATTTTAAACGGTTACTTGATAGGCCCGTATTTTTTTCACCGAAATGTTACTGGGGAATCTTATTTACAGCTTCTCTGTGATGATTTGTTGGAGCTAATGGAAGACGTTAAATTAGAAACTAGGCAATGAATGTCGTTCCAACAGGATGGAGCAGCTCCCTATTATGCTAAAAATGTGCAGAACGTTTTAAATTTACGGTACCCTGATCGGTGGATAGGATGTGGCAGACCAATTCAGTGGGGTCAACATTCACCAGTCCTAACTTCTCCTGATCTTTTCTTGTGTTGTTAACTTGAGGTAACGAAAGAATTGGTGCACATTTTTTATCGATTTGATGCGTCTTTCTCGGATAATACTAAAAACATCAGAGTTCTTCCCCAACTTTACTTTTTTTCTAAATTTCAGCGCCATCTGTCAATGGTTTAAAAAATGTTTCAGACATAACTTGATTACTTTTTTATCGAGAATCCGAATCTGCAATAAAAAATGGGTGTTTCCATTTAAGTTTTAAAAGTTGGCCCCCATTCCACCCAAGGGGGCAGGGGCTGGAGGTCACTTGTATTAGCATTTGATGTCCCCCTTTAGCTTACGGACTTGTCTTACCCACTATTTTTACCTGATGTATATTTTCCGAGATAATCTCATCTCAAACTTCAGTTGGACCACCCTCTACATTAACTCTCTATCATCTAACACCAGATGTGTGGTCCTATCTTTTTTGGGACCACAAACAAGACATTGATGTGCATACTGTTTGCTAGTTCAGTAGCCCTTCGTGACACATTTCATTTAATCCCTGTACCACTTCTCCCTGCAAAAAGGCACAACATATACCTTAGCCACAAACCTTTCGTGTGGTTTTATTTTTAAGGGAAGAATCAGAAAACTTGTCACCATTCCTTAGTGAGAGTTCCTTCAGTGTTTCCTTCTGAGCATCTCATAGCTTTTGCAAAGCATGAACTTTCTCCCTTATCTTTTTTCGAATCTGTTACTGTTCTATAACCACCTGATTCTCTTTGCTATTGTCTCTCAGAATTAACTGTACCAAAAGTAAGCTATCTCAGTTCCCCCGCTTCACCTCTTCTAGGAAATAGCCTTTTAGTCTACTTCCCTTCTAACCTTGTTCCTCCATAAACAGTAGCACTACTGCATTGACACATATGTTCAAATAACCAAATTCAGTATTTACCACAGAACTAATATAATTCAAACAGTCGACCCCAGTTATCAGACTAACACTGGGTTTAAGAGTAATTAAAATGTATGCTATATCAAGACATCGTTGAATTGCACTGGCAGGGTAACGTCATTTTCTATTGATTTGGACACCTTCCCTGTAGGTCCATATTTGAGACCAGAAACACTTCCATGTTCATTTTGTTTGGCAACACTGAAAAATATTCTTGCAATATTGCAGAAATTTTTGAACCACTGTCCTTTAATAAATCACTCTTCCAAAACTCCTATTACTATTCTTACAACAGCGTTTACCTCAGGTGGCAAGGGTATTGGTTCTTACTCATATAAGAAATCCTTAAATATGGCTTTTCTATCAAATTTTGGTGTCGGCCCCCAATTCTCTACCTTTACTCTTCTTACAAAATGAAATTTAAATTCTTGAAGCATTCTTTCATGAAGCAAAGGGTCACAAATGTCCTTGGCTTCTTCCCATTTGGCTTGGAGACAAACAGCTTTGCGGAATCGTTATCCGCCCTTATGGGCAGTTTGTACTTGAAATTACCATCGAATACGAATTTATAAATAACGTCAGTTTCCTTCGAAGGCACTCCTGCGCTTCTTAATTCCGTTGCTTGTTCAAGTCCTCTCATCTGCATTTCGGAACTATTTGAAATATCATTATCTTCAATAGGCTGTTCTGCCATCCACAGTCCCCATAGTTGACTTTTCAGTAATATATTACCCCTTACTGTTGCTATTACTGTTGGTTCATGTTCTTCAAACAGTTGTGGGATCCTGGTATTGTATGCCATGTCTACTCCATCAACAGTATATTGTCACTGGAACTCCTGCTTCCCTGGTGACGCTTCTCATCCTGCACTTTCAGCAAGTATATCACTCTGCTGCCAAGATCGCTAGAACACTCCATCTCACGCTCAGCCACTCTAATCATGGAACCTACAACCCCCAACCAACGGCACCTTACACCAACTTAGGTAGTTCCCCCAGATGAATCACCCTGGGGAGTTCACCATATTAACTGCTTTGCATCCTGCATGCTCATACCAAAGTGAAAAACATTCCAGTCAATTTGGTGCCTCAGTTGAGGACAGTGGGCCATTTATAAGGTATCAAACTGTGCAGAACTGTGTAAAAGGAAACAGAAAACAGTGATATTGATCTGATAGTGGTCCATGTAGTCCCTACAAAGAACGTAAGAGACGAAAACACAAATATAGAAAATTATGGGAAACTAAACCTGAATTTAAAGGTTGGTTGTGCGGCGACGAATCATACTCTAAAAGGGCTAGATGTAGAATCTCTAATGTAACTACTGTGTCTGAATTGAGACATGTTATAAAACATTCTAAAACTGAAAAATTATGTCAAAAAGTGAAGGTTGTGTCATCGAAAGGCCAGACAATTTTGAATACATTTGTGGAATTCTACAACTGAAATAATCAGGCTCACATTTCTAAAATTAAATAGACAGGTTTCGTGGCAGAACAATATCTTCCTTTCACTCTTATAGATCATGTGGAGGCCTTTCACTGTTGTAAATCACTTGGAGGGTGTGGTTAAGAGTTGTTTATCTGATTCTAAAACAGCTGACGCTACACAGGTGCATCGCAGTAAATGTTCACAGATGGTAAAGAACATGGCAGGAGAGAGCCATAAGAAGGAACTTGCAGAAAAACTGAGACAAAATTAATTTTTTTACTGATGAGTCAACAAATATAGGGTCTGTTAAAATGTCATATGTAGTGGTTTGATACTTTGATAAAGAAACAAATAATATTGGAAGGAAATTTTTAATCATTGTGAAATTTTTAAGAAGGCTGAATATGAAAAGGCAAACGAAGGTGAAACAAGTAAAAACCTTTATGCTAATCCTATACTTTCATTCTCTGAGTCCAATGTTTCTGAAAGGAGTGTTATAGGATCTGCTTCTGATGGTTGTGATTCTCCTCACTTCACATATGTGCCAGCGAAGTTCGTGAATGTGCTCCCAGACGATGTGAAAACCTGGCTAGGAACATTCATAACCATTTTAAAGCTAATGCTAAGAGAGAGGCACAGTTGCATGAGTTTCAAAAGTTTTTAGATAAAATAATTCATAAATTGTTGCATCAATCACAGACTAGATGCCTATCTTTGCGGGCCGTTGCAGTGAAAATTTTAGAACAGTGCAATGCCCTGCATCTCCAGTTTGATTCTACACTCCTGGAAATTGAAATAAGAACATCGTGAATTCATTGTCCCAGGAAGGGGAAACTTTATTGGCACATTCCTGGGGTCAGATACATCACATGATCACAGTGACAGAACCACAGGCACATAGACACAAGCAACAGAGCATGCACAATGTCGGCACTAGTACAGTATATAGCCACCTTTCGCAGCAATGCAGGCTGCTATTCTCCCAACGAGACGATCGTAGAGATGCTGGATGTAGTCCTGTGGAACGGCTTGCCATGCCATTTCCACCTGGCGCCTCAGTTGGACCAGCGTTCGTGCTGGGCGTGCAGACCGCGTGAGACGACGCTTCATCCAGTCCCAAACATGCTCAATGGGGGACAGATCCGGAGATCTTGCTGGCCAGGGTAGTTGACTTACACTTTCTAGAGCACGTTGGGTGGCACGGGATACATGCGGACGTGCATTGTCCTGTTGGAACCGCAAGTTCCCTTGCCGGTCTAGGAATGGTAGAACGATGGGTTCGATGACGGTTTGGATGTACTGTGCACTATTCAGTGTCCCCGCGACGATCACCAGAGGTGCACGGCCAGTGTAGGAGATCTCTCCCCACACCATGATGCCGGGTGTTGGCCCTGTGTGCCTCGGTCGTATGCAGTCCTGATTGTGGCGCTCACCTGCACGGCGCCAAACACGCATACGACCATCATTGGCACCAAGGCAGAAGCGACTCTCATCGCTGAAGACGACACGTGTCCATTCGTCCCTCCATTCACGCCTGTCGCGACACCAGTGGAGGCGGGCTGCACGATGTTGGGGCGTGAGCGGAAGACGGCATAACTGTGTGTGGGACCGTAGCCCAGCTTCATGGAGACGGTTGCGAATGGTCCTCGCCGATACCCCAGGAGCAACAGTGTCCCTAATTTGCTGGGAAGTGGCGGTGCGTCCCCTACGGCACTGCGTAGGATCCTACGGTCTTGTCGTGCATCCGTGCGTCGCTGCGGTCCGGTCCAAGGTCGACAGGCACGTGCACCTTCCGCCGACCACTGGTGACAACATCGATGTACTGTGGAGACTCATGCCCCACGTGTTGAGCAATTCGGCTGTACGTCCACCCGGCCTCCCGCATGCCCACTATACGCCCTCGCTCAAAGTCCGTCAACTGCACATACGGTTCACGACCACGCTGTCGCGGCATTCTACCAGTGTTAAAGACTGCGATGGAGCTCCGTATGCCACGGCAAACTGGCTGACACTGACGGCAGCGGTGCACAAATGCTGCGCAGCTAGCGCCATTCGACGGCCAACACCGCGGTTCCTGGTGTGTCCGCTGTGCCGTGCGTGTGATCATTGCTTGTACAGCCCTCTCGCAGTGTCCGGAGCAAGTATGGTGGGTCTGACACACCGGTGTCAATGTGTTCTTTTTTCCATTTCAAGGAGTGTATATAAACTAGGGAGAGGCTGGTTGCCGCAGAAGATATTCAGCGATCCCTCAATGATATTCGTTTTAAATTAGTTTATTCATTTATGGCTTATATTTTACTGAAATTCGCAGATGTAAATAACATTTCTGGAGTGGTAAAGTTGTTATTATTGACTTAAATGGAAATATGATAGAAGGCTACAAGGAAGTATCACTTTGCTAAATAGACCAGTAGTACGTCATAACTACTCAGTTGACTGACATTAACCTCAACAACAGGTCGAAGTATCTTCCTGACAGCCAAATGTATTTAGGAGTAGAAGTTTTGAAGGCACCCGGAAACAAGAAACGTATGATGAACAGGACGCTGTGAAAGACTTTGATGCAGATATAGGGATTTCATGCAGACATAAAGTTCATAACTGAAAAAGAAATATAACTTCGATGATGATTTATTGTCATTGTTTGCAGTTTTGACACCTGAGAGGGCTCTATGAACCCTCTGGGATTCACAACAATTAATATTACTTGTAGGTTGTTCTTAGCAGAGTATTATTTTGAGTTACCAGTATTTTGGGAGGACAAATTTACAACTTTTAGCTTTTTTTCGTTTTTAGTCATTTTTCGCCAATGAATTACACGAATGTAGCATTGGGATTCAAGGTGATAGTATTGGCATGGGTAAGGTAAATGTATAATTACAGTTTTGCGTTCTGAATCAATTTATTACAAAAGCTTGTACGATAATGTAACAATAAACTTATTTACATACATTTCTTTTAGTAGTGAAATCTTCTGAAGCTGTTTCTGTTTTTGTTGAGGCACAGAAAAACTTTACATTTTTGGCACTAAACAAAAGGATTCTGTTTCATGCAAATTTTGCGCCTTCCTTTCGCGTTATTCCACCAAGGAAAGTGGTCAAGTTTGTCCTTTTGGCATTCCAGCACTGGAGGTTCTGTAGCAGCAGGTTTCTTGAGTTTTTTAAACATATCTTCAGTACTTGGATATCCCCTCTTGAATTTTCTTTCTCTATCAGATATCAATGCATTTGCAAGATTAGCTTGAAACTGTCTGAGAGAAAAATGTTTTTCAGACAGGTCCTTGCTGTCTTCTCTATATTTCAGCCAGCTATAGACAACAGCTATTGCTATTGTGTGCCAGAAGATATACAAATATCATCTTCTGGATTTTAGGGGAATTTGTATGGCGATGTCAACGTATTATGAAGATCTGCTCCTCCTGTATTACTTGTACACTTGGACAATGGATGGCCTAGGGATGAAAATATGTTCTTTCTTAGTTCTATCGCATCTTTTTGTTGTGTCGCATCTTTTTGTTGTGCCCTTTGGATATATGCCTGTTAGGGAAAATACCAATGTAACACATTTGTTATCATACCATTTCACAATGATGAACTTGCACTACGATGTAGTGCTACATACTTGCGCTTTCATCAGCTTTACATCAGGAAGAGTACATTGCTTGAATTTTCATCTCTTATTGTGCCTATATAATAAATACCCCTCTTCAGTAGGCTCTCAGCAGCAAGTTACGATGTTAAGAAACTGTCTGTGTAAACCCTAAAAAACGGATTTTCTTCCAATGCTGCAGTTAGCTTCATCACAACATTGTAACCAAGACCTTTTCCAGTGACATACCTTGTTGCCTTAAAAGCTGCGCCTTGGCAAACGTCAGAATCATACAAATATGCTGAGGAACCAGCTCTAGCCCACATTTTGAATACCAACCGTGTTGACTTCTTTTGTATATACTGTTGAAGACTACTGCATCGTTTGAAAGGGATCATTATTACGTCAGGATACTGATTCTGCGCAGGCAGTTTTCTTAGGCAAGTTTGTGAGAAAAAAGCAAGACAAGGTAGAATTTTCTGTAGCTTATCTTCTTTATGTGTGTCCTGGAAATTCAACAAATATACTAGTTTCTGGAAGTGGCTTTGAGCCAAGCCAATTCGCTAATAAATTCCTAAAAGCTGCTCCATCTCAGCTAGGGTAATGTCAATAGTTGTGCCCAGTTTCTGAATAACATAAACATTAGTTTGTTGAATACAGAGTTCCAGCATTTCACATGTCGCAAAAGATCTGAAGTACTGCAAAGGGGTGAGCACTTCTTCATGTTCGTCTTCTGGAAGCTGCACAAATGGATGAATTTCTGGATTAAATTCAACGTTGTCCCTCCACAACTCTGTATCTTCTGGAACATCATCAGGATTTCCGGACCAAAAACAGCTGACTGTTGCAACATCTCTGGAGCAGACGTTTCTCTGAAGTCATGATATGTGCTACCATTAGTCGGAATTTCATCATCATCCTCATCACCAAGTTCAGAAAAATCACTTTCATCAGCATTATTTAGAACCTCAAGAATGTCATCAATCGTTAACTGGAAATGAAATAAAATACCTAAATATCACAATACGAACATTTATAAACATAACCCTAAACATCCACAGTTACACATACGCTACATGAGTTCATTTCAACCTTCCTAGGGTACTTCAATACGCAGAACCAAAATAATACAAACAACCGGTCCACTAGACTTATTTAAAGGGAAAATATTTAATATATACTGATTAAAAACATTTTATCCACACAAATAGAGGATACCACATACCTTTGCGCAACATGATAGCGACCAACTTCTGCCTAAGGAGTTACAAACATGGTCAAAGAGAGAATCTCTACAGTAGTTCCAATTATACCTCATAGAATTCGCTCCATAGCTTGTAAAAATGCGTAACAGTGGGAATTGGTGAACCAGCATTGGCTAAAAGCCAGTAAAACCCATATAAAACTTACATCACATATATGTAGAGGGTAAAACAAAGAAAGAAAAACAACTCCCTTTCTTTTACCTCTTATGTCAAAATTTCCAAGAACAGTCTCTATAGATGATAACAAGCATCTATAACAAATCTTCCTATCGAAAAAATAGACGAAAATTTTAAGAACTGTACAGAAGTGGATATTTTGGCGTAACATACTCAAAATAAAAACATTATTTGGCAAGAGAGAATTTCCAGCCCTACCAGAGTTGGCGCTCTCCTGTTAATCCCTTTCACATTCGAATGCTGATTGTAAAAGAATTTTTAGTTAGAAGAACGTTGTAAAAAAGGAAAATTGGAATAGCCTATTTACTTCCACAGTGAATGGATGTTTGCTTGCCAGACAGTGTGTGAGCAGCAGCAGCCTCATGCAAAAATTTTGTTTCTAAGGAAAATATGCTCAGTAGCATGAAGAAAACGCTGTTATGTGCGAGATTTTCTGCTTAGAGTTCGTTTATTCCTGACCATCCAGAGGAGGAAGGTGATGCTGATGTGATGATGATGATAATGATGATGATGATGATAATGATGATGCATTCCATTTTTAAGTCTTCTTCCAAGGTAAGCAAACAAGGAAAAAATTATATGATTTTATGAATTGTATACATAAATAAATTAAAAGTGAACAGCATTAAAATGTGGAGACGTTAATGTGGAATAATCGAACACGTCTATTTTTATGTGGTATCAGTATAAAGCCACAGACGAGACGAGCCATGACTTCTCAGTGCACTGTAACAATCATAATAACGCTCTAATTCCGTTATTCTTGACCATAAGCACGTAAGTGAGAAAAAGTTTAGAATAAGGTTGAAATTATGCTGAAAGTTTTTTAGAAGTTGCTAAGTGCTTTCACTTTGAATGACTGGATGATAACTGGATAGGTAGTTTTCGCTCCATTTTAAGGAGAAGCGAGTTTCTCACAAATTTCATTATTTCTGACGTCATTTCTCGTGAAGTATTTGCTGTACACTAATGTTATGTTGCAGGTACATTCAGGGATTGTGTAGATACTATATGCAAAATGTGTTACTAATAACATTAGCACTAAAGACATGATAAATTAAAACCTCACGCCTGATGTTTTATTGCATGTCATTGTAAGCAGAAGCTAGTTTTTGAAACGTCTAAGTGCCCACCACATTTTACCCCCCTGAATTATGTGCCGCACAGTGATATAATTGTGCAAGTCTTCGCTGATATATATGGATAGCGTGTGCAAAGTATTAATCGACTAGCGTTGGTGTTAAAAAAGTAAAAAATTAAAACGGCATGGCAGATGCTGAAGTTTCACCACAGGAGCAGTGAAAATACTGTAGGCGATAAACTTTTTTCTTCCCTCATTTTGTGGGGGCTGTTAGCGAGAAGAAGTTACCTAAACATTTGGAGTTAATTGTGAAGTTTGTTGGAAGTCTCTAAATGTTTTCATTTTCGAATAATAGATGAACAAAACTGGAATATTTAAGCGCCATCAGCTTCAAGGCAAATAATTACTTCCTAATTGTAATATTTATTTTGTCATGTTAAACTTAACTTACTCTTAATGAGTTGATTATGTTAGCATGTAAAATTTTTAAATTCAGTCAATAATTACGCGAAATATTGAAAATGACTTTCTTGTTGCTCCTGGAAGCCGTCAGATAGGTCACCTGCTACAAGAAGTCTATGACAGACACCCAAAAACCGATTTTATATTGTAGATTGTTGATACGTACGATCCCTTAGCGAAATATATGAAAATTTCATTTCAATTATGCGATCCAGTAACGCTGAAAAGCTGGCAACGCTGCTCTACACTATCACAGTACCCCTGCATTCTGTGCGTTGTTTGCTTCCTTTGGCAGAGTGGCATTTATTGTCGGAGACCTGTAGTATGTGTACTTATGATGCGACTTCACAAAAGGGAATGTCAAGAGTGGAGTTATCAACATGCCACCTGCACAGTCGAAGAGTGGGCCAATGACCTTTTCACAGATGAATCACAGTTTGGTTTGGAGACTGATTCACATCTGGAGGGCATGTGGGACACGATTTTGGAACCCAAACATTGTGGAAAGAGGCCGATATCAAGGAGGATCCCTAATGGGATGAACGATAACGCTTGATTTCACAGATGTTGATGTTTTCTAGGAAGCGTAAGACACTGCACGAACGGCGTGGCTTGTTCGCTCCTCCTATTTGAACCCTATAGAGCATGTGTGGGGATGCACGACGGAGATGGGTTGCACCACGTCAGTATCCACCAAGAATTTCCAAAGCTTGCGAGCAGTTCTGCAGAAAGAATGGACATTAATGCATCAACATGAGATTGATAACACCTTCCACACTTGTCTTATCATTTCCAGACCTGTATTGCTGCCAGAGATGGTCACACTCCATACTGAGCACATTAGCGAGTCGTTGGAAGGTGAGTGCAAATCAGTTAATTTGGAAAAAAAAGAACATTTTTGTCTACCATTATACATGTTGCAGCTGCTTATGATCTGTATTCTTTGCATTGTTTCTACTTTACTATCACCTGTTTATACTGTTTTGTAGAAAAATAAATCCAACCTCGCAAAATTTCCGTTTGTTGTTTTAATTTTGTTCACCAGTGTAAATTGTAATGTACAATTTCCATATGCAGTGCCAAGATAACAATGGAGATGTAACACACGTTTCTTATCTTCCATCTCAGTGACTAATGTGGTGCTGTTGCAAAAATTGCTGTTCATGTTATTAGCTGCTCGCTACAAGAAGAGCTGACCACTATTAGTAAGTAGGCTCATTTAGGCATTGCAAAGATGTCAACTATCTCTACTGGTGGCCAAACAACAAAATATGTGAAATATGCGTTCAAATAATGAAAAGTTTTCTATCCGTTAAAACTGTCTTGAAGCTGCGCATGCACAGTACAGACAGTTGTAATATGGTTGTACTCATTTGTGATACCTTTCCTTGAATGTACGTAAATTTTTTATCTATAATCTATGCATGAACTTACCTCACTGCATCAACCTCTTTGCTCAGGGTGTCTTTCTGTCATAAAACTAGCCAAGGAGCTTAAAATAGGGGAAGATCCCTTTACACTGCAATACTGAAATCACTGCCATCTGCACATCACCATATTGTAGAGTTAGAAAGGCAGATTATTACTTTTCTTGAAAGTCCTGTACATAATGTTTGGCTGAACTATGTAAGAAAGTACCTTTGCAAAACTGATATGGAGTAAGTTCGAGATGTAATTTATAAAGGATATTGTGAAAAGAATCATAAAAGAAGGTTGTATACATGGAAGAATCCTGGAGATACTAATAGGTATCAGATAGATTATATAATGGTAAGACAGAGATTTAGGAATCAGGTTTTAAATTGTATGACATTTCCAGGGGCAGATGTGGACTCTGACCACAATCTATTGGTTATGACCTGTAGGTTAAAACTGAAGAAACTGCAAAGAGGTGGGAATTTAAGGACATGGGATCTGGATAAGCTGAAAGAACCAGAGGTTGTACAGTGTTTCAAGGAGAGCATAAGGGAACAATTGACAGCAATGGGGGAAAGAAACACAGTAGAAGAAGAATGGGTAGCTCTGAGGGATGAAGTAGTGAAGGCAGCAGAGGATAAAGTAGGTAAAAAGATGAGGGCTGCTAGAAATCCTTGGGTAACAGAAGAAATATTGAATTTAATTGATGAAAGGAGAAAATATAAAAATGCAGTAATTGAAGCAGGCAAAAAGGAATACAAACGTCTCAAAAATGAGATCAACAGGAAGTGCAAAATGGCTAAGCAGGGATGGCTAGAGGACAAATGTAAGGATGTAGAAGCTTATCTCACTAGAGGTAAGATAGATACTGCCTACAGGAAAATTAAAGAGACCTTTCGAGAGTAGAGAACCACGTGTATGAATATCAAGAGCTCAGACGGCAACCCAGTTCTATGCAAGGAAAGGAAGGCAGAAAGGTGGAAGGAGTATATAGAAGGTTTATACAAGGTCGATGTACTTGAGAACAATATTATGGAAATGGAAGAGGATGTAGATGAAGACGAAATGGGAGATAAGATACTGGGTGAAGAGTTTGACAGAGCACTAAAAGACCTGAGTCGAAACAAGGCCCCCGGAGTAGACAACATTCCATTAGAACTACTGACGGCTTTGGGAGAGCCAGTCATGACAAAACTCTACCATCTGGTGAGCAAGATGTATGAGACAGGTGAAATACCCTCAGACTTCAAGAAGAATATAATAATTCCAATCCCAATCCCAAAGCAAGTGCTGACAGATGTGAAAATTATCGAACTATCAGTTTAATAAGTCACAGCTGCAAAATACTAACACGAATTCTTTACAGACGAATGGAAAAACTGGTAGATGCGGACCTCGGGGAGGATCAGTTTGGATTCCGTAGAAATGTTGGAACACATGAGGCAATACTGACCTTATGACTTACCTTAGAAGAAAGATTAAGAAAAGTCAAACCTACATTTCTAGCATTTGTAGACTTAGAGAAGGCTTTTGATAATGTTGACTGGAATACTCTCTTTCAAATTCTGAAGGTGGCAGGGGTAAAATACAGGGAGCGAAAGGCTATTTTCAATTGGTACAGAAACCAGATGGCAGTTATTAGAGTCGAGGTGCATGAAAGGGAAGCAGTGGTTGGGAAAGGAGTGAGACAGGGTTGTAGCATCTCCCCGATGTTATTCATTTTGTATATTGAGCAAGCAGTAAAGGAAACAAAAGAAAAATTTAGAGTAGGTATTAAAATTCATGGAGAAGAAGTAAAAACTTTGAGGTTCGCTGATGACATTGTAATTCTGTCAGAGACGGCAAAGGACTTGGAAGACCAGTTGAACGGAATGGACAGTGTCTTGAAAAGAGGATATAAGATGAACATCAACAACAGCAAAACGAGGATAATGGAATGTAGTCCAATTAAATCGGGTGATGCTGAGGGAATTAGATTAGGAAGTGAGACACTTAAAGTAGTAAAGGAGTTTTGCTATTTAGGAAGTAAAATAACTGATGAAGGTCGAAGTAGAGAGGATATAAAATGTAGACTGGCAATGGCAAGGAAAGCGTTTCTGAAGAAGAGAAATTTGTTAACATCGAATATAGATTTATGTATCAGGAAGCCGTTTGTGAAAATATTTGTTTGGAGTGTAGCCATGTATGGAAGTGAAACATGGACGATAACTAGTTTGGACAAGAAGAAAATAGATGCTTTCGAAATGTGGAGCTACAGAAGAATGCTGAAGATTAGATGGGTAGATCACGAAACTAATGAGGAGGTATTGAATAGGACTGGGGAGAAGAGAAGTTTGTGGCACAACTTGACTAGGAGAAGGGATCGGTTGGTAGGACATGTTTTGAGGCATCACGGGATCACAAATTTAGCATTGGAGGGCAGCGTGGAGGGTAAAAATCGAAGAGGGAGACCAAGAGATGAATACACTAAGCAGATTCAGAAGGATGTAGGTTGCAGTAGGTACTGGGAGATGAAGCAGCTTGCACAGGATAGAGTAGCATGGAGAGCTGCATCAAACCAGTCTCAGGACTGAAGGCAACAACAACAACAACAACAACATTGTGAAAAGTTGGCATACATAGCCTCATCAGGTGGTTTAAGGTAGTCTTTCTAAGGAAACTGATGTTTATTGTGATACCTCTTGTAGGGAAACATTCTCTTACAGCAACGTGGATGGTTTAATATATTCTTGAATACAGTTTCTCTTTTATTTAATTTAAAATTTCATTTCATCTGATACACAACTTAATCTGCCTGATATTGTGAGAGTCAAGTAGTACATTATTTTATTGAAAAACAATATTGGCTACTTGTAGTTTAACGTCTGCGTGTTTTGTATGGCTTTTGTACGAGCTACAAATGGTGGTTTCCAATAATTCTGCATCTTTTAACAAGGAAGGGAAATCAGGTGGTAAAATCCTATGGGATGAAACTGCTGAGACCATCGATCCCTATGATTACAAACCACTTAATCTAACTTAAACTAACTAAGGACAAAACACACATCCATACCTGAGGTAGGACTGACACCTGTGACGGGAGGAGCCGCCCAAACCTTAGCAAGGCGCCACAGACCATGCGGCTACCCCAAGTGGTATCAGTTAACAACACATAGTTTTGTAATCCCCTGTATTTTAATGCAAGGACAGTTTGACAAAGCTCAGTTATCAAGTACTATTCCTTGTGCCCATGCAGCTGTTTCTGTTCTAAAAGAAAGCTAACACAACTGAAGAAATTTAATGGAAATGTCCCTGAGGTTATGTTTTGCTCCCTTTAAAAATAAATCTGATTAATTTCTTCAACCACACAATGAACTGTTTCTGCTCTAGTCCCAAACTGTACCCTTTATTTAAACCATACTACAGAACATTTTGAACTTCTATAATATTTTATAATTTGTTAATATCAATATGAATTACACAACTACATTATATTCCAAAATGTTTTTGCAGTTTCAGATTCTAGGTCTTGAACACAGCTTAATATATCCTGCTTTCTGAGCAAATATTATGATATTGCAAGCTACCAACAGAGACTTAGTTTGGAGAAACAAACACCTGAAATCTTGCAATGGAAGGTCAGGAGGGTCAGACACATGTCTAAGTATCGTGCGTTACTTACATGTTAATATGTAATAGGCACTCTGATTTGGGTCTCCTTCAGATTGGGACATGCTGTACTCTACATCACACTTAGTTGTGAATATGTAGTACTCATTCTTTATGTCTATCATACTTTGGAAGTAGGATGAAAAGTTACCATAAATTAAGAATGATATGTCAAATATTGTAAGAGATAGTGTCAATGTGTGAATATTTCAATAATAACCAAACAGGATACATCTATGAGAAGTGTCTCTTATCATCATTGTCAGTACTACAGATCTCGCGCTCTGTAGATACAGAGACTAACCTGGGCATGTGGCATCCCGCAAAAAGCACAATCATAGGTTCGAATTGACAGTGTAGCAGCCTCCGCCGAAGAAGATTCCATGACCAATAAGCTTTCTTTTGTGCTGGGGACACAATTTAAGACGACAAGTTGGTTTAAGGAACGGTCAGAGACTCTTATTCAATCTCTCCGGATATCTCCAGCTTCCAGATATGACTTCCAAAGGGTCACGTAATTTATACATGGTATCTCCTTGCTCGGGACAGTGTATTTGAAAAAGACACTAATATCCAGTAAAAGGGAGTGTGTACTGGACGAGATGTGAAATTCATAGTGAGAACAGTGGACTGTAGTCATAACCATAAAATGAGCTAATTAGTAGTATATGAACAGTGAAAAAGATAAAAAGTGACACTGTGTGAACTGTGAAATAATATCCTGTTTGATCTTTTGTAAGTTTCTTTGAAGTGTTAGGCCACAAAATTTATAAATGCCGCTAATTAATCCACGTCGCGTAGTTGATAGTGAAAACACCAAAACGCAAAATCGAAGTGTAAGGTTATAAGTGTGTGGGTGCTCCTAAAGGATTGCGTTTTGTTTCATCACTACGAGAGACAACGCTTCATAGAGCAGTTAGCAGAGCAGTGTACATCTGTCGCCTCCACCAGGTACAGTCCAACGTCAGCATGCGACAATCGGCAGAGATAAGCATCTGTGCTCGACTACAGCAGCGAAAGACACCCAACACAAGAAAAACAACAAGGCGAGCAGCAGCAACGCAGCGTAGAAACAGGTACTGAGTACGTTTCTCACTTTACAGCTAATGAGAGGAAGCTAGTATTAACAACCTTATAGATTTTTAAGAATATTTTTAAATTGTTATGTAATAATTTATTTAATAACAAAATGTTGGGAGAAGTGGAACATCGTACAATCTTAGAAGAGGAAAGGTAGTGCAGCCTCAGAGTAATGAAACTGAAGAGGCAAGCCAATTACACGGCATGCCAGATGAAATTAGTATTATAAGTAAAGAGCATATTAATCGAAAGTCAGTAATGGTGAATGAACTGGAAAAATTATATTTACTAGTAGATGAGAAAAGTGCACAAAATCAAATGGATGATAGCTATTTACCAGAATAATCTGATGTAGAAACTGAAGTTTTACAAGAAACCATGACTTTAAATGTTAGCAATAGTAAAATTGGAGAGGTAGATTCTGATACAGATGACGTTGATGTTAATGATAAGTTAAATAAGGTGAATGGTGATGTCAGAGATGATGACTCTGACACTGTCATTGCTAATGAATCAACAAGTAGAACAATCAGATTAAACTATGGAACAACAAAAGCCTATAGAAGGTAATAATAAAAGTATGGTTGAAATATTAGTGGCGTTAGTTTCTAGGCAAAAAGAATTAAAAGTAGGGTTAGAAGGAAAGATAGAACAGGAGTAAAAAGAATTTAAAAAAAGCTTGAAGGAAAGATAGATCAGTGACAAAAAGAATTAGAAAAGTATTCAAATGAATTAAAGAAGGGGAATAGCTACTTGCCGATAAAATAGAAGCAACAATCGAGGAGACCGCAAAAATAAATAAATAAGTAAAATGTCAGATAGTTCTGACATAGAAAAATTTGAATTTTAAGATTTTCATGCTGATCTGACTGTGGGGACAGGACCACTGGATTTTTCTGAGATCCATTATTGCTGAGAAGATATTAATTTTACAGTGTGATTTCATATAATGAGAGATAAGTAGTTCTGAAATATGATAGATTCTACAGCAAAAAGGTGTAAAAATAGCGTATCTGTCCATGAATATTATGTACCAAATTTGTTACAAGAGAAATAGTTAATGATGAATGAAAGTAAAAAGGATGACGGGGGACTTGCAAACAAGACACTGTAGCAGAAATCAATATAAGTATATAAATCTTAAGATTTATTATTTCTTAATACAGTAATTCGTGATTATTTTAACAAAAATGTCAATAACTGAAGACTGAATAAATTTGTTGAGAGTTATGAGAGCTAACGTGAAATATTTAAGTTCTCAAATGGTAGAATTACAACCTACATTTGTGTCTACAATAAAACACAGCAGTGACTCTTTGAAATCTCTACTACAAGGTACATTAGAAGCAAGAATAAAAATCAACAGACACCTTTCAAAGCTTGAAATACAAAAAAGGTAGTGTACAAATAAGTAAAAAACCAACATAAGCAAATATTTCTGGAATTCGTGCCCATTCTACAGTAGATGAGATTAGATTAGATTAGATTAGTACTTGTTCCATAGATCATAAAAACGACACTTCATAATGATGTGGAATGTGTCAGGTTAATAAATGGTGTCTATACGAGGAATTACATTACACAAAATATTACATGACACTCAATATTATTAATTTTTAGTGCGGTTGGCTGAAATTACCCACTTACTATATGTAAATATTTGGCTAATTAGTAGAAGGAGTTGCCATTCATAAATTCTTTCAATTTCCTTTTAAATGCTATATAGCTATCTGTCAGACTTTTGATGCTATTAGTTAAGTGACCAAAGACTTTAGTGGTAGCGTAATTTACCTCCTTCTGAGCCAAAGTTAGATTTAACCTTGAGTAGTGAAGATCATCCTTTCTCTTAGTGTTGTAGCCATGTACACTGCTATTACTTTTGAATTCATTGAGATTGTTAATAAAAAATTTCATAAGTGTATATAAATATTGTGAGGCTACAGTGAAGATCCCTAGCTCTTTAAACAAGTGTCTGCAGGATGATCTTCGATGAGCTCCAGCTCATTATTCTGATTACTTGCTTTTGTGCAACGAACACACTTTTACTCACTGATGAGTTACCTCAGAATATGATATCATACAAAAGCAGAGAATGAAGATAGGTGTGGTAAGCTAATTTACTGAGATGTATACCGCAAAATTTGGAATGACCCTAGTAACATAAGTAGCTCAACTAAAACTTTTCAACAGATCTTCAGTGTGTTTTTTTTTCCAGTTCAACCCCTCATTAATGCATAAACCTAGAAATTTTGAATATTATACCTTAGCTACCAATTTCTGATTGAAGTCTATATATATTAATGGTGTCATTCCATTTACTGTGTGGTACTGTATATACTGTGTTTTGTAAATGTTTAATGAGACCCCTTTTACAGAGAACCACTTAATGATTTTCTGAAAAACATCGTTTAAAATTTCATCATTTAATTCTTGTCTGTTGGGTGTGATAGCTATACACACATCATTGGCAGAAAGTACAAGCTTTGCTTCTTCGTGAATATAGAATGGTAAGTCATTAATATATATTAAGAACAACAGAGGATCCAAGACCGAACCTTGTGGCACCCCATTCTGCACTCTTCCAGATAGGTATGATTTTAAAAATTTGAGCCCTGTCCCATTCATACCACAGTACTTGAGCTTATCTAGAAGTATCCCATGATTTACACAATCAAAAGCCTTTGAGAGGTCACAAAAAATCCCAACAGGTGACTTCCAGTTACTCAGAGCATTTAATATTATATATAGGATTATATATAGCATTTTACACTGAAATACCTTTCTGGAAACCAAACTGACATTTTGTTAAAACTTTATTTTTACAAAGGTGTGAAGCTACTGTACAATTCATTACTTTTTCAATAATTTTTGATAAGGCAGTCAGGAGACAGATATGGCAGGAGTTGTTGACATCAGACGTATCCCCTCTTTTACGCAGTGGTTTAACAATGGCATAATCCAGTCTATCTGGGAAAATACCCTGCTTCAAAGAGCTATTACATATGTGGCTAAGAATCCCACTTATCTCTTGGGAACAAACTTTTATTATCCTGCTGGAAATGCCATCAATCCTATGTTAGCTTTTATTCTTGAGAGAGTTTACTATCTTCCTAATTTCAGAAGGACAGGTGGGTGGAATTTCAATTGTATCAGATTGTGTGAGTAAGGCCTCTTCAATTAACTGCCTTGCTTCTTCTAATGAAAATTTAGATCCTATTTTCTCTACAACATTTGAAAAATGGTAATTCAAACTGTTTTCGACTCCCGGCATGTTGTTTGTCAAGTTTCCATTCGTTTTGATGGTAATGCCATCATCCTGTACTCTTGGTTGCCCTGTCTCCCTTGTAATAATATTCCAAATTGTTTTGATTTTGTTATCAGAGGTATTAATCTCAGACATTATGCACATGCTTCTGGACTTTTTAATAACCTTTCTTAATGTAGCAAAGTAGTTTTTATAATATTTGGCTGTTTCTGGGCCATTACTCTTTCTTGTTGTTAGATACAGTTCCCTTTTGTGGTTACAAGATATATTTATTCTTTTAGTAAGCCAAGGTTTTTTGCATGGTTTTTATTAGATTTAACTACTTTCTTGGGGAAACAGTTTTCAAACTGTCTTACAAGTGTATCATGAAATAATTTATATTTTAAATTAGCATCAAATTCCTTGTACACCTCATCCCAATCTCACTGCTGAAGATTTTCCCTGAAATTTCTAATTGTTGAGTCATTAATTGAATGCACAACTTTGGAGGGTAGTTTTCAATAACTGAATGGAGCTATGTCATATACTGTAACTAGCTGAGCAGCATGATCAGAAAGGCCATTCTCAACAGGACAAGAAGTTATGTTTTTAAACTTATCCCGGTCTATAAAAAAGTTATCTATCAATGTGCTGCTGTCCTTTACAACCCGAGTAGGAAAATCAATGACCGATGTCAAATTGAAAGAACCAAGCAAGACTTCCATGTCATTCTTCCCATTACACTCTCTCAGTGTATCAACACTGAAGTCATCACAAATAATAATTTGCTTTCTCCTATCTCACAGATAGCACAACAAGGCATCCAAGTTTTCCAGGAATAAATGAAAGTTTCCTGAAGGGGACCTATATACTGCTACAATTATGAAAGAGCCCTACCTCAGTTTAAGTTGACAGGCACACGTGTGTGTGTGTGTGTGTGTGTGTGTGTGTGTGTGTGTGTGTGTGTGAGCAAGCACACGCACGCACAAAAATAGCAACTGCAATGTTCATAAAATAAGCTTATGTGATCAATATGTTGAGTGGGAACATTCATTCAAAATTTAATTATTTTACATATATACTGTACTATTCTGGAAATCGTTTTTTATCACTGGCAATTAAGGACAATGACTATTTATAAAATTCCATTTGTTTCTTTCACTGGTAGCTGGCAGATATTTTAGCATTTCACATTATTTGGTCATGAAAATTACATGCCAAAATTATGTTGAAAAATGTATAATATTTTATTCCTATAAGTTTTTCTTATATTCTGAATATTGATTTCTTGGTAAATGTTACTCAGGATCGCAGTGATACATATTGCTGGTGCTCAGCAACAACAAGTTCTAATGTTTTTGTTCAGTTTTTCAAGGGAAATTTTTTGGTCATTTCTGGAGATGTATCAGTGATGTTGTGTCAAATGAGGGACTTGATTTTGTGTCTCTTGGAATGATCACTGTCAACACTGTGTGACATGAATGTCAGTTATTTATTTTACAATTCTAGAACTCTAAAAATCAATGCTGTCTCATCTTTTATGAAGTCAGTCTCTATTTAGAAGTGACTCCCATTAGCAATTTCAAAAAGTTTCAGATGTTAAGTTACTTGTTGATTTTGTAGGAGAGCTGGATTTGGCAATGAAGTATTAAGTTTTTTCATCTGAAAATTAATATAGTCATTGAAATGCAACAAACCTGGGCCTCCTAAGGAATCATACTCCAAAATATATTTCAATGATGAGTTGAGCCACAGATTCTTCAAATAATTAAGATGGGTATCAGCACTATTTATGGGTAAGTCAACAATCATTATTGAAACTGCTGTTTTACAGTGCTGCTTCCCTAACATATTTTTATACATTTACATTCCAGATAATTCTGACAAATAATATATGATTCAGCATGACTGGTGATATGTTGACAGGTCCAGTTGTTCTAGGAGAGTGAATGACAGGACAGAATTACTAGCATTTTTTCAGAAAACTCAGCCATTCGACACTGTAAGCACATTCCTTTTGTCATGTAGACTGCAATGTAAGATGAAGTTACTCAACGCTTTTCCACATGTAGGAGGAACATCTTAACCACATTTACTGTAATCCCTAGACTGGTCATGGTAGCACAATTAAATGGCCACCAAGTTAGCCAGACCTTATGCCATTCAAATTTTGGTTATGGGGTTGGATGAGGTCTTAGGTGTATAACTGGAAAGTGTACAAATCTGAGATGAACTACAAGGCCACGTCATGGATGTTGTTGCCCTAATTATGCAACATGCAGAGGCACTCAGAGTGCAGTTTAACTGACAGTGGCATATTTAGAAATTATTGTGAACTGTACAACAGCTTTAGTGTGACGTGTATGATAATGCTTAAATGTGAATATTTTAGAAATACATGTATTTCAATTGATACTTTGTAAAGTGCATGTTTTACACATGTATTTGGTTAAAATCTGACACTGTGCTCAATAATACATAAAAGAACTAACCATAGTCCTTAGACATGATCCTCAGAAACCTTTCTAAATAGGACATATGTCCATATGAAGTTTTTTGCTTCAAGTGGTCATTCCTGTCATATCCCAGAGTAAAAACCATTCATCCTGGGATTCTCTGTAGTGACTGAACAGGTAATTTCTTGTGTTGCAATGTAAGCACTTTGTATTTTTAATATCAATTTATATTTCACTATAAATGAATTAAAACCTGTTTTGCCCTTTAAAAGTGGTTGAAATGTGGTAGCTGAATGCATGGTGGCTTAAGCATCCCACTTAAATAACTTTGTAAAAATGATGAAATTTTCTGTTTATACATCTTCCAATTTTGAATATCTGTGTGCATTTTTATTACTCCTTTTGTGGAACATTTTCTTCAGACTAAAATATTGAAAATACTCATACTTAGTTTTCACTTGTATCTAAGAACATACGTTTTAAAGACATTAAGAGAGATTTGTGATGTGGGCTCATATTCTCTGTCTGCATCTATTGTTTTAGTTCTATGTTTCCCTATGGATGAGCCTTACATATACCAATAATCACAGTAATATAGGTTTTACTAGAAGACATTTTATAACACAATATGCAGTATTACAAAATTTTTACATTTGTTATATTTGAAAAATACATGTACAGCACATAAAAAGTATATTTGTGAATATTAAGGCACATCACGACAATACACTTACAAAGTGGGGTACTTAATGGTCTTACATTATTCAACTGAAAACTAATCTTAATGACAGTTATACATATATATATTTAAAAAATTATGTTCACATTGATCTTGTAAATGTATTCTTCATAATACTGATTTTCATAATACTGCAACACTGCAGATATTGTCAGGGATATTTTAGCATCGTCGTCTTCTTACTCGTATTTACAACAAGCATTCAATAAGTAATGCAACATATTTTACTTATTTTCTGCCAATTTCAGCTGCAAAAATGCTGAATTTGTTGTGGTACATTGTGGAATACTCCAGATTCGGCTACTATAGTTTCATTAAATTCCAAAAGATGGCAGTGCTTTGTGCATCCTTCAAAATGGCATTTGTAATTGATGTGAATTCCAAGCACAGAGCTGTCACTTAGTTGCATGGAAGTATAACCTCCATGCTTAGTTGCTTATGGTGGAAAACAAGAGCATCACAGATATTCATATGTGTTTGCAGAATGTTCAAGATGGTGTCGATTAATGTTGCTAGTGAAAGCCGCCAGGGCAAATATGCAATTAAAACTGACAATAACTGTAAAGCGTGTGCTAAGAAGGTGATAAAAGGAGTTCAGTGCACAGAGTGTTGATGCTGGTTCCACGAGAAATGCTCAAAAGTGTGTGTAGAATTTGTAACAAACTACTTCACTTGGATATGCTGTACCTGCGCTGTGGAAAAACATGAACGAGGAACCACAAACGCTGTTAGGGACAAAGACGAAACAATAAAAATGCTTCAGAGTGGTACCGATGCTTTAAACAATAGGTACATTGCTGTCAGTGAAAAATACAGTGACAGAAAATAGACTATGCTGAAAAACATCCCATCTAAATGACTCCCACACCTCAAGTAGGGATATGTGGCCCTCAGCAAAAAACAGCGTCTCCTCAGGTATTATGCAGGATAAAATCAAAAGGGTAAGCAAAATAACTGTGACCAATAAATCATCACACTAGATTTTGAAGAATGTTATGAAATACTGTGTGAAAAAAAGACTGATCAGCACACTCTTGCTAATGAATACAAGACGTCTGAGGTGAAAGTGCAGCAGTGTCCGCAGAAACACGAAGTGAAATTGTTTGGGGACAGCCATGCGTGAAACATCTGAAATCTAATGTCAATGCAGGCTGAGGACAGTGTACGTATTTACAGTGAAGTAAAATCAGGGGCAAATTTCATCACAGTTACTGCTGGTATAAACAATGAATGCTCCAAACTCACTAAAAAGGCCTGTGTGGTGCTGATCAGAGGTATAAACGTTGTAAACAAATACAATGCCAACAGATTCATTCAGAAACTGATCTTAGTAACACAATATTTACACTTCACTAATGTTACTGTAGCCACTCTACCACTCAGGTATGACCTGTCTGATTGGTCATGTGTCAATACACAAATTAGGCAAACTAATGATAAACTGAGATATTTTTAGCTAAATATACAAATATAAAATTATTACACGTTAGTGGCTATGAAAGGAACAGTTTCACTACACATGGTATGCACCTGAATCAGCATGGCGAAAGGGAACTTATCACAGATATAAACAGGGCTAAAGAAGAAATATTTCGCAAAAAAAGAACATCATTATTATGCCAATAATTGCGCTGGGTGCTCCTTCACAGGGAAACTGCTAAAATCGACCAAATCCTGTAAGATAATGACAACCTTCTTGAAAAGAAAATTAAAACACACAAAAGTAAAAAAATAAGAACTTTATTGCCCAGAGAGGGAACAAAATAGATGTAAAGTAGGCCCACTTACCATCCTGCAAGTCAACATTAGCAGCAATAGGAACATATTGTGATGTACTGCGTGTTTCAGAACATTAGCTTACAGAATATCAAGTAGATTTGTTTCGTACCTAACGAGTACATTCTGGCAGCTATAATGTGTAGAAATAACAGAGAAAATGTAGGGGGCTGCAATATTTATCAGACAATGTATACAATTCTCTAAAATATATGTAAGTTCATGGTCCTCAGAATTAAATGGCAAATTTACTTGTGTAAGAGTGATACACCAAAATATTGCCATTGTTAGCTTGTATAGATCACCTAATGGTGGTGTTAACTTATTTTTTGAAAAGTTTTAGCAAATGATAAGAAAAATCTTAAAACTCAAAACAAATGTAGCAATATGTAGTGATTTTAGCATTGACTTCCTACACACACAGGAACTCAGCACGAAAACACTCTTAAACCTACTCAGATCACTAAATCTATGTTATACTAACAATAGCCCAAAATGTGTATATGCCTGTTTGGACAAAATTATAGTTATTTTTCAAGAAACCTATATAGTATAAGCATTGCACATGAATGTTTTGCAGATAATGATCCTCTACTCCCAAAACACCAGTATACACAGCCAGATAAGAATTACAAGGTTGCAAATAAGAAACCAAGCATGACATGGGTTAGAAGTCTGAAAGAGGAATATATCTAGTTATTCACAGATTCCCTCAGAAAGGTAAACTGGGGCATTGTTTATGAATATGACACAGATCAATCAAATGTTGAAACTCTATTTAATAATTTCATTAAGACATATACTGACTTATGGTACTATTGTTCACCAATGAAAAGAAACAGTACTAAACCAAATAGAAAATGAAAAAAGCGTAAATGGTACACTGATAACCTTGCTAGTATCCGGGAAAAATTGCTTCCACTGTACAAAACATTTAAAAACAATGGCAAATGTGCGACAGAACAAAATGATACTTAATATACAGACTACCTGCCATATAAAAAACATTACAATGCCAGCCTTAACCTTTGCAAACAAACTGCCTATGAAAATTACATACAAGGAGCCTCAAACATATGCAAAGCTGCTTAGGATATTATAAAACAAGAACATACCTCTACCGAAATGCAGGATGTTCTACTTGAGCCAAAAGAGCTCAATAAATATTTTACAACCACAGTAAATAAATTAAAATAAAAAATTGAACAGTCAGAGATACTAGCAATTGATATACTTGCTGATCAGCTACCTAAAAGCCATGAATTTCACTGGGACACTGTCACACCCACAGATATAATAAATATTGTTAGAAAACTCGAAAAGTGTGGTCTACTGCTGGCTATCTAACTACACAATAAATAAGACAACACACTTCATTTGCAGTCCACTTGCTTTTATTATGAATAAAAGCATAGAAGTTGGAGTTTTCCCTGACCAGCTCAAAATTTCCAAAGTTATACCTATATACAAAACGGGGGAAAAAACCTCCCTGAAAACTATAGACCACAAACAGCTAAGTAACTATTTTGAAAAGTATGACCTTCTCCATAATAGACAGCATGGATTTTGACAATGGAAAATACCACCTCTGCAGTCCTTGAAATAGTTAATCAGACATTAACAGCATTTGAAAATAAACAAACAGTCTCACTTGAACTTTGTGAACTGAGCTAGGTATTTGATTCCGCTTTTGATATTCTACTAGTCAAACTAAAGTATTAATGCATAAATAATTCAGAGTTAGAAATAATCAACTCTTATCTACATAACAGGAGACAATTTGTGTCAATTCTAAACAAACACTCTTCAGTGAATAATGCCACAACTTCTGTACGTCAGGGCTCTGTCCTTGGTCCTTTCTCCTTCATTGTTGCAATTAATGACTTGCCATCTTATATTGGGCCTGAGTCAGTTATCTCCTATGCAGATGATACAACCTTAATCAGTAGAGATCGAGATTTCTCACAGCTACACCAGAAATCACAGGGCACTCTCACCTTAACACTAAACTCGTTCTTGGCTAACAAACTTCTATGTAATCCAGAGAAAACTCAGCATCTGCAGTTGGGACTGGCTAACAAGGTAGAACCAAAATTCGTAAAACTGCTTGGAATACACATTGATTTCAAACTTAACTGGCAACCTCATATCAACCATCTCTGCAAAAAGTTATCAAGGGTGTCCTATCTAATCTGGAAAATATCTGATCTTGTGAGTAAAAAATATCTCAGAGCAGCTTACTTTGGAATTTTTCAGTCTCATATATCTTATGGGCTGTTACTATGGGGCCATTCATATCATGTCAGTGATGTACCACTGATGCAGAAAAAGGTGCTACAAATAATGTGCAAGGTTGTTCCATAGGAACACTGCCGTCCCTTATTCATCATAATGGAAACAATAACAGTGATAAATCTTTATGTATATACACTCCTGGAAATGGAAAAAAGAACACATTGACACCGGTGTGTCAGACCCACCATAGTTGCTCTGGACACTGCGAGAGGGCTGTACAAGTAATGATCACACGCACGGCACAGCGGACATACCAGGAACCGCGGTGTTGGCCGTCGAATGGCGCTAGCTGCGCAGCATTTGTGCACCGCCGCCGTCAGTGTCAGCCACTTTGCCATGGCATACGGAGCTCCATCGCAGTCTTTAACACTGGTAGCATGCCGTGACAGCGTGGACGTGAACTTTATGTGCAGTTGACGGACTTTGAGCGAGGGCGTATAGTGGGCATGCGGGAGGCCGGGTGGACGTACCGCCGAATTGCTCAACACGTGGGGCGTGAGGTCTCCACAGTACATCGATGTTGTCGCCAGTGGTCGGCGGAAGGTGCACGTGCCCGTCGACCTGGGACCAGACCGCAGCGACGCACGGATGCATGCCAAGACCGTAGGATCGTACGCAGTGCCATAGGGGACCGCACCGCCACTTCCCAGCAAATTAGGGACACTGTTGCTCCTGGGGTATCGGCGAGGACCATTCGCAACCGTCTTCATGAAGCTGGGCTACGGTCCCGCACACCGTTAGGCCGTCTTCCACTCACACCCCAACATCGTGCAGCCCGCCTCCAGTGGTGTCACGACAGACGTGAATGGAGGGATGAATGGAGACGTGTCGTCTTCAGCGATGAGAGTCGCTTCTGCCTTGGTGCCAATGATGGACGTATGCGTGTTTGGCGTCGTGCAGGTGAGCGCCACAATCAGGTCTGCATACGACCGAGGCACACAGGGCCTACACCCGGCATCATGGTGTGGGGAGCGATCTGCTACACTGGCCGTACACCTCTGGTGATCGTCGAGGGGACACTGAATAGTGCACGGTACATCATCGAACCCATCGTTCTACCATTCCTAGATCGGCAAGGGAACTTGCTGTTCCAACAGGACAATGCACGTCCGCATGTATCCCGTGCCACCCAACGTGCTCTAGAAGGTGTAAGTCAACTACCCTGGCCAGCAAGATCTCCGGATCTGTCCCCCATTGAGCATGTTTGGGACTGGATGAAGCGTCGTCTCACGCGATCTGCACGTCCAGCACGAACACTGGTCCAACTGAGGCGCCAGGTGGAAATGGCATGGCAAGCCGTTCCACAGGACTACATCCAGCATTTCTACGATCGTCTCCATGGGAGAATAGCAGCCTGCATTTCCGTGAAAGGTGGATATACACTGTACTAGTGCCGACATTGTGCATGCTCTGTTGCCTGTGTCTATGTGCCCGTGGTTCTGTCAGTGTGATCATGTGATGCATCTGACCCCAGGAATGTGTCAATAAAGTTTCCCCTTCCTGGGACAATGAATTCACGGTGTTCTTATTTCAATTTCCAGGAGTGTATATGCATCACTGATATATGCTAAAAAGAACAGAACCAAATTTAATGCCAGAGAGAACATACACTTTCATGACACGAAAAACATAGACCCACAAAAACAGGCTACTCTCCCAAAGTGAACTGTTTGAAATTATTTAACAAATGTACACATACTGCAGTCAGTACACCTTTCAATAATTGTAAAAGTAAACTGCACAAATGGTTAATTGACAATCCATACTACAGTCTTACAGAATTCTTGGATACTTGTAACATAGAAATTGAGTTTTCAGTCTATGATTGCAATACTGTACAATTGATTACTATAGCA
Organism: Schistocerca gregaria; assembly: GCF_023897955.1. Classification (NCBI taxonomy): domain Eukaryota; kingdom Metazoa; phylum Arthropoda; class Insecta; order Orthoptera; family Acrididae; genus Schistocerca; species Schistocerca gregaria. The sequence goes on from NC_064931.1 coordinate 455,236,557, forward strand.
TAAATATGTTGTACTTGTTATGTAAACACTAACTAATATAGTAACCTTGTATGTAGCTACACATCATTATAAAGCCTGTTTACCTGCATGTGGTCAACGTCAATTAAGGAATATAAACTGGCAGGGAACAGAAGCATGTTGGAACATTGGGAAGCCATCTTTCATCATCAGAACAAATTCGTGCAAACCTGTCCCATCTCCTGCATGACAGCTGACAACACACAGCTGCGATTCTTGCAATGTTGGAACATGCAGACACTCTCGTAAGAGGTGATCAATGGATCATAATCAACTCTCTGCTACAACTCTGTTGGTAGTGCTGACACACTCATCCACCAGCTGAGGTACTCAAGGGTGTCAGCTCTGTAGGTTCCTTGCTGTCTAACACAAAACCTTACAGAGCAATGAATTTGGCCCAGTGAAAGATGCACTCCACAGGAAGCAGTACTTGGATGATTGGGAGGATATTGATGCAGCAGCACATTGTTCTTGTCATCAACCATTAGAGTGGTACCATGTGCACCTTGACCCCAGTAATGTGGTGTAAGGCGAGTGTGTTTCAATAGAGATTACACTGAGGTGATCAAAGTCATGGGGCAGCCATAAGCATATATACAGATGTTGGTAATATTGTGTACATAAGGTATAAACAGAATCGCATTGGTGGAGCTGTTACTGTACTCAAGTGATCCATGTAAAATGGTCTACGACTTGACTATGGCCATTCAACGGGACTCAACAGACTTTCAACAGGAAATGGTCATTGGAGCGAGGCACATGGGGCATTATATATAGGAAATAATAAGGTAATTCAATTTTCCGAGATTCACAGTGTCGAGAATGTGCTGCAAACAACGAATTTCATTCATTACCTCTCACCACAGACAGTGCAATGGCTGATGGCCTCCACTTAATGACTGAAAATAGCAGCATTTATATAGAGTTGTTAGTACTTCCAGACAAGCAACTGTATGAGTCAATGTGGGACATGCGACACATGGATCCCATAAGACAGTGCAGCAAAATGTGATGTTAAAGGGCTATGGCAGCAGATGACCAACTGATCTGCATTTGCTAACAGCACGACATCACCTGCAGTGCTTCCCTTGGGCTCATAAACATATCTCTAGGGTCCTAGATGACTGGGAAACAGTGACCTGGTCAAATGAGTCATGACCAGTAAGAGCTGATGGTCTGAACATGGCACAGTCCCCACAAAGTCAGATACCTAAGTCGTCAACAAGACACTATACAATTTGATGGTTGCTCCACAATGGTGTGGTCTGTGTTTACAGGGAATGGACTGAATCCTCTGGTCCAACTGAATTGATCATTGACTGGAAACGGTTATGTCTGGATACTTGGAGACCACTTTTAGCCATTCATGGACTTCACCTTCACAAACAATGATGGAATTTTCACTGGGCCACAACTGTTCATGATTGTTTTGAACATTCTGGACAGTTCAAGTGAATTATTTTGCCACCTGGATCACCTGACAGGAAACCCATAAAATATTTATGGGACATAGTCAAGACGTCAGTTTGCATACAAAGTGTTGCACTGGCAACACTTTCTCAATTATAGATGACTACAGAGGCAGCATGACTTAGTATTTCTGTAGGGATCTTCAACAAGTTTTTGAGTCCACACTACATAAATATGCTGACTACACCGGGCAAAGGAGGTACTAATATGTTATTAGGAGTATCGCATGACTTTTCTCACCTCGGCATATGTTGAAAAATAGTGGTTTGTGGCCAAAAGAGTGGAGAATAATATTGTGTATTGGAATTCTGAATAAAACCACCCTGTTCCAAGAAAAAATGTATTGTATTACTTACTGAATGCACTTTGTATAATTCTCATTGGCTATGGTATCCCAGACAAGTCACTGATACAAATTTAAATCACTTGTCAACAGGAGTTTCCATCTACAAATGGTTATCAATACTATAGAAAGGCACAGGTAATATGCATAATATGATGGGAGACAGCCTCTAAAATGTCTTACATATAAGCTTTGATTTATTACAAAATATATGTCTGTAAAGGGTGCATTGTTTACAGAGAACTTTTATATCAATAATCACTTAAGAGGGAAATTATTTCAGTCTGTATTTACAAAACAGGGAAACAGATAACAAAATTCTCAGCTATCATGCTGACCTCTAATGTTCAATAGTTGCCAAGATGGCAGATTAGATAGTCAGGCAAGGAAGAGAATGTATGCTTTGGCACATAGGAAATGGATATCTCAAATCATTGTAGATTGTGTCATGTCAATAGTTTCAATTGTGGATAGTTCTTTAACTGTTATTAACCTGTCTGGTAAAGATTCAACTGAAATTGAAACTTCTCTTCTAGCAAAACAAAGCAATTTTTCTGTGATGCCCTTTAAAGAACCCACAGAGGATATTATAGTAAATATTGAGGCAGGGATCTGACAGATGAGGATAATGCCACAGTCCTGATGAGGCGCGTGGACTATCATGAAAGGATCTACAATATTCTGGATCGCACCATTTATGACAAACTTCAGAAGGATCCTACTAACAAGTTTTTAAATACCACCAATCGATTGGTTAAAGCATCATCATTCTCCCCTGGCAATAAGAAGTTACTCTGCAAATGGAAGCCAAACCACCTAGGCTCTATGGATTACCCAAGGGGCACAAACCACAGATTCCTTTCAAGCCTATTGTGAGTGCTATAGGGTCTCCCACCCACTAATTAGCTAGATGCCTTGCCTCACTGCTGCAACTTTATTTTGTGGAACTGACACTCATATTAAGAATTTAAATCATTTCACTGACAAATTAACAGAAATGCATCTGGACCAAAGTGATATCCTTATTAGTTTTGATGTGTCATAATTTACGTCAATTCCAGTGAATGAAGATATCTCATGTATAGTGGTTATTTTTCCAGCACATATTGTGGAATTATTCAGACACTGCATCACCATGCTATATATTAAATACATGATCTTTATGAACAGATTGACAGGGTGGCTATGGTCAGTTCTCTTAGTCTGGATATGACCAATATGAATATGGACAACTTCAAACAACAGGACTTTCAGACTGCCAGTAAAAGACCAAACAGGTGTTATCATTATATCTGTGATACTTTTGTAGTATGGACACACTGTGCAGAAATGGATGCCTTACTGATACATCTCAGCAGTATGAATCTGATAATAAAATTTGTGTATGGAGACTGAAAATAATGGCCAACTGAATTTCTTGAATGTGGGTGCTATCAAGCCAGGGGCAGGATGATAGGCCATAGGGTATACAGGAAAGCCATGCACACTAACCATTACCTGCATAAAGATTTTAACTGCCAACCCAGACGATACAAGAGGTAGAGAGGACACACAAAATTTGTGAACTGATTGACTTAAAAGACAAGTTTGAAGATCTACTGTCAGCATTCAAGAAGAATGGTTATTCTAACCAGGAGATAGATCAAGGACTTCAGTCTAGGGAGAGAATTGGGATAGAAGAGGTATGACGACTGCCCAAAGGGTAAGTTTTCCTTCCATTCATCAGTAACTTTACACAGTACATTGGGAAAGTGTGGAGTAAATATGGTGTGGAAACTACCTTAAGATCTTCCAGGAATATAAAAGAATGTTGGAGATCAGCAAAAGATATAAACTTCCTTTGGCTTCACTGGGTGTATATAAATTTCTGTTTAGTTGTGGATTGGTTTATACCGGTACCACAAAAAGAAGTGATAACACCCATCTGGTTGAATACAAGAGGAATTGCCACCTGGGACATACAGATAAATCATACATGGTGGAACATTTTTATCAAGAAGGTGACCATGGAATAAAAGTCACTCATAGAAGCATTATATCAAAAAACTTGTTATTATCATGCACATATTTATAGAGAGGATATTAAGATTTATAAATACCATAATAATTTTAACAGAAAGAGGAACATAATAAATTATATAAAATCTGCATGTCAACATTGCAACATAAGAATGACAATTTATTACTTTCAGTTGAGAATGTTGGCATCACCAGAGATAATCTCACAGTCAATGTCATGTGATGGACTATGATGCCCTCTACACTGCTTGTATATTTGCCACATTACCCCTGAAGATGTCTCCCACAGTCAGAGAGGAAACATTAGGAAAAAGTTTTGTATGTCAACCACAGCCTATCAGCCTGGAAATTTTAAATGAGGCGAGTACCAGCTGTGAAAGCTGATATAGTGTGATTAAGTTATATTGTGTTTGTCATGGAATACAAATGAGCTGTACTGATCTACATCTGCACCTACATCCACATCAACATCTACACTGATACTCTGCAAATCACATTTAAATGCCTGGCAGAGGCTTAATTGAACCACTGTCACAATTCTCTATTATTCCAATCTCTTATAGCGTGTGCAAAGAATAAACACCTGTATCTTTTTCGTATGAGCTCCTCTTTCCCTTATTTTATCACAGTGATTGTTCCTCTGTATGTAGGTCAGTGTCAACAAAATATTTTCGCATTCAGAGAAGAAAGTTGGTGACTGGAATTTCATGACAAGATTCCACCACAATGAAAAATGCCTTTCTTTTAATGATTTCCAGCCCAAATCCTGTATCATTTATGTGACACTCTCTCCCATATTCCACATTAATACAAAATATGCTGCCTTTCTTTGAACTTTTTTCAATGTGAGTCCTATCTGCTTAGGATCTCACACTGCATAGCAGTATTCTAAAAGAGGACAGACAAGTGTAGTGTACACAGGCTCCTTAGTAGGTCTGTTACATTTTCTAAGTGTCCTGCCAATAAAACACAGTCTTTGGTTAGCCTTCCCCACAACATTTTCTACATGCTCCTTCCGATTTAAGTTGTTCGTAATTGTAATACCTAGGTATTTAGTTGAATTTACGGCTTTTACATTAGACTGATTTATCATGTAACCAAAGTTTAATGAGATCCTTTTAGCACTCATGAGGATGACCTCACACTTTTCATTCTTTAGGGTCAACTGCCATCTTTCACACCATTCAGATATTGTTTCAAATCGTTTTGCAGTTTGTTTTGAACTTCTGATGACTTTATTAGTCAATAAACGACAGCATCATCTGAAAACAATAAAAGACAGCTGCTCAGATTGTCTCCCAAATCGTTTATACATATAAGGAACAGCAAGGGGCGTCTAACACTACCTTGGGGAACATCAGAAATCACTTCTATTTTACTCTATGACTTTCCGTCAGTTACTACAAGCTGTGACCTCTCTGACAGGAAATCCCAATCCAGTCACATAACTGAGATGATATTCGATAAGCACGCAATTTCCCTTCGAGCCGCTTGTGTGGTACAGTGTCAAAAGTGTTCTGAAAATCCGGAAATGTGGAGACTTTTGTATCCCCACCCAGAGATGGAATAGGTTCAAATGGCACTGAAAGTGTTAAGGTAAAGATAGTCAGCATTGCTGTCCAATCTGCTAACAAGAAACACAACACCAATGAGATGTGGCTCACTGTGTGGATAAAATACGCCCACGTAGCAATGAGCATGCAGTTTGGTTTGCTTGTATGGAACTGGTAGTGGAGCTGTTTATGACCCAGTTGCAGTCTTTGAATTTCCTTTGCTTACATTTTAGCAGATTGTACTAAATAAGTTTTGATCAAAACAAAAGGTCTTATGAGGCTCACAACTTGGATACTGAAGTTACTCGCTCCCTCCACTCAGTGTCATCAATGATGTACATCCACAGGCGCCTTCGCTGCACCAGATGGTGACTTTTTCTACAAACCATACTCTTTGTCTATCCAACAGGATACCGAACATGGCTTAGAGAGAGAGAGACAGAGATAGAGAGAGAGAGAGAGAGAGAGAGAGAGAGAGAGAGAGAGAGAGAGAGAGAGAGAGAGAGTGAGAGGAGAGAGAGAAGAGAGAGTGAGCAAGTGAGCAAGTGAGCAAGCGAGCTTGAGTGAGTGCATGCACGCACATGTGTTTCATAGACTGCTAGACAAATGATTACTTTAAACAATTCATTATGTTGAATTATTAAAGAAGAATGTGAATCTTATGAGTAAACAAACATTTTATACTTAATCAAATACCAAATGGAATAAAAATTGAAAGTAATGTATACTAGTTAGGGATAGCTCTTTCCGTTCTACTTCAAGAATGTAGATGATCTCTGTGAAAATAGAAATTTATTATTTGAGAATCAACTAGTACATGAAACCCTTAAAAGTCAGAACTAAACAGGAAATCTTGTACACATTTTAATTGAAGATGTCCCAGGTATTATACACACACACACACACACACACACACACACACACACACACACACACAATTGAAGGAGAGAGAGAGAGAGAGACAGAGAGAGAGAGAGAGAGAGAGAGAGAGAGAGAGAGAGAGACTTTAGCATGACATATTAGGATCTTCCTCTTAGACTTTGAAATGATAGCCTTAGTGACAGGTGTTTTCAGGTTGGGTAACGTAGAAGATTTAAGAGCATTTGATTGTGGCCAGATGGTCAAGATTACATCTTAAGTGAACCAGTTGTTGGACTTCAACAGATTTCATTACCTATAGTGTACTTTGTATACCTTGTCATGATGAAATTAGTCCCATCAGTTCAATATGTTGCAGATAGTGGTTTGTAGAAGATGCAATTAACAGTTGGATAGGATTCATTATGACAGTGAGTAAATAGTCTGCAACGGAGAATATCACTTATTAATTTAATGCTGCTTAAGAATAACATTTATGTGCCTTATTGTCATTGAGCATACATACCATCCAAAATCATTTATTCTCTGTATGATACTGATCCATCTTATTCATGTGATTACTTCTCAACTCACAAGACAGATTACCTCTAACCATCTTCACTGAAAAATCAACCATGGCAGAAAATAGCCTGCATTGTGGCAAAATGGGAAGTTTATACAATAGCATCTACCAATATCTAGATCATTAGATATTAAACTCACATGCCAAAATACTAGTCACCACTTAAAAGATCACACTGGTTACTTTGTAGCACAGTGCATGGTACCATGCAGTCATATGACCTATATCACTAATGTAGATCATGGCCGTTAACTGGTGTGTATGTGCCAATTGACTGCATGGAATCAGCGCAATTAGATGAGTTGATATGGAGATATGATAATATAGCAGAAAGGAGCTACCGCACTTGGACATTCCAATGACCACATCCTGAATGAAGTTTCACAATTTGTTGGTGTATCAAAACCAACTTTTAGATTAGATTAGATTAGTTTTGCTGACAAAATTGAAATCAGTCTGTATTTTGATGGTATCTCTTTATACCCTTTCTTGAATAGAGGCTTAACATCTGCATATTTTAGCCAGTCAGGAAATGTCCCAGTTATAATAGACTGGTTACACGAGTAACTTAGAATTGTACTAAACTCACAAGAACATGCCATAATTAACTCTGTTACTGTTTCATCGTAACCACTAGAATGCTTTGTTTTTAAAGATATTATTAATGAAGTTATTTCTTTTCATGAAGTGAGTGACATATTCATGTACCTGAAGCTATTTGTAAATGCTAGTTTCATATATTCAAGGGCATTATTTACTGAGCCTGACAATCTCATTCTATCAGTAATGGATATAAAATACTTGTTAAATAGATTTGCCACACTATGCCCATCGGTTACTAATGTGTCATCTACCCTTAATGCTATTTTCTCCTGTTCCTTTCTGGTTCTACTAGTCTCCTCTTTCACTATATCCCTTATTGTTTTTATTTTGTTCCCTGAAGTTGCTATCTTCTTCTCATAGTGCATTTGTTTAGATGTCTGAATTAATTTTTTTTAAATATTTTACTATATTCCTTGTATTTAGCTAAATCATCAGCATTGGAGCTATTCTTGGTCAACAGATACATTTTTCCTTTTTGTCTTACACAAAATCTTTATTCTTTGTGTAATCTATGGTTTTATTATAGAATTCTGTTTAATTTGAGTAATTTTTAGAGGAAAACAGTTTTCAAACATGGTACTGACGTTGTTCATGAATGTGGTATATTTTTCATTCACGTCATGAGCACTATAAACATCTTTCCAGTTCATATCTTTGAGGAGTTTTCTAAAACACTCAATTTTTGGTTGATTGACTACTCCCCTGTACTCATATTTAGTAGTCTTGATAATCTGCTTAGAATTTACATCTAAAACAAGGAACTGTCCGAGGTGTCTATAAGTAATAATGTACCACTGGCAGCCATGTACCATGGTGTAAGAACACTGGTTGTAAAAATATCCTAATAGGGACTGAAGGCAAGTGTTATGCCTTGTAAATAACAGTAGGTTTCAAAGCACACACAAATTACTACTGTCAATGAATATAGGTCCATCTAAACCAGTTTCCAAACCAATACTAGCAAAGGTTCTGCATGCAGCTGACACTCAAGACTGGGGTACCTACCCAAATGCCACTGCTCACAGCATCACGCAAAGCTACAAGTCTCTAACAGACCATGTTTAGTGCGGTCCATTAAGTCACAATTTTACATATTTTCAAATAATGCAATTTTCCAAAGCACCAGTAGCGTAATGGGTTTAGCACACAGTATGGGTGAGGGTGTAGATCACACCAGAGGTGGTTACATGATGTTTTAGGTTTTCTTTCTGCACAACAACTTAGGACCACTCATTCACTATACTGGGTTGTTTCAACACTCTCAGTGACCAAGTGTTGTGATTTCTTCTACATCATCAACATTTTATAGACACTCCTATCTTCCATGATGACAAAGGTTGTGTTTACACAGCTGCACAAATACATTCATTATTGAACACACAGGGACTGTGTTGTGCCTCAGATGGTCCAATAATGTCTGGGATTATTGGGACCAATGGGTGAAATATAGCAGTCAACATCCCAACAGTTTCACACTACAAGACCTAATCATATATGATTGGCATCAGTTGGATACAGCACAACAGAGGAAACTTTATTTTGTCAAAATGAGGCATTTTCAAGTTTATATGTAGTGTTAAATCATATTAGTATGATGTCTCCTGTGGGAGACCAGTTTTTTGTCCACTGACCTTACTAATTCCATTGGAGAAGAACTGAGGAGGTATGTGACTGTGACTTGCCAGCAAGTCATCGTAGGATGAGCTGTCAAATGCACGGTAACCAGTCCACTAAGTTCTCATAAGAAGATTGTCATCTCTTGTTACTGTAGAATGAGCAATCACACGTACATCAGGGTAGAGTATCACAGAACAACAATACACAATTAATATTTTCAAAATGCAATGACTATCAGCATGTTTGTATGTTCTATGATCATGTGTATAGCAAACATTACATGCATGCTGGAAGCTTGCACTCATTTCACCCATAACATGCGTAAGATCTTCACATTTCAGAAATTGCTACCCAACTGGAAATTTTCATAGGATAAATACCAGTCGGAATGTGCCTATGTTAATGCAGTTTACTTATGAGGCTACATAAAAATAAAACATAATCAATGACACACAAAGAAACAGTCTGTCACCTCAGGACAATTTCAGAAGATACAGCATGAAGAAAAGCATGTTGGCTGAAAAACTAAGAGAACATTGTTCTGGCATTACAGATTTTAGCATGCTTCTCCTACATCTGTATCTACACAGACACTCCCCTAGCCACTGTATGGTGCATGGTGGAGGGCACCCTGTACTACTGCTTGCCATTTCCCCTCCTATTCCACTTGCAAATAGAGAGAGAGAAAAACGACTGATTGTTCACCTCTGTATGGGCCCTATTTTCTTGTATCTTATCTTCATTTTCCTTATGCATGATGTATGCTGGTGGCAGTAGAATCATTTGGAAGTCAGCTTCAAATAACGGTTCTGTAACTTTTCTTAATGGTTTTTTTTTCCCTGAGGAAAACCTCGCCTTCGTCGAGGGATTCCCATTTGAGATCATGAAGCATCACCGCAACACTTACATGTTGTTCGAACCTACCAGTTGCAAATCTAGTCACCAGCCTCTGAACTGCTTCAATGCCTTCCTTCAATTCAACCTGATACAGACCCAAAAAACTAAAGCAGTGCTCAAGAATAGGTTGCACCAGCGTCCTATATGTGGTCTCCTTTACAAGTGGACCAGTGTTTCCAAAAATTCTCCCAGTAAACTGAAGTCAACCATTTGTCTTCCCTAACACAGTTTCCACATTCTCATTTCACCTCGTATAGCTTTGCAACATTATGTCCAGAAACGTAAAGGAATTGACTGTGTCAAGCAGGACAACAGTAATATTGTATCCGAACATTACAGGTTTGTTCTTCCTACTCATCCGCATTAACTTAAATTTTTTTACATTTATGGCTAGCTGCCATTCATCACACCAACTGGAAATTTTGTCTAAGCGGTCTTGTACCTTCCTACAGTCGCTATACTTTGACACAATGGCATCATCAGCAAACAACCGCAGACTGCCGCCCACCCTGTGCGCCAAGTGTTTTATGTATATAGAGATCAATAGGGGTGCTATCATACTTCCCTGAGGTGCTCCAGATGATACCCTTGTCTCTGATGAACACTTGCCAACAAGGAAAATATACTGGACTGTATTATTTAAGAAGTCTTCATGCCGCTCACATATCTGTCAACTTATTCCACATGTTCGTACCTTTGTTAACAGCCGGCAATGGTACATTGTGTCAAGTGCTCGCTGGAAATCTAGAAATAAGGAACATGCCTGTTGCCCTTCATCCATAGTTCTCAGTATATCATGTGAGGAAAGGGTAAACTGAGTTACACATGCGTGATGCTTTCTGAAACCATGATGTTCGGACATAAGCTTCTCAATCTCACGAAAGTTTATTATATTCAAACTGGGAAGATGTTCAAGGATTCTGCAGCTAGCAGAAGTTAGGGATATTGGTTTGTAATACTGAGGGTCTGTTCTTTTACTTTTCTTATATACTGGAGTCATCTGCTCTTTTTTCCAGGCGCTTGAGACTTTGTGCTGAATGAGAGGTTCAGAAGAAATGTAAACTAGGTAATGGCCCAATGCCATCGAGTACCCTTTGTAAAATTTAACTGGTATTCGACCCAGACCTGGTGATTTACATGGTTTCAAAGCTTTCAGATGTTTATATATCCCAGGTATGCTTATTTCTATGTCATCCACATGGGAGTGTGCCTGTGTGAATGATTTCTTGAACAGAAATTTAAAACATCAGCTTTCATTTTGATATCTTCAACTGCCACAGCAGACTGGTCAACAAGAGTGTGAATGGAGGCCTGAGACCCACTTAGCGACTTTACATATGACCAGAATTTTCTCAAGTCCTCTACTGGTTTTTTTGCTAAGGTGTAACTGTGGTAGCTGTTGTGTGCCTGGTGCATAGATCATTTCACAGATGCACGAATCTCTACTAACCTTACTTGTCATCACTTGTGTATCTTCTTTTGAACTTAGAGTGCAGCAGCCTCTGCTTTATCAGCATTTGCTCAATTTAGTTATTCAACCATGGTTGGTTTTTTTCCATCCTTTACCCACTTACTAGGCATGTAACTCTCCAGACTACGATTTACAATCAGCTTGGACTTTCTCCATAATTCCTCTACATCCACCTTACTGGAACTAATTCACTGTCTAACTGAGATGTTAATAACAGTTTATTTGCTCTATCTAGCAGAAACACTCCCCTAGCCTTCTTGACTGATTTATTAACTTTCATAGTCATAGATGCTGTACTGACATCATGATCACTAATCCTTGTTTCTATAACAATGTTGTTGATACTGTCCAGCCTATTTGTAGCTACAAGGTCTAAGATATTTCCATTGTGTGTGGGTTGCTGACCTTGCTGTTCAAGACAATTTTTAGAAAATGTGTTGGAAAATATTTCACATGACTGTGTCTGTACATCCCCTGCCCCAATGAATCCCTAGCATCCCAGTCTATACTCAGTATGTTCAAGTCACCTCCAACTAGTACTGTATGAACTGGGTATTTATTCACTACTGACTATAAACTATATTTGAATGACTCTAGAACTGGCACAGCAGAATTTGGTGGCTAGTAAAAACATCCAACAATTAACTTAGTTTCACCTACAACTGCTATACGTGACCAGATGACTTTGTCCAACCTCAATAAAGACAATATTTAGTCAACTGCAGTGGACACTTCCCCTCCAATGGTCTCTAATCTGTCTTTCTGATATACATTCCATGACTTGCTAAATACCTCAGAACTTTCCTCTTTGGTTTCAGCTCTCGGTCCCAGGGATAATTTGAGTGCAAGAACTTTCCAGGAGGGTAGTAAATTCAGGAACTTTATTACAAATATTTTGACAGTTTACTGATAAAATTCTGACAGTGAAAGTGTTTTTATTCTGAACAACGTTTGACTTCCTTTGCTGTGAATCGAGTGGCAAGTGTTCAGTAGAGCAGGTCAAACTGCTACCTCTGCACTCCACAAGTACTTTGCTACCTAAGTAGCTCATTCATTTGTGTAGTGTACCCTGGAGCTATCAAGGAGAGTCCTGCAAACCGCACATGATAGAGTAGGTCTGTAAATCTGCAGCCGAGATCATCACAGACTTGTCAAACCCTTTGGTTGAGACCTTCCATCTGGCTCCAAACCAAAGGACCCCAATCAACTCTGAGAATGATGATGCAAATTGAGAACTCAGCTGGCATCCTGTGTGTGAGGCCAGCAGTTTTCACCAAATCTGCCAGTTGCCTACACAAATTGAGAATCACCTCAGAACCAATGGAACAGACGTTGTTGGTGCTGGCGTGAGTCACAACTTGCAGACAACTGCACACTCAACAGCCACAGGCAAGGCCGCTCCACATCTCGTATGAGGCCTCTGGCAGACATGCCAAGTGCACATTGGCTTTATTTCCAGCCCTCAATTATATCTACCTAAGAGGGTCCACAATGCGCCTAACATTGGAGCTCCCAATAACTAGTAAACCTCTTCCCCTACATGCCTGCTCGGACTCTGCTGAAGGAGTGGCCACTCTCAGGGTGAATGGCCAAGGAGAGGAAGCCAGTCTCCACAGTGGCCCCCTGCCTCGAGCAACATGAACGTGTTACCACCTGCCACTCACCCTGCTGTGAGGGCTGATTCACAGCATTGGGTGCCCTATGAGATACATTGGAAGCAAAGCCTGTGGGCAAAGCAAGTGACACTTGAGATGTCCCACATTTCTCCGCCACTGCTACACTCTCAGGCAGCAGTCTGAAGGTGACTGAGCATAATTAAAAGAGCATTCAGCTCTTAATAAACTGTGAAAAGCTCCTTATGCATTTGTACACAGCATGCACACATTATATCCATCCTAGCAAGACTAACTGAAGAAGTGAAGTGTAAAAGCAGATAATCCTAGATGTGTGACTTGCTACCCCCTGATCTGCACCAGTGGATGCTGAGGCATTAATAAAATACGTAGCTGGTTGTTTGGTGAGCAACTACAGTGTTAGAGACTAAATGAATTTACACTTCCAAAAACAGGAGATTAAACCCCTGAAACACAAAAACACGCATGAACTTTAATAAATACGCTACGTGGAAAAAACAGAAAAGGATACACACTTAACTTGCTGCTCTGTAGACATACTCTTATCACCTGCCGTGAGTTGGAGCCTGACTGACTGGCATACTAAATGAAGTGATGCATTTTATCGCCCACTATTCGTAGTTCATAGATTTATTTAGGCAGTATCATTATCAGGTAGCTGCAGGAAGTAAACAGTAAGTAAAAGATAGTAGAACATGGCCACAATGTGGGATGTTCTCCATCCTGTCTATGTGACTGTAGTGGACCATACAGTGTCATCCACAGTCTTCTATTAAATCTAAGTTCTGGAACAGGTGTAGGGAATATTGCAATGACTGGCTGGTGTTATCTGCAGCAGACAGGCCTCGTGGTATGCACACCAATGTCAGCTTCCATTTTTCTGGTAAAACATACGATGCTGGCTGCACTGGAAATATGGCTTCATCAGTGGCAAGTTGAGTGATAAAATGTAATAGTTTTATCTCCTTTGTAAGGGACACCACAGCACAGTTCCTCTTTAAACGTAGGTGGCATTTTTCCTCTTAGGCTGCATTTATTTAGACCTCTCCTTTGTCATAAAACTTCTTTTGGTTATGTAAGCTATTATCAAGTGTTGAGCCCAAATAAGGCATTTTTCTTTCGTTTTACTCATTCAACATCAATGACGTCATTTCACTTGGGATCTGTAGAAGGTGCATTAGTATATTTTTCATAGTAAAAATTTTTTTTCGTTGTTGTTTTTCTGACATATTTTATATCCTGCAGTATCTTCTCACTATGGATCAAAGGGTACGTCTTATTTAATGTAAATGCCAAATAGTGGCTCAGAAGAGCTTCACGAGTTGAATAACAAAGAAGATGCCTAAATAAGTAGAGCGTAAGTGGAAAAAGGGTTCCTGCATTTAATATTATCACGTTTTCTGGCTTCAACCTGCCCTATAGTATTATCGTTTATGTAAGATGCCGCCATGGGGTCTGCTTACTGGGAGGCAAAACTGAGTACGAGTTAATTTTAAAAATTTTTATAGCTTGGGGTGTCAATGGACACAACATGTGATATCTATCCAAACATATTGAGGGAGATCTGAATAGCAAATACTTCAGGGGGAGATTTTAGAGCATGGGGTGGTTTATCTTTCAGGCCACACCACATCCCATGTTTTACTAGGACAATACAAACCACATTCAGCAAGGAATATGTAAGCCAGTTTTGGAGAATAAAGGCAACCACAGCTTCCAAGATGGCATCAAGTGTAGTGATGTATAGCAACCAGATGAATAAGAGATGCAGTTCTGCAGTGAAAAAAAGGAAATTGTGAAAGTTGTAAAAGTGAAGAAAAAGAACACATTTCAAGTTTACAAAAAATTGTGGACATTGTAAGGTGTGATATTTTGCATCTAACAAATAAAAATTCTGAGGTGAGGAAGCTGCACCATATTCCATACAACAAATCAAGTTGTGACAAAGCAAGCTGCAATACTTGTACTTCCGTCTTGTTTTTCCAGCTGCCTCTTTTTTTCATTTTTGAATTCATTGGCAGTAACATACATGAGTATAATATGCATTTTCATAAAAAAGGAAGATTGGCCATCAGTTTCAAATAATATAACACCACATTTAATTTTGTGTTTAGTTTTATGCATGTAATTTGTTTTCTAATTAATTTTGAGTATGCCTAGTTAGTATCTTTTGTTATAGACTGAAACCAGTAATTATTTCATAACTTAAACTCAAATTTTTGACTTATAAACAAATATAAATTCTGTACTAATTGTAAACATCTGCAGGAATAACTAATAGTATCTTAAAGAATCTATTTGGTTCTATTCGAAAGCATATTACCAAAGCTAGTCCTTAATTAATTCCAAAGTAATTAACAGTTTTGTCAAAAGTATTGTTTGCATATCAATATCGGTTAATTTCATGATTTAAACAAATAATTTGGCCTAATTCTTGTAGTAGAAAAAACTGTTAAAAACATCCAATTTTTCGATGTGTTCAGTTAACTGAATAAGTTTAATTGTAATTTCTGTAAATTTAACTTCAATCAATGTGTGGTTTCAGCACCTGTTATTGTGAGGATATATAAGGGCCCATTATTGGTACAGAGACAGTCAGTCCACAGCAGAGTGTCAGACGAGGACCGGTTTTGGTTAGATCAACAACAATGCATCTGTGAAATAAGTGTAACACAATTAGGTCATGTGTTAAAACAACGGCAGTGTCTGTTCTATACATATCTTTATATTCTTCAAGAACTGTGAACTATGTGGTTAGGTTTTTATTGCTCATAAATGTTCAACGGTAAACTATTGCAGCAGTATCTGGCTGTTTGCCTGCAACCTATTAATGAGGCTTATCGAAAGTCAAACATAAGTGAAATTATATCTGCAGATAACTACAGATACAGTGTATTGTTGACTGGTACTAATGACTGCAATATGGATCACAAACCTTGGAAACAGTGTCTGAACAGAAAAACAAACCAGTCAGCATAAGAAGAATGCAACAGAAATTGACTGCCAGTGACCAAAAATTAGCAAACCATGCAATAAAAGCCAATCCTCAATGATTAAAAGCAGTGATCCTACAGGATCAGGTGGGAGAAAGACTTCACAAACCTTGTAAACAACATTAAAGCAATGGCAACTCCACTCCAAAATCTTACATACAGTGCAATGTACTTTTTCTTGCTGATAGTCATGGAAGATCTACAAAGTGTAAAACATTAAATCCAAGAAAACAGCATCGGGAAGCCAGGAGCAAGAACAAAAAATATCATAGAATACTCAACTTTAGAGAACAAAATGTTGCATAACAGTGACTTTTTTGTCTCTTTAACATGTACAAATAATGTTGCTTGTAGTGGAGTGTGATACATGTATTGGAGATCTGTCTAAGTCTGTACAATGAAAAAACTTAAAAGAACATTGTTTTTCCTACCATCTCACATCTACGTGATTTAATGTACAGCTTGTGTGTTCACAGATAGATAAGAGAAACATATGCCAGAATTAAATCATTATGCTTGAGAAATAAAAAATGTTTACCTTTAGATACAGGCACATTAGATTAGAGCATGCCACTAAAAATGGACTACACCTGAACTATGAGTGCAAGCATTTTCTGTGCAAAAAATTAAGCAAAATTTAGTTTTTGAGTGAGACTGACATTCCTTTTTTATTGTAAATAGGCTTTAACTATGCACATGCAAAGGCAAAAGATTTACCGACAACATCAATAAAGATAAAAAGTGTAAAATAATGTTCCATAATGTCCAGTCCATTACTGATGAAACAGGAAGTAAATCACACGTATATAGTGAATGGACTTTGTATAAGGGCAAAGAGGGTTGTAATTTAAAGTTGAACAATTATCAAATTGTGGGTGCACGCTACACAAAGATACACAAAGGTTGTGGTATGGGTACTTATGTCAGAAACAACATTCATTGCAAAAACATTGAGTAGGTCGATATCTCGCAACGGAGATGGCCTTTGAAGTAGCAATAGTTGCAATGAAGGTAGGCAAAAACAACTTAATAATTATTGGCGTGTATAGCTCATCAAATAATGCTGAATAAAAATTCTTTTGCCACTTGCAAAAACGTTTGGGTAAACTATCTACAAACAAAAAACAGGTTAATAACAGTAGATGTAAACACAGACTCTTTAAGCTATAATTTAAATTATCTTAGACACTTTGACATGTTGCACTGCTATAACCATATCAAAAGAAATGAGGAAACAACCAGAATAACATCTAACTAACAATCCTGCATTGATCATGTTGGTGCAAATCTAGAGAGGACAGATACAGTGGTAAGGACTATTGAAATAAGAACTCTATATATAGAGATTAATGCAGACCAAAAAGAGTTCTGCATAGTGACCTACTCATTAAGAAGGAACTTGCATACAGATATGAGCAGAAATTATCCAGATCACAGGATATAAATGAAAAATGGGACCTTTTCTATGAAATAGTTATGCATAGTTTTAATCAGGCATGTCCAATAATAAAAAAAGAACTAAGCTAATTAGATCACACAAAGAACGTTAAAATTCCCCCAGAAATACACAAACTAACAGAAAATATGAAAGACCTGTATGTGATGTTCTGAGATACAAAATTGCAGTGGTTCCAAAAAACAAAAAGTGTACAATAGCAGTAGAAAAAGTTACAGGGAATCCCTGAAGAGCATAATAGCATACCATTATCCTGAACAGATGAGTAAATCCAATAACGTTAGCAAAACAGCTTGGCATATTGTAAACAAAGAATGTGAACATAAGAGAGTATCCAGTCTGCAGAAATGTAGCACTAGTAGAAAATGGAATGTTGTTGTTGAATGAGCCAAACACAATATATAAGACCATCATAAAACATTTTAGTAAGGCATGCAGAGAAGAAATTGATGAATCAACAGTACAAATAAATGAGTAAGGAGTGTAAGAATATGAGGTCATGAAAATAATTTCAAAACTCAAAATAAAATCATTAACTGGCTGGGATGACACACCATTTACATTACAAACAAAATTAAAAAATGAATTAATAAAACAAATAACACATTCAATAAAGAGTTCAACAGACCAGGCAAACATTCCTGCATTTTTAAAAATTACTGAGATTTTATCAGTGTGTAAAAAGTGTGCAACCACTGAGAAATAATTACAAGCCAAGATCACTGACTTCAACAAGCTGTCTACTGAACAACTAGCAGCACAGGTTCTGAAAATGACATTCCATAATAACAGCAGTAGCAGCTTTTTTCCATGAACTGCTAAACAGACTGGATAAAGGAAACAAAGTTATTGGAATTTTTCCAGATTTGTGTAATGCATATGATTCTGTGAATTATGCAGTTCTATTAGCCATGTGTAAGAAAAGTAGCACTAAAATTCATAAGTTCTTGTCTGTGAGATAAAAGACAGTGCACTAAACTCAGTTATAATGATGACACAAAGACAGTATAATCAGCATACAGAACTCTGAACTATGGAGTCCCACAGTAACTTATAGATTGGCCATTCTTTGTTCTTGTAAATATTACTGATGTAACACAGCCACAAAACTCAAAATTAGTGAAATAGGGTGATGAGACATCATTTATTAACTGGAGCCATACTGAGTGGGTAACATTTGAAAGCAATAAAGAGAACTTTGAAATGATCACAGAATATCTAACAAAGAATAAACTTACACTGAATAAGAACAAGAATGTAGTAATGAAGTTCCTGTTAAATTATAATAACAGTGATGTTGAATAACTTTGTATAGTTCAAACATCTGATAAACATAAATTTGTAGTCATTTTGATCGATGAACAACTCACATGGAAAGATCATATCTGTAACATCTGTAAGAACGTTATACCAGTAATATTTACTTACTACAATGTATTGAAAATATAACACCACCCCCCCCCCCCCTCCATCTTTAAACAAGTTTACTGCCACTAATATATTGTAGTATATAGAAGTTGCTAATGGCCTCGCTGTAGTGTTTACACTGGTTCCCAGGAAATCACCAAAGTTAAGCACTGTCAGGCTGACCTAGCATTTGAATGGGTGACTATCTGATCCGCTGGGCATTGTTGGCAAGCAGGATGCACTCAGCCTTTCTGAAGCGAACTGAGGAGCTACTTGATTGAGTAGTAGCAGCTCTCATCCAATAAACTGACATATGGTCAGGAGAATGGTGTGCTGACCTTATGCCCCTCCATATCTGCATCCAGTGACACCTGTGAGCTGAGGGTGACACTGCAGCCTGTTGGTGCCATTGGGTCTTCATGGCCTGTTCAGGTGGAGTTCAGTTTTATATGAAAGTAGAACAATCTGCAAAGTGTTTTGAATTTTTAGCCATTCACTGACACTGCCTTTCAACCCCCAACTATTTGCTTTCTACTCATAATTTGCTACATCTGAATTGGATTTTGTTCACAGGCTCAACACTTCATCACACAGTACAATATCATTTTAAACCACCAATATGGATTCTGACAATGTAAAACTGTAGTTGATGTCATAAATTAGTTTAATGAAAAAACTACTACATTGTTAGATGGAGAAACTAAAGCTACGGGAATATTCTGTGATGTTACAAAAGGATTCAACTCTGAAAATCATGACCAGTTGCTTTTCAAACTCAGAAAAATACAGAATAAGGGATATTTATTTGAAATGGTTTGAATCACATCTTATGGAGAGGAAACAAAGGATAATAATCACATCGAATAAAGCCAATTACTTCTCAGAGTGGAAATCTGTGCCCCAAAGTGTTTCTAAATGCTCTATCTTTGGGCCAATTTTTATCCCTGTTGTTTGCAGATAATACATCTGACCTAATTGAAAATGAAAATGCTGACAGTATACCACAGAGTGCTATGAATACGTTAATTAATTCAGAAACATGATTCTCTGTAAATACATTAATGCTGAATATTTCAAAAATTCATATGATAGGTTTTAAAACCAAACAGTCCAAAACTGAAGACATTAGTATTATTCATAATAATCCCAAATGGAAGAACTTAACTCAGTCAAATTCCTGAGTATAAATGCATGAAAACTCACAACAAAATTAAAGAGTGTGACATAAGGAACATGGGGCTAAATGTTTTAAATATCAGGTTACATTATTTTCTTATAAAAAGATTCTGCTACTCACAGGAAGATTTCATGGAGGACAAAGTGATAGAGCTGGATGCTTAAAATGGAATAAAAATTTATGTTAGTTATAACAGATGGAAATATTGACATAGAATTAGAAATAATCTTGTAAGAATTCCTCAACAATTAATATTGCAAGTCTGACAAAATTTTAAATAAGTAAATTGCAACACTAAAATATCTCCTGTAAATCAGACTTACATTCTGAAACACAGTATATTATGAGATGAATAAAAGCATTACATTCCTAGAGTACTGTTCATCAGTCAGGAGCTAAGTTTAGATTGACAGAAGAAACAAAGAAGATCAAATGAAGAATTGCATGTTTTATTATAGGATTGCTTAGTGAGCATGAATGCATTACAGAGATGATCAGCAAACTGTAGTGGCAAATGTGACACAAGGAGTACTGTGCACCATGGAAAAGTTCACTGTTGAAATTCCAAGTATCCCTTCCAAGAAAATTCGAGCAACACATCACTTCCTCCTACATACAACTCACAAAATGACAATGACAATAAAATAGGAGAAGCTCACGAGGAGGAATATCGACAGTCATTTTTCCCAAGCACCACACATGACTGGAACAGGAAAAGGGTTAAATGATTCCCCATAAGGTGACTAGCAGAATATAGATGTTGATGTAAAAACAGAGAAAATGTGTGAAATCCACAGATTTTGTACCTAGTAACAGTGGTGGCGACTTCCACACTAACAAACCAATGATGAAAATTGTAGAGCCAGTTTATTATGATCAGAAGAGGAAAAACTGTGTAACACAATATAGAACATTTTCTGTTTCAGGTGACTAATGATGTACTGTACTGATCTTGAGTATCTGTGGGCAGTGTAACTCTAGAAAAATTCAGGTGTCTTCTATTATGTTACTTGAACAAATGCAGCTGCCAGCCATTTTCATGTAGCTTTATTTATGACAATACGCATTTTGGGCTTTCACCCATCTTCAACTGGCATAACACATTTATATATTCATCAGTACACTGCTTTTATCAACTGTGTTTTTAATGTAGCATTTGCTGTTTGTTCTGTGATGAGGGGCTCATTTTATGCACCATTGTACGCATTGCACAAGCACTTTTACGTTCACTGGTGCAGTGCAACATTCACCTTCTACCAAACTAAAGCATTTTTTAAGTATTGGAAGTCATTTGGAAAGGTTTCAACTTACAACGTAAGTTACCCAATGACTGGATTCCATTCTTAAAGTGGATTTCTAAAAGGTCAACAAGATCCACTTTTATAGTTATCATAGCCTCTTCTGTAGACCTAAAACATTTTCCTACCTCAAATTTCTTCAGATTTAGAGAACAGATAAATGCAATGAGGTCACAGACATTGGACATAGAATAGATGTTACTTTTTTTATTAATCTCTTATTCTGGTGATCCATGTTGTGACACTATCACAGGATATGGAACGTGTCAATTTTACAAACTTTTGGCCAGAATTTATGGTAATACATAAAACAAAAGAAAAACAGTAAACAGTAACTTAGGTCCCACTACAAAAAAAAAAAAAATAGATATAGATAGAGATTAGACAACAAAAAACAGTAAACAGTTCCTTAGGTCCCACTACAAAAATATATTTTAGAGAGAGATAAAGATTACAAAATAATAAGTGTTACAGAGAAATAAATATTGCACAATATATCATTACAATCAAAATATTCGGTATTACAAATACAAATTTGAGCATACATTTGCAATTTACAATACAAGAGATGTTAAACACTGTAGTTCAGGAATTCTTCTAATGTATAAAATGATCCTTGCAATAGGAACTGCATTAAGGTTTTTTTAAACAAGAGATCATCATCTACTAAACACTTAATTCTTGGAGTGAGGGCATTAAAAATCTTACAGCCACTGAAATGGACTCCTTTCAGCACTATACTTAGATTTGGCTGTTCGTAGTGGATATCATGTTTCCTTCTAGTATTGTGACTGTGATATGCACAATTCAGCGTAAAGATGGATTTTTCTTTTCTTATGAAGCACATCAACGAGAATATATATTGCGCAGTGGATGTAAGTATTTCAAGCATCTTAAGAAGATTCCTGCATGTGGCACTAGGATGGACTCCACACATGATCCTTATGGCTCTTTTTTGTACACACATTACTTTTTTAGCCAGTGGCTGATTTCCCCAAAATATAATTCCAAATGCCATAATAGCATGAAAGTAATACGCTGACTTCATGGTTTCCATATTTCTATAAGAAGAAACAATGTGCAATGTGTATGTTGCTGAACTTATTCTTTTTACAAGTTCCGCTTCAGAGTCTTCAGTTTCCCTTTGTCAAAGCACATACCATTGTCCTGAAAAAAAGGTGTCTTTTTTCATCAAACTTTACATAGTATCACTTATTTTTACATCCAACTGGTCAAAAGATCTTGAATGGTATGTTTTCAGATTTTTTGTACTCTTCGAAAAGTCATCAAAAAGAGCGCATCTTATTCCAAAAAACCACTGGCCACAAATTCAGCTAGATGACAATGGTTGTGCCTTTTTTAGGTGCAGGGCTATAGGATTATAACAATTGTATTGTTATTTCATTTATAGCACATGGCACTGACATTCTCAGGAAGAAATCAGATTACAAAATCAGCTGGATTCTCTTAAACCAGCTTCACATTTCCTATTGGTCAACATGCAATAAGTATTACACAGTTTTCACACACATCTTGCGCACAGATAATTATTCATGTAAAAAGTATCATTGTCTTTCTTATGGTATGGCTACATCATCAGTTATTTCACATATCAGTAATTATCCAATACCATATTTGGTACTTTCTGGATATTTTCATCAGTATTTCCAATTTTAGTACAACAAATATGGTTACACCCTTTAAACTGTTTAATTTACTTTTATAAAATGTTATTAACTCTGTCCGTCTATCTGTTGGTGATTTGCCATCCGAAACTGAAAATTTTAATTTGGGGACATTTTGCAGTTAATATATTTAAAGTAAATACACACAACACAAATAAATGAAAATGTCATATAAACAGAATTATTCCACAAATAATTTCACTTCCAATTGCGAGTAACATGGAACTACGTGTGTAAACATTTGAATGTAAGATCAGTAACTTTTATTTTGACATACTGCCTGTTGGCTTTTGTCTCGGAATCTTCAGCTTGCTGAATAATTTTTCTGTCACTGTGCCAACACAAATGGCTGGCATTATCAAATAATCATCCCAGATTGGTTGTGACAAATTGGACTCAATCCTGTGTCCACATATTGTACATATTTTCCATGGCAATACTGAGGGTATTTTGGGCGTCATTACCACTATTGTTCTCACCATGTAATCTAAATTCAACTTTTGCTGTGGCACATGAATCAAGGATAAACTTACCATGAGGTCTTCTTCTTTCTTGTTAAAACTATTGTCTTGTTTGTACCTTTTATCTTCTTCTTCTTCTTTTTGTGGCCTGAAACAATCTGTGTGGTAGCTCTTTTACAAAGCTAAAACCTAGGAGTCAGTGAATTTTATTATGTGATCAATCTCACACAGTGTGTATTGCACCATGACCAATTTCTCCAAACGTCCTCCAGCAATACAATTTATGTCTGATGATCCTGGTATTAATGGGTTTTCTGATCATTCCAACACACTTTACCATAAGAAAAATTGTGTGCCATATATTCCTGACATTATGAGTGGATCCCTTTTATCTTTTGCCAATGTGAGACACACTCTGAACTGTCTGGTTGGCTTGCAAACAGTGTCTGCACAACATACATTCAACTCTGTCCATTACACTGTGGATGTATCGCAGGAAGACCACATATGACGTTTCTTCTTCCAATGTGTCACTTCACTGAGTGTTAGGTTTTGTGACACTGATGTTAACTAGTAGAGTACGTTTTGCACCTCAGTATGTTTTGTGCCTCAGTATGCATTTCAGGTGCTGCGTTTTGTCTCCAATTTACTGTGGTTAAGAAGTTTGTCTTTAGAGTGTTTCAAGCATATTAATCATCTCTTTTCTGGCTTAGGTGATGATCTGAAAGTTTGTGCAAGTATCAATATTCAGTGGCTGTCATTGGGTACAAGATGACTTAGACAGAATTTCTAGTTTGTCTCATGAATGGCAGCTTGCTCTAAATGCAGAAAAATATAAGTTAATGGGAATGAGAGGGAAAAACAGTCCTACAATTTTCATGTAGGGTATCAGTAGTGTGCAGCCTGACACAGTCAAATTGATTAAATATCTATGAAATATCTAGGTCTTACCCTATTTGCTAGTGGAACAGGAAAGGAAATGACTAGTAGCAGTATGTGGTGCCCTACACCATGCAGTGTATGGTGGCTTGTGGATTGTGTATGTAGAGGTAGATGCACTCCATGGGCAGTAGTTTCTGATACAGGCTGTGGTGCAGATTCTCACCATACTTCCTAACCAGCATACATACAAAGCGTAACTGTTGGTCCTTTTATACTTCCATAGTACATTTAATGTTAGTGCGCAGATGGTCCAAATGTATTTGGAAATCAATGGACTGTTTGTCACCATGGTTTCACATGATTAAGGTATTGCTGATGTACCTGCACCCCACCTTTATGTCAAATGGCAATTTATACAAACAGATAGAAGAAGTGAGCAAGAAGATCAGAGACTGTCTCAGAATGGCAAAGGCCAAAGCGGCCCCTTGCAATGTTGAGAATACACTACATTTCTCACTGGGAAAAAGAGGCACCTTGCACAATTGTTCAGGAAAGTCTTAAAAATTTACAAATATGTCAATAGTCTTAACAAGAAAGCAGCAACATAAATGGATACTGGATTCCCGTGCTGCAGGGAAAGACTGTTATAGGTAACACAAGGAGGACTACAGTGGTAATGACCAGTGAAAGGCCCTTGACATTGGCATGTTAGGAACATATAACCTATGGTTGTGGGCTTGACATCAGTCTGCATCAACAATGGAGGATGAAACTCTCTGGCAGTGCCAGCCACTCATGCTGGAAACATGTAAGAAAAAATTGTTAAATAAATATCAATTGAAAATCTTGAGTCAAGTGGCAACATCTACTATGTCAACAAGTGGTCACAAAAGACATAAAAATATTTTAATTTTTATTTTCCCTTGTGTACTTGTGTCCCTGTTTTATCATTTATCAATACATAGCAGTTCTTCATTTTAGACCACTTTTCCAGAAGAATACGAAGTAGCTTAATGATGACTTTGACATTCTTTTTCCTGCATGTACTTCCTATTCCCCCAGTGTAATGCACTGATTTAGCCTGTCTGCTGAAATCCTTCAGCACACTGCAGTATAGGGTGTAGTGAAATAATCTTTTTCACATTAGGATACAGATTCTGTTATTTTGTAATGACATTACTTGTCCAAATGGACTGCTAATCAGTACTGCATATCTGTCTGCAATTTTAATGGGAAATAGCTTTCAAAGAAAGTGGTGAAAAGTTTGAAGAAGTGCACTGGCAAGATTCAAGTAAATCTGTTAACACTAGAATCATCAATGGCATATTTTTGTCCCAGATCAAAACTGTAATCCCTCTCCTTCCTCTAATTGTTTGAGGAGGTGGATAAGGTTTCATAACTTTTAATGTTTATTAACATAGTTCACTCTAAACTAAAAATCAATGTCATCACTTGCATAATTTTCAAGAAACAATAAGGAATACCAAGGAATACCAATGTGACGTTTTCCACTGAATAAACTAAGTAGTGCCAACTGCTGCACAATGTTTTCAGCCTTTAACGGGTTTGCTGCTGCAATAGAGATCAAAAACTATAAGTGTGGTATCTTTGAAGCAGTAAAACTTCATTGAAATGGAAAACACATGTACTGTGAAGCAGTGTAGCCTGCCTCACTGTTTCAGTCTCACAGATGAGCAGATGTTAGCACTGATAAATAATACTGAATAAGTTGAATTTTAAAAAAGAGGTAGATGGTATTTCAACTGATTCTGATTATGATGCAAAACAAAGAGCAGCATAGAGATCAGATGAACCAGAGGGCAGCAATAAAAATACTGATGAATCATAATGTATACATAGAAGTGGAAATATGAAATAAACTGCTTCTGAGACTGTACATCTTTCTTTTTTCCAATTTCACTTTGCTGTATTCATTTCAGGGGGAATGCTAAAAAAAATGGTTCAAATGGCTCTGAGCACCATGGGACGCAACTGCTGTGGTCATAAGTCCCCTAGAACTTAGAACTACTTAAACCTAACTAACCTAAGAACATCACACACATTCATGCCCGAGGCAGGATTCGAACCTGCGACCGTAGCAGTCGTGCGGTTCTTGACAGAGTACCTAGAACTGCTAGACCACCACAGCCAGCCTGGGGAATGCTCATTTCAGTTATCTAAAGACACTACCTGACCCAAAGTGCAACCACATTTTCATAGTAATAGGGTAGGTTGTAGAGGCATTTCTGTCACAATGTGACATCGTTGTACAGTGAGAGTTGCTCAGATGGCATTTTTCAAGATAACAATTTTAAACAGAGTTTATTTTTAGCTAAATGATTGAAAATTGTGGCATTCAGATGCTAAAAGGCATCGTAATTAACGTAAAATATGCTTTTCCAGTAATTTGTCATTAGAGAAATTGAAGCTCCTGATGAACCAAAGTGGGAAGTAGTTCCCACACTAATACTGGAACTCACAGAAATAGCAGAATGTAAAATTTTCTTTGGGAGAATTTTGGTCCTTCTTCATATGGGTAAAGGTGTGACATAACTGATTTTCTGTTGAATGAACGGCACTTGTTTATTGATGAATCTGTTCTCGGAGATATTGAAAAAGACACTGAAACAGATGTCCATAGAGCAAGTAGAAGAATAATCATTACAATTTGAAGAGCTGGGTGCATTTATTGCTGTTCCATATGTAAGGGGTTCCACTGAATCCAAAGGAATGGAAGTGGATCTTCTTTGCTTGAAGAAAAGTACAAGACCATTTTATAAGTATGTGATGTCACATAATCACTTCCAGAAAATCATGATGTTCCTCCTATTTGATTTATAGTTGACATGGTGGCAGGAACTAAAAAAATGAAAATTTTCTGTCATTTCATGTGTATGGGAGAGTTACAACAAATTGGCAAAGTATTCCTCGTCCGTATACCTTTTCTGATGGACAGTATTTCCCATTAAGGTTTAATGCAAGTTCACTCATTTCATTGTTCAAGAGCTAACAATTATGGTCAGAAATGTGGGATGCCTGTCTCTGAAAATTCTCAGTATATGCTGAACACTTACTCATATCTTGGTAAAGAGTGAACTCATCTTGGTGATGAACATATGTATCTAGCATGAATTAACTTAATGAACAAAATGACTCACTGTTAGATTGTCTGTCAGATACAGAAAAACATATTCCCTAAAATAAAAAAGGTCCATTGAAGATGGGACATATTTGTCCTGACAGCAGTTTTAGGGAGTTAGGAAAATGTGGCAGTTCCAGTATTATTAGTCTTTTCTCTGGAGAATCAGCAAGAAAGTTTGTATTGAAATCCTGACACAAAATTTACTTCTTGCCCTCCTTAAGAACTGAGCCAGGCACAGTACCAAACCTAGAGAGAAAAGTCCTATAATCTGAAATGGGGCATCTGTAGAGCCCTAGAACAAAATTTTTTTCATGAAAATTTCAACTGTTCTACCTATCCTAAAATTATCTCTTTCTTATAGTACTTTTAACCAAAAAATCACATTTTGTATTAAATATAATGAGCTCTTGGAAATCAGATAAGATGCACCACACCAAACGGAAACACAGAAATTATTTCCTATGTAAATGGTGCTCCAAGATGCAAATAATGTCATTGTCAGCATCTTTCACTAATACACCTGTTTTACCATTAATTCCCTCAACATGTTGATGATATAAGTTTACAGTGCCTTACGATTTCCATTCCCCATTTACTGAATTAACCTCCAGCATTAAATGAAGCTTTCTCAACCAGGGATACTTCCTACCTGGCTTCATCCTAAACAGTTCTTAACCTGTTACATGTTATCACAGCAATTCAACCTTCAGTGAGTCCATATCCACCTACCATGCTGTTTCTCATAAACCTAGTAAATCATCCCTTCCTAACGCTATAATTGTGCATACCATATGTAGCATAGCCCAACCTATGAATAATCTCAACTGCCACCACAAAACGTGTGTCTTGTCAGCAGTCAGCAGCATCCTCTCAGCTTCCATATTAACTCACTTCAGAACAATGTCAAGATGGGGGATAATCACGACAATGAAATAATTGTATGTGATGAACATTAGTGGTTCAAGTTTCAGTAGTAATCTCGTACAAGTTACCACTTATTTCTAAATCCCAGTCCCTACCAAGGATATCCCACACACTTCCCACTATCAATATTTGATTGTCTTTGGTAAAGTTCTTATACAGGGCCTCAGATTACTCTGTCACCTCTGCACTTGGTTTAAAAATATTGATGATCTGGTACTCCTCACCTAAGGTCTCTTATAACTGTGGATCTAGACGTAACCCTTGACTGCTACTTAGCAGCAGAATGCCCCTTTTCTTAATCCTTGTATCTATCTCGGGCTTCCTAACAAAATCAGATTTCTTCCACATATCACCTGTTCCTACAATTACTGGAAGTTGGTAATATCACAGACAAATTTGTGTAATTACTCATTTCAGGAAAACTGAAAGAAATTTTTGCTCACAATATGTAGAGTGGACTGATGCAAGAGGAGTGTTCACATACAGGCTGGTGAGTTATCATGGGTGGTTGTGAGTATACAAAGTTTGTGTGGGTAGGCAAGACTATACACACAAGAATACCTAATACTGGCTGACCTGGAGATTTAGATGAAAGAAATGCCGTTGTAGCAGCATGCCTTTAACATAAAAAAACACACACCCAGGGAATACAGTTTCAATTTATTTATTAACTGTGACATTCATTTTTAGATCAAAAGATCCAGAGCTATAAAAGGAAAAGAACATGGTTAAATTTTGAACTGACAATGTTTGAGTTATCTCTTTTATTTTCAAGACAAAATATTTATCCAGCCCAGATGCGATATGTGAAACATTTGCACAAATCTAGATAAACAAAATTTTTCAGCAGCACTGGGTGGTGGAGTGCAAGTTGCAAGGAGCCGTGAGGGTGCAAATACCTTTACTTATGTACCAAAACTTTATCACAAAAACAAAACTGAACAATATCCAGAATTCATCAGTAAACAAGAACTTTGCATGGTTAAGGGTGCTCAGTCTATAATTCAGGTAATGAAATAAACTTTGAAAAGAGAAGCAATGTATTCTATTACTAACTTCAATGGGAAATCTGACATAAAGGCACCACAAAATATATAGAGAGTGAAGTACATAATTATTCCATGTTAAGCATTGATGGATGGCACGTACAGCCAATTCAATGTAAACTTAATCAGAGCAGACGACTGTCAACTAAATATGAGCATTTCACTTGGGAAATATCAAGTACAAGGCAAACAATGGAAGTTACAGACACTGTCCATTTACTTCAACCATCGAATTCAGCAGGAACCAGGAACAAACTGACCACAATGCTTCCACTGACACCTTTCTGTACAATCAATGCTGCTCTCTGTTTTGTCCTCGCAGTTGCCATCAATACATAATCTTGAGACTTTCTTCTACAAGGAATCCACAATACAACCATAAAAGAGGAATGGTGCTATCCTGTATGCCCTGTAGTACAGCAGAACTTCATACATCAACGTTTTAATTCATTTCCTGCAGTAAAGAATCTGGGGCAAATGCAAACAGTGTAATAAATATTGATTTGAAAACCTGATTAAGTTATTGGTAGATCATGAATGATTTTTCTACTCATGTAAGTAATTTACATGTCCCAATTCATCAATTACGAGAGCTAAGTTTACAGACCATTTATTTTCACTGCTGCACTACTACTTGAGTTTGTTGCAACAAATGCTGCTGTTGATCCAAGTAGGTTTCTCATGTTTGTTTGTTATACTGAAAGTGTTTAAATTAACTGTTGGTTCCTATCTGATAACAGAAAATGGTGGAAGTGAAATGACTACCAAACAACACAGGTGAACACACTTGCAGTTTGAGACATGTCAACAGGAAAACACAACACACAACTTGATTGTTACTTTTGGTGTGACATCACATGATGAACAGCTGTTGTAATTGCTCATCAATATTTTATAAAGTTTTAATCTTCAGTTACTTATTTTAAAATTTATTTGTGTTAATATTTGCTGTAAAAATAACTTATTAGTGGATTTTCATTAATCTCAGTCTTGGTTCATGTTTTATTGACTCTAGTGGTCTGTTATTCATGAGTGTGCTTACGTTGTTCATCCGAGCCTCCAGCCTCGGAAGTGTGATTACATTTGTGGTGAGCAGTTGCAGCTGTAGCAGTTATAAAACTAAGTACAGATGAAGTTATCTGTGCACTAATATACAGTTACTAAATTTAATAGTATTTCAAGAGTGTTTTGTGCTGTTTCTGGCCAAATAATTTTTTAATAAACTTTAGAAAACATTTGCTAAATGTGTTTTTTACAGTTTCCTGTGCACTGAAGTTATTTGGTAAACTTCGTGCATTAGTTTTCGGCTGATATTTCTTATTGTTTCTAGTGAAATGTTTCAGTAAAATTTTCATCCAGTGTTTTCCCTTCGTTGAGTGTTACAGCGCCTGCTTGAATTTTTTGTTTCAGCTAATAGTTTTGTGAAGTTTTGTTTATACTGGTATTAGCTGTAGTATAGTAGTATTAATACAAGAAGTTGCTTTTTTTAGTATTTATACTGGTATTAGCTGTAGTATAGTAGTATTAATACAAGAAGCTGCTTTTTTAGTAAACAGAGAATTTTCAAACTACTATTGTTAGTTCGATAAATAGTTCTTCTGGTGTAACTGAACTTACGAAACATGGACATACTTTTTTTTCCAGTAAATGTAAAACTTTACCATGAGTGAGAATTGTGGGCTCTGTTGTAGGATTGTGAGTAGTGGGTTATGGTGTGGGATCTGTAAAAAAGTATTTTCATTGGGGGAGAGTGCAGTGGGGACGCCAGTGGGTATTCTAGCAAGATCCTCTCCTGGAAACGCAGAATCTGTAGTAGAAATAAGTTGATAAAGTAGCAGTAGTGTCAGATCTGTGGCCTTCAGATGCAGTTACAATGCACAAAGGAGGAACTAGACAGGTTGAGGATGGTGAAGGGTCATGGGGAATGTGAACCTGCAGTTGGCAAGAAAGCAGCTAGGAGGAAAAGTTATTCAGACAGTTATACTTTGCATATATGCAATAGCTTTCACCAACTGTCAGAATTGATTGGAGAGGAGCCACTTGTAGATGTAGATGTAGATGTAAGGACATGCAGAAGTCCTCAGTAGTTAGGAGGTGTAGATCAGTTACAAAGTCTAACAGAAAGAAGAAGGTTCTGCTGCTAGGTAGTTCCCACTGTACAGGTGTGGGTCAGCAGCTGCAGGAAGTGTTGGGGAGTGAGTACCAGATCACCAGTATTTTGAAGCCTAGTGCAGGGTTGGCTCAGACCTAGGTGCCGTATTTGTTGTGAAAGGTGAACAACTATCAACCACATTCAAACTCAGCCATCAACCCACACCTAACCATCACAACAATGCTGCAACTACACATCCGCACTGCCCCTGCTGGTTCCAAGCAGCCTTTGGTGCTGAAGTGTGCTGCTGTCATCCACCCTGAAGCTACCCAATCTAGTACAGCAGCTTTACACAGGAGTATCAGGTTCCTCCCCTGCTTTGAGCCACCTCACTATAAAAAATGACAACACTCATCGTATCCCACGTCTACATTCTAATGGCACATGGCACTTCATCTATGACAACCATCTTAGGGAATACTTCCTAGCTGACATAGGTGTCGATGTTTGCATGCTGCCACCTCAGCTGGCACCTGGAAATCTTACACCACCCGCTATACAACTAAATGCCATGAAAGATTCAGTGATTTAGTAATTCCATATCCACACATGAATATTTAAGGGCTGCAATGGTCTCATTTGTCATCTCATTGATCTTTACAGCAAGCTGTCCAGTTTACCTACCAAAGATGATCCTGCTCTATGTTGTTTTCTTCTAGATGGTAATTCGAAATTAGTTGTTATGTACTGATGACGTTTGCCTAGCTAATGGACTCATATCTGCCATTGCAGGAGTGTATTTGATCACTGTTCAACAACCAATGAGTTTTCAGTGGACAACTGATGGCATAAACAGCATTCTCTAGCATGGATGAGTGTGTCATTCAAAGAACATTCAGAGTACTTTGTTAACCATAAGTCTTCTGTTTTGTGTATTTCCAGAAAAGTCAGGCACTATTCATTTCTGTAATTAAATGTAAGTAAGTTATGGTTAATAATTTCTGTATTGTTGAAGAAGCATCTACACCTACATCTACAAGTGATTTCTCTGCTATTCACAGTAAAGTGCGTGGCACAGGGTTCAATGAACCACCTTCAAGCTGTCTCGCTACTGTTCCACTCCCTAACAGCACGGGAAAATGGAGCACTTAAATTTTTCTGTGTGAGCCCTGATTTCTTTTACTTTATCATTATAATCATTTCTCCCTATGTAGCTAGGTGCCAACAGAACGTTTTTGCAACCAGAGGAGAAAGTGGGTGATATAAATTTCATGAGAAGGTTCCGCCCCAACGAAAATTGCCTTTGTTTTAATGATTGCCACTGCAATTCACATATCATGTATGTGGCACTATCTCCCCTAGTTTGCAATAACACAGAACGAGCTGCCATTCTTTGTACTTTTTCAATGTCATCCATCAGTCCCATCTGATGCAGGTCCCACACTGCACAGCAAATCTCCAGAATAGGGCAGACAAGTGTGGTATACACAGTCTCTTTAGCAGACCTGTTGCACCTTTTAAATGTTCAGCCAACGAATCACAGTCTTCGGTTTGCCCTACCCACAACATTATCTATGTGATCATTCCAATTTAGGGTGTTTGTAATTGTAATCCCTAGGTATTTAGTTGAATTTACAGCCTTCAGATTTGTATGGCCTATCACGTGATCAAAATTAAGTGGATTTCTTTTAGTACTCATGTGAATATCTTTACACTTTTCTTTATTCAGGGCCAATTGCCACTTTTTGCACCACACAGATATCTTATCTATATCATTTTGCAATTTGTTTTGGGCATCTGATGACCTTACAAGATGGTAAATGACAGTACCATCTGCAAACAATCTTTGACAGCTACTTAGTTTGTCTCCTATGCTGTTAATGTTCATCAGGAACAATAGAGGGCATACAAAACTTCCTTGAGGAATGCTAGATATTATTTATGTTTTACTCGATGACTTTCTGCCTATTACTATGAACTGTGGCCTTTCTGACAGGAAATCATGATTCCAGTCGTACAACTGAGGCGGTACTCCGTAGGCACACAGTTTGGTTAGAAGACGCTTGTGAGGAATGGTGTTGAAAGCCTTCTGGAAATCTAAAAATATGGAATCAATTTGACATCCCCTGCACTCATTACTTCATGAGTATAAAGAGCAAGTTGTGTTTCACAAGAATGATATTTTCTGAATTCATGCTGACTATGTGTCACAAAATTGTTTTCTTCGAGGTAATTAATAATGTTTGAATACAGTATATGATCCAAAATCCTACTGAAAATTGATGTTAGTGAGATGGGCCTAATTCAATGGATTATTCCTACTTCCCTTTTTGGGTATTGGTGTGACCTGAGCAATCTTCCACTCTTTAGGTATGGATCATTCTGCGCACGAGCAGTTGTATATAATGGCTAAATATCGAACTATTGTATCAGCATACTCTCAGAGAATGTGACTAGTTTACAATCTGGACAGAAAGCTTTGCTTTTATTAAGTGATTTAAGCTGCCTTGCAATAATGAGGATATCTATATCTATGTTTCTTATTCTGGGAGTTGTTCTTGATTGGAATCCAGGAATATTTACTTTGTCTATTTTGGTGAAGGAGTTTCAGAAAATCATGTTTGATAACTCTGCTTTAGTGGCACTGTCATCAATGACTTCACCATTGTTATTGATCAGTGACTGTATTGATTGTGTCTTGTCTCTGGTGTGCTTTATATATGACCAGAATCTCTTTGGGTTTTCTGCCAGATTTTTAGACAGAGTTTCATTGTGGAAATTATTAAAATCATCTCGCATTGAAGTATGAGCTTTATTTCAAACTTCTGCAAAACTTTGCTAGCCTTGGGGAGTTTGCATTCTTTTAAATTTGACATGCTTTTATCACTGCTCTTTCAACAGCCATCTGACCCGTTTTGTGTACCATGGGGCATCAGTACCATCACTTATTAATTTATGTGGTATATATATCTCAATTGCTGCTGATAATATCTCTCTGAAATCATTCCACAACTTTTCTATGCTTCCATGATCAGATCGGAAGGAGTGCAGGCTGTCTCTTAAAAAGGCATTACGAGTAGTTTTATCGGCTTTTTTAAATAGATATACTTTGTGTTTCTTTTTGATGGTTGTAGGTGTTACAGTATCCGGCCTAGCAGCTACTGTCATGTGGTTGCTAATCCCTGTATTCATCGTGATACTCACATCTGCCCAGGATTATTTGTTGCTAAGAGGTCAAGTATGCTTTCACAACCATTTATGCTTAAAGTGGGCTCATGAACTAATTGTTCAAAATAATTTTCTGAGGAAGCATTCAATACAATTTCAGATGACATTTTATGCCTGCCACCGGCTTTAATTGTATAATTTTTCTAGCATATTAAGGAGAGATTAAAGTTACCACCAACTACAATTATATGAGTGGGGTACCTATTTGAAATGAAACTCAAATTTTCTTTGAACTGTTGAGCAACTATATCTTCCGAGTCTGGGGGTCGGTTAAACGACCCAATTAATAGTTTAGTCTGATTGTTACGCATACGAAATTAACTTGTATTTATTGCCCAAAATATTTCATAACACTAATGCCACACTGACTCTAAAACTGAAGCAATACTAACACAATACTATCAGTTGCAATACTGTTACAATACTAATTGGAATCAGCTACTACTGTTGGTGCTCATATAAGTTCCAACATTACAAAGCCACATTACATGTAATTCAAATTGAACATAATTGAATTTACGAATGGAATTTCTGTCCTTTGACAAAATTCATTATGGAATTTAACTTCACAAGTCTGGATGATGTTTCTGAAACAATTAGTATGTGAAATATCATAGTTTTCATATGAAAATTTCATGCAATGTACATCAATAACAATGTCCTAATTATTTCTGTTACTTACTTTGTGACTACAGTATAACTTTTATTTTTGTTCTTCTTCTTCTTCTCTTTCTTTCTCTCTTTCTCTCTCTCTTTAATGGTGATAATCTTTCACAGTACTTGTTAATCACAACACTATTTATTCCATATTTTCACTAATTTAACATACAGAATTCATGCAGTAGTTCTTACAATTTAAAATTATTGAGTTTTTAGTTCTCAGTAGGCATATTTTCACTTACAAAATGTGGATAATTGTGGCATGAGTCAACAACAAGAATGCATTCAACATAAATATTATTCATTGGCTGTGAAGCCACAAACTGATTGGTTCATGACTTAGATTCTAATCTGTTTGAACTTCCCACTCACGTTTTAAGTGAATTTGACTTGTTAACTTTTTCATCTCAAACTAAATAGAACACCCTGGTATGGTATGAGAGAAAATCGTTATGGTCCAAACTGTGAACCTGTACACTGTATGTCTCAGAACAATCTAGTCTACATGAATCAAGTGCTTAGCAGACCTATTATTGTAATTCTGCAAAGCTGAAGTCCTAACCCATCATTCACAACTGTCAGTCTGCAAATTCTGAGTGTGAAAGTACTACAAAAATAATATTTGGGAGGAGTGATTAACCTTGTAAATCAACCATAGACACCTCTTCTACAATACATATATATTGGGACCAATGTCCCTTGTGGTCTGGTCCCTTCAATCCCACAAACCATCCAACTTATATACTGTCGATGCCCAGTGTCCTCCAACTTCATATTGACATAGGAGAAGCTGTGTAGTGCAGTCACTGTGGTATTGTGTTTGTGATCCTAGACTGTTGCATAGGGGGACTTGAATTCAAAACTCATCTGAACTGTAAAATTTAAATTTCGATATTCGGTTCTAGTAGAGTCCAGATGTATCCACTCATGTTAAGAATCATTGTACTGGAATGTTCTGTAAATATATATATAGCGTATGTGTTCTGGCCAGATGCAGTTCACTCCGCACCCTTTTATGTGCAAGTGCTGAATAAACCTTTATTAAGTGAAGTTTGTGTTCATCATTCATCTAATTACACCTTCTTCTACGTGACATTATCCCGGTGGAGGCACTGGGTATTGGAACCTGTGATAGTGCACATTATCGACGACACAGTGGCTCTTATCAGGCCACAATGAGGAGAAGTTCACAAGCTGGGAAGTATTCCAGGTGGAACTTTGCAAGTATTTCAGCAACACACAACGACAGAAGTGCAATGCTGAAAGAAAATTAAAGTCCAGGACACAGCATCCAGGAGAAACTACAGCATCCTACATTCAAGACATCTTGGAGCTGTGTAAAATAGTAGATCCTAGAATGATGGAGGAAGATAAGGGCTGGCCCTGTGGTCAAGCGGTTCTAAGGTGCTTCAGTCTGGAACCACACGACTGCTCCAGTCACAGGTTCGAATCTTGCCTCAGGCATGGATGTGTGTGCTGTCTTTTGGTTAATTAGGTTTAAGTAGTTCTAAGTTCTAGGGGCTAATGACCTCATATGTTAAGTCTCATAGTGTTCAGATCCACTTGAACCATTTAAAGATAAGATTGCACATCTCACGAAGCGTGTTGCCGAGGACATGTATCAAGCCCTAATCCTGGAGGGGGTTTTCACAGCAGACGACCTCATAAGATGGTGACAGTATATCGAGACAATGCGTCAAAAAATAATTACACGCAAGAGGTTTGAACGGCTACCAAACGTCATATCGATGTCTGTGATAGAGGAAGGAACTGATTTCACAAGTGTTCTTCGTCAGATAGTGAGAGAGGAAGTTCAGAAGGCACTTGGATCGCACGGCGGGGAAAAACTGAGACGCTTCAAGATGTCATAAGGGAGGAAGAGGAAAAGTTATTGAACCCTATCTCTCGTCCGTCATTTCCCTTTAAAACTGTGAAAAAGTCGAGATCCAGACGGAGTTACGTTCCTACAATGCCACATGAGGAATCCATTTGGGCACCAAAGAAGACTGACGTCTGGAGGACCCAGGCTAACCAACCAATATTTTTGCACTGTGGACGACCAGGACATGTGGTGCGCTATTGTCGAGAAAGGCGGCGGATATTTGATAACGCCAGCGCCAGAAGTCAATAGACCAATCTTAGCCGACGCCAACTCCCGGAAGGCAAAGACGAACAAGAAGATGTGGGTGCAGGACAACGTAGGTCACCTTCGCCGCAAGCTAGCCACTGGAGAGGACGCTCCCCAACATGCCAGTCTAGGTCGCCATCGCCGTTTAGAAGCTCCAACCAATCACCTAGCGGCCGCAACCTGAAAACTAAAGGGCGCAACCCTCCATGGAGGTGTGTCTGCTGAAGAGAAAAATCCTCCGCCGTCGCTCACTACAAAAATGATAGGAAACTACGTCGAAATCCTCATGGATGTCCGACCAGCCCAAGCTCTTATGGACTCTGGAGCATCTTATTCAGTCGTTTCGAGAAAGTACCGTCGCCAGCTGCAGAAAAGCGTATTTCTCGACAGCAAAACATTTCTGCTGAAGGTGGCTAATGGGAAATATCTAAAACCTACAGGAAGATGTGTCATTCGTGTGGATGTAAGTGGCCATACACAGCGCTTAGAATTCATCACCTTACAAGAGTGTAGTCATGACGTCATTCTCGGATGAGACTTTTTGAAAGCTTCTCAGGAAATTATAGATTGTTGTCGCTCGAAGATTATGCTAGACGAGATGCGATACGGTGGACAGGGAGATGCACATCCGAGTGTGTGGAGACTATGTGTGCTGGATGAAGTGATCATTTCTGCAGTCAGCGCTAGAAAGGTAACTGTCATGTGTCATGCCATGCATCATTCCACGGATTTTGTAGTAGAATCTAAGAGAAGCATACCACTGAACAATAACTTGGTCATCCAAGGCTCTGTCGTCTTGTTTAAGAACGGAACGTCGAATAATTCGCGACAAGGTAGAGAAAATTAAGGATAGAAGGGAAGTAGGCTAAAGGGCTATTTCCTAGAAGAGGTGAAGAATGACATCATTCAGCCTTCACAGCGCCCATGGTCGTCACCAGTGGTTCTCGTCAGAAAGAAGGATGGCAGTTGGCGCTTTTGTGTTGATTGCAGGAAACTTAATAAGGTAACTAAAATGGACGTTTACCCCCTTCCACGAACTGACGATACACTAGATTGTCTGAAGGGGGCTAAGTTCTTCTCAGCCATGGATATGTACTCGAGATACTGGCAAATCGAGGTAGATGAAGCCGATCGTGAGAAAACTACAGAAAGAGAATGTCTTGCTGTGATCTGGGCCATGTGCAAATTTCGACAGTATCTCTATGGAACGCTATTCACAGTTTTTACAGACCACCATTCACGTTGTTGGCTTACAGGTCTTAAGGCTCATAGTGTACAAAAGTGTAAAAAAACACCAAGATGCCGACTGTCTCTCAGGAAATATCCTGTGCAGGACCATCAGGACTTTGATGAAGATAGTGACTGTCTCGCTGCTCTCCAGGATCTCTCTGCTGAGCTGAAGAAGGACCCCAAGATATCTCAAATTACGCTTGACTTAAATCGGTCAGAGGATGCGAAAGAAAAACAAGTAAAACTTTCATCCGTTTGGAAATATGTGGCTACCAGTGATTCCTAAACATGTGTGCTTAGACGTTCTACAGAAATTCCATGACACACCTCAGGCCAGACATTTAGGCTAATTAAGACATAGGATAGGATGCGCAAGAGAGTTTTCTGGCCAGGTTTATTTAGGAGTGTCCGTCACTATGTGTCGCACTGTCGCGAGTACCAGAGGGGAAAGGCAGTTCCTCAGAAACCACCTGACCGACTCATACCAATGCCACCAGAAGAAACGCCTTCCCAGCGAGTTGGGATTGACTTCCTCGGACGATTTCCCACATCTCCTGGTGGCGATAGATGGATTATTGTTTGCACTGATTAACTGACACGCTATGCCACTACAAAAGCCGTGGAAACAGCCGGAGCGTCCGAGATAGCCAAATTCATCATGGAAGACATTGTATTAAAACACAGTGCCCGAAGGTCGTATTTTACGGATCGAGGAAAAGTTTTTCAATCGAATCTTGTGACAGAGATAAACTCTTTGTGCAGAATTACTCATCACATGACGACTGCCTACCATTCGCAAACTAACAGGCTTAATAAGACCTTGGCCGACATGCTATCAATGTTCGTCGATGTTGAGCAGAGCAACTGGGATGTGGTGCTACCTTTCGGACGTTTGCCTACAACACTGCCAAACAAGACGCAACATGATTTACGCCATTTTTCCTGGTGCATGAGCGTGACGCGACTATGACGATGGACCCTGTGTGTCCATTACTTCCTGATGATGTGGAAGACGACTACACCTGCCAGGTGATAACTAGAGCGGAAAAAACTCGACAATTAACTCGACTCCGCATGCTGCAGGCTCAAGAAAACGATTGCCGAAGGTATGACGCGAGCCACCACCCTGTTGTCTACCAGCCTGGTGACCTCATCTGGATCTTCACTCCTGTTCGGAAAGTTGGTCTCTCTGAGAAGCTCCTCAGGCCCTACTTTGGACCTTATGAGGTTGTAAGACAGTTGTCTGACCTTACTTATGAAGTTGAAGATTTCAACTCCGACACAAGACGACGAAAGATCAGTGAGACGGTCCACGTCTTTTGAATGAAGCCCAATAAGGATCCTTTAGGTGAATGCCATAACGATTACGCTTCTGCCACGCAATTGTATGCGGATCGTTTCCCAACCAGACAACATCCAAACGAAAATATTCGAAATTG
Organism: Schistocerca gregaria; assembly: GCF_023897955.1. Classification (NCBI taxonomy): domain Eukaryota; kingdom Metazoa; phylum Arthropoda; class Insecta; order Orthoptera; family Acrididae; genus Schistocerca; species Schistocerca gregaria. Next base: position 455,276,871 of record NC_064931.1, read on the forward strand.
CACTCAACGAGCTCGAAATGGATACATGCACTATCCACCTCGTCCTCTCGAATACATTGACAATAATGCTCGTACTCTTACCGTCCTCGCCTGTGTTCTGGATCCCGAAATCAGTAGTTGTGCGATTCAGAGACAAACTGGAGTACCAAAATCAACTGTTTTGACGATTCTGAAGGCACGTAATTATCGTGCTTATCATATCACACTGACACAGGCATTACCACTGAAAGATAATGCAAATACGTTTGCATTTCTGTCAATGGGCCTTGGAAATGATAAGAGGTGACAATGATTTTTTTAGATACGTTATGATCACCGATTAAGCCACATTCAAAAACAATGGCAAATTAAATCGTCATGGTTGTCATCCACACTGGCACAGACCCAATGACAATCAACATAAATTGTCGTTAATGGTCAGGTGAGGAATTTTAAACGGTTGCTTGATAGGCCTGTATTTTTTTCACCGAAATGGTACTGGGGAATCTTATTTACAGCTTCTCCGTGATGATTTGTTGTAGCTAATGGAAGACGTTGAATTAGAAACTAGGCAATGAATGTCGTTCCAACAGGATGGAGCAGCTCCCTATTATGCTAAAAATGTGCAGAACGTTTTAAATTTACGGTACCCTGATCGGTGGATAGGATGTGGCAGACCAATTCAGTGGGGTCAACATTCACCAGTCCTAACTTCTCCTGATCTTTTCTTGTGGGGTTATTTAAAAAATATTGTTTATGAAAGACAGCCCACAACCTGCAGCGATATGGAGCAACGCATTCGAAGAGCGTGTGCAGCCATACCACAGGATGTGCTGCTCAAACCTGAGGACAACTTTCGCAGTCGACTGACTTTATGCATTGAAGCAAATGGGGATAATTTTGAACAATTTCTTTGCGGCTAATTTCATTAATTAAACAACGTAAATTGAGAGAGGCAAGGGAATTCGCACTAAGGAGTCACCACAACATGTGAGAGGCAAGGGGACTCACACTAATGAAGCACCCCAACATGTGAGAGGCAAGAAGCACCCCATGGAACATCATTTTACTACGTCCATGTCGTTGTTCCTGCGTAACGCTAAAAGTAGGATACAGTTCATTTTGTACAAAAGTAGCTCAGCTTGGCGTAACGAAAGAATTGGTGCACATTTTTTATCGATTTGATGCGTCTCTCTCGGATAATTCTAAATACATCAGAGTTCTTCAACAATTTCACTTTTTTAAAAATTTCAGAGCCATCTGTCAATGGTTTAAAAAATGTTTCAGACATAACTTAATTACTTTTTTATCGAGAATCCGAATCTGCAATAAAAAATGGGTGTTTCCATTTAAGATTTAAAAGCTGGCCCCCGTCCCACCCAAGGGGGTGGAGGCTGGAGGTCACGTGTATTATCATTTGATGTCCCCCCTTTGAGCTTACGAGCTTGTCTTACCCACTATTTTTACCCGATGTATAGTTTCCGAGACCACTTCTCCCTGCAAAAAGGCACAACATATACCTTAGCCACAAACTTTCCTGTGGTTTTATTTTTAAGTGAAGAATCAGAAAAACTTGTCACTATTCCTTAGTGAGAGTTCCTACAGTGTTTCTTTCTGAGCAAATGATAACGTTTGCAAAGCATGAACTTTCTCCCTTATCTTTTTTCGAATCTGTTACTGTTCTATAACCACCTGATTCTCTTTGCTATTGTCTCTCAGAATTATCTGTACCAAAAGTAAGCTATCTCAGCCCCCCTCACCTTCACCTCTTCTAGGAAATAGCCATTTAGCCTACTTCCCTTCTAACCTTGTTGTTCCACAAACAGTAGCACTACTGCATTGACACATATGTTCAAATAACCAAATTCAGTATTTACCACAGAACTAAATTAATTCAAACAGTCGACCCCAGTTATCAGACTAACACTGGGTTTAAGAATAAATAAAAATGTGTGCTATATCAAGACACCGTTGAATTGCACAGGCAGAGTAACGTCATGCTCTATTGATTTGGACACCTTCCCTGTAGGTCCATATTTGAGACCAGAAACACTGCCATTTTCATTTTGTTTGGCAACACTGAAAAATATTCTTGCAATATTGTAGAAATTTTTGAACCACTGTCCTTTAATAAATCACTCTCCAAAACTCCCATTACTATTTTTGCAATACGTTTACCTCAGGTGGAAAGGGTATTGGTTCTTACTCATATAACAAATCCTTAAATATGGCTTTTCTATCAAATTCTGGTGTCAGTACCAAATTCTCTTCCTTTACTCTTCCTACAGAATGACATTTAAATTCTTGAAGCATTCTTTCATGAAGGATCACAAATGTCCTTGGCTTCTTCCCACTTGGCTTGGAGCCAAATAGCTTTGCAGAATCGTTATCCGGCCTTATGGGCAGTTTGTACTTGAAATTTCCATCGAATGCGAATTTATAAATAACGTCAGTTTCCTTCGAACGCCCTACTTGCTCTCTTAATTCCGTTGCTTGTTCAAGTCTTCTTCCAAGGTAAGCAAACAAGGAAAAAAAATATGATTTTATGAATCGTACACGTAAAAAAAATTTAAAAGTGAATAGCATTAAAATGTGGAGACGTTAACGCGGGATAATCGAACACGTCTAATTTTATGTGGTACCAGTATAAAGCCGCAGACGTGACGAGCCACCACTTCTCAATGCACTGTAACAATCATAATAACGTTCTAATTCCGTTACTCTTGACCATAAGAATGTAAGTGAGATAAGGTTGAAATTATGCTGAAAGTTTTTTGGAAGTTGCTAAGTGCTTTCACTTTGAATGACAGGATGATAACTGGATAGGTAATTTTCGCTCCATTTTAAGGAGAAGCGAGTTTCTCACAATTTTCATTATTTCTGATGTCATATCTCCTGAAGTATTTGCTGTACAGCGATGTTACGTTGCAGGTACATTCAGTGATTGTGTAGATACTATATGCAATATGTGTTAGGAATAGTATTAGCAGTAAAGACCATAAATTAAAAACTCACGCCTAATGTTTTATTGCATCTCAATGTAGCAGAAGCTAGTTTTTGAAACGTCTAAATGCCCATCACACCGTACCACCTGAACTATGTGCTGCACAGTGATATAATTTTGCAGGTACATTCAGTGATATATATAGATAACGTGTGCAAAGTGTTATGCGACTAGCGGTGGTATTAAAAAAGTAAAAAATTAAAACGGCATGGCAGATGCTCGAGTTTCACCACATGAGCAGTGAAAATACTGTAGGCAATAAACTTTTTTCTTCCCTCATTTTGTGGGGGCTGTTAGCGAGAAGAAGTTACCTCAACATTTGGAGTTAAATGTGAAGTTTGTTGGAAGTCTCTAAATGTTTTCATTTGCGAAATATTGACAATGACTTTCTTGTTGCTCCTGGAAGCCGTCAGATAGGTCACCTGCTACAAGAAGTCTATGACAGACACCCAAAAACGGATTTTATATTGTAGATTGTAGATACGTATGATCCCTTAGCGAAATATATGAAAATTTCATTTCAATTATGCGATCCAGTAACGCTGAAAAGCTGGCAACGCTGCTCTACACTATCACAGTACCCCTGCATTCTGTGCGTTGTTTGCTTGCTTCGGCAGAGTGGCATTTATTGTCGGAGACCTGGAGTATGTGTACTTATGATGCGACTTCACAGAAGGGAAAATCTAGAGTGGAGTTATCAACATGCCACCCGCACAGTCGAACAGTGGGCCAATGTACTTTTCACAGATGAATCACAGTTTGGTTTCGAGAGTGATTCACATTTGGAGGGCATGTAATGCAGATTTCTTACCTTCCATCTCAGTGACTAATGTGGTGCTGTTGCAAAAATTGCTGTTCGTGTTATTAGGTGCTCACTACAAGAAGAGCTGACCACTAATAGTTAGTAGGCTCATTTAGGCATTGCAAAGAGAGATAAGATGTCAACTATCTCTAATGGTGGCCAAACAACAAAATATGTGAAATATGCGTTCAAATAATGCAAAGTTTTCTGGCTGTCAAAAATGTCTTGAAGCTGTGCATGCACAGTAAAGACAGTTTTAATATGGTTGCTCTCATTTGTGATACCTTTACTTGAATATACCTAAATGTTTTATCTATAATGTATGCATGAACCTACCTCACTGCATTCAACCTCTTTGCTCAGGGTGTCTTTCTGTCATAAAACTAGCCAAAGAGTATAAAATAGGGGAAGATCCCTATACACTGCAAAACTGAAATCTCTGCCATCTGCACATCACCATATCGTAGAGTTAGAAAGGCAGATTATTACTTTTCTTGAAAGTCCTGTACATAATGTTTTGCTGCACTATGTATGAAAGTATCTTTGCAAAACTTATATATTCTTGAATCCAGTTTCTCTTTTATTTAATTTAAAAGTTCATTTCATCTGTTACACAACTGATTCTGCCTGATATTGCGAGAGTCAAGTAGTACTTTATTGGACTGAAAAACAATATTGGCTATTTGTAGTTTAACGTCTGCATGTTTTGTATGGCTTTTGTACGAGCTACAAATGGTGGTTACAGATAATTCTGCATCTTTTAACAAGGAAGGGAAATCAGGTGGTAAGTTCCTATGCGATCAAACTGCTGAGACCATCGATCCCTAGGATTACAAACTACTTAATCTAACTTAAACTAACTAAGGACAAAACACACATACACACCTGAGGTAGGACTGAAACCTGTGACGGGAGAAGCCCCCAAACCTTAGCAAGGCGCCACAGACCATACGGCTACCCCAAGTGGTATCAGTTACCAACACATAGTTTTGTAATCCCCTGTATTTTAATGCAATGACAGTTTGAGAAAGCACAGTTATCACGTACTCTTCCTTGTGTCCATGAAACTGTTTCTATTCTAAACGAAAGTTAATACAACTGAAGAAATTTAATGGAAATATCCCTGAGGTTATGTTTTGCTCCCTTTCAAAATAAGTCTGCTAATTTCTTCAGCCACACAATGAACAGTTTCTGCTCTAGTCCCAAACTGTACCCTTTATTTAAACCATACTACAGAACCTTTAGAACTTCTATAATATTTTATAATTTGTTAATATCAATATGAATTATACAACTACATTATATTCCAAAATGTTAAAAGTTTCAGATTGTAGATCTTGAACACAGCTTATTGTATCCTGCTTTCTGAGCAAGTATTATGATATTGCAGGCTACCAACAGAGACTTAGTTTGGAGAAACAAAAACCTGAAATCTCACAATGGAAGCTCTGTAGGGTCGGACACATGTCTAATTGTCGTGCGTTACTTAGATGTTAATATGTAATAGGCACTCTGATTCGGGTCTCCTTCAGATTGGGACATGCTGTACTCTACATCAGGTGTAACTTAGTTGTGAATATGTAATACTCATCCTGTCATGTCTATCATACTTTGGAAGTAGAATGAAAAGTTACCATAAATTAAGAATGCTATGTCAAGAGTTGTAAAAGACAGTGTAATTGTGTGAATATTTGAATAATAACCAAACAGGATACATCAATGAGAAGTGTCTCCTATCATCATTGTCAGTACTACAGATCTTGCGCTCTGTAGATACAGAGACTAACCTGGTCACAATCATAGGTTCGAACTGACAGTGTAGCAGCCTCCGTCGAAGAAGATTCCATGACCAGTATGCTGTCTTTGTTCTGGGGACACAACTTAAGACGACAAGTTGGTGCAAAACACGGTCAGAGACACTTATTCAATCTCTCCAGATCTCTCCAGCTTCCAGATATGACTTCCAAAGGGTCACGTAATTTATACATGGCATCTCCTTGCTGGGGACCATGTATTTAAAGAAGAGGCTACTATCCAGTAACGAGAAGTGTGTACTGGATGAGATGTGAAATTCATAGTGAGAACAGTGGACTGTAGTCATAATCATAAAATGAGCTAATCAGTAGTATATGAACAGTGAAAAAGATAAAAAAGTGCCACTGTGTGAACTGTGAAATAATATCCGGTTTGAACAATAACAAGGAGCAAGGTCGAATGGAGGAAGACAGATTTCATGATAGTAACTGTAGTCCATCTAGAAGGGGAAGAGGTGAATTTCAAAGGGGTTTTAGGACAGGAAATAACCATGATGGTAGCAGGGAATATTATAACAGCAATGAGAAGCAAATCAGACAGGTATGGTACCAAGTTGATGAACTGGTGCTAATTAAGTCCAGACCAACGTCCTCAAAAATCGGTTCAGAAACCAAGAAGTTCCATGAAACATATGAGGGTGCATATAGGACAATTAAATTGACTCAACCTAGTACTGTGGAGGTGGCCAACCCAAAGACAGGAGAGAGCAAAGGATTGTATAACATTGTTGATATCAAAAACTTCCATCAGAAACAAGGAAACGTCAGGGGGCAAAAGCACTCTTTGGATTGCTAGGTAGCTGAAACCTACCAGGTACCCAAGTTAAAAAGCAGTTTACTTCCTTTCTTTTCACACTGTTAGTTCTGAATAGAATAGAATAGGTTAGAATATTTTTATTAACTTTTCATTATTTTTGGTACAATTGGCTTCCTCAAACTTTACAGAGGCTTTTAGTTTCAGTATGATATTCAAATAGTTACAGAAAGGGGAGAGAAGGAACTAAAGACCCTTTCTTCAGCATTATGTAAAACAATGTTTTATACAGTAATGAAATACACACATAAGAAAAGAATCACAGTAAATAACTAACTTATATAATATCAAACATTTTCTTCATAACTTAGGTAAAACATATATTTGGATGATTATTTTCTAAGAATTCTTCAGTTGTATAGAATTCGTTGTTTTTTTAGCCAGGTTTGCAATGTATTCTTATATTTATTTAGTGGTACTGTACGAGCTGAGCATGGTAACTTATTGAAAAATTTTATGCTTAAGTACTTACAGTTATCATGGACTACAGCAAGTCTTGTGGAAGGCAAGTCCAGCAGGTGACTGTTTCTTGTACTGTGTGCATGCACTTCACATCTCATGTTCAATTTTTTCAGATTTTCTCTAGCATATATTAGACAGTTATATATGTGCATGCTTGGCACTGTCATTACTTCAAGAGATTTAAAATAATTTCTGCTGGACTCTCTGAGTGCTAACCCCTCCATGCACCTGATTGCTTTCTTCTGCCATCTGAAAATACATTCAGCCCCTGGGGAGTTACCCAAAAGCAATATTCCACATTGCAGTTGGGAATGAAAAAAAGCATTGTATGAGTGGAGTAGCAATTGCTTGTCCTCGCAGTTTCTTAATTTATACAATGAGAAAAGTACTCGTGCTAGTTTACTACACAGATAACTGGTGTGTCCTTCCCATGACAGCATTTGGTCTATGATTAGTCCAAGTAAATTCACTGTTTTGTTTTTAGTTACTTTGAAAATAAATATTATTTGTTCTGTTTTTGTTTGATTTATGCACAGTTGGTTAGCCTGCCACCAGTAATTAGCTATTTGCATAATTTCTCTATTTTTGTCCAGTACACTCTGTAAGTTCTCTCCTGTACTTATTAATGTCATATCGTCAGCATATAGTATGTTCTTACACGCTATGTAATTCGAGAAGTCATTAAGATAAACAATGACCAGAAAAGGTCGAAGAACAGAGCCTTGGGTTATTCCTCTTTCTATAGGGAGTATTTCTGACCTCTGTTTATTTGCATATACAAGTTGTAACCTACTGCTATGATAAGATCTGAATAGTCGGAGCATGTCATCTTCAATGCCATAGTATTTTAACATTTTGATGAGTGTGTCATGTGACACCGAGTCAAAAGCTTTACTTAGGTCAATAAGTGTTCCAGACATTGATATCCTTTTTTCATACCATTCATAAACATTACTTACCAAAGCTTCTACTGCTTTTACAGTTGACAGTTGTGACCTGAAACCAAACTGTTGTTCATTTGAAATTTTGTTGGTTTAAAAATACCTGTATATGCTTATGCACACAATTATCTACTAACTTGTATATGATTGGCACTATTGAAATGGGTCTGTAGTTATTTGGGAGGTTTCTTTCACCTTTTTTATACACAGTCAATGTAAGTGTGAGCTTAAGGAAGTCGGGGAATATTCCTTGATCAAGTACTCCGATAGTAAGAGAAGTGGCATTTCAATTTCTTTTGCTATACATTTAATGATGAGATTACTGAGTCCATAATAATCTTCTGTTTTGGAATTACTTAATTTGTTTATTGACTTATGAATGTCATTTAATGTGATTCGGATCCAAGTCAACTTCTCACTTCTCGTCTGTTTTGCACAAGTGAGCAATGCTTCTGCATCTGAGGCAGAATTGACGGGTGGGGTGGTGACGCTATTTACAAAATATTCATTGAGGATATTGCAGTCAATAGAGATACCCCTTTCTTTATAGGTATTATTAATTTCCCTTTTAATGACAGTCCAGGCACCTTTACATTTATTTTTAGAATTTAAGATATATTCATCATTTGCTCAGCACTTAGCATTTTTTATTTCGAATCTGTAAAGGTTTCTCATTTTAGTGTAATTTTCCTTGTCCCTATCACTGTTATGAGATTTGTCTTTCATAATCATCAGTAGTATTCTGAGTTTGTTAACTTGTGGGGTGTACCACTTGTTAGTATTTTGTTGTTTATGAGTAATATTACTCTGGTACCTTTTGGTTACCAAGGGGTATGTCATTTCTGCTATATGCTTGATCTCTGTCAGAAAAATGGAAAAACATTTATTAATCATTTTCTTGTTATCCGTTTCATGAGTCCAATCCATTTCTTTTAACTGGTTTATCATTTTGTTCACATTGGATTCATCTAGAATTCTATACGTCACTTCTCTCTCTGTAGAAGTGAAGGCTGACTTTTCTATTTGAAGCCATAGCCCTGCATTATCTGATATACCTAATGCTATTACATCACATTGTATGGAGTCTCTTTGTACATTGCTAATTATGTTATCAAGGCATGAATTCAGTCTAGTGGGTTTTTCATTTAGACAGTAATAGTTTAATGACTGCATGACTGCAGAGTGTTAATCATATGAATTACATTATTTCTCTTTGCCCTTATATCTATGTTAATATCACCTACAATTACAATTCTATGCTGTTTATATTTTGAAAGCAACAATATTAAAGTATTAATTTTTTCTATAAATACTATCTCATCAGAGCCAGGGATTCGATAGATTGAGACAATTACAGTTTTTTGTTCGTGCATTACCACACCGGCTACTTGTATTGTAGCTTCAAGGGATATTCTACTAAGGTTTATAAGTGAGTAATGCAATTGAAGGTTACTTTTGACATATATTGAAACCCCACCATTTGTAATACTTTTTCTGCTTTAGCTTGTAACTAACGAATATCCAAGAGGAACACACAAGTTTATTTCAGTGTCTTTCAGCCAGTGTTCATTGATGCATAGAACACTGCAGTTGATTTAATCGAGCCAGTGTTGTAATTAATTGATTTTACACCTAACAGATTGTACATTTATATGAAGGAGGAAGAAACTGTCACTGCTACATAATGGTATTCTACTTTCACAGAACTTTCTATACTCATTTATTTTCGCTACATAATCTAGGGTTGCACAATTATCTGAATGAATTAGACTGCTGCAGATTCCACGTAATGTGGTTTCTAACTTTCCTTCATCTGCAATTTCGTTTTCTCTGAAAGAGGAGGTGTACAGTCATGCTCTGTGGGACTGTCTTTTAAGAAAGGCTGCTGCATGCTCGTATTTCATTTACAGCTTTGTTTTCCTCCTGGCACAAAAATGTTTTCCCATGGTAATTTAGCTGCTCACCATGTTCAGTGTGCAAATTTCTTTAAAGTCTGCTACTATCCACTACATTGCAATTAGCAGAAATGGAACATAGTTGTTTGATTTTAATATTCGTTTTACGAAACTCTTTGTTAACACATGAATTATAGATCTACAAGGTATAGTCACAACAATAGTGTTTTCCACCTTACTTACATCTAAAAAAAATTTCAAACCTGTTATACACTTTTTGGCTTCATAATGTGCTACATCATTTGCACCAGTCACACAAACAACAAAGTCACTGTCCCATGATGTATTCTTGTGTTTTCAGTTGCCTTCAACACTATTTTCTGTCCTCGCACCAGGTTTTACGATGCCAGTTGCAAGAAGATCCGTATTCACAGCCTGTAGAATATTTTCTAGCTTTCTTCCGTGGCTGTCCTTTAGAAAAAGCACATTATGTTTCTTTGTTCGCTGTTTTTGGCTGTTGGCGATGTTTTTGCAGCTCCTAACAATGTTTTTATCTTCACGTTGGGTGGCTTGCTCACTTTCAATATTTATGGAGTTGCTGTTGCATTCTGCTAACACACTGAACTTGTTTGTGCACACGAGATTAGGTTCATTTCATGTATTTCGTTGTGAGCATGGCACTTTTTAGTCACTTTGTTTGACATCACACGAGAAATAGTTCTTGAATTGTTTACACACTTAAGGCCACTGTTTTCACTTTGAAGGGCATTTCAATTAGGCTTATTTACGCAGTTTTGACCGTTACTTTCACTGGCATTTGAGTTCGGCCTATTTACGGAATTTTGACCATTACTTTCACTGGAATACGTGTTTAAGTTGTTTATGCTCTTTTGGCGTTTACTGCTCGCATCCATTGTTTTTAACTCACAGCTTTCGTTCTCAAGTATAGTGATATCTCTTCTCAGTGTATCAGCAACTATCTGAACACTTTTTAATCGTTCATTTAACTTTTCGATTTCTCCTTTACCGTTATTACATACACTGTTTTATACAACGTGACTGTAGCTTTTTGTCTCGTTAATATTATTCACTTCTGCACTTGACGCGCTTTCCCTTAAATATTGTACAGTTTCCCAATCCGTTGTAGTTATTACCTCTTTCGTCAGCTGAACATGTAAGGCAGACTCGTATGCTTCACAACAAAACTTAATTTGCTCCTTCGAATTTCTCACTAGACTTATTTCACTGTTGCTTAGACCAACACAATCACTGTGAAACTGTTTTCTACACCATAATTCGCAGATCACAAATATTTCCGTGGTTTTTATTAATTTATTGCACTTAAGACACAATTTACTCTTGTCACTAGCCGCCATATTTGTCATCTGTTCTTCTTCTCTACTCAAGATAAAAAGATAAAATCACAGAAAAGAGACAAAAAAAGGGATCAATTGAAACAAAAGACATACTGACTGAATAGTTAAGCAACCAGTCATAGACTAAACTTATGGATAACAAAGGTAACATGCGGCATAAAGTTTGAAAATAAGTACAGAACCTATGCTATAAGATCTACAGTCAGCATCATTACAGGCAGGAGAACACTCTATAAACTACGAAAAGAAACTTTTTTGCATATGTTATGAAACACAAGGAATTTAAATACACATATAAACAATTTGCTACATTTCTTTATTTAGCTAGTTTGCAGCTGGCACAGAGGAACAGGACGCTGGCAAACAAAGTAAGTAGAAACAATCAGAAGTAACAATACGCAATGGTCTTGAGACACTTATATTAAACTTTATTAGCAACAATTCGTAGATGTTCTGTGAGTGATTATAAGCAATGATGAGGTTTCCGCTGAAATGCATATATATTTAGGCTAGCATGAGTCCAGCTATGTAAATGACAATAAAAGAGTTTTGGAGCGACCACAGAAGTCGACAACTCATATATGATGATAGGGAACAGGAAGGTAGTAGGCGACGTGAGAATCGGCCACACATTTTAGGATCAGTAGGCAAGGTATTTCCGCCGAAGCATTGCTATTAACTGTATCACGATGTAGAAATAATACCCACACAGCAAATGTAGACATGAATCTCACAGACAATAATAAGTAATTAAGTACAAATGCATAAATCACATGAGAAATGTTTGTTATATTCACAGTGTTTACATGTTTGAGAAGCAAAGTCCATAATAAGTTTCGAGCGAATTAAAGCAACAGCATTTATTTCGACATTTCTCTCTGTTTTCATGATGTAGGGTATCTTCAGTTCTCTCAAAAGACCTGTGAACCTTGTTTCAATGCCTAATTAAGTGTATTGAATGAAATGAAAATAAAACATGAAGTATAAAATGAGAGCTATTCTGATATCATTTCGATTCTCAATATGTAGAAGTATGATAGCAGTGCATCAAGCATTGGTATAATCTTGAATGGAAGTGAACACTACCTAGGATGAGTAATGCCTGATGTATAACGGTGGCTGAAGGTGTAATTGAAGGTAGAAAACACACCTCATCTAAGTGAGGTGAGTGAAAATATAGTTAATATGGGAGTTGCATTAAAACAGATACTTGAAATGTGGGTTGAACAGGGAAAAACATTGTCTATATTGTAAAACTACATAACATTTATGTATGAATTTTATGTAAGGACACTTTTATGCTGAAATGATTTAGAGTATTTCTAAGCTATGTGATAGTAAAAAATATATACGGATGGACTATTACTGCCATAAGTAAAAAATGTTGTGTTATTGGGTAATAGTGGACAGCACTACGCCGATGTTATATAAAAAAAAATTGAGAGTTGTTGGGTAAAAGTGGATGGCATTGCACTGATATTAGATGGGAAATGTGTGTTGTGTAAACATGGACGGCATTGCGCCGACGGCATATATTATGTAGTTCCTATCATTTATTTATATAAATAATTGTAGTGAGTGTTTATGAGGAGATTTAATGGGCTATGTGTCGATGTTTATTGTTGAATAACAAGACTACAGAACATTTAAAGGAAAGATATAACCTGAAAATCGTAAGTGATATTTTTTGCAAGAAGAAGTTTATAATGTAATGTGTGTTTGCTTAACGTTTTTTGATAGAATTAACATGATAAAAATTATGTTTAGCAATAGCAAGTCAATGTTTATGGTAAATAGCGGTGTTATATTAGGAACAGCAATGCCATAATTTTTTAAGAGTTTCCATGAATGAGAGACCAGGGGAGATACTGAGAGATTATAAAGTTGAATTTTTTACAAAATTTGGGGCAAAATTTTCTCATTTCCAATCTTGTTAGTTACCTTTGAGAACAGGCTAATTTTGGAAATCAGTGAATGAGGGGGATGTGTGATATTCCTGGCTGTGGCCACCAGTATTTTATTTTGCTAGAAGCAGCTTGATGCACTTGGAGTAGCATATGGTACAAAACTTGAGTGAGGTAAAAGTGACAGATGGTACAGCATGCACCAGTCCCATGGGATAGTCCGCCAGTTGTACTGAACTGGCTTCTGATTGGTTGGCACTTTCGTGTGCTAGTCCCAAAAACGCCTAACTTTTCCTATTAACAATTTATATACTTTTCGTTGTATTTCACTCAGTTTTTAAAAAGACAGTCTCTCATGGTTACCCAATGAGTGTATCGTCTTTGTTTATTAAATTTCACTAGTTTTCAGAAACATAAGAGTAACAATAGTGCAACCGAAGTGCTTCATGTCGCTTTGGCACAACTGTGAGAAGAAGTACTTCGGCTGCAGTAGTCATTCTGTTTCGGGTGATCTGGAGCTCCAGGCACGTACTTCTGTTTCGGGTGTTCTGGAGGGTCGGACACGTCTCAGTATCGTGTGTTAGTGACATGTGATGTGTAATAGGCATTCTGTTTCGGGTCTTTTTCGGAGCCTGACATGATGTACTGTACATTGCGTGTAACTTAGTTTTGAATATGTAATACTCACTCTGTCTAGTGTGTACTGGAGAGCCAGACATGTGTATCATACTTTCAAAGTTGCATGGAAAAGTTACCATAGAATTAAGAAAGCTGTGTCAATTGTTGTAAAAGACACTGTAAATGTATAAATATTTGGATAAGAAACAGGATACAACAATGAGAAGTGTGGCCTACCATCATTGTCAGTACTACAGATCTTGCACTCTGTAGATACAGAGACTAACCAGGACCAATAGCATCCCACAAAAAAGAAAAGCACAGATTCAAATTGACAGCATAGCAGCCTCTGTCGAAGTAGATCCCATGGCCGATGAGTTGTCTTCTGCGCTCCAGACACAACTTGAGAAGACGACAGGTTGGTGGAAAGAACGATCAGAGACTCTTATTCAATCTCTCCAGCTTGTAGGCCTGACTTCCAAAGGGACTCATAATTTATAATAGGTCCAACTAAAAGACATTACAAATTAGCTTTCGGCCACAGTCTTTATCAGAAAAGAAAACACACACACAAGCAAGCACACCTCACGAACATGCACTTGCACTCTCCAGTAGTTTGCACCAGAAACCAGTCCGAGCTGCCACAGAAGGCAGTGATGTGTGTGTGAGGTGCGCTTTCTTGTGTGAATGAACTTGTGTGTGTCTCTTTTTCTGATAAAGGCTGTGGATGAAAGCTATTGTGTAGCATCCTTTAAGCCGGGTTCACACAGTCAACAAAAGTATCGCCACTGCGAATGGCGAACTGCAGTTGCTTTGTAGTTGCATATGTGAAATCCTAGTTTTCGATGGTGCCATTTAAGAAGCGCAACTTTTGTCACGCCACAAAAAGTTGAACTTGGTTCTACTTTGTTGCGCCATTTTTCCTTCTCCACAATCGAATAACGTCATTCAATTGCTACCTCACGGCTGGATTCAAATCTTTCTAGTGCGTATTCGTTCGCAGATAATGCTTTTGTTTGTGCTTTTGCTATTAAAATGTCGAAAAAGTGGTCAACAGCCACAATTATGAGATTCTTGGAGGTGTAACAAGTACGAGAATGCCTTTGGAACCACAAAAGCGACATATAAAAACAGAAATTTTAGAGATGCTGCATTAATTGAAATAGTAAACAGTATGCATGAATATATACCTGGGATTGATGTAGCTACAACAAAGTTAAAAATTCGAAGCATTGGAAATGCTTACATGAATGAACACAAAAAAGTACTGAACTCAGTTAAGAGTGGTGTGTCTACAGACGGTATTTATAAACCGAGCCTTGCTTAGTTTGAAGCTGCAGACCGGTTCTTAAAACATGCAGTCGGGACAAAAGAGACGAGAAACACTTTGGTATGTAATATTTTACATTTATTATGTTTCCAAAACATCTTATGTAGTAATATGTACAGCTGATACAGGTCACACCATTTTGCAAACTGCACAATTACGAAGAAATTGTGGCGTCCTGTGTGAACGGTAGCTCACAGCGCCACTTCAGAATGACTTGACTTGTGGCGATACTTTCGTTGCGTGTGTGAACCCGGATTTAGTTGTGTTGGTCTCCAACTTACCATGTCACATTTTTTGGTAAATAGCAATCTATCGAAGAAGATCCCTTTTCTGATGAGAAAACGACTAAGAAGTGGATTCTAGACATCAAAGTTTGGAGAAAAAGAAAAATAGTGGCTCTGCTGAAACCTGGAAAACAGCCCACAGAAGCTAAAACTTCTGACCGGTATCACTTCTGTGTCATCTTTATAATGTCCTGGAAAGAATGATAGTTAATCGCACCTCAGCACATATTAACTAAACACTGATAAGAGAGCAGGCGGGATTTCGTCCAGGTAAGTCTTGTTGTGGACAGATCTTGCATTTGACACAATATATAGAAGACAGTTCCGAACGTAAACAGATAACTGGTGCTGCATTCGTCTATTTCACTGCCGCCTATGACGCCATCAACCATAAAAAATTATTAGAACAGACCTTTGCTGTTACAAAAGACTATCATCTGACGCAATTTATGAGATGTCCATTACAAAATAGACGCTTCTTTGTTGCTCTACAAAATAAAAGAAGTCGATGGAGGATACAGAATAATGACTTTCCACAAGGACACTTCCATTGTTATATAATATTTATACCAATGACAAACCAATTGAACCTGTCACAAGATTTTTCATCTATGCAGATGATACAGCAGTTGCTGCCCAAGGAAGAACCTTCGAGCAGGTGGAAGAAAAACTAACTACAGGTCTTCAAATACTGTCTGCCTATTATCACAATTACCTGAAACCAAATCCCTCTAAAGCACAAGTGTTTGCTTTGCATTTACGGAACAGAGAGGCTAGAAAGAACCTAAACATCACCGGGAAAAGACAACAATTGACCAACTGGAACACCGCAAAATACTTGGGAGTAAAGCTAGATCGTTCCCTCACCTTCAAAGCCCACTGCAAGGACACAAAAATGAAAGTATCTGCTGGGAACAGCATCATTCTTAAACTGACAGATAACAATTGAGGTGAACGACCAGATGTTCTTCGCACACCTGCATTGTCCTTATGCTTCTCTGCTGCTGAATATGCAGCACCCGTGTGGCTGAACGCCAGCCATGCCAAACAAGTGGGCATTGCCCTTAATGAAACAGGATGCATTGTCACTGGCTGCTTGCGGGCAACTCCTATTAATAAAATACATTATCTCATGGGCATACCACTTCCACAAATCAGAAGAAGAACAGCAGCAGAAAATGGGAAGCGGAAACTGGACACAGATCCAAGGCACCCCTTGTTCGGATGTGAATACCAGCATCCAAGATTAAGGGCAAGAAAGAGTTTCCCCCGTTCAACAGAACCACTTTCAACGTTGCCTGCCAATCCTTGAATTTAGTTTTGGCATAACTCACCATCAGAGAGGTACTGGAACAGCCCTAAAGAAGAGATTGCTAAAGGACGTCACCTCCTATACAAAACATGGAAGGTCCTCAACAGGCTGAGAACTTGTGTATCCCGATGCAAGATTAATTTGAAGAATTGGGGTTTCTCCCCAGGAGATGAACTAGGCAAATGTGGCGAACAGCAAGATCTCCAACTCCTGCTCCACTGCAGAAACCTCCCAGCCCCGTGGACGATCAAGTTATTGCCAATGATACAGCAGTTCAAACAGCATGATTTTTGATATCATATGGAATTTAATCACACACTTATACTGTTTGTAAATTGATGTCATATGGAATTTAATCATGTACTGATATTGTGTGTAAATTTCTGTCTATCGGCTATATATGTATGTCATGTTCTGGACACGAGTAAATAAAAAGCAATCTATGTTTTCCTTACATTTTTTAATCACCTGAAATTACATATGTGAAATAAATAAAGATGATGACCAGTCATTAGGTTCTCAAACGTCTTGTGCAGTGGTTCCCAGCCATTTCTATTCCTGTGGAGTTATTTTTAAAATGTTTTTGTATGGCAGAGGGCATTCAGCTTGCTTTATATTTCGCATGTTAATTGTGTTTGAGTGGTGATGCAAAGGAGGGAACGAAGAAGAGATTCAGTTGCTATTTGTTTTACAATAGTAGTTGCAAAAATCCTTGCAGATGTGTACAGAAATACAGGGTGAGCACAAAGTCTTGAACTGATTATGACAATTTATTACAGAATAAGCGTTTGGTTTAATAATTTACATTTGATGCCATTACGTAGGTTAGTGTTACTAGCTTTTTTTTAAGATCACTTACGTTAGTAAACCTCAACGTGTGCTCCCTTGGTAGCTCGGAGAATGTCTAGGCGGTATTCCAGTTCCCGCCAGGTGTTTCGTAACATGTGTTCTGTCACAGTACCCCCAGCAGCTTGTATCCTAGTCTTTAGTTCATTGACGTCAGCAACTGGTGTGACGAAGACTCTGTCCTTGATATAGTACCAGAAAAGAAGTAAAGGGGCGTAATGTTTGGAGAGCAGGTTGGCCAGTGTGTTGGAGCATTCCTTCCAATCCACCGATCCAGAAATGTTTCATCCAGGATATCATGGACTATCAAAGCCTAGTGGGGGGGGGGGGGGGGGGGAGGGGGGTGCTCCACCTTGCTGTAAAATTATCCATGGTTGTATGGTTGATATTCTTCTAACTGTGGGGCAATGAACTACTGCAAAACGTCTAAGTAAGTTTTAGCAGTAATGGATTTTTCCACGAAGGAAAATGATCCAAAACCTTGTTATGCATGAGGCTGCACCAAACATTCGCTTTTTTGCTGTCTTGCTGTAACTGAACAGTAGCATGTGGAGACTCTGAACCCCATATATGGACATTATGGCTATTTACCATTCCACTGACATGAAGGATGGATTCACCATAAAGCATATGGGATTTAAGTAATTGTTAGTGCCATCAATTCTGTTGAGAATCTCAGTTGCAAATTCAGCATGTGTCATCAAATCATTCGGTTGCCAGGACTACACGATTTGCACTTTGTGAGCATGCAACCTAAGCCTTTCATGAAGAAATTTCACCACACTTGCTTGCAGAATTTGAAGTTCACGTGATGTTTCACGCGTTGATGTAGACAGACTTAGTTGAGATGATTGCCAAACACTATCAACAGTTGCATCACTCACACGAGGTCTGCCACAGTCTTCAACGATGCCTGTTTCATTAAATGTTGCATACCTATGCTTTATTTATTTAACGTCAGGGGGGCTGAGTCCATAAGTTCCATTCTCGTGAGGTAGTTGTCTGCATCTGCTATGGCTCCCTTTCCAACTTTTAACATCCATAATTTCCTTGCAACTGGGAAGTGAAAACACTACATGGCCACTTTGGAACATACCATTGTATGTGTTTGCTGATCTCCATGTGTTCTGTTGAGTAATTTTTTTCATAAAATGGGTGGACATATGATTTTGAGATTATAGGTTTTGCAAAGTCCCATTAACCTTTTCTCATTGTTGTTGATCTACATATGTGCCTGAAAACGGCCAGTTATTTCCTGTACTTTTTACTCTGTCATTAATTGTCTAGAATTGTGTATGAATGTGACTGGAAATGTTACAAATTTTGTGTGTTGCTATACTGTTATTTTTTGTGAGAAGTGATATTACAATTTAGTCACAAGGAACTAGATAATTTTATATTTAAAATAAAATTTTCATATGAGAGCATACCCTAGTTTTCCTTGAAAATTCCTTTTATAAATTTCATAGCTGAATATCTGTGCTTTATTAAGTGTAAACGGAAGTTAAAATTCTGGTTTATATGTACTATGGAGTCACAGAAGTTCTGTTCTGTGGATTAGCCTCTGAGTGCACAGCCCATTCATCATTGGAAGTCCAAAGGACATCTGGTGACACAAAATTTATTTTAGTACAAATATTTAATAGCATTAAATCTGGAGCAATAATTTTTCTTGCAGTACTGTACTATTCCAAATAAAACGCAACTCTTAAGTAGGAAACATCAAAAATTGTGGAGCTTGGTACAGTCACAACTGAAAAAGTCTTTTTCTGTGTGTATTGTGGATTACTTATGGCTGACAGTTTCCTGTCCTTTAAAATGGGAGGAACAGTTTGGCCATTATCCCACAATGTAAGTCAAGCTTTATGAATTAGATTTTGCATTAAGAAATAATAAATAAACTGTCTGAAATGTGCGTAGCCCTCCTTGAAAGTATACTGTATCAAAACACATACTCAGAAACAACTGTCAATTACACATATGTACTAAGAGGCAAGTACCACCCATTGAATTTCCAAGAAACTCACTACCCTGGCTCCACAGCATGACAGACTACCATGCTTCTATCGGTGGCCGTGCTTATCACAGGTAGCAGCAGATCCACATTTTTTAACCTCCACAAAACTCGCCCGTTCAACATGCAGTTAGTGTTGGTGTGCTGTGAGTGAAATAGTGTAAGGGATTGAAAGTGTATCACAGAGAAGCAATGTGCAACTGTATTTGTACATGCACTGGCTAAAATGCCACACATATACACTAATGAACAATATGTACATGTGGTGCATGTTTACAGCTGCTGACCATGTACTTCAACAACCTGTGCAAAGATATAAAGAATCTGTACCACTGGAACCTCAGCTCAATAGTAAGTTGCAATATATATTCTGATTAACAAAATTTATAATTCCATTCATCTATCAAATATGATGCTTCTTTTAAAAAAAATTGCAAATTTGATGCTCATAAACGAAGTATTTGGGATCAGTATATTGTATGGGAACATTTATTTGAAATTTCGGTCTATTTCATACTGTCTGTAATAATTTGGAAATCTGTTTGTATCACAGACATTTAAGAATCTCAATTGTCCCTCAATTGTCCTATATATATATATATATATTGTTCATATTCTGAATATTGTTTTCTTGGTAGATGTTTACTCAGGCTTGCAGTGATCAGAAAGTTCTATTGCTTTTGTATGATTGTTGAAGAAATGTTGTTGTAGAATGCAAATACTTCAGGATTAAGTGAGATCACTTACCAAAAGGCAGAAGCAATAAGATTTCAGTAGACACACACAAGTGAAGGAAGACTTCTAACTTTTGCATTTACCCTTTGACAAGCTACAGTATAATGGAAAAACAGACAAACTCACATATACACAACTATGCCTCTGCACGGAGTCAACTGAACTAATAGTGCCAATGTTTTTTTGTCAGCAGATGGACTGGTTGTAGAGGTGGTAGTGCTGAGTGAGATGGGTAGAGGAAGAGAGAGGAGGGAGGCAGGGAGATGGACTGCCGGTGGGTGGATCTGAGGGATGCAGCTAATTTGCAAGCTAGGAATGCGGGAGGGAGGGGTCGCAGGTATCAGGGCTGGCATGACTGTAGCAGCTGCTAGGAAGCAGCACATGTTGAAGTTGACATGGGGACGTGAATTGGATTGGATGGGGGTAGCAGACGCAGAAAGGGGAAAGTATTGGTTGTAGGGTGCAGTTATAGTGGGACATCTGAGATTGAAGTCAGGACAATTATGGGAGTGGGGGGGGGGGGGGGGGCGGGGTGTTGAAAGGAAAATTTCCATCTGCACAGGTGAGAGAGGCTGGTGGCGGAGGGGAGGATCCAGATGGCTTGGGTTGTGAAGCAACCACTGAAATTGAACATGTGGCATATTGAGCAACCAGGTGCACAGCTTTGTTCTTGACAACCTTTTGGAAGTGGCTATTGATCCTGGTGGACAGCTGTTAGCTAGTCATACCAACATAAAGGGCTGTGCACTGTTTGCACCACAGCTGATCGATGACATGGCCACTTTCACAGGTGGCCCTATCTCGTATGTGGTAGAATAAGCTTGTGACAGAACTGGGGTAGGAGGTGCTGAGTGAAAGGACTGGGCATGTCTTGCAACTTAGTCTGTCACAGGGATATGATCCCTGGGTCAAGCAGCTGGGAATGGGACTGACATAGGAATGGAGTAGGACATTGTGTAGGTTTGGTGGGTGATGGAACATCGCTTCAGGAGGAGTGGGAGGCATTTTGGGTAGGATGTTCCTCATATCAGGGCAGGATGAGAGACAGTCAAAGCCCTAGATAAGGATATGGCTCAGTTGCTCCAGTCCAGGAGGATACTGGGTGATGAAGGCGGGGTTGGGAAGGGGGGCACAATTCTGTAGCTGATTCTTGGTGGTGGGGGGGGGGGAGGAAGGTTTGGTAGATCTGTGAGGATATGGCACAGGAAATCTGGATGTGGACTGGGATTGGAGTGGGAGGGTGCTACTGCCTGTAAAGGTCTTTGCCTGTGGAAGCCTTTGTGAGATGACCAGCATACTGGGCAATGGAATTCTCATGACTGCAAATAGATCACACAAGGGGTCTAAGCTGTACAGGATGAGTGTTTTGGTGTGGAAAGGATTACAGCTGTTGAAATACATGTAGTAGAGTCCATGAAAAATGCAGTGGCCAAAGTGCAGTGACTAGTTTTTCCAATGTGCTGGAATGCCATTTGTTTGTTCAGATGCGGAGGCCAACATTGTTTGCTTACTCTCACCTGCTTTTGGCCATCAGTGATGCACTGTGATCAAAGAATTGTGGCGCACACCCTGCAGTTTATCTCAAACAGTTTTATAGAAACTGATCAGTAAAAGAATTTCATTTTTGTGGTACTTATGGCTTTATACATCAGCTTCATGATGATGTGCCCACCATTTGGTTAATGGTCTTAGCTATTGTGATATTTGCATTTAAATAAGACACTGGGAGGTTGCTATGATTTTGTGGTTGGGTGGATTACATAATATTTTGTTGTGTATGGAATTTAAGTAACATGTTGAAATTTTCCTTAGACTTGGATGTATGTTACCAGTCTCAAGAAAACTGCTCTTAACGTGGCACACACATTTGCGAACATGTGTGATAGCCATGATATCACGCAAAGGTGAGACTATGTTTCCATACGGTTATTATGCAAAACTTCATTATCTATTAAATTATTCCATTCACTATAGACTTTTCTGATGAAAGAATGTAATTTTTAAGCGTCACTGATAGCTTCTGAAATGAATAATGCTGTGGGTTTTCGAACATAGGTGAAGACATTCCAAATTTATTTTTGTACCAAGGATATGCTTATTGATAAAATATTGACCTTAACTTTTCCTCAGTTCCTGACTTAGTGAGCCACTGTTTCAGAATTCTCTCACAACAGCTCCTTCACAACATTTTAATGAGGTGACATTTTGTACACTGAACTGTGTTTTCAACAGAAGCAAATTTTAACAGGGCAATAAAAGAACTGTAGGTTTTACTCAAAATTCGCTACTCATTATGCTTCTCTGAGAGTTACAAATGGTTTAAAAGCCAAGTGAAAATAAATTCCTGCCTTTGTTGCATTTTCAGTGGATTTTTTTTATACTAACCAAAGCAAAGGAGACAATGTATCTTTTTGAATGGTCATTTTGTAAGCGTGAGCGTGGAGGGGCTCCGCTTATTATTTACAAACAAAGATGAGTGTAGGCTTTAGTTTAGAATGGTAGTTTCCCTGCAGCACTTGGCA
Source organism: Schistocerca gregaria (assembly GCF_023897955.1). NCBI lineage: Eukaryota > Metazoa > Arthropoda > Insecta > Orthoptera > Acrididae > Schistocerca > Schistocerca gregaria. The sequence goes on from NC_064931.1 coordinate 455,299,523, forward strand.
TTTCCCCTACAGTGCCTGCCTGCAATCCTCACCACCATTGTGCCCTCCATGCGTGCCCTGCTGACTGTGCATCTACTGCCAACATTATTCTGCACACACCCTGCTATTCGTGCTTAGTATATTTAATGTGGACAGAGGTGGGTGGAGCCAAAAGAGATGTGGAGGTCAATTTCCAGGAAGGTGGCGTGTTGAGCATAGGAGGACCATTTGAAGTGGATGGTAGTTTTGGGAGGCTAGGAAAATTTCTTCCAGATGGCCCATAAACAGATTGGCATACAATGGTGCCATGCGGGTGCCCATGGTTATGCTACAGATTTGCTTGTAACCTTCCCTTCAAAGGAAAAATAGTTGTGGGTCAGAATATAGTTAGTAAGGTGTATAGGGCCCGCCCGTTTAGCTGAACAGTCTATTGCACAGCTTTCCGGAGCAGAAAGGAGCGCCTAGACCCCGGCACAAAATGCCCAGTGTACTTGTGTCGAGGTCTGGTGAGGTGGCCAGTCTGTGGAAGAGTTTTTAGGTGGTGCCTCGGTGAATTCAATTCAATTCATTTTATTAGTGTCCTTGTAGTACATCATCAAAATGACATAGGACTTGTCAATAAACATTACAATTTAAAATACATGTACATGCTGTTTGGTAGGTGACCAAAGACTTTTGTGGGAGCATAAATTACCCCTTTATGTGCGAAAGTCAGATTTAACCCAGCATAGTGAAGATCATACTTTCTCCTGGTGTTATAGCTATGCACACTGCTATTACTTTTGAACTGGGTTAGATTATTAACAACAAATTTCATAAGTGAATATATATCCTGTGAGGTTACTGTGAGGATCCCTAGATCCTTACATAGATGTCTGTAGTATGACCATAGGTGGGCTCCAGAAATTATTCTGATTACACGTTTTTGAGCAATGAATACTTTTCTACTCAGCGATGAATTACCCCAGAATATGATACCATACGAAAGCAGTTAATGGAAGTAGGCATACTAAGCTAATTTACTAAGATTCTTATCACCAAAATTTGCAATAACACTAATAGCATACATAGCTTAACTCAGACGTTTCAGCAGACCATCAATGTGTTGCTTCCAGTTTAACCTCTCATCAATGGACACACCTAAAAATTTAGAAAATTCTGCCTTAGCTACAGAATTCTGTTCAAAAGTCTATATTTATTACTGTATGGAACTGTATATACTGTGTTTTATCAAAATTTAAAGAGAGTCCGTTTGCTGAGAACCACTTAATAATTTTGTGAAAAATATCATTTACAATTACATAGTTCTTTGTTTTTGGATGTTATTACTATACTTGTATCATACGCAAAAAGAACTAACTTTGCATCTTCATCAATACGGAATGGTAAGTCATTAATGAATATCAAGAACAGTAAAGGACCTAAGACCGAACCCTGTGGGACCCTATACTTGACAGCCCCCCAGTTTGAGGAATCAGCTGTTGTATTAACGTTACATGAACCACTTATTTCAACTTTCTGCATTCTTCCAGTTGAGTATGAATTAAACCATTTGTGCACTGCCCCCTCAAACCATAATGATTTAGCTTATCTAAAAGAATTCCATGATTTATACAGTCAAAGGCCTTTGAGAGATCACAAATAATACCAATGGGTGATGTCTGGTTATTCAGACCATTTAATATTTGGTCAGTGAAAGCGTATAAAACATTTTCTGTTGAAAAGCCTTTCTCAAAACCAAACTGACATTTTGTTAGTACTTTATTTTTACAAATATGGGAGGCTACTCTTGAATACATTACTTCCTTAAAAATTTAAATAGAGCTGTCAGAAGAGAGAGTGGGCGTTAGTTGTTGACATCCGATGTATCCCCGTTTTTATGCAATGGTTTTACAGTTGCATATTTCAGTCAATCATGTTTTTCAATTCTCTTTTAAATACGTGCAGTTTTGGTATTATTTTTAGTTCTGTGGGGAGAGCACTGTAGAGAACTTTGGGCTGGCATAGTACACTTTTGTGATACATAGCTGTTTTATGAATTTCTCTGTGGAAATCCTTCGTATTCCTTGTTTCGTAGTTGTGAATTTCTCTGTTTAATATAGAAAATTCCTCGTGTTCTTTTAAGAAACATATGCTTTCATATATGTATAAGGATGGTAGTGTAATGAGTTTTAATTCTTTGGAAGCATGCCTACAAGAGTATCTATATCCTATACATTTTATTATTCTGACTGCCTTATTTTGTAGTCTAAATGCATGTTTTTTTAGACTGTTGTTCTCCCAAAACTGTACACCGTACCTTAATAAGCTGTGCATGAATGAGAAATAAACACATAACAATGTTTTAATATTACATGAGATTTTAAGCATTCTAGGTATAGAACAGGTTTGACTTAATATTTTGTTCAAAGATATTAGATGCTTTCCCATCTTAAGTGTTCATCAAACCATACTCCCAAGAATTTAGTGTATGATGTTTGTTCAATCTTACACTTACCCAGTTCTACTGTAAGGTTAGTTGTTATTTTATTTGTAATATGTCTGAAGTTGATCCATGTTGGTTTTTTGGCATTCACAATAAGTCTGTTTTCATTAAACCATCTGTCTGCTTCGTCAATTGCTAATGTGACTTTTTTCTGTAAGTCAGGTACACTATTTGCTTTAACAAACAAACTTGTATCGTCAGCAAATAGTACTGCCAATGCTTCAGATAGTTGACTTGGTAGGTCATTGATAAATATTAAAAACAGTAGTGGCCCTAATACATATCCCTGGGGTAATGCATACAAAACTCTCTCGATTCTTGATGAATATGTCCTATCTGCATGGCTTATCTCCACCTTCTGATACCTGTCCGAAAGATACGATTCAAACCTTTTGTGGGCAACTCCATGTATCCCATAGGCGTATAACTTCCTAAGCAGTAACTTATGGTCCATGACATCAAAGGCCTTTGATAAGTTTAAAAACCATCCACAAAAAATTGAAGATAGCTGTTTCAGTTGATTTATTTTTATAGAAACCATTTTCCACATTAACCAATATTCTATTCTTAATAAGAAATTTGTATAGTCTATGATACATTATCCTTTCTATTATTTTTGAGAAACCTGATAACATTGATAGGCCTAAAATTACTAACATCATATTTATCACCGTTCTTGTAAAGAGGCCTTATAGTTGACATTTTAAGTTTTGATGGTAATACCCCTGTCTTATAAGATTTATTTATAATTTCAGTGAGATGTGAGGCTATGTTCCTTGCACTTTGCTCCATGGCTTTGTCAGGAATCCCATCACACCAACAGGACATTTTATTTGTTAACTTATTTATAGCATTTAGTACCTCTGATCCAGTTACTAGATAAAGGAACATAGTCATGTAATTTATGAGGATTTGTACATTGTTGTTGGAATTGCATTTAGTTTTCATTAAATTTGTGGCTATATTTGTGAAATGTTTGTTAAATATGTTGGCAATCTGAAGTGGGTCCTTAACAGTTTTACCCCCACTTTTAATGACAAAGCTGCTATCTTTTCTTTTGTGTGTACCTATATTTTTATTGAAACTTCCTGGCAGATTAAAACTGTGTGCCCGACCGAGACTCGAACTCGGGACCTTTGCCTTTCACGGGCAAGTGCTCTAACCAACTGAGCTACCGAAGCACGACTCACGTCCGGTCCCGAGTTCGAGTCTCGGTCGGGCACACAGTTTTAATCTGCCAGGAAGTTTCATATCAGTGCACACTCCGCTGCAGAGTGAAAATCTCATTCTGGAAACATCCCCCAGGCTGTGGCTAAGCCATGTCTCCGCAGTATCCTTTCTTTCAGGAGTGCTAGTTCTGCAAGTTTCGCAGAAGAGCTTCTGTAAAGTTTGGAAGGTACGAGACGGATACTGGCAGAAGTAAAGCTGTGAGTACCGGACGTGAGTCGTGCTTCGGTAGCTCAGTTGGTTTGAGCACTTGCCCGCGAAAGGCAAATGTCCCGAGTTCGAGTCTCGGTCGGGCACACAGTTTTAATCTGTCAGGAAGTTTCATATCAGCGCACACTCCGGTGCAGAGTGAAAATCTCATTCTATATTTTTATTTATTAACTCCCAAGATGACTTCATTTTGTTGTTACCTTTCTCAATATCTGCATCATTATCAAGCTTCTTAGTTGCAATTATTACTTTCTTGTACAGGCTTCTATAACATTTGACACATGCTTTCAGTTCTACATTCTTCCTGGCTGATTTATTTAACTTTCTGAGAGTGTCTGATGACTTTCTAATCCTCTGTGTAATCCATGTTTTGGTTTTATATTTAGTTTTGAGTCTTTTTATAGGAAAGGCAACATCGAAGCAGTGTTTGTAGCTTTCAAAGAATGAGTCAAACTATGTGTTGACATCACCACTTGATTCACTACCCCAGTTGTTATTTTCCAGACTGTAAACAAAAATTCTTATGCCATCATCATTTATAAATCTCCTTTATCTGTAATTGTTATTGATAACAGGGTCCTTGTAAGATGTGACATTTAAACTCAATTTGACATGATCTGAGAAACCAGTGTCAATTACTTCAGTGTTATATTTACACTTGTCCTGGTTTATGAATACTTGATCTTTTATATTTCCGCATCTGGTAACTTCATTTACAGTTGCCGTCATATTATGACACAAAACAGTTTGCACAGTTGCTGTTGTTTACTACAATCATTCTTAAAGTTAACATTAAAATCAACAAGAACAATTACATTATGTTTAAGTTCATTCAGTAGTCCCTCAAGGTTTTCCATAAAAATGGCAAAGTGGCCCAATGGTGATCGGTACAAACACACAATAGTAATTTTTAATTTGGTTAGCTCACATATACTGTATTCAAAATCTTTTTCTGTGCATTTTAGTTTTCATTTAATTTATTTTGATTCTACCCCTGTCCTAACATAGATACATGTTCCACCCCCTTTATGGTTGAGCCTACAAAATTTGCTAATCATTTCAAAATTGGGAATAATTATGCTAGACGCTTGCATTTCTTTTACCCAGTGCTCACTTATGGATAGTATGTTAATGTCTTTAAGTCAGTTAATAGAACTTCTATTTCAGCTAATTTACTTTGCAGTCCCTGAACATTTTGGTATACAACTGTTAAAGTTTCATGTAGTGGATTTGCTGCACTATTTACCTTTGTACTTTCTTGTTGCTGACACTATGAAGATTCTGCCTTTACTTCTTCGAATTGTGAACACCCCATAAAAAATAGTCTTTATGCACAGCTGCTCTTCTTATCCTGGGGCTCTTCCTTTGAGATGTCTGCAAAGCAGCTGATGAGTTTCTGGATCTGGTAAAATGGTTCTTGGCTGTTGATGTGGTTGCAGTCCTAGTTACAAGTGAGCATGAGGCATTAAGTGTGTCGAATGTGCTGACAGCTACAGCCTTGGAGGTTTCAGGTGCACATGAGTTTACACTAGGTTTGTAGGCTTTCTCATCTGGTGAAATTGTTTCCTCTTCAACTCTACTGGATGTTCCTGACATTTCTGCTGGTACCCCATATTCTACAACTCCAGATACTGATAATGGTATGTTAGGTATCTATCTCATCTTAGACATTTCCTTGCAAATTTCCATTTGCTCAGTTACTGCTATGGCGAGGATACCAGGCAGTTTGTGTTGATCATTGAGATTATTTATTGTTTTCATAATTTGAGAACAGGCATACAACTGTCCAGCTCTATTTAGGAGATCTCCACTGTTTATGAATTGTTGTTTTCTGAAATCTAGCTGGACAAATGATAATTTCGGTAGTACTTTGTTATTTTGTGAAGCAGTCTGTTAGCTTTTTTGATTTCTTCAATAACACGAGATTTCTGTAAAAAAATGCGGGCTGGTTCCCCTTATTCCGATTCAGCTACACTATGTCAACGATTGCTGCACATACAAGTTCTCCACACATGCTTACACCACCATTACTCTACCACACAAACATAGGGTTTACACTCGTCTGGTGTGAGATGTTACCCCGGGGGGGCGTTTAACCAGCGTCCGAACGGTACAATATACAATAACACTGGGTTTGGTGTGGAGCGGCAGAGGGGTGAAGTGAACTGTGGTAGTCATCGTGGGTATGTTGGCCACTGCGGCTGTGGCAAGGACAGAGCCCCTCCGTTATCTTTAGGTCCCCGGTTAATATACAACAACAAAGTGTATGGAGTTTGAAAGACATTGGAAGGGAGAGATAGTGTTAGATAAGCAAAGCCTTGGACATGACAGATGTTAGTGCACAGGGAAGTGCCATGATCAGTGATGAGTAAGGATGCAGTGGATAAAGGGGTGGCAGAGCTTGTAGGTGGAGGAGTCAGGCAGTTGTCAGAGACCTTCCATCAGGTGGACACTATGACTCATCACAGCAGTGGTGGAGCCATCATCTGCAGGGAAGATGATAAGGTTTGTATCTGTTTTCAGAATGTGTATGACTGCCTTTTCTTCAGCTGAAAAGTTAGTGTTCTTAGGAAGGGACCTGTGGCATGATGATGAGGCTTAGTTGGAGGTAAGGAATTCCTGGAAGCTGACTAGGGATGAAAAGGTGGGAGGTTCACAGCTCGATGGTGGTATGAACTGGAAGAGGCAAGGTTCAATGTTGGGATTAGGTCACGTTCAGTTTGTGTCGCTTCACACTGGCCACTACAATCATGCCAACCCATGTGTTTGCCACCCTTCTTTCTGCATTCCTAGCCAGCAAACTGCCCACCTCCCTCCAAGTCACTAGTTCCTCTCGTCCTTCCCCATGCTTCCTGCATGCCTCTATCTCTACCTGCCACACCCAAAACTACCCCCACCACAAACATGTTACCTGCTGAAAATAAAATCATTAGCACTGTTAGTCTAGTGGGCACCATGTAGGGCATAGGTGTGTGGGTGTGTGTGTGCGTGCGTGTGTGTGTGTGTGTGTGTGTGTGTGTGTGTGTGTGTGTGTGTGTGTGTGTGTGTGTGTGTGTGTGTGTGTGTGCGTGGAAGTATTTGGGCTGTTATGGAGAGAGATCAGTCATGTCGAGTCAAGTCTTGGACCAACTTTCATGTAAGATGGAGTGGAGCTATATCTGTTGGAGTGATCTCTGTGAACACCTTGTGTAACATTAACATTAATTTTTTTATAATTTTTCAATTACAAAAAAGCAATGCATTCTTATCATTTGTGAAACTAGTGTCTATTTAAAACTGACTTTCTTCAGCATATTTCCTGAAGATAAAATGTGAAGTTAATTGTTGTTTATGTTGGAAGGGCTGGATTAGGCATATAAACTATAACGATTTTCATCTGCAAATTAATATCTTCACTGATACTGTACAAACCTGGGTCTCCTAAAAATTAATACCCTAAAAAGTATTTCAACAATCATATGAGTTACAAACAGTATGAAAAATCAAGATGAGTATTAGAACTGTTTATGGCTAAATCAACAGTCCTCACAGGAACTAGTATTCTATCATGCCATTTCCCATTACACAGTGTTATATACTTACATGTGGTGAGTGTGCTTATGTTGTTCATCCAAGCCTCACGCCTCAGTAGTGTGTTTACATTCTGTGGAATGCACTTCCAGCTGTTGCTAGTATAAAGGTAAGTACAGACAAAGTTATTTGTGTCCTGTTATACAGTTAGAAAATTTAATAGTTTTCAGCGGTGTTTTGATCTGTTTGAGGTGAAATAACAATTTCATAAACTACTAATTAAGTAAGTGTCCACCACTGATACATTTCATCCTCTTGGAGAAGTTCCTGAAGTTGACAAACAGTTGACAAACAGGAAATAATCAAATAATACTCAGAACTGGCTACCTCACCCACTATGCTGTCACCAACACTGTGCCAACTGCCAAGGCTACAGAATTTGCTAAGTTCCTTTTAAATATCTTGAGTTTCTTGGCTACATTTTAAATATTCAACTTGCTGACTGTCAAAGATATGACTGATGTGAGGAGAGTTTAATGCAGTTCCTCCACTTAAAATACCATCTGGGTTCAGTTTCACATCATCCCAGTTAATTTGTGAGTTCACCAAAAAATATCTTAGTCAAAATACACAAAGAACTTTTAAAATGAGGTTGCATCAGAACACATACGAAATTAACTGGTATTTAGTGCCCAAAATATTGCATAACACTAATGCCACACTGACTCTAAAACTGAAGCAATACTAACACAATACTATCAGTTGCAATACTGTTACAATACTAACATGAATCAGCTACTACTGTTGGTGCTCATATAAGTTCCAGCATTACAAAGCCACATTACATGTAATTTAAATTGAACATAATTGAATTTACGAATGGAATTTCTGTCCTTTGACAAAATTCATTATGGAATTTAACTTCACAAGTCTGGATGATGTTTCTGAAACAATTAGTATGTGAAATATCATAGTTTTCATATGAAAATTTCATGCAATGTACATCAATAACAATGTCCTAATTATTTCTGTTACTTACTTTGTGACTACAGTATAACTTTTATAACATACAGAATTCATGCAGTAGTTCTTACAATTTAAAATTATTGAGTTTTTAGTTCTCAGTAGGCATATTTTCACTTACAAAATGTGGATAATTGTGGCATGAGTCAACAACAAGAATGAATTCAACATAAATATTATTCATTGGCTGTGAAGCCACAAACTGATTGGTTCATGACTTAGATTCTAATCTGTTTGAACTTCCCACTCACGTTTTAAGTGAATTTGACTTGTTAACTTTTTCATCTCAAACTAAATAGAACACCCTGGTATGGTATGAGAGAAAATCGTTATGGTCCAAACTGTGAACCTGTACACTGTATGTCTCAGAACAATCTAGTCTACATGAATCAAGTGCTTAGCAGACCTATTATTGTAATTCTGCAAAGCTGAAGTCCTAACCCATCATTCACAACTGTCAGTCTGCAAATTTTGAGTGTGAAAGTACTACAAAAATAATATGTGGGAGGAGTGATTAACCTTTTAAATCAACCATAGACACCTCTTCTACAATACATATATATTGGGACCAATGTCCCTTGTGGTCTGGTCCCTTCAATCCCACAAACCATCCAACTTATATACTGTCGATGCCCAGTGTCCTCCAACTTCATACTGACACAGGAGAAGCTGTGTAGTGCAGTCACTGTGGTATTGTGTTTGTGATCCTAGACTGTTGCATAGGGGGACTTGAACTCAAAACTCATCTGCACTGTAAAATTTAAATTTCGATATTCGGTTCTAGTAGAGTCTAGATGTATCCACAAATGTTAAGAATCATTGTACTGGAATGTTCTGTAAATATATATATAGCGTATCTGTTCTGGCCAGAGGCAATTCACTCCACACTCTTTTATGTGCAAGTGCTGAATAAACCTTTATTAAGTGAAGTTTGTATTCATCATTCATCTAATTACACCTTCTTCTACGTGACATTATCCCGGTGGAGGCACTGGGTATTGGAACCTGTGATAGTGGACATTATCGACGACGCAGTGGCTCTTATCAGGCCACAATGAGGAGAAGTTCACAAGCTGGGAAGTATTCCAGGTGGAACTTTGCAAGTATTTCAGCAACACACAACGACAGAATTGCAATGCTGAAAGTAAATTAAAGTCCAGGACACAGCATCCAGGAGAAACTACAGCATCCTACATTCAAGACATATTGGAGCTTTGTAAAATAGTAGATCCTAGAATGATGGAGGAAGATAAGGGCTGGCCCTGTGGTCAAGCGGTTCTAAGGTGCTTCAGTCTGGAACCACACGACTGCTCCAGTCACAGGTTCGAATCTTGCCTCAGGCATGGATGTGTGTGCTGTCTTTTGGTTAATTAGGTTGAAGTAGTTCTAGGGGCTGATGACCTCGTATGTTAAGTCTCATAGTGCTCAGATCCACTTGAACCATTTAAAGATAAGATTGCACATCTCACGAAGCGTGTTGCCGAGGACATGTATCAAGCCCTAATCCTGGAGGGGGTTTTCACAGCAGACGACCTCATAAGATGGTGACAGTATATCGAGACAATGCGTCAAAAAATAATTACACGCAAGAGGTTTGAACGGCTTCCAAACGTCATATCGATGTCTGTGATAGAGGAAGGAACTGATTTCACAAGTGTTGTTCGTCAGATAGTGAGAGAGGAAGTTCAGAAGGCACTTGGATCACACGGCGGGGAAAAACTGAGACGCTTCAAGATGTCATAAGGGAGGAAGCGGAAAAGTTATTGAACCCTATCTCTCGTCCGTCATCTCCCTTTAAAACGGTGAAAAAGTCGAGATCCAGACGGAGTTACGTTCCTACAATGCCACATGAGGAATCTATTTGGGCACCAAAGAAGACTGACGTCTGGAGGACCCAGGATAACCAACCAATATTTTTCCACTGTGGACGACCAGGACATGTGGTGCGCTATTGTCGAGAAAGGCGGCGGATATTTGATAACGCCCGCGCCAGAAGTCAATAGACCAATCTTAGCCGACGCCAACTCCCGGAAGGCAAAGACGAACAAGAAGATGTGGGTGCAGGACAACGTAGGTCACCTTCGCCGCAAGCTAGCCACTGGAGAGGACGCTCCCCAACATGCCAGTCTAGGTCGCCATCGCCGTTTAGAAGCTCCAACCAATCACCTAGCGGCCGCAACCTGAAAACTAAAGGGCGCGACCCTCCATGGAGGTGTGTCTGCTGAAGAGAAAAATCCTCCGCCGTCGCTCACTACAAAAATTATAGGAAACTACGTCGAAATCCTCATGGATGTCCGATCAGCCCAAGCTCTTGTGGACTCTGGAGCATCGTATTCAGTCGTTTCGAGGAAGTACCGTCGCCAGCTGCAGAAAAGCGTATTTCTCGACAGCAAAACATTTCTGCTGAAGGTGGCTAATGGGAAATATCTAAAACCTACAGGAAGATGTGTCATTCGTGTGGATATAAGTGGCCATACACAGCGCTTAGAATTCATCACCTTACAAGAGTGTAGTCCTGACGTCATTCTTGGATGGGACTTTTTGAAAGCTTCTCAGGCAATTATAGATTGTTGTCGCTCAAAGATTATGCTAGACGAGATGCGATACGGTGGACAGGGAGATGCACATCCGAGTGTGTGGAGACTATGTGTGCTGGATGAAGTGATCATTTCTGTGGTCAGCGCTAGAAAGGTAACTGTCATGTGTCATGCCATGCATCATTCCACGGATCTTGTAGTAGAATCTAAGAGAAGCATACCACTGAAGCATAAATTGGTCATCCTAGCCTCTGTCGTCTCGTTTAAGAACGGATTCGGTGAATTGTGGATAGTTAACTGTCGCTGAGAACTGCAGACGCATGTGTGTAGCAAATGCTGAGCTGTTAACTGCCGAACAGCTGAGCATCATAGAACCTCCCATGCTGAGTCTGTGGGCAAAATTGGTACTATCACTACGAGACAAGATCAGATCGACTATCACCAGATCTCACTAAGGAACAACAGAGGAACCTACTTGCAATTCTTCAAGGGTTCTCTGAATGCTTCAATCCACAGTTGAAGAGCAAATAAGACAAATCGACAGTGAAGCACTGGAATAGCACTGGAGACCCATAAACCAATAAGCCAGATAGCATACTGTATGTCGGCAACGGAACGTCTAATAATTCGCGATAAGGTAGAGAAAATTATGGTTAGAAGGGAAGTAGGCTAAAAGGCTATTTCCTAGATGAGGTGAAGAATGACATCATTCAGCCTTCACAGCGCCCATGGTCGTCACCAGTGGTTCTCGTCAGAAAGAAGGATGGCAGTTGGCGTTTTTGTGTTGATTACAGGAAACTTAATAAGGTAATTAAAATGGACGTTTACCCCCTTCCACGAACTGACGATACACTAGATTGTCTGAAGGGGGCTAAGTTCTTCTCAGCCATGGATATGTACTCGGGATACTGGCAAATCGAGGTAGATGAAGCCGATCGTGAGAAAAGTACAGGAAGAGAATGTCTTGCTGTGATCTGGGCCATGTGCAAATTTCGACAATATCTCTATGGGACGCTATTCACAGTTTTTACAGACCACCATTCACGTTGTTGGCTTACAGGTCTTAAGGCTCATAGTGTACAAAAGTGTAAAAAAACACCAAGATGCCTACTGTCTCTCAAGAAATATCCTGTGCAGGACCATCAGGACTTTGATGAAGATAGTGATTGTCTCGCTGCTCTCCAGGATCTCTCTGCTGAGCTGAAGAAGGACCCCAAGATATCTCAAATTATGCTTGACTTAAATCGGTCAGAGGATGCGAAAGAAAAACAAGTAAAACTTTCATCCGTTTGGAAATATGTGGCTACCAGTGATTCCTAAACATGTGTGCTTAGACGTTCTACAGAAATTCCATTACACACCACAGGCCAGACATTTAGGCTAATTAAGACATAGGATAGGATGCGCAAGAGAGTTTTCTGGCCAGGTTTATTTAGGAGGGTCCGTCACTATGTGTCGCACTGTCGAGAGTACCAGAGGGGAAAGGCAGTTCCTCAGAAACCACCTAACCGACTCATACCAATGCCACCAGCCGAAACGCCTTCCCAGTGAGTTGGGATTGACTTCCTCGGACGATTTCCAACATCTGCTGGTGGCGATAGATGGAATATTGTTTGCACTGATTAACTGACACGCTATGCCATTACAAAAGCCGTGGAAACAGCCGGAGCGTCCGAGATAGCCAAATTCATCATGGAAGACATTGTATTAAAACACAGTGCCCGAAGGTCGTATTTTACGGATCGAGGAAAAGTTTTTCAATCGAATCTTGTGACAGAGATAAACTCTTTGTGCAGAATTACTCATCACATGACGACTGCCTACCATTCGCAAACTAACAGGCTTAATAAGACCTTGGCCGACATGCTATCAATGTTCGTCGATGTTGAGCAGAGCAACTGGGATGTGGTGCTACCTTTCGGACGTTTGCCTACAACACTGCCAAACAAGACGCAACTTGATTTACGCCATTTTTCCTGGTGCATGAGCGTGAGGCGACTATGACGATGGACCCTTTGTGTCCATTACTGCCTGATGATGTGGAAGACGACTGCATCTGCCAGGTGATAACTAGAGCGGAAAAAACTCGACAATTAACTCGACTCCGCATGCTGCAGGCTCAAGAAAACGATTGCCGAAGGTATGACGCGAGCCACCACCCTGTTGTCTACCAGCCTGGTGACCTCATCTGGATCTTCACTCCTATTCGGAAAGTTGGTCTCTCTGAGAAGCTCCTCAGGCCCTACTTTGGACCTTATGAGGTTGTAAGACAGTTGTCTGACCTTACTTATGAAGTTGAAGATTTCAACTCCGACACAAGACGACGAAAGATCAATGATACGGTCCACGTCCTTCGAATGAAGCCCAATAAGGATCCTTTAGGTGAATGCCATAACAATTACGCTGCTGCCACGCAATTTTCATTTTGTTTGGTAACACTGAAAAATATTCTTGCAATATTGTACAAAATTTTTGAACCACTGTCCTTTAATAAATCACTCTCCAAAACTCCCATTACTATTCTTGCAGTACCTTTACCTCACTTGGAAAGGGTATTGGTTCTTACTCATATAACAAATCCTTAAATATGGCTTTTCTATCAAATTCTGGTGTCAGTACCAAATTCTCTTCCTTTACTCTTCCTACAGAATGACATTGAAATTCTTGAAGCATTCTTTCATGAAGGATCACAAATGTCCTTGGCTTCTTCCCACTTGGCTTGGAGCCAAACAGCTTTGCAGAATCGTTATCTGGCCTTATGGGAAGTTTATACTTGAAATTTCCATCGAATGCGAATTTATAAATAACGTCAGTTTCCTTCGAACGCCCTACTTGCTTTCTCAATTCCGTTGCTTGTTCAAGTCCTCTCACCTGTATTTCGGAAGCATTTGACATATCATTATCTTCAAAAGTCTGTTCTGCCATCCACAGTCACCATAGTTGACTTTTCATTGATGTGATATCCATTATTGTTGCTATTACAATCGGTTCATGTTCTTCAAACAGTTGGGGGATCCTGTTATTGTATGCCATGTTTACTCCATCAACAATATATTGTCACTGGAACTCCTGCGTCCTTGGTGAAGCTTCTCATCCTGCACTTTCAGCAAGTATATCACGTCGCTGCCAAGATTGAAAGAACACCCCCATCTGACACTCAGCCATTCTGTTCCTACAACCTCCAAACAACAGCACCCTGCTCTAGCATTGCCAACCGTTTTATCTGGATCAAACATTTAAAAAAATTTAAGTTGGTGTACGAGAATTAATCAATCCTTCAGATAGCATGTCTATTCTACAATCTTTTAAAACACTTACTATTGTGGAGATTTCGTCTTTTCATTGTTTTAATTTTTGTGATTTATTTCATTTTTGATAATTATTTCATAAATACAATTGTGAGCAGATACAAGCCTGTCTGTCAAGCAGTGGGATTCCCCAGTTTCATTACTCTGTAGCTGCGTAAGTCAACTTAGGTAGTTCCCCCAGATGAATCACCCTGGGGAATTCACCATATTAACTGCTTTGCATCCTGCATGCTCATACAAAAGTGTAAAACATTCCAGTCAATTTGGTGGCTCACGTGAGGATAGTGGGCGATTTATAAGGTATCAAACAGTGCAGAACTGTGTAAAAGGAAACAGAAACAGTGATATTGGTCTGATAGTGGTCCTAGTAGTCCCTAGAAAGAACGTAACAGACGAAAACAAAAATAAAGAAAATTCAGGGAAACTAAACCTGAATTTAAAGATTGGTTGTGCGGCGGTAAATCATACTCTAAAAGTGCTAGATGTAGAATCTCCAACGTAACTACTGTGTCTGAATTGGGAAATGTTAGAAAACATTCTAAAACTGAAAAATTATGTCAAAAAATTGAAGGTTGTGTGATCTAAAGGCCAGACCATTTTTAATACATTTGTGAAATTCTACAATTGAAATAATCAGGCTCACATTGCTAAAATTAAATAGACATGATTTGTGGCAGAACACTATCTTCCTTTCACTCTTGTAGATCATGTGGAGGCCTTTCAGTGTTGTAAATCACTTAAAGGGTGTGGTTAAGAGTTGTTTATCTGATTCTAAAACCGCTCACGCCACACATGTGCATCGCGGTAAATGTTCACAGATGGTAAAGAACATTGCAGGAGAGAGCCATAAGAACAAACTTGCAGAAAAACTGAGACAAAATTCATTTTTTTTACTGATGAGACAACAAATATAGGGTCTGTTAAAATGTCATATGTCGTGGTTAGATACTTTGATAAGGAAAAAAATAAAGTTCGAATTAAATTTTTTAATCATTGTGCAATTTTTAAGAAGGCTGAATATGATAAGGCAAACGAAGGTGAAACAAGTAAAAACCTTTATGCTAATCCTATACTTTCATTTTCTGAGTCCAATGTTTCTGAAAGGAATGTTGTAGGATCTGCTTCTGATGGTTCTGATTCTCCTCACTTCACATATGTGCCAGAGAAGTTTGTAAATGTGCTCCCAGAAGATGTGAAAACCTACCTAGGAACATTCATAACCATTTTAAAGCTAATGCTAAGAGAGAGGCACACTTGTATGAGATTCAAAAGTTTTTAGATATAAAATTTCATAAATTGTTGCATCAATCACAGACTAGATGGCTATCTTTGCGGGCCGTTGCAGTGAGAATTTTAGAACAGTACAATGCTTTGCATCTCTAGTTTGATTCTAAATAACCTAGGCAGGGGCTGGTTGCTGCAGAAGATATTCATCGATCCCTCAATGATATTCTTTTTAAATTATTTTATTTATTTTTGGCTTATATTTTGCTGAAATTCACAGATGTAAATGAGCATTTCTGGAGTGGTAAAGTTGTTATTATTGACTTAAATGGAAATATGGTAGTAGGCTACAAGGAAGTGTCACTGTGCTAAATGGACCAGCAGTATGTCATAACCAATAAGTTGACTGACACTGACAACAACAACGGGTCAAAGTTTCTTCCTGACAGCCAAATGTATTTAGGAGTAGAAGTTTTGAAGGCACCCAGAAACAAGAAACATATAATGAACAGGACGCCGTGAAAGACTTTGATGCAGATATAGGGATTTCATGCAGACAGAATGTTCATAACTGAAAAAGAGATATAACTTTGATGATGATTTATTGTCATTGTTTGCAGTTTTGACGCCTAAGAGTGCTCTATTAACCCTCTAGGAGTCGCAACAATTAATATTACTTGTAGGTTGTTCTTAGCAGAGTATTATTTACAGTTACCAGTATTTTGGGAAGACAAATGTACACCTTTTCGCTTTTTTCGTTTTGAGTGCTTTTTCTGCAATGAATTACACTTATATAACATTGGGATTCATGGTGATAGTATTGGCATGGGTAAGGTAAATTTATAATTTCAGTTTTGCGTTCTGAATAAGTTTATTACAAAAGCTTGTACAATATTGTAACAATAACCGTATTTACATACATTTCTTTTAGTAGTGGAATCTTCTGAAGGGGTTTCTGTCTTTGTTGAGGCACAGAAAAACTTTTAGCACTAAACAAAAGCTTTCTGTTTCATGCAAATTTTGTGTGTTACTTTCCCGTTATTCCACCAAGGAAAGTGGTCAGTTTTGTCCTTTTGGCATTCCAGCACTGGAGTTACTGTAGTAGCAGGTTTCTTGACGTTTTTGGACATATCTTCAGTACTTGGAAATCCGCTCTTGAATTTTCTTTGTCTATTAGATATCAATGCATTTGCAAGATTAGCTTGAAACTGATTTTCAGACAGGTCCTTGCAGTCGTCTCTATATTTCAGCCAGCTATTGACAAAAGCTATTGATATTGTGTGCGAGAAGGTATACAAATATCATCTTCTGGATTTTAGGGGAATTTGTATGGTGATGTCAACATATCATGAATATCTGCTCCTCCCGTATTACTTGTACATTTGGACAATGGATGGCCTAGGGATGAAAATATGTTCTTTCTTAGTTCTATTGCATCTTTTTGTTATGTCCTTTGGCTCTATATCTGTTAGGGAAAATACCAATGTAACACATTTGTTATCGTACCATTTCACAATGATGAACTTGCCCGTTGCAGTAACTTGTGAAGCTGTAGTACCACATACTTATGCTTTCATCAGCTTTTCTTCAGGAACAGTACAATGTTTGAATCTTCCATCTCCTATTGTGCCTATATAATAAATACCCCTCTTCAGTAGGCTCTCAGCACCAAGTTACGATGTGAAGAAATTGTCTGTGTAAACCCTAAAAAAAGGATTTTCTTCCAACGCTGAAGTTAGCTTCAGCACAACATTGTAACCAAGACCTTTTCCAGTGACATGCCTTGTTGCCTTAAAAGCTGCGCCTTGGTAAACGTCAGAATCATACAAATACCCTGAGGAACGAGCTGTAGCCCACATTTTGAATCCCAACTGTGTTGACTTTTTTTGTATATACGGTTGAAGACTACTGCATCGTTTGAAAGGGATCATTATTTCGTCAGCATACTGATTCTGCTCAGGCAGTTTCCTCAGGCAACTTTGTGAGAACAAAGTAAGCTAAGGTCGAATTTTCTGTAGCTTATCTTCTTTCTGTATGTCCTGGAAATGCAACAAATATACTAGTTTCTGGAAGTGGCTTTGAGCCAAGCCAATTCGCAAATAAATTCCTAAAAGCTGCTCCATCTCAGATAGGGTAATGTCAATAGTTGTGCCCAGTTTCTGAATACCATAAATATTAGTTTGTTTAATACAGAGTTCCAGCATATCACATGTCACAAAAGATCTGAAGTACTGCAAACGGACGAGCACTTCTTCATGTTCGTCTTCTGGAAGCTGCTCTAATGGATGAATTTCTGGAGTAAAGTCATCATCGACCCTCCACGACTCTGTATCTTCTGGAACATCCTCAGGATTTACTGAATCAAAAACAGCTGACTCTTGCAACATCTCTGGAGTAGAAGTTTCTCTGCTGTCATGATATGTGCTACCATTAGTCGGAATTTCATCATCATCCTCATCACTAAGTTCAGAAAAATCACTTTCATCAGGATTATTTACAACCTCAAGAATGTCATCAATCGTTAACTGGAAATGAAAGAAAATACCTAAACATCACAATACGAACATTCATAAACATAACCCTAAACATCCACATTTACACATACATTACATGAGTTCAGTTCAACGTTCCTAAGGTATTTCAATACGTAGAACCAAAATAATACAAATAACTGGTCCACTAGTACCTATTAAAGGGAAAATATTTAATATATACTGATTAAAAACATTTTATCCACACAAATAGAGAATACCACATACCTTGCACAACATGACAGCGACCAACTTCTGCCTAAGAAGTTACAAACATGGTCAAATATTATAGTTCTGCAGTAGTTCCAATTATTCCTCATATAATTCGCTGCATGGCTTGTAAAAATGTGTAACAGTGGGAATTGGTGAACCAGCATTGGCTAAACGCCAGTAAAACCCATATAAAACTTACGTTACATATATGTAACCAAATGTACTAGAGGGTAAAACCAAGAAAGGAAAACAACTCCCTTTCTTTTACCTCTTACGTCAAAATTTCCAAGAACAGTCTCTATAGATGGTAACAAGCATCTATAACAAACCGATGACGACTGGGGAAAACTTCCTATCGAAAAAATAGACGAAAATTATAGGAACTGTACAGAAGTGGATATTCTGGGGTAACATACTCAACATAAAAACTTTATTTGGCAAGAGAGAATTCCCAACACTACCAGAGTTGGCGCTCTCGTGTTTATCCCGTCCACATACGAATGCTGACTGCAAAAGAATATTTAGTTAGAAGAATGTTGTAAAAGTGGAAAATGGTAATAGGCTTTTTTGCTTCCACAATGAACGGATGTTTGCTTGACAGCTAGTGTGTGAGCAGCAGCAGCCTCATGCAAAAATTTTGTGTCTAAGGAAAATATGCTCAGTAGTATGAAGAAAACGCTGTTATGTGCGGGGTTATCTGTTTAGAGTTCGTTTATTCCACACCCTCCAGAGGAGAAAGATGATGTTGATGTGATGATGATGATGATGATGACGATGATACTGATGATGCATTACATTTTTAAGTCTTCTTCCAAGGTAAGCAAAAAAGGAAAAAAAATATGATTTTATGAATCGTACACGTAAAAAAAATTTAAAAGTGAATAGCATTAAAATGTGGAGACGTTAACGTGGAATAATCGAACACGTCTATTTTTACGTGGTACTAGTATAAAGCCGCAGACGTGATGAGCCACCACTTCTCAATGCACTGTAACAATCATAATAACGTTCTAATTCCGTTATTCTTGACCATAAGAATGTAAGTGAGATAAATTTTAGAATAAGGTTGAAATTATGCTGAAAGTTTTTTGGAAGTTGCTAAGTGCTTTCACTTTGAATGACAGGATGATAACTGGATAGGTAATTTTCGCTCCATTTTAAGGAGAAGCGAGTTTCTCACAAATTTCATTATTTCTGATGTCATATCTCCTGAAGTATTTGCTGTACAGCGATGTTACGTTGCAGGTACATTCAGTGATTGTGTAGATACTATATGCAATATGTGTTAGGAATAGCATTAGCAGTAAAGACCATAAATTAAAACCTCACGCCTAATGTTTTATTGCATCTCAATGTAGCAGAAGGTAGTTTTTGAAACGTCTAAGTGCCCATCACATCGTACCCCCTGAAGTATGTGCTGCACAGTGATATAAATTTGCAGGTACATTCAATGATATATATAGATAACGTGTGCAAAGTGTTATGCGACTAGCGGTGGTGTTAAAAAAGTAAAAAATTAAAACGGCATGGCAGATGCTCGAGTTTCACCACATGAGCAGTGAAAATACTGTAGGCAATAAACTTTTTTCTTCCCTCATTTTGTGGGGGCTGTTAGCGAGAAGAAGTTACCTCAACATTTGGAGTTAAGTGTGAAGTTTGTTGGAAGTCTGTAAATGTTTTCATTTGCGAGTAATAGATGAACAAAACTGGAGTATTTAAGCGCCATCAGCTTCAAGGCAAATACTTACTTTCTAATTGTAATATTTATTTTGTCATGTGAAACTTAACTTACTCTTAATGAGTTGATTATTTTAGCATGAAATTTTTTTTAAATTCAGTCAATAATTACGCGAAATATTGACAATGACTTTCTTGTTGCTCCTGGAAGCCGTCAGATAGGTCACCTGCTACAAGAAGTCTATGACACACACCCAAAAACGGATTTTATATTGTAGATTGTAGATACGTACGATCCCTTAGTGAAATATATGAAAATTTCATTTCAATTATGCGATCCAGTAAGGCTGGAAAGCTGGCAACGCTGCTCTGCACTATCACGGTACCCCTGCATTCTGTGCGTTGTTTGCTTGCTTCGGCAGAGTGGCATTTATTGTCGGAGACCTGCAGTATGTGTACTTATGATGTGACTTCACAGAAGGGAAAATCTAGAGTGGAGTTATCAACATGCCACCTGCACGGTCGAACAGTGGGCCAATGTACTTTTCACAGATGAATCACAGTTTGGTTTCGAGAGTGATTCACATTTGGAGGGCATGTAATGTAGATTTCTTACCTTCCATCTCAGTGACTAATGTGGTGCTGTTGCAAAAATTGCTGTTCGTGTTATTAGGTGCTCACTACAAGAAGAGCTGACCACTAATAGTTAGTAGGCTCATTTAGGCATTGCAGAGAGAGATAAGATGTCAACTATCTCTAATGGTGGCCAAACAACAAAATATGTGAAACATGCGTTCAAATAATGCAAAGTTTTCTGGCTGTCAAAAATGTCTTGAAGCTGTGCATGCACAGTAAAGACAGTTTTAATATGGTTGCTCTCATTTGTGATACCTTTACTTGAATGTACCTAAATTTCTTATCTATAATCTATGCATGAACCTACCTCACTGCATTCAACCTCTTTGCTCAGGGTGTCTTTCTGTCATAAAACTAGCCAAAGAGTATAAAAAAGGGTAAGATCCTTATACACTGCAAAACTGAAATCTCTGCCATCTGCACATCACCATATCGTAGAGTTAGAAAGGCAGATTATTACTTTTCTTGAAAGTCCTGTACATAATGTTTTGCTGCACTATGTAAGAAAGTATCTTTGCAAAACTGATATGGAGTAAGTTCGAGATGTAATTTATAAAGGATATTGTGAAAAGTTGGCATGCATAGTCTCGTCTGATGGTATAAGGTAGTATTTCTAAAGAAACTGATGTCTATTGTGGTGTGATACCTCCTGTAGGGAAACATTCTCTTACAGCAATGTGGATGGTTTGATATAATCTTGAATCCAGTTTCTCTTTTATTTAATTTAAAAGTTCATTTCATCTGATACACAACTGGTTCTGCCTGATATTGCGAGAGTCAAGTAGTACTTTATTGGACTGAAAAACAGTATTGGCTATTTGTAGATTAACGTCTGCATGTTTTGTATGGCTTTTGTACGAGCTACAAATGGTGGTTACAGATAATTCTGCATCTTTTAACAAGGAAGGGAAATCAGGTGGTAAGTTCCTATGGGATCAAACTGATGAGACCATCGATCCCTAGGATTACAAACTACTTAATCTAACTTAAACTAACTAAGGACAAAACACACATCCACACCTGAAGTAGGACTGAAACCTGTGACGGGAGGAGCCGCCCAAACCTTAGCAAGGCGCCACAGACCATACAGCTACCCCAAGTGATATCAGTTACCAACACATAGTTTTGTAATCCCCTGTATTTTAATGCAATGACAGTTTGACAAAGCACAGTTATCAAGTACTCTTCCTTGTGTCCATGAAACTGTTTCTATTCTAAACGAAAGTTAACACAACTGAAGAAATTTAATGGAAATGTCCCTGAGGTTATGTTTTGCTCCCTTTTAAAATAAATCTGCTAAATTCTTCAGCCACACAATGAACTGTTTCTGCTCTAGTCCCAAACTGTACCCTTTATTTAAACCGTACTACATAACCTTTAGAATTTCTATAATATTTTATAATGTGTTAATATCAATATGAATTATACAACTACATTATATTCCAAAATGTTCACAGTTTCAGATTGTAGATCTTGAACACAGCTTATTGTATCCTGCTTTCTGAGCAAGTATTCTGATATTGCAGGCTACCAACAGAGACTTAGTTTGGAGAAACAAACACCTGAAATCCCACAATGGAAGCTCTGTAGGGTCAGACACGTGTCTAATTGTCGTGTGTTACTTAGATGTTAATATGTAATAGGCACTCTGATTCAGGTCTCCTTCAGATTGGGACATGCTGTACTCTACATCAGGTGTAACTTAGTTGTGAATATGTAATACTCATTCTGTCATGTCTATCATACTGTGAAATAATATCCGGTTTGAACAATAACAAGGAGCAAGGTCGAATGGAGGAAGAAAGATTTCATGATAGTAACTGTAGTCCGTCTAGAAGGGGAAGAGGTGGATTTCAAAGGGGTTTTAGGACAGGAAATAACCATAAAGGTAGCAGGGAATATTATAACAGTAATGAGCAGCAAATCAGACAGGTATGGTACCAAGTTGATGAACTGGTGCTAATTAAGTCCAGACCGACGTCCTCAAAAATCGGTTCAGAAACCAAGAAGTTCCATGAAACATATGAGGGTGCATATAGGACAATTAAATTGACTCAACCTAGTACTGTGGAGGTGGCCAACCCAAAGACAGGAGAGAGCAAAGGATTGTATAACATTGTTGATATCAAAAACTTCCATCAGAAACAAGGAAACGTCAGGGGGCAAAAGCACTCTTTGCATTGCTAGGTAGCTGAAACCTATCAGGTACCCAAGTTAAAAAGCAGTTTACTTCCTTTCTTTCCACACTGTTAGTTCTGAATAGAATAGAATAGGTTAGAATATTTTTATTAACTTTTCATTATTTTTGGTACAATTGGCTTCCTCAAACTTTACAGAGGCTTTTAGTTTCAGTATGATATTCAAATTGTTACAGAAAGGGGAGAGAAGGAACTAATGACCCTTTCTTCAGCATTATGTAAAACAATGTTTTATACAGTAATGAAATACACACATAAGAAAAGAATCACAGTAAATAACTAACTTATATAATATCAAACATTTTCTTCATAACTTAGGTAAAACATATATTTGGATGATTATTATCTAAGAATTCTTCAGTTGTATAGAATTCGTTGTTTTTTTAGCCAGGTTTGCAATGTATTCTTATATTTATTTAGTGGTACTGTACGAGCTGAGCATGGTAACTTATTGAAAAATATTATGCTTAAGTACTTACAGTTATCATGGACTACAGCAAGTCTTGTGGAAGGCAAGTCCAGCAGGTGACTGTTTCTTGTACTGTGTTCATGCACATCACATCTCATGTTCAACTTTTTCAGATTTTCTCTAGCATATATTAGACAGTTATATATGTGCATGCTTGGCACTGTCATTACTTCAAGAGATTTAAAATAATTTCTGCAGGACTCTCTGGGTGCTAACCCCTCCATGCACCTGATTGCTTTCTTCTGTCATCTGAAAATACATTCAGCCCCTGGGGAGTTACCCAAAAGCAATATTCCATATTGCAGTTGGGAATGAAAAAAATCATTGTATGAGTGGAGTAGCAATTGCTTGTTCACACAGTTTCTTAATTTATACAATAAGAAAAGTACTCGTGCTAGTTTACTACATAGATAACTGGTGTGTCCTTCCCATGACAGCTTTTGGTCTATGATTAGTCAAAGTAAATTCACTGTTTTGTTTTCATTTTTAGTTACTTTGAAATTAAATATTATTTGTTCTGTTTTTGTTTGATTTATGCACAGTTGGTTAGCCTGCCACCAGTAATTAGCCATTTGCATCATTTCTCTATTTTTGTCCAGTACACTCTGTAAGTTCTCTCCTGCACTTATTAATGTCATATCGTCAGCATATAGTATGTTCTTACACGGTATGTAATTCGAGAAGTCATTAAGATAAACAATGAACAGAAAAGGTCCAAGAACAAATAAATACCCGACTCATACGGTTATAGTTGGTGGGGACTTCAACCTACCCTCGGTATGTTGGCAAAAATACTTGTTCAAAACCGGTGGTAGGCAGAAAACGTCTTCCGAGATTGTCCTAAATGCATTCTCCGAAAATTATTTCGAGCAGTTAGTCCACGAACCCACGCAAAGTGTAAATGGTTGCGAAAACACACTTGACCTCTTGGCCACAAACAATCCAGAGCTGATAGAGAGCATCATGACTGATACAGGGATTAGTGATCACAAGGTCATTGTAGCTAGGCTCAATACCATTTCTTCCAAATCCATCAGAAACAAACGCAAAATAATTTTATTTAAAAAAGCGGAGAATTATTGAACGCAGTTTTCCGAAATTCCTTTACCAGGGAAGACGAATGGAATATTCCAGAATTTGATACACGAACATCTGCTAGCATGAGTTTCTTAGAAGTAGATACCTTAGGGGTTGCGAAGCAACTCAAATCGCTTGATACGGGCAAGTCTTCAGGTCCAGATTGTATACCGATTAGGTTCCTTTCAGATTACGCTGATACTATAGCTCCCTACTTAGCACTCATATACAACCGCTCGCTCACCGATAGATCTGTACCTACAGATTGGAAAATTGCGCAGGTCGCACCAGTGTTCAAGAAGGGTAGTATTAGTAATCCATTTAACTACAGACCTATATCATTGACGTCGGTTTGCAGTAGGGTTTTGGAGCATATACTGTATTCAAACATTATGAATCACCTCGAAGGGAACGATCTATTGACACGAAATCAGCATGGCTTCAGAAAACATCGCTCTTGTGCAACGCAGCTAGCTCTTTATTCGCACGAAGTAATGGCCGCTATCGACAGGGGATCTCAAGT
Source organism: Schistocerca gregaria (assembly GCF_023897955.1). Lineage (NCBI taxonomy): Eukaryota > Metazoa > Arthropoda > Insecta > Orthoptera > Acrididae > Schistocerca > Schistocerca gregaria. The sequence goes on from NC_064931.1 coordinate 455,324,350, forward strand.
TGATTCCGTATTTCTAGATTTCCGGAAAGCTTTTGACACCGTTCCTCACAAGCGACTTCTAATCAAGCTGCAGAAGTATGGGGTATCGTCTCAGTTGTGCGACTGGATTCGTGATTTCCTATCAGGAAGGTCGCAGTTCGTAGTAATAGACGGCAAATCATCGAGTAAAACTGAAGTAATATCAGGTGTTCCCCAGGGAAGCGTCCTGGGACCTCTACTGTTCCTGATCTGTATAAATGACCTGGGTGACAATCTGAGCAGTTCTCTTAGACTGTTCGCAGATGATGCTGTCATTTACCGTCTAGTACGGTCATCCGAAGACCAGTATCAGCTGCAAAGCTATTTAGAAAAGATTGCTGTATGGTGTGTCAGGTGGCAGTTGACGCTAAATAACGAAAAGTGTGAGATGATCCACATGAGTTCCAAAAGAAATCCATTGGAATTCGATTACTCGAGAAATAGTACAATTCTCAAGGCTGTCAATTCAACTAAGTACCTGGGTGTTAAAATTACGAACAACTTCAGTTGGAAGGACCACATAGATAATATTGTCGGGAAGGCGAGCCAAAGGTTGCGTTTCATTGGCAGGACACTTAGAAGATGCAACAAGTCCACTAAAGAGACAGCTTACACTACACTCGTTCGTCCTCTGTTAGAATATTGCTGCGCGGTGTGGGATCCTTACCAGGTGGGATTGACGGAGGACATCCAAAGGGTGCAAAAAAGGGCAGCTCGTTTTGTATTATCGCGTTATAGGGGAGAGAGTGTGGCAGATATGATAGACGAGTTGGGATGGAAGTCATTTCAGCATAGACGTTTTTCGTCGCGGCGAGACCTTTTTACGAAATTTCAGTCACCAACTTTCTCTTCCGAATGCGAAAACATTTTGTTCAGCCCTACCTACATAGGTAGGAATGATCATCAAAATAAAATAAGAGAAATCAGAGCTCGAACAGAAAGGTTTAGGTGTTCGTTTTTCCCGCTCGCTGTTCGGGAGTGGAATAGTAGAGAGATAGTATGATTGTGGTTCGATGAACCCTCTGCCAAGCACTTAAATGTGAATTGCAGAGTAGTCATGTAGATGTAGAACAGAGCCTTGGGGTATTCCTCTTTCTATAGGGAGTATTTCTGACCTCTGTTTATTTGCATATACAAGTTGTAACCTATTGCTATTTTAAGATCCGAATAGTCGGAGCATGTCATCTTCAATGCCATAGTATTTCAACTTTTTGATGAGTGTGTCATGTGACACCGAGTCAAAAGCTTTACTTAGGTCAGTAAGTGTTCCATACATTGATATCCTTTTTTCATACCATTCATAAACATTACTTACCAAAGCTTCTACTGCTTTTACAGTTGACAGTTGTGACCTGAAACCAAACTGTTGTTCATTTAAAATTTTGTTGGTTTAAAAATACCTGTATATGCTTATGCACACAATTATCTACTAACTTGTATATGATTGGCACTATTGAAATGGGTCTGTAGTTATTTGGGAGGTTTCTTTCACCTTTTTTATTCACAGTCGATGTAAGTGTGAGCTTAAGAAAGTCGGGGAATATTCCTTCATCAAGTACTCCGATAGTGAGAGAAGTGGCATTTCAATTTCTTTTGCTATACATTTAATGAATAGATTACTGAGTCCATAATGATCTTCTGTTTTGGAATTACTTAATTTGTCTATTGACTTATGAATATCATTTAATGTGATTCGGGTCCAAGTGAACTTCTCACTTCTTGTCTGTTTTGCACAAGTGAGCAATGCTTCTGCATCTGAGGCAGAATTGACGGGTGGGGTGGTGACGCTATATACAAAATATTCATTGAGGATATTGCAGTCAATAGAGATAATCCTTTCTTTATAGGTATTATTAATTTCCCTTTTAATGACAGTCCAGGCACCTTTACATTTATTTGTAGAATATAAGATATATTCATCATTTGCACAGCACTTAGCATTTTTTATTTCGAATCTGTAAAGGTTTCTCATTTTAGTGTAATTTTCCTTGTCCCTATCACTGTTATGAGATTTGTCTTTCATAATCATCAGTAGTATTCTGAGTTTGTTAACTTGTGGGGTGTACCACTTGTTAGTATTTTGTTGCATTATCTGATATACCTAATGCTATTACATCACATTGTATGGAGTCTCTTTGTACATTGCTAATTATGTTATCAAGGCATGAATTCAGTCTAGTGGGTTTTTCATTTAGACAGTAATAGTTTAATGACTGCATGACTGCAGAGTGTTAATCATATGAATTACATTATTTCTCTTTGCCCTTATATCTATGTTAATATCACCTACAATTACAATTCTATGCTGTTTATATTTTGAAAGCAACAATATTAAAGTATTAATTTTTTCTATAAATACTATCTCATCAGAGCAGGGATTCGATAGATTGAGACAATAACAGTGTTTTGTTCGTGCATCACCACACTGGCTACTTGTATTGTAGCTTCAAGGGATATTCTACTAAGGTTTATAAGTGAGTAATGCAATTCAAGGTTACTTTTGACATATATTGAAACCCCACCATTTGTAATACTTTTTCTGCTTTAGCTTGTAACTAACGAATATCCAAGAGGAACACACAAGTTTATTTCAGTGTCTTTCAGCCAGTGTTCATTGATGCATAGAACATTGCAGTTGATTTAATCGAGCCAGTGTTGTAATTAATTGATTTTACACCTAACAGATTGTACATTTATATGAAGGAGGAAGAAACTGTCACTGCTACATAATGGTATTCTACTTTCACAGAACTTTCTATACTCATTTATTTTCGCTACATAATCTAGGGTTGCACAATTATCTAAATGAATTAGACTGCTGCAGATTCCACGTAATGTGGTTTCTAACTTTCCTTCATCTGCAATTTCGTTTTCTCTGAAAGAGGAGGTGTACAGTCATGCTCTGTGGGACTGTCTTTTAAGAAAGGCTGCTGCGTGCTCGTGTTTCATTTACAGATTTGTTTTCCTCCTGACACAAAAATGTTTTCCCATGGTAATTTAGCTGCTCACCATGTTCAGTGTGCAAATTTCTTTAAAGTCTGCTACTATCCACTACATTGCAATTAGCAGAAATGGAACATAGTTGTTTGATTTTAATATTCGTTTTACGAAACTCTTTGTTAACGCATGAATTATAGATCTACAAGGTATAGTCACAACAATAGTGTTTTCCACTTTACTTACATCTAAAAAAAATTTCAAACCTGTTATACACTTTTTGGCTCACGGCTTTCGTTCTCAAGTATAGTGATATCTCTTCTCAGTGTATCAGCAACTATCTGAACACTTTTTAATCGTTCATTTAACTTTTCGATTTCTCCTTTACCGTTATTACATACACTGTTTTATAAAACGTGACTGTAGCTTTTTGTCTCGTTAATATTATTCACTTCTGCACTTGACGCGCTTTCCCTTAAATATTGTACAGTTTCCCAATCCGTTGTAGTTCCTACCTCTTTCGTCAGCTGAACATGTAAGGCAGACTCGTATGCTTCACAACAAAACTTAATTTGCTCCTTCGAATTTCTCACTAGACTTATTTCACTGTTGCTTAGACCAACACAATCACTGTGAAACTGTTTTCTACACCATAATCCGCAGATCACAAATATTTCTGTGGTTTTTATTAATTTATTGCACTTAAGACACAATTTACTCTTGTCACTAGCCGCCATATTTGTCATCTGTTCTTCTTCTCTACTCAAGATAAAAAGATAAAATCACAGAAAAGAGACAAAAAAAGGGATCAATTGAAACAAAAGACATACTGACTGAATAGTTAAGCAACCAGTCATAGACTAAACTTATGGATAACAAAGGTAACATGCGGCATAAAGTTTGAAAATAAGTACAGAACCTATGCTATAAGATCTACAGTCAGCATCATTACAGGCAGGAGAACACTCTATAAACTACGAAAAGAAACTTTTTTGCATATGTTATGAAACACAAGGAATTTAAATACACATATAAACAATTTGCTATATTTCTTTATTTAGCTAGTTTGCAGCTGGCACAGAGGAACAGGACGCTGGCAAACAATGTAAGTAGAAACAATCAGAAGTAACAATACGCAATGGTCTTGAGACACTTATATTAAACTTTATTAGCAACAATTCGTAGATGTTCTGTGAGTGATTATAAGCAATGATGAGGTTTCCGCTGAAATGCATATATATTTAGGCTAGCATGAGTCCAGCTATGTAAATGACAATAAAAGAGTTTTGGAGCGACCACAGAAGTCGACAACTCATATATGATGATAGGAAACAGGAAGGTAGTAGGCGACGTGAGAATCGGCCACACATTTTAGGATCAGTAGGCAAGGTATTTCCGCCAAAGCATTGCTATTAACTGTATCACGATGTAGAAATAATACCCACACAGCAAATAGACACAAGACATGAATCTCACAGACAATAATAAGTAATTAAGTACAAATGCATAAATCACATGAGAAATGTTTGTTATATTCACAGTGTTTACATGTTTGAGAAGCAAAGTCCATAATAAGTTTCGAGCGAATTAAAGCAACAGCATTTATTTCGACATTTCTCTCTGTTTTCATGATGTAGGGAATCTTCAGTTCTCTCAAAAGACCTGTGAACCTTGTTGCAATGCCTAATTAAGTGTATTGAATGAAATGAAAATAAAACATGAAGTATAAAATGAGAGCTATTCTGATATCATTTCGATTCTCAATATGTAGAAGTATGATAGCAGTGCATCAAGCATTGGTATAATCTTGAATAGAAGTGAACACTACCTAGGATGAGTAATGCCTGATGTATAACGGTGGCTGAAGGTGTAATTGAAGGTAGAAAACACACCTCATCTAAGTGAGGTGAGTGAAAATATAGTTAATATGGGAGTTGCATTAAGACAGATACTTGAAATGTGGGTTGAACAGGGAAAAACATTGTCTATATTGTAAAACTACATAACATTTATGTATGAATTTTATGTAAGGACACTTTTATGCTGAAATGATTTAGAGTATTTCTAAGCTATATGATAGTAAAAAATATATACGGATGGACTATTACTGCCATAAGTAAAAAATGTTGTGTTATTGGGTAATAGTGGACAGCACTACGCCGATGTTATATAAAAAAAAAATTGAGTGTTGTTGGGTAAAAGTGGATGGCATTGCACTAATATTAGATGGGAAATGTGTGTTGTGTAAACATGGACGGCATTGCGCCGACGGCATATATTATGTAGTTCCTATCATTTATTTATATAAATAATTGTAGTGAGTGTTTATGAGGAGATTTAATGGCCTATGTGTCGATGTTTATTGTTGAATAACAAGACTACAGAACATTTAAAAGAAAGATATAACCTGAAAATCATAAGTGATATTTTTTTGCAAGAAGAAGTTTATAATGTAATGTGTGTTTGCTTAACGTTTTTTTGATAGAATTAACATGATAAAAATTATGTTTAGCAATAGCAAGTCAATGTTTATGGTAAATAGCGGTGTTATATTAGGAACAGCAATGCCATAATTTTTTTTTAGAGTTTCCATGAATGACAGACCAGGGGAGCCACTGAGAGATTATAAAGTTTAATTTTTTACAAAATTTGGGGCAAAACTTTCTCATTTCCAATCTTGTTAGTTACCTTCGAGAACAGGCCAATTTTGGAAATCAGTGAATGAGGGGGATGTATGATATTCCTGGCTGTGGCCACCAGTATTTTATTTTGCTAGAAGCAGCTTGATGCACTTGGAGAAGTATATGGTACAAAACTTGAGTGAGGTAAAAGTGACAGATGGTACAGTATGCACCAGTCCCATGGGATAGTCTGCCAGTTGTACTGAACTGGCTTCTGATTGGTTGGCACTTTCGTGTGCTAGTCCCAAAAACGCCTAACTTTTCCTATTAACAATTTATATACTTTTCGTTGTATTTCACCCAGTTTTTAAAAAGACAGTCTCTCATAGTTACCCAATGAGTGTATCGTCTTTGTTTATTAAATTTCACTAGTTTTGAGAAACATAAGAGTAACAATAGTGCAACCGAAGTGCTTGATGTTGCTTTGGCGCAACTGGGAGAAGAAGTACTTCGGCTGCGGTAGTCACTCTGTTTCGGGTGATCTGGAGCTCCAGGCACGTACCTCTGTTTCGGGTGTTCTGGAGGGTTGGACACATCTCAGTATCGTGTGTTAGTGACATGTGATGTGTAATAGGCATTCTGTTTCGGGTCTTTTTCGGAGCCTGACATGATGTACTGTACATTACGTGTAACTTAGTTTTGAATATGTAATACTCACTCTGTCTAGTGTGTACTGGAGAGCCAGACATGTGTATCATACTTTCAAAGTTGCATGGAAAAGTTACCATAGAATTAAGAAAGCTGTGTCAATTGTTGTAAAAGACACTGTAAATGTATAAATATTTGGATAAGAAACAGGATACAACAATGAGAAGTGTGGCCTACCATCATTGTCAGTACTACAGATCTTGCACTCTGTAGATACAGAGACTAACCAGGACCAATAGCATCCCACAAAAAAGAAAAGCACAGATTCAAATTGACAGCATAGCAGCCTCTGTCGAAGTAGATCCCATGGCCGATGAGTTGTCTTCTGCACTCCAGACACAACTTGAGAAGACGACAAGTTGGTGGAAAGAACGATCAGAGACTCTTATTCAATCTCTCCAGCTTGTAGGCCTGACTTCCAAAGGGACTCATAATTTATAATAGGTCCAACTAAAAGACATTACAAATTAGCTTTCGGCCACATTCTTTATCAGAAAAGAAAACACACACACAAGCAAGCACACCTCACGAACATGCACTTGCACTCTCCAGTAGTTTGCACCAGAAACCAGTCCGAGCTGCCACAGAAGGCAGTGATGTGTGTGTGAGGTGCGCTTTCTTGTGTGAATGAACTTGTGTGTGTCTCTTTTTCTGATAAAGGCTGTGGATGAAAGCTATTGTGTAGCATCCTTTAAGCCGGGTTCACACAGTCAACAAAAGTATCGCCACTGCGAATGGCGAACTGCAGTTGCTTTGTAGTTGCATATGTGAAATCCTAGTTTTCGATGGTGCCATTTAAGAAGCGCAACTTTTGTCACGCCACAAAAAGTTGAACTTGGTTCTACTTTGTTGCGCCATTTTTCCTTCTCCACAATCGAATAACGTCATTCAATTGCTACCTCATGGCTGGATTCAAATCTTTCTTGTGCGTATTCGTTCGTAGATAATGCTTTTGTTTGTGCTTTTGCTATTAAAATGTCGAAAAAGTGGTCAACAGCCACAATTATGAGATTCTTGGAGGTGTAACAAGTACGAGAATGCCTTTGGAACCACAAAAGCGACATATAAAAACAGAAATTTTAGAGATGCTGCATTAATTGAAATAGTAAACAGAATGAATGAATATGTACCTGGGATTGATGTAGCTACAACAAAGTTAAAAATTCGAAGCATTGGAAATGCTTACATGAATGAACACAAAAAAGTACTGAACTCAGTTAAGAGTGGTGTGTCTACAGACGGTATTTATAAACCGAGCCTTGCTTAGTTTGAAGCTGCAGACCGGTTCTTAAAACATGCAGTCGGGACAAAAGAGACGAGAAACACTTTGGTATGTAATATTTTACATTTATTATGTTTCCAAAACATCTTATGTAGTAATATGTACAGCTGATACAGGTCACGCCATTTTGCAAACTGCACAATTACGAAGAAATTGTGGCGTCCTGTGTGAACGGTAGCTCACAGCGCCACTTCAGAATGACTTGACTTGTGGCGATACTTTCGTTGCGTGTGTGAACCCGGATTTAGTTGTGTTGATCTCCAACTTACCATGTCACATTTTTTGGTAAATAGCAATCTATCGAAGAAGATCCCTTTTCTGATGACAAAACGACTAAGAAGTGGATTCTAGACATCAAAGTTTGGAGAAAAAGAAAAATAGTGGCTCTGCTGAAACCTGGAAAACAGCCCACAGAAGCTAAAACTTCTGACCGGTATCACTTCTGTGTCATCTTTATAAAGTCCTGGAAAGAGTGATAGTTAATCGCACCTCAGCACATATTAACTAAACACTGATAAGAGAGCAGGCGGGATTTCGTCCAGGGAAGTCTTGTTGTGGACAGATCTTGCATTTGACACAATATATAGAAGACAGTTCCGAACGTAAACAGATAACTGGTGCTGCATTCGTCTATTTCACTGCCGCCTATGACACCATCAACCATAAGAAATTATTAGAACAGACCTTTGCTGTTACAAAAGACTATCATCTGACGCAATTTATGAGATGTCCATTACAAAATAGACGCTTCTTTGTTGCTCTACAAAATAAAAGAAGTCGATGGAGGATACAGAATAATGACTTTCCACAAGGACACTTCCATTGTTATATAATATTTATACCAATGACAAACCAATTGAACCTGTCACAAGATCTTTCATCTATGCAGATGATACAGCAGTTGCTGCCCAAGGAAGAACCTTCGAGCAGGTGGAAGAAAAACTAATTACAGGTCTTCAAACACTGTCTGCCTATTATCACAATTACCTGAAACCAAATCCCTCTAAAGCACAAGTGTTTGCTTTGCATTTACGGAACAGAGAGGCTAGAAAGAACCTAAACATCACCTGGAAAAGACAACAATTGACCAACTGGAACACCGCAAAATACTTGGGAGTAAAGCTAGATCGTTCCCTCACCTTCAAAGCCCACTGCAAGGACACAAAAATGAAAGTATCTGCTGGGAACAACATCATTCTTAAACTGACAGATAACAATTGAGGTGAACGACCAGATGTTCTTCGCACACCTGCATTGTCCTTATGCTTCTCTGCTGCTGAATATGCAGCACCCGTGTGGGTGAACGCCAGCCATGCCGAACAACTGGGCATTGCCCTTAATGAAACCGAATGCATTGTCACTGGCTGCATGCGGGCAATTCCTATTAATAAAATACATTATCTCATGGGCATATCACTTCCACAAATCAGAAGAAGAACAGCAGCAGAAAATTAGAAGCGGAAACTGGACACAGATGTATGTATGTCATGTTCTGGACACGAGTAAATAAAAAGCAATCTATGTTTTCCTTACATTTTTTAATCTCCTGAAATTACGTATGTGAGATATAATAAAGATGATGACCAGTCATTAGGTTCTCAAACGACTTGTGCAGTGGTTCCCAGCCATTTCTATTCCTGTGGAGTTATTTTTAAAATGTTTTTGTATGACAGAGGGCATTCAGCTTGCTTTATATCTCACATGTTAATTGTGTTTGAGTGGTGATGCAAAGGAGGGAACGAAGAAGAGATTCAGTTGCTATTTGTTTTACAATAGTAGTTGCAAAAATCCTTGCAGATGTGTACAGACATACAGGATGAGGACAAAGTCTTGAACTGATTATAACAATTTATTACAGAATAAGCGTTTGGTTTAATAATTTACATTTGATGCCATTACGTAGGTTAGTGTTACTAGCTTTTTTTAAAGATCACTTACGTTAGTAAACCTCAACGTGTGGTCCCTTGGTAGCTCGGAGAATGTCTAGGCGGTATTCCAGTTCCCGTCAGGTGTTTCGTAACATGTGTTCTGTCACAGTACCCCCAGCAGCTTGTATCCTAGTCTTTAGTTCATTGACGTCAGCAACTGGTGTGACGAAGACTCTGTCCTTGATATAGTACCAGAAAAAAAGTAAAGGGGCGTAATGTTTGGAGAGCAGGTTGGCCAGTGTGTTGGAGCATTTCTTCCAATCCACCGATCCAGAAATGTTTCATCCAGGATATCATGGACTATCAAAGCCTACTGGGGGGGAGGGGGGGTGCTCCATCCTGCTGTAAAATTATCCATGGTTGTATGGTTGATATTCTTCTAACTGTGGGGCAATGAACTACTGCAAAACGTCTAAGTAAGTTTTAGCAGTAATTGATTTTTCCACGAAGGAAAATGGTCCAAAACCTTTTTATGCATGAGGCTGCACCAAACATTCGCTTTTTTGCTGCCTTGCTGTAACTGAACAGTAGCATGTGGAGACTCTGAACCCCATATATGGACATTATGGCTATTTACCATTCCACTGACATGAAAGATGGATTCACCATAAAGCATATGGGATTTAAGTAATTGTTAGTGCCATCAATTCTGTTGAGAATCTCAGTTGCAAATTCAGCATGTGTCATCAAATCATTCGGTTGCCAGGACTACACGATTTGCACTTTGTGAGCATGCAACCTAAGCCTTTCATGAAGAAATTTCACCACACTTGCTTGCAGAATTTGAAGTTCACATGATGTTTGACGCGTTGATGTAGACAGACTTAGTTGAGATGATTGCCAAACACTATCAACAGTTTCATCACTCACACGAGGTCTGCCACAGTCTTCAACGATGCCTGTTTCATTAAATGCTGCATACCTATGCTTTATTTATTTAACGTCAGGGGGGCTGAGTCCATAAGAAGCCAAAAATTTACCCTGAACACTGATGGGTGATTTCGTTTCGTGAAACCAAAGCACACATTCCGCTTTCTCCTGCTTCGATGCCATTTTGCCAGCTACTAACATGACCTAACAGACTGTGTCGGTGTTTAGGAACACTAGCGCCGTCTAATGGTGACAACAACTAGTAGTGCTAACCTTTGTAATGGTGTCAAATGTAACTTATTATGTCAAACAATTATCCTGTCATAAATTTTTATAATCAGGGAAAGACTTTGTGCTCATCCTGTACTAGGGGTCTCTGAAGCAAAGCCTCAGAACCACTGCTCCAGTAAAAATTTTTGCCCATCAAAAACTTTTTTGGCATGTTGCTTTAGTAATTTTATGCATCTGTGTGTTTTAAAATGTTGCCACATGCTATGCCTCTAATCCCAGACAAACCACTTCATGACCGTTGCCTGAATCAAGTGAAAGTTGAATAATGTGTATGAGGCAAATATGCGTTACAAGAAGAAAATAAAATTCTTCAACAGGCAAACTGCCATCTGATGAAGTGTACTACTGGCTTGAAAGATATTTTGAAGGTACTGCAGAACATAGAGGAAGGGACTATTTCTGTGTTTAAAGGCGTGCCAGAAATAAATGAACAGTGGCTGGCTTCCCAGTTTGCTGAGACTACAGGCCTAGACAGTTTGGCTCAGCCAGAAGATCTTTACACTAACGCATAACTTTTATTCGTTAAAGCATATGATTAGGTAAGGCATACATTTGACACTTGCTTTCCACAGCCAAGATCAGTAACTGTTTCTACATCTACATGAGTACTGGCAATTCACAATTAAGTGGGTGGCAGAGGTTTCATCAAACCACCTTTGAGTAAATGGTACCAAAGTGTGGATGGGGCTCCTGATTCCACAAGTGAGCCCTTTGAGGTTTTGAAAGTAAAACCTACCTTAGGTGATTCGGATTTTTCTGTCCTTTGCAGTCCAATAATGGATGAGATATCATTATGATAGAATGTTGAGTTATGTTGATATGGGATTTGGTATTAATTCAGACTGCTTGTCAATAGCAAAAGAGGCAATGGTGTTCATGCTTAAGTTTTGGGGTTTGAACTGTTTCAGTAATTTTGTATGAAATGTTTCAATCATTTTGTGTTCAGGTTTTAGACAATTTTTCTTAATTATTATTATTATTTAATTCATTCGTTAGGAGTTGTTCAAATGTTGATGCGTCAAAGTTTGGATATAGTGGTATCTGTGTAATAAACTTTTGAAGTTTTTATTTAAGTTCCATTCTCGTGAGGTAGTTGTCTGCATCTGCTATGGCTCCCTTTCCAACTTTTAACATCCATAATTTCCTTGCAAATGGGAAGTGAAATCACTACATGGCCACTTTGGAACATACCATTGTATGTGTTTGCTGATCTCCATGTGTTCTGTTGAGTAATTTTTTTCATAAAATGGGTGGACATATGATTTTGAGATTATAGGTTTTGCAAAGTCCCATTAACCTTTTATCATTGTTGTTGATCTACATATGTGCCTGAAAACGGCTAGTTATTTCCTGTACTTTTTACTCTGTCATTAATTGTCTAGAATTGTGTATGAATGTGACTGGAAATGTTACCAATTTTGTGTGTTGCTATACTGTTATTTTTTGTGAGAAGTGATATTACAATTTAGTGACAAAGAACTAGATAATTTTATATTTCAAATAAAATTTTCATTTGAGAGCATACCCTAGTTTTCCTTGAAAATTCCTTTTATAAATTTCATAGCTGAATATCTGTGCTTTATTGAGTGTAAACGGAAGTTAAAATTTTGGTTTATATGTACTATGGAATCACAGAAGTTCTGTTCTGTGGATTAGACTCTGAGTGCACAGCCCATTCATCATTGGAAGTCCAAAGGACATCTGGTGATACAAAATTTATTTTAGTACAAATATTTAATAGCATTAAATCTGGAGCAATAATTTTTCTTGCAGTACTGTACTATTCCAAATAAAACGCAACTCTCAAGTAGGGAACATCAAAAATTGTGGAGCTTGGTACAGTCACAACTGAAAAAGTCTTTTTCTGTGTTTATTGTGGATTACTTGTGGCTTTCCTTTAAAATGGGAGTAACAGTTTGGCCATTATCCCACAATGTAAGTCAAGCTTTATGAATTAGATTTTGCATTAAGAAATAATAAATAAACTGTCTGAAATGTGGGTAGCCCTCCTTGAAAGTATACTGTATCAAAACACATACTCAGAAACAACTGTCAATTACACAATGAACTAAGAGGCAAGTACCACCCATTGAATTTCCAAGAAACTCACTACCCTGGCTCCACAGCATGACAGACTACCATACTTCAATCGGTGGCCGTGCTTATCACAGGTAGCAGCAGATCCACATTTTTTAACATCCACAAAACTAGCCCGTTCAACATGCAGTTAGTGTTAGTGTGCTGTGAGTGAAATAGTGTAAGGGATTGAAAGTGTATCACAGAGAAGCAATGTGCAACTGTATTTGTACATGCACTAGCTAAAATACCACACATATACACTAATGAACAATATGTACATGTGGTGGATGTTTACAGCTGCTGACCATGTACTTAACAACCTGTGCAAAGATATAAAGAATCTGTACCACTGGAACCTCAGCTCAATAGTAAGTTGCAATATATATTCTGATTAACTAACTTTATAATTCCATTCATCTATCAAATATGATGCTTCTTTTTAAAAAATTGCAAATTTGATGCTCATAAACGAAGTATTTGGGATCAGTATATTGTATGGGAAGACTTATTTGAAATTTCGGTCTATTTCATACTGTCTGTAATAATTTGGAAATCTGTTTGTATCGCAGACATTTATGAATCTCAATTGTCCTATCAGATCGAAATTGCCTCTTTCATCAGTAACTGGCAGATATTCTAGTATTTTGAATTATTTGGTCAAGAAAAATTCATTACCAAATTATGAATATATATATATATATATATATATATATATATATATATATATATATTGTTCATATTCTGAATATTGTTTTCTTGGTAGATGTTTACTCAGGCTTGCAGTGATCAGAAAGTTCTATCGTTTTTGCATGATTGTTGAAGAAACGTTGTTGTAGAATGCAAATACTTCAGGATTAAGTGAGATCACTTACCAAAAGGCAGAAGCAATAAGATTTCAGTAGACACACTCAAGTGAAGGAAATTTGATGCTTTTGCATTTACCCTTTGACAAGCTACAGTAAAATGGAAAAACAGACAAACTCACATATACACAACTATGCCTCTGCACGGAGTCAACTGGACTAATAGTGCCAATGTTTTTTTTTCAGCAGATGGACTGGTTGTAGAGGTGGTAGTGCTGAGTGAGATGGGTAGAGGAAGAGAGAGGAGGGAGGCAGGGAGATGGACTGCAGGTGGGTGGATCTGAGGGATGCAGCAAATTTGCAAGCTAGGAATGCGGGAGGGAGGGGTGGCAGGTATATGGGCTGGCATGACTGTAGCAGCTGCTAGGAAGCAGCACATGTTGAAGTTGGCATGGGGACGTGAATTGGATGGGATGGGGGTAGCAGATGCAGAAAGGGGAAAGTATTGGGTGTAGGGTGCAGTTATAGTGGGACATCTGAGATTGAAGTCAGGACCATTATGGGAGTGGGGGGGCAGGGTGTTGCAAGGACAATTTCCATCTGCACAGGTGAGAGAGGCTGGTGGTGGAGGGGAGGATCCAGATGGCTTGGGTTGTGAAGCAACCACTGAAATTGAACATGTGGCATATTGAGCAACCAGGTGCACAGCAGGGCAGGATGAGAGACAGTCAAAGCCCTAGATAAGGATATGGCTCAGTTGCCCCAGTCCAGGAGGATACTGGGTGATGAAGAGGGTTGGGAAGGGGGGCACAATTCTGTAGCTGATACTTGGTGGTGGGGGGGGGGGGGGGAGGAAGGTTTGGTAGATCTGTGAGTATATGGCACAGGAAATCTGGATGTGGACTGGGATTGGAGCGGGAGGGTGCTACTGCCTGTAAAGGTCTTTGCCTGTGGAAGCCTTTGTGAGATGACCAGCATACTGGGCAATGGAATTCTCATGACTGCAAATAGATCACACAAGGGGTCTAAGCTGTACAGGATGAGTGTTTTGGTGTGGAAAGGATTACAGCTGTTGAAATACATGTAGTAGAGTCCATGAAAAATGCAGTGGCCAAAGTGCAGTGACTAGTTTTTCCAATGTGCTGGAATGCCATTTGTTTGTTCAGATGTGGAGGCCAACATTGTTTGCCTACTCTCACCTGCTTTTGGTCATCAGTGATGCACTGTGATCAAAGAATTGTGGCGCACACCCTGCAGTTTATCTCAAACAGTTTTATAGAAACTGATCAGTAAAAGAATTTCATTTTTGTGGTACTTACGGCTTTATACATCAGCTTCATGATGATGTGCCCACCATTTGGTTAATGGTCTTAGCTATTGTGATATTTGCATTTAAATAAGACACTGGGAGGTTGCTATGATTTTGTGGTTGGGTGCATTACATAATATTTTGTTGTGTATGGAATTTAAGTAACTTGTTGAAATTTTCCTTAGACTTGGATGTATGTTACCAGTCTCAAAAAAACTGCTCTTATGTGGCACACACATTCACGAACATGTGTGATAGCCATGATATCACGCAAAGGTGAGACAATGTTTCCATACGGTTATTATGCAAAACTTCATTATCTATTAAATTATTCCATTCACTATAGACTTTTCTGATGAAAGAATGTAATTTTTAAGTGTCACTGATAGCTTCTGAAATGAATAATGCTGTGGGTTTTCGAATATAGGTGAAGACATTCCAAATTTATTTTTGTACCAAGGATATGCTTATTGATAAAATATTGACCTTAACGTTTCCTCAGTTCCTGACTTAGTGAGCCACTGTTTCAGAATTCTCTCACAACAGCTCTTTCACAACATTTTAATGAGGTGACATTTTGTACACTGAACTGTGTTTTCAACAGAAGCAAATTTTAACAGGGCAATAAAAGAACTGTAGGTTTTACTCAAAATTCGTTACTCATTATGCTTCTCTGAGAGTTACAAATGGTTTAAAAGCCAAGTGAAAATAAATTCCTGCTTTTGTTGCATTTTCAGTGGATTTTTTTTATACTAACCAAAGCAAAGGAGACAATGTATCTTTTTGAATGGTCATTTTGTAAGCGTGAGCGTGGAGGGGCTCCACTTATTATTTACAAACAAAGATGAGTGTAGGCTGTAGTTTAGAATGGTAGTTTCCCTGCAGCACTTGGCATTTCCCCTACAGTGCCTGCCTGCAATCCTCACCACCACCGTGCCCTCCATGCGTGCCCTGCTGACTGTGCATCTACTGCCAACATTATTCTGCACACACCCCGCTGTTCGTGCTTAGTATGTTTAATGTGGACAGAGGTGGGTGGAGCCAAAAGAGATGTGTAGGTTAATGTTCAGGAAGGTGGCGTGTTGAGCATAGGAGGACCATTTGAAGTGGATGGTAGTTTTGGGAGGCTAGGAAAATTTCTTCCAGATGGCCCATAAACAGATTGGCATACAATGGTGCCATGCGGGTGCCCATGGTTGTGCTACAGATTTGCTTGTAACCTTCCCTTCAAAGGAAAAATAGTTGTGGGTCAGAATATAGTTAGTAAGGTGTATAGGGCCCGCCCGTTTAGCTGAACTGTCTAATGTACAGCTTTCCAGAGCAGAAAGGAGCGCCTAGTCCCCGACATAAAATGCCCAATGTACTTGTGTCGAGGTCTGGTGAGCTGGCCAGTCTGTGGAAGTGTTTATAGGTGGTGCCTCAGTGAATTCAATTCAATTCAATTCAATTTATTAGTGTCCTTGTAGTATATCATCAAAATGACATAGGACTTGTCAATAAACATTACAATTTAAAATACATGTACATGAAAATTTATAATTGAATTTACTTGTCATTTAGACATTATAATTTTAATAGAACTATAAGAAAAGTACTATAAAAATATACAAGTAGGATAACAAGTACAAAAAAAAAAAAAGCTAGTGGTTATCACATCAAAGATTATTTCCATTCTTACATTAACACTGTTTCACACTTTCATAGAAACAGCAAGTATTTAAATATGAGCAATTACACATATTTATTATGTCAGGGAAACATTAACTGCACTTTTATGTCAATAATTCATAAACACTTCAATACTTTAAAAGCTATTGCTCAATAACAGATTAGATTAGATTAGATTAGATTAATACTTGTTCCATAGTTCATGAATACGACACTTCGTAATGATGTGGAACATGTCAGGTTAATGAAAGATGACTGTACAAGATATTACATTACACAAAATATTGCACGACACTAATGCTTAAGTTAGTTTTTTTCCCTCCCTTAATTTATATCTAAAAATTCAGCCAATGAGTAGAAGGAGTTGTCATCTAGAAATTCTTTTAATTTATTTTTAAATGTTGATTGACTATCTGTCAAGCTTTTCATGCTGTTTGGTAGGTGACCAAAGACTTTTGTGGGAGCATAAATTATTCCTTTCTGTCCGAAAGTCAGATTTAACCCAGCATAGTGAAGGTCATACTTTCTCCTGGTGTTATAGCTATGCACACTGCTATTACTTTTGATCTGGGTTAGATTATTAACAACAAATTTCATAAGTGAATATATATCCTGTGAGGTTACTGTGAGGATCCCTAGATCCTTACATAGATGTCTGCAGTATGACCATGGGTGGGCTCCAGCAATTATTCTGATTACACGTTTTTGAGCAATGAATACTTTTCTACTCAGCGATGAATTACCCCAGAATATGATACCATACGAAAGCAATGAATGGAAGTAGGCATAGTAAGCTAATTTACTAAGATTCTTATTACCAAAATTTGCAACAACCCTAATAGCATACATAGCTTAACTCAGACGTTTCAGCAGACCATCAATGTGTTGCTTCCAGCTTAACCTCTCATCAATGGACACACCTAAAAATTTTGAAAATTCTACCTTAACTACAGACTTCTGTTCAAAGTCTATATTTATTACTATACGGAACTGTATATACCGTGATTTATCAAAATTTAAAGAGAGTCCGTTTGATGAGAACCACTTAATAATTTTGTGAAAAATATCATTTACAATTACATAGTTCTTTGTTTTTAGATGTTATTACTATACTTGTATCATCAGCAAAAAGAACTAACTTTGCATCTTCATCAATACTGAATGGTAAGTCATTAATGTATATCAAGAACAGTAAAGGACCTAAGACCGAACCCTGAGGGACCCTGTACTTGATAGCCCCCCAGTTTGAGGAATCAGCTGTTGTATTAACATTAAATGAACCACTTATTTCAACTTTCTGCATTCTTCCAGTTGAGTATGAATTAAACCATTTGTGCACTGCCCCCCTCAAACCATAATGATTTAGCTTATCTAAAAGAATTCCATGATTTATACAGTCAAAGGCCTTTGAGAGATCACAAATAATACCAATGGGTGATGTCCGGTTATTCAGAGCATTTAATATTTGATCAGTGAAAGCGTATAAAGCATTTTCTGTTGAAAAGCCTTTCTCAAAACCAAACTGACATTTTGTTAGTACTTTATTTTTACAAATATGGGAGGCTACTCTTGAATACATTACTTTCTTAAAAATTTAAATAGAGCTGTCAGAAGAGAGATTGGGCGTTAGTTGTTGACATCTGATGTATCCCCCTTTTTATGCAATGGTTTTACAGTGGCATATTTCAGTCAATCATGTTTTTCAATTCTCTTTTAAATACGTGCAGTTTTGGTATTATTTTTAGTTCTGTGGGGAGAGCACTGTAGAGAACTTTGGGCTGGCATAGTACACTTTTGTGATACATAGCTGTTTTATGAATTTCTCTGTGGAAATCCTTCGTATTCCTTGTTTCGTAGTTGTGAATTTCTCTGTTTAATATAGAAAATTCCTCGTGTTCTTTTAAGAAACATATGCTTTCATATATGTATAAGGATGGTAGTGTAATGAGTTTTAATTCTTTGGAAGCATGCCTACAAGAGTATCTATATCCTATACATTTTATTATTCTGACTGCCTTATTTTGTAGTCTAAATGAATGTTTTTTTAAACTGTTTTTCTCCCAAAACTGTACACTGTATCTTAATAAGCTGTGCATGAATGAGAAATAAACACATAACAATGTTTTAATATTACATGAGATTTTAAGCATTTTAAGTATAGAACATGTTTGACTTAATTTTTTGTTCAATGATATTAGATGCTTTCCCATCTTTAGTGTTCATCAAACCATACTCCCAAGAATTTAGTGTATGATGCTTGTTCAATCTTACACTTACCCAGTTCTACTGTAAGGTTAGTTGTTATTTTATTTGTAATATGTCTGAAGTTGATCCATGTTGGTTTTTTGGCATTCACAATGAGTCTGTTTTCATTAAACCATCTGTCTGCTTCGTCTGTTGCTAATGTGAATTTTTTCTGTAAGTAAGGTACACTATTTGCTTTAACAAAAAAACTTGTATCGTCAGCAAATAGTACTGCCACTGCTTCAGGTAGTTGACTTGGTAGGTCATTGATAAGTATTAAAAACAGTAGTGGCTCTAATACATATCCCTGGGGTAATGCGTACAAAACTTTCTCGATTCTTGATGTATATGTCCTATCTGCATGGCTTATCTCCACCTTGTGATACCTGTCCGACAGATACGATTCAAACCTTTTGTGGGCAACTCCACGTATCCCATAGGCGTATAACTTCCTAAGCAGTAACTTATTGCGGATGACATCTAAGGCCTTTGATATGTTTAAAAACCATCCACAAAAAATTGAAGATAGCTGTTTCAGTTGATTTATTTTTATGGAAACCATTTTCCACATTAACCAATATTCTATTCTTAATAAGAAATTTGTATAGTCTATGATACATTATCCTTTCTATTATTTTTTAGAAACCTGATAACATTGATAGGCCCAAAGTTACTAACATCATATTTATCACCATTCTTGTAAAGTGGCCTTATAGTTGACATTTTAAGTTTTGATGGTAATACCCCTGTCTTAAAAGATTCATTTATAATTTCAGAGAGATGTGAGGCTATGTTCCTAGCACTTTGCTCCATGACTTTGTCAGGAATCCCATCACGCCCACATGACATTTTATTTGTTAACTTATTTATAGCATTTAGTACCTCTGATCCAGTTACTAGATAAAGGAACATAGTCATGTAATTTATGAGGATTTGTTAAATATGTTGGCAATCTGAAGTGGGTCCTTAACAGTTTTACCCCCACTTTTAATGACAAAGCTGTTATCTTTTCTTTTGTGTCTACCTATATTTTTATGTATTGCCTCCCAAGATGACTTCATTTTGTTGTTACCTTCCTCAATATATGAATCATTATCAAGCTTCTTAGACGCAATTATTACTTCCTTGTGCAGGCTTCTATAACAACTGACATGTGCTTTCATTGCTACATTCTTCCTGGCTGATTTATTTAACTTTCTGAGAGTGTCTGATGACTTTCTAATCCCCTTTGTAACCCATGTTTTGGTTTTATGTTTAGTTTTGACTCTTTTTATAGGAAAGGCAACATCAAAGCAGTGTTTGTAGCTTACAAGGACTGAGTCAAACTATGTGTTGACATCACCACTTGATTCACTACCCCAGTTGTTATTTTCCAGAATGTAATTAAAAATTCTTATGCCATCATCATTTATAAATCTCATTTATCTGTAATTGTTATTGATAACAGGGTCCTTGTAAGATGTGACATTTAAACTCAATTTGACGTGATCTGAGAAACCAGTGTCAATTACTTCAGTGTTATATTAACAGTTGTCCTCGTTTATGAATACTTGATCTATTATAGTTTCAGACATATTTCTGCATCTGGTAACTTCATTTACAGTTGCCGTCATATTATGACACAAAACAGTTTGCACAGTTGCTGTTGTTTACTACAATCAATCTTAAAGTTAACATTAAAATCAACAAGAACAATTACATTATGTTTAAGTTCATTCAGTAGTCCCTCAAGGTTTTCCATAAAAATGGCAAAGTTGCCCAATGGTGATCGGTACAAACACACAATAGTAATTTTTAATTTGGTTAGCTCACATAT
Source organism: Schistocerca gregaria (assembly GCF_023897955.1). Taxonomy (NCBI): domain Eukaryota; kingdom Metazoa; phylum Arthropoda; class Insecta; order Orthoptera; family Acrididae; genus Schistocerca; species Schistocerca gregaria. The sequence continues at coordinate 455,344,924 of NC_064931.1, forward strand.
ACTGTATTCAAAATCTTTTTCTGTGCATTTTAGTTTACTTTTAATTTCTTTTGATTCTACCCCTGTCCTAATATAAATACATGTTCCACCCGCTTTATGGTTGAGTCTACAAAATTTGCTAATCATTTCAAAATTGGGAATAATTATGCTAGACGCTTGCATTTCTTTTACCCCGTGCTCACTTATTCATAGTATGTTAATGTCTTTTAGTTAGTTAATAGAACTTCTATTTCAGCTAATTTACTTTGTAGTCCCTGAACATTTTGGTATACAACTGTTAAAGTTTCATGTAGTGGATTTGCTGCACTATTTGCCTTTGTTCTTTCTCTTTGCTGACACTATAAAGATTCTGCCTTTACTTCTTCGAATTGTGAACACCCCATCAAAAATAGTATTCATGCACAGCAGCTCTCCTTATCCTGAGGCTCTTTCTTTGAGATGTCTGCAGAGCAGCTGATGAGTTTCTGTATCTAGTAGAATGGTTCTTGGCTATTGGTGTGGTTGCAGTCCTAGTTACAAGTGAGCATGAGGCATTAAGTGTGTCGAATGTGCTAACGGCTACAGCCTTGAAGGTTTCAGTTGCACATGAGTTTACACTAGGTATGTAGGCTTTCTTATCAGACGAAATTGTTTCCTTTCCAACTCTGCTGGATGTTCCTGACATTTCTGCTGGCACCCCATATTCTACCCCTCCTTCAGATACTGACACCGGTATATTAGGTAGCTCCCTCATCTTAGACATTTCCTTGACAATTTCCATTTGCTCAGTTATTGCTATGGTGAGGATACCAGGCAGTTTGTGTTGATCATTGAGATTGATGATTGTTTTCATAATTTGAGCACAGACATAGAGCTGTCCTGCTCTATTTAGGAGATCTACATCTACATCTACATCCGTACTCCGCAAGCCACCTGACGGTGTGTGGCGGAGGGTACCCTGAGTACCTCTATCGGTTCTCCCTTCTATTCCAGTCTCGTATTGTACGTGGAAAGAAGGATTGTCGGTATGCTTCTGTGTGGGCTCTAATCTCTCTGATTTTATCCTCATGGTCTCTTCGCGAGATATACGTAGGAGGGAGCAACATACTGCTTGACTCTTCGGTGAAGGTATGTTCTCGAAACTTCAACAAAAGCCCGTACCGAGCTACTGAGCGTCTCTCCTGCAGAGTCTTCCACTGGAGTTTATCTATCATCTCCGTAACGCTTTCGCAATTACTAAATGATCCTGTAACGAAGCGCGCTGCTCTCCGTTGGATCTTCTCTATCTCCTCCATCAACCCTACCTGGTGCGGATCCCACACTGCTGAGCAGTATTCAAGCATTGGGCGAACAAGCGTACTGTAACCTACTTCCTTTGTTGTCGGATTGCATTTCCTTAGGATTCTTCCAATGAATCTCAGTCTGGCATCTGCTTTACCGACGATCAACTTTATATGATCATTCCATTTCAAATCACTCCTAATGCGTACTCCCAGATAATTTATGGAATTAACTGCTTCCAGTTGCTGACCTGCTATTTTGTAGCTAAATGATAAGGGACCTATCTTTCTATGTATTCGCATCACATTACACTTCGCTACATTGAGATTCAATTGCCATTCCGTGCACCATGCGTCAATTCGCTGCAGATCCTCCTGCATTTCAGTACAATTTTCCATTGTTGCAACCTCTCGATACACCACAGCATCATCTGCAAAAAGCCTCAGTGAACTTCCGATGTCATCCACCAGGTCATTTATGTATATTGTGAATAGCAACGGTCCTATGACACTCCCCTGCGGCACACCTGAAATCACTCTTACTTCGGAAGACTTCTCTCCATTGAGAATGACGTGCTGCGTTCTGTTATCTAGGAACTCCTCAATCCAATCACACAATTGATCTGATAGTCCGTATGCTCTTACTTTGTTCATTAAACGACTATGGGGAACTGTGTCAAACGCCTTGCGGAAGTCAAGAAACACGGCATCTACCTGTGAACCCGTGTCTAAGGCCCTCTGAGTCTCGTGGACGAATAGCGCGAGCTGGGTTTCACACGATCGTCTTTTTCGAAACCCATGCTGATTCCTACAGAGTAGATTTCTAGTCTCCAGAAAAGACATTATACTCGAACATAATACGTGTTCCAAAATTCTACACTGTTTATGAAATATTGTTTTCTGAAATCTAGCTGGACAAATGTTAATTTCGGTAGCACTTTGTTATTTTGTGAAGCAGTCTGTTAGCTTTTTTGATTTCTTCATTAGCAAGAGATTTCTGTAAAAAATGCAGGCTGGTTCCCCTTATTCTGGCTCAGCTACACTATGTCAATGAAGGTGTATGGAGATTGAAAGTCATTGGAAGGGAGAGATAGTGTTAGATAAGCAAAGCTTTGGACATGATGGATGTTAGTGCACAGGGGAATGCTATGAACAGTGATGAGTAAGGATCCAGTGGGTAAAGGGGTGGGGATGTCAGTAGGCTGGTGAAGGAAGTGATTAGCATCTTTAATTTGTGGGGGGTAGGTTTTGAGTTATTGATTGGAGGTGTCACTAAACAAGAACAGAAATTCGTTCAGTTCAGTCATCATAGCTAGTCACAGTGGAGCGTCCAGGATTGTTGCTTTGCGGATTTTGGGGAGCATGTAGAACGTAAGTTTGCATATGGTTGTTAGGGTTAGGAGGGAAATAGACTCAATGAGAGATCCTGAGAAGGACCTATGGATTTTGGGAGGGACTGGAGGTTATGTTGGACCTCGAGGATGGGATCACTCTGGCAGAGCTTGCAGGTGGAGGAGTCAGGCAGTTGTCAGAGACCTTCCATCAGGTGGACACTATGACTCATCACAGCAGTGGTGGAGCCTTCATCTGCAGGGAAGATGATTAGGTCTGTATCTGTTTTCAGAATGTGTATGACTGTTTTTTCTTCTGCCGAAAGGTTAGTGTTCTTAGGAAGGGACCTGTGGCATGATGGTGAGGCTTAGTTGGAGGTAAGGAATTCCTGGAAGCTGACTAGGGATGAAAAAGTGGGAGGGTCACAGCTCAATGGTGGTATGAACTGGAAGAGGCAAGGTTCAATGTTGGGATCAGGTCACCTTCAGTTTGTGTCGCTTCACACTGGCCACTACAATCATGCCAACCCATGTGCTTGTCATCCTTCTTCCTGCATTCCTAGCCAGCAATCTCCCCACTTCATTCCAAGTCACTAGTCCCTCTAGTCCTTCCCCATGCTTCCTGCATCCCTCTCTCTCTACCTGCCCCACCCAACACTACCCCCACCACAACCAGGTTACCTCCTGAAAATAAAATCATTAGCACTGTTAGTCTAGTGGGCACCATGTAAGGCATGTAAGTGTGTGTGTGTGTGTGTGTGTGTGTGTGTGCACGTGGAATCTTTGGGCTGTTATGGAGAGAGGTCAGTCATGTCCCGTCAAGTCTTGGACTAACTTTCATGTAAGATGGGGTGGAGCTATATCTGTTGGAATGATCTCTGTTAACACCTTGTGCACATTAACATTAATTTTTTATAATTCTTCAATTACAAAAAACAATTCATTCTTATCATTTATGAAACCAGTGTCTATTTAAAACTGACTTTCTTTAACATGTTTCCAGAAGATAAAATGTGAAGTGAATTGTTGTTTATGTTGGAAGGGCTGGATTAGGCATATAAACTATGTCTATTTTCATCTTCAAATTAATATCTTCACTGAAACAGTACAAACCTGCGTCTACTAAAAATTAATACCCCAAAAAATATTTCATTAATCAGCTGAGCCACAGATAGTATGAAAAATCAAGATGAGTATTAGAACTGTTTATGGCAAAATCTACAGCCATCACTGGAACGAGTATTCTATCATGCCATTTCCCATTACACAGTGTTATATACTTACACGTGGTGAGTGTGCTTATGCCGTTCATCCAAGCCTCTTGCCTCAGTAGTGTGTTTACATTTTGTGGCATGTAGTTGCAGCTGTAGCTGGTATAAAGCTAAGTATGGACTAAGTTATTTGTGCCTTGTTATACAGTTAGAAAATTTAATAGTTTTCAGCTGTGTTTTGAACTGTCTGAGGTAAAATAACAACTTTGTAAACTTTTGGAATGATTCACTTGCTGTGTTTTTTATAGTTTCCTTTGCATTGAAGGTGTTAAGTAAATTTTGTGCTTTAGCTTTCAGATAACATTTCTTATTGTTTCTAGTGAACTATTTCAGTAAAGTTTTCATTCAGTGTTTTCACTTAACTGAGTATTACCGTGGCTGCTTGGATTTTTGGTTTAGCTAATAATTGTGTGAAGTTTTGTTGGTATGGGTATTGGCTGTGGTGTAGTAGTGTTAATGTAAGTAGTTGCTTTCTTAGTAGATGGAGAATTTCTACACCACTACTCTAAGTTCTATAAATATTTCTACTGGTGTAACTGAACTTAGGTAATGTAGACATATAGTTTTCATACAGTAACTGCAAAATTTTGCCATGAGTGAGAAGTGTGGGCTCTGTCATGGGTTTGTGAGTAGTGGATTATGGTGTGGGATTTGTTCAAAGTATTTTCATTGGGTGGAATGCAGTGGGGAAGGCAGTGGGTATTCTAGCGAGACCCCTAATGGAAATGCAGAATCTGTAGTAGAAATAAGTTGATAGAGGAGCAGGAGCATAAGATCTGTGCCCTTAAAGTGCCTTTATAATGCACAAAGGAGGAACTCCATAAATTAAGGAGGGTAAAGGGTGGTGGGGAATGGGAACTGGCAGTTGGCAAGAAGCCATCTAGGAGGAGAAGGTACTCAAACAGTTTTACTTTGCATACACGCAATAGATAGGAGCCTCTTGTAGCTGTAGAAGTAGCGGACGTGCAGCAGTCCACAGCAGTTATGAGACCTAGGTTAGTTGCAAAATCAAACAGGAAAAAGTAGGTACTGCTGCTAGTTAGTTTGCATGGTACAGCCATGGGCCAGCAGTTGCAGGAAGTGGTGGGGAGTGAGTACCAGGTCACCAACTTTGAGAAGCCTAGTGCAGGGTTGGCTCAGGTGACTGACAGCATAAGGGAATTATGTAGGAATTTTCATAGGAGGATCAGGTAGTGATAGTGGGTGGAGCAGGAAACAGTCTTAATAGGGACAGGGAATACAAGGTAGGTGGCGACCTAGTTATTTACTCAAACTGGCGTCACTAATGTGCATTTCGTGTGACTGTTTCAGCATCATGATCTGCCTCATCTAAAAGGGGATGTTAGGGGCATTAACATGGGGCTTGGGAGGGGGTGGGGGATGGGAGTGGTGGCAATGATAGCAGGGAACATGGATCAAATATCAATGGTGCCAGTTGGGTCTATCAGCAGATAGGGTTTCACTGCACCTGAATAGGTATGGGAAGGGGAGGCTGGCGAAGCTTATACGTGACAGTGTAGAGGGTGGTGGTGGGATCACTCATGGAAAAACTCCTGTAGTAGTTGGTGTTAGAGCTGCACCTTCTTTAGATTAAAGTCAGCTGATACGTATACCTTCTTAAAGGAAGTCTCTCTAACTAAGGGCTCACCTCCAGAAGATGTGATGTTTCCGAGTACAGAAAGAATTAGGATATTTCATCAAAATATAAAAGGTATTAGAACAAAGGGCTCACCTCCAGAGGATGTGGTGTTTCTGAGTACAGAAGAAATTAGGATATTTCATCAAAATATAAGAGGTATTAAAGTTAGTGAAATTCTTATAGACGTTTACTCTGAAATTATTGATATGATGGAACACCACTTAAGTAATTTGACAATTCATAGGCTTCCTTTACCAGGATAAAGGTTAGATGGTTGTTTCTCAAGGAGTTCCTTGTGGGTGGGGGAGTGGCTATGTATATAAAAACAGTATTACATTTGAGTCCAGAGACATATCACAGCACTGCACTGAACAGATATTTGAATGTTGTGCAGGGGCAGTTGATTTTAGTGAAACTAAACTTCTAATTGTTGTTGTTTATAGTTCCCCTAATTCTGAGTTCAGAGCATTTCTGCTCAAGCTAGAGAGAGTTTTTGATTCGCTTTGTAGGAAGTAACAGAAATTAGTTGTATGTGGTTACTTCAATACAAATTTTGTATGTGATGGAATAAGAAAAAGGATGTTGATAGAGCTAATAAATTCTTATGATCTGATGCAAACTGTGTGTGTAATTCTTTTTTTTCCCAACAGTAGCACAACTATAGACAATATTTTTCTTCATTCTCAATTACTAGATGGGCATTCTGTTAGTAAAAGGGTGAATGGCCTTTCAGACCATGATGCACAAATTTCAACACTAAAAGGCTTATGTACTCAAACAAAATGTCAAATATAATTACAAACTATGTAGGAAACACAATCCAACAGCATTAGAGAGTTTTTTATACCTTGTTCAGAAACAAGACTGGCTGGATATTTATAACATCGATAACATAGATGGTAAATGTACTGCTTTCCTTAACATATTTCTCTTGATCTTTGAGATGTGCTTTACATTAGAACATTCTAAACGGGGTACTAGCAGTAATAGGCAGCACGGGTGGCTTACTATTGGGATAAGGATATCATGCAGAACAAACCGAGAATAATATCATAATGTTTGAAGTAGTTACAATCAAGTTGCAGTAGCCCTTTACAATCAGTACTGTAAGGTGCTTAAAAATGTTATTAGGAAAGCAAAATAGTTGTGCTATGCAAATAGAATAGCTAATTCGCAGGCTAAAATTAAAACCATGTGGTCAGTTGTGAAGCAACTGTCTATGAGCACCACAGGGTCGCAAGTATAAAGTTAGATCATAGTAAAAATATTTGTGTTAGTGATAAATCAGATATATATACAGTATTTAACAATCATTTTCTGAGCATTGCTGGTGAACTAAATGAAAATTTTTAGTTTCTACAGGGAATCATATAACTGTCTTGACAAATGCCTTTGCCAGATTGATGTCAGAAATATTCCTCTTTGATACAGACAAGGGGGAGATTGAGTTAATAATTAAATCACTGAAGACTAAGGACTCTGATGGTCATAATGGAGAGCCTAGCAGAATATTAAAGTACAGTGCTGCACATTTTAGCCCTGTTTTTAGCCGTATTTGTAATTTTTCCTTTAGGAAAGGTCAGTTTCCAGAATGATTAAAGTACTCAATTTTAAAGCCGCTATATAATAAGAGAGAAAGGGATAAAGTGGACAATTTTAGACCTAATCCTGTGCCATCAGTGTTTGCTAAAGTTATTGAAAAGGCTGCATCAGTAAGGATAATTGACAATTTTAAATCGCATGATTTGCTATAAAATGTACATTTCGGCTTTAGAAGTCACTAAAGAACTGAAAAAGTAGACATATGTATACAGGAATACTCTCGCACACACACACACACACATATGGATATGTGTGTGTGTGTGTGTGAGTGTGTGTGTGTGTGTGTGTGTGTGTGTGTGTGTGTGTGTGTTTGTGTTTGTTATTGTCTCTATCAACGTACAAACGCTCTCGTTTGGTAGGTTACAGAATCATATATATATATACACTCCTGGAAATTGAAATAAGAACGCCGTGAATTCATTGTCCCAGGAAGGGGAAACTTTATTGACACATTCCTGGGGTCAGATACATCACATGATCACACTGACAGAACCACAGGCACATAGACACAGGCAACAGAGCATGCACAATGTCGGCACTAGTACAGTGTATATCCACCTTTCGCAGCAATGCAGGCTGTTATTCTCCCATGGAGACGATTGTAGAGATGCTGGATGTAGTCCTGTGGAACGGCTTGCCATGCCATTTCCACCTGGCGCCTCAGTTGGACCAGCGATCATGCTGGACGTGCAGACCGTGTGAGACGACTCTTCATCCAGTCCCAAACACGCTCAATGGGGGACAGATCTGGAGATCTTGCTGGCCAGGGTAGTTGACTTACACCTTCTAGAGCACGTTGGGTGGCACGGGATACATGCGGACTTGCATTGTCCTGTTGGAACAGCAAGTTCCCTTGCCGGTCTAGGAATGGTAGAACGATGGGTTCGATGACGGTTTGGATGTACCGTGCACTATTCAGTGTCCCCTCGACGATCACCAGAGGTGTACGGCCAGTGTAGGAGATCGCTCCCCACACCATGATACCAGGTGTTGGCCCTGTGTGCCTTGGTCGTATGCAGTCCTGATTGTGGCGCTCACCTGCACGGCGCCAAACACGCATACGACCATCATTGGCACCAAGGCAGAAGCGACTCTCATCGCTGAAGACGACACGTCTCCATTCGTTCCTCCATTCACGCCTGTAGCGACACCAGTGGAGGAGGGCTGCACGATGTTGGGGCGTGAGCGGAAAACGGCCTATCAGTTTGCGGGACTGTAGCCCAGCATGGAGACGATTGCGAATAGTCCTCGCCGATACTCCAGGAGCAACAGTGTCCCTAATTTGCTGGGAAGTGGCGGAGCGGTCCCCTACGGCACTGCGTAGGATCCTACGGTCTTGGTGTGCATCCGTGCGTCGCTGCGGTCCGATCCCTGGTCGTCGGGCACGTGCACCTTCCGCTGACCACTGGCGACAACATCGATGTACTGTGGAGACCTCATGCCACACGTGTTGAGCAATTCGGCGGTACGTCCACCCGGCCTCCCGCATGCCCACTATATGCCCTCGCTCAAAGTCCGTCAACTGCACATACGGTTCACGACCACGCTGTCGCGGCATTCTACCAGTGTTAAAGACTGCGATGGAGCTACGTATGCCACGGGAAGCTGGCTGACACTGACGGCGGCGGTGCACAAATGCTGCACAGCTAGCGCCATGTGACGGCCAACACCACGGTTCCTGGTGTGTCCGCAGTGCCGTGCGTGTGATCATTGCTTGTAAAGCCCTCTCGCAGTGTCCGGAGCAAGTATGGTGGGTCTGACACACCGGTGTCAATGTGTTCTTTTTTCCATTTCCAGGAGTGTATATATATATGTATATTGTCATTTTTTGTTAACAATAATAGTTTATTCCCAAGAATAAGCAGCGTTCACTCACTTAATAGTCAACAGATATCAAACCTGCGTTTGGATCGTACTTCATTAACTCTTGTGCAAAAAGTTGTGCAGTATACTGCTGCATCCATTTTCAATAAGCTACCACTCAAATTCAAAAATCTAAACAGTAATTCTTGTGCTTTCACAACTGAAGAGCTTCCTCATGGGTCACTCCTTTTACACTGTCAACCTTCTCCTACAAAAATTAAGCTGATTCTTGTTGTATAGTTGATTGTGTTCACTTAAAATTATGGATTGACTTCTTTTGGGTTCATAAATATTTTATTTGTATCTGTTATTACTTTTATGTTTTAATTTCTTGTACTGGCACATTCCATGACCTTGGAGAATTTCTTCTCAATTTGGTCCTATGGTATTTGATGTCTAAATAAATAAATAAAATGTCAGATAATTCTAACAAAGAAATTTCTTAATTTTACGATTTTGATGCTGACCTGACTGTGGGGACAGGACCACTGGATTTTTCTGAGATCCTTTATTGCTGAGAAGATATTAATTTTACAGTGTATTTCAAATAATGAGGGAGAATTAATTCTGAATTATGATTTAAGGAAGAGATTCTACAGCAAAAAGGTGTAAAAATAGCGTACCTGGTCATGAATATTATGTACCAAATTTGTTACAATGGTTAATGATGAGCGAGTGAGGGCGCAAGCGAGTGAGCGCACATGTGAAAACGGCAACTGCAATGTTGATGTTATGTGATCAATATGTTGAGTGAGAACATTTATTCAAAATTTAATTATTTTGCATATATACTGTACTATTCTGGAAATCCTTTTTTATCACTGACCATTAAGGACAATGACTCTTTATAAAATTCCATTTGCTTCTTTCACTGGTAGCTGGCAGATATTTCAGGATTTCACATTATTTCCTCATGAAAATTACAGTCCAAAATTATGTTGAAAAATGTAGAATTATTTTATTCCTATAAGTTTTTCTTATATTCTGAATATTGTTTTCTTGGTAAATGTTAACTTAGGATCGCAGTGATACATATTGCTGGTGCTCAGCAACAACAAGTTGTAATGTTTTTGTTCAGTTTTTCAAGGTACATTCTTTGGGAATTTCTGGAGATGTATCAGTCATGTTGTGTCAAATCTGGGACTTGATTTTGTGTCTCTTGGACTGATCACTGTCAACACTGTGTGACATGAATGTCAGTTATTTATTTTACAATTCTACAATTCCAAAAATCAATGCATTCTCATCTTTTATGAAGTCAGTCTCTATTTAAAAGTGACTCCCATTAGCAATTTCCAGTAGTTTCAGATATGAAGTTAATTGTTGATTATGTAGGAGAGCTGGATTTGGCAATGAAGTATTATGTTTTTTCATCTGAAAATTAATATAGTCATTGAAATGCAACAAACCTGGGGTATCAGCATTATTTATGGGTAAGTCAACAATCATTATTGAAACTGCTATTCTACAGTGCTGCTTCCATAACATATTTTTATACATTTACATGCCTGATAATTCTGACAAATAATATATGATGCAGCATGACTGGTGACATGTTGACAGGTCCAGTTGTTCTAGAAGAGTGAATGACAGGACATAATTACTTGCATTTTCTCGGAAAACTCAGCCATTCAGCACCATAAGCACATTCCTTTCGTCATGTAGACTGCAATGTTAGATGGAGTTCCTCCACGTTTTTCCACATGTGGGAGGAACATCTTAACCACATTTGCTCTAATCACTAGACTGGTCATGGTAGTACAATTAATTGGCCACCAATTTAATGCCATTCAAATTTTGGTTATGGGCTTGGATGAGGTCTTAGGTTTATAAATGGAAAGTGTACAAATGTGAGATGAACTACTAGGCCACGTTATGGATGTTGTTACCCTAATTATGCAACATGCAGAGGCACTCAAACTGCAGTGTAACTGACAGTGGGATATTTGGAAATTATTGAGAACTGTACAACAGCTGTAATGTGATGTGTATGGTAATGCTTAAATGTGAATATTTTAAAAATACACATATTTCAATTGATACTTTGCAAATTGCATGTTTTACACATGTATTTCTTTAAAATCTAACAATGTGCTCAGTAATACGTAAAAGAATTAACCATGTTCATTAGACATGGTCCTCAGAAACCATTCTGAATAAGGCATATGTCCATATGAAGTTTTTTGCTTCAAGTGATCATTCCTGCCATATCCCAGAGTGAAAACCATTCCTCCTGGGATTCTCTGCAGTGACTGAACAGGTAATTTCTTGTACTGCAATGTAAGCACTTTGAATTTTTAATATCAATTGATATTTCACTAAAAAATGAATAAAAACCATTTTTGGCCCTTAAAAGTGGTTGAAACTTGGTAGCTGAATGCATGGTGGCTTAAGCATCCTACTTAAATGACTTTGTAAAAATTATGAAATTTTGTGTTTATACATCTGCCAATTTTGAATATCTGTGCACATTTTTTCCCTTCTTTTCTGTAACTTTTTCTTCAGACTAAGATATTGAAAATACTCATAACTTAGTTTTCATTTGTATCCAAGAACACACATTTTAAAGACATTAAGAGAGATTTGTGATGTGGGCTCATATTCTATGTCTGTATCTACTGTTTTAGTTCCATGTTTCCCTATGGATGAGACTTGCATATACCCATAATCACAGTAATATAGATTTTACTAGAAAACATTTTATGACACAATATGCAGTATTACAATAATGTTACATTTGTTATATTTGAAAAATACATGTACAGCACATAAAAAGAACATTTGTGCATATTAAGGCACATCACGACAGTATACTTACAAAGTGGGGTACATAATGGTCTTACATTATTCAACTGAAAACTAATCTTAATAACAGTTATACAGATATATATTTAAAAGTTATGTTCACATTGTTCTTGTAAATGTATTCTTCATAATACTGATCATCATAATACTGCAACACTGCAGATATTGTCAGGGATATTTTAATGTCGTCATCTTCTTACTCGTCTTATCCTGTATGCTGCAATAAAGAAGATTAGTTATTCTGAATTCGTAATTGAATATAAATAATGCTTCTCTTCACATAAACACCAAAATATATAACATACAGAACAGACATGAATAATTTCTCATTTAGTCTTAAAATTGGTAACAGTAGAGAAGTTAACTTTTGAAATTATCGCACTACCCCATTTAAGTTACTATTAACATATAGTATTTACAACAAGCATTCAATAAGTAATGCAATATATTTTACTTGTTTTCTGCCAATTTCAGCTGCAAAAATGCTGAATTTGCTGTGGGACATTGTGGAATACTCCAGATTCGGCTACTATAGTTTCATTAAATTCCAATAGATGGCAGTGCTATATGCATCTTTCAAAATGGCATTTGTAATATAGGTGAATTCCAAGCAGAGAGCTGTCACTTAGTTGCTTATGGTGCAAAACAAGAGCATCGCAAATATTCATAGGTGTTTGCAGAATGTTCAAGATGGTGCTGGTTAATATGGTTAGTGAAAGCCGCCAGGGCGAAAATGCAATTAAAAGTGACAATAACTGTAAAGTGTGTGCTAAGAAGGTGATAAAAAGAGTTACGTGCACAGATTGTTGATGCTGGTTCCACGAGAAATGCTCAAAAGTGTGTGTAGAATTTGTAACGAACTACTTCACTTAGATATGCCGTACCTGCGCTGTAGAAAAACATGAACGAGGAATCACAAACGTTGTTAGGGACAAAGACGAAACAAAAAAAAAAAATGCTTCAGAGTGGTATCAATGCTTTAAACAATAGTTACATTGCTCTCAGTGAAAAATAAAGTGACAGAAAATAGACTATGTGGAAAAAGAATCTCATCCAAATGACTTCCACACCTCAAGTATGGATACATGGCACTGAGCAAAAAAATGGCGTCTCCTCAAGTATTATCCAGGAGAAAATCAAAAGGGTAAGCAAAATAACAGTGACCAATAAATCATCACACTGGAATTTGAAGAATGTTGTGAAATACTGTGTGAAAAAAAGACTGATCAGCACTCTATTGCTAATGAATACAAGACGTCTGATGTGAAAGTGCAGCAGTGTCCGCAGAAACACGAGGTGAAATTATTTGGGGACAGCCATGCACGAAACATCTCAAATCTAATGTCAATGCAGGCTGAGAACAGTGTAACTATTTACAGTGAAGTAAAACCAGGGGCAAATTTCAACACAGTTATTGATGGTATAAACAATGAATGCTCCAAACTCACAAAAAAGGCCTGTGTAGTGCTGATCGGAGGTGCAAACGTTGTAAACAAAAACAATGCCAACAGATTCATTCAGAAACTGATCTTAGTAACACAATACTTACACTTCACTAATGTACTGTAGCCACTCTACCACTCAGGTATGACCTGGCTGATTGGTCATGTGTCAATACACAAATTAGGCAAACAACTGGTAAACTGAGATATTTTTGAGCTAAATATACAAACATAAAATTATTACATATTAGTAGCTATGAAAGGAACAGTTTCACTACACATGGTATGCATTTGAATCAGCATGGCGAAATGGAACTTATCACAGATATAAACAGGGCTAAAGAAGAAATATTTCGCAAAAAAAAGAACATCATTATTATGCCTATAATTGTGCTGGGTGCTCCTTCACAGGGAAAGTGCTAAAATGGACCAAATATTACAGGATTTGGTCCAAAAATAACGACAAGCTTCCTGAAAAGGAAATTAAACACACAAAAGTAAAAAATAAGAACTTTATGGCTCAGAGAGGGAACAAAATAGATGTAAAGTAGGCCCACTTACCATGCTGCAAGTCAACATGTGCAGCATTAGGAACAAACTAGTAGAGTTAGAACATTTTTGAAAAATAAAAAAAAATTGTTATGTACTGTGTGTTTCAGAACATTGGCTTACAGAATGTCAAGTAGATTTGTTCATACCTAATGAATACATTCTGGCAGCTATAATGGGTAGAAACAACAGAGAAAATGGAGGGGCTGCAGTATTTATCAGACAATGTATACAATTCTCTAAAATATATGTAAGTTCATGGTCCTCAGAATTAAATAGCAAATTTACTTGTGTAAGAGTGATGCACCAAAATATTGTAATTGTTAGTTTGTATAGATCACTGAACGGTGGTGTTAACTAATTTTTAGAAAAGTTTTAGCAAATGATAAGAAAAATCTTAAAACTCAAAACAAATGTAGCAATATGTAGTGATTTTAACATTGACTTACTACACACGCAGGAACGCAGCACAAAAACATTCTTAAACCTACTCAGATCACTAAATCTATGTTATACTAACAGTAGCCCAAAGTGTGTATATGCCTGTTTGGACAATATTATAGTTAATTTTTCAAGAAACCTATATAGTGTAAGGATTGCAGATGAATGTTTTGCAGATAATGATCCTCTACTCCCAACACACCAGTATACACAGCCAGATAAGAATTTTAAGGTTGCAAATAAGAAACCAAGCATGACATGGGTTAGAAGTCAGAAAGAGGAATATATCAAGTTATTCACAGACTCCCTCAGAAAGGTAAACTGGGGCATTGTTTATGAATATGACACATATCAATCAACTGTTGAAACTCTATTTAATGGTTTCATTAAGACATATACTGACTTATGGTACTCTTGTTCCCCAATGAAAAGAAACAGTACTAAACCAAATAGAAAATGAAAAAAGCTTAAATGGTACACTGATGACCTTGCTAGTATTCGGGAAAAATTGCTCCCACTTTACAAAACATTTAAAAACAATGTGCAACAGAACAAAATAGTACTTATTATAAAGACTACCTGGCATTTAAAAAACATTACAATGCCAACCTTAACCTTTGCAAACAAACTGCCTATGAAAATTACATAGAAGGAGCCTCAAACAAATGCAAGGCTGCTTAGGATATTATAAAACAAGAACATACCTCTCAATAAATATTTTACAACCACAGTAAATAAATTAAAATAAAAAATTAAACAGTCAGACAAACTAGCAATTGATATACTTGTTGATCAGCTGCCTAAAAGCCATGAATTTCGCTGGGACCCTGTCACACCCACAGATATAATAAATATTGTTAGAAAATTATTAAGCTCGAAAAGTATGGCCTACTACTGACTATCTAACTACACAGTAAATAGGACAACACACTTCATTTGCAGTCCACTTGCTTTTATTTCGAATAAAAGCCTAGAAGTTGGAATTTTCCCTGATCAGCTCAAAATTTCCAAAGTTATACCTATATACCAAAAGAGGGAAAAACAACTCCCTGAAAACTATTGACCACAAACAGCTAAGTAACTATTCTGAAAAGTATGACCTTCTCCATAACAGACAGTATGCTTTTTGAAAAGGGAAAATACCACCTCTGCAGTCCTTAAAATAGTCAGACATTAACAGCATTTGAAAATAAACAAATGGTCTCATCTGAACTTTGTGATCTGAGCTAGGCATTTGATTCCCCTTTTGATATACTACTAGGGAAAGTAAAGTATTATGGCATAAATAACTGAGAGTTAGAAATAATGAACTCTTATCAACATAACAGGATACAATTTGTGTCAATTCAAAACAAATGCTCTTCAATAAATAATGCCACAACTTCTGTACCTCAGGGCTCTGTTCTTCGTCCTTTCTCCTTCATTGTTGCAATTAATGATTTGCTATCTTATATTGGGCCTGAGTCAGTTATCTCCTATGCAGATGATACAACCTTAATCAGCAGAGATCAAGATGTCTCACAGCTACACCAGAAATTACAGGGCACTCTCACCTTAACACTAAACTCGTTTTTGGCTAACAAACTTCTATGTAATCCAGAGAAAAATCAGGATCTGCAGTTGGGACTGGCTAACAAGGTAGAACCAAAATTTGTAAAAACTGCTTGGAATACACAATTATTTCAAACTTAACTGGCAAACTCTTATCAACCATGTCTGCAAAAAGTTATCAAAGGTGTCCTATCTAATCTGGAAAATATCTGATCTAGTGGGTAACAAATATCTCAGAGCAGCTTACTTTGGACTTTTTCAGTTTCATATATCTTATGGGCTGTTACTATGGCACCACTCATATCATGTCAGTGATGTACCACTGATGCAGAAAAAGGTGCTACGAATAATGTGCAAGGTTGGTCCACGGGAACACTGCCTTTCCTTATTCATCATAATGGAAATAATGACAGTGATAAATCTTTATGTATATATATATGCATCACTGATATATGCTAAAAAGAACAGAATCATATTTAATAAACACTAACTAATATAGTAACTTTGTATGTAGGTAGACATCATTATAAAGCCTGTTTCACTGAATGTGGTCAACGGCAATTAAGGAATCTGAATCGGAATCTGAACTGGCAGGGAACAGAAGCATGGTGAAACATTGGGAAGGCATCTGTCATCATCAGAACAAGTTCATGCAAACCTGCCCATCTCCTGCATGACAGCTGACCACACACAGCTGCGACTCTGGCAATGTTGGAACATGTAGACACACTCATAATAGGTGATCATAAGAGGTGATTAAGGGATCATAATCAGACACTCTGCTACAACTCTGTTGGTAGTGCTGACACACGCATCCACCAGTTGAGGTACTCAAGGGTGTCAGCTCTGTAGGTTCCTTGCTGTTTAACACAAAACCTTAAAGAGCAGTGAATTTGGCCCAGTGAAAGACGCACTCCACAGGAAGCAGTACTAGGATGATTGGGAGGATATTGATGCAGCAGGACATTGTTCTTCTGATCAACCATTAGAGTGGTACCATGTGCACCATGGCCCCAGTAGTGTGGTGTAAGGCCAGTGTATTTCAATGGAGATTACACTGAGGTGATCAAAGTCATGGGGTAGCCATAAGCATATATAGAGATGGTGGTAATATTGTGTATATAAGGTATAAAACAGAATCGCATTGGTGGAGCTGTCACTGTACTCAAGTGATCCATGTGAAATGGTCTACGACATGACTATGGCCATTCAACAGGAATCAACAGACTTTGAACAGGAAATTGTCATTGGAGCGAGGCACATGGGACATTATATTTAGGAAATAATCATGGAATTCACAGTGCAATGGCTGATGGCCTCCACTTAATGACTGAAAATAGCAGCATTTATATGGAGTTGTCAGTACTTCCAGACAAGCAACTGTATGAATCAATGTGGGACATGCAACACATGGATCCCATAAGACAGTGCAGCAAAATGTGATGTTAAAGGGCTATGGCAGCAGATGACAAACGGAAGTGCATTTGCTAACAACATGACATCAGCTGCAGTGCCTCTCTTGGGCTCATAAACATATCACTTGGGTCCCAGATGACTGGGAAACAGTGACCTGGTCAAATGAGTCATGACTGGTAAGAGCTGATGGTCTGAACATGACACAGACCCATGAAGTCACATACCCAAGTCATCAGCAAGACACTATACAAGTTGATGGTTGCTCCATAATGGTGTGGTCTGTGTTTACAGGGAATGGACTGGATCCTCTGGTCCAACTGAACTGATCATTGACTGGAAATGGTTATGTTTGGATACTTGGAGACCATTTTTAGCCATTCATGGACTTCACCTTCACAAACAATGATGGAATTTTCACTGGCCCACACCTGTTCACGATTGTTTTGAACATTCTGGACAGTTCAAGTGAATTATTTTGCCACCTGGATCACCTGACAGGAATCCCATAAAATATTTATGGGACATAGTCAAGAGGTCAGTTTGCACACAAAGTGATGCACTGGTAACACTTTCACAATTATAGATGACTATAGAGGCAGCATGACTTAGTATTTCTGTAGGGATCTTCCAACAACTTTTTGAGTCCACGCTACATAAAGCTGCTGACTACACTGGGCAAAGAACGTCCAACATGTTATTAGGAGTATCCTGTGACTTTCCTCACTTCAGCATATGTTGAAAAATAGTGGTTTCTGGCCAAAAAGAGTGGAGAATACTATTGTGTATTGGAATTCTGAATAAAACAAATCTGCTTCAAGAAAAAATGTATTGTATTTCTTATTGAATACACTTTGTATAATTCTCATTGGCTATGGTATCCCAGACAAGTCACTGATACAAATTTAAATCACTTGTCAACAGGAGCTTCCATCTACAAATGGTTATCAATACTATAGAAATGCACAGGTAATATGCATAATATGATGGGAGATAGCCTCTAAAATGTGTTCCTTATAAGCTCTGATTCATTACAAAATATATGTGTGTAAATGGTGCATTGTTTACAGAGAACGTTTATATCAATAGTCACTTAAGAGGGAAATTATTTCAGTCTGTATTTACAAAACAGGGAAACAGAAAACAAAATTCTCAGCTATCATGCTGACCTCTAATGTTCAATAGTTGCCAAGATGGCTGATTAGATGGTCAGGCAAGGAAGAGAATGTATGCTTTGGCATATAGGAAACTGACATCTCAAATCATTGTAGATTGTGTTATGTCAAAAGTTTCAATTGTGGATAGTTCTTGAACTGTTATTAACCTGTCTGGTAAAGATTCAACTGAAATTGAAACTTGTCTTCTAGCAAAAGGAAGCAATTTTAATGTGATTCCCTTTAAAGTACCCACAGAGGATATTATAACAAATATTGTGGTAGGGATCTGACAGATGAGGATAATGCCACAGTGCTGATGACGAGCAAGGACTATCATGAAAGGATCGACAATATTTTGCATCCCACCATTTATGACAAACTTCAGAAGGAGCCTACTAACAAGTTTTTAAATATCACCAATCAATTGGTTAAAGCATCTTCATTCTCCCCTGACAATAAGAAGTTACTCAGCAAAATGGAAGCCAAACCACCTAGGCTCTATGGATTACCCAAGGGGCACAAACCACAGATTCCTTTCAGGGCTATTGTGAGTGCTATAGGGTCTCCCACCCACTAATTAGCTAGATGCCTTGCCTCACTGCTGCAACTTCATTTTGGGAAACTGACTGTCATATTGAGAATTTATATCATTTCATTGACAAATTAAAAGAAATGCACATGGACTAAGGTGATATCCTTATTAGTTTTGATGTGTCATAATTTATCTCAATTCCAGCGAATGAAGATCTCTCATGTATAGTGGTTATTTTTCAGCACATATTGTGGAATTATTCAGACACTGCATCACCATGCTATATATTCAATACATGATCTTTATGAACAGACTGACAGGTTGGCTATGGTCAGTTCTCTTAGTCTGGCTATGACCAATTTGAATATGGAGACCTTTGAAAAACAGGACATTCAGATTGCCAGTAAAAGACCAAACAGGTGTTATCATTGTATCTGTGATACTTTTGAAGTATGGACACACTGTGCAGAAATGGATGCCTTACTGATACATCTCAGCAGCATCAATCTAAAAATACAATTTGTGTATGGAGAATGAGAATAATGGCCAACTGAATTTCTTGAATGTGTGTGCAATCAAGCCAGGGGAAGGATGATAGGCCATAGTGTATAAAGGAAAGACATGCATACTAACCATTACCTGCATAAAGATTTTAACTGCCAACCCAGATTATACAAGAGGTAGAGAGGGCACACAAAATTTGTGAACTGACTGACTTAAAAGACAAGTTTGAAGGTCTACTGTCACCATTCAAGAAGAATGGTTATTCTAACCAGGAGATAGATCAAGAACTTCAGTCTAGGGAGAGAATTGGGATAGACGAGGTATGACGACTACCTAAAGGGAAAGTTTTCCTTCCATTCATCAGTGCCATTACACAGTACATTGGGAAAGTGTGGAGTAAATATGGTGTTGAAACTACCTTCAGATCTTCCTGGAATATAAAAGAATGTTTGAGATCAGCAAAAGATATAAACATCCTTTGGCTTCACTGGGTGTATATAAAATTCCTTTTAGTTGTGGATTGGTTTACACCAGTACCACAAATAGAAGTGTTAACACCCGTCTGGTTGAATACAAGAGGAATTGCCACCTGGGACATACAGATGTATCATACATGGTGGAACATTTTTATCAAGAAGGCGACCATGGAAAAAAACTCACTGATAGAACCATTATATCAAAAACCTCATTATTATCATGCACGTATTTACAAAGAGGATATTAAGATTCATAAATACCATAACAATTTTAACAGAAAGAGGAACATGATAAATTATATAAAATCTGCATGTCAACATTGCAACATAACAATGACAATTTATTACTTTCAGTTGAGAATGTTGGCATCACCAGAGGTAATCTTACAGTCAATGTCTTGTGATGGACTGAGGACAATTGTCTATTATTCCAATCTCTTATAGCATGCGGAAAAAATAAACACCTGTATCTTTTTCGTACGAGTTCATATTTTCCTTATTTTATCGTGGTGATTGTTCCTCCCCATGTAGGTCAGTGTCAACAAAATATTTTCGCATTCAGAGGAGAAGGTTGGTGACTGGAATTCCGTGAGAAGATTCCACCACAATGAAAAACGCCTTTCTTTTAATGATTTCCAGCCCAAATCCTGTATCATTTATGTGACACTCTCTCCCATATTTCACACTAATACAGAATATGCTGCCTTTCTTTGAACTTTTTCAATGTGAGTCCTATCTGGTAAGGATCTTACACTGCGCAGCAGTATTCTAAAAGAGGACAGAGAAGTGTAGGGAACACAGTCTCCTTAGTAGGTCTGCTACATTTCCTAAGTGTCCTGCCAATAAAACACAGTCTTTTGTAAGCCTTATCCACAATATTTTCTGTGTGTTCCTTCCAATTTAAGTTGTTCATAATTGTAATACCTAGGTATTTAGCTGAATTTATGGCTTTTACATTAGACTGATTTATCATGTAACAAAAGTTCGAGTTCCTTTTAGCACTCATGTGGATGACCTCACACTTTTCATTCTTTAGGGTCAACTGCCACCATTTACACCATTCAAATATTGTTTCAATTCGTTTTGCAGTTTGTTTTTAACTTCTGATGACTTTATTAGTCAATAAACGACAGCATCATCTGAAAACAACCAAAGACAGCTGCTCAGATTGTCTCCCAAATCATTTGTACAGATAAGGAACAGCAAAGGGCCTCTAACACTACCTTGGGGAACACCAGAAATCACTTCTGTTTTACTCTATGACTTACCATCAGTTACTACAAGCTGTGACCTCTCTGACAGAAAATCCCAATCCAGTCACATAACTGAGATGATATTCGATAAGCATGCAATTTCCCTTCGAGCTGCTTGTGTGGTACAGTGTCAAAAGCCTTCCAAAAATTCAGAAATGTGGAGACTTTTGTATCCCCACCCAGAGATGGAGTAGGTTCAAATGGCACAGAAAGTGTTAAGGTTAAGATACTCAGCATTGCTGTCCAATCCGCTAACAAGAATCACTACACCAATGAGATGTGGCTCACTGTGTGGATAAAATACGTCCACAGATCAATGAGCATGCAGTTTGGTTTGCTTGTATGAAACTGTTAGTGGAGCTGTTTATGACCCAGTTGTAGTCTTTGAATTTCCTTTGCTTACATTTTAGCAGATTGTACTAGATAAGTTTTGATCAAAACAAAAGGTTTTATTAGGGTCACAGCATGGATATTGAAGTTACTCGCTCCTTCCAGTCGGTTTCATCAATGATATACATCCACAGGTGGATTCGCTACACCAGATGGTGATTTTTTCAACAAACCATACTCTTTGTCTATCCAGCAGGATACTGAACATGGCTTAGAGAGAGAGAGAGAGAGAGAGAGAGAGAGAGAGAGAGAGACAGACTTTAGCATGACATATAACGATCTTCCTCTTAGACTTTGAAATGATAGCGTTAGTGACAGCTGTGTACAGGTTGGGTAACATAGAAGATTTAAGAGCATTTGATTGTGGGCAGACGGTCAAGATTACATCTTAACTGAACCAGTTGTAGTACTTCAACAGATTTCATTGTCTGTAGTGTACTTCGTATACCTTGTCATGATGAAACTAGTCACACCAGTTCAATATGTTGCAGACAGTGTTTTGTAGAAGATGCAATTAACAGTTGGATACCATTGATTATGACAGTGAGTAAATGGTCTGCAAGGGAGCAAATCACCTATTAATTTAATGCTGGTTAAGAATAACATTTATGTGTCTTATTGTCGTCAAGCATATATACCATCCAAAATCATTTATTTTCTTTATGATACTGACCCATGGTATTCATGTGATTACTTCTCAACCCACAAGGCAGATTACCACTGACCATCTTTACTGTAAAATTAACCATGGCAGAAAATAGCCTTCATTGTGGCAAAATAGGAAGTTTATAGAATAGCATCTACCAATATCTAGATCATTAGATATTAAACTCACATGCCAAAATACTAGTCACCACTTAAAAGATCACACTGGTTACTTTGTAGCACTGTGCATGGTACCATGCAGTCATATGACCTGTATCACTGGTGTAGATCATGTGTATGTGCCAATCGACTGCATGGAATCAGTGCAATTAAATGAGTTGATATGGAGATATGATAAAATAGCAGAAAGGAGCTACTGCACTTGGACATTCCAATGACCACATCCTGAATGAAGTTTCACAATCTGTTGATGTATCAAAACCCACTGCTAGATTAGATTAGATTAGTTTTGCTGAAAAAATTGAAATCGGTCTGTATTTTGATGGTATTTCATTATCCCCTTTCTTAAATAGAGGCTTAACATCTGCATATTTTAGCCAGTCAGTTATAATAGACTGGTTACACAAGTAACTTAGAATTGTACTAAACTCACAAGAACATGCCTTAATTAACTCAGCTGCTGTTTCATCGTACCCACTAGAATGCTTTGTTTTTAAAGATTTTATTATAGAAGTTATTTCTTTGGTGAAGTGAGTGACATATTCAGGTACCTGAAGCTATTTGTAAATGCTAGTTTCATACATTCAAGGGCATTATTTACTAAGCCTGAGAATCCCATTCTATCAGTAACAGATATAAAGTACTTGTTAAATAGATTTGGCACACTATGCCCATCGGTTACTAATGTGTCATCTACCCTTAATGCTATTTTCTCATGTTCCCTTCTGGTTCTACTAGTATCCTCTTCCACTATATCCCTTATTGTTTTTTATTTTGTTCCCTAAAGTTGCTATCTTCTTCTTGTAGTGCATTTGTTTAGATGTCTGAATGATTTTTTTTAAATATTTTACAATTTTCCTTGTATTTAGCTACATCATCAGCAATGGAGCTATTCTTGCTCAACAGATGCATTTTTACTTTTTGTCTTACAGGAAATCTTTATTCTTTGTGTAATCAATGGTTTTATTATAGACTTCTGTTTAATTTGAGTAATTTTTAGAGGAAAACAGTTTTCAAACATGGTACTGACATTGTTCATGAATGTGTTACATTTTTCATTATTGTCATGACCACTATAAACATCTTTCCAGTTCATATCTTTGAGAAATTTTCATAGGATAAATACCAGTCAGAATGTGTGTATGTTAATGCGGTTTACTCATGAGGCTACATAAAAATGTGACATAATCAATGACACTCAAAGAAACAGTCTGTCACCTCAGGACAATATCAGAAGATACAGCAGGAAGAAAAACATGTTGGCTGAACAACTAAGAGAACATTGTTCTGGCATTACTGAATTTAGCATGCTTCTTCAACATCTGTATCTACGCAGATACTCCCCTAGCCACTGTACGGTGCTTGGTGGAGGGCACCCTGTACTACTGCTTGTCATTTCCCCTCCTGTTCTTCTCAGAAATAGAGAGAGGGAAAAACGACTGTTTGTTCACCTCTGTATGGGCCCTATTTTGTAGTATCTTATCTTCATTGTCCTTATGCATGATGTATGCTGGTGGCAGTAGAATCATTTGGCAGTCAGCTTCAAATACCGGTTCTGTGATTTATCTTAATAGTTTTTCTCAAAAAGAACCCTGCCTTCCATCGAGGGATTCCCATTTGAGATCTTGAAGCATCTCTGCAACACTTACATGTTGTTCGAACCTACCAGTAGTAAATCTAGTTACCTGCCTCTGAACTGCTTCAATGCCTTCCTTCAATCCAACCTGATACAGACCCCAAAAACTCACGCAGTGCTCAAGAATAAGTTGCACCAACGTCCTATATGTGGTCTCCTTTACAAGTGGACCAGTGTTTCCAAAAATTCTCCCAGTAAACTGAAGTCAACCATTTGCCTTCCCTAACACAGTTTTCACATTCTCATTCCACCTCATATAGCTTTGCAACATTATGCCCAGATACGTAAAGGATTTGACTGTGTCAAGCACAACATCAGTAACAATGTATCCGAACATTACAGGTTTGTTCTTCCTACTCATCCACATTAACTTACACTTTTCTACATTTATGGCTATCTGCCATTCATCACACCAACTGGAAATTTTGTCTAAGCAGTCTTGTACCTTCCTACAATCGCTATACTTTGACACTATGGCATCATCAGCAAACAGCCGCAGACTGCCGCCCACGCTGTCCGCCAAGTCTTTTATGTATATAGAGATCAATAGGGGTGCTATCATACTTTCCTGGGGTGCTCCTGATGATACCCTTGTCTCTGATGAACACTTGCCAACAAGGACAATACACTGGACTCTATTATTTAAGAAGTCTTCATGCCGCTCACATATCTGCCAACTTATTACACATGTTTGTACATTTGTTAACAGCCGGCAGTGGTACATCGTGTCAAGTGCTTGCTGGAAATCTAGAAATAAGGAACATGCCTGTTGCCCTTCATCCATAG
The DNA here is from genome assembly GCF_023897955.1 of Schistocerca gregaria. Classification (NCBI taxonomy): domain Eukaryota; kingdom Metazoa; phylum Arthropoda; class Insecta; order Orthoptera; family Acrididae; genus Schistocerca; species Schistocerca gregaria. Next base: position 455,369,649 of record NC_064931.1, read on the forward strand.
TTCTCAGTATACCATGTGAGGAAAGGGGTAAACTGAGTTTCACATGCGTGATGCTTTCTGAAACCATGATGTTCGGACATAAGCTTCTCAATCTCACGAAAGTTTATTATATTCAAACTGGGAAGATGTTCAAGGATTCTGCAGCTAGCAGAAGTTAGGGATATTGGTTGTAATACTGAGGGTCTGTTCTTTTACTTTTCTTATATACTGGAGTCATCTGCTCTTTTTTCCAGACTCTTGAGACTTTGTGCTGAATGAGAGATTTACAAGAAATGCAAACTAGGTAATGGGCCAATGCCATAGAGTACCCTTTGTAAAATTGAACTGGTATTCCACCCAGACCTGGTAATTTATTAGATTTCAAATCTTTCAGATGTCCGTATATCCCAAGTATGCTTATTTCTACGTCATCCACTTGGGAGTCTGCCTGATGGTCAAATGAGAGTATGTTTGTACAGTTCTGCTGCGTGAATGATTTCTTGAAAATGAAATTTAAAACATCAACTTTCATTTTGCTATCTGCAACTGCCACAGCAGACAGGTCAACAAGAGTGCAAATGGAGGCCTGAGACCCACTTAGCGACTTTACATATGACCAGAATTTCCTCAAGTCCTCTGCTGGTTCTTTTGCTAAGGTGTAACTGTGGTAGCTGTTGTGTGCCTCGTGCATAGACCATTTCACAGATGCACGAATCTCTACTAACCTTCACTTGTCATCATTTGTGAATCTCCTTTTGAACTTAGAGTGCAGCAGCCTCTGCTTTATCAGCATTTGCTCAATTTAGTATTACAACCATGGTCGGTTTTTTCCATCCTTTACCCACTTACTAGGCATGTAACTCTCCAGACTACGAATTACAATCAGCTTGGACTTTCTCTATAATAACTGCTTATCTGCTCTATCTAGCAGAAACACTCCCCTAGCCTTCTTAACTGATTTATTAACTTTCATAATCATAGATGCTGTACTGACATCATGATCACTAATCCATGTTTCTATACCGACGTTGTTGATAAGGTCCAGCCTATTTGTAGCTACAAGGTCTAAGATATTTCCATTGTGTGTGGGTTGCTGACCTTGCTGTTCAAGACAATTTTCAGAAAATGTGTTGCCAAAAATTTTCACATGACTGTGTCTGTACATCCTCCCCCCCCCCCCCCCCCCCCCCCTAATGAATCCCTAGCATCAACCTCAATAAAGACAATATTTTGTCAACTGCAATGGACAATTCCCCACCAACGGTCTCTAATCTGTCTTCCTGATATACATTCCATGACTTGCTAAATACCTCAGAGCTTTCCTCTTTGGGTTTCGGCTCTCGGTCCCAGGGATAATTTGAGTGCAAGAACTTTCCTGGAGGGTAGTATATTCTGGAACTTTATTACAAATATTTTGACGGTTTACTGATATAATTCTGGCAGTGAAAGTGTTTTTATTCTGAACAATGTTTGACTTCCTTTGCTGTGAATCGAGTGGCAAGTGTCCATTAGAGCAGGTCAAACTACCACCTGTGCACTCCACAAGTACTTTGCTACCTGAGTAGCTGCTTCATTTATGTAGTGTACCCTGGACCTATCAAGGAGAGTCCTGCAAACCGCACATGATAGAATAGGTCTGTAAATCTGCAGCCGAGATCATCACAGACTTGACAAACTCTTTGGTTGAGACCTTCCATCTGGCTCCAAACCAAAGGACCCCGATCAACTCTAAGAATGATGATGAAAATTGAGAGCTCAGATGGCATCCTGTGTGTGAGGCCAGCAGTTTTCACCAAATCTGCCAGTTGCCTACACAAATTGAGAATCACCTCAGAACCAATGGGACAGACATCATTGGTGCTGGCGTGAGTCACAACTTGCAGATAACTGCACTCTGCACACTCAATAGCCACAGGCATGGCCGCTCAACATCTCGGATGAGGCCTCTGGCAGACATGCCAAGTGCACATCGGCTTTATTTCCAGCCCTCAATGATATCTGCCTAAGAGGGTCCACAATGCGCCTAACATTGGAGTTCCCAATAACCAGTGCCTGCTCGGACCCTGATCCCTGCAGAAGGAGTGGCCACCTGTCCACTCTCAGGGTGAATGGCCAAGGCAATGCACCCAGTCTCCACAGTGTCCCCCTAACTTGAGCAACATGAATGTGTTACCACCTGCCAAACACCCTGCTGTGAGGGCTGATCCACAGCATTGGGTGCCCTAGGAGATACATTGGAAGCAAAGCCTGTGGGCAAAGCAAGTCACACCTGAGATGTCCCACACTTCTCCGCCACTGCTACACTCTCAGGCAGCAGTCTGAAGATGACTGAGCATAATTAAAAGAGCGTTCAGCTCTTAATAAACTGTGAAAAGCTCCTTCTGCATCTGTACACAGCATGCACACTTCCTATCCCTCCTAGCAAGACTAACTGAGGGAGTGAACTGTAACAGCATACAATCCTAGATGTGTGACTTGCTACCCCGCTGATCTGCCAGCAGTGGATGCTGATGCATTAATAAACTATGTAGCTGGTTGTTTGGTGAGCAACTACAGTGTTAGAGACTAAATGAATTTACGCTTGCAAAAACATGAAATTAAACCCCTAAAACACAAAAACACGCATGAACTTTAATAAATACACTATGTGGAAAAAACAGAAAAGGATACACACTTAATTTGCTGATCTGTAGACATATCATCTGCCATGAGTTGGAGCCTGACTGACTGGCATACTAAATGAACAGATGCATTATATCCCCCACTTTTCATAATTCGTAGATTTATTTAGGCAGTATCATTATCAGGTTAGTGCAGGCAGTAACCAGTAAGTAAAATATAATAGAAGAAGGCCACAGTGTGGGATGTTCTTCATCCTGTCTATGTGACTATAGGGGACCATACAGTGTCATCCAGTCTTCTATTAAATATAAGTTCTGGAACAGGTGTAGGCAAGATTGCAATGACTGACTGGTGTCTTCTGCAGCAGGCAGGCCTGGTGGTATGCACACCAGTGTCAGCTTCCATTTTTCCGGTAAAACATATGATGCTGGCTGCAGTGGAAATATGGCTTCATCAGTGGCAAGTAAGGGACACCACAGTTCCTCATTAAACATAAGTGGCATTTTCCCACTTAGGCTGCATTTACTTAGACCTCTCCTTTGTCATAAAACTTCTTTTAGTTCTGTAAGCTATTATCAAGTGTTGATCCCAAATAAGGCATTTTTCTTTCGTTTTTCTCATTCAACATCAATGACGTCATTTCACTTGGGATCTGTAGAAGGTGCATTAGTATATTTTTCATTGTAAAAAATTATTGTTCATTGTTGTTTTTCTGACATATTTTTTTATCTTGGAGTATCTTCTCACTATGGATCAAAAGGTATGTCTTATTTAATGTAAATGCCAGATAGTGGCTCAGAAAATCTTCACGAGTTGAATAACAAAGAAGATGCCTAAATAAGTAGAGCCTAAGTTGAAAAAGGGTTCCTGGATTTAATATTATCAGATTTTCTGGCTTCAACCTGTCCTATAGTATTATCATTTATGTAAGATGCCACTATGGGGTCTGCTTACTAGGAAGCAAAACTGAGTAAGAGTTAATTTTAAAAATGACTATAGCTTGGGGTGTCAATGGACACAACATGTGATATCTACCCAAATATATTGAGGGAGATCTGAATAGCAAATACTACAGGGGGAGATTTTAGAGCATGGGGTGGTTTATCTTTCAGACCACACCACATGCCATGTTTTACTAGAACAATACACAACCACATTCAGCAAGGAATATGAAAGCCAGTTTTGAAGAATAAAGGCAACCACAGCTTCCAAGATGGCATCAAGTGTAGTGATGTATAGCAACTAGATGAATAAGAGTTGCAGTTCTGCAGTGAAAAAAAGGAAATTGTGAAAGTTGTAAAAGTGGAGAAAAAGAACATATTTCAAGTGTATAAAAAAATGTGGACATTGTAAGGTGTGATATTTTGCATCTAACAAATAAAAAATCTGAGGTGAGGAAGCTGCACCATATTCCAAGCAACAAATAAAGTTGTGACAAAGCAATCTGCAATACTTGTACTTCCATCTTGTTTTTCCAGCTGCTCTTTTTTCATTTTTGAATTCATTGGCAGTAACATACATGAGTATAATATGCATTTTCATAAAAAAGGAAGATTAGGCCTCAGTTTCAAAGAATATAACACCACATCTAACTTTCGTTTAGTTTTATGTATGTAATTGGTTTTCTAATTAATTTTGAGTATGCCTAGTCAGTATCTTTTGTTATAGAGTGAAATCAGTAATTGTTTCATAACTTAAACTCAAATTGTTGACTTATAAACAAATATAAATTCTGCAGTAATTGTAAACATCTGGAGGAATAACTAATGGTGTCTTAAAGAATCTATTTGGCTCCATTCGAAAGCATATTAGCAAAGCCAGCCCTTAATTAATTCCAAAGTAATTAACAGTTTTGTCAAATGTATTGTTTGCATATCAATATCGGTTAATTTCATGATTTAAACAAATAAGTTGGCCTAATTCTTGTAGTAGAAAAAACTGTTAAAAACAAACAATTATTCAATGTGTTCAGTTAAATGAATGAGTTTAATTGTAATTTCTGTAAATTTAACTTCAATCAATGTGTGGCTTCAGCACCTGTTATTGTGAGGATATATAAGAGCCCGTTTTTTGGTACAGAGTCAGTCAGACCATGGCCGAGTTTCAGACGAGGAACCTGTTTTGGTTAGATCAACAACAATGCATCTGTGAAATAAGTGTAACACAATTAGGCCAAGTGTTAAAACAATAGCAGTGTCTGTTCTATATGTACCTTTATATTCTTCAACAACTGTGAACTATGTGGTTAGGTTTTTACTGCTCATAAATGCTCAACAGTAAACTATTGCAGCAGTATCTGGATGTTTGCCTGCAACCTATTAATGAGGCTTATCAAAAGTTAAACAATAGTGCACTGGCCACGTAACTGTGTATTATTGTGGGCTTGTATACAATGGAAGTAATGTACTGTGAAACGCAAATGTGCACCTACTGGCTACATCATTTAAAGTAGTCAGTGTTGTACTACCACACCCCATTTTCAGCCAGTGAAGCAACACATTACGTCGACACCAAGGACAACAGATGAAGAACTAAAAGAAGGTGAACCATCACAAAGGAAGCCACAACATGGGAATCTGATGAGTTATGAGAAGCACAAAGACAGTGTCAAATAGGTGTCAAACATAGCAAATGAAATTATATCTGCAGATAACTACAGATACAGTGTACTGTTGACTAATACTATTGAGTGCAATATGGATGACAAACTTTGTAAACAGTGTCTGAACAGAAAAACAAACCAGTCAGCATAAGAAGAATGCAACAGAAATTGACTGCCAGTGACCAAAAATTAGCAAACCATGCAACAAAAGCCAATCCTCAATGACTAAAAGCAGTGATCCTGTAGGATCAGGTGGGAGAAAGACTTCACAAACCTTGTAAACAACATGAAAGCAGTGGCAACTCCACTCCAAAATCTTACATATAGTGCAATGTACTTTTTCTTGCTGATACTCATGGAAGAATATTAGCCGGTACTCTACAAAGTGTAAATCATAAAATCCAATAAAGCAGCACCAGGAAGCCAGGAGCAAGGACAAAAACATCATAGAAGACTCAACTTTAGAGAGCATTATGTTGCATGACAATGGCTTTGTTGTCTCTATAACAGGTACAAATAATGTTGCTTGTAATTAAGCTGATACATGTGTTGGAGCTCTGTCTAAGCCTGTACAATAAAACAAATGAAAAAAACATTGTTTTCCCTACCATCCCACATCTACGTGATTTAATGTACAGCTTGTGTGTTAACAAATAGATAAGAGGAACATATGCCAGAATTAAATCATTATGCTTGAGAAATGAAAAATTTTTGCTTTTAGATACAGGCACATCAGATTAGAACATGCAACTAAAAATGGGCTACATCTGGACTATGAGTGCAAGCATTTCCTGTGAAAAAAATAAAGCAAAATTTAGTTTTTGAGTGAGGCTGACATCCCTTTTTTAGTGTAAATAGGCCTTCAGTGTGCACATGGAAAGGCAAAAGATTTACCGACAACATCAATAAAGATAAAAAGTGTAAAATAATGTTCCATAATGTCCAGTCCATTACTGATGAAACAGGAAGTAAATTACACATATATGTTGTGAATGGACTTTGTATAAGGGGAAAGAGGGTTGTAGTTTTAAGTTGAACAATTATCAAATTGTGGGTGCACACTACACAAAGATAAACAAAGTCTTATGTCTTATGTCAGAAATAACATTCATTGCAAAAACATTGAGTACGTTGATATCTCGAAATAGAGATGGCCTTTGAAGTAGCAATAGTTACAATGAAGGTAGGCAAAAACAACTTAATAATTATTGGCATGTATAGTTCACCAAATGATGCTGTAGAAGAATTCTTTTGCCACTTGCAAAAACTTTTGGGTAAACTATCTACAAAAAAAAAAAACATTTTAATAACAGTAGATGTAAACACAGACTCTTTAAGCTATAATTTAAATTATCTTAGAAACTTTGACATGTTGCACTGCAATAACCATATTAAAACAAATGAGGAAACAACCAGAATTACATCTACCTAACAATCCTGCATTGATCATGTTGGTGCAAATCTAGATAGGACAGATACAGTGGTAAGGACTATTGAAATAACAACTCTATATATAGAGATTAGTGCAAACCAAAAAGAGTTCTGCGTAGTGACCTAGTCATTAAGAAGGAACTTGCACAGAGATATGAGCAGAAATTATCCAGATAACAGGATATAAATGAAAAATGGGAACTTTTCTATGAAATTTTTATGCATAGTTTTAATTAGGCATGTCCATTAGTAAAAAAAAGAACTAAGCAAATCAGATCACACAAAGAGCCTTAAAATTCCCCCAGAAACACACAAACTAAAAGAAAATATGAAAGACCTGTATGTGCTGCTCTGAGATACAAAATTGCAGTGCTTCCAAAAAAAGTGTACAAAAGCAGTAGAAAAATTTACAGGGAATCCCTGAAGAGCATAAAAGCACACCATTATCCTGTACAGATGAGTAAATCCAATAATGTTAGCAAAACTGCCTGGCATATTGTAAATAAAGAATGTGAACATAAGAGAGTATCCAGTCTGAAGTAATATTGCACTAGAAGAAAATGGAATGTTGTTGTTGAATGAGCCAAGGACAATATATAAGGACTTCATAAAACATTTTAGTAAGGCATGCTGAGAAGAAATTTATGAATCAACATTACAAATATACTCAGTTAAAATGAGTAAGGAGTGTAAGAATACGAGGTCATGAAAATAATTTCAAAACTCAAAATAAAATCATTAACTGGCTGGGATGACATACCATTTACATTACAAACAAAATTAAAAAATGAATTAATAAAACAAATAACACATTCAATAAATAGTTCAACCGACCAGGCAAACGTTCCTGCATTTTTTTAAATTACTGAGATTTGACCAGTGTGTAAAAAGACTGCAACCACTGATAAATAATTGCAAACCAATATCACTGACTTCAACAGCTAGCAAGCTGCTTGAAAGAGTAATTCTGGACCAAATGGAATCCTCCTCCTGTGAATACATTCTACTAAACAACTAGCAGGACGGGTTCTGAAAATGACAATCCATAATACCAGGAGTAGCAGCTTTTTTCCATGAACTGCTAAACAGACTGGATAAAGGAAACAAAGTTATTGGAATTTTTACAGATTAGTGTAATGTGTATGACTCTATGAATTATGCAGATCTATCAGCCAAGTGTAAGAAAAGTAACATTAAAATTCTTAAGTTCTTGTCTGTGAGATAAAAGGCAGTGCACTAAACTTAGTTATAATGATGACACTAGGACAGTATAATCAGAATACAGAACTCTGAACTATGGAGTCCCACAGTGACATATAGATTGGCCATTCTTTGTTCTTGTAGATACTACTGATGTAACATAGCCACAAAACTCAAAATTAGTGAAATAGGCTGATGAGACTTCATTTATTAACTGGAGCCATACTGAGTGGGTAATATTTGAAAGCAATAAAGAGAATTTTGAAATGATCACAGAATATCTAACAAAGAATAAACTTACACTGAATAAGAACAAGAATGTAGTAATAAAGTTCTTGTTAAATTATAATTAGTGATGTTGAATAACTTTGTACAGTTGAAACATCTGATAAACATAAGTTTGTAGGCATTTTGATAGATGAACAACTCACATGGAAAGATCACATCTGTGATATCTGTAAAAAGGTTATACCAGTAATATTTACTTACTACAATGTCTTTCAATTGTAATACCCCCCCCCCCCCCCCCCATCCTTCAACAAGTTTGCTGCCACTATTATATTGTAGTATATAGAAGTTGCCAATTGCCTTGCCGTAATGTTTACACTGCTTCCCAGGAAATCAGCAAAATTAAGCACTGTCAGGCTGACCTAGCATTTGAATGGGTGACTATCTGATCCGCTGAGCATTGTTGGCAAGCAGAATGCCGTCAGCCCTTCTGAGGCGAACTGACGAGCTACTTGATTGAGTAGTAGCAGCTCTCGTCCCATAAACTGACATACGGTCGGGAGAATGGTGTGCTCTTGTCCCATAAACTGACATACGGTCGGGAGAATGGTGTGCTGACCATATGCCCGACCATATCTGCAGCCAGTGACATTTGTGAGCTGAGGGTGACACTACATCCTGCCAGTGCCATAGGGTCTTCATGGCCTGCTCAGGTGGAGTTCAGTTTTATATAAAAGTAGAACTATCTGAAAAGTTGTTTTGAATTTTTAGTCATTCACTGACACTGCCTTTCAACCCCCAACTATTTGCTTTCTACTCATAATTTGCTACATCTGATTTGGAATTTGTTCAAAGACTCAACACTTCATCACACAATACAATATCATTTTAAGCAACCAATATGGGTTCCAACAATGTAAAACTGTAGTAGATGTCATAAATTAATTTAATGAAAAACTACTTCATTGTTAGATAGAGAAACTAAAGTTGAAGGAATGTTTTGTGATCTTACAAAAGGATTCAACTCTGAAAATCATGACCAGCGGGATTTCAAACTCAGCAAATACAGAATAAGGGATATTTATTTGAAATGGTATGAATCACATCTTATGGAGAGGAAACAAAGGATAATAATCACTTCAAATGAAGCCAATTACTTCTCAGAGTGGAAATCTGTGCACCAAAGTGTTTCTAAATGCTCAATCTTTGGGACAATTTTTATTCCTGTTGTTTGCAGATGATACATCTGACCTAATTGAAAATGAAAATGCTGACATTATACCACAGAGTGCTATGAATACGTTAATTAATGCAGAAACATGATTCTCTGTAAATACATTAATCCTGAACATTTCAAAAATTCATATGATGAGTTTTAAAACCAAACAGTCCAAAACTGAAGACATTAGTATTTTTCATAATAATCAAGAATCGAAGAACTTAACTCAGTCAAATTCCTGAGTATAAATCCATGAAAACTCACAACAAAATTAAAGAGTTTGACTCAAGGAACATGAGGCTAAATGTTTTAAATATCAGGTTACATTATTTTCTAATAAACAGATTCTGCTACTCACATGAAGATTTCATGGAGGACAAAATGATAGAGCCGGATGCTTAAAATGGAATAAAAATTTATGGTAGTTATAACAGATGCAAATATTGAGATAGCATTAGAAATAATCTTGTATAAATTCCTCAGCAAGTAATATTGCAAGTCTGACAAAATTTTAAATAAGTAAATTGTAACACTGAAATATCTCCTGTAAATCAGACTTACATTCTGAAACCCAGTATATTATGAGATGAATAAAAGGCATTACATTCCTGGAGTTCTGTTCATCAGTCAGGAGCTCAGGTTAGATTGACAGAAGAAACAAAGAAGATCAAATGAAGAATTGCATGTTTTACTATAGGATTGCTTAGTGAGCATGAATGCATTACAGAAACGATCAACAAACTCTAGTGGCAAATGTGACACGAGGAGTATTGTGCACCATGGAGAAGTTCACTGTTGAAATTCCAAGTATCCCTTCCAAGAAAATTTGAGCAACATATTACTTCCTCCTACATGCAACTCACAAAATGACCATGAAAATAAAATAGGAGAAGCTCACAAGGAGGTATATTGACAGTCATTTTTCCCAAGCATCACACATGACTGGAACAGGAAAAGGGTTAAATGATGCCCCATAAGGTGACTTGCAGAATATAGATGTAGATGTAAAAACGGAGAAAATGTGTGAAATCTACAGATTTTGTACCTAGTAACAGTAGTGACAACTTCCACACTGGCAAACCAATGATGAAAATTGTAGAGCCAGTTTATTATGATCAGAAGAGGAAAAACTGTGTAACACAATATAGAACATTTTCTGTTCTGGGTGACTAATGATGTACTGTACTGATCTTGAGAATCTGTGGGCAGTATAACTCAAGAAAAATTCAGGTGTCTTGTATTATGTTACCTGAATAAAAGCAGCTGCCAGCCATTTTCATGTAGCTTTATTTATGACAATACGCATTTTGGGCTTTCACCCATCTTCAACTGGCATAACACATTTATATATTCATTAGTACACTGCTTTTATCAACTGTGTTTTGAATGTAGCAGGTGCTGTTCGTTCTGTGATGAGGTGCTCATTTTCTGCACCATTATATGCATTGCACAAGCACTTTTAACTTCACTGGTGCAGTGCAGCATTCACCATGTACCAAACTAAAGCATTATTTAAATATTGGAAGTCATTTGGAAAGGTTTCAACTTACAACATAAGTTACCCAATGACTAGATTCCATTCTTAAAGTGGATTTCTAAAAGGTCAATGAGATCCACTTTTATAGTTATCATAGCCTCTTGTGTAGACCTAAAACATTTTCCTACCTCAAATTTCTTCAGATTTAAGAACAGATAAATATTATGGGTCACAGACATTCGACATAGAATAAATGTTACAAGTTCTGCTTCAAAGTCTTCAGTTTCCCTTTGTCAAAGCAAATACCATTGTCCTGAAAAAAGGGTGTCTTTCTTCATCAGACTTTACATAGTATCACTTATTTTTACATCCAACTGGTCAAAAGATCTTGAATGGTATGTTTTCAGATTTTTTGTACTCTTTGAAAAAGCAACAAAAATATCAACCCTATCTTATTCCAAAAAACCACTGGGCACAAATTCAGCTAGATGACAATGGTTGTGCTTCTTTAGGTGCAGGTCTATAGGCTTCTAACAATTGTATTGTTATTTCATTTACAGCAGATGGCACTGACATTCTCAGGAACAAATCAGATTCCACAATCAACTGGATTCTCTTAAACCAGCTTCACATTTCCTATTAGTCAACATGCAATAAGTATTACACAGTTTTCACACACATCTTGCCCACGGTTAATTATTCATGTAAAATGTATCATTCTCTTTCTTGTGGTATGGGAACATCGTCAGTTATTTCACATATCAGTAATTATCCAATACCGTATTTGTTATTTTCTGGATATTTTCATCAGTATTTCCAATTTTAGTACAACAAATACGGTTAAGCATTTTAAACTGTTTAATGTACTCTTATAAAACGTTATTAACTCTGTCCAACTTTCTGTTGGTGATAAGCCATGCAAAACTAAAAAATTTTTTTGGGGACATTTTGCAGTTAATATATTTAAAGTAAATATACACAACACAAATAAATGAAAATGTCATATAAACAGAATTATTCCACAAATAATTTCACTTCCAATTGGAGTAACATGGGACTACATGTGTAAACATTTGAATGTAATATCAGTAACTTTTATTTTGACGTACTGCCTGTCGGCTTTTGTCTCGGAATCTTCAGCCTGCTGAATGATTTTCTGTCATTGTGCCAACACAAATGGCCGGCATTATCAAATAATCATCCCAGATTGGTTGTGACAAATTGGACTCATTCCTGTGTCCAGATATTGTACATATTTTCCATAGCAATACTGAGGATATTTTGGGCGTCATTACCACTATTGTTCTCACCATGTAATCTAAATTCATCCTTTGCTGTGGCACATGAGTGAAGGATAAATTTACCTTGAGGTTTTATTCTTTCTTGTTAAAACTATTGTCATGTTTTGTACCTTTCTTCTTCTTCTTCTTCTTCTTTTTTTGGCCTGAAACAATCTGTGTGGTAGCTCTTTTACAAAGCTAAAACCTGGGAGTCAGTGAATTTTATTATGTGATCATTCTCACACAGTGTGTATTCCACCATGACCAATTTCTCCAAACGACCTCCTGCAATACAATTTATGTCTGATGCTCTTGGTATTAATGGGTCTTCTGATCATTCCAACAAACTTTACCGTAAGAAAAATGGTGTGCCATATATTCCTGACATTATGAGTGGATCCCTTTTTATCTTTGCCAATGTGAGACACTCTCTGAACTGTCTGGTTGGCTTGCAAACAGTTTCTGCACAATATACATTCAATTCTGTCCATTACACTGTGGATGTATGGCAGGAAGACCACATATGATGTTTCTTCTTCCAATGAGTCACTTCACTGAATGTTAGATTTTGTGACGCTGATGTTAACTAGTAGAGTACATTTTGCGCCTGAGTATGTTTTGCATCTCAGTATGCATTTCAGGTGCTGCATTTTGTCTCCAAGGTCCTGTGATTACCAAGTTTGTCTTGAGAGTGTTTCAAGCATATTAATCATCTCTTTTCTGACTTAGGTGATGATCTGAAAGTTTGTGCAAGTATCATTATTGAGTGGCTGTCGTTGGGTACAAGATGACTTAGAATTTCTAGTTTGTCTCATGAATTGCAGCTTGCTCTAAATGCAGAAAAATATAAGTCAATGGGGATGAGTGGGAAAAACAGTCCTACAATTTTCGTATTGGATATCAGTAGTGTGCAGCCTGACACAGTCACATTGATTAAATATCTAGGTCTAACACTGCAAAGTGACATGAAATGGAATGAGAACATCAGGTTGGTAGCAGTAGGGAGTAGGCTAGACTTCATTTTATTGTGAGAATTATGGGAAAGTTTACCTCTTCTTTAAAGGAGTCTATATATAAAATACTAGAGTAGCCTATTCTTGAGTACTCCTTGAGTTATTGGAATACCCAACAGTCAGATTGAACAAAGACATTGCCACAATTCAAAGGCATGTCACTACATTCATTACTGGTAGGTTCAATCAGCATACATGTACTGCCACTGAAGTACATTTTGCGTAAGGACCACAAAGATAAGATGACAAAAATTATTGCTCACATGGAGGCTTAAAGATAGTCATTTTTCCCTTACTCTATTTGCAAGTGGAACAGGAAAGGAAATGACTAGTAGCAGTATGTGGTACCCTACACCATGCAGTGCGTGGTGGCTTGTGGAGTGTTTATGTAGAGGTAGATGCAGTCCATGGGCAGTAGTTTCCGATACAGGCTGTGGTGCAGATTCTCACCATACCTCCTAATCAGCACACATACAAATCGTAACTGTTGGTCCTTTTATACTTCCATAGTACATTTAATGTTAGTGCAGAGATGGTTCAAATGTATTTGGAAATCAATGGACTGTTCGTCACCATGGTTTCACGTGATTAAGGTATTGCTGATGTACCTGCACCCCACACCAGGTTTGAAAGGTGACAAGTCAGGAGCATGTCACTCATGGTGCTACCTTCCAGCTTACATTATCCTGCAGGATGTAATTAAGCTGTTTCATGTGTGTCTTACCATAACCAACTTTATGTCAAATGGCAATTTGTACAAACAGATGGAAGAAGTGAGCAAGAAGATCAGAGACTGTCTGAGAATGGCAAAGGCCAAAGGGTCCCCTGGCAACATTGAGAATACACTACATTTCTCACTGGGGAAAAGAGGCACCTTGCCCATTTGTTCAGGAAAGTCTTAAAAATTTACATACATGTCAATAGTCTTGAAAATAAAGCAGCAATGTAAATGGATACTGGATTCCTGTGCTGCAGGGATAGACTGTAATAGGTAACACAAGGAGGACTACAGAGGCAATGACCAGTGTAAGGCCCTTGACATTGGCATGTTAGGAACATATAACCTATGGTTGTGGGCTTGACTTCAGTCTGCCATCAACAATGGAGGATGAATCTCCCTGACAGTGCCAGTCACTCGTGCTGGAAACATGTAAGAAAAAATTGTTAAATAAATATCAATTGAAGATCCTGAGGCAAATGGTAACACCTACTATGTCAACAAGTGGTCACAAAAGCCACAACAATATTTTAAATTTTATTTTCCCATGTGTACTTGTGACCCTGTTTTATCATTTATCAATTAATGGTATTTCTTCATTTTAGAGCACTTTTCCAGAAAAATATGAAGTTGCTTAATGATGACTTTGGAATGCTTTTTCCTGCATGTACTTTCTATTCCCCCAGTGCAATGCAATGATTTAGCCTGTCTGATGAAATCCTTCAGCACTCAGCAGTATAGGATGTAGTGAAATAATCTTTTTCACATTAGGATACAGCTTCTGTTATTTTCTAGCAACATTACTTTCCCAAATGGACTGCTTATCAGTACTGCATATCTGTCTGCAATTTTAATGGGAAATAGCTTTCAAAGAAAGTGGTGAAAAGTTTGAAGAAGTGCACTGGCAAGATTCAAGTAAATCTGTTAACACTAGAATCATCAATGGGATATTTTTGTCCCTGAGCAAAACTGTAATCCCTCTCCTTCCTCTAATTGTTTTAGGAGGTGGATAAGGTTTAATAACTTTTAATGTTTATTAACATAGTTCACTCTGAACTAAAAATCAATGCCATCACTTGCATAATTTTCAAAAAACAATAAGGAATACCTAGGACAACCAATGTGACATTTTCCACTGAATAAACTACGTGGTGCCAACTGCTGCGCATTGTTTTCAGCCTTTAATGGGTTTGCTGCTGTAATAGAGATCAAAAACTATATGTGTGGTGTCTTTGAAGCAATAAAACTTCATAGAAATGGAAAACACATGTACTGTGAAGCAGTGCAGCCTGCCTCACTGTTTCAGTCTCACAGATGAGCAGATGTTAGCACTGATAAATAATACTGAATAAGTTGAATTTTAAAAAAAGAGTTAGGTGGTATTTCAACTGATTCTGATTATGATGCAAAACAAAGAGCAGCAATGAAGATACTGATGAATCAAAATATATACATAGAAGTGGAAATGTTATGAAATAAACTGCTTCTCAGACTGTACATCTTTCTTTTTCCAATTTCACTGTGCTGTATTCATTTCAGGGGGAATGCTCATTTCAGTGATCTATAGACACTACCTGACCCAAAGTGCAACTACATTTTCATAGTAATAGGGAAGGTGGTAGAGGCATTTCTGTCACAATGTGACATCGTTGTACAGTGATACTTGCTCAGATGTCATTTGTCAAGATAACAGTGATAAACAGAGTTTATATTTAGCTAAATGATGCAAAATTGTGGAATGCAGATGCTGAAAGGCATCCTAATTAAGATAAAAGATGCTTATCTAGTAATTTGTCATTAGAGAAATTGAAGCTCCTGATGAACCAAAGTGGGAAGTAGTTCCCACACTAATACTGGAACTCACAGAAAGAGCAGAATGTAAAATATTCTTTGGGAGAATTTTGGTCCTTCTTCATATGGGTAAAGGTGTGACATAAGTGATTTTCTGTTGAATGAATGGCACTTGTTTATTGATGAATCTGTTCTCGAAGATATTAAAAAATGCACTGAAACAGATGTGCATAGAGCAAGTAGAAGAATAATCATTACAATTTGAAGAGCTGGGTGCAATTATTGCTGTTCTACATGTAACGGTTTCCACTAAATCCAAAGGAATGGAAGTGGATCTTCTTTGCTTGAAGAAAAGTACAAGACCATTTTATAAGTCTGTGATGTCACATAATCACTTCCAGAAAATCATGATGTTCCTCCTATTTAATTTATAGTTGACATGGTAGCAGGAACTAAAATAAATGAAAATTTGCTGTCATGTCATGTATATGGGAGAGTTACAACAAATTGGCAAAGTATTCCTCTTCCGTATACCTCTTCTGACAGACAGTATTTCCCATTAAAGTTTAATGCCAGTTCACTCATTTCATTGTTTAAGATCTAACAATTATGGTCAGAAATGTGGAATGCATGTCTATAAAAACTTCTCAGTATATGCTGAACACTTTCTCATATCTTAGTAAAGATTGAACTCCTCTTGGTGATGAACATATGTATCTAGCATGAATGTACTTAATATACAAAATGACTCACTGTTAGATTGTCTGTCAGTTACAGAAAAACCCATTCCCTAAAATGAAAAAGGTCCACTGAAGATGGGACATTTTTGTCCTGACAGCAGTTTTAGGGAGTTTGAAAAATGTGGCAGTTCTAGTATTATTAGTCTTTTCTCTGGAGAATCAGCAAGAAAGTTTGTATTGAAATCCTGACACAAAATTTACTTCTTGTCCTCCTTAAGAACTGAGCCAGGCACAGTACCAAACCTAGACAGAAAAGTCCTATAATCTGAAATGGGGTCTCTGTAGAGGCCTAGAACAAAAAGTTTTTTCTTGAAAATTTTAACTCTTCTACCTATCCTAAAAGTATCTCTTCCTTACAGTACTTTTAACCAAAAATCACTTTTTTTAATAAATATAATGAGCTCTTGGAAATCAAATAAGATGTACCACACCAAAGGGAGCCACAGAATTTATTTGCTATGTAAATGGTGCTCCAGGATACAAATAATGTCAGTGCCAGCATCTTTCACACCTATTTTACCATTAATCCCCTCAACATGTTGATGATATAAGCTTACAGTGCCTTACAATTTCCATTCCCCATTTACTGAATTAACCTCCAGCATTAAAGGAAGCTTCCGCAACCAGGGATACTTCCTACCTGGCTTCATGCTAAACAGTTCTTAACGTGTTACGTGTTATCACTGCAAGTCAGCCTTGAGTGAGTCCATATCTACCTATGATGCTGTTTCTCATAAACCTAGTCAATCATCCCTTCCTAACCCTATAATCATGCCTACCGTGTCTAGCAGAGCCCAACCCAGGAATAATCTCAACTGCCACCAGAGAAACGTGTGTCTTTTCATCAGTCAGCATCATCCTCACAGCTTCCATATTAACTCACTTCAGAACAATGTCAAGATGGGGGATGATCATGACAATGAAGCAATTGTATGTGATGAACATTAGCAGTTCAAGTTTCAGTTGTAATCTTGTACAAGTTACTACTTATTTCAAAATCCCAGTCCCCACCAAGCATATTCCCCACCCTTCCCACTATCAATATGTGAGTGTCTTTGGTAAAGTTCTTACACAGGGCCTCACATTCCTCTGTCACCTCTGCACTTGGTTTAAAAATATTGATGATCTGGTACTCCTCACCTAAGGTCTCTTATAACTGTGGACCTAGACATAACTCTTGACTGCTACTTAGCAGCAGAATGCCCCTTTTCTTAATGCTTGTATCTATCTCTGGCTTCCTAACAAAATCAGATTTCTTCCACATATCACCTGTTCCTACAATTACTGGAAGTTGGTAATATCACAGACTGCTTAACGGCAAAGTACATTGTTTTAGATATCTCATCTACACTTCCAAAGGCTGCAGAAAAGATAGAATTTCTTGAATTTAATGGCCAGTCTTCCATAAGTCTCTTTCTACTGAATATAAAAGATTTTAAAATTATTTTTCAAGAGAATAAGGCAGAGATACCATTCAGCACAACAGGCACATAAATATGTGAGGAGGGGAAACAAGCGAGGTAAAGCTGAAGAAAATATATAGATTTTATAGTTGTATTTTGAAATACAGACATCCCATGACTATCAGAAGTTGAAAGTAATGTTAAAACAAATTTGTGTAATTACTAATTTCAGGAAAACTGAAAGAATTTTTTGCTCACAATATGTAGGGTGGACTGATACAAGTGGAGTGTTCACATACAGGCTGGTGAGTTATCATTGGTGGTTGTGAGTATACACACAAGAATACCAGATACTGGCTGACCTGAAGACTTACATGAAAGAAATGACGTTATAGCAGCATGCCTTTAACAGAAAAAAAAAACATACACCTAGGGAATACAGTTTCGATGTATTTATTAACTGTGACATTCATTTTTAGATCAAAAGATCCAGAGCTATAACAGGAAAAGAACATGGTCAAGTTTTGAAGTGACAATGTTTGAGTTATCTCTTTTATTTTCATGACAGAAGAAGATACATGCAACAAAATACTTATCCAGCCCAGATGCGATATGTGAAACATTTAAACAAATCTAGATAAACTAAATTTATCAGCAGCACTGGGCGGTGGAGCGGAAGTTGCAAGGAGCCGTAAGGGTGCAAATACCTTTACTTATGTACCAAAACATTATCACAAAAACAAAACTGAACAATATCCAGAATTGATCAGTAAACAAGAACTTTGCATGGTTAAGGGTGCTCAGTCTATAATTCAGGTAATGAAATATTCTTGGAAAAGAGAAGCAATGTATTATATTACCAACTTCAGTGGGAAATCTGACATAAAGGTACCACAAAATATATAGAGTGTGAAGTACATAATCATTCCACATTAAGCATTGATGGATGGCACTTACAGCCAATTCAATGTAAACTTCAACAGAGCAGAGGACTGTCAACTAAATATGAGCATTTCACTTGGGAAATATCAAGTACAAGGCAAACAATGGAAGTCACAGACACTGTCCATTTATTTCAACACCGGAATTCAGTAGGATCCAGGAACAAACTGACCACAACGCTTCCACTGGCACCTTTCTGTACAATCAACACTGCTCTCTGTGTTGTCCTCGCAGTTGCCATCAAGACATAATCTTGAGTCTTTCTTCTACAATTAATGCACAATACAACCATAACAGAGGAATGGTGCTATCCTGTATGCCCTGTAAGGCAGTAGAACTTCATACATCAACTGTTTAATTCATTTCCTGCAGTAAAGAATCTGGGGTAAATGCAAACAGTGTAATAAATATTGGTTTGAAAACCGGATTAAGTTAATGGTACATCATGAATAATTTTTCTACTCATGTAAGTAATTTGCTTGTCCCAGTTCATCAATTATGAGAGCTAAGTTTACAGACCATTTATTTTCACTGCTGCACTACTACTTGAGTTTGTTGCAACAAATGCTGCTGTTGATCCAAGTAGGTCTCTCATGTTTGTCTGTTATACTGAAAGGGTTTTCATTAACTGTTGGTTCCTATCTGATAACAGAAAATGGTGGAAGTGAAATGACTACCAAACAACACAGGTGAACACACTTGCAGTTTGAGACGTTTCAACAGGAAAACACAACACACAACTTGATTGTTACTTTTAGTGTGACATCACATGCTGAACTGCTGTTGAAATTGCTCATCAATGTTTTATAAAGTTTTAATCTTGAGTTACTTATTTTAAAATTTATTTGTGTTAATACGTGCTTTAAAAGTAACTTATTAGTGCATTTTCACTAATCTCAGTTTTGGATCATGTGTTATTGACTTCAGTGGTCTGTTATTCTTCAATGTGTTACGTTGTTCATCCATGTCTCCCACCTCAGAAGTGTGATTACATTTCTGGTGTGCAGTTGCAGCTGTAGCATTTATAAAGCTAAGTAGTGATGAAGTTATTTGTGCACTAATATACAGTTACTAAATTTAATAGTTTTCAGCATTGTTTTGTGTTGTTTCTGGCCAAATAACTTTTTAATAAAGCTTAGAAAACATTTGCTTGCTGTGTTTTTTAGAGTTTCCTGTGCACTTAAGTTATTTAGTAAACTTCATGCTTTAGTTTCCAGCTGACATTTCTTACTGTTTCTAGTGAAATGTTTCAGTAAAGTTTTCATACAGTGTTTTCACTTCATTGAGTGTTACAGTGCCCACTTGAATTTTTGGTTTCAGCTAATAGTTTTGTGAAGTTTTGTTTATACTGGTATTAGCTGTAGTATTGTAGTACTAATACAAGAAGTGGCTTTTTTAGTAAACAGAGAATTTTGAAACCACTATTGTTATTTCTATAAATAGTTCTTCTGGTGTAACTGAACTTATGAAACATGGACATAGTTTTTTTCCAGCAAGTGTAAAATTTTACCATGAGTGTGGGCTTTGTTGTAGGTTTGTGAGTAGTGGGTTATGGTGTGGGATCTGCAAAAAGTATTTTCATTGGGGGGAGTGCAGTGGGGAAGCCAGTGGGTATTCTAGCAAGATCCTCTCCTGGGAATGCAGAATCTGTAGTAGAAATAAGTTGATAAAGTAGCAGTAGTGTCAGATCTGTGGCTTTCAGATGCAGTTACAATGCACAAAGGAGGAACTAGACAGGTTGAGGATGGTGAAGGGTTGTGGGGAATGTGAACCTGCAGTTGGCAAGAAGGCAGCTAGGAGGAGGAGTTATTCAGACAGTTATACTTTGCATATATGCAATAGATTTCACCAACTGTCAGAATTGAGTGGAGAGGAGCCACTTGTAGCTGTAGATGTAGATGTAAGGACATGCAGCAGTCCTCAGTAGTTAGGAGGTTTAGGTCAGTTACAAAGTCTAACAGAAAGAAGAAGTTTCTGCTGCTAGGTAGTTCACACTGTACAGGTGTGGGTCAGCAGCTGCAGGAAGTGTTGGGGAGTGAATACCAGATCACCAGCATTGTGAAGCCTAGTGCAGGGTTGGCTCAGACATAGGTGCCGTATTTCTTGTGAAATGTGAACAACTATCGGCCACATTCACGCCCGGCCATCAACCCACACCTAACCATCACAACAACTGACCCAACCAGAATGCTGCACCTTCTCAGCTGCCTCTCTACCATTCCACTCCCAAAGAGCGTGCAGGAAAATTGAGCACTTAAATTTTTCTGTGTGAGGCCTGATTTCTTTTACTTTGTCGTTATAATCATTTTTCCCTATGTAGGTGGGTGCCAACAGAATGTTTTTGCAACCAGAGGAGAAAATGGGTGATATAAATTACATGAGAAGATTCCGCTGCAATGAAAAATGCCTTTGTTTTAATGATTGCCACTGCAATTCACGTATCATGTATGTGGGACTATCTCACCTATTTTGCGATAACACAGAACAAGCTGCCGTTCTTTCTACTTTTTCAATGTCATCCATCAGTCCCATCTGATGCGGGTCCCACACCGCACAGCCAAACTCCGGAATAGGGCAGACAAGTGTGGTGTACACAGTCTCTTTAGCAGACCTGTTGGACCTTCTAAATGTTCAGCCAATTAATCACAGTCTTTGGTTTGCTCTACCCACAACATTATCTATGTGATCATTCCAATTTAGGGTGTTTGTAATTGTAATCCCTAGGTATTTAGTTGAATTTACAGCCTTCAGATTTGTATGGTCTATCACGTGATCAAAATTTAGGGGATTTCTTTTAGTACTCATGTGAATAACTTCACACTTTTCTTAATTCAGGGCCCATTGCCACTTGTCACACCATACAGATATCTTATCTAAATCATTTTGGAATTCGTTTTGGGCATCTGATGACTTTACAAGATGGTAAATGACAGCATCATCTGCAAACAATCTTTGACATCTACTCAGATTGTCTCCTATGCCATTAATATAGATCAGGAACAATAGAGGACCTACAAAACTTCCTTGAGGAATGCCGGATATTACTCCTGTTTTACTCTATGACTTTCTGTCTATTACTACGAAATGTCGATACTCCATAGGCACACAGTTTGGTTAGAAGACGCTTGTGAGGAATGGTGTTGAAAGCCTTCTGGAAATCTAAAAATATGGAATCAATTTGACATCCCCTGCACTCATTACTTCATGAGTATAAAGGGCAAGTTGGGTTTCGCAAGAATGATATTTTCTGAATTCGTGCTGACTATCTGTCAAAAAATTGTTTTCTTCAAGGTACTTAATAATGTTCAAATACAGTATATGATCCAAAATCCTGCTGAAAATTTATGTTAGTGAGATGGGCCTAATTCACTGGATTATTTCTACTTCCCTTTTTGGGTATTGATGTGACATGAGCAATTTTCCAGACTTTAGGTATGGATCTTTCTGTGCACGAGCAGTTGTATATAATTGCTAAATATGGAGCTATTGTATCAGAATACTCTGAGAGAAACCTGACTAGTTTACAATCTGGACTGGAAGCTTTGCTTTTATTAAGTGATTTAAGCTGCCTTGCGATAATGAGGATATCTATTTCTTTGTTTCTTATCCTGGCAGTTGTTCTTGATTGGAATCCAGGAATATTTACTTTGTCTATTTTAGTGAAGGAGCTTCAGAAAATCATGTTTAATAACTCTGCTTTAGTGGCACTGCCATCAATGACTTCACCATTGTTATCGATCAGTGAATGTATTGATTGTGTCTTGTCTCTGGTGTGCTTTATATATGACCAGAATCTCTTTGGGTTTTCTGCCAGATTTTGAGACAGAATTTCTTTGTGGAAATTATTAAAAGCATCTTGCATTGAAGTATGAGGTTTTTCAAACTTCTGCAAAACTTTGCTAGTTTTGGGGAGTTTGCATTCTTTTAAATTTGGCATGCTTTCATCACTGCTCTTGCAACAGCCATCTGACCCATTTTGTGTACCATGGGGCATAAGTACCATCACTTATTAATTTATGTGGTCTATATCTCTCAATTGCTGCCAATACTATCTCTCCAAAATCATTCCACAACTTTTCTATGCTTCCAAGATCAGATCAGAAGGAGTGCAGACTGTCTCTTAAAAAGGCATTAAGAGTAGTTTTATCAGCTTTTTTAAATAGATACACTTTGTGTTTCTTTTTGATGGTTGTAGCTGTTACAGTACTTGGCCTAGCGGCTAGTGCCTTCTGGTTTCTAATTCCTGTATTCATCATGATACTCACATCTGCCTAGGATTATTTGTTGCTAAGACGTCAAGTATGCTTTCACAACCATTTGTGCTTCGAGTGGGCTCATGAACTAATTGTTCAAAATAATTTTCTGAGAAAGCATTCAGTACAATTTCAGATGACATTTTATGCCTGCCACAGGCTTTAAATGTATAATTTTTCCAGCATATTAAGGATACATTAAAGTTACCACCAACTACAATTGTACGTGTGGGGTACCTATTTGAAATGAAACTCAAATTTTCTTTGAAGTGTTGAACAACTATATCTTCTGAGTCTGGGGGTCGGTAAAACGACCCAATTAATAGTTCTGATTCTTATGTATAACCTCTACAGACGCTATTTCACAGGAACCATCTACTTCAATTTCACTACAAAGCAAACTTCTACTGACAACAATAAGTACTCCACCATCACCAGTTATATTTAATCTATCCTTTCTGAACACTGTTAGATCATAGGAATAAATTTCTGCTGAACTTATTTCTGGCTTTAGACAGCTTTCTGTAGCTATAACTATTTGAGCTTCAGTGCTTTATATTAGGGTTTGGAGCTCTGGTTATTTCCCAACACAGCTATGACAATTTATGACTACAATACCGATTGTTTATACAACTAACTTGCTGACAGATTTACAACAGTGGTGACACAGATTTTTCAGAACTGCAACCCACCCCATTCCAGAATAGGACTTGTCCTGCCACTTTGCTAAGTGGTTCAACACCAAGTGAGTTTCAGTTCCTTGAAATGTGGAAATGATAGCTTCAACAGCAGTACAATCTCATAAAGAAATTGATGGGTCCAGTGCATCTACAATTGCTTCTTGCAGTACTGGTTTTCCAGTCATTCACTAAAGCTCAAGAGCATTAGAAAGTGTACCAGAAGTGTTAAGCACTGCATTTCCAGGGAAGCAAATTCAATTACCATGAGCAACAGCAAGCCTTTGTATTACCTATAAAATAAAGTTGGCCCCTCTTATACAATCGATTAGTGTTGCCCTCACCACTTTGCACACGCTTTTAAGTGAACATTTTGCTATAAAATTACATGTGGCAGCTGCTCTTTTCGAGATATTTTAACATTGTAAGACAACATCAAACAGTTATGCATCATTGATTGCATTCCCTCAAGGCCTACCCTGGGGGTTTTATGTGTTCTTGTGGACTACCATGCACAGAATCATTAACATCTGAAGTGGTGATTAGATTAACACCTGATAGTGAAGTGCAAGCTGAGATGTTGTTGCAGTCAGATCCTTCTGTTTTGGTGAAGTATTGCTAGGGCATTCAGGATTTCTCAAACAGTCAAAGCTACCATTTCCAAAGCCTGTGGACTATCCAAAGTGTCAGCTCTATTTGCAAGTGTGGTGCGAACTAGTCCATCTGACAGCCAAACTGCAAAAATGTTGCACATGCCGAGTGGTAGAGGAGTAGTTAACATATAACCATACAGTAATCAAACCAAGTGCCACAACGGTTTTTGGACACTGACAACAAGTTGTTCTGGTTGTTTCTCTCTGTATGCTAAATCTAGATGCCCAAATTATAATGCTGTCTGTCAACTGTTGTTTTTGCCAGGGGCACATAGCAGATGTTTGACACTGCCAGCTGTGCCATCAGCAGCAAATAAATCCCATAACAGAGTCTAGAGGACCACCATGCTGCGTTATGCTGCCAATGACAGTTCATGGGATTCCCATTTTATTACATTTAGATACTGAGGCCTTGGTCTCAATTTTTAATCAGGCTACATTTTTCTGATTAGGGTCTCCACCCTTAAAATCAGTAGCAGCTAATGTGTGGAAATAGCTTCATCATGAAATTCTGACACCTGGCCAAGTAGTTCATGAATTTGTGTATAAGTACACACATAGAAACCTTCCTTTCTTTGTTGTAGCAGATCCCTGATGGAAAAATATTTTTGGCCTGGATGTGTACACAGCCTTTTGGTTTTCTATCCAACACTCAGTCCAAGCAATCCAGATTACTATTCCATGTGCAGAAGTAGATTATCTACATCTCTAATATGCTCCCTTATTTTCTCCACATTGGGGAATGGCTTCTTATTTTTCTAGTAGCAAAATTTTCTAAAGCCCAGCCAATACCTTGAGCTTTGTAGTATGATGCTAAGGTGGAGCTGAATCACTTAGAAGAATTAAAAAGTGCTGTTCCTGATTCCTTATAGCAGATAGCTATTACCTTTAGTCACTGTTAAAAAACTGGATCGTGCATTATACCTTGTTAGGAACTTGGAAAATATGGTAAACACACAGTCAATACTGGATTCATACTCCCTTCCACATCCTGATGGCCTATTTTTAAAATTGGCAGGGAGGCAGTATTTCTCTAAGACAGATCTTTCAAAGACTTATTTTCATCTTCCTTTTGATGGTGCTTCTAAAGTCATTCTACACCAAAGAGAGTAGGAAACTGTTACATCTGCCTAATATCATGTAGGACTCCCCACAAGTCTGCATAAGCCTCGCAACACTACCGGACATGCACTCAACTAATGTTTGAAGCAGTACTGGAGGGAATTGACACCATGAATCCTGCAGGGCTGACAATAAATCTGTAAGGGTACAAGTGGGTGGAGGTCTCTCCTGGTCTTGCAGGATCATTTTCCGATATCAGAGATTTGATGTTTCACCAGGTTCCTGATCTTCACAGTACATTCATGAAATGTCCACATGGGAAAATCCCCACTTCATCACTACCTTGGAGATGCTGTCCCCCCTCAATTTTATACCAATTAAAACACCACATTCGAACTCACTGAAATCTTGGTAAGCAGTAACCAATCTAACAACTGCACCAGACACTTGTCTTATATACATGCTGCCGACCACAGCACGGTATTCTGCCTGTTTACATACCTCTGTATTTTAATATGCTTCCCTATACCAGTTTCTTGGGTGCTTCATTGTAGTATTCACTACTCCTTTGGCCTCAATCAATATAACAGGTTACCTTTCAGTGTTTCTAGCACAACAAACTCTCTTTCTGAAATTTTTAGAATAAGCTATTGCCATCATTCCACAATGTGACAATACCAAATCTCTGGTAAGGATTTTCAATCCATTTGAAAGCTGAGTTAAACTGTAACTTGTCAACACGCTCCTTCAATTAACATTTTGGCACGTGGCTACTTAAAGGAATACTGGGCCTAGGAAATTGGCCATTAATGCTGTTATTAAAGCATTACTGGCACATATTTAATTGATGTATCTTAAAGAGTAATATATAATGAAAGAAGATCAACCTTGAAGATTTCTTTTTCATATTTACTTTAGTTTTCTGATAGATTATAAATTTAAAAATAATGATGACAGAAAGTATAATTATCCTTCCAAACAAAACTAGTGATATGAGTTATTGAGCTATTTCTTACTCTTCAGCTTCCAAAATTTCTTGGTCATTAAATATATCCTTTGCTAGGTAGGAGAATGTGGTAGCCATTTCCAATATTCCAGAACCAAAGAAGCTGAGGAAATTGTCACCAAGCATTTATAAAGCTCAAAAAATGTCTCCAAATTGCTCTTTGCCTAATGTCTGGTGTTGGCTACAGACATGTCACCCTACAGTGCTGGGACTGTTGTCACACACATTCTCAAATGGTTCAGAACAGCCTATCACACTTACCTCAAAGACATTCACTATGACATAAGAAAGTTATTCCCAAATACAGAAGAAGGCACTGACAACTATGTTTCTTGTCCTGAAGTTCCACACTTTCTTGTATGGCAACAAATTTCATCTGGTCACAGATCATAGGCTGTTGTCCATATCTGATCCAGAGTCAAAGGTGCCTGAGCAGACACCTCAGTGGTCACAATGCAGAGCTCTTTCCTTATCACATTACCAATATTCTGTTCATTATCAACATCAGCCCAAAATGAGAATACAAATGTGCTGTCACATTTCCCTACAGGTTTCGATGAGGAATTTGATAAGCAAGAGACTTTTTTCTTTCACACTGATTCACATTTGGAACAGTCAATGGAAGTTTTTCCATCATTCCCAGAGATGCCACAGCAGCCAGATGTAATGATCCACTCTTGAGATGGGTTTGTCATTTCATATAAACTGGCTAGTAACACAGGCCTTTCCTTCAGCAACGTTCTTGGAACCTCATTGTTCCTTTTCATGACACCATGCTCTATTATCCTATAACTGAATTAAATGGATGATCAGTGTAGAGCAGTAATTCCAGAGGTTCTTTTCTCCTGTATGTTGTGACTCCTGCATCAGTCCCTCTTGGTCATTTCCACAATGAAGTATCTGACCCGGCGGCGCATGTAGTGGCCACATGTCAAAGAGTATATTGCATGTGTGACTAAACAGAGCCAGGCTTGTCAGGTACAGCATCCTGCAATGCCCCAAGCCTATTAACTGTGGCCTGTACCTGCCCATACATGGGATAGAGTGAAAGTGGGCTTTTCAGGTCCATTCCCTAGGGTTATGTGCTTAATTCAATAGTTACATGTTCCCATTTATCATATATCATCAAAACGTAGCAGACCATGATCACAACCCCTTTTAGGACCTAGATACTGATTTTTATCTTATTAATGAGGCCCACTAACTCTGGTCACTGATAAATGGCCTGCAGTTCCCTTCTTCTGGTTTTCAATGGTTGTGCAATCAGAATAGAATCGAGTATATTACTGCACCTCCATTACCCCCCACCCCCCCTCCCCCGTCTCAAATGATGTGGCTGAACATTTTGTGTAAAAGTTTGAAACACAGATGGAAAAGACATTAAGATCCAAGCCTACTGATTCCACACTGTTGTGCTTTTTGTCCTCGTACCAGGCAACACTCATTCACGATCTGATACTGATTGACCCCTTGTACATGTGCCCTCATTGTTACCTGTTAGACCTGTTACAGCCCCTACCAGTGCAAGAGGAAGAAGCAACCATCCCTGTCTGGGCACACATTACTGGACCTATGCCTGGCTGTATGTGTGCCTTTATCACCACCAAGTGGTTCTATTGGCCACACTGCGTGGCATCCTGCATCGACACTGGAACCAGATTTGTTTATGCCATCTAGGACAAGCTCTGCCTCCAGATTGGCCGCAACAGTTGACCATTCAGCTTTGCCCATCTCAAGGACCAGCAACAGCCAATGAGGGGCCCAAATCCAGGGTGACAGCCCAGGTGGTTGGCCCCTGGTTTCTCCTTTTCCCCTGTTGTAATCGACAACCCTTATGGATCTGGACTTGGATGACACCCAGGAAATCTTCTGTCTGTGTCGAGTCTGATATCAAACCCACAACTTTCTCCAGAATCAGCAGCAAGCAGGGAATCAGAACCACTATTGCCTAGTGCTTCTCAGATGTTGGACCCCTTGCGGTGACGTGTCCACATACACCAACACAATGACTGCAATGTTTGTATACAGCACCAAATGTGAAAACGCAATACAAAAGTGCCTGCTTCGTTCAATGACAGCACTACCAGGAGATGAGTGATCCCAGTGGCATGCTACCAGCACAGCCTCATTCTCTTGTGCACCAGCCATGCTAGGTTAAGGACTGACTGACCTGCTTGGACAGACATGATTGTAGGATGAGCACTGCATGTGATAAGATTCAACTTGGACTTGTATTGTACAGTTAATGTGCTCTCTTACTTGTGTAATGCCAGTCCTCAGCTCACCGCCATTGTAAATACTTGAATGTTGTTCTCATTGTTGTTGTCAATAAAGAACCATACATACTGCAGTCTTTGGCCATGATGTTGTTTCATTGTCCAAGCACGGTCTATGACTACAATGGATTCAGCATTGGTTCAGTTATTGCAACAACAGCAGTAGCAGCTTTTTAGCAGAAATGGCAGTTCAAACAACAACAGCAACAGCAACAGCAGTTATATTTATTTTGTCTGTTGGTTACAGATTCACACAATGCTGCAGACACTCCACAAGTCCTCCTTTGCATGACTGTTTGCTCTCCCATTTTTTCCACCATTCCAGGAAGGGAAGGAAGTTTGGGACTCATTTGTGTGCAATTTGCAGCAACACTTTGTAAGTGTTTCAGGTGGAGGACCTGTCTTTGTCAAAGTCTTTTCGTCTTGTCTTTGGTTGAGTCTGAAACATTACATTTATTTCAAAAACTTTCAGAATTAAAGGACCTAGAGCAACATTGCCTTTTTTGAAATGTGCGAGTTGCTCAGTGCTTATTATCTTATGTAAACCCTTGTTGTTGCTTCCTGGGTGGAGTGGGTGGAGTTTCACCAGCAACATATGAAACTGGGCCAAGTGTGGGTGGCCAACCTCTATGGTATAAGCAGGAAATGCAAATTTATTTGTGATAATTGTCAACATTCCTATGCAGACACTCCCATAACATCACTGTCCATTCTGGACTGCACAGGGGGGTATGGTGCACAGCTTAGCATTTAGAAGCACTGAAAGAGAAGTGGTTTTGTCTATCATTCAGTTGTTTGAGTCATCTAGGGCTGTGATGGACGTATTTGAGGACGTCACAGACATAGAATTGGTGCTTTCACAGCAAACATGTCATTCACCACTGATACCACAACCACCACTATAATAATAATAATAATAATAATAATAATCAAGTTTACACCATCCACAGTTGGTTGGTGCTCCCTTCCAATACACGTCCCCCTTGTGTCCTGATTGTTCCCATGTGCATACCTAGAGTTGCTACCCACATTGGCAGCCATGGTGCATGGCATATGATAATAAAAAAAGGACATGTGGCAGCTGTTTGCCATAGCTGCCCACACAACCAGTCCTTGGTCACAGACATGGAATTTATGGCCAGGTGTTCAATGTTCCAGCAGTAGTATCTATATTACACTGCACAATCAGCTGCAGTCATTCCATTTCCAGGTCAATACTAAGGTCACCATGTCTCTCATGAATCTTAAGCTTACCATCACTCGAGTCACCCCACTCTTTCCTCAACACATCATTGTTTGGTCAATGACGGCAAGCAGCCCATACCTGTTCGTGGCCAGTTCATGACTGATATTGTGTATCATGTTGTTGAGTCAGCTAGCATGTTTTTAAAGTCATTAGTGTGCTGTCAGAAACAAATTTGCTCTAAATGCACTCTCAGTTTTTGGATTTCACATGTGGGATGTGCTGTGCTGTGCAAAATCAAATATCTGGGCCACCTTCTTTCCTAGGGCATTGTGAAACCTGTGGTACAGCACATGGCGGGAATGGTCAACCTAGCTCCACCATGGAACGTGAAGGAATTCCAGTCATTTCTGGGTCAAGCCAGTTATTATCTCAAATGTCTCCCTAAAAGAGTGGGTATCATTCATCCACTAAAACAACACGTGTACAATAGTTGTATCCTTTGTTTGGTCAGCCGACTGACAGAATGTTCACCTGCATAAAGTCACTGCTATACTTCAGCACGTTTAGACAGGTAAACAGTTAGTCCTTGCTGCAGACACCTCTCCATAGTGGATTGGGGCTGTCTTGGCTCACAAAACTGCAGAAAGTTCCACATTTGCCTCCAAGACATTGACAGCCACACAGCGCAGTTATTCTCAAATTGAAAAGGTGGTTTTGGCCATTGTGTATGCAATCAAAAAGTTCCAAGTATTCTTCTATGGCAACAAAACCCAACACCAATGAGTGCTTGTATCACTTTTTGGCCCACATTAGCAGCTTCCTGACAGGACTGCACAATGACTCTAGCATAGGTCTCTGTTCATGAGTGTGTATCATTACGGGATTCCTACAGACTGACAGTGCAGCATGCAGATGTGGACACATTGTCATGCTTCGCCATCGGTCCCAATCTGTTCTTCGACGAAGTTGAGGTTACAGCCAGTCAGCTGTTGGAATCCTTTGCTTTGTCAGGTGCATCAGTTTGTAAGGAATGGTTGGCCTGAGTAATTCTGGTATTTATTCAGAAGTAGTTGTGGAGGTTATTTGTGACTGTATGCAGTGCGCCAAATAGCAAGTGGCACCAACACAGATTTATGCTCTCATGGCCCATGCCCAGTGAGCCGTAGGACAGCATCCACATTGACTTTGCATGACCCTCCATTTGATTGGTAGTAGCTGAGACACTGTTCAACTATTCATGTTTCACACGCACTCACTCCACCATCGCAGAAGTTACTGTGCTGGCTCTTACCCAGGTTTTCATGAACAAAGGGCTGCCACAGATAATTGTCCCTGATGATGACAAACAGTTCACTTTGGCTTTGGTTTGGTCTGCCTACACCTGCAGTGATATTACCCACGTTACTACTGCTCCATTTCACCTGCACTGAAATGGGGAGGTGGAGCATATGGTGGACACATTTAAGACATGGTTAAATAAGTGCATGCTTGTCAGGATTGTCAGCAGACTTGGCATTGCCTCTGTTTCTCGGCACCTACAGCACCAACCCACAGAATGGCCTTGGCTGAGTGGCAATCCTCGATAGATGTCAGCTGTGGACGTGCTTTATCTGTCCTGTCTGTGCCAAGACCTAAAAGGCATTCATGTCAGATACATTCATGTCCTTCATGTTATGCTCCAGGAGACACTGTCCAGGTACACACTATCAGTCTGTGGCCTGGATGGGTACTGATGATGGTGCGTACAATGTGAGGTCAGTGGATGTTCACAATGGATGCCAGTGGAGTGCCCATCTCCCACTATCAGAACCAGCAGTGCCCTGAGTGGGGAACTGAACCACCTTGCCCGCAGCTGCACCAGCCACCAGCATCTCACTGATGTGCTTTTGAAAAATGGTGATGTCAAGATGGATGCTTTCTATCATATGGACCACCGGCCGAGAGACAGCTGACCTGCCAGCCTCAAGCCTGTGCCAAGGAACCAATGGAGAGGAACACCATAAACCTTGAGCTGTTGCTGAGCCAGGGCCATGGCCACCAGGTAACCAATGCAGCCCTTATGGTCTCCTTGGCCATACTAACTTGTTGCCATCAGCCCCACCCAGTTTGTTCTCTGCCTTCTTGCAGTGACACATGCCATGTCAGCTTCCCAGAGGAGAAGAGGAATGTGGTGACAGCTCACATATACCACAACCACGATTGCAACATTTATATTCGACACCACACATGAGAAGGCAATAATGGGATGTCGCCTCCCAGCAGCATGCTACCGATCTCTTGTGCATCAGCTGTGCCAGGTGAAGGTTCAGTTTGCTCACTTGGAGGGTTATACAATTATAGGATAAACATTGCATGTGATCAGACTCAAACTGGACTTGCATTCTGCAGTTAACTGTCTCTTTTCCTTGTGTAATAATGGCGCACAGCACACTACTATTGTACATGTTCGGGTGTTGCTGTTGTCAATAAAGAACTGAAGATATTACTCCCATAAATGATCCCTCTACCACCCACAGTCCAAAGCCAGACACCAGCCTTCACAGTAGGTCATGCCATGTCACCTAATCTTCCCACACACTGGCCAGAATTGTTCTGATTCTATGAACTGGTTCAACTGAGGAGGGATCTTGTACTTCTGATGGACATATCAATGGAACAGTCATGTAATTCTGCATACATCTAGAGAGATCACTAGGCATGGCACAGGAGGATATACACTGATCAGGCAGAACATTAGGACCACCTACATAATAGCTAGTATTTCCACCTTTGGCATGGATAACAGCCGTAATGCATCATGGTATGAAAGCAATAATGCCTTGGTAGGTCGCTGGAGGGAGCAAGCACCAAAACTGCACACACAAGTCACCAATTTCCTGTAAATTCTGGGGAGGGGTGTGACGAGTGCGATGAGTGTGAACACAAAGCTCCTAAATAAGAAATTTACCAAAGACAAAGGAAAACTGCCAACTTTCCTTTTATTGAATGGGTATTGAGATCATAATTTAATCTGACCAATCTGTCAGTGCTGTGTTTTACCAATTCCTCTAGAATGTTTTCACAGTCCAATAGCAGTGTGTAACAAGTAGCTGC
This sequence comes from Schistocerca gregaria, assembly GCF_023897955.1. NCBI lineage: Eukaryota > Metazoa > Arthropoda > Insecta > Orthoptera > Acrididae > Schistocerca > Schistocerca gregaria. The sequence goes on from NC_064931.1 coordinate 455,402,500, forward strand.
AGACTAGAAAGGAATCAATCCACAATTTAATTCCTTTTTATTTATGGAATTTAGAACAAGTTGCAAAAAATTGAAGATAGCTGTTTGAGTTGATTTATTTTTATGGAAACCATTTTGCACATTAACCAATAATCTATTCTTAACAAGAAATTTGTATAGTCTATGATTAATTTTAAGTTTTGATGGAAATACCACTGTCTTAAAAGATTCATTTATAATGTCAGTGAGATGTGAGGCTATGTTTCTTGCACTTTGTTTCATGACTTTGTCAGGGATCCCATCATGGGGATTTTTACCTGGCTATTGGTATTGCATTTAGTTTTAATTAAATTTATGGCTATATATGTGAAATGTTTGCTAAGATATTGGCAATCTGAAGTTGGCCCTTAACAGTTTTCCCCCACTTTTAGTGACAAAGGTGTTATCTTTTCTTGTGTGTCTACCTATACTTTTATTTATTACCTCCCAAGATGACTTCATTTTGTTGTTACCTTTCTCAATATATGAATCATTATCAAGATTCTTAGTTGCAATTATTACTTTCTTGTGCAGGCTTCTATAACATTTGACATGTGCTTTCAGTGCTACATTCTTCCTGGCTGATTTATTTAACGTTCTGAGAGTGTGTGATGACTTTGTAATCGCCTGTGTAATCCATGTTTTGGTTTTATGTTTAGTTTTTACTCTTTTTATAGGAAAGGCAACATCGAAGCAGTGTTTGTAGCTTTCAAGGAATGAGTCAAACTATGTGTTGACATCACCACTTGATTCACTACACCAGTTGTTATTTTCCAGAATGTAATTAAAAATTCTTATGCCATCACCATTTATAAATCTCCTTTCTCTGTAAATGTTATTGATAACAGGGTCCTTGTAAGATGTGACATTTAAACTCAATTTGATGTGATTCGAGAACCCATTGTCAATTACTTCAGTGTTATATTCACACTTGTCCTTTTTTATAAATACTTGATCTATTATAGTTTCAGACATATTTCCACATCTGGTAACTTCATTCACAGTTGCCATCATATTATGACCCAAAAACAGATTGCACAGTTGCTGTTGTTTACTACAATCATTCTTAAAGTTAATAACATTAAAATCAACAAGAACAATTACATTATGTCTACGTTCATTCAGTAGTCCCTCAATGTTTTCCATAAAAAAGGCAAAGTTGCCCAATGGTAATCGGTACAAACATACAAAAGTAATTTTAGTTTGGTTACTTCACGTATACTGTATTCAAAATCTTTTCCTATGCATTTTAGTTTACATTCAATTTCTTTTGATTCTACCCCTGTCCTAACATAAATACATTTCCCACCCCCTTTATGGTTGATCTGCAAAATTTGCTAATCATTTCAAAATTGGGAATAATTATGCTAGACGCTTGCATTTCTTTTAGACAGTGCTCACTTATGCATAGTATGTTAATGTATTTTAGTCAGTTAATAGAACTTCTATTTCAGCTAATTTACTTTGTAGTCGCTGAACATTTTGGTATACAACTGTTAAAGATTCCTGTAGTGGATTTGTGGCACTATTTATCTTTGTACTTTCTTGATGCTGACACTGTAAAGATTCTGCCTTTTCTTCTTCATCAAATTGCGAACATGCCATAAAAAACAGTCACTATGCACAGCAGCTCTTTGGGTAGCACTTTGTAATTTTGTGAAGCAGTCTGTTAGCTTATTTTGATTTCATCGTTAACACGAGATTTCTTTACAAAATGCGGGCTGGTTCCCCTTACTCCGGCTCAGCTACACTGTGTCAACGATTGCTGCTAATACAAGTTCTCCACATACGCATACACCACCATTACTCTGCCACACAAATAGGGTTTACACTCGTCTGATGTGAGACATTCCCCCCAGTGGGGGTGGGGGGTGGGGAGTGGCAATGGGGGGGGGGGGGGGCGGTCCACCAGGACTGAATGGTACAATGTCCCTGGGTATGGTGTGGAGCAGCAGAGGGGTGAAGTAAACTGCGGTAGTCATCGTGGGGTTGTGAAACACTGCCGCTGTGGCAAGGACAGAGGCCCCCCCCCCCGGCATCTCTAGGTCCCTGGTTAACATACAACAAAAAGATGTATGGAGTTTGAAAGACATTGGAAGGGAGAGATAGTGTTAGATAAGCAAAGCCTTGGACATGACGGACGTTAGTGCACAGGGAAGCGCCATGAACAGTCATGAGTAAGGATCCAGTGGGTCAGGGGGGTGGATATGTCAGTAGGCTGGTGAAGGGGGTGATTAGCAACTTTAATTTGTAGGGAGTAGGTTTTGAATTATTGATTGGAGATGTCAGTAAACAAGAACAGAAATTCATTCAGTTTAATCATAATAGCTAGTCACAGTAGAGCGTCCAGGATTGTTGCTTTGCGGATTTTGGGGAGCGTGTAGAACGCCAGTGTGTATACTGTTGTTTGGGTTAGGAGGGAAATAGACTCAATGAGAGATCCTGAGAAGGACCTACGGGTTTTGGTACTGGTTGGAGGTTATGTTGGACTTCGAGGATGGGATCACTCTGGCACACCTTGTAGGTGGAGGAGTAAGGCAGTTGTCAGAAACCATCCATCAAGTAGACACTATGATTCATCACAGCAGCGGTGGAGCCTTTGTCAGCAGGGAAGATGATTAGGACTGTATCTGTTTTCAGAATGTGTGTGACTGTCTTTACTTCTGCTGAAAGGTTAGTGTTCTTAGGAAGGGACCTGTGGCATGATGGTGAGGCTTAATTGGAGGTAAGAAATTCCTGGAAGCTGACTAGGGATGAAAAGGTGGGAGGGTCACGGCTCGATGGTGGTATGAACTGGAAGAGTCAAGGTTCAATGTTGGGATTAGGTCACCTTCAGCTTGTGTTGCTTCACAATGGCCACTACAATCGTGCCATCACATGTGCATTCCTAGCCAGCAAACTGCCCACTTTCCTCCAAGTCACTAGACCCTCTACTCCTTCCCCATACTTCCTGCATCCCTATCTCTCTACCTGCTCAACCTAACACTACCCCCACCACAACCAGGTTACCTGCTGAAAATAAAATCGTTAGCACTGTTAGTCTAGTGGGCGCCATGTAGGGCATAGGTGTGTGTGTGTGTGTGTGTGTGTGTGTGTGTGTGTGTGTTTGTGTGTGTACGCCGAAGTCTTTGGGCTGTTATGGAGAGAAATCAGTCACGTCGAATCAAGTCTTGGACTAACTTTCATGTAAGATGGAGTGGAGCTATATCTGTTGGAGTGATCTCTGTGAACACCCTGCGTAACATTAACATTAATTTCTTATAATTCTTCAATTATAAAAACAATGCATTCTTATCATTTATGAAACCAGTGTCTATTTAAAACTGACTTTCTTTAGAATGTTTCCAGATGATAAAATGTGAAGTTAATTGTTGTTTATGTTGGAAGGACTGGATTAGGCATATAAACTATGATTATTTTCATCTGCAAATTAATATCTTCACTGAAACTGTACAAACCTGGGTCTCCTAAAAATTAATACCCCAAAAAATATTTCAACAATCAGCTGAGCCACAGATAGTATGAAAAATGAAGTTGAGTATTAGAACTGTTTATGGCTAAATCAACAGCCATCACTGGAACTAGTATTCTATCATGGCATTTCCCATTACACAGTGTTATATACTTACATGTGATGAGTGTGCTTATGTCGTTCATCCAAGCCTCACGCCTCAGTAGTGTCTTTACATTTTGCAGCATGCAGTTGCAGCTGTTGCTGGTATAAAGCTAAGTATGGACAAAGTTATTTGTGCACTGTTATACAGTTAGAAAATTTAATAGTTTTCGGACTTGTTTTGAACTGTTAGAGGTGAAATAACAATTTCATAAGCTGCTAATTAGGTAAGTGTACAGCACTGATACATTTCATCCTCGTGGAGAAGTTTCTGAAGTTGACACACAGTGGACAAAAAGGAAATAATCAAATAATAGCCAGCACTGGCTACCTCACCCACTATGCTGTCACTAACACTGTGCCAACTGCCAAGGCTATAGAATTTGCTAAGTTCCTTTTAAACATAATGAATTTTTTGGCTACATTTTAAATATTCAACTAGCTGACTGTCAAAGATGTGACTGAAGTGAGGAGGGTTTAATGCAGTTCCTCCACTTAAAATAGCATCTGGGTACAGTTTTACATAATCTCAGGCAATTTGTGAGTTCACCAAAAAATAACATGGTCATAATATACAAAGTACTTTTAAAATGAGCTTATTGCATCAGAATACATACAAAATTAACTTGGATTTAGTGCCCAAAATATTTCATAAGACTAATGCCACACTGACTCTAAAACTGAAGCAATACTAACACAATACTATCAGTTGCAATACTTATACAATACTAAATTGAATCAGCTACTACTGTTGGTGCTCACGTAAGTTCCAACATTATAAAGCCACATTATATATCATTTCCCATTACACAGTGTTATATACTTACATGTGGTGAGTGTGCTTATGTCGTTCATCCAAGCCTCTTACCTCAGTAGTGTGTTTACATTTTGCGACATGCAGTTGCAGCTGTTGCTGGTATAAAGCTAAGTATGGACAAAGTTATTTGTGCCCTGTTATACAGTTAGAAAATTTAATAGTTTTCAGCTGTGTTTTGAACTGTCTGAGGTAAAATAACAACTTTGTAAACTTTTGGAATGATTCACTTGCTGTGTTTTTTATAGTTTCCTTTGCATTGAAGGTGTTAAGTAAATTTTGTGCTTTAGCTTTCAGATAACATTTCTTATTGTTTCTAGTGAACTATTTCAGTAAAGTTTTCATTCAGTGTTTTCACTTAGCTGAGTATTACAGTGGGTGCTTGGACTTTTGGTTTTAGCTAATAATTGTGTGAAGTTTTGTTGGTATTGGTATTAACTGTGGTGTAGTAGTATTAATGTAAGTAGTTGCTTTCTTAGTAGATGGAGAATTTCAAGACCACTACTGTTAGTTCTATAAATATTTCTACTGGTGTAAGTGATCTTTGGTAATGTAGACATACAGTTTTCATACAGTAACTGTAAAATTTTTGCATGAATGGGAAGTGTGGGCTCTCTCATGGGTTTGGGAGTAGTGGATTATGGTGTGGGATTTGTTCAAGGTATTTTCATTGGGTGGAATGCAGTGGGGAAGCCAGTGGGTATTCTAGCGAGCCCCACTCCTGGGAATGCAGAATCTGTAGTAGAAATAAGTTGATAGAGGAGCAGAAGCGTAAGATCTGTGCCTTTAAAGTGCCATTATAATGCACAAAAGAGGAACTCCATACATTAAGGAGGGTAAAGTGTGGTGGGGAATGGGAACTGGCAGTTGGCAAGAAGCCATCTAGGAGGAGGAGGAGTTATTCTAACAGTTTTACTTTGCATACACGCAACAGATAGTAGCCTCTTGTAGCTGTAGAAGTAGGGAATGTGCAGCAGTCCACAGCAGTTATGAGACCTAGGTTAGTTTCAAAATCAAACAGGAAGAAGAAGGTACTGCTGCTAGTTAGTTCGCATGGTACAGCCACGGGCCAGCAGTTGCAGGAAGTGCTGGGGAGTGAGTACCAGGTCACCAGCATTGAGAAGCCTAGTGCAAGGTTGGCTCAGGTGACTGACAGCATAAAGGAATTATGTAGGAATTTTACGTAGGAGGATCAGGTAGTGATAGTGGGTGGAGCAGGAAACAGTCTTAATAGGGACAGGGAATACAAAGTAGGTGGCGACCTAGTTATCTACTCAAACTGGTGTCACTAATGTGCATTTCGTGTGACTGTTTCCGCATCATGATCTGCCTCATCTAAATGGGGCTGTTAGGGGCATTAACATGGGGAATGGGATTGGGGGGGGGGGGGGTGGGTGGCAATGATGGCAGGGGACATGGATCAAATTTCAATGGTGCCAGTTGGGTCTATCAGCAGATAGGGTTTCACTGCACCTCAATAGGTATGGGAAGGGGAGGCTGGCGAAGCTTGTAGGTAACAGTGTTGAGGGTGGTGGTGGGATCACTCACGGAAAAATTCCTGTAGTAGTTGGTGTTAGAGCTGCAACTTCTTTAGATTAAAGTCAGCTGATAGGTATACCTTCTTAAAGGAAGTCTCTCTAACTAAGGGCTCACCTCCAGAGGATGTGATGTTTCCGAGTACAGAATGAATTAGGATATTTCATCAAAATATAAGAGGTATTAGAGGCAAAGTTAGTGAAATTCTTATAGACGTTGACTCTGAAATTATTGATATGCTGGAACACCACTTAAGTAATTTGATAATTCAGATGCTTCTTTTACCAGGATAAGGATTAGGTGGTTGTTTCTCAAGGAGTTCCTTGCGGGGTGAGGGAGTGGCTATGTATATAAAAAACAGTATTCCATTTGAGTTCATAGACATATCACAGCACTGCACTGAACAGATATTTGAATGTTGTGCAGGGGCAGTTGATTTTAGTGAAACTAAACTCCTAATTGTTGTTGTTTATAGTTCCCGTAACTCTGAGTTCAGAGCATTTCTGCACAAGCTAAAGAGGATTCTTGATTCACTTTGTAGGAAGTAACAGACATTATTTGTATATGGTGACTTCAATATAAATTTTGTATGTGTTGGAATAAGAAAAAGGGTGTTGATAGAGCTCCTAAATTCTTATGATCTGATGCAAACTGTGTGTGTATTTTTTTTCCCAACAGTAGCACAACTATAGACAATATTTTTCTTCATTCTCAATTACTAGATGGGCATTCTGTTAGTAAAAGTGTGAATGGCCTTTCAGACCATGATGCACAAATTTCAACACTAAAAGGCTTTTGTACTCAAACAAAATGTCAAATGTAATTACAAATTATGTAGGAAACTTAGTCCAACAGCATTAGAGAGTTTTTTATACCTTGTTCATTAACAAGACTACCAGGATATTTATAATGCCAATAACATAGATGGTAAATATACTGCCTTCCTTAACATATTTCTCTTGCTCTTTGAGAGGTGCTTTATATTAGAACATTCTAAATGGAGTACGAGCAGTAATAGGCAGCCCAGGTGGCTTACTATTGGGATAAGGATATCATGCAGAACAAAGTGGGAATTATATCAAAATGTTTGAAGTAGTGACAACCAAGCTGCAGTAACCCCTTACAAGCAGTATTGTAAGGTGCTTAAAAATGTTATTAGGAAAGCAAAATAGTATGTGGTATGCAAATAGAATAGCTAATTCACAGGCTAAAATTAAAATCATTTGGTCAGTAGTGAAGCAAGTGTCTGGTCAGCAGCACAGGGTCAGCAATATAAAGTTAGATCGTAGTAAAAACATTTGTGTTAGTGATAAATCAGATATATGTACAGTATTTAACAATCATTTTCTAAGCAATGCTGGTGAACTAAATGAAAATTTTGTTTGTACAGGGAATCATATAACTTTCTTGTCAAATGACTTTGCCAGATTGATGTCAGAAATATTCATTTTTGATACAGACAAAGGGGAGATTAAGTCAATAATTAAATCACTGAAGACTAAGGACTCTCATGGTTATAATGGAGAGCCTAGCAGAATATTAAAGTACAGTGCTGCACATGTTAGCCCTGTTTTTAGCCATATTTGTAATTTTTCCTTTAGGATAGGTCAGTTTCCTGAATGATTAAAGTACTCAGTTTTAAAGCCGCTATATAATAAGAGAGAAAGGGATATTGTGGGCAATTTTAGACCTATTCCTATGCCATCAGTGTTTGCTAAAGTTATTGAAAAGGCTATATCCATTAGGATAATTGGCAATTTTATATCGCGTGATTTGCTATGAAATGTATAGTTCGGCTTTAGAAGTCACTAAAGAACTGAAAAAGCAGACACATGTATACAGGTATACACTCGCACACACACACATATCCATCCACACTTATACAGACACAAGCAGACATATGTCTCCTTGTGTCTGTATACGTGCGGATGGATATGTCTGCGTGTGTGTGTGGGTGCGCTTGCCCGTTTATACCTATCCCTTTTCACCCCGAGGTAAGTCTTTCTGCTAAAATGGATCAAATCTTACAGGATTTGGTCCAAAATTAACGACAAGCTTCCTGAAAAGGAAATTAAATCACACAAAAGTAAAAAATAAGAACTTTATGGCTCAGAGAGGAAACAAAATAGATGTAAAGTAGGCCCACTTACCATCCTGCAAGTCAACATTTGCAACATTAGGAACAAGCTAGTAGAGTTAGAACATTTTTGAAAAATAAAATAAAAATTGTGATGTACTGTGTGTTTCAGAACATTGGCTTACAGAATATCAGTTAGATATGTTCATACCTAATGAGTACATTGTGGCAGCTATAATGTGTAGAAATAACAGAGAAAATGGAGGAGGCTGCAATATTTATCAGAGAATGTATACAGTTATCTAAAATATATGTAATTTCATGGTCCTCAGAATTAAATAGCAAATTTACATGTGTAAGAGTGATACACCAAAATATTGTAATTGTTAGTTTGTATAGATCACTGAACGGTGGTGTTAACTAATTTTTTGAAAAGTTTTAGCAAATGATAAGAAAAATCTTAAAACTCAAAACAAATGTAGCAATATGTAGTGATTTTAACATTGACTTACTACACACACAGGAACGCAGCACAAAAACATTCTTAAACCTACTCAGATCACTAAATCTATGTTATACTAACAATAGCCCAAAGTGTGTATATGCCTGTTTGGACAATATTGTAGTTAATTTTTCAAGAAACCTATATAATGTAAGAATTGCAGATGAATGTTTTGCAGATAATGATCCTCTAGTCCCAACACACCAGTATACACAGCCAGATAAGAATTATAAGGTTGCAAATAAGAAACCAAGCATGACATGGGTTAGAAGTCAGAAAGAGGAATATATCAGAAAGGTAAACTGGGGCTTTGTTTATGAATATGGCACTGATCAATAAACTGTTGAAACTCTATTTAATAATTTCATTAAGACATATACTGACTTATAGTGCTCTTGTACACCAATGAAAAGAAACAGTACTAAACCAAATAGAAAATTAAAAAAAGCTTAAATGGTACACTGATGACCTTGCTAGTATTCGGGAAAAATTCCTTTCACTTTACAAAACATTTGAAAACAATGTGCAACAGAACAAAATAGTACTTATTATAAAGACTACCTGGCATTTGAAAAACATTACAATGCCAACCTTAACCTTTGCAAACAAACTGCCTATGAAAATTACATAGAAGGAGCCCCAAACAAATGCAAGGCGGCTTAGGATGTTATAAAACAAGAACATACCTCTACCCAAATACAGGATGTTCTACTTGAGCCAGAAGAGCTCAATAAATATTTTACAACCACAGTAAATAAATTAAAATAAAAAATTAAACAGTCAGACATACTAGTAATTGATATACTTGCTGATCAGCTACCTAAAAGCCATGAATTTCACTGGAACCCTGTCACACCCAAAGATATAATAAATATTGTTAGAAAATTATCAAACTCGAAAAGTATGGCCCACTACTTGCTATATAACTACACAATAAATAGGACAACACACTTCATTTGCTGTCCACTTGCTTTTATTATGAATAAAAGCCTAGAAGTTGGAGTTTTCCCTGATCAGCTTAAAATTTTCAAAGTTATACCTACATACAAAAAGGGGGAAAACTATAGACCACAAACAGCTAAGTAACTATTTTGTAAAGTATGACCTTCTCCATAATAGACAGCATGGTTTTTGACAAGGGAAAATACCACCTCAGCAGTCTTTGAAATAGTAAATCAGAGCTCCAATGGAAAGCAGCGCACTTTGTTACATGGTCATTTAGTAATCCCGAAAGCGTTACGGAGATGATAGATAAACTCCAGTGGAAGATGCTCAGTAGCTTGGAACGGGCTTTTGTTAAAGTTTTGAGAACATACCTTCACCGAAGAGTCAAGCAGTATATTGCTCCCACCTACGTATATCTCGCGAAGAGACCATGAGGATAAAATCAGAGATATTAGAGCCAACACAGAAGCATACCGACAATCCTTTCCACGAACAATACGAGACAGGAATAGAAGGGAGAATCGATAGAGGTACTCAGGGTACCCTCCGCCACACACCGTCAGGTGGCTTGCGGAGTATGGATGTAGATGTAGATGTAGACTTTAACAGCATTTGAAAATAAACAAACAGTCTCACTTGAACTTTGTGATCTGAGCTAGGCATTTGATTCCCTTTTTGATATCCTACTAGCTAACCTAATGTATTATGGCATAAATAATTGAGAGTTAGAAATAATCAACTCTTATCTACATAACAGGAGACAATTTGTGTCAATTTAAAACAAACACTCTTAAATGAATAATGCCACAACTTCTGTACCTCAAGGGTCTGTCTTTGGTCCTTTCTCCTTCATTGTTGCAATTAATGATTTGCCATCTTATATTGGGCCTGAGTCAATTATCTCATATCCAGATGATACAACCTTAATCAGCAGAGATCGAGATTTCTCACAGCTACACCAGAAATCACAGGGCACTCTCACCTTAACACTAAACTCGTTCTTGGCTAACAAACTTCTATGTAATCCAGAGAAAACTCAGCATCTGCAGTTGGGACTGGCTAACAAGGTAGATCCAAAATTCGTAAAACTGCTTGGAATACACATTGATTAAAAACTTAACTGGCAACCTCATATCAACCATGTCTGCAAAAACTTATCAAGTGTGTCCTATCTAATCTGGAAAATATCTGAGCTAGTGAGTGACAAATATCGAAGAGCAGCTTACTTTGGACTTTGTCAGTCTCATATATCTTATGGGTTGTTACTATGGGGCCATTCATATCATGTCAGTGACGTACCACTGATGCAGAAAAAGGTGCTACAAATAATGTGCAAGGTTGGTCCACGGGAACACTGCTGTCCCTTATTCATCATAATGGAAATAATGACAGTGATAAATCTTTATGTATGTATATGCATCACTGATATGTGCTAAAAAGAACAGAACCAAATTTAATGCCAGAGAGAACAAACACTTTCATGACACGAAAAGCAAATAGAATATTGACATTCCTAGACAGAGACTGACAAAAACAGGCTACTCTCCCAAAGTGAACTGTTTGAAATTATTTAACAAATTTACACATACTGCAGTCAGTACACCTTTCAGTAATTGTAAAAGTAAACTGCACAAATGGTTAATTGACAATCCATACTACAATCTTACAGAATTCTTGGATACTTGTAACATAGAATTTGAGTTCCAAGTCTATGATAGCAATACTGTACAACTGATTACTATAGCACAAATAATTTGTACCTGTGATGTAAAAACTAACTAATATAGTAACTTTGTATGCAGGTAGACATCATTATAAAGCCTGTTTCACTGCATGCGGTCAAAGGCAATTAAGGAATCTGAATCGGAATCTGAACTGGCAGGGAACAGAAGCATGGTGAAACATTGGGAAGGCATCTGTCATCCTCAGAACAAATTCGTGCAAACCTGTCCCATCTCCTGCATGACAGCTGACCACACACAGCTGCAAATCTTGCAATGTTGGAACATGCAGACACTCTCATAAGAGGTGATCAATGGATCATAATCAGACACTCTGCTACAACTCTGTTGGTAGTGCTGACACACTCATCCACCAGTTGAGGTACTCAAGGGTGTCAGCTCTGTAGGTTCCTTGATGTCTAACACAAAACCTTACAGAGCAATGAATTTGGCCCAGTGAAAGATGCACTCCACAGGAAGCAGTACTAGGATGATTGGGAGGATATTGATGCAGCAGCACATTGTTCTTGTTGTCAACCATTAGAGTGATACCATGTGCACCTTGACCCCAGTAATGTGGTGTAAGGCGAGTGTGTTTCAATAGAGATTACACTGAAGTGATCAAAGTCATGGGGCAGCCATAAGCATATATAAAGATTGTGGTAATATTGTGTACATAAGGTATAAAACAGAATCGCATTGGTGGAGCTGTCACTGTACTCAAGTGATCCATGTGAAATGGTCTACAACATGACTATGGCCATTCAACGGGAGTCAACAGACTTTCTACAGGAAATGGTCATTGGAGCGAGGCACATAGGACATTATATTTAGGAAATAATCAGGGAATTCAATATTCTGAGATTCACAGTGTTGAGAATGTGCTGCAAACAACGAATTTCATTCGTTACCTCTCACCACAGGCAGTACAATGGCTGATGGCCTCCACTTAATGACTGAAAATAGCAGCATTTATATAGAGTTGTCAGTACTTCCAGACAAGCAACTGTATGAATCAATGTGGGATATGCGACACATGGATCCCATAAGACAGTGCAGCAAAATGTGATGTTAAAGGGCTATGGCAGCAGATGACAAATGGAAGTGCATTTGCTAACAACATGACATCAGCTGCAGTGCCTCTCTTGGGCTCATAAACATATCACTTGGATCCTAGATGACTGGGAAACAGTGACCTGGTCAAATGTGTCATGACTGGTAAGAGCTGATGTTCTGAACATGACACAGTCCCCACAAAGTCACATACCTAAGTCGTCAACAAGACACTATACAAGTTGATGGTTGCTCCACAATGGTGTGGGCTATGTTTCACCTTCACAAACAATGATGGAATTTTCACTGGGCCACAACTGTTCATGATTGTTTTTGACATTCTGGACAGTTCAAGTGAATTATTTTGCCATCCGGATCACCTGACAGGAATCCATAAAATATTCATGGGACATAGTCAAGAGGTCAGTTTGCACACAGAGTGTTGCACTGGCAACACTTTCACAGTTATAGATGACTACAGAGGCAGCATTACTTTGTATTTCTGTAGGGATCTTCCAACAAGTTTTTGAGTCCACGCTACATGAAGCTGCTGACTACACTGGGGAAAGGAGGTCTAACATGTTATTAGGAGTATCCCATGACTTTTCTCACCTCAGCATACGTTGCAAAATAGTGGTTTGTGGCCAAAAAGAGTGGAGAATAATATTATGTATTGGAATTCAGAATAAAACCAACGTGCTTCAAGAAAAAATGTATTGTATTTCTTATTGAATGCACTTTGTATAATTCTCATTGGCTATGGTATCCCAGACAAGTCACTGATACAAATTTTAATCACTTGTCAACAGGAGTTTCCATCTACAAATGGTTATCAATACTATAGAAAGGCACAGGTAATATGCATAATACGATGGGAGACAGCCTCTAAAATGTCATACATATAAGCTCTGATTCATTACAAAATATATGTCTGTAAATGGTGCAGTGTTTACAGAGAACGTTTATATCAATAGTCACTTAAGAGGGATATTATTTCAGTCTGTATTTACAAAACAGGGAAACAGAAAACAAAATTCTCAGCTATCATGCTGACCTCTAATGTTCAATAGTTTCCAAGATGGCTGATTAGATGGTCAGGCAAGGAAAGGAATGTATGCTTTGGCACATAGGAAACTGATATCTCAAATCATTTTAGATTGTGTCATGTCAATAGTTTCAATTGTGGATAGTTCTTTAACTGTTATTAACCTGTCTGGTAAAGATTCAACAGAAATTGAAATTTCTCTTCTAACAAAAGTAATTAATTCTTCTGTGATGCCCTTTAAAGTACCCACAGAGGATATTATAGTAACTATTGAGGCCGGGATCCGACAGATGAGGATAATGCCACAGTCCTGTTGAGGAGCGAGGACTATCATGAATGGATCGACAATATTTTGGATCCCACCATTTATGACAAACTTCAGAAAGATCCTTCTAAAAAGTTTTTAAATATCACCAATCGATTGGTTAAAGCATCTTCATTCTCCCCTGACAATAAGAAGTTACTCTGCAAAATGGAAGCCAAACCACCTAGGCTCTATGGATTACCCAAGGGGCACAAACCACAGATTCCTTTCAGGCCTATTGTGAGTGCTATAGGGTCTCCTACCCACTAATTAGCTAGATGCCTTGCCTCACTGCTGCAACTTCATTTTGGGAAACTGACTGTCATATTGAGAATTTATATCATTTCATTGACAAATTAAAAGAAATGCACATGGACTAAGGTGATATCCTTATTAGTTTTGATGTGTCATAATTTATCTCAATTCCAGCGAATGAAGATCTCTCATGTATAGTGGTTATTTTTCAGCACATATTGTGGAATTATTCAGACACTGCATCACCATGCTATATATTCAATACATGATCTTTATGAACAGATTGACAGGGTGGCTATGGTCAGTTCCCTTAGTCTGGCTATGACCGCTGGGCGCTAAGTCCACCGCTGGCGCGCTGCCAAGATTGCGTAATATGGTTGGCGGGTTGCGTAGCCCGCCTCTGCAGGCGCAACATGCTGTTACATCCTTGAGGCCCCCGGTTCTAGATGTACCCTTGTCCGGTTAATGGCTGACGCTACAGATCAGTTTGCAAATAAACAATTTTTTTATGAAAATATACAGTACTATCACCAACAAATTTTACATATTCGCATACTCCTTTACCTTTCACCCAAATGAATACAGACTCATTTACAGATATTTTTCTCTTGTTATGAGTATATAAAGACAAAGGTGACAGATTTACCAAAGTCTTATTAGCAAGTTCTGCCATGTGGTAGGTTCGAAAGACAATAATCCTTTAGTTTAGATATTAATGATTCTTGGTAACAGATGGTTTACAGTAGCTATTGTACGTGGAGGTACAGGAGTACCTAATGTTGGTGGACTTGAAAGTTTTGTTGATAGAGACATTATTGCCTTTCGAACCTACCATATGGCAGAACTTGGTAATAAAGACTTTGGTAAATCTGCTTATATGTCGCCGTCATCTTTGTCTTTATATATTCGTAATAAGAGACAAGGATGTAACAGCATGTTGCGCCTACAGAGGAGGGCTACGCAACCCGCCAACCATATTACGCCATCTTGGCAGCGCGCCAGCGGTGGACTTAATGCTCAGCGGACGGGTGCACCAGTACGGCTAGTGCGCCCATCCGGGATAACGCTCCACTGGCAGTGTGAAATATTCTAAGTCCGACTCAAAGTCACTCCTAATCAGACCTGTATGTAAGCGGCTCAGTCGCGCTGCCGCTGCTGCACAGGCAACTGCATTGAACGCTGCCAAGATGCCTTACAGGAGGTACCGTTACCGTTCTAAACAGACAATCTACAAAACCATCGAGAACATGAAATTTGCTACAACATCTGGAGACAAGAAGAATAGTATACCAGTCAAATCTGTTGCTGCTCACGCTTTGCTGGATGGACCGTCTGTTTTTTATGGTTGTCGTCTTAATTTTAGGTTAGATATTAATGATTCTTTTGGTCATGGGAACGGATGGTTTACAGTATATGGAGAACTTTGAACAGCAGGGCTTTCAGACTGCCAGTAAAAGAGTAACCAGGTGTTATCATTATATCTGTGATACTTTTGTAGTATGGATACACTGTGCAGAAATGGATGCCTTACTGATACATCTCAGCAGTATCAATCTGAAAATACAATTTGTGTATGGAGACTGAGAATAATGGCCAACTGAATTTCTTGAACGTGGGTGCTATCAAGCCAGGGGCAGGATGATAGACCATAGGGTATACAAGAAAGCCATGCATACTAACCATTACCTGCATAAAGATTTTAACTGCCAACACAGACGATACAAGAGGCAGAGAGGGCACACAAAATTTGTGAACTGACTGATTTAAAAGGCAAGTTTGAAGACCTACTGTCACCATTCAAGAAGAATGGTTATTCTAACCAGGAGATAGATCAAGGACTTCAGTCTAGGGAGAGAATTGGGATAGATGAGGTATGATGGTTGCCCAAAGGGAAAGTTTTCCTTCCATTCATCAGTACCTTTACACAGTACATTGGGAAAGTGTGGAGTAAAGATGGTGTGAAAACTACCTTCAGATCTTCCAGGAACGTAAAAGAATGTTTGAGATCAGAAAAAGATATAAACATCCTTTGGCTTTATTGGGTGTATATAAATTTCCTTTTAGTTGTGGATTGGTTTATACCGGTACCACAAAAAGAAGTGATAGCACCCGTCTGGTTGAATACAAGAGGTATTGCCACCTGGGACATACAGATAAATCATACATGGTGGAACATTTTTATCAAGAAGGTGACCATGGAATAAAAGTCACTGATAGAAGCATTATATCAAAAAACTTGTTATTATCATGCACATATTTATAGAGAGGATATTAAGATTTATAAATACCATAATAATTTTAACAGAAAGAGGAACATGATAAATTATATAAAATCTGCATGTCAACATTGCAACATAAGAATGACAATTTGTTACTTTCAGTTGAGAATGTTGGCATCACCAGAGATAATCTCACAGTCAATGTCTTGTGATGGACTGCTCGTATATTTGCCACATTACCTCTGAAGATCTCTCCCACAGTGAGAGAGGAAACATTAGGAAAAAGTTTTGTATGTCAACCACAGCCTATCAGCCTGGAAATATTAAATGAGGTGAGTACCAGCTGTGAAAGCTGATATTGCGTGATTAAGTTATATTGTGTTTGTCATGGAATACAAATGAGGTGTACTGATCTACATCTGCACCTCCATCCACATCAACATCTACATTGATACTTTGCAAATCATATTTAAATGCCTGGCAGAGGGTTCATTGAACCACTTCCACAATTCTCTATTATTCCAATCTCTTATAGCATGCGCACAGAATAAACATCTGTATCTTTTTCGTACGAGCTCCTATTTCCCTTATTTTATCGTGGTGATTGTTCCTCCCTATGTAGGTTGGTCTCAACAAAATACTTTCGCATTCAGAGGAGAAAGTTGGTGACGGGAATTTCATGAGAAGATTCCACCACAATGAAAAACGCCTTTCTTTTAATGATTTCCAGCCTAAATCCTGTATCATTTATGTGACACTCTCTCCCATATTTCACACTAATACAAAATATGCTGCCTTTCTTTGAACTTTTTCAATGTGAGTCATATCTGGTAAGGATCTCACACTGCATAACAGTATTCTAAAAGAGGACAGACAAGTGTAGTCTACACAGTCTCCTTAGTAGGTCTGTTACATTTTCTAAGTTTCCTGCCAATAAAACACAGTCTTTGGTTAGCCTTCCCCACAACATTTTCTGGGTGTTCCTTCCAATTTAAGTTGTTCATAATTGTAATACCTAGGTATTTTGTCGAATTTATGCCCTTTACATTAGACTGATTTATCATGTAACCAAAGTTTAATGAGTTCCTTTTAGCACTCATGTGGATGACCTCACACTTTTCATTCTTTAGGGTCAACTGCCAGCTTTCACACCATTCAGATACTGTTTCAAATCGTTTTGCAGTTTGTTTTGAACTTCCAAAAACTTTATTAGTCAATAAACGACAACATCATCTGAAAATAACCAAAGGCAGCTGCCCAGATTGTCTCCCAAATCATTTATATAGATAGGAACAGCAAAGGGCCTCTAACACTACCTTGGGGAACACCAGAAATCACTACTGTTTTACTCTATGACTCTCCGTCAGTTACTATGAGCTGTGACCTCTCTGACAGGAAATCCAGATCCAGTCACATAACTGAGACGATATTCGATAACCACACAATTTTCCTTCGGGGCGCTTGTGTGGTACAGTGTCAAAAGCCTTCCGAAAATCCAGAAATATGGGAACTTTTGTATCCCCACCCAGAGATGGACTAGGTTCAAATGGCACAGAAAGTGTTAAGGTAAAGATACTCAGCATTGCTGTCCAATCTGCTAACAAGAATCACAACACCAATGAGATGTGGCTCATTGTGTGGATAAAATATTTCCACGTAGCAATGAGCATGCAGTTTGGTCTGCTTGTATGAAACTGTTAGTGGAGCTGTTTATGACTCAGTTGTAATCTTTGAATTTCCTTTGCTTACATTTTAGCAGATTGTACTAGATAAGTTTTGATCAAAACAAAAGGTCTTATGAGGCTCACAGCTTGAATATTGAAGTTACTCTCTCCTTCCACCGAGTGTCATCAATGATGTACATCCACAGGAGGCTTCGCTGCACCAGATGGTGAATTTTTCTACAAACCATACTCTTTGTCTATCCAGCAGGATACCGAACATGGCTTAGAAAGATGGATAGATAGAGAGAGAGAGAGAGAGAGAGAGAGAGAGAGAGAAAGAGTGAGCAAGTGAGCGAGCGAGCTTGCGTGAGTGCATGCACGCACATGTGTTTCATAGACTTGTAGACAAATGATTACTTTAAACAGTTTGTTATCTTGAATTATTAAAGAATAATGTGCATCTTATGAGTAAACAAACATTTTATACTTAATCAAATACCAAATGGAATAAAAATTGAAAGTAATATATACTCACTAGTTAGGGATAACTCTTTCTGTTGTACTTTGAGAATGTAGATGATCTCTGTGAAAATAGAAATTTATTATTTGAGGCACAACTAGTAAATGAAACCCTTAAAAGTTAGAACTGAACATGAAATCTTACACAGTTTCACTGAAGATGTCCCCAATATCACACACACACACACACACACACACACACACACAAATGGAGGGGAAAAAGAGAGAGAGAGAGAGAGAGAGAGAGAGAGAGAGAGACTTCAGCATGAAATATTAGGATCTTCCTCTTAGACTTTGAAATGATAGCCTTAGTGACAGGTGTGTACAGGTTGGGTAACATAGAAGATTGAAGAGCATTTCATTGTGGCCAGATGGTCAAGATTACATTTTAATTGAACCAGTTGCTCAACTTCAACAGATTTCATTGTCTATAGTGAACTTTGTATACCTTGTCATGATGAAACTAGTCCCATCAGTTCAGTATGTTGCAGACAGTGGTTTGTAGAAGATGCAATCAACAGTTGGATATCATTCATTATGACAGTGAGTAAATGGTCTGCAAGGGAGCATATCACTTATTAATTTAATGCTGGTTAAGAATAACATTTATGTGTCTTATTGTTGTCGCGCATATGTACCTTACAAAATCATTTATTCTCTATATGATACTGATCAATGTTATTCATGTGATTACATCTCAACTAACAAGACAGATTACCACTGGCCATCTTCACTGAAAAATCAACCATGGCAGAAAATAGCATGTATTATGGAAAAATAGGAAGTTTATACAATAGCATCTACCAATATCTAGATCATTAGATATTAAACTCACATGCCAAAATACTAGTCACCACTTAAAAGATCACACTGGTTACTTTGTAGCACTGTGCATGGTACCATGCAGTCATATGACCTATATCACTTGTGTGGAACATGGCAGTTAACTGGTGTGTATGTGCCAATCAACTGCATGGAATCAGTGCAATTATATGAGTTGATATGGAGTTATGACAAAATAGCAGAAAGGAATTACTGCATGTGGACATGCCAATGACCACAGCCTGAATGAAGTTGCACAATGTGTTGGTGTATCAAAACCAACTGTTAGATTAGATTCGATTAGTTTTGTTGACAAAAGTGAAATCGGTCTGTATTTTGATGGTATTTCTTTATCCCCTTTCTTGAATAGAGGCTTAACATCCGCATATTTTAGCCAGTCAGGAAATGTCCCAGTTATAATAGACTGGTTACACAAGTAACTTAGAATTGTACTAAACTCACAAGAACATGCCTTAATTAACTCTGTTGCTGTTTCATTGTTACCACTAGAATGCTTTATTTTTAAAGATTTTATTATAGAAGTTATTTCATTTGGTGAAGTGAGTGACATATTCATGTACCTGAAGTTATTTATAAATGCTAGTTTCATATATTCAAGGGTATTATTTACTGATCCTGACAATCCCATTCTATCAGTAATGGATATAAAGTACTTGTTAAATAGATTTGGCACACTATGCCCATCGGTTACTAATGTGTAATCTACCCTTAATGCTATTTTCTCCTCTTCCTTTCTGGTTCTACTAGTCTCCTCTTTCACTATATCCCTTATTGTTTTTATTTTGTTCCCTAAAGCTGCTATCTTCTTCTCATAGTGCATTTGTTTAGATGTCTGAATTAATTTTTTAAATACTTTACAATATTCCTTGTATTTAGCTAAATCATCAGCATTGGAGCTATTCTTGGTGGACACATACATTTTTCCTCTTTGTCTTACAGGAAATCTTTATTCTTTGTGTAAGCCATGGTTTTATTATAGACTTCTGTTTAATTTGAGTAATTTTTAGAGGAAAACAGTTTTCAAACATGGTACTGACATTGTTCATTAATGTGTTATATTTTTCATTCACGTCATGAGCACTATAAACATCTTTCCAGTTCATATCTTTGAGAAGTTTTCTAAAACACTCAACTTTTTTGTTGATTGACTACTCTCCTGTACTCAGATTTAGTAGTCTTGATAATCTGCTTAGAATTTATAACTAAAACAAGGAGCTGTCCGAGGTGTCTATAAGTAATGATATACCACTGGCAGCCATGTACCATGGTGTTAGAACACTGGTTGTAAAAATATCCTAATAGGGACTGAAGGCAAGTGTTATGCCTTGTAAATAACAGTAGGTTTCAAAGCACACACAAATTACTACAGTCAATGAATATAGGTGCATCTAAACCAGTTTCCAAACCAATACTAGTAAAGGTTCTGCATGCAGCTGACATTCAAGACTTGGGTACCTTCCAAAATGCCACTGCTCACAGCATCACGCAAAGCTACAAGTCTCCAACAGGCCATGTTTAGTGTGGTCCATTAAGTCACAATTTGGCTTATTTTAAAATAATGCAATTTGCCAAATGCACCAATAGCCTAATGGGTTTAGCACACAGTGTGTGGAGGGTGTAGATCAGACCAGAGGTGGTTACATGATGTTTTAGGTTTTCTTTCTGTATAACAACTTAGGACCACTCATTAACTTAACTGAGTTGTTTATTTCTACATTCTCAGTGACCAAGTGTTGTGATTTCTTCTACATCATCAATATTTTGTAGACACTCGTATCTTCCATGATGACAACGGTTGTGTTCACACAGCTGCACACATACATTCATTATTGAACACACAGGGACTGTGTTGTGCCTCAGATGGTCCAATAAAGTCTGGGACTATAGGGACCAATGGGTGAAATATAGCAGTAAACATGCCAACAATTTCACACTACAAGACCTAATCATAAATGATTGGCTATAGTTGGGTACAGCACAACTGAGGAAACTTTATTTTGTCAAACTGAGGCATTTTCAAGTTTATATGTAGTGTTCTCCTGTAGGTGACCAGTTTTTTGTCCACTGTCCTTACTATTTCCATTGGAGAAGAACTGAGGAGGTGCGTGACTGTGACTTGCCAGGAAGTCATCATAGGACGAGCTGTCAAATGCACGGTAACCAGTCCACTAAGTTCCCATAAGAAGATTGTCATTTCTTTTTACTGTAGAATGAGCAATCACACATACATCAGGGTAGAGTATCACAGAACAACAATACACAATTAATATTTTCAAAATGCAATGACTATCAGCACGTTTGTATGTTCTATGATCACGTGTATGGCAAACATTACACGCATGCTGGAAGCTTGCACTCATTTCACCCATAACATGCATAAGATCTTCACATTTCAGAAATTTCTACCCAACTATAAATTTTCATAGGATAAATACCAGTCAGAATGTGTGTATGTTAATGCAGTTTACTCATGAGGCTACATAAAAATGTGACAAAATCAATGACACTCAAAGAAACAGTCTGTCACCTCAGGACATTATCAGAAGATACAGCAGGAAGAAAAACATGTTGGCTGAACAACTAAGAGAACATTGTTCTGGCATTACTGAATTTAGCATGCTTCTTCTACATCTGTATCTACACAAATACTCCCATAGCCACTGTATGGTGCATGGTGGAGGGCACCCAGTACTACTGCTTGTCATTTCCCCTCCTATTCCACTCGCAAATAGAGAGAGGGGAAAACAACTGTTTGTTCATTTCTGTATGGGCCCTATTTTCTTGTATCTTATCTTCATTGTCCTTATGCATGATGTATGCTGGTGTCAGTAGAATCATTTGGCAGTCAGCTTCAAATACCTGTTCTGTAACTTTTCTTAATAGTTTTTCTCAAAAAGAACCTCGCCTTCCGTCGACGGATTCCCATTTGAGATCATGAAGCATCTCCTCAATACTTACATGTTGTTCAAACCTATCAGTAGCAAATCTAGTCACCTGCCTCTGAACTGCTTCAATGCCTTCCCTCAATCCAACCTGATACAGGCCCCAAAAACGAAGGCAGTGCTCAAGAATAAGTAGCACCAGCATTCTATATGTGGTCTCCTTTACAAGTGGACCAATGTTTCCAAAAATTCTCCCAGTAAACTGAAGTCAACCATTTGCCTTCCCTAACACAGTTTTCACATTCTCATTTCACCTCGTATAGCTTTGCAACATTATGCCCAGATACGGAAAGGAATTGACAGTGTCAAGCAGGACCACAGTAATAATGTATCCGAACATTACAGGTTTGTTCTTCCTACTCATCTGCATTAACTTACATTTTTCTACATTTATGGCTAGCTGCCATTCATCACACCAACTGGAAATTTTGTCTAAGTGGTCTTGTACCTTCCTACAGTCGCTCTACTTTGACACCATGGCATCATCAGCAAACAACCGCAGACTGCCGCCCACCCTGTCCGCCAAGTGTTTTATGTATATAGAGATCAATAGGGGTGCTATCATACTTCCCTGGGGTGCTCCTGATGATACTCTTGTCTCTGATGAACACTTTCCAACAAGGACAATATACTGGACTCTATTATTTAAGAAGTCTTCATGCCGCTCACATATCTGCCAACTTATTCCACATGTTCGTACCTTTGTTAACAGCCGGCAATGGGTCACTGTGTCAAGTGCTTGCTGGTAATCTAGGAATAAGGAACATGCCTGTTGCCCTTGATCCATAGTTCTCAGTATATCATGTGGGGAAAGGGTAAGCTGAGTTTCATATGTGTGATGCTTTCTAAAACCATGTTGTGTGGATATAAGCTTCTCAATCTCACGAAAGTTTATTATATTCAAACTGGAAAGATGTTCAAGGATTCTGCAGCTAGCAGAAGTTAGGGATATTGGTTAGTAATACTGAGGGTCTGTTCTTTTACTTTTCTTATATACTGCAGTCATCTGCTCTTTTTTCCAGACACTTGAGACTTTGTGCTGAATGAGAGATTCACAAGAAATGCAAACTAGGTAATGGGCCAATGCCATAGAGTACCATTTGTAAAATTGAACTGGTATTCCACCCAGACCTGGTGATTTATTTGATTTCAAATCTTTCAGTTGTTTATCTATCCCAGGTATGCTTATTTCTATGTCATCCACATGGGAGTCTGCCTGATGGTCAAATGACAGTATCTTTGTACAGTTCTGCTGTGTGAATGATTTCTTGAAAATGAAATTTAAAACATCAGCTCTCGTTTTGCCATCTTCAACTGCCACAGCAGACTGGTCAAAAAGAGAGTGAATGGAGGCCTGAGACCCACTTAGCGACTTTACATATGACCAGAATTTTCTCAAGTCCTCTGCTGGTTCTTTTGCTAAGGTGTAACTGTGGTAGCTGTTGTGTGCCTGGTCCATAGATCATTTCACTGATCCACGAATCTCTACTAACCTTCACTTGTCATCATTTGTGAATCTCCTTTTGAACTTAGAGTGCAGCAGCCTCTGCTTTCTCAGCATTAGCTCAATTTAGTTATTCAACCATGGTCGGTTTTTTCCATCCTTTACCCACTTACTAGGCATGTAACTCTTACAATCAGCTTGGACTTTCTCCATAATTCCTCTACATGCACCTTACTGGAACTAATTCACTGTCTAACTAAGATGTTAATAACTGCTTATCTGTTCTATCTAGCAAAAACATTCCCTTAGCCTTCTTGACTGATTTATTAACTTTCATAATCATAGATGCTGAACTGACTTCATGATCACTAATCCTTATTTCTATACCGAGATTGTTGATAAGGTCCAGCCTATTTGTAGCTTCAAGGTCTAAGATATTTCCATTGTGTGTGGGTTGCTGACCTTGCTTTTCAAGACAATTTTCAGAAAATGTGTTGTAAAATATTTCACAAGACTGTGTCTGTACATCCCCCCTCCCAATGAATCCCCAGCATCACAGTCTATACTCAGTATGTTCAAGTCACCTCCAACTAGTATTGCATGAAGTGGGTATTTATGCAGTATTGACTGTAGAAATGTTATTACTCCATAGAAGAAGTTATGAATGATGATGTGGAAGTCTGAGCAAGGAAACATCACCTGTAAATTAAGCTTAGCAGTTTTGTGTAAAATAAATGATTTTAAAAATATGTTTACTACGTAAACACTGCTGTTCTATATTACTTTGCGATACATGTAAACTGGAGTGTTGATATGTTGTTTTTGTAAAACTGTATATACAAATTGAAATTGTAATGTAAATGTAATGTTGACGAGTCCCCAGTACATGAGATCTGTGATTTGACTTTGTACATTATGGGATAATAAAAATTCTGATTCTGATTCTGATTCTGATTCTTTGAATGACTCTAGAACTGTCACAGCAGAATTGGGTGTCCGGTAAAAACATCCAACAATTAACTTAGTTTCACCTACAACTGCTATACGTGACCATATGACTTCTGTTCAACCTCAATAAAGACAATATTTTGTCAACTGCAATGGACACTTCCCCTCCAATGGTCTCTAATCTGTCTTTCTGATATACATTCCATGACTTGTTAAATACCTCAGAGCTTTCCTCTTCGGGTTTCAGCTCTCGGTCCCAGGGATAATTTGAGTACAAGAACTTTCCTGGAGGGCAGTAAATTCAGGAACTTTATTACAAATATTTTGACGGTTTACTGACAAAATTCTGACAGTGAAAGTGTTTTTATTCTGAACGACGTTTGACTTCCCTTGCTGTGAATCGACTGGCAAGTGTTCATTAGAGCAGCTCAAACTACCAGCTGTGCACTCCACAAGTACTTTGCTACCCAAGTAGTTGTTTCATTTGTATAGTGTAGCCTGCACCTATCAAGGAGAGTCCTGCAAACTGCACATGATAGAATAGGTCTGTAAATCTGCAGCCGAGATCATCATAGTGTTGACAAACACTTTGGTTGAGACCCCCCATCTGGCTACAAACCAAAGGATCCTGATCAACTCTAAGAATTATGCAAATTGAGAGCTCAACTGGCATCCTGTGTGTGAGGCCAGCATTTTTCACCAAATCTGCCAGTTGCCTACACAAATTGAGAATCACCTCAGAACCAATGGGACAGATGTCGTTGGTGCTGGTGTGAGCCACAACTTGCAGACAACTCCACCCTGCACACTCAATAGCTACGAGCAAAGCCGCTCCACATCTTGGATGAGGCCTCTGGCAGATATGCTGAGTGCACATTAGCTTTATTACCAGCCCTCAATGATATCTTCATAAGAGGGTCCACGATGTGCCTATCATTGGAGCTCCCAATAACCAGTAAACCTCTTCCCCTACATGCCTGCTCGGACCCTGCTGAAGGAGTGGCCACTTGTCCACTCTCAGGGTGAATGACCAAGGTAAGGCAGCCAGTCTTCACATTGGCCCCCTGCCTCGAACAACATGAACGTGTTACCACCTGCCACTCACCCTGCTGTGAGGGCTGATCCACAGCATTGAGTGCATTAGGAGATACCTTGGAACCAAAGCCTGTGGACAAAGCAAGTGACACCTGAGATGTCCCACACTTCTCCGCCACTACTACACTCTCAGGCAGCAGTCTAAAGGTGACTGAGCATAATTAAAAGAGCAGTCAGCTCTTAATAACCTACGAACAGCTCCTTCTGCATTTGTACACAGCATGCACACATCCTATCCATCCTAGCAAGACTAACTGAAGAAGTGAACTGTAAAAGCAGACAATCCTAGATGTGTGACTTGCTACCCCCCTGAACTGCCACCAGTCGATGCTGATGCATTAATAAACTATGTAGCTGGTTGTTCAGTGAGCAACTACAGTGTTAGAGACTAAATGAATTTATGCTTACAAAAACATTAGATTAAACCCCTAAAACACAAAAACACGCATGAACTTTAATAAATACACTACGTGGAAAAAACAGAAAAGGATACACACTTAACTTGCTGCTCTGTAGACATATCACCTGCCATGGGGTGGAGCCTGACTGACTGGCATACTAAATGAACAGATGCATTATATCCCCCACATTTCGTAATTCATAGATTTATTTAGGCAGTATCATTATCAGGTAGTTGCAGGCAGTAAACAGTAAGTAAAATATAATAGAAGAAGGCCACAGTGTGGGATGTTCTTCATCCTGTCTATGTGACTATAGGGGACCATAGAGTGTCATCCACAGTCTTCTATTAAATCTAAGTTCTGGAACAGGTGTAGGCCAGACTGAATGACTGGATGGTGTCATCTGCAGCAGGCAGGCCTGGTGGTATGCACGCCAGTGTCAGCTTCCATTTTTCCAGTAAAACATATGATGTTGGCTCCAGTGGAAAAATGGCTTCATCTGTGGCAAGTTGAGTGATAAAATGTAATAGTTTTATCTTCTTTGTAAGGGACACCACAGCACAGTTCCTCATTAAACATAGGCGACATTTTCCCAATTAGGCTGCATTTATTTAGACCTCTCCTTTGTCATAAAAATTCTTTTGGTTCTGTAAGCTATTATCAAGTGTTGAGCCCAAATAAGACATTTTTCTTTCATTTTACTCATTCAACATCCATGACATCATTTCACTTGGGATCTATGGAAGGTGCATTAGTACATTTTTCATTGAAAAAAATTATTGTTCATTGTTGTTTTTCTGACATATTTTACATCTTGGAGTATCTTTTCACTATGGATCAAAAGGTATGTCTTATTTAATGTAAATGCCAGTTAGTGGCTCAGAAAAGCTTCAAGAGTCGAATAACAAAGAAGATGCCTAAATAAATAGAGCCTAAGTGGAAAAAGTGTTCCTGTATTTAATTATATGAGATTTTCTGGCATCAACCAGTCCTATAGTATTATCATTTATGTAACATGCCACCACGGGGTCTGCTTACTGGGAGGCAAAACCTTGTACAAGTTAATTTTAAAAATGAGTATAGCTTGGGGTGTCAATGGACACAACATGTGATATCTACCCAAACATATTGAGGGAGATCTGAATAGCAAATACTACAGGGGGAGATTTTAGAGCATGGGGTGGTTTATCTTTCAGGCCACACCACATGCCATGTTTTACTAGGAAAATACACAACCACATTCGTCAAGGTATATGTAAGCCAGTTGTGAAGAATAAAGGCAACCACAGCTTCCAAGATGGCATCAAGTGTAGTGATGTATAGCAACCAGATGAATATGAGTTGCAGATCTGCAGTGAAAAAAAGGAAATTGCGAAAGTTGTAAAAGCGGAGAAAAAGAACACATTTCAAGTTTATAAAAAATTGTGGACATTGTAAGGTGTGATATTTTGCATCTAACAAATAAAAATTCTGAAGTGAGGAAGCTGCACCATATTCCAAACAACAAATCAAGTTGTGAAAAAGCAAGCTGCGATACTTTTATTTCCCTCTTGTCTTACCAGCTGCCTCCTTTTTCATTTTTGAATTCATTGCCAGTAACTTACATGAGTATAATATGCATTTTCATAAAAAAGGAAGATTGGCCCTCAGTTTCAAATAATATAACACCACATCTAATTTTTGTTTAGTTTTATGTATGTAATTGGTTTCCTAATTAATTTTGAGTATGGCTAGTTAGTATCTTTTGTTATAGAGTGAAATCAGTAATTGTTTCATAACTTTAACTCAAATTGTTGACTTATAAACAAATATAAATTCTGTACAAATTGTAAACATCTGGAGGAATAACTAATAGTATCTTAAAGAATCTATTTTGCTCTATTCGAAAGCATATTAGCCAAGCCAGCCCTTAATTAATTCCAAAGTAATTAACAGTTTTCTCAAAAGTATTGTTTGCATATCAATATCGGTTACTTTCATGATTTAAACAAATAATTTTGCCTAATTCTTGTAGTAGAAAAAACTGTTAAAAACAACCAATTTTTCAATGTGTTCAGTTAATTGAATAAGTTTAATTGTAATTTCTGTAAATTTAACTTCAATCAATGTGTGGTTTCAACACCTGTTATTGTGAGGATGTATAAGGACCTGTTTTTTATTACAGAGACAGTCAGTCCACGGCCGAGTTTTTCAGACAAGGAACCTGTATTGGTTAGATCAACAACAATGCATCTGTGAAATAAGTGTAACACAATTAGGCCATGTGTTAAAACAATGACAGTGTCTGTTTTATACGTACCTTTTTATTGTTCAAGAACTGAACTATGTGGTTAGGTTTTTACTGCCCATAAATGTTCAACAGTAAACTATTGCAGCAGTATGTGGATGTTTGCCTGCAACCTATTAATGGGGCTTATCGAAAGTTAAACAACAGTGCACTGGCCACGTGACTGTGTATTATTGGCTGTTTGTAAACGGTGGGAGTAATATACTGTGAAACGTAAATGTGCACCTATTGGCTACACCATTTAATGTAGTCAGTATTGTACTTCCACACCCCATTTTTCAGCCAATGTAGCCACACAGTACGTTGGCACTGAGGACAACAAAAGAACTAAAAGAAGGTCAACCATCACAAAGTAAGCCACAACATGGGAATCTGATGAGTTATGAGAAGCACAAAGACAGTGGCAAATGGGTGTCAAACATAGCAAATGAAATTATATCAGCAGATAACTACAGATACAGTGTACTGTTGACTTGTACTATTGAGTGCAATATGGATGACAAACTTCATAAACTGTGTGTTAACAGAAAAACAAACCAGTCAACATGAGAAGAATGCAACAGAAATTGACTGCCAGTGTCCAAAAAATATCAAACCATGCAACAAAAGCCAATCCTCAATGACTAAAAGCAGTGATCCTGTAGGATCAGGTGGGATAAAGACTTAACAAACCTTGTAAACAACATGAAAGCAATGGCAACTCCACTCTAAAATCTTACATACAGTGCAATGTACTTTTTCTTGCTGATAGTCATAGAAGAATTTTAGCCGGTACTCTACAAAGTGTAAATCATAAAATCCAATAAAGCAGCACAGGGAAGCTGGGAGCAAGGACAAAAACATTATAGAAGACTCAACTTTAGAGAGCAAAATGTTGCATGACAATGACTTTGTGTCTCTATAACAGGTACAAATAATGTTGCTTGTAATGAAGCTGATACATGTATTGGTGTTCTGTCTAAGTCTGTACAATGAAACAAATTAAAAAAACATTGTTTTTCCTATAATCCCACATCAACATGATTTAATGTACAGCATGTGTTAACAAATAGATAAGAGAAACATATGCCAGAATTAAATCATTATGCTTGCGAAATGAAAAATGTTTACCTTTAGATACAGGCACATTAGATTAGAGCATGCAACTAAAAATGGACTACATCTGAACTATGAGGGCAAGCATTTTCTGTGCAAAAAATTAAGCAAAATAAATTTTTTGAGTGAGACTGACATCCCTTTTTTAGTGCAAATAGGCCTTTAGTGTGCACATGCAAAGGCAAAACATTTACCGACAACATCAAGAAAGATAAAAAATGTAAAATAATGTTCCATAATGTCCAGTCCATTACTGATGAAACATATATATTGTGAATGGACTTTGTATAAGGGCAAAGAGGGTTGTAGTTTTATGTTAAACAATTATCAAATTGTGGGTGCACACTACACGAAGGTACACAAAGGTGGTGGTATGGGTACTTATGTCAGAAATAACATTCATTGCTAAAACATTGAATAGGTTGATATCTCACAATGGAGATGGCCTTTGATGTAGCAATAGTTACAATGAAGGTAGGCAAAAACAACTTAATAATTATTGGTGTATATAGCTCACCAAATAATCCTGTAGAAGAATTCTTTTGCCACTTGCAAAAACGTTTGGGTAAACTATCTACAAACAAAAAACAGGTTAATAACAGTAGATGTAAACACAGGCTCTTTAAGCTACAATTTAAATTATCTTAGACACTTTGACATGTTGCACTGCTATAACCATATCAAAACAAATGAGGAAACAACCAGAATAACATATAAAAAACAATCCTGCATTGATCATATTTGTTCTAATGTAGATAGGACAGATACAGTGGTAAGGAGTATTGAAATAACAACTCTATATATAGAGATTAATGCAGACCAAAAAGCGTTGTGCATAGAGACCTACTCATTAAGAAGGAACTTGCACACAGATATGACCAGAAATTATCCAGATCACAGGATATAAATGAAAAATGGGACCTTTTCTATGAAATATTTATGCATAGTTTTAATCAGGCATGTCCTATAGTAAAAAAAAAAAAAGAAGAACTAAGCAAATCAGATCACACAAATAACCTCAAAATTGCCCCAGAAATACACAAACTAAAAGAAAACATGAAAGACCTGTATATGTTGATCTGAGGTAAAACATTGCAGTACTTAAAAAAAAAAAAAAAGTGTACAAAAACAGTCAAAAAACTTACACGGAATCCCTGAAGACGATAAAAGCGCGCCATTATCCTGAACAGATGAGTAAATCCAATAACATTAGCAAAACAGTTGGCATATTGTAAACAAAGAATGTGAACATAAGAGAGTATCCAATGTGCAGAAATATAGAACTAGGAGAAAATGGAATCTTGTTGTTGAATGAGCCAAAGACAATATAAAGGCCTTCATAAAACATTTTAGTAAGGCATGCAGAGAAGAAATTGATGAGTCAACACTACAAATAAATGAGTAAGGAGTTTAAGAATACGAGGTCATGAAAATAATTTCAAAACTCAAAATAAAATCATTAACTGGCTGGGATGACATACCATTTACATTACAAACAAAATTGAAAAATGAATTAATAAAACAAATAACACATTCAATAAATAAATCAAATGACCAGGCAAACGTTCCTCGATTTTTAAAAATTACTGAGATTTGACCAGTGTGTAAAAAGTGTGCAACCACTGAGAAATAATTGCTAGCCAACAGCTAGCAAGCTGCTTGAAAGAGTAATTCTAGACCAAATGGAATCCTCCTCCTGTAAATACATTCTACTGAACAACTAGCAGCACAGGTTCTGAAAACGACAATCCATAATAACAGCAGTAGCAGCTTTTTTCCATGAACTGCTAAACAGACTGGATAAAGGAAACAAAGTTATTGGAAGACAATATAATCAGCATACAGAACTCCGAACTATGGAGTCCCACAGTGACATATAGAGAGGCCATTCTTTGTTCTTGTAGATACTACTGATGTAACACAGCCACAATACTCAAAATTAGTGAAATAGGCTGATGAGACACCGTGCATTAACTGGAGCCATACTGAGTGGGTAACATTTGAAAGCAATAAAGGGAACTTTGAAATAATCACAGAATATCTAACGAAGAATAAAACTTACACTGAATAAGAACAAGAATGTAGTAATAAAGTTCTTGTTAAATTATAATAACATCGATGTTGAATAACTTTGTACAGTTGAAACATCTGATAAACATAAGTTTGTAGGCATTTTGATCGATGAAAAACTCACATGGAAAGATCGTATCTGTGATATCTGTAAAAAGGTTGTACCAGTAATATTTACTTACTACAATGTCTTGCAAATATAATACCACCCCCCCCCCCCCCCCCCACCATCCTTAAACAAGTTTACTGCCACTAATATATTGTAGTTTATGTTGTTGTTGTTCTCTTTAGTCCTGAGACTGGTTTGATGCAGCTCTCCATGCTACTCTATGCTGTGCAAGCTTCATCATCTCCCAGTACCTACTGCAACCTACATCCTTCTGTATCTGTTTAGTGTATTCATCTCTTGGTCTCCCTCTATGATTTTTACCCTCCACGCTGCCCTCCAATGCTAAATTTGTGATCCCGTGATGCCTCAAAACATGTCCTACGAACCGATTCCTTCTTCTAGTCAAGTTGTGCCACAAACTTCTCTTCTCCCCAATCCTATTCAATACCTCCTCATTAGTTACATGATCTATCCACCTTATCTTCAGCATTCTTCTGTAGCACCACATTTCGAAAGCTTCTATTCTCTTCTTGTCCAAACTAGTTATTGTCCATGTTTCACTTCCACACATGGCTACACTCCATACAAATACTTTCAGAAACGACTTCCTGATACATAAATCTATATTGGATGTTAACAAATTTCTCTTCTTCAGAAACGCATTCCTTTCCATTGCCAGTCTACATTTTATATCCTCTCTACTTCGACCATCATCAGTTATTTTACTTCCTAATTAGCTAAACTCCTTTACTACTTTAAGTGTCTCATTTCCTAATCTAATTCCCTCAGAATCACCCGATTTAATTTGACTACATTCCACTATCCTTGTTTTGCTGTTGTTGATGTTCATCGTATATCCTCCTTTCAAGACACTGTCCATTCCGTTCAACTGCTCTTCCAATTCCTGTGACATCTCTGACAGAATTACAATGTCATCGGCGAACCTCAAAGTTTTTACTTCTTCTCCATTAATTTTAATACCTACTCCAAATTTTTCTTTTGTTTCCTGTACTGCTTGCTGAACATACAAATTGAATAACATCGGGGAGATGTTACAAACCTTTCTCAATCCCTTCCCAACCACTGCTTCCCTTTCATGCCCCTCGACTCTAATAACTGCCCTCTGGTTTCTGTACAAATTGTAAATAGCCTTTCGCTCCATGTATTTTACCCCTGCCACCTTCAGAATTTAAAAGAGAGTATTCCAGTCAAGATTGTCAAAAGCTTTCTCTAAGTCTACAAATGCTAGAAATGTAGGTTTGCCTTTTCTTAATCTTTCTTCTAAGATAAGTCGTAAGGTCAGTATTGCCTCACATGTTCCAACATTTCTACGGAATCCAAGCTGATCCTCCCTGAAGTCCGCATCTACCAGTTTTTCCATTCGTCTGTAAAGAATTTGCATTAGTATTTTGCAGCTGTGACTTATTAAACTGATAGTTCGGTAATTTTCACATCTGTCAGCACCTGCTTTCTTTGGGATTGGAGTTCTTCAGTTGTAGTATATAGAAATTGTAGTATATAGAAGTTGCCAATGGCCTCGCCATAGTGTTTACACTGGTTACCAGCAAATCACCAAAGTTAACACTGTCAGGCTGACCTAGCATTTGAATGGGTGACTATCTGATCTGCTGAGCATTGTTGGTAAGCAGGATGCACTCAGCCCTTCTGAGGCAAACTGAGGAGCTACTTGATTGAGTAGTAGCAGCTTTCATCCCATAAACTGACATACGGTCAGGAGAATGGTGTGCTGACCATATGCCCCTCCATATTTGCATCCAGTGACACCTGTGAGCTGAGTGTGACACTGCAGTCTGTCAGTGCAACAGGGGCTTCATAGCCTGTTCAGGTGGAGTTCAGTTTTATATAAAAGTAGAACTATCTGCAAAGTTGTTTTGAATTTTTAGTCATTCACTGACACTGCCTTTCAACCCCCAACTATTTGCTTTCTAATCATAATTTGCTACATCTGAATTGGATTTTGTTCAAAGACTCAACACTTAATCACACAGTACAATATCATTTTAAACAACCAATATGGATTCCAACAATGTAAAACAGTAGTAGACATCATAAATTAATTTAATGAAAAAACTACTACATTGTTATATTAAAAACAAAGATTCCAAGAATTACCAAGCGGGAAAGCACTGGTAGATAGGCACAATAAATAAAACACACAAACACACACACAGAATTTCTAGCTTTCGCAACCAACGGTTGCTTCTTCAGGAAAGAGGGAAGGAGACGGAAAGACGAAAGGATGTGGGTTTTAAGGGAGAGGGTAAGGAGTCATTCCAATGTGACATTGTTGTACAGTGAGAGTTGCTCAGATGGCATTTTTCAAGATAAAAATGATAAAAGAGTTTATTTTTAGCTAAATGATGCAATATTGTGGCATGAAGATTCTAAAAGGCATCCTAATTAACGTAAAAGATGCTTATCCAGTAATTTGTCATTAGAGAAATTGAAGCTACTGATGAACCAAAGTGGGAAGTAGTTCCCACACTGATACTGGAACTCACAGAGAGATTTGGTCTTTCTCCATATGGGCAAAGGTGTGACATAAGTGATTTTCTGTTGAATGGATGGCACTTGTTTATTGATGAATCTGTTCACAAAGATATTTAAAAAAGCACTGAAACAGATGTCCATAGAGCAAATACAAGAATAATCATTACAATTTGAAGAGCTGGGTGCATTTCTTGCTGTTACACATGTAAGGGGTTCCATTGAATCCAAAGTAATGGAAGTGGATCTTCTTTGCTTGAAGAAAATTACAAGACCATTTTATAAGTCTGTGATGTCACATAATCACTTCCAGAAAATCATGATGTTCCTCCTATTTGATTTATAGTTGACATGGTGGCAGCAACTAAAAAAATGAAAATTTTCTGTCATGTCATATGTATGGGAGAGTTACAACAAATTGGCAAAGCATTCCTCATCCGTATACCTTTTCTGATGGACATTATTTCCCATTAAAGTTTTATGCCAGTACACTCATTTCATTGTTCAAGATCTAACAGTTATGGTCAGAAATATGGGACACCTGTCTATAAAAGTTCTCAGTATATGCTGAACACTTTCTCATATCTTGGTAAAGATTGAACTCATCTTGGTGATGAACATATGTATCTAACATGAATGTACTTAATGTACAAAATAACTCACCATTAGATTGTATATCAGTTACTGAAAAACACATTCCCTAAAATAAAAAAAGTCCACTGAAGATGAAGCATTTTTGTCCTGACAGCAGTTTTAGGGAGTTTGAAAAATGAGGCAAGTTCTAGTATTAATATCCTGTTCTCTGGAGAATCAGCAAGAAAGTTTGTATTGATATCCTGACACAAAATTTACTTCGTGTCCTCCTTAAGAACTGAGCTAGGCACAGTACCAAACCTAGCGAGAAAAGTTCTATAATCTGAAATGGGGCATCTGTAGGGCCCTAGAACAAAAAGTTTTTTCTTGAAAATTTCAACTTTTCTACCTATCCTAAAAGTATCTCTTCCTTACAGTACTTTTAACAAAAAAATAACATTTTTTAATAAATATAATGAGCTCTTGGAAATTGGATAAGATGTACCACACCAAAGGGAGCCACAGAATTTATTTGCTATGTAAATGGTGCTCCCAGATACAAATAATGTCAGTGCCAGCATCTTTCACTAATACACCTGTTTTACCATTAATTCCCTCAACATGTTGATGATATAAGCTTACAGTGCCTTACGATTTCCATTCCCCATTTACTGAATTAACCTCCAGCATTAAATGAAGTTTCCTCAACCAGGCATACTTCCTACCTAGCTTCATCCTAAACAGTTCGTAACCTGTTACATGTTATCCACCTACCATGCTGTTTCTCATAAACCTAGTCAATCATCCCTTCCTAACCCTATAACTGTGCATACCATATCTAGCATAGCCCAACCTATGAATAATGTCAACTGCCACCACAGAAATGTGTGTCTTGTCAGCAGTCAGGAGCATCCTCTCAGCTCCCATATTAACACACTTCAGAACAATGTCAAGATGTGGATGATCATGACAATGAAACAATTGTATGTGATGAACATTAGTGGTTCAAGTTTCAGTAGTAATCTGGTACAAGTTACCACTTATTTCAAAATCCCAGTCCCTACCAAGGATATTCCCCACACTTCCCACTATCAATATCTGATTGTCTGTGTTAAAGTTCTTACACAGGGCCTCAGATTCCTCTGTCACCTCTGCACTTGGTCTAAAAATATTGATGAACTGGTACTCCTCACCTAAGGTCTCTTATAACTGTGGACCTAGACATAACCCCTGACTGCTACTTAGCAGCAGAATGCCCCTTTTCTTAAAGCTTGTATCTATCTCTGGCTTCCTAACAAAATCAGGTTTATTCCACATATCACCTGTTCCTACAATTACTGGAAGTTGGTAATATCACAGACTGCATTAAGGCAAAGTACATTATTTTAGATATATTATCCACACTTCCAAAGGCTGCAGAAAAGATAGAATTTCTTGAATTTAATGGCCAATCTTTCATAAGTCACTTTCTACTGAATATGAAAGATTTTAAAATTATTTTGCAAGAGAATAAAGCAGAGATACCATTCTGCACAACATGTACATAAATATGTGAGGAGGGGAAACAAGCAAGGTAAAGCTAAAGAAAATATACAGATTTTAGGTCTGTAATTTGGAATACAGACATTCCATGACTATCAGAAGTTGAAAGTAATGTCAAACACATTTGTGTAATTACTCATTTCAGAAAAACTGAAAGAATTTTTTGCTCACAATATGTAGAGTGGACTGATGCAAGTGGAGTGTTCACATACAGGGTGGTGAGTTATCATGGGTGGTTGTGAGTATACAAAGTTTGTGTGGGTAGGCAAGACTATACACACAACAATACCAGATACTGGCTGACCTGGAGACTTACATGAAAGAAATGCCGTTGTAGTAGCATGCCTTTAACAGAAAAAAAACACACATCTAGGGAATACAGTTTCAATGTATTTGTTAACTGTGGTACTCATTTTTAGATCCAGAGCTATAACAGAAAAATAACATGGTCAAATTTTGAACTGACTATGTTTGAGTTGTCTCTTTTATTTTCATGACAGAAGAAGATACATGCAACAAAATATTTATCCAGCCCAGATGCGATATGTGAAACATTTGCACAAATCTAGATAACTAAATTTTTCAGCAGCACTGGGTGGTGGAGTGGAAGTTGCAAGGAGCCGTGAGGGTGCAAATACCTTTACTTATGTACCAAAACATTATCACAAAAACAAAACTGAACAATATCCAGAATTCATCAGTAAACAAGAACTTTGCATGGTAGAGGTTGCTCAGTCTATAATTCAGGTAATGAAATAAACTTTGAAAAGAGAAGCAATGTATTCTATTACTAACTTCAATGGGAAATCTGACATAAAGGCACCACAAAATATATAGAGAGTGAAGTACATAATCATTTCACGTTAAGCATTGACGGACGGCACGTACAGCAAATTCAATGTAAACTTCAACACAGCAGACGACTGTCAACTAAATATGAGCATTTCACTTGGGAAATATCAAGTACAAGGCAAACAATGGAAGTCACAGACACTGTCCATTTATTTCAACCCAGGAACTCAGCAGGAACCAGGAACAAACTGACCACAACGCTTCCACTGGCACCTTTCTGTACAATCAACACTGCTCTCTGTGTTGTCCTCGCAGTTGCCATCAAGACATAATCTTGAGACTTTCTTCTACAATTAATGCACAATACAACCATAACAGAGGAATGGTGCTATCCTGTATGCCCTGTAAGGCAGCAGAACTTCATACATCAACTGTTTAATTCATTTCCTGCAGTAAAGAATCTGGGGCAAATGCAAACAGTGTAATAAATATTGGTTTGAAAACCTGATTAAGTTAATGGTAGATCATGAATGATTTTTCTACTCATGTAAGTAATTTGCTTGTCACAGTTCATCAATTATGAGAGCTAAGTTTACAGACCATTTATTTTCACTGCTGCACTACTACTTGAGTTTGTTGCAACAAATGCTGCTGTTGATCCAAGTAGGTCTCTCATGTTTGTCTGTTATACTGAAAGGGTTTTCATTAACTGTTAGTTCCTATCTGATAACAGAAAATGGTGGAAGTGAAATGACTACCAAACAACACAGGTGAACACTCTTGCAGTTTGAGACATTTCAACAGGAAAACACAACACACAACTTGATTGTTACTTTTGGTGTGACATCACATGCTGAACTGCTGTTGAAATTGCTCATCAATGTTTTATAAAGTTTTAATCTTCAGTTACTTATTTTAAAATTTATTTGTGTTAATACGTGCTTTAAGAGTAACTTATTAGTGCATTTTCACTAATCTCAGTCCTGGTTCATGTGTTATTGACTCCAGTGGTCTGTTATTCCTGAATGTGTTTACATTGTTCATCCAAGCCTCCCACCTCAGAAATGTGATTACATTTGTGGTGTGCAGTTGCAGCTGTAGCATTTATAAAGCTAAGTAGTGATGAAGTTATTTGTGCATTAATATACAGTTACTAAATTTAATAGTTTTAAACAGTGTTTTGTGCTGTTTCTTGCCAAATAACTTTTTAATAAGCTTTAGAAAACATTTGCTTGCTGTGTTATTTACAGTTTCCTGTGCACTGAAGCTATTTAGTAAACTTTGTGCTTTAGTTTTCAGCTGACATTTCTTACTGTTTCTAGTGAAATATTTCAGTAAAAGTTTCATCCAGTGTTTTCACTTCATTGAGTGTTACAGTGCCCACTTGAAATTTTGGTTTCAGCTAATAGTTTTGTGAAGTTTTGTTTATACTGGTATTAGCTGTAGTATAGTAGTATTAATACAAGAAGTTGCTTTTTCAGTAAACAGAGAATTTTGAAACTACTATTTTTAGTTCTATAAATAGTTATTCTTGTGTAACTGAACTTATGAAACATGGACATAGTTTTTTTCCAGTAACTGTAAAATTTTACCATGAGTGAGAAGTGTGGGCTCTGTTATAGGTTTGTAAGTAGTGGTTTATGGTGTGGGACCTGTGAAATTATTTTCATTGGAGGGAGTGTAGTGGGGAAGCCAGTGGGTATTCTAGCATGATCCTCTCCTGAGAATGCAGAATCTGTAGTAGAAATAAATTGATAGAGGAGCAGTAATGTAAGATCTGTGGCCTTCAGATGCAGTTACAATGCACAAAGGAGGAACTAGCCAGGTTGAGGATGGTGAAGGGTCATGGAGATTGTGAACCTGCAGCTGGCAACAAGGCAGCTAGGAGGAGGAGTTATTCAGACAGTTATACTTTGCATATATGCAATAGATTTCACCTACTGTCAGAATTGAGTGGAGAGGAGCCACTTGTAGCTGTAGATGTAGATGTAAGGACATGCAGCAGTATTCAGTAGTTAGGAGGTGTAGGTCAGTTACAAAGTCTAACAGAAAGAAAAAGGTTCTGCTGCTAGGTAGCTCACACGGTACAGGTGTGGGCCAGCAGCAGCAGGAAGTCTTGGGGAGTGAGTACCAGATCACCAGCATTGCAAAGCCTAGTGCAGAGTTGGCTCAGACCTAGGTACCATATTTGTTGTGAAATGTGAACAGCTATTGGCCACATTCACGACCGGCCATCAACCCACACCTAACCATCACAACAACTGATGCAGCCAGAATGTTGCACCTACTCAGCTGCACCGTCCCTGCTGGTTCCAAGCACGATTTGGTGCCGAAGTGTGCTGCTGTCATCCATCCTGAAGCTACCCAAACTAGTACAGCAGCTTTAAACAGGAGCATCAGGTCACTCCCCTGCTTCGAGCCACCTCACTACAAAAAATGACAACACTCATCATATCCCACATCTACATTCTAATGGCACATGGCTCTTCATCTATGACACCCATCTTAGGGAGTACTTCCTAGTTGACACAGGTGTCGATGTTTGCATGCTGCCACCTCAGCTGGCTCCTGTTGAGTAACTATATCTTCCGGGTCTGGGGGTCAGTAAAACGACCCAATTAACAGGTGAGTCTGATTGTTATGTATAACCTCTACTCATACTATTTCACAGGAACTATCTACTTCAATTTCACTACAAAGCAAACTTCTCCTCACAGCAATAAATACTCCACCATCACCAATTGTATTTAATCTATCCTTTCTTAACACTGTTAGATCATTGGAATAAATTTCTGCTGAACTTATTTCTGGCTTTAGCCAGCTTTCTGTAGCTATAGCTATTTGAGCTTCAGTGCTTTACATTAGGGTTTGGAGTTCTGGTTATTTCCCAACACAGCTATGACAATTTACAACTACAATACTGATTATTTCTACAACTAACTTGCTGACAGATTTACAACAGTGGTGACACAGATTTTTCGGAACTGCAACCCACCCCATTCCAGAATAGGACTTGTCCTGCCACTTTGCTAAGTGGTTCAACACCAAGTGAGTTTCAGTTCCTTGAAATGTGGAAATGATAGCTTTAACAGCAGTACAATCTCATAAAGAAATTGATGGGTCCAGTGCATCTACAATTGCTTCTTGCAGTACTGGTTTTCCAGTCATTCACTAAAGCTCAAGAGCATTAGAAAGTGTACCAGAAGTGTTAAGCACTGCATTTCCAGGGAAGCAAATTCAATTACCATGAGCAACAGCAAGCCTTTTAGTACCTATAAAAAAAAGTTGGCTCCTCTTATACAATCGATTAGTGCTGCCCTCACCACTTTGCACACGCTTTTAAGTGAACATTTTGCTATAAAATTACGTGTGGTAGCTGCTCCTTTCGAGGTCTTTTAACATTGTAAGACAACATCAGACAGTTTATGCATCATTGATTGCATTCCCTCAAGGCCTACCCTGGGGGTTTTATGTGTTCTTGTGGACTACCTTGTACAGAATCATTAACATCTGAAGTGGTGATTAGATTATCACCTGATAGCAAAGTGCAAGCTGAGATGTTATTGCAGTCAGATCCTTCTGTTGGTGAAGTATTGCTAGGGAATTCAGGATTTCTCAAACAGCCAAGGCTACCATTTACAAAGCCTGTGGACTATCAAAAGTGTCATCTCTATTTGCAAGTTTGGTGCGACCTAGTCCATGTGACAGCCAAACTGCAAAAATGTTGTCATGCCAGGTGGTGGAGGAGTGGTTCCCATATGACCATAGAGTAATCAAACCAAGTGCCACAACAGTTTTTGGACACTGACAACAAGTTATTCTGGTAGTTTTTCTCTATATACTAGATCTAGATGCCCAAATTATAATGCTGTCTGTCAACTGTTGTTTTTTCCAGGGGCGCATAGCAGATGTTGCCACTGCCAGCTATGCCATCAACAGCAAATAAATCACATCACAGAGTCTAAAGGAGCACCATGCTGCCTTATGCTGCCAATGACAGTTCATGGGATTTCCATTTTATTCCATTTTGATACTGAGGCCTTCATCTCAATTATTAATCAGCCTACATATTTCTGATTAGGGTCTCCACCCTTAAAATCAGTAGCAGCTAAGCTGTGGAAATAGCTTCATCATGAAATTCTGACACCTTGCCAAGTAGTTCAGGAATTAATGTATAAGTACACACCCTGAACCCTTCCTTTCTTTGTTGTAGCAGATCCCTGACGGCAAAATATTTTTGGCCTGGGTGTGTACACAGCCTTTTGGTTTTCTATCCAACACTCAGTCCAAGCAATCCAGATTACTATTCCATGTGCAGAAGTAGATTATCTACATCTCTAATATGCTCCCTTATTTTCTCCACAATGGGGAATGGCTTCTTATTTTTCTAGTAGCAAAATTTTCTAAAACCCGCCCAATAACTTTAGCTTTGCGGTATGATGCTAAGGTGGAGCTGAATCACTTAGAAGAATCAAAAAGTGCTGTTCCTGATTCCTTATAGCAGATAGTTATTACCTTTAGTCAGTGTTAAAAAAACTGGATGGTGCATTATACTTTGTTAGGAACTTGCAAAATATGGTAAACACACAGTCAATAGTGGATTCCTACTCCCTTCCACATCCTGATTACCTATTTTTAAAATTGGCAGGGAGTCAGTATTTCTCAAGGATAGATCCTTCTAAGACTTATTTTCATCTTCCATTTGATGGTGCCTCTAAAGTCATTCTAAATCGAAGAGCCAAGGAAACTGTTACATCTGCCTAATATCATCAAGGACTCGCCCCAAGTCTGCATAAGCCTTGCAACACTACCTGGCATGCATACAACTAATGTTTGAAGCAGTGCTGGAGGGAATTGACACCATGAATCCTGCAGGGCTGTCAATAAATCCGTAAGGGTACAAGTGGGTGGAGGTCTCTCCTGAATGACACATTGCAAGGCATCCCGGATAACTTTCATGTCTGAAGAGTTTGGTGGCCAGGAGAAGTGTTTAAACTTAGAATCTGTAAGCCCATATCAATCACGTTTCACTGAATGGTTCTCACACTGACACTTGTTCATGGCCCATCATTGGTCCTACAGTAATTTGTGGAAGTGTTGCACTTCTGTCATATTGAATTATTCTCTTCAGTTATAACTGATCCCAATCTTGCAGGATCATTTTCCGGCCACAGTTTTGTCAGAGATTTGATGTTTCACCAGGTTCCTGATATTCACGGTACATTCATGAAATGGCCACATGGGAAAATCCCCACTTCATCACTACCTTGGAGATGCTGTCCCCCATCAATATTACACCAATTAAAACACCACATTCGAACTCACTGAAATCTTGGTAACCTGTCATTGTAGCAGAAGTAACCAATGTAACAACTGCACCAGACACTTGTTGTCTTATATACATGTTGCCGACCACAGCACCGTATCCTGCCTGTTTACATACCTTCCCTATACCAGTTTCTTGGGTGCTTCATTGTAGTATTCAATACTCCTTTGGCCTCTATCAATATAATAGGTTACCTTTCAGTGTTTCTAGCACAACAAAGTCTCTTTCTGAAATTTGTAGAATAAGCTATTACCAACATTCCACAATGTGACAATATCAAATCTCTGGCAAGGATTTTCAATCCATTTGAAAGCTGAGTTAAACTGTAAGTTGCCAACATGCTCCTCCAATTAATATTTTGGCACGAGGCCACTTAAAAGAATACTGGGCCTAGGAAATTGGCCATTAATGCTGTTATTACAGCATTACTGGCACATATACAATTGATGTATATTAAAGAGTAATATATAATGAAAAAAGATCAACCTTGAAGATTTCTTTTTCATATTTACTACAGTTTTGTGATAGATTACAAATTTAGAAATAATGATGACAGAAAGTATAATTATCCTTCCAAACAAAACTAGTGATGTGAGTTATTGAGCTATTTCTTACTCTTCAGCTTCCAAAATTTCTTGGTCAGTCAACGTATCGTTTGCTAGGTAGGCCTTAAACCAACATCAGAGAATGTGGTAGCCATTTTCAATATTCCAGAACCAAAGAAGATGAGGAAATTGTCACCAAGCATTTATAAAGCTCAAGAAATATCTCCAAATTGCTGTTTGCCTAATGTCTAGGGTTGACCTCAGACGTGTCACCCTACAGTGCTGGGACTGTTGTCACACATGTTCTCAAATGGTTCAAAACAGCCTATCACACTTACCTCAAAGACATTCACTATGACACAAGAAAGTTATTCCCAAATACAGAAGGAGGCACTGGCAACTATGTTTCGTATCCAGAAGTTCCACACTTTCTCGTATGGCAACAAATTTCATCTGGTCACAGATCATAGGCTGTTGTCCATATCTGATCCAAAGTCAAAGGTGCCTCAGCAGACACCTCAGTGGTCACAATGCAGAGCTCTTTCCTTATCACATTAAAAATATTCTGTTTATTATCACACATCAGACCAAAAAGGGAATACAAATGTGCTGTCACATTTCCCTACAGGATTTGATGAGGAATTTGATAAGCAAGATACTTTTTTCTTTCACACTGATTCACAGTTGGAACAGTCAATGGAAGTTTTTCCGTCATTCCCAGAGATGCCACAGCAGCCAGATGTAATAATCCACTCTAGAGGTGGCTAGTAACAAAGCCTTCTCCTTCAGCAATGTTCTTGGAACCTCATTGTTTCTTTTCATGACACCATGCTCTATTAACCTATTACTGAATTAAATGGATGATCAGTGTTGAGCAGTAATTCCAGAGGTTCTGCTCTCCTGTATGTTGTGACTCCTGCATCAGTCCCTATCAGTCTTTCCACAATGAAGTATCTGACCCGGCGGCACATGTAGTGGCCACATGTCAAAAAGTATATTGCATGTGTGACTAAACAGTGCCAGGCTTGTCAGATGCAGCATCCTGCACTACCTCAAGCCTATTAACTGTGGCCTGTTCCTGCCCATACATGGGATCGGGTGAAAGTGTACTTTTCAGGTCCATTCCTTGGGGTTATGTCATTAATTTCAATAGTTACATGTTCCCATTTAT
Organism: Schistocerca gregaria; assembly: GCF_023897955.1. Classification (NCBI taxonomy): domain Eukaryota; kingdom Metazoa; phylum Arthropoda; class Insecta; order Orthoptera; family Acrididae; genus Schistocerca; species Schistocerca gregaria. The sequence continues at coordinate 455,446,476 of NC_064931.1, forward strand.
CATATATCATCAAAACATAACAGACCACGATGTTACAGCCTCTACCAGTGCAAGAGGAAGAAGCACCCATCCCTGTCTGGGCATACATTACTGGAACTATGCCTGGCTGTATGTGTGGCTCCATCACTACCAAGTGGTCCTAGTGGCCACACTGCGTGGCATCCTTCATCGACACTGGAACCAGATTCATTTATGCCATCTAGGACAAGCTCTGCCTCCATATTGGCCGCAACAGTTGACCATTCAGCTTTGCCCATCTCAAGCACCAGCCAATGAGGGGCCCAGTTCCAGGGTGACAGCCCAGGTGGTTGGCCCCTGGTTTTCCCTTTTCCACTGTTGTAACCCATGAAACTTATGGATCTGGACTTGGATGACATGCAGGAAATCCTCTGTCTGTGTCGAGTCTGATATCAAACCCACAACTTTCTCCAGAATCAGCAGCAAGCAGTGAATCAGAACCACTATTGCCTAGTGCTTCTCAGATGTTGGACCCTTTGTGGTGGCATGTTCACATACACCACCACAAAGACTGCAATGTATGTATTCAGCACCAAATGTGACAAGGCAATACAAGAGTGCCTGCTTAATTCAATGGCAGCACTACCTCAATTTGAGTGGTCCCGGTGGCATGCTACCAGCACAGCCTCATTCTCTTGTGCACCAGCTATGCTAGGTTAAGGACTGACTGACCTGCTTGGACAGACATGATTGTAGGATGAGCAGTGCATGTGATAGTAGCAGCTTTGTACCAGAAATGGCAGTTCAAACAACAACAGCAACAGCAGTTAGATTTATTTTGTCTGTTGGTTACAGATTCACAGAATGCTGCAGACCCTCCACAAGTCCTCCTTTGCATGCCTGAGTGCTCTCCCAGTATTTCCACCATTCCAGGAAGGGAAGGAAGTTTGGGAATGATATGTGTGCCATTTGCAGCAACACTTTGTAGTGTTTCAGATGGAGGACCTGTCTTTGTGAAAGTCTTTTCTTCTTGTCTTGGGTTGAACCTGAAACATTTCATTTATTTCAAAAACTTTCAGAATTAAAGGACCCAGCAGCAACATTGCCTTTTCTGAAATGTGCTAGTTGCTCAGTGCTTATTATCTTAAGCAAACCCTTCTTGTTGCTTCCTGGGTGGAGTTTCACCAGCAACATATGAAACTGGGCCAAGTGTGGGTGGCCAACATCTGTGGTATAAGGAGGAAATGCCAATTTATTTGTGATAATTGTCAACATTCCAATGCACACACTAATAATACATAACATCACTGTCCATTCTGTTCTGCACAGGGAGGTACGGTGCACAGATTAGCATTTAGAAGCACCAAAAGAGAAGTGGTTTTGGCTATCATTCAGCCGTTTGAGTCGTCTAGGGCTCAGATGGACGTATTTGAGGGTTTCACAGACATAGAATTGCTGCTTTCACAGCAAACATGTCATTCACTGTTGATATCACCACCACAACCACCACTATAATAATAATAATAATAATATTCAGGTTTACACCATCCACAGTTGGTTGGTGCTCCCTTCCAATACATGTCCCCCTTGTGTCCTGATTGTTCCCGTGTGCATACCTGTAGTTGCTACCCACATTGGCAGCCATGGTGCATAGCATATGATAATAAAAAAAGGACATGTGGCAGCTGTTTGCCATAGCTGCCCACACAACCAGTCCTTGTTCACAGACAATTTATAGAAGTTCAAAGAACTATGCCCATACATGGCCAGGTGTTCAATGTTCCAGCAGTAATATCTTTATTACACTGCACAATCAGCTGCAGTCATTCCATTTCCAGGTCAATACTAAGGTCACCATGTCTCTCATGAATCATGAAACTTACCATCACTCGAGTCATGATTGATATTGTGTATCAACATGTTGAGTCAGCTAGCATGTTTTTAGAGTCATCAGTGTGACATCAGAAAACATGTTTGGTCTCAATGCACGCACATTTTTTGGATTTCACATGTGGGATGTGCTGTGCTGTGCAAACTGTCTTGATGACGTCACTTTCGCCAATCCCTCATTGCAGAAACATCTCACTAACCTGCATATCCTATTCACCCAACATCAAGGGGTGGATCTTATGTGTTATATGCAGAATTTGAAGTTTTTTCAGATAGAAATCAAGTATCTGGGCCACCTTCTTTCCTAGGGCATTGTGAAACCTGTAGTACAGCACGTGGTGGCAATGGTCCCCCTAACTCCACCATGGAACCTGAAGGAATTCCAGTCATTTCTGGGTCAAGCCAGCTATTATTTTAAATGTCTGCATAAAAAAGTGGGTATCATTCATCCACTCAACAATGTGAGTACAAAAGTTGTATCCTTTGTTTGGTCAGCCGACTGACAGACTGTTCACCTGCATTAAGTCACTGCAACACCTCAGCACTTTTAGACAGGTAAACAGCTAGTTCTTGCCGCAGACAATTCTCCATAGTGTATTGAGGCTGTCTTGGCTGACAAAACTGCAGAAAGTTCCAAACAGCCTACCACGTATGTCTCCAAGACATTGACAGCCACACAGCGCAATTATTCTCAAATTGAAAAGGAGGTTTTGTTCATTGTGTGTGCAATCAAAAAGTTCCAAGTATTCTTCTATGGCAACAAAACCCATCACCAATGAGTGCTTGTGGAATTTTTTGGCCCACATTAGCAGCTTCCTGACAGGACAGCACAATGACTCCAGCATAGGTCTCTGTTCCTGAGTGTGTATCATTATGGGATTCCTACAGACTGACAGTGCAGCATGCAGATGTGGATGCATTGTCATGCTTGGCCATTGGACCCAATCTGTTCTTCAACGAAGTTGAGGTTACAGCCCTGTCAGCTGTTGGGATCCTTTGCTGCGTCAGGTGCATCAGTTTGTAAGGAATGGTTGGCCTGAGTAATTCTGGTATTTATTCAGAAGTAGTTGTGGAGGTTATTTGTGACTGTATGCAGTGCGCCAAATAGCAGGTGGCACCAACACAGAGTTATGCTCCCATGGCCCATGCCCAGTCAGCCATAGGACAGCATCCACATTGACTTTGCATGACCCTCCATGTGATTGGTAGTAGCTGAGACACTGTTCAACTATTCATGTTTCACACGTACTCACTCCACCATCGCAGAAGTTACTGTGCTGGCTCTTATCCAGGTTTTCATGAACAAAGGGCTGCCACAGATAATTGTCCCTTATTATGACAAACAGTTCACTTTGGCTTTGTTTCGGTCTTCCTACACCTGCAGTGGTATTACCCACATTACTTCTGCTCCATTTCACCTGCACTCAAATGGGGACATGGAGCATATGGTGGACACATTTAAGACATGTTTAAATAAGTGCTTGCTTGTCAGGATTGTCAGCAGACTTGGCATTGCCACTTTTTCTCAGCACCTACAGCACCAACACATTGAATGGCCTTGGTCGAGTGGCAATCCTCCACAGATGTCAGCTGTGGATGTGCTTTATCTGCCCTGTCTGTGCCAAGAACTATGAGGCATTCATGTCAGATGCATTCACGTCCTTCGTGTTATGCTCCAGGAGACTCTGTCCAGGTGCACACTATCAGTCTGTGGCCTGGATGGGTACTGATGATGGTGCGTACAATGTGTGGTCAGTGGACGTTCACAATGGATGCCCATCTCCCACTATCAGAACCAGCAGTACCCTCAGTGGGGACCTGAACCACATTGCCTGCAGCTGCAGCAGCCACAAGGAAGGAGCTGTTATTCAGCTGTCACCCCATCCCAGGGCTCTGGTGCCATGAGTGTGCATCTCACTGATGTGCTTTTGAAAAATGGTGATGTCAAGATGGATGCTTTCTATCATATGGACCACTTCTGGCTGTATGCCCTGCTGGCTGAGAGACAGCTGACCATCCAGCCTCAAGCTGATGCCAAGGAACCAATGGAGAGGAACACCATAGACCTTCAGCTGTTGCTAACCCAAGGCCATGGCCACCAGGTAACCAATGGTCTCCTCGGCCATTCTAACTTGTTGCTGTCAGCCCCACGCAGTTGGTTCTCTGCCTTCTTGCACTGACACCTGCCATACCAGCTTCCCAGAGGAGAAGAGGAATGTGGTGACATGCTCACATATGCCACAACCACAATTGCAACATTTATATTCAACACCACACATGAGAAGGCAATAAGGGGATGTCTCCTCCCAGCAGCATGCTACCGCTCTCTTGTGCATCAGCTGTGCCAGGTGAAGGTTCAGCTTACTGACTTGGAGGGTTATACAATTATAGGATGAACATTGCATATGATCAGACTCAAACTGGATTTGTATTCTGCAGTTAATTGTCTCTTTTCCTTGTGTAATTCTGGTGCTCACACACACTACTATTGTAAACGTTTGGGTGTTGCTGTTGTCAATAAAGAACTGAAGATTTTAGTCCCACAAATGATCCCTCTACCACCCACAGTCCAAAGCCAGACACCAGCTTTCACAGTAGGTCATGCCATGTCACCTACTCTTCCCACACACTGGCCAGAATTGTTCTGATTCTATGAACTGGTTCAACTGAGGAGGGATCTTGTACTTCTGATGGACATATCAATGGAACAGTCATGTAATTCTGCATACATCTAGAGAGATCACTAGTCATGGCACAGGAGGATATACACTGATCAGGCAGAACATTATGACCACCTACATAATAGCCAGTATTTCCTCCTTTGGCATGGATAACAGCAGTAATGCATCATGGCATGAAAGCAATAAGGCCTTGGTAGGTCGCTGGAGGAGCAAGGACCAAAACTGCACACACAAGTCACCAATTTCCTGTACATTCTGGGGAGGGGTGCGACAAGCTCTAAGGGCGTGTTCAGTCCCCAGATGTGATCAATCAGGTTCAGATCTGTTGAGTAGGGATGCCAACATGTCAATTGGAACTCACCACCATGTTCCTCAAACCACGTCACCACACTCTTGGCCTTGTGACATGGTGCATTATCTAGTTGAAAAATGCCACTGCCATCACGAAACACGACTGTCATGAAGGGTCTCTGTGGTCTGCAACCAGTGTATGATACTCCGAAGCCATCATTGTGTTTTCACTAGCTTCACTGGACCTGTGGATGCCCACTTCAGTGATTCCTGAGCATAATGGTGCCAATGACAGCATGTCTCTGACCTGCAGCACAGGTGTTAAGAAGCTGTTCCCCTGCAAGAAGGCAGATTCACACGCTCCCATCAGCACGATGCAGAGGGTATCAGGATTCACCAGACTATGCAACACTCTGAAACTGCATCATCAATGTTCAGTGCTCAAGGGCACATGCCCGTTTCAGTTGTAGTTGCCAATTTCATGGTGTAAACATTGTCACATGCCTGGGTCTTTAGCCCATTATCAGGAGTGTTCAGTGCACGGTGTGTTCAGACATATTTGTATTCTATCCAGGACTGAAGTCTGATATTAATTCCACCACAGTTCACCACCTGTCCTGTTTTACCAATTTACCCACACTACGATTTCCAACAACTGTAATGAGGGGTGATTGTCCAACTCCATGATGTTTGGATGTGGTTTCACCTTGGTTTTTCCATGTGTTGAAGAAACTTATCACAGCATGTCTCAAAACCCTGATAAGTTGTGCAGTTTCCAAAATGCTCATGCCATGCCTCCATTCCATCACAATCTGCCCTCAGTCAGGCTTAGATAGATCATACACCTTCGACATTCTACATGCGAACAGTACACTCACTGATACTACATGCACCATGCATGTGCCTAACTAGCAATCATTCCTTGCCATGTGATGCTACTATCACTTAGATGGTCTTATATTGATCATAGGTCACTGGTCATAAAGTTGTGGCTGATCAGTTTATCTTCCAGCACTAGGTCCCATGTCAAAACATCTGTGGAAGATTCAAGGGCTGCCATGTACCACAACAGTCTCACTTGTCATCCAACTGATGTTTACAGAGAGCTCCAATGAATCTGTTGATGACAGGCCTGTGCTACATGGCTTTCTCTCGGACTGTGATTTGCACTTAGTTATTAAATACTTAAAACATTTGACTAGCTCCTGGATTTGTCTGTCTGCCTAATTTGGGGCTGTACTTGACAACTATTCAACCAAACACAATATTTTCAGTGAACAAACTTATGGCATGTGGATGTACTGCGGGCATGGTTCTTATCCAACTGCTTCCTAGTTGAAACTACAAACAGTGTTATTCAGCACAGACATGTGAGTTATTCAAAAAATATTCAACATATTTTACTGATCATAATGTATCCATCTCCTGAAGTGTTTTGTTTTGTGTTTTTTCGGAAGTGTCAGTAACTATTAATTTCTGTGATTTAATGGTAAACAAGTTGTGCTTAATAAATTCTGCTTTTGAAGAAAGAGACTTAGAATGGAAAGAGCCAGATAGAATAGCATGATTTCATGACATCACTGCCTACCTTAAGGTGATATTTTCTATATCTATGCTCTCAGTGTAGCACGTAGCCTACCAACTGTTTTAGAATGATGTTATCTAGCCTGCAAGAGGTTACATTTACTAATAATAACCACCACAAACTTATTCCTTTTGGCATTTACCATACTCCAGTAATACTGGCAAGTGAGGAAAGAAAAACTCCCAGACATGAACATTAGTGAAATCAAAGAAGTTACATCTGATTTACCCTTGCATCTTTAAACATAATGTTCATGTTTAAACAGAGAATATACAACAATATGTTTTCAATCATTGCTAACAGAATAATCAGGTTTCTCTCAATGAAATCAATATATAGGACTAAAAAAACAAGGTTGTGAAATTTAAATAAGTTCAGTAATGGGCAGATGGTACATACTACTTTAGAAACTTACATATTCATGACCAAAATTGATTAAAAAGTGTCAAGTTGTGAATATGAGGCTCAAAAATTTCTGCATAGCATAATTAATCTGTAGATGAGTGTGAACACAAAGCTCCTAAATAAGAAATTTACCAAAGACAAAGGAAAACTGCAAACTTTCCTTTTATTGAATGGGTATTGAGATCATAATTTAATCTGACCACTCTGTCAGTGCTGTGTTTCACCAATTCCTCTACATTGTTTTCACAGTCCATTAGCAGTGTGTACCAAGTAGCTGCAGACTAGAAAGGAATCAGTGGACACCTCCATGTAAATAAATCACTTAGCATTGTTGGCTTTGCAAGCCAAGTGCTGATTCAGCTACCTAGTTGTGAAAGCTATCATTGTTCACTCACATTGGTGATTTTACTTCATGACTTGTGGATAATGTGCTTGAACTGTAACTGTGCAGTGCCGGTGGCTGAAATGGCTCATTTGTTACTCTACTGTTGTTGACAGTGAGCAAAATGAAAGAATGAAATTTAGTACAGGTAAATGGCCTATTCCTTTCAAACACAGCCTTTATTAGTATTATACACAGAAAATACCAAGAATCACAGTAAATGAAGAAAGAAAAGTGTCACTGGTAATTAGTACTAGCCTAAGCCAACAGTGGAGTATTTCTACATATGTTATGAGAACTAAAGGCTGAGATAGAGAAATACTGACAGTTTCTTGTGCATACCACACACATATGCACTGTGAATAGCCATCACACAAAATACTCTTTCGGAAACATGTTCTGGAAACTGTAGCTTTTCACGATGGACATCTCTGTGTATCTTCCCTCTTGTATATTTCACTCTGTTTTCAAATCTAATACTGTGTATAATTGTCAGAATATGAGGTCAAAACAGGTGTTACATAGTAACCAGACAAACTTAGCTGTTGTACAGAAAGGAGTGCATTATTCAGGCTTAATAGTTTTCATTGCTCTACCTACATGCATCAAAGGTGTCTCTCTTGAAAAACTAAAGTTAAAGGGAAAATTTAACATTTAGCTTAAACGAGTGTACATGGCTGTAGATTTATTGTGTAACTGGATGTCCCATTAGAGCAAGCATAAATAAGAATTACTTCCATTGTAAAAGATATACTGATTTTTTAATATGATATTTTTAATATTAATGTCTTGTAGTTTAGATGTAAATACACTTCCAAGATAAAAAAGAAGAAGAAAGAAAAAAAGGAAATCAACCATGAAGGAGTTATCTAAATTGTATGTAAATCAGTAGGGGTGAAGTACTTGTAAAGACAAACAAAAAATTGAGATTTCAGAGAAATTACATGATTTATTCACGAGAAAGAGCTTCATAAATTCAGCAAGTTAATACAGTGTTGGTTCACCGCCAGGCTTTGCACAAGCAGTTATTCAGCTTGACATTAATTGACAACGTTGTTGGGTATTGTCCTTAGGAATATAGTGCTGAATCCTGCCCAAATGGGATGTTACATTGTCAAAATCTCGAGCTGGTTGGATAGCCCTGTCCATAATGCCCCAAATATTCTCAACTGGAGAGAGATGTGTTGGCCTTTCTGGCCAAGGTAAGGTTTGGCAAACATGAATAGAAGCAGTACAAACTCTTTCAGTGTGTGGGTGGGAATTATCTTGTTGAAATATAAGCCCAGAATGGCTTATGGTGAAGGGCAACGAAATATGATGTAGAATATCATTGATATACTGCTGTGTTGTAAGGGTGCAATGGATGACAACCAAGTTAATTTAGTGATATTCTATGGCCTGTTTTGTTGCCCTTCATGACAAGCCATCCTAGGCTTACATTCTTGCAAGATAATGTCTGATCATACATGGTGAGAGTTTCTAAAGTTTCTTTTCGTGCTCACCAAACCATACCTTGGCCAGCAACATCACCAGATCCCTCCTCAATTGAGGACATTAGGAAAATTATGGGCAGAGCCCTCCAAGCATCATGGGATTTTAACAACCCAACACGCTAAGTGGGCAGGATTCGAAATGATATACCCTAGGAGGACATCCAACAACTCTATCAATCAACACCAAGTCAGTTAACTGTTTGCATAAGGAACAGAGGTGGACCAGTATGTTACTGGCTTGCTCAATTTGTGAAGTTCTTTCTCTTGAACGATTCATCCATTTTTCTAATAATTGGTTTGCCTGTACATGTACATCGCATCTACTGACTTTTGTCTCATTCAGGTAATTCCTTCTTAATGTGTCATTTGTTTTGTCTTGTTATGTTTTACTGTGTTATGCACCTTATTTATTCTTATGTATTATGATGTAACATTCGTTTTACAAAGGAACCACTGCTGTAAAGAATGAAGAAATTGAGTTGTGTCTCAAATTTCATAGAAAATTTAAATGGTTAGGTGGCTGTGTAATATAGTAATGTTAATCCTTGGGAGAATGTCTGGTTACAATGATAACCCATTTAAAAGTTTCAAGCAGTAGACAATTTTACAGTACAGTTCAATAAATGTGGTAAAACTATGTAGGAACTAATTTTACTACATTTCATTGCATTTACTGGGGGCTTTCCACACGGAAAGTCAACTTCATTCATTCACAGAGCACTTCACGAGTCTTCTTCAAACTTTTCAAAATATCTGTTCCTGAACAGTCAGCACGTACAAAAGCAGTAATGACTTTTTCATCAACAAGAAGTATCAAATTCATAAATCATAAAGAAGTGTGGAAAGAGACTACAAAAAAGTGGCTCTGTAAATGAAGTTGTTAAAATTAGGTTTGCTGGAAACTTTTTCTTCTGCTGGTGAAAATGCTAGTCAGTTTAACGTCACATTATATCAAAGTGAATTTAGTTACACAATGTTTACATTGTTAGGGCTATTGCAATGAGATATATTTGCATTAAGAACTACAATTTTATACACTTTTTTCTCTTGGTAGGTCATCCACAACTGTTGTATGGGTCATTAATGATTGATAACATCCACATGCAGAAGTATTTAATTTTATTTTCTGTTAAAAAGAGGCACAACTAGATTTCAGAAACATAGTTTCATTGTCACAAGCATCCGAAAAAGTACAACTACATTTGATGATCATATACATCTATTAATTTCCAGATTGCAATCCATGTACCAGAGAATAACTATATTACCTATTTTATTTTACTCATATTAATATGTTGTACATATTATGGTATTCTCTTTACAATTTTACTATAACAGGTTTTCTTACAGTTCAACAATATTCATAGTCATCACATTTTGTTATAATTTTTCAGGTGCATCAGAGGATCTGACTGTTGTCCTGAAACCTGATTGTGCTCTCCTGTCATAGTAAAATAAAATTTAATACAACTGTGCACAAGTTTTATCAATCATGTATCATTCTAGATAATCATTTGTTACTTAAAATGTTTGTACTTATGGTTTGTTAATTCAGCCATGTCTAAAATGTGACTCAAGAGTTTTAACATACATTTAGATTGTAAATTAATGTAGTGACAATGCTGGTTAACTTTAAGTTGCTTTCTATGATACAGTTACTTTCTCACAATTAAGATGCAGGAGACAAATAAAGAAATTTAGTCGGCAGTAGTGTTTGATAGTTCTTACCATCATCTGATTTCTCATCTGGCTCTTCAAACATTTCCTCATAAACAAGTGGTATTTCTCCATTGTCTTCTTCCATTTCCTGATCTTGCTCTGAAAAATATAGTTATTTTCTATTGAAATCATATCCAAGCCACCTAGAAACATATTTAGATGTGACTTGTGATGCAACTCATTTTTACAGATATGTTATGGCAAGGTTGATTGAAATAAAATCTCACTTTCAAGTTGTTGAGACTTCATCTATTTATTTCAGGGTAAATTTATATGTATGTCAAAAGGATAGGCAAATGGGAAGTGGGTGTGGTGCTTTTGTAGCAGTAACTCGAATAATATTTTTAAGGATGCATTCAATGAAACATATTTGTAGGTAGAAGTATCATTTGTTGAAATACTAGCTGAGTATCTGGTGTTGCTTGGGTATGTGTTTATTTACTTCTATTAGTCCATCTCCTTCCCCTCTCTCTGTTGATCTCCTCCTCCCACCTTTCTGTTCATCTCCTGCCCCCTCTCTCTGTCCACACACTCCATCCCTCACTCTCTGTCCATCTGCTCCTGCCACTCTCACAGTCATTTGCTATTTCTTTCTCTAACTGTCAGTCTGTTCCTCCCCAAGCAAATAGTAATGTTCTGCTCAAAGCTGAAAAGTCAACCAGTCTACAAAGGTAAACTTCTCATCAGACAAATTGGTTGTGTGGCTTACTTCGCTCAACAATATTTTGGTGCAGTAAAATAATAATTTTCTAGATGGCTGTGCATCCCGTCAGGTGTTGTTAGATGCATACATGTAAGTGATACAGAGAGAACATGAGAAAGTAGGCTGCATGCCAGATTCAGATTTGAACTCAGCTCCTCCCAAATAAAACTACATCACTAAACCACTTGCTCAGACACTTGCTTAACAATCAGTGTATGAAGGTGGTCTTTAACAAAACATATTACAGAGAACCCAACAATCAATTAAAAGGTAGTAATAATTCAATGCAATAATAGTTATAATTAGCTATGGAGGTTCAAGTAAAAGATATTTCCATGTTACTATCACTATAAATTTCCTAAATTGTGGAGCTAATTTTAAAATACATGCAGTAAATGATGTAAACAGAGGATACACATATTTTAACGCAAGGAGCCTGCTAAGACTTAACATGAAAGGGGCAGACTTCAGTGGCTATGACCTGGGAATAAAATTGGATAACAGACTTCCAAAACAATCTTTAAGTTTGAAATGAAGCTGCTTTGAAGTGGCAGTGTAGGAGTTTCTCAACAAATGATAAATAATGTCAGTCTACTCCACTTCTCATATCATAATAGGAAGAATTACATAATCGGATGGGACTGATGACCTCGCTATTTGGTCCCCTCCCGCAAAACAATGAATCGACATAACGGGAAGAATTACACCCTAAAAACAGTTTGTGACAACACAGTCATTAAATAACAGTTAGTAATAGTATTCCAAGCACTTACCATGCCAGTTTGCATGCATTTGGTCTTCATTTATATCTTGATTAACAAAGTACTCCTCCTGGTTTATGCCTTGTTTATTATCAACATAATACTGTTGCTGATTTACATCTACATGATCATTAACAATGTTCTCTGGCTGGTTGACACCTACATCATCATAAATAATGTTCTGTTGCTCTTCGGCATCTTCATCATCGTCATGTATTACTATTTCTTCAAAATTGTTCACTTCAGCATTATTGTCGGCTTGCTCTCCATTATTTTCACTTCTCTCATCATCAGATGACTCTGGAGGGGAAAAGAAAAAAGGAACAGTAATTCACATCAAAAGTAGCTAGGACACCTTCAGACTGTTAACAAGAAATTATTAATCACTTGTGTAAAGCTATAATTCCTTACTACTCATAAGAAGATCTTCTATGGAAATGATAAGAAAACATCACAGTGTGGCACTTGAAATCCATGGTGTATCTGAAAAGATTCTGAATAGTGCCATACTGCTTAAAATTAACTTTTAACATGTTGTCAGGTTTGAAGTCATCAAATCACTGAGCATAATTAATACTGTACTTAATTTTACCCTATCTGATGTTCAATGGGGGACAATCATTGCATGCTGTTTTTGATACCTACAGGAAGTAAACTGTGTTGATATACAAACTGTGTTATAATTCCATTATTCTCAACAGGAAACTGGCAAAAGGTATACAAAGGCTACCTGACTCACACAATGTATTTAGGATGTTTTAAGAAGAACAGTTAGGAAAGGAGGAGCTGATAGTAGTCATCTATGACTAATCGAACTGATGAGTCTAAGGGATCAAATTAGTATATCATTAGGCACCATCCTAGATGTATCAAAGCAATAGATATATTTTAAAAGGAACGAGAAGGGCAGCCAAATAGACTCTTAGTACATTCATCCAGGATGAAAAACAGTATGCGAAGCAAAGGGAAAACCAGCTACAGTAGAAGATTCAAGTAGCATTTGATTTCTGTACTGTGTGGTGTGTGTGTGTGTGTGTGTGTGTGTGTGGGAGGGGGGGGGGGAGATATTAGAGATACACTGACAAACCAGGAAGAGGCCCGCCCAACATGCTAGTCATGTGGTGGGAAACATATGTCGTGCATGTAACTGCCAGGCTCCCAGTTACTCAGCCCACAGTCTCTGCTGGTGGCACATTGCTGACCCAATTTTCACAGTTTTAAGAGAAACTAATGCAGAGTGTAGATTGATGATTCAAGAATCTCCTTTTGAAGCTGCAAATGCTCTTGTAACAGCATCAAAATCTGATAACCTAATGCCTAACCATGTCAAAATACATTTGACATGCGTTTTCTTTACCAGAGCAAGAGAAAAATCAGTATTATTTGTTAGATTCTTGGGGTGGTCAGTGCAAAAGAACCATTTTTATATTGAGTTGTCCAACATGTGAAGAAATGTCATTCACTTTATGTGTGTGGTGTAAAAAAAGATATGTTTTAAGCATTCCCATACACATTATCTATATTATCTATATCATTATCTATATTTTAATGTTTTTGTATGATAACAATTAAATACTTATTACTTTCAATTAACAAAATACCATATCACATGTGTGAAAAGTAAACTAAAAAACAAAAATAAAGAAGGAATTTGAAACATAAAATTGTATCTAGGGAAAAATAACTTTTTCATCTGGTCATCCCAAAAGGTTCAACAGAACAGGTATCACCACATTCACCTTACAATATTTGAAGAATTTTCATATCGAGTTCTGCTGAATGACGATGATGTCAATGTGCACTTGCAACTTATGCTCAAAATTAATATAAAGTGTTTGATTTAAAATTCCCTCCAGTATTAAAAATTGATATATATTCAATGCCATTAGAAACTTATCTCTATCTGACAACATTGGATTCAACTGTCAGCAGCAGTGCAATACTGCAACTAATGTGAGTCATGAGGATTCACAAGCTTACTAACACTGTCTGTCCCCCACCCCACCATCACAAACACAGGACACAGCCAAACGTGTGATGTGTCGTTGCAGTCTGCAGTGTGCAGTGTCAGTGAACTTTAAAGTGATTTGTGTTATGGGCAATAGTACAATATTTTTTTAATAGCTAGTTTCTTAAAGGAAAAAATAAAAGAGTGAAAATCTCATTCTGGAAACATCCCCCAGGCTGTGGCTAAGCCATGTCTCCGCAGTATCCTTTCTTTCAGGAGTGCTAGTTCTGCTTGGTTGGCAGAAGAGCTTCTGTAAAGTTTGGAAGGTAGGAGACGGATACTGGCAGAAGTAAAGCTGTGAGTACCGGGCGTGAGTCGTGCTTCGGTAGCTCAGTTGGTAGAGCACTTGCCCGCGAAAGGCAAAGGTCCCGAGTTCGAGTCTCGGTCGGGCACACAGTTTTAATCTGCCAGGAAGTTTCATAACAGCGCACACTCCGCTGCAGAGTGAAAATCTCATTCTGGAAACATCCCCCAGGCTGTGGCTAAGCCATGTCTCCGCAGTATCCTTTCTTTCAGGAGTGCTAGTTCTGCTTGGTTGGCAGAAGAGCTTCTGTAAAGTTTGGAAGGTAGGAGACGGATACTGGCAGAAGTAAAGCTGTGAGTACCGGGCGTGAGTCGTGCTTCGGTAGCTCAGTTGGTAGAGCACTTGCCCGCGAAAGGCAAAGGTCCCGAGTTCGAGTCTCGGTCGGGCACACAGTTTTAATCTGCCAGGAAGTTTCATAACAGCGCACACTCCGCTGCAGAGTGAAAATCTCATTCTGGATCACAAGATAGATACACTTCATACATCTTTGCAATGGGAAATTTTATATGTGCTTGCTCTTGGGCTCACAGATTTTGGCAAAAGTCATCTACAAACTTGCGGGTTTGCATAATTTTTCTTGTACCTGTCTCACGTTTACCACCTGACACAACTCTCTTGTTTCCCTCTGTCAATGATCAACATTGGTGAACACTGGTTTGCTAGGAAGTCGCATGTTCGGGTATCTTTCCTGGTGCAGGTGAGGAGCTGCACTGTCTTTCTCATGAGCTTCTCCACCCACCCAAAAACACACACAAACACACACACACACACACACACACACACACACACACACACACACACACACACAGGAAGAGTGGAGATGAAAAATGTTCTCAGTGCCACATTTTCCGCAAAACGCGTTTCCTGGCTCTTGTGTTCTCAGTACTCTGTTGCTTATCCTTACACTTGATCCAGGTGCCAAACCATGAAGAAAGTAATTTAAACATGTATTGATAAGATGGAGCATGTTCTGTGTGCCAAGCTGTGTTTCCCTCTGGTGTTCCACTAGCATAAAATTAATATTGTATTTCAGTGCTTTTCTTATTCCAAATAAAACATAGTGTCTTAGTATCAATAGCACTATGAACAAAAACTTTCTTCTTGCTATTTTGTCGAAAACTGACATTTTTGTGACAGTGCCCGTGTACAATATGCCCAGCTGCTTCTCACAAAGAAGAAAGTAGCAACCACCCACTGTTGATAATACTGTTCATCTATGTAAATAGTTTCGTTTATGGTTTCGAGCTGACAGGTTCGTTTTTCAATAGCTGTTGACATTTATATTACATTTATCGTTGTTTGCATTAGTTGCAAAAACTTTCAACAACTAATGTAATATATATGTGTGAACAGCCGTCTTAAGATGAACCTGTCGGTTCGAAAATGGTAACGGCCTGTAAATAAACAGCATTATTAAAACTGACTAGTTGCTGTTTTCTTCTTTGCAAGCTTCAGCTTGTAAAAGCTTTCTTATTGCCTCTTGGAACCAGTCAGTGGTGCTGCAATGAACAACATAATTCTGCGGCAGCAGAAGAATACCTTCCTTTCTGGATACAAGTCAGTTATATACACAGATGTGTTGTTTCTTTCATTCTCCTGACAAATGTTAGATTTGGCACTTAAAACCTTTCTACTTCAACTTCTACTGTTCAACTGCCTATCAGCAAATATTACTTTCCATGATGATGGGTTGTTATCAAACCAGTTGAAGATGATCTGTATGTCCATACAGATTGCGTCTAAAGCACAGTAAACAGACCTCAGAACAGTTACTCCGGCATACTAGCTGTGTGTTTACATCTTTCTTTGCGATTAAATCCCTCCAATTGCATGAGTAACACGGCATCAGTAGATGGAGAGGTAGCTATTAAAGAGAAACGTGGTCAAATACCTCTACATGCTGCAGTTACTCCATTTCTCACTATGTAATAGGTAGCTTGGTGAAAAACGTTCAAAAGTCATCTTCTACAATTTCCAAAATTTTCAAAATTGTTTAGTTACATGATACGGATGACAGAAGATAAGATTTTATAAATATTTTGGGCCAAACAAATAGTTGTATAAAACAAATTTACAATCTAACACAGACTCTGTATAACTAAGTACGTTACCTAAGATACGAAGCAAATCACATAGAACACTGTATCACGTCTTGAGTAAACTCTATTACTAGTTCATGAAACAGTCATATTTCGATCAGGATGCTGTAGACTCTGATTGCTTAAGCAGGTATAGAGAACTTACAATCCACATGTGTAAGTGGACGTCCTAGTCTCAGACATAATAAATTTATGAGACTGTTTGTAAATTAATGAATCCAGCTTCTGAGGTATGCGGTATTTCACCTAACAGTTGTCTTTTGTAAATAAATCTAAGACACATTGCCTAAATCCGTTGGAGATAAGCTTTTATTGCCTAAAATGAAGCAACATTGTGAGGACAATATGTGGAAATGACCTATGTAATGCACTGCTACCAACAAGAGAAATATGAAGGCCGCATTTTTTCCTAGGAGTAGTCTGGCTCCTACTTAGTATCCATTGATGCTGTGTTATTCAGAAAGGTGGAAGGATTTAATTGCAAAGAAAGATGTAAACACATAGCTAGAGTACCTGAGTAACCCCTCTATGGTCGCCTAACATTACAGCCCTCTCGGCCAGGGGAATATTTGCACGTAAAAAGAACAAGGGCACATATATTGCTTACTTTGATTTTCTGGCAATAAAGGCAACATCCTTGGTGTACAGTTTGAGTCAGTCTCATGAACTTTATTTATTGAGACACTAATTTATTCAGTCGAAGTCACGGCTTGTTTCTATTTTGTTCCGACAACTACATAACAGTTGCACCTAACATTCCACCTCATTAATTTTTGGCGTGCAGAGTCATAGTATGTACAACACAACTATCAAACGACGAACTTACGGACCCTTTCTATTTTGTTTTGAGAATTGTCTTACTGTTGCCCCTGGGCATTCCACTGTGAACTATTTCTGTATATATTTTTTTCCTCAGTGAATAAATGTTTTTCTTACGGTAGGACATATGCTGAACTAATAGCGCATGAAGCTACATGGTACTTATCATTGAGTGGAACAACGTCATCATCAGAAGATTCCGAGGACTCTGAAAATTAAAAATAATAGTTTCAAGTGAAAGCTGTGTCTACAGAAATCTTAAAGAGAGCAAACAAGATGTTACATTACGTAGTATTTAGGAAAAGGTGAAAGAAATGGACTGTAACTAAACTTTTTCATCATTTTTCTGCTGAAATAAAATTGAGACTAACTGGTTTGCTTCAAAAGAAGAACTGTTTTTTTGGCATGGCATTCATAACCAGCCAGAGAGGTGGGAGAAATGTATAACTAGCAATGGAGATTATTTTAAATAAAATATTGTTTATCAATTTCAAACAACAGTTTTATAATTATTGCCACCAACTTCCAGTTTCCTACTTCTACTCTTGATATGCCTTTTGATTATTGTAGTGATTTTCGCTCGATTGATTTTGAGGTATCAGAGGTTACACCTGGAGGTAAGGTTATTGATCTAGGAAGGACCCTTGAGCCACTTGTAGGTTTGGATGGAGAGCAAGGAAGGTATTGTGATCAGCATGACATAGTAGATGGATGGGGGAAGCTGGCTAGTTCATATCAACTCTGTAAAGGCGGTGGATGAGAAGGGATATGACTCATCTTTTGGGCACTCCTATACATGGATTGGGTATTTTGATGATAATAAAAGGGGTCCAGTGTGTCAGAAATGAAGCGGGATACCATATCCAATCAAAGGCTTATTCAAGGTCCAGGGACACAAAAATGGCAGTATTGAGTATTTTGGATGGAAGTCACACTAAGTTTTAGAGAGTGGTAGGTATGATTGTAAGTGCTTGTGGATGTGCTGGGTTGGGATGGATTCAGGTATGTTGCTAAAGATGGAGCTAAGGCTAATTGGTTGATAAGATGAGGTTTCACTAGCAAGTTTATTAGATTTGAGGAACAAGATTATCTTGGAGACCATCTTCAGTTCGTAAAGAATCCAGTGTATAGGATGACACTGCACGGTGTTGCTGCATACTGTAGCAAGGCGAAAAGACTTTCCTTAAGATGGCAGTAGGTAATGAAGTTATGCCAGGTACTGCATTGTGTTCTTGGAGAGGGTTGTTTTACTGTTTTGTGCTGCAATCAGTGTTTTTGATTTGGTTTGTGGTATTTTGTGAAAGTATTGAAAGTTGAGAGTGAGGAGTTGTGTGGTTGTATATGTACACCAGTGGACAGGCCATGGAGTGGTTGAAGTTTGAATCTCTAGGAACAGTGAGGATATGATCAAGTATGAGATAAAGAGCTTGGCTTTACTAGAAGTTGTCTGGTAATGGCCATTTGTTGTGGGGGATAGGATAATGTGGTGAATGATGTGAACTAGTAAGGGGGTGGATTGATTTCCAATACTTTGTTGAGTTTACAAGTAGTATGGTATTGAATTTTGTACATGTCTGTTCCCAGTTCTTGAATTTCTTTGCCTGAAGGGATTTTTGGATGTACACCAATCAGCAAAAAATTATGACCACTGCCCACCATGATGTTGGATGCTGCCTGGTGGCTTTCAGTCATGTGACATGGTAACAAGAGTATCCAAGCAGAGCAGACACAGATAGGGGACACCCTAGCATCGATATGGGCTGCAAATGGGGAAATTCATTGAGATAAATGACTTTGACAAAGGGTAGATTATTATTATGCTGAGTCTGTGCACTAGTATCTTGAAAATTGTGATGTTGGTTGAATGTTCACATGCTACTGTCATGAGTTCTACAGAAAGAGGAAAAAGGACAGTGAAACTACCACTATGCACTACAAGGTTGGATATCCATGGCTCCAAAAAGAACGTGGGTTTTGAGACTTTTCTGCTCTGTAAAGTAGTGTAGATGATGATCTGTGGCATCTCTGCTGTAAGAGCACAATGATGGTCCACATACAGGTGTTTCAGAGCACACCGTTCATCACACATTGTTGAACATTGAGCTCGACAGAAGACCACCCATATATGTTCACATGTTGATCCAACCACATAATCAATTATGATTGCAGTGTGAATGAGACCACTGGGCTTCAACCACCAATTAATGGAAATGTTTTGATACTTCTGGTGAATTACATTATTGCTTCACTAGGTCAATGGTCATCTCCACAAACACTGCCATCGAGGTGAATGACAGCTCGAAATGTGCAGTATGCCATGGATGCTGGCTGGTGGGAACAGTGTTATGCTATGGGAGACATTCTCCTGCACTTGCATGGGGGCTGTGTTAATAATTAAAGACATGCTGACAGCTGCGAACCATCTGTATCTTTTCATGCTTGATGTCTTCCCCGAAGGTGATGTCACCTTTCAGCAGCATTACTGTCTGTGACTTGGAGACAGAACATGGTACAGTTTTAGGAGCATTATGCAGAATTCATGTTGATGCCTCAGCCACCAAATTCCCCTCATGTAAATCTTATGGAAGACATCTGGGTCGCTATTAAGGGCCATCACCGCATTTGCAAATGAGCGGCCCATTATTTACGCATATTGCATGACCCGTGCATAGACATCAGATGCCACATACCTCCAAAAAGGTACTGACAAATTGTCAGCTCCCTGATATACAGACTCAGTAATGTATTTTGTTCCAGGTGCAGACAAACAATCTATTAAGCAGGTGGTCGTAATGTTTAGACTCATTAGTGTACATCTGTAGTTTTTGGTGGCATGTGAGGTCTCTGTGCAAAACTATTTAAAGTACCATCAACCTGTCTAGAGTTGACTGGTTTTTTCGTATTTTTTATGCTACTTCACAGATAAAGTGAGCTGCATTTTCACTGAAAATAGTATCCTTTAGCTCACAACTAAGGGATTTTTTCCTGTTATTTTCTTTTAATTAATGTCCTGGTCACTAGGAAAAACACATTTTAAGCACCAGTCAACTCAACTCTGCACTCATTGTGAAGTTGACCAGCATATTAAACGTACACATAATAAATGTTCACACATAATCCTGCTGGTATCAGCCTCACTATTGGATTATTTTGTTATTTATTTGTATTTTTTTAATGGAATTTTAGGATCAGAAGATGAGAACTTAACACATTTTGTATAGTGCATACATCATACAGATTCATGTTCATGAAACTTATAGAAAATGTTTAAGTAATTCCCAGATTTAAAGTAATTTGATAGAAAATATTTAAGTAATTCCCAGATGTAAAGTTATGTCAACCTACACACAGTATTATCTCAATTATTAATGAGCTAATTAATACAATAGGCCTGAAAAATATAGGAAATATGGTTTACATCTGTGTAAGATCCTAATTACTATCATAGCCCTGGAAATTTTAAAAGTCTCCTATTCCTTTAGAAACAAGAACACTTAGTTTTCTTTCTGTTTGGTCATAGACAATTAGCTAACATTTCCTGTCTTAGTATATTTGGATTGGAATCTGTCACAATTTGTAATGAAATTAATTTCAAGTTCTTCCCCAGGTACCAATTCCTCAAAGCAACAAACATAAAATATAGTTTTGTTGGTTGTAAACTTCACTATAAACAAACCCTTTGGTTTAGGTTCATCAAAGTTTCACCATTGTTATCTTTCTCTTCAAACCATTCACCCGATAAATCTTTAGGGAACTATTGTATACCTTCATCACTGTCACTGGGATCCTGGGACCCTGACTGTTTTCTTTTAGTGTTGGGTTTCATGACTTCTCTTTTCCTTTGTTTCTCAGTTGACACAGGATGAGAGATTTCTTCATTTGGATGAGATATTTTGTCTGCAGTATTGGTGTTGGCAACACTATTTCCTGGCTCAATTTCTATTTTCCTTTTTTCGGCATGTGGTGATTTTGCACATCTCATACCATGGAGCACTTTTATGGCTGTTTCTCCCACAAGAACTAGTGTGCCTTGACCTTTTGGAGACTCTACCATACCAGATTGTGATGATAATAGTTTATTACAGACTTTTTGTGGCCATGAGAAATTCTGCAGGCCCAGAATCCAGACTTGGTAGTTGTGTTAGGATTGATGGTCTCCATCAACTCACTAATAACAGCAGGGAAATTGTCCTTTGTAATTGTAGTCAGTTGCCTGTCTGCTTTTTGATGCCATTTTGTCAAGACTGATGCCTATTTCATTTTAATAGGTCTGTAAGAGGCCACATCTATAGGTTGTAGCAAATTGGCTGGAGACAGATGAATTTAATTCTGTGCTTCTTACACATTTTCAGCACATGTGATGAAAAATGGGAAGACAGATTGTCACCCAGCCGTGCTTTTACTACCCCTTATTTCCTGGTCCAAGGTTTTACAATAGTCTGGAATCAATTTTTGAATGTAACTCCCTGAGACCATCAAAACTTCAACCTATTCCTGGAGGTATTCCATGAGTCTAAGTATCCCTTATATGTTCAGATCTATAGATGACATATGCAGGCATGGGTATGCCATTGGCTGTACCAGCTAAGATCCCACTGGTTGCTGATTTAGAAGAATAAATTATTCTTTCCATATAATTGATTCCTCATTTGAAAATACACTCATTTCCACTAAGTTTATCAGCTAGATTGGTCTCATCATAATTTAGAATGTTAGAAGGTCTGATGCTCTCTAGTGTCTTTTCAAGGTTTATCAATATCAGTTGGAAACATAAATAATAAAAAATAATAATTTTGATCAGAGAAAATATGAATTTCATCATGAAACAGAAAACAACATAAAATCAGTTTAGTTACTAAGTGTTTAAAACTACAGCATCTTTGTTCTATTAGCAGGGATGTTTATTGATGCTGTTGTTGACAGCATGGCATTTCAATGAATTAAACCATCCAGCCACTCTTTTCCAGGGATATTGTTTTTAAATAATTTTGCATTCCATCAACTTTTTTCATGATAATGTTTTGCTAAAATCCAAAGATCAAATTTCAAATGGGCAATTCCCACTCTGGAACAGTAATTGGGTGTCCTGTAATGATTTTTTCTTCCTCTAGATTAAATACACTCACTTTTCCATGTTTTCCCATATGTCTTCCCATGATATTGTCTCCCAAGGTAATTCATGGATTCCATACTTCTTTGCAACATTTCTAATTGGTAATGTATTTCACTTTATATCTTCAGTTACTTTAGCAGCATCTAGATTTTTATAATACCCGTCTGCTACAATACAGAGGTGACAGACAATGAAAATAAGAAGTCACAGCAAGACAGCATTACTTTTTGTGGCAAAATCAAATTGTCTTGTAATAAGTGCAGCTGTTCTACCTTGTGAGATGCCTGGTTGACTCTGTACTGAAAAACTCTTTCAGCTTGAGACATGTTTCAGTAACATGGAAAAAATATTTTTATTGTAATATTTCGTTAAGCTAAAAATCAAGATTACAGATATATGATTATACTGTATTTCAGTACACCTTAAATGGGGTAAATTGAGAAAAATTTGACACAATATTTGTTTCACTCATGCTATTTTTTCTATTGTAACAATGAGTTACAAATCATTAAGGACACACAATATGTTCCGCACCACCTTATGAGGTCAAAGGGAAGATACTAGTCAGCTAGAAGCTGGCAGTAGTGTCTAGTACCTAATTGTGTTGCATTATCAAGTTAATGCAGAAAGTGTAGATAGTGGTCAAATTCGGACTCCATGTCATTCTAGATGGTTCTACACTAGTGCATATACCGAGTGTGGTGGCACAGTGGTTAGGACACTGTACTCGCATTCGGGAGGACGATGGTTCAATCTCGTCTCCGGCCATCCTGATTTAGGTTTTCCGTTATTTCCCTAAATCGTTTCAGGCAAATGCCGGGATGGTTCCTTTGAAAGGGCATGGCCAATTTCCTTCCAAATCCTTCCCTATCCCGAGCTTGCGCTCCTTCTCTAATGACCTCGTTGTCGACGGGACATTAAACACTAACCACCACCACCACTAGTGCATAGGACAATTATCACAAATGTTAAGCTATGCAGTTATTGTATTATCAATAGTAACATAAAACAGCTTGACTAACAATTGGCTAACTATCCTAAAAGGATATAAATGATAGTTTTTCTTATATATTTTGGCAGTTATGTCATGTACTATGATTTACAAAAGCTTGCTAAGAAATTTTTAGAAGCTCAGATTTTCTAATTGGAAATTTTCATAATCTGCCATGTTGTTTGTTGTTGTTGTTGTGGTCTTCAGTCCTGAGACTGGTTTGATGCAGCTCTCCATGCTACTCTATCCTGTACAAGCTTCTTCATCTCCCAGTACTTCTGCAACCTAAAACCTTCTGAATATGCTTGGTGTATTCATCTCTTGGTCTCCCTCTACAATTTTTACCCTCCACACTGTCCTCCAATACTAAATTTGTGATCCCTTGATGCCTCAGAACATGTCCTACCAGCTGGTCCCTTCTTCTTGTCAAGTTGTGCCACAAACTCCTCTTCTTCCCAATTCTATTCAATACCTGTTCATTAGTTATGTGATCTACCCATCTAATCTTCAGCATTCTTCTGTAGCACCACATTTCAAAAGATTCTATTCTCTTCTTCTCCAAACTATTTATCATCCATGTTTCACTTCCATACATGGCTACACTCCATAAAAATGCTTTCAGAAGTGACTTCCTGACACCTAAATCTATACTCGATGTTAACAAATTTCTCTTCTTCAGAAACGCTTTCCTTGCCATTGCCAGTCTACATTTAATATCCTCTCTACTTTGACCATCATCAGTTATTTTGCTCCGCAAATAGCAAAACTCATCTACCACTTTAAGTGTCTCATTTCCTAATCTAATTCCCTCACCATCACTCGACTCAATTCGACTACATTCCATTATCCTCATTTTGCTTTTGTTGATGTGTATCTTATATCCTCCTTTCAAGACACTGTCAATTCCATTCAACTGCTGTTCCAAGTCCTTTGCTGTCTCTGGCAGTACTACAATGTCATCAGTGAACCTCAAAGTTTTTATTTTTTCTCCATGGATTTTAATACCTACTCTGAATTTTTCTTTTGTTTCCTTTACAGCTTGCTCAATATACAGATTGAATAACATTGGGGAGAGGCTACAACCCTGTCTCACTCCCTTCCCTACCACTGTTCCACTTTCATGTCTCTTGACTCTTATAATTTCCACTTGGTTTCTGTACAAATTATAAATAGCCTTTCGCTCCCTGTATTTTAACCCTGCCACCTTTAGAATTTGAAAGAGAGTATTCCAGTCAACATAGTCAAAAGCTTTCTCTAAGTCTACAAATGCTAGAAACATAGGTTTGCCTTTCCTTAATCTATTTTCTAAGATAAGTTGTAGGGTCAGTATTGCCTCACATGTTCCAACATTTCTATGAAATCCAAACTGATCTTCCCCGAGATCAGCTTTGATGAGTTTTTCCATTCGTCTGTAAAGAATTCGTGTTAGTGTTTTGCAGCTGTGACTTATTAAACTGATTGTTTGGTAATTTTCACACCTGTCAACATCTGCTTTCTTTATGATTGGAATTATTATATTCATCTTGAAGTCTGAGGGTATTTTGCCTGTCTCATACATCATGCTCACCAGATGGTAGAGTTTTGTCAAAACTGGCTCTCCCAAGGCCGTCAGTAGTTACAATGGAATGTTGTCTACTCCCGGGGCCTTGTTTCAACTCAGGTCTTTCAGTGTACTCTCAAACTCTTTACACAGTATCATATCTACCATTTCATCTTCATCTACATCTTCTTCCATTTCCATAATATTGTCCCTCTCTCATGTTAGTGTAATAAAATTACATATTTTTGAAATCAGAAGAAATTAGGGCTACAACATTATATCACTGAACTTCAGAAAGTATTGCATTCCACATATTTGACGTAAAAACAAATCAGAAAAACTGCCACATTATTAAAATAGTTTACACCAATAAACATCTTCAGTCAGAACAAGTTTTCATACACTGGTCATCAGAAGCACAGCTGAAACATATAACATTCTGATGAGAATGCTTCTTACAGACACTGTTTTCACAACTGTTGCACAATTTCTGTATTATCCACATATATGACATATTCCATGGTTAGGTTCACCAAGAACTAGCTCCCTCTTTTCTGTATCATTCTAGAAATATTTGTATACTCTTGGAAGTTTTGTTAGTTTCTCTCTTTGGTCTAATTGAGTATTCACATGGCTATGCTAGACTTTTCTGTAAAAACTATCACCCATCTTCCTTATCTGGTTTGTTGTGGCTAAAGATGATGTTTGCTGAGTGGTTCTAGGTGCTTCAGTCCGGAACTGTGCTGCTGCAATGGTCACAGGTTTGAATTCTGGCTGGGGAATGGATGTATGTGATGACCTTAGGTTAGTTAGGTTTAAGTAGTTCTAAGTCTAGGGGACTGATGATCTCAGATGTTAAGTTCCATAGTGCTGAGAGCCATTTGAATCAGTTTTTCATGATGTTTGAATTAAGTCCTCCAGTATCAATATGTCGGTAAAATAATGTGACTGAGATCATTTGGTTATTCTGGATGTCATAGTTGATGCACACATCTCATCCTCAGTATCCACCCTTTATTTGGTTCTGTTGTAGTCTGCTGATTCCCCTCTTTTTTTTTCACTCTAATAAGTCACAGTTATTTGAAAATTAATTCTTATCACCATAGCCTACAAAAATGTCTTAGGTATGCATGTTATAGAGTTTCATTCTACTTTTTTTTGTAACATTACATAATGCAGTACTGTTTCTGAGGCAGATTTCAAAACAGCACGAGTTCTTATGTCAATGGTGGTACCTGGACACCTAATATTCACTTTTGCCATCAATTATATGCAGACAGGCAAATTATACCCCAGTATGCCCTTCCTCTTATTGTGCATCTCTGCGGCTGTTGTGCAGGTATAGACATCATATAAGAAACTGACACATTACTTGTTCAGCTGTACTAAGAGCTTTAAAACTTTTTATTTTCCTGTCTTATTCAATAAACTCTGTTGCATGTGGGGCTGCTGCTTTCCTTGAATATGTGTTAACATATTTTTTTCTGGAGCTGGATGGTAGACCCTGATAATGCAACTATACCATATCTAACTTCACTTGGGGATGTGTTAGGAATAATTTTACTAGGAGCAATGTTTGAGTTTCTTTCTTTATGTGGTGTGCATCTGGAACATAATAAAAAAGAATAAACCCTCATGTCTTCAAAATAAAGATACAGTGACATTATTTTTTTTAAAAGTTATATAATATGTGTTCATAATAGAGAAATAAATTCATATACTGTATCTTTCTCTGTAATTTCTATGTGCCTTTCACTTCAGAAACATACCCAGCCATTGTATTGAAGACTTTGTACTGGTGAAGAAATTGCTATTTCATTTCACACATGTTAATTAATAGGTATAAAGAGAAAACACAAATTAAAGACAGGAAAAAAGTATATGTTTTGGTTAAAAAAACTTCCATGCTATTATAGAGGAAGCAAGTTGAAAGTCATGAGAATGTATTAGGAAAATACATGTGTTATTGAAAATATTTTCCTGTACAGGAGCATTTCCTCCATACAAAAAACTGCACAGTCCCATATTTTATGGTCAAAAACACAAGGATTGGTAGCCCTGCGCCTGCTACACGGACGTCTGAGTCACAGCTCTTGTACAAGATAAGTAATTTAAGTAGTAATAAACTGTTTTTTAACACTTTAAACTAATTTATTACGTTAATTATAGTGCTCTGCAAGCATACCATTAAAGGTTTTTGTCTTACTCGCGTATTTTCACAGTAATCACGTAAAGTTCATTTTGTTTACATATCGCGGCCAGGCCGAACTTTTGAGTTTTCAGATTAAACTTCATACCGCAATCTTAAGAGCATTTACTGATAGTTTAGTGTGCTAAATACGTTTGCTGCCCATTTATATCTGTAGAGTATCGTCATCTCTTAAGTAATTTCCAGTAAAAAAAACTTCTGAACCACTGTTTACATAGTCGCGAGTAGGCCTAATTTTTCGTACACGTATTTTCATTGTTTTCCGGTAACTTAATTGTCTTTCTGTCACTAAAATAGATTTGTACCATGAGTGTAAAGTGCCTGACGTGCCGTAGGATCGTTAGCTCCGGGGTCTGGTGTGATGGATGTAGTAACTTTTTTCATTGGGGCGACTGTAGTGGCGTGGGAATTGGGAAAATGAGCGAGACTCATCAGTGGTTCTGTAGGCTATGCAGTAGAGATAGGAAGATTGTGGAACAGGAGGGGAAAATTGCTGCCCTTCAGGCTGAGTTAGATGAGGCTAGGCGAGAACTGGGCAGGTTAAGGGGGGAGAAGGGTAAACAGGGGTGGGAAGTGGCAACAGGCATGAGGAACAGGCCAAGAAATTCTTCTGACCGCTTTGTTATTAATGTACAAAATAGGTTTGACCTGTTGCCTCAGTCAGAAACTGATGAGCCTCTCACAGAAGTAGATGTACACAGGGCTCAACAAGCTTTCAGCAGCAAATTGATTAAGAATGTAGGGAAGTCTGCAAAGAGAAAGAAAGTCTTGTTGCTAGGTAGTTCGCATGCTAGGGGTGTGGGCCAACTTCTGCAGGATGAATTAGGGTTGGATTACCAGGTCACAAGTTTTTTCAAACCTAGTGCTGAACTTGGGCAGGTTACAGAGGATTTAGGTTCACTATGTAAAGGTTTTACTAAGGAAGACACCGTGGTTATTGTGGGTAGGCCGGGCAACAGTATTGACAGAGATCCGGGGTACAGCATAGAGTGTGACCTGGCAAATATTGCATCGGCATCGAATCATACCAGTGTTGGGTTTGTGTCGGTTCTGGAGCGCCACGACCGACCTCATTTGACCTCTTCTGTCAGGAGAGTTAATTTGGAGTTGGAACGGCTACTTGGATCTGATGCGGGGTCACACATTGGTGTGGTTCGTGTTGATTCACTCTGTAGGTGGGACTATACTAGACATGGCCTACACCTCAACAGGAAAGGGAAGGGTAAACTGGCTGGGCTGATAGCAGGAAATTTAAAGGGGGGAGGAACTACATCTCATGGTGGAAACTCTTTTTTAGTGTAAGATCAGTGTCCAGTGGGAAACTCAGCCATGCAAGTACTAAAGATGTCAAAAAAGTTCAAGATAGTTGCAAAAGTAAAATGAAAAATGTTAGTATATTTCATCAAAATATTGGGGGATTGAACAATAAAATTGATGAGCTTCTGCTTTGTTTAGAAGATATAGAAACTGAGAATGTAATAGATGTACTATGCCTGTCTGAGCATCACATTGTCACTGATATGCAAAAGGTTAGCATCAATGGGTACAAATTAGCTGCACATGTAAGTAGAGATAATATGATGAGAGGAGGAGTTGCCATATATGTCAAAAGCTTCCACAGTGCAAAAAATTTAGAAACTAAAAAATTTTGTGTAGAGCAACATATGGAAGCATGTGCCACTGAACTTAAACTAAAGGGTGGCACTTTCATAATTGTAACAGTGTATAGGTCCCCCTCAGGGAATTTCCAGCTATTTCTGGAAAACTTGGATGCTTTGTTGTGCTATCTGTCAGACAGGGGGAAGCAAATTATCATTTGTGGGGATTTCAATGTTGATTCCCTGAAAGAGTGTAATAGGAAGAATGACCTTTTAGTATTACTCAGTTCTTTCAATTTGAGCTCCGTCATTGATTTTCCTACTCGGATAACAAAGAACAGCAGTACATTGATAGATAACTTTTTTATAGACCAAGATAAGTTTAAGGACATAAATGCTTATCCTGTTGAGAATGGTCTTTCAGATCATAGTGCACAGCTTGTTACAGTACATGACATAGCTCCATGCAGTATAATAAATCAGACTTTCAAAGCAGTGCGTTCAATTAACAATATAAATATTGCAAACTTTAGGGAAAGCCTACAGCAGCTAGACTGGGATGAAGTGTATAAGGAACCCGATGCAAACTTGAAATATAACTTATTTCACAATACATTTTTAAGGGTATTTGAAAATTGTTTTCCCAAGAAAATAGTTAAACATAATTCCAAGAAAACATATAAAAAACCTTGGCTAACTAAAGGAATAAGAATATCTTGCAACCGCAAAAGAGAACTGTATCTAACAGCAAGATGGAGTACTGACCCCGAAATTGTTCAATATTATAAAAACTATTGTGCGGTACTAAGAAAAGTTATTAAAAAGTCCAGAAGCATGTGTATCATGTCTGAGATCAGTAACTCTGATAATAAAATTAAAGCAATTTGGAATATTATTGAAAGGGAAACAGGGCAACCAAGAGCACAGGAAGACTCTAGTGCAATAAAATTGAATGACAAGTGCACTAACAAACAATCAGAAATTGAAAATATTTTGAATTATCATTTTTTAAATGTTGTGGAGAAAATAGGATCTAGATCTTCACTAGAAGAGGCAAGGCTATTAATAGAAGAGGCCATACCTGCACAGTTTGAAACAGCTGTAATTCCACCAACCTCTCCCTCTGAAATCAGTAAAATAATAAACTCACTGAAAAGTAAAAGCTCTTACGGAATTGATGGCATTTCCAGCAAAGTACTTAAAGCTTGTTCCCCACAGATAAGTAGAATTCTCAGCCACGTATGTAATAGCTCTTTGGAGCAGGGTGTTTTCCCTGATAGACTGAAATATGCCATTGTAAAACCATTGCATAAAAAGGGGGATATGTCGGATGTCAACAACTACCGCCCAATCTCTCTTCTGACAGCTCTATCAAAAATTTTTGAGAAAGTAATGTATTCAAGAGTAGCCTCCCATATTTGTAAAAATAAAGTACTAACAAAATGTCAGTTTGGTTTTCAGAAAGGCTTTTCAACAGAAAATGCTATATATGCTTTCACTGATCAAATATTAAATGCTCTGAATAACCGGACATCACCCATTGGTATTTTTTGCGATCTCTCAAAGGCCTTTGATAGTGTAAATCATGGAATTCTTTTAGATAAGCTAAATCATTATGGTTTGAGTGGGGCAGTGCACAAATGGTTTAATTCATACTTAACTGGAAGAATGCAGAAAGTTGAAATAAGTGGTTCGTGTAATGTTAAAACAGCTGATTCCTCAAACTGGGGTGCTATCAAGCACGGGGTCCCACAGGGTTCGGTCTTAGGTCCTTTACTGTTCTTGATATACATTAATGACTTACCATTCCACATTGATGAAGATGCAAAGTTAGTTCTTTTTGCTGATGATACAAGTATAGTAATAACATCCAAAAACCAAGAACTAAGTGATGTAATTGTAAATGATGTTTTTCACAAAATTATTAAGTGGTTCTCAGCAAACGGACTCTCTTTAAATTTTGATAAAACACAGTATATACAGTTCCGTACAGTAAATGGCAAAACTCCAGTAATAAATATAGAATTTGAACAGAAGTCTGTAGCTAAGGTAGAATTTTCAAAATTTTTAGGTGTGTCCATTGATGAGAGGTTAAACTGGAAGCAACACATTGATGGTCTGCTGAAACGTCTGAGTTCAGCTACGTATGCTATTAGGGTTATTGCAAATTTTGGTGATAAGAATCTCAGTAAATTAGCTTACTATGCCTACTTTCATTCACTGCTTTCATATGGCATCATATTCTGGGGTAATTCATCGTTGAGTAGAAAAGTATTCATTGCACAAAAACGTGTAATCAGAATAATTGCTGGAGCCCACCCACGGTCATCCTGCAGACATCTATTTAAGGATCTAGGGATCCTCACAGTAACCTCACAGTATATATATTCCCTTATGAAATTTGTTGATAATAATCCAACCTAATTCAAAAGTAATAGCAGTGTGCATACCTGTAACACCAGGAGAAAGGATGATCTTCACTATGCAGGGTTAAATCTGACTTTGGCACAGAAAGGGGTAAATTATGCTGCCACAAAAGTCTTTGGGCACCTACCAAACAGCATCAAAAGCCTGACAGATAGCCAACTAACATTTAAAAATAAATTAAAAGAATTTCTAGATGACAACTCCTTCTACTCATTGGCTGAATTTTTAGATATAAAGTAAGTAAAAAAAAAAAAAAAAAAAAAAAAAAAAAAAAAAAAAAAAAAAAAAAAACTTAATCATTAGTGTCATGCAATATTTTGTGTAATGTAATTTCTTGTACAGACATCTTTTATTAACCTGACACGTTCCACATCATTACGAAGTGTCGTATTCATGATCTATGGAACAAGTATTAATCTAATCTAATCTACATCTGATTTTGAAGATATATTTTTCACAGGTTCAGGTTTCCTTCATTTTAATGTTCTGAGAGGAAGAATATGTGCAGAGAGATCAGTCTGTTTCTGAGGTAATTGTGACATAACGGCTCACACCTCATAGGTAACATATTAGCATATCATTCCTTCAGGTCTCTTGCCAGTATCAGAATAAATGCATGTACAGGGTGAGTCAATAACTATTGCCACCTAGAAGAACTCCAAAAGTATGATAGTAGCTGAAAAGTTTACAGGACAAATGCTGCATGGGACAATGGGGGACATAATATGACATTGGTTTTTTGTTGATAGGAAAGGTCACTTCACAGATGTAAAGGTCAATTTTGTTTTTTTAAATGAGATGCTATAGTTTTGTACTTATTTTCTGATAGAGGTTATGGAGACGAATCAAATTATGTGTAACATTAAGGTCTTTGAAGGTCAGTGAAGGTCACAAAGTTGACATGAATATCCATTTACAGAAGGTGTTCGAAGTGAGGACCATTGGTATATATTCAGTGCTGTAATCTTTTTATCACGGATTGAGTGGTATTCCTTATCACATCAGCATTTATCAAAGCACATACTCTGACAATTTTCTTTTGTATATCGTGCAAATAGTAAATATCCATCTAACGTACCACTGATGTGTGGACACCATTCAACAGTTTCGCAATACAACACTAATAGGAACAGTAAGAATAATATCGTTGAATCAAGCGAATGTGAATTATGCATTCCTTTGAAGAAAAAGTTGATATGCTTCTCATTTACAGAGACTACCAATGAAATTCAATGAGAGCTAGAGACTTACATGCTTAAATTTATCCTTAACATATTCACCCTACATGTTGTACATTTAAATATTTGTATGATAAATTGAGAACAACTGGATCTTTAACACATTTGAAACATATCTGGAAAAGGAAAGTTACTAATGAGGGAATGGAAATTGGTACTCTTCACAATGTGTTTCGAGATCCTTGTGTTAGTTCACGGCAGATCACAACGGAATCTGGCATGAGCCAGATTTATGTTGTTCATGTTCTGCATCACCATAATTATCATCCTTACCATATCAGTTTCCACCAAGAATTAATTGATTCAGATTGTATGCATCCTATTGAATTCTGCCAATGGGCTCAACTTCAGATTCAGACAGAGGACACATTTATTAATTTGGTTTTCTTTACTGATGAGGCTACAATCATAACTGTGGAAATGTTAATTTGCATAATATGCATTATTGGGCAACTGAAAATCATTGTTGGCTGAGTCAAGTTGCACACCAACAACTGTGGTTGGTGAATGTATAGTGTGGGATTCTGGAGGACAGACTAATAGGCCCTATTTCATCAAAGGAAATCTTAATGGTAGGAAGTGCGCCACATTCCTGCAAGAAACATTAGGTCTGTCATTGGAAGAAATGCCTATAGAAAGAGGAAAGAGAATGTGGTATCAACACAAAGGATGTGTGGCACATTTTTCACCAATGGCTAGAAATGAGTTGCAGAGACAATTTCCAAATCATTGGATTGGACGCAGAGGAGGTGTGTTGTGGCTGGCACCTCTGGATTTTTTCTTATGGATATTCATAAAAGACATTGTTTATAAAGACATTCCAACTACACCTGAAGATATGCAAGAGAGAATTGTCAGAGCATGTGCTTCGATAAGTGCTGAAGTTATAAAGAACACCACTCAGACTATGGTAAGAAGATTATTGCACTGCATTGATATCAATGGTCATCACTTCGAACACCTTCTGTAAATTGATGTTCATGCCACCTTTGTGAACCTTGTAGACCTTCAAAGACCTAACTGTTACACATCTTTGGATTTGTCTCGATAGCCGCTATCAGAGAATAAGAACCAAACTATAGCATCCATTTTAAAAAAGAAAATTGAGCTTCATATCTCTGATGTGACCACACCCAGCAACATAAAACCAAAGTCATATTATGTCCCCTGTTGTCCCATGCAACATTTAACATTTTTCCAACAAACTCTTCATCTCCTATCACACTTCCGCAGTTATTCTTGGTGGCAACAGTTAGTGAAACATTCCACGTGGTAAAAATATATCTAAAAACAAAGATGATATAACTTACCAAACGAAAGTGTTGGTATGTTGATAGACACACAAACAAACACAAATACACACATAAAATTCGAGCTTTCACAACCCACGGTTGCTTCATAAGGAAAGAGGAAAGGAGAGCAAAAGGTGAAAGAATGTGGGTTTTAAAGGAGAGGGTAAGGAGTCTTTCCAATCCCGGGAGCACAGAGACTTATCTTAGGGGGAAAAATGGACACGTATACGCTCACACACACACACACACACACACACACACACACACACACACACACACACACACACACACACACATCCATCCGCACATATACAGACACAAGCAGACATTGTGTGTGTTTGTGTTTGTTTGTGTGTCTGTCAACATACCAACACTTTCATTTGGTAAGTTAGTAGTAAGAGTAGAGGTCAATGAATCCATCATTTTTCTCTTGTCTGTTTACCTGTTTCCTTTCTGCATGTCTTCAGTTCAAACTGCTATTATTGCTCCTGTCTCAAGTTTTTTCTGTATATATGTCATCTTTTCAAACCTTTTTAAGAAGTCAGAATTTCCTCTGAAACTGTCACCTTTCTGTTCCATCTGCATCATCTGCTTTCTAATTCCTCTTGCTTTCTTCCTAAACTTTCTTTTACCCTCTGCTCAGTGCTTAACGTATGCACTGTTTCTCCCTCTCAACCTCCCTGTAGACATGTTGAGACTTATCCTCCACTCTTTGTGTTGAATGAAACTGTTTATTATTCAGTTCTATTCAGTCAATACAACCACAATATAAAATTTGTGTGATAGATTTGGTTATTTGATCTTCTACAAACATGGATGGAGCCAAAACAATGGCACACAGAGATACCAATATGCTGTTTGCAAACAGTTTTCTGACTTTTCATCTGGTTGGGATGATATGATTAATAATATTAGTGAAAAAGAGTTACTCTCAACTTTGAGTGGTAATCAGAAATACCTGGACAACATCTGTGAGTTATTTCCCAACAGATTTTAAAACATTTTAACACTTTTGTCTCAAAGACAATCAAATTTATGTTAGTCTTCTTAAAATCAGTAATGTCATATAATATTTGAGCCGCAAAGTTTCTGTCTAGTATAATTGCATTCTTGCATTTCTACTGGTTGTGGCCAGTGGTGCTGGCTTCCATGGAGCTTCAATCAAGTTTACATTAACATGAGCACACAGCTCATTTTTGTTGTGACTTTTTCTTTGAAGTGGTACAAATGAGGTTTATCAAAACAGGAAATAGCTAATTTGTTTAAACAGAATGATTTAGAGATTGAAGAATGGGATTCTGAGGAATACTGTGCTTTGCAGTTGCATACCTGATCACTTATCAGTAACACATTATTGTTACTGCCTATCTAAAAAATATTATTGTGTTATTTTTTCTGTTAGATACTGCTAGGGCAGGACTGTGCTGCTTACATTATTTTTTTCAGTGAGCAAAGTTAATCAAAACAGCTCATCAGAAGAGCCTAAAACCCATGATGAACATTAGTATGTACTGCTGGCTGCTTCTGTTGCCAAGGTAGGCATTTTGAGTGTACACATCAATCCAACACTGAGAAATCTTCTCACAGACATCAGTTCTCTGAGCTAAGTACTTGTCTGTGAGCACTATTTTCAATATGTGTGCCTCAAAATGGCCAAGAATTTCAGATCATAGGAATGCTGATTTTGTGATGAGTTGCAGT
Source organism: Schistocerca gregaria (assembly GCF_023897955.1). NCBI lineage: Eukaryota > Metazoa > Arthropoda > Insecta > Orthoptera > Acrididae > Schistocerca > Schistocerca gregaria. The sequence continues at coordinate 455,481,683 of NC_064931.1, forward strand.
TACTGTCTATACGTAATGTGTGGTAAACAGTATTTCTTGCTTGCATCTTGTTGACAACTGTAATCACAAAAGGCCTCAATAAAAAGTATTTTTATATTCTCTTCAAAGATTTCCCTGCTATTACAATCTATAACAACAATGAAGTCAGGAACATTCTCTCTCTGCAAAGCTTGAATAGATGAAGCAATATGGTCTTTTTCATATCACCTAAATTTTTGAATTTATGTATAAAATAAACCACTTAAATATGGCTTGAATTTATAAACTGTTGTAGAAGCAAACAGTGTGTATATATCAAATATAGAAGCACATATTGGAAAGCAGGCACTCAGAAACTAATCTTCAGCAGCTGTCCTAATCTGTTGTCACATAGCAATCTGTTTATTAAACTAGTTTCTTCCTATCCATGTCTCTTTCACCATTATCTTGAACAGGACCTGGTGTTGTGGATGTTGTAAGTAAATTCAGAAGATCATTGCCTAAAAACTTAGCTGTAGCTATGTTAATGACTGTTGAAATACTATAGAGGTGAAAATATAAATATTTTCAGTCAGATGTGAGGACAAGATGGAAATGTATACATCATACAGAAATTATGCAGCATCGTTTGGCACACACACAATGAAGAATGGCATAGGTATACTGAAGTGTCCTGATGTATCGTAATACAATTTGGTTGCTGTTTTCACCTTCCAGATCAATGCTTACAGTACAAATTATTTTGGTATATAAAAGTCAGGTGGTGCAGGAAAATGAATTTTCACTTGTTGCTAATGGGAATGTCACATGGATTTTGAGTATGCAGTTCAGTGCACCAGAAGAATTGTGTAACAAAGTTTTTTTATGGAACATCAGTTGATGTGGAATGAACACACAAGATACTTGAAGAAGAATGTTTGTAGCATGTTGTAACCTTAAAATCCTATTAACTGCATGTCACAGCCAGTGTCCTGTGGTGACAAGGTATTCTATTGCACACTGTGCTCTTACCTGAGGATATCGTTTTTTGGAGATTAAATACACAAAGCACGGACACAATTTTTAAACTATAGAAAATGCCCAAAAGAATAACAACTCAAGGCACAGAAAAAATTCTCGTTGCTGATGACAAAAACATTATAGCCAGAAATGGGCAAACTAATTTATCTTTGAGAACTAGTTCATTGATGATCATTCCTTTTTGGGGACCATGCATTTGTACTCACTCCATTGTTTTTTATATCTAGTTATGCATACTACAAGAATTTTAAATAAATTTTGAGGAAAAGTTCAAATATGCACTAGCCTTACTTCTTCATGGTAAATTCAACAATTAACAAATGTGGAAAACTTCTTCACTTTGATCTCCTTATACAAATGCCTTCTCAGAAAGTATCACATTAGTCAGCTGATGAGGTGGACCAGAGAACACAAGACAGTTAGAGACACACAAGAGTAACCCAAATGAAAGTATAGGTTACAGAAGTGGTTGTGACCCAGCATGGACCACCACATTCTTCATTAACTGCAGAGGGAAGCTGTTAATCATAAAAAGTACAATGTCTTCATTTTCAATTCATTTATAGAAAATAATATATACTTGCATGTGTATTACTAGCATGAAATAATGACAAGTAAACTGTCATGTGCCAAACCAAGATTGTAGTTTTCTTTTACAATGATCCAGTGTGTAAATTAACAACATATCAAAGGGCCATAGTATTATCATGGGAAATAAAGATTCATTAGGAAAAATCATGACTTCCAACACATGAACAGATTAATTGTGTACTAAAATTCGAGACTTTGCATTAGCAATCAGTATAACTACATACACCTGCTGGGAGATCATAAAAACACCAAAAGTGAAAAGATACAATACTTCTTTTTCTAAACCATGATGACATAGCACACACCATTGCCTAGAAAATATTTACATTAAGAACAATAAGCTTTTGATCACTCATCAGTTGAAAGGGCCCCCAACGTTTATGCATAGATTCAGTCATCAGATACTTGAGAAAGAGAACTTCTGAGCAAGAACGGCAGCCATTAACAGATAAGAGTGAAATTAATGAGATTTGATAATAAATATTAATGAACTTAAAATACATATTTCACACACAAACGTATTTGAAAATAAAACATAAGAAAACTTCACTGCTGGCTCCATACCAATAATGTTATACATATTTTGGTCATTTAGCTTACTCAGAAAATAGCAGGAAAAAGTTTTCTGTTCAACTTGCACTGAATGGGTTTTTAGATAAATCATTAATTTCTTTTCCAAACAGCATAAAATATGACCACTTTAAGAGATGTGATTGTTTTAACTGAAAAATTTTTGGAAAAAGATCACTTTTATTTACCTTGCAGGCATAAGATATATCAGAGGTATATCAGAGGATTATATTAATAGTTTAATATTTAACTGTAAATCCTGTTCTCAAAGAACTACCTCAAGGAGTATCTTTCCATGCTCCAAGGTCATCCAACAAGCAATGTTGGTGGTGAAAGCTATTTATTTTCCATAATGAAGTTGAATTACAACCACAAGAAGAGTTTGCAGTTAGTTCTATTTTTATTTTCCTTACCAGTACATAAGTCAAAGCACTCTGCCACTTCAGAAGCCAAAGCACCATACTTGGATATCAGAATTCTTTCAAAACTTTAAATAAGCATATCAGGATGTCAGTAATGATACCCCACATGTGGGCATAAAAAAAATTTATGACACAAGTCCCTGTTCTGTAGCTTTGATCCTCTGAATCAAAAATTAAAACGGTCAGTACTCTGCACCTTGAAGCAGAACTAGTGGATGCAAATGTATAAGGATTCAAGTAGGAATTCTTCTAATCCCAAAAATTATGGCTAATACTACTGAACAGTTCATTTCTAATAAAATAAGAGTATCTTTAAACAGACTGTACTTAAGTAACAGGTTCCTTAAGATAGATTTTTCACAGTGACATGAAAATGAAGATGTTGTCAATGCTCTACACCTCAACACCTAGTTACTAAACTAAAAGTTGCAAATTATCCAGCAGAGATAGGCAACAATCTCATGGAACACTGTAAAAATAATAAACAAAAAAGAATTACAAAGGCTATATAAACTTCAGCTTGTGTTTGAGTTTTCTCATAAGATTCCATAGAAAGATAGAGACATCATGGAAGAATAAGTATGCTTAGAATAAAATGTTATTTTCTCATCATATGTACCTCACTCACTTAGTAAATTCAAGGATTACAGGCTGTATTAAGTATTAAGATGAGAGTAAAACAGTATTTTGTTAACAAGCTACTTCTGAACAACAGTTTTTGAGATAAATGATAAATATGATGTTATGCAATTCTACAATTATTCAAATGTAGAGACTGTAGAGGCACTGCTTCCCCTTTTCATATTGAGACAAAATCATGCACAACTCATTTTTATGTGCAAAGTAATCAAACCAGGGGAACCACAAAGAAACAACCAAACTTGAAAAATATGAGTGTCACTAAGTGTCATGTTTTATTTTTGGAAGAAATGCAAAAATCACAAATTTACTGTGCTTTCTTGCACTACAATTAAAAAATAATTAAGTTTGGTGTTAAAAACTAGTCTTTAAATCAATCAGATGGAAGTTAAAAAAATGTACAAGTAAAAAAAAAACACTATGGTTGCTCCTTTTTCTTGGTCAAACAAATAGACACCATGCCTTGTGATATGTATGTGCTCCATATAGTTGATAAAAGCAACAATGAGATGAGTAGATTACTCTCTTCATTACCTGAAAGTTACATTGCGATACATACAACTTATTTTTTATGTAAGTTGTATAATTCTAAGAATCTGAACTTGAATGAAGATTGAGTGATTAAACAAAAATGAAAGACCCAGTGAAACAAGATCAATGCACAAATAAGGAATGGAGGAACTAGAGTGAGAAATGAGATCATCTGAATGAGACTGAGGTGGGAATGAGGCCAGTTGGTGTGAAGGTAAACAACTGTTACTGGGAATGAGATTGACCATGACAAAAGTGAACAGATTTATGGAAGTATTTAGCAAGTGCTATGGAGCTGTATTCCCAATAAAGAAACAGACTGAGGTGTAGTAATAGAAACAAATTTTGGGTGACAACTGGAATAAAGATCTCAACCAAGGAAAAAAGAAAACTATATGATATTATAAAGACAAAGTAGGTAGGTGATGAATTTCATACTTATTACAGAAAACACAAGACAGTACTTTTAAAAAAGTTGTAAAGGAAGCAAATATAAAGGCAAATGATCTGTACACTCAAGCTGCTGGAAACAAGACCAAAGCCATGCAGAAACGTATGAAACAACAAGCATGTAATGTCACTAACAGAAATGCCAATATCATATTATGTCAAGAAGGAGAGAAAATAACAGAGCCAAGGAAAGTAGAAAATACCTTTAACAGCTGTTTCATGAATGTAAGTGGGCAAATAATCTGTAAGATTACTTCAGGAGCCAAAATGCAACAGCATTGCCACATAAGATCCATAGCTTTGCAACCTCATTCTATCTCTACCCAACAAATGAAGAAGAAATCCTGACCATCATGAAAACTTTAAAAATGAAACAGTCCTCAGGTTCAGATGGTATATGTGAGAAAATATTAAAAAGATGTAGTGAACTCATTGTAAAACCACTAACATATCTATGCAATAGTTCACTGACATCAGGTACTTTTCCTTCTTGTCTAAAAATTGCCAAATTATATCCAGTCTACAAAAGAGGAAACACAGAATAAGTTGGCAGTTACAGGCCAGTTGCTCTATTGTTCAGCTTCTCAAAAAGTCTAGACAAAGCCTTCCACAAAAGACTTACAGCCTTCATGGAAAAATGTGAAATCCTATCCAATGTACAACATGGATTTAGGAAGAACTGCTCTACCAACAGTGCTTTCTATAAGTTCCTAAGTGAATTTTATCAGAAATGGGACAGTGGTGAATATATCACAGGTGAATGCCTTGACTTGTCAAAAGCATTCGCTATTACAGGTCATGAAGCATTCCTACAGAAATTAAATCAACTAGGCATCAGAGGTACACCTAATGACAACCAGGTCATACCTTAGTGGATGGAAATGAACAGTGGAAATACAAGACACTGATAGCAACAAAATCACAAATCATTACTCAGATTACCAAGAATTGAAATATGGTGTTCCTCAAGGATCATTACTGGGACCAGTGCTCTTCCTCTTAAAATGTAAATGACCTACAAACAAACATACAGTGTCAAAATGCTTACTAGTTTGCTGATGACAAGCTTTCTCATTATTAAAAAAATCAGAAAACCCACTACAAGAAAACATAACAAAAACAATGGATATCATAAGAGAATGGTTCACATACAATAAGTTAAATCATAAATGAAAGAAAAACTGTAGCAATCAACTTCCATAATATCAAAGGAAAGCTTTCACAAACTATAAATATGCAGTTGGCAAACAAAGCTGTAAATAGAATTGACCTGACAAAGTTTCTCGGACTGTGGATCCAGGATAATGTCAGGTGGGGAACTCATATTGACAATGTCAGCAAAAAATTGAACACATCTTGCTATGCGATGAGGCTCCTTGAAAGCTACTGTAGCAAAGGCTGCCTAAAAAGTGTGTACTATGCAAGTGTCCAATCAATGTTGAAGTGTGGAGCCATTTCCTGGGGAGCTTCTCCAAACACCATCAAGCTGTTTAGAATCCTAAAAATAATTGTAAGAATCATAGAACATGCCAAACACAGAAAATCTTGCAAGCCACTCTTCATAAAACTGCAACTTCTGAAACTTCCATGCCTTCATATATATGAAACCATAGTATTCATACAGAAGTATGCAATTGAAAATTGCACACTCTTTCTCAAAAATGAAGATGTACACAGTCACAATGCAAGGCAAAAAATGGATCTCCATATGCATCATACAAAAACAAAACTCTGCCAAAATGGAGGTCTGCACCTTGAAAAAAAAAGGTATTCAGGAAACTACCAAGTAACATAAATCAATGAACAACATAGCAGGTTCAAAGCTGCAGTAAAGGAATAACTAACTGATCACTGATTCTGAGGTCTGTAAGAGTATTTTGATGAATAATAATGTGCCAGTCTGAATAATAATGTACTAGTCTCATCCACTGAAACCATAGTAACATTGTACCATTGAACAACTACAAATAATGTACCAATAATAAGTAGTGTAAGCGTAAGAGATTACTGATGTTAAGATGACAGAAACAGTATTGCCATAAATAATGTCCAACATCTTAATGTACATTCTATGAACCAACAAAGTGTAAAGGACAAATAAATAAATAAAAAAACCATTCCCAGAAATGAGACTGACTTCAGCTGAAGTGAACAGTAAATGACCATTCCTTATAAGTAATTCCTCAATCTTCTGCTTACTTGACTGAACTGCTGAATCTACTCCTTTGGGCATTTACATTCATAAATGAACCACATCTAATCATAACTGCTCGTAAAATACCAGAACTACTGACTAAGGAGCCATATGAAACCCTCAGTAGTGTGTACAGTTGTGCAATATATATTAAATAATACTGAATAAAAGGAAAACAAATGATGTCAAATACAGTTTAATAAGGAGGAACAGCTCTGAAACAGGAAACATAAATGACACATCCACAGCTTGTGCAGCAACCATGAAGTCTTTAGGGAGAATATTGATTGTCAATTGATATGGAATGAGAACACAAATATACCATGAAATATAATATTTTCGTCATTTATACCTTCAGGGTTCTATTATCACTGTCAAACAGTTAGTCCCATATTGTGATATAATATTATTATTATTTATACATGATTCTTAAACATGAGATTCTTTTCTGGTCAGGAAATGCATATAACCAAAACAAAATTTAAACTATAGGAAGAGCCATAAGAATAAAAACTAAAAGTTTTATTCGAGTTTGTTGTAAGGAACTATTTAAAGAAAACTGATATCCTTACTGCATCAGGTGAGCTCCTTTACCAGTTTGTTGTGCACATCAGAAAAACAACAGTAACAATGTCCACAAACTTCCATACACAATCATGGAACAAGAGCCAGTTTGGAATAAAATTTACTGGGTAAAAATGCCTATCTGAAAGTTCAAATGACTCAGCCATGATCAATACTACTGTAAGTGTAGTATTTTCACACTGTTGAGCTTTCTATCAAACTTCCCTATCAGGAGCATAATGTATGATTGCATCATGAAGCATATGATCTGCATAGGGTTCCTTATGAATATTTTTCACAAAATTACAAAAATGGCTAAGTCCATGTAGTTCTGATGCCCATGCCCTGTATGACTGTTTTGGTCTTTTTTGGCAGCATTAACACAAGTATGTTTACAGTAATAGTTAGAAAGTAACTTAGACAGCTGATCAAAAGAAAGACTTGAAGGTTCTTATATGGGGGTGAGCCAACACAACAACTGATATATGCGAGGTGAAATTCATGACAAAGAAAGGGCCTTGAACAAGTTTACATTTGTGACCCCAAATGCCTTGAAATATTGTTGCAGGTATTTTTTGTAAGCATCCCAGTTTTGTGCTACATCATCATATGCACGGAACAGTGGCAGATATGTTGGAGGTGGCACCACAAGTTGAGCTAATGTACTCATTACACTCGAAATACCAACTTTCAGTGCCTGCTGTTGCTCAAGAAGAGGCTTAAGAACTACCTTCTTGGAGATTAAAGTCAAAAGACTCATGACTGAAGTGGAACACATAGAGTCAAATATCATACTCATTGCCAAAGTGTGTTCTAACCCAAGAACACTGCACTTTTTTGTTTGAAGAGTACACACACACGGGCAACAAGGCAGCACAATCAGCAGGCTGTACACTTAACTGCTGTTGTATTAGCAGGCCAAATGGCATCCAGTAGTGGAAATCAAGGAAAAGTTCACACACAAACTATGAAGCAGTGCACACACCAAATTGGTTGCAGGTGATGGGTACAGATTTAAAAGAAGTAACATTTTTAAGAAAATTACAATAGTTTACATTCTTTTATACACATTTCTAAGACACTGCTACACGAATGCATACTGCAGTTTCCATTAATCAAAAATAAAATGTATAGTTACCTTGTTCAACCTGTGAAATTGTCCTCAATGAATTCTTCAGTAGAATAAATACACTTTTCCACCATAAGACTAAAGAGCATTCTTTTCAGTGAATCAAGCTTCACATTATATATATGTATATATTACTGCCTTTTATTTTATTGTAAATTTTAAACCCTATGTACTCTGATGTTTGTGTATAGAGTTTTAAGCAGCAGTCAGGAGATTTCAATTCTCCCTGTGGCAAGTGCTGTTGTTGTGGTCAAAAGAGAAAGAGTTTGCTGTATGCTGATTTTCATATAAGAATAAGTTCTCATAAATGTAAATGGAGGAATAGACAGTAGTTTTAAATATTTTAACAGTGAAACTTCCTGGCAGATTAAAACTGTGTGCCCGACCGAGACTCGAACTCGGGAACTTTGCTTTTCGCGGGCAAGTGCTCTACCATCTGAGCTACCGAAGCACGACTCACGCCCGGTACTCACAGCTTCACTTCTGCCAGGGTTCGCAGGAGAGCTTCTGTAAAGTTTGGAAGGTAGGAGATGGATACTGGCAGAAGTGAAGCTGTGAGTACCGGGCGTGAGTCATGCTTCGGTAGCTCAGATGGTAGAGCACTTGCTCGCGAAAGGCAAAGTTCCCGAGTTCGAGTCTCGGTCGGGCACACAGTTTTAATCTGCCAGGAAGTTTCATATCAGCGCACACTCCACTGCAGAGTGAAAATCTCATTCTGGAAACATCCCCCAGGCTGTGGCTAAGCCATGTCTCCGCAATATCCTTTCTTTCAGGAGTGCTAGTTCTGCAAGGTTCGCTGGAGAGCTTCTGTAAAGTTTGGAAGGTAGGAGACGGATACTGGCAGAAGTGAAGCTGTGAGTACCGGGCGTGAGTCGTGCTTCGGTAGCTCAGATGGTAGAGCACTTGCCCGCGAAAGGCAAAGTTCCCGAGTTCGAGTCTCGGTCGGGCACACAGTTTTAATCTGCCAGGAAGTTTCATATCAGCGCACACTCCGCTGCAGAGTGAAAATCTCATTCTGGGATTTTAACAGTGGTTGACAGGATGCTCATTCTTTGGCAACACACATGTTCCTAATTATTTTCTTTGTTAGCATTTCTTGAATTTTCCCATAAGATTATGCCATAATGAATAACTGACTCAAAGTAGCAGTGATAGACATGTACCTTCCGATTTACATTTTTATCAAGATTTAGGCCTGAGAACTTTACATGGGTTGCTTTTGCAACGCCCTGATCTTTGCAAGTTACCTTTATTTTGCTCTGTTCAAATGATCTACTTTCAATATGCATCATTCTGTTTTAGTTACATTTAGTTTTAGTCCATTTTGATGGAATCAAGATTCAAGTTTTTCCAGAGTATTTTTTACCATTTTTGGCATTGTTTCAGATACCTCATTTTTTATTACAACTGATGTATCATCAACAAATAAAAATGAATGATCATCAGTAGCAAGTGGTAGGTAGTTTATGTCAAAAAGGAACAGATAGAGACCAAGTATCAAACCTTATGAGACTCTGAGGAAAATAGTTTTCCAGTTTGAGGAGTGATTTCTTGAATCTGAAATTACAATTAATTTTTGTTTCCTGTCTGTTAAGTAAGAGTTGAACCACTGTAAAGCAGTGTCCTTCATTCTGTGTATCTAGAATTTGTGGAGAAGTAGGGAGTGGTTCATTGAATCGAAGGTTTTTGTCAGACCTCAGAATTTCTTATGACCTTTTTCTTCTTATCTAATGTGGAGCATATGTTTTGAGTAAATTCATCAATTTACAGTGATTTTTCTCTGTTGGAAGAAAAACTGGTTTCCAAAAAGTATGTCATTTGAAATAAGAATTTTTTAAATTTGTTTTGCTGCAATTTTTTCAAACACTTTACAAGATGGAATCCTAAATTTTTGGGACTGGTGAAGCCATCTGGAAAGTAGGAGTAGTAGATCTTTGCACCGCTAGGTGATGAGAGCTGCATGTCTGATGAGTCAGTGTGCACAGTGGCATTCAGCTGGGAGGACGTGTTATGTGTCCACAGTGATTTCCATAATAATCTGTGTTTGGTGTGTGGTAATTTTACGATGGATCTGCAAACAGAACAGCATGTGTGTACTGCATCTGATGATCCAACCTCCTTGTCATGAGTTATCACTGAAAAGATGAAAGGATGTGGGTCATCCTTTCATCTTTCCTTTTCCTTCCCTCTTTCCTGACGAAGCAACCACCGGTTGCAAAAGCTCGAAATTTTGTGTGTGTGTTTGTTTGTTATTTTATTGTGCCTGTCTACCGGCGCTTTCCTGCTTGGTAAGTCTTGGAATCTTTGTTTTTAACACACACACACACACACACACACACACACACACACACACATATATATATATATATATATATATATATATATATATATATATATATATATATATATATATATAAAGAAACTTCCACATGGGAAAAATATATTAAAAACAAAGATTCCAAGACTTACCAAGCGGGAAAGCGCCAGCAGACAGGCACATGAACAAAATACACAAACACACACACAGAATTACGAGCTTTCGCAACTGGCAGTTGCTTCGTCAGGAAAGAGGGAAGGAGAGGGAAAAATGAAAGGATGTGGGTTTTAAGGGAGAGGGTAAGGAGTCATTCCAATCCCGGGAGCGGAAAGACTTCCCTTAGGGGAAAAAAAGGACAGGTGTACACTCGCACACACACACACATATCCATCCGCACATACACAGACACAAGCAGACATATTTAAAGGCAAAGAGTAAGGGCAGAGATGTCAGTCGAGGCGGAAGTACAGAGGCAAAGAAGTTGTTGAAAGACAGGTGAGGTATGAGCGGCGGCAACTTGAAATTAGCGGAGGTTGAGGAAAAAAAATCCTGATCCCACTCCTAATGATCCAACTCCCCAAGACACTATCCAAATTGAACCCTGCCTGCAACAGTTCCGTCCTCCATCACAGCGGGACCCACCTCCTCTTCCTCAAAATCACCCTCTCCAAACCTTCCAAGAATTTCTCACTTCCAGCCTTGCCTCTCAATCTTTCTTGAAAAAGCTTAATCCTACTCCCAACATCACCGCAGCCGAGTCCCAGGCTATCCGTGATCTGAAAGCTGACCGATCCATCATCATTCTTCCGGCTGACAAGGGTTCCACGACCGTGGTACTTGATCGTCGAGAGTATGTGGCTGAGGGACTGCGTCAGCTTTCAGACAACTCTACATACAAAGTTTGCCGAGGTAATCCCATTCCTGATGTCCAGGCGGAGCTTCAAGGAATCCTCAGAACCTTAGGCCCCCTACAAAACCTTTCACCTGACTCCATCAAACTCCTCACCCCACCGACACCTCGCACTCCTACCTTCTACCTACTTCCTAAAATTCACAAACCCAAACATCCTGGCCGCCCCATTGTAGCTGGTTACCAAGCCCCCACAGAACGTATCTCTGCCTACGTAGATCAACACCTTCAACCCATTACATGCAGTCTCCCATCCTTCATCAAAGACACCAACCACTTTCTCGAACGCCTGGAATCCGTACCCAGTCTGTTACCCCCGGAAACCATCCTTGTAACCATTGATGCCACTTCCATATACACAAATATCCCGCACATCCAGGGCCTCGCTGCAATGGAGCACTTCATTTCACGCCGATCACCTGCCACCCTACCTAAAACCTCTTTCCTCGTCACCTTAGCCAGCTTCATCCTGACCCACAACTTCTTCACTTTTGAAGGCCAGACATACCAACAATTAAAGGGAACAGCCATGGGTACCAGGATGGCGCCCTCGTATGCCAACCTATTTATGGGTCGCTTAGAGGAAGCCTTCTTGGTTACCCAAGCCTGCCAACCCAAAGTTTGGTACAGATTTATTGATGACATCTTCATGATCTGGACTCACAGTGAAGAACAACTCCAGAATTTCCTCTCCAACCTCAACTCCTTTGGTTCCATCAGATTCACCTGGTCCTACTCCAAATCCCATGCCACCTTCCTAGACGTTGACCTCCATCTGTCCAATGGCCAGCTGCACACATCCGTCCACATCAAACCCACCAACAAGCAACAGTACCTTCATTATGACAGCTGCCACCCATTCCATATCAAACGGTCCCTTCCCTACAGCCTAGGCCTTCGTGGCAAACGAATCTGCTCCAGTCCTGAATCCCTCGACCATTACACCAACAACCTGAAAACAGCTTTCGCATCCCGCAACTACCCTCCCAACCTGGTACAGAAGCAGATAACCAGAGCCACTTCCTCATCCCCTCAAACCCAGAACCTCTCACAGAAGAACCCCAAAAGTGCCCCACTTGTGACAGAATACTTCCCGGGACTGGATCAGACCTTGAATGTGGCTCTCCAGCAGGGATACGACTTCCTAAAATCCTGCCCCGAAATGAGATCCATCCTTCATGAAATCCTCCCCACTCCACCAAGAGTGTCTTTCCGCCGTCCACCTAACCTTCGTAACCTCTTGGTTCATCCCTATGAAATCCCCAAACAACCTCCCCTACCCTCTGGCTCCTACCCTTGCAACTGCCCCCGGTGTAAAACCTGTCCTATGCACCCTCCCACCACCACCTACTCCAGTCCTGTAACCCGGAAGGTGTACACGATCAAAGGGAGAGCCACATGTGAAAGCACCCACGTGATTTACCAACTGACCTGCCTGCACTGTGATGCTTTCTATGTGGGAATGACCAGCAACAAACTGTCCATTCACATGAATGGACACAGGCAGACAGTGTTTGTTGGTAATAAGGATCACCCTGTGGCTAAACATGCCTTGATGCACGGCCAGCACATCTTGGCACAGTGTTACACCGTCCGAGTTATCTGGATACTTCCCACCAACACCAACCTATCCAAACTCCGGAGATGGGAACTCGCCCTTCAGTATATCCTCTCTTCTCGATGTCCGCCAGGCCTCAACCTCCGCTAATTTCAAGTTGCCGCCGCTCATACCTCACCTGTCTTTCAACAACTTCTTTGCCTCTGTACTTCCGCCTCGACTGACATCTCTGCCCTTACTCTTTGCCTTTAAATATGTCTGCTTGTGTCTGTGTATGTGCGGATGGATATGTGTGTGTGTGTGCGAGTGTACACCTGTCCTTTTTTTCCCCTAAGGGAAGTCTTTCCGCTCCCGGGATTGGAATGACTCCTTACCCTCTCCCTTAAAACCCACATCCTTTCATTTTTCCCTCTCCTTCCCTCTTTCCTGACGAAGCAACTGCCAGTTGCGAAAGCTCGTAATTCTGTGTGTGTGTTTGTGTGTTTTGTTCATGTGCCTGTCTGCCGGCGCTTTCCCGCTTGGTATATATATATATATATATATATAAAGATGATGTAACTTACCAAATGAAAGCATTGGTATGTTGATAGACACACAAACACACACACTGTGTGTGTTTGTGTTTATTTGTGTGTATATCCACATACCAACACTTTCATTTAGTAAGTTACATCATCTTTGTTTCTAGATATATTTTTCCCATGTGGAATGTTTCCTTCTATTATATGTAGTGAGTTTCTTCATGTTTTGATGAGACATTGAAAAGGTAAAGTTTATGTTGTAGTACTTTGAAGAACATGATGACTATGATGAGTTTGTGCGCCTTAGGAACTTAATTCTGAAGTGTGTTGCATGATCTTCAGTTCTGTCAGACAGCATTTGTTTGTATCAGAGAATATGAAGATGGTCTGTAATGTGTTACTCTGAGTCTGATAGCTATATGAAAAAAATATATTGATTACATCTGATAGGTTTGTGATAGAATATGTCTTAGAATAATAAAAACAGTAAAAAATAAATAGTGAAGATGGTTGGGCTAAAGTGATGTTTTTGAGTGGTATTTGGTGCCATGTAAGTGTTTGTTATAGCAAGTCTAGACTGTTTAAAAGAGTTATGCATTAGGAGGAAACGGGGGTTGCTGAGGCTGACACAGAATCAGAAAATAGTTTCTGGAGTAGAAAAGGTGTGGGGGCACTACAGTCCCTAATGCCATGTGAAAAGTTTTAGTGTCATGAAATAATTTTGTTTGACGGTAATACTTTCAATGAAACATTACTATCCAGAAGCACATTCTGCCATTGGGATTTGACACTGCTGTGGCATTAAACTTAGAATATTTTAGCATTCATTGTATGAAATGTACTATAGTTGTCAGGATATTTTCCTGATATTGGAAAGCAAATATTTAATGAAGGTCAGATTTTGTTATTTACTCAGGCTGCCACTTTGAAACATTTGAAATGAAAAAGTTGTGTTAAATATAGTGAGTAACACTGGTCACATTACTCAGGCAAAATTATGTAAATGTCAGCTGTGTTCTTCCACTAATATTCATATTTTATATTTTCATTTGTTTTGTCAAGATAAATGATTCAGCACCCTCTGGGGGACACGCATTTGATTTGATTTTATTTTAACAGGGAAGCTACAACAGCTTTGGTTAACCCACCACTACCCACACTGAAACTGAGTTTACTGTGTGGTATCGTTCCCTGTATATCTCGTGAAGCCAAACAATGCCTGTAAAGCCAACCAATGCCTTAAAATGGTGCAAGGAGTCTATTTTACCAGTTCTTTGTTAGACACAATTTCTTCAGATCTAGTTGTCCTGGAAATTCTTAGTCTCTTGCTCTCCAATGCAGTGCATTTAATGATTATTTGTGATGCCATTTCTTCACTCTCATCACATATCCTACATTTACGGTCTTCTTCCATTTTACCCATTGTATCTAGGTGTTTCTTTGAAATTCCGATGGCCAGTCATCAGTCCAACCATGAGCTAAATCTCTTTCCTGTTCAAGCCCAGGATTACAGAGCTTATTTTAAAACATGGATTTGGCATCATTACCTTGCAATGTTTTTGTTTATAGAAGTAGGTCCAGTATTCTACGTGCAGTCTTCTGAGCCACTTCTGTGGTTCTAGTTTGGTCATAGCCTTGGTGATTGTCAGGACAGGTTCCAGTCTAATGAATAGAGTCTTTGCCCCATCCTGGCCAATATGTCAGCTTGTTCATTGCCACTGACCTCTGAGTGGCTATGGTCCCACACTAGGTTTACCCTGTCGCTTCCCCCTAACTCCACCACAACCCTGTGACATTCTGCAACAATCTTAGACCTTGTTACAGGAGATACCAATGATTTCAGGGCTGCCTGGCTGTCTGAATAGCTGTAGATGCTAAGGTCCTTATATCACCTATGCACATTCTCTTCCACACACGCCCTGACTGCAGTGATTTTGTTTTGTTTTCTAGAGAGATTATGCCCTCCAGTCTTTGCTGAACCCCATACATCTTGGCCCCAGTACCTTGGTCTGATTTCGAACCATCAGTGAATCAGACATCTCCCATATAGGGCCAAATTTTTTTTTTTTCATTGCTCCCTGCTTCCAATTATTATGTTGTAAGGCTTATTGAAACAGTTAGGAGTTATTATATTGTTGGCTAGCGTTTCCCCAAACATTCCTATATTTACCTCACTCCTCCCTAACTATTTTAGTGTATGATTCTGGATATCCCAATGAGATCGAATTTTTACCAGTTTTGAGTCTGTATGCACCAGCTGCTGCCTCCATCTTGACCCAAAGGTATATTGGAGGCATGTCCAGCATGGTTTCCATTGCAGCAGTTGGTGTGTTGCTGATTCTGCCTGTTATGGCTAAGCAGGCCAGTCTTTGCACCTTAGCAAGCTCATTAGCTGCAACCTGCTGTTCTACTTTCTTTCACCACACTACGGCCCTGTAGGAGATCCCAGGTCTAACAACCTTGGTGTATATTCATTGCATACCTCTGGGACTTAGGCCCCAGTTCTTGGCACGAGCTCTTCTTTTACTCACTAGAGTACCTTTCACCTCGGATCAGATGCTCTTAATGTGAAGGGTCCATGTTAGTTTCTCATCTAAGGTTACCCGTAGATATTTCACTATCCCCTTCACAGGTAGAGGTTCATCACAATGTTTTAGATTCCAACTTGAGTCTGGGACATGCTTCTTCATGAATGGTACCACAACAGCCTTCTTAGGATTAACCCTTAGATCCTGTTTCCTGCACCAATCTTTCACAATGTCCAGCACATCTTGTGCCATATTCCTGACTGTATCAGTAAATTTGTTAAGTATTACTATGGCAAGCTCATCTGCTACTCTTGGCAAAAGCATTTTCTGGAATGTAGTTCCTCAATGAGTTTTTCAGCACTAGATTCCGCAATACAGAGGACAAAGCTCCTCCTTGTGAACAACCTCAAGTGGTGTTAATTACCATCATGGTGACCTCTACCTTTCTTCTATTAAGCATGGTCTTACTCCACCTAAGTGTAGTGGTCCCTAGGTAAGCTTGTGTTACTAAAACCCACCTCGATGTCCAGGAAGATGCACAGGGCTATTTCCTGAGAGTGAAGTGCTTTCTCCACCTTCCCAAGGAGTTGGTGGAGAGCTGTCTCACATTATTTACCTGGTTGATGAGCATGTACATTAACCAGTTTTACAATGATTTTAGACTGAAGGAGGACAGACTGATTGGTCTCATATCCTTGGCCTTGGTACGATCAATTCTCCCTGGCTTGGCATAAAGACAACCTTCACTGGACTCCAGTCATTGGGAATGATTCCTGCTGCTAGGTTAACCCTGAATAATCTGATAGGAAAACTTGGCCAGGTGACTTGAACAGTTGGAATGTTCCCACCACCCATTGGATTTTACTGAAGTTGACACATCCCTTGGTGAATTCCCAGTCCTCTTTTTGAATGCCTGAGAACCTCTGTCTCTCAGGGATCACATTCTGATCTGTGTTATCTGACAGAGCATATTGTGGGAATTGAGTTTTGAGGAGCAATTCCAGCATATCATGTACTGTTTTTGTATATTCCCCATCATCCCTCCTCAATGTACCTCCTGGATTAGTTGGTACTCGAGTGAGGATTTTGTGCAGTCTGCCCTGAGCAGACATGTCCTTCACTTCCTCACAGAATGCCTTCCAGGATGCCTCTTTGCTTGTCTAATTGCAACGTTGTAGTTGACAAGGGCCTTGTCCTTTACATCTCGTAAGGTTAAATAGTCTTGATGCTTGTCTTCTTTGCGTTTCCAAGTTGATGTTTCACCAAGGCACACTCCTATTTGTGCACTTCTTGGTGACAGAGCAGTTGTCCTAGTATGAGGTCACTATGGTAGAGGTTACAGACTCTGCCACTTTCTCAAACCCTACTTGATTCCTTATTGAGGTTTTAATTTCTGTCAAGATGAAGTAAAGGTCCCTGCTGTATGTCTCCCAGTCTGTTTTCCTGGGATTCCTATAGAACATGGTCTGTCTCATTCCCAATTCAACCTTGAATTTAATATACATGTGGCTCCAATGCCACATGCCATTGTTTGAAATTGCTGCCCATCATAATGGAACCAAACGTTATTTCAAATACTTCTTCCCTTCTGCTGTTCCTGAATGTAGGTTTGTCGCCCCTATTCAGGACCTCCAACTTACTAGACAAGAGAAATTCAAGAAAGTGCTCACCTATACTGCTGGTGTACTTGATGCCCCACACTAGGTTGTGGAGATTGGCATCACATCCAACCAACAGTTGGTCAGCTTGCCAATGGAAAGCTTCCATCAGTCTCCTCACCTCCAAAGGTGGAGGAGAGCTGTCTTTGTAAGGAAAGTATGCTGAGGCCAAAATAATTTCACTCATGATACCTTCCTCACGTTGGTGCATGCTCATGGTCACCGGGTCCCTGGAACAGAAATCCAACATTGGCTTGAAAGAAATTTCATTTTTCACATAAATGCATGTTCTAGTTTCTTAGATTTCTAGCATACATCAACTTACCTCCACTACCACCGAGGCCTAATACACCCCCTTTATGTAAGTATGGTTCTTGTCTCAGGGCCATGTCCACTTGCTGTCTCCCCAGACGACAGTTCAGGGCAGCAGTGGCCCCTTTACTGGGCTGCAGATTAATCTGCAGCATCTCAAGTCTCCATCTTTATGTCATCATTTTTTTTTTGTTGAGGTATTTGATTACCCTGGCAGTGAGCTGCAAGAACCCTAAAAACAATTTCAGGTCTTTCTCTCTCATCACCTTCAGGGACTTCTCTCCAGCCTTCACCACCAGGGTGATACAGCCTCCTGGTTGAAACTTCCTTGCAGATTAAAACTGTGTGTCAGACCAAGACTCGAACACAAGACCTATGCATTTCATGGGCAAGTGCTCTACCATCTGAGCCACCCTAGTACGATTCACGACCCGTCCTCACAGCTTTACTACCACCAGTATCTCGTCTCCTCAGATGACGTACCGGCAGAAGTCTGCTCAGATGGTAGAGCACTTGCCCATGAAAGGCATAGGTCCTGAGTTCGAGTCTTGGTCCGGTACACAGTTATAACCTGCCAGGAAGTTACATATCAGTGCACACTCCACTGCAGAGTAGCAATTCACATTCCAGCCTCCTGGTTAATTACTCTCCAATTCTCTGTCGAGACTTTGGGATCCTGGATCCCTATTTTCTCAAATAGAGTTTTTGGAGAGACATCCTTCAGGATATTTGTCACCCATATTGATACTTTTGTGGTGTTAAGAAGCTCAGCTGACTCCTTAAAAAGCAGATTCACATCCTCCCATGGGGAGATCATGGGCACCTTGTTCTTGAGCCATTCCACTGTATGCACCCCCTCACATACAAAAATGGGGGCACTATGATCTAGATAGACCCTCCTGAATTTGAGACCTGGGCCAGCGTCCAACCACCCTCTCCCCAATCTTTTCAAAGAGGGTCATCTGCACGAGCACCAGCTATTTCAAGGTGATGCTTACCAGAGAATAACTTTCTTGGATAACCGACATCCTAAAAACCAAGACTGCAGTACTATACATCTGTTTCCCTATTTCTTGTCTTGGCTTTTTCTGGACTCACTCTTCCTGAGAGAATGGTTTCTTACATTCCTCCCTTTCTCTCTTGTTACCTGTCTTTGACATTGAGGGTGTTTGTGTATCCCCTTCAACCTGAGACATTTTTTTCTTGGTGGTTTTGGGCTAAAGACCTTTTAATTCCCTCCACTTTTTTTGGGAAGCCATTATTTTCCTTCCTTTAGCTTCTGTTCCCTGAGAAGTATCCTCCTCTGGGCCCCAGACAAGGCTTTAATCTTGATCTGGTCCAGCGTCTCAGTTACACTTCCCATTTCTTACTCAGGCCTAGACACTGAATCAGTAGTGTGGCTGCATACCATCAGTCCTGAGCCCAATGTTTGGATGTCTGAGATCATAGTTTGCCCCTCAGTTTGTTTTAAATTATTTTCATCAGTCGGGCCCATCTTGGTCCCATGATGTTTGGGGATCTATACAGTCCACATCACACATCTTTCCATGTACCACACATTCCTCGGCACAGTTGGGGAAGGAAATTGGGTAAGGACTAGGAGTGGATAAGGAAGACAGAAAGTTTTGGAATACTCTTTCTCTGATCCATCAGCTAAGGCCTTTCTGGTAGTAGGTCCTCTACCTTTGGCATAGCCCTCAGCTTCACGCAGATACAAAAGCCTCTCCACCCACACAGATAGTGCTTTGTCAAGGTGGTGTCCCCCAAAGAGGGGGACACACATTCTTTGTATGTTATTTGTGTAGCAAATATAAGGTTCCTAGGTAGGTAACATTTTAGTTCCAGTTTTGTTTCCAAATGCTGCACCTGCACCTCACTTGTCAGTCTGTCAACGTTACATTCTTCTGTCAATCTGTTCATTCTGTCATAGTTAACTAATCTTGAGCAATGTTAATATCACTCAAAATCAAAGTCAAACCATTATTACATATAAAATAAGTTCACAAAACACTGATCTACCTACCTGACTGTGCCCACTATAATTCAGTTACCTTATATGAGCCATGGAACTATTTGCTACTTGTATAGGCAAATTATTCTTGATTTATGAATGTTCTGTAGTTTGCAGAGCTTGTTGGTATTTAGTTAGACATTATGTCTAACTGCTATACAACATGACAATTCACATTATTATTTTTGTAAATAAAATGTATTTTTACCATTTTCTACCATGCTATTTTTTACGATTTTGTGGCTTAACTAGTGTTGAGTGGAGAATACTAAGTGATTTATGCTTTTGATTCACTTGTGACTTATTCTGAGAAATGTGTAGACTCCTGTACCAGGTACATTTGTTGCATGAAAATGTGGTGAACATGTGAATGTGACATATGTTAGGTAGAACTGAAAAATCTTAGATTTCACTTACTGTAGTTTTGAACATTCATAATGATGACTTACTTACTGTTTACACTGTAGAATGGATGATATAAAGACTGGATACTGAGATGAATATTAAAAGTTGGAAACTGTATTATGGCAGTGATTTGAAATATTACTATGTTATGATTTCAACCTATAGCAGACAATGAATAATGATGACTTTATTCACAAAATATATGCAAATCATATATTGTATGATAATTAACACAGTCGTGACTATAGAAGAGAAAGTATGTTGCTTATTGAGGACACTGAATTGGAAGTAGAAAAACCTCTAATGTCTTTGTATCTGCTCTTTGAATTTGTTAATTAAGCACAATACTGTACTTTAGATACTTGATACTTAGTAACTTCTTACTAGTTTGTATTTAATTCAAAAATCATTCACAGATGGAATAATTAATTACTTTGCATACTATGTGTACTTATGTGCAAACCAAATTACAAGGGAACTGCACCTATTCATGATGCTCAATTTTTTCCAAATTATGGTACATGCAGGGCCAGGCCACAAGTGAAAGTGACAGTTGTGGAAAGTCCAGATGGCCAAGTATTTAGAAAAAATAGCGTTTTTGGCATAGGTTCGGTGAGGCATGAGCCGAAACTTCCTGGTAGATTAAAACTGTGTGCCCGACCGAGACTCGAACTCGGGACATTTGCCTTTCGCGGGCAAATGCTCTACCAACTGAGCTACCGAAGCATGACTCACGGCCGGTACTCACAGCTTTACTTCTGGCAGTATCCATCTCCTACCTTCCAAACTTTACAGAAGCTCTTCTGCGAGACATGCAGAACTAGCACTCCTGAAAGAAAGGATACTGTGGAGACATGGCTCAGCCACAGCCTGGGGGATGTTTCCAGAATGAGATTTTCACTCTGCAGCGGAGTGTGCGCTAATATGAAACTTTCTGGCAGATTAAAACTGTGTGCCCGACCGAGACTCGAACTCGGGACTTTTGCCTTTCGCGGGCAAGTGCTCTACCAACTGGCAGAAGTAAAGCTGTGAGTACCGGGCGTGAGTCGTGCTTCGGTAGCTCAGTTGGTAGAGCACTTGCCCGCGAAAGGCAAAGGTCCCGAGTTCGAGTCTTGGTCGGGCACACAGTTTTAATCTGCCAGGAAGTTTCGTATCAGCGCACACTCAGCTGCAGAGTGAAAATCTCATTCTGGAAACATCCCCCAGGCTGTGGCTAAGCCATGTCTCCACAGTATCCTTTCTTTCAGGAGTGCTAGTTCTGCATATCTCGCAGAAGAGCTTCTGTAAAGTTTGGAAGGTAGGAGACGGATACTGGCAGAAGTAAAGCTGTGAGTACCGGGCGTGAGTCGTGCTTCGGTAGCTCAGTTGGTAGAGCACTTGCCCGTGAAAGGCAAAGGTCCCGAGTTCGAGTCTCGGTCGGGCACACAGTTTTAAACTGCCAGGAAGGTTCATATCAGCGCACACTCCGCTGCAGAGTGAAAATCTCATTCTGGAAACATCCCCCAGGCTGTGGCTAAGCCATGTCTCCACAGTATCCTTTCTTTCAGGAGTGCTAGTAATGCATGTCTCGCAGAAGAGCTTCTGTAAAGTTTGGAAGGTAGGAGACGGATACTGGCAGAAGTAAAGCTGTGAGTACCGGGCGTGAGTCGTGCTTCGGTAGCTCAGTTGTTTGCGAGTCAGCCGCCGAGCGGGACGGACGTGTGGCGGAGCTGGACGTCTGGCTGTAGTAAACACAGGCTGAGTCGCTGCGTTTGAGGCTAGTGGTGCTGCTAAGCCGCTATTCGTGTTGCACTTGTATTCATGAAGTTCTAGAATTAATAGGTCGAATTATTTTAGGAAAGACACAATCAAGTTTACTTTCGATCGAAATTTCGTTCGACCTAAAGCATTTGAAATTAAAGCATGGTTTATCGAAAAAGTATTGATTAACGGTGATGATGTTGTCGGAGTTTATCTCTCGTTTGTGACAAATGCTGTGTATCTGAAGATGAAAAGTCCAGAATTATGTAGTTCCATTGTGGATCGTTGCGGAGGTAGCGTGAAGTTTAATCATTCTGATGGGAATGTGAGTGACGTTGCTGTTAGTCATGCTGGGTACGGGATTCGTACGATCAGAGTGTTTGAGCTCCCTTTTGAAATTCCGCCCGAAGAACTTAATGTTGCCCTTCGGCCTTATGGCAGAATTATTTCCAATGTGGCAGAAAGGTGGTCTGAAGCTCATATGTTTCCTGTCTTGAACGGCGTAAGGCAAATTAAGATTGAATTACAGAAGCATGTCCCCTCTTTTCTTAATATTTGTGGGTATCGTGCTTTGATTATCTATGATGGGCAACCGCGGACTTGCGCTTTATGCAATTCCACGGAACACATTCGTGCAGAATGTTCACGGAGGCGTGTCCCGCAGTTACCGCGTGACGAGATGCCGCGTTCCGGCCCTGTTGTTGGTATGAAGTTGTCATACGCTGCCGCTGCTGACTTCCGCAGCCGAGGCGAGTCGGTGCCGCCTGTGCGCGGGGAGCCTGCTGCCTCGCGGGCGGTTGTCGACGATACTCCGGCTTCAAGCTCTAGATTTGCGGATGGTCTGCCGATCAGCTCCGCGCCCCTCGAATCTATGCCGACGCCAACTTTTTCCAACTCTCCCACTGTGGTTGCTCGTTCTTCCGCGGACTCGGCCGAAGATCCCCAAATACCCGCAACGGAGGTTTCCTTGCGTCGTCAGGATTCCCACCAACGTGAGGATATTGCCACTAGCTTCCGAGGAGTGGACGCTCCAGGCATCCACTCTGCGGGATCTATGAACGAAGATAGCAATCTGGACATTGGTTTCACGTTGGCGCCCACAGAAGACACTTGCGTCAAGGAAACCACAACGAGCGATAGTGTAGAATTGGAGACTGGGTTGCTACCAGTGGGAGCCATGGAAAAAGATCTGCCTCCTTCTGCCGTTGTGGAATGCGATACGCGGACTTTTGTCCGAAAAAAGGAACAGGCGACGTCAGACGTATCATCCGGTACTTCTCCTGACAGGTCGCAAACTTCATCTCCTGCTAGATCGCCGAAGAGATCTTCGAAGAAAGGCAAGAAGAGGAGATTGGCACACAAAGCAGCAGAGAGTTTAGCTCCTGCATTGCGGGAAAAGTTAAAACATTTAAGGGATAATGAACGACTACGAGAACAATGCCCAGTAGCACGAGTTAACGAGTGTACTGAAGCGGAGATGAGTCGTGCCGATGCAGATGATCTTCAACAACAACCTCGCGCACCGCTTGGCGTCGCAGGTTTGCAGACCGGCACTACTATGGATTTAGACCGAACTGTCTCAGGAAAAGGACTTGATTGGGCCGATGCCCAAGAAGATCGCACCGACCACGGAATGGAGATGGACCTGACACATGCTAGTGGCATTTAATTATTTTTTTTCATGTCTATTTTTCTTTCTGACAGACAGCATGGAATGGTACAGACGTGACTCTGCATGGGGTATACTTCATTAGCCAATTTCTTTTACCTGCACCTATGCCAACGGAACTGACATATAACGTGACCACGATCAATATAAATCGGATTCGCAGTGAAACGAAAGTCGCTTCTTTAAAAGATTTCCTTTACCAGTCGGATACTGATATAGCCCTCCTACAGGAATTTAATGTCCACAACTTTTATGTCCCAGGTTTTCAAGAGATTTTAAATATTGCACCGGAAGCCACATGTGGGACTGCGATCCTTGTCAAAGATGGTATTGATGTGAAGGATATCTGTCTGTTAGAAAATGGGAGGGGCATCAGTTGTAAAATTTTTACTACTACTGTTTTAAATGTATATGTCCCCTCTGGTAACAACGCTAGAGATGATAGGGCTAATTTTTTTTAAGAACGATATGGTCTATTTACTTAAGGGGAATCCGGCGGAAGCTTTAATCGGTGGTGACTTTAATTGTGTACTTCACAAAAAGGATCAGCGACCAAATTTTAACTTCTCCAGGGAACTGGCGGCTTTGGTGACAAACATGAAGTGGACAGACGTGTGGGAAAGCAAATACCCCACGTTAGTCAAATTTACGTACATCAGTAATCGCTCGCAAAGCAGAATAGACAGAATATACGTCACAGCAAACCTGGAAAATAAAATCAGTAGTATCAAAGTAATTCCCACTACCTTTTCGGACCATCTCGCAGTGAAATGCAGCATTCGGTTTCAGAAGCAAGGAACGTATTGGGGTCGCCCCTTATGGAAGCTGAATACCCATATGTTGTTCGAGGGTGCCCTATCAAGAACAGTAGCGGAGGTATGGCAGGCTGCTCTACGTATGCGCCATAAATACAGCTCTCGCCTTGCGTGGTGGACCTCATGTGCTAAAAAGAAATTGAGATCATCCCTAATAGCTTACGGGAGGGAGCGAGCGATGTGGTCTCGCAATACCGTTGAATTTTACTATACATGCTTAAGGGAACTATCAGCTCAGCAGATGACTGATGAGGTTTTCATTGAAATAAAGAAGATCAAGGCTCACCTCATAAGTCTCAAGCGACAACAGCTGGAGGGTTTAAAAATTAAATCTCGTGTCCCGACAACGGTGGAGGACGAAAACGCATCGCTGTACCACTTACTCGAACATGAAAGAAATAGAAGACGAGCGTTTATTGCTTGTCTTAGAGTGGGCGATAACCGGGTGCTGACGGAACACTCTGACATTTTAAATGCAGTTTATGGATTTTATCGTACGTTATATACTGATACCCGGTATAATCTAGACTGTGCGAACGATTTGCTACGAACTACAGGTATCGACGACGTTATCAATGACGAGGACAATGTGTCCCTTACCACTGCGATCACATGTGAGGAGGTGTTTGATATACTTAAATATTCGCCTACCCGTAAGTCCCCAGGGCCTGATGGCTTGCCTGTAGAGTTTTATTGTAAATTTTGGCCTCTCATCGGTAATCAATTCACAGAAGTGATAAATGAAGTGTTGCAAGGTGTTACTGTTCCACGCGAGTTCAAAGAAAGCGTAACTGTGCTAATACCAAAGGGAAGGAACGCGACAGTTAAAGATCTCAATCAATTGAGACCAATATGTTTGATGAACTCGGATTATAAAATAATTGCACGTGTACTGAAGGAAAGACTGAGACCTCTAATGGAGAAGATCATAGGTGACCACCAAACCTGTCTCTCGGGGCGGAATATTTTTAAAACTGTTTGTGAATATAGGGATGTCTCTGCAATTTTTGCAACGTCATCCTCACCAGGAGGCCTTGCCTTTATCGACTTCTCAAAGGCTTTTGACAGGGTCAACCACTTATTTTTGTTCAGAACGTTGACCTATGTGGGTTTTAGTCAACATTTTGTGCAAGTTTTAATTAACATTGTTGAAGGCATCCAAACACAAGTGTCTGTAAATAGGCATTTCACTCCACCCATTGAAATTCGCAACGGCGTCCCGCAGGGAAGTCCTTTGTCAATGCTCCTGTATGTTGTTGCACTGGAGCCTTTACTAAGGAGACTCGATGTCGATCTTGAGGGCATCACGATATCTGGCGTTAACAACGTCACCAATGCATATGCTGATGACGTTGGAGTGGTTATTCGTAGTAACGAAGATTTAGAGAAATTAACTACGAATATTCAGATCTTTTGTGAAGCTACAGGCGCTAGGGTTAACGAGGTGAAGAGTTCGTTTTTAAATCTTAAAGGTCTTCAAGATGTCCGTTTGGAATGGGCACGCTCCGTCGATCGTCACACCGCTCTGGGTGTCACCTTTTACCGATGTCCGCTTCAGACCATGACCTACAATTGGAAGAAAGTACTGGATACAATCAGAGGAGCCACAATACTCAATCAGACCAGACATCTGAACATTAAACAACGAATCAGAATAATTAATTGGTCCATTTTATCAAAAGCTATATATATAGGTCAAATATTGCCAGTTTCGAAACCCATTGCCAAACGTATAATGAGTATCATTTGCCGATTTATATGGACAGGGAATATTTTTAGAGTAGCAGTCGGTACAGTTACGTTACCTTCCGCTGAAGGTGGCCTAGGTTTAACAGATATATGGCGGAAGACTACGGCGTTATATATAAAGAGGACCCTACAAATTATAGAAAAACATCCACATAGTATTACAGCCAGGCTGTATCGACTCCTACAGCCAGAAAATTTACGTCCACCCATAAATATAGGCGGAATTAATTATAAATTGAAATATATTCGCCAGTTCTTTTTAGAGATTAGCTACATGGACAGTATTGTCACGAATCCACAATCAAGGAATTGCAGGAAATTCATGGAACTCTTAACAACGAAAGAACATGTCAACAAAATGGAGTGCAGATATCCCGACAAAGACTGGAAAAGAATTTGGAAAAATATTAGTAATCGTGAACTGTCTTCCGACATTCAGGCAACCTGGTACCGAGTTGTTAATAACGTAGTTTCCACTAACGAAAAGTTGCACTCCATTGGTCTTAGTGACACGATTGTGTGCACCCGATGTGACGCAGTTGACACATTGATCCACCGCTTTCTCTGTGGCGGATACGCCGAAATATGGAGGGGACTCCAACGGCGGGTAGCCTTTATAACCAGAACTGTTAGTACTGAGATCAATGTTGAAAAATTACTCTTCCCCGATGGTGTTTTCTTCCCTGTCCAGAAAACCAATGCTGTGTTGTGGTTGTTTGGCAATTATGTACATTACGTTATATCTGAACACGGCAATGACCGTGTTTTAGAATACGAATTATACGAACGAGCAAAATATTATCAGATATGTACGCGCAGGGACCACAAAAAAACTTTTGGTAACATGTTACACATTCTGTTTCAGAGACAAGGGATTGGATAAACATCTTAATAGCCCTCGTCTACGAAAAATGTAGTCACAGGCCAAAGTAGGGGATCGCTGTTGAGGGTGAAGTACGGTGGGGACTTCGTGTGCCCCAGGGCCGCTACGGTAGCCGTGAAGGCCTCGGACAGAACCCCGAAACGGCACTGCGGCTTCACACTTACTGCTGGATGAACCCCATATCTCCAGCAACTACTTTCATCTATGATGATTTTCCAGGATCTCGGTAATATCGGAAGGTGGTTTCGTTGCACACAATGCAGTGGAAGCTTCTTGCACGTGTTCCTCAGTTACAATCTTTCTATTTTTGTTTAATTTTTTTCAGTATGAAGCAAGAGTGACAATTTATTAATTCCCAAGAAGCCTTAATTTTTCAATTTTCAGTTCTACGGAGGAGAAGCCTCACATGGCGAAGAAGCCAAACATCATTTCATTTCCCTAACTGTCACAGTAAATTTGAAAAAAAATCAGTCGATATAGCATAGAAGCTCGCCGAAGAAGGCATAAAAGGAGAGCGAATGGATGGGCTGTGTGGGGAGAAGGGAGGCCCAAAAAAAAAAAAAAAAAATGGATAAGGCGTAGGAAAAAAAAAAAGTTGGTAGAGCACTTGCCTGCGAAAGGCAAAGGTCCCGAGTTCGAGTCTCAGTCGGGCACACAGTTTTAATCTGCCAGGAAGTTTCATATCAGCGCACACTCCGCTGCAGAGTGAAAATCTCATTCTGGAGACATCTCCCAGGCTGTGGCTAAGCTATGTCTGCACAGTATCTTTTCTTTCAGGAGTGCTAGTTCTGCACGCCTCGCAGAAGAACTTCTGTAAAGTTTGGAAGGTAGGAGACGGATACTGGCAGAAGTAAAGCTGTGAGCACCGTGCGTGAGTCGTGCTTCGGTAGCTCAGTTGGTAAAGCACTTGCCTGCGAAAGGCAAAGGTCCCGAGTTCGAGTCTCGGTAGGGCACACAGTTTTAATCTGCCAGGAAGTTTCATATCAGCGCACACGCCACTGCAGAGTGAAAATCTCATTCTGGAAACATCACCTAGGCTGTGGCTACGCCATGTCTCCACAGTATCCTTTCTTTCAGGAGTGCTAGTTCTGCATGTCTCGCAGAAGGGCTTCTGTAAAGTTTGGAAGGTAGGAGACGGATACTGGCAGAAGTAAAGCTGTGAGTACCGGGCGTGAGTCGTGCTTCGGTAGCTCAGTTGGTAGAGCACTCGCCTGCGAAAGGCAACGGTTCCGAGTTCGAGTCTCGCTCGGGCACACAGTTTTAATCTACCAGGAAGTTTCATATCAGCCCACACTCCTCTGCAGAGTGAAAATCTCATTCTGGAAACATCCCCCAGGCTATGGCTAAGCCATGTCTCCACAGTATCCTTTCTTTCAGGAGTGCTAGTTCTGCATGTCTCGCAGAAGAGCTTCTGTAAAGTTTGGAAGGTAGGAGAAGGATACTGGCAGAAGTAAAGCTGTGAGTACCTGGCGTGAGTCGTGCTTCGGTAGCTCAGTTGGTGGAGCACTTGCCCGTGAAAGGCAAAGGTCCCGAGTACCAGTCTCGGTCGGGCACACAGTTTTAAACTGCCAGGAAGGTTCATATCAGCGCACACTCCGCTGCAGAGTGAAAATCTCATTCTGGAAACATCCCCCAGGCTGTGGCTAAGCCATGTCTCCACAGTATCCCTTCTTTCAGGAGTGCTAGTTCTGCATGTGTCGCAGAAGAGCTTCTGTAAAGTTTGGAAGGTAGGAGACGGATACTGGCAGAAGTAAAGCTGTGAGTACCGGGCTTGAGTCGTGCTTCGGAAGCTCAGTTGGTAGAGCACTTGCCCGCGAAAGGCAAAGGTCCCGAGTTCGAGTCTCGGTCGGGCACACAGTTTTAATCTGCCAGGAAGTTTCATATCAGCGCACACTCCACTGCAGAGTGAAAATCTCATTCTGGAAACATCACCCAGGCTGTGGCTAAGCCATGCCTCCACAGTATCCTTTCTTTCAGGAGTGCTAGTTCTGCATGTCTCGCAGAAGAGCTTCTGTAAAGTTTGGAAGGTAGGAGAAGGATACTGGCAGAAGTAAAGCTGTGAGTACCCGGCGTGAGTCGTGCTTCGGTAGCTCAGTTGGTGGAGCACTTGCCCGTGAAAGGCAAAGGTCCCGAGTTCGAGTCTCGGTCGGGCACACAGTTTTAAACTGCCAGGAAGTTTCATATCAGCGCACACTCCGCTGCAGAGTGAAAATCTCATTCTGGAAACATCCCCCAGGCTGTGGCTAAGCCATGTCTCCACAGTATCCTTTCTTTCAGGAGTGCTAGTTCTGCATGTCTCGCAGAAGAACTTCTGTAAACTTTGGAAGGTAGGAGACGGATACTGGCAGAAGTAAAGCTGTGAGTACCGGGCGTGAGTCGTGCTTCGGTAGCTCAGTTGGTAGAGCACTTGCCCGCGAAAGGCAAAGGTCCCGAGTTCGAGTCTCGGTCGGGCACACAGTTTTAATCTGCCAGGAAATTTTATATCAGCGCACACTCCGCTGCAGAGTGAAAATCTCATTCTGGAAACATCCCCCAGGCTGTGGCTAAGCCATGTCTCCACAGTATCCTTCCTTTCAGGAGTGCTAGTTCTGCATGTCTCGCAGAAGAGCTTCTGTAAAGTTTGGAAGGTAGGAGACGGATACTGGCAGAAGTAAAGCTGTGAGTACCGGGCGTGAGTCGTGCTTCGGTAGCTCAGTTGTTAGAGCACTTGCCCGCAAAAGGCAAAGGTCCTGAGTTCGAGTCTCGGTTTGGCACACAGTTTTAATCTACCAGGAAGTTTCATATCAGCGCACACTCCGCTGCAGAGTGAAAATCAAATTCTGGAAACATCCCCCAGGCTGTGGCTACGCGATGTCTCCACAGTATCTTTTCTTTCAGGAGTGCTAGTTCTGCATGTGTCGCAGAAGAGCTTCTGTAAAGTTTGGAAGGTAGGAGACGGATACTGGCAGAAGTAAAGCTGTGAGTACCGGGCGTGAGTCGTGCTTCGGTAGCTCAGTTGATAAAGCACTTGCCCGCGAAAGGCAAAGGTCTCGAGTTCGAGTCTCGGTCGGGCACACAGTTTTAATCTGCCAGGAAGTCTTATATCAGCGCACACTCCGCTGCAGAGTGAAAATCTCATTCTGGAAACATCCCCCAGGCTGTGGCTAAGCCATGTCTCCACAGTATCCTTTCTTTCAGGAGTGCTAGTTCTGCATGTCTCGCAGAAGGGCTTCTGTAAAGTTTGGAAGGTAGGAGACGGATACTGGCAGAAGTAAAGCTGTGAGAACCGGGCGTGAGTCGTGCTTCGGTAGCTCAGTTGGTAGAGCACTCGCCTGCGAAAGGCAAAGGTCCCGAGTTCGAGTCTCGCTCGGGCACACAGTTTTAATCTGCCAGGAAGTTTCATATCAGCGCACACTCCACTGCAGAGTGAAAATCTCATTCTGGAAACATCCCCCAGGCTGTGGCTAAGCCATGTCTCCACAGTATCCTTTCTTTCAGGAGTGCTAGTTCTGCATGTCTCGCAGAAGAGCTTCTGTAAAGTTTGGAAGGTAGGAGACGGATACTGGCAGAAGTAAAGCTGTGAGTACCGGGCGTGAGTCGTGCTTCGGTAGCTTAGTTGGTAGAGCACTTGCCCGTGAAAGGCAAAGGTCCCGAGTTCGAGTCTCGGTCGGGCACACAGTTTTAAACTGCCAGGAAGGTTCATATCAGCGCACACTCCACTGCAGAGTGAAAATCTCATTCTGGAAACATCCCCCAGGCTGTGGCTAAGCCATGTCTCCACAGTATCCTTTCTTTCAGGAGTGCTAGTAATGCATGTCTCGCAGAAGAGCTTCTGTAAAGTTTGGAAGGTAGGAGACGGATACTGGCAGAAGTAAAGCTGTGAGTACCGGGCGTGAGTCGTGCTTCGGTAGCTCAGTTGTTTGCGAGTCAGCCGCCGAGCGGGACGGACGTGTGGCGGAGCTGGACGTCTGGCTGTAGTAAACACAGGCTGAGTCGCTGCGTTTGAGGCTAGTGGTGCTGCTAAGCCGCTATTCGTGTTGCACTTGTATTCATGAAGTTCTAGAATTAATAGGTCGAATTATTTTAGGAAAGACACAATCAAGTTTACTTTCGATCGAAATTTCGTTCGACCTAAAGCATTTGAAATTAAAGCATGGTTTATCGAAAAAGTATTGATTAACGGTGATGATGTTGTCGGAGTTTATCTCTCGTTTGTGACAAATGCTGTGTATCTGAAGATGAAAAGTCCAGAATTATGTAGTTCCATTGTGGATCGTTGCGGAGGTAGCGTGAAGTTTAATCATTCTGATGGGAATGTGAGTGACGTTGCTGTTAGTCATGCTGGGTACGGGATTCGTACGATCAGAGTGTTTGAGCTCCCTTTTGAAATTCCGCCCGAAGAACTTAATGTTGCCCTTCGGCCTTATGGCAGAATTATTTCCAATGTGGCAGAAAGGTGGTCTGAAGCTCATATGTTTCCTGTCTTGAACGGCGTAAGGCAAATTAAGATTGAATTACAGAAGCATGTCCCCTCTTTTCTTAATATTTGTGGGTATCGTGCTTTGATTATCTATGATGGGCAACCGCGGACTTGCGCTTTATGCAATTCCACGGAACACATTCGTGCAGAATGTTCACGGAGGCGTGTCCCGCAGTTACCGCGTGACGAGATGCCGCGTTCCGGCCCTGTTGTTGGTATGAAGTTGTCATACGCTGCCGCTGCTGACTTCCGCAGCCGAGGCGAGTCGGTGCCGCCTGTGCGCGGGGAGCCTGCTGCCTCGCGGGCGGTTGTCGACGATACTCCGGCTTCAAGCTCTAGATTTGCGGATGGTCTGCCGATCAGCTCCGCGCCCCTCGAATCTATGCCGACGCCAACTTTTTCCAACTCTCCCACTGTGGTTGCTCGTTCTTCCGCGGACTCGGCCGAAGATCCCCAAATACCCGCAACGGAGGTTTCCTTGCGTCGTCAGGATTCCCACCAACGTGAGGATATTGCCACTAGCTTCCGAGGAGTGGACGCTCCAGGCATCCACTCTGCGGGATCTATGAACGAAGATAGCAATCTGGACATTGGTTTCACGTTGGCGCCCACAGAAGACACTTGCGTCAAGGAAACCACAACGAGCGATAGTGTAGAATTGGAGACTGGGTTGCTACCAGTGGGAGCCATGGAAAAAGATCTGCCTCCTTCTGCCGTTGTGGAATGCGATACGCGGACTTTTGTCCGAAAAAAGGAACAGGCGACGTCAGACGTATCATCCGGTACTTCTCCTGACAGGTCGCAAACTTCATCTCCTGCTAGATCGCCGAAGAGATCTTCGAAGAAAGGCAAGAAGAGGAGATTGGCACACAAAGCAGCAGAGAGTTTAGCTCCTGCATTGCGGGAAAAGTTAAAACATTTAAGGGATAATGAACGACTACGAGAACAATGCCCAGTAGCACGAGTTAACGAGTGTACTGAAGCGGAGATGAGTCGTGCCGATGCAGATGATCTTCAACAACAACCTCGCGCACCGCTTGGCGTCGCAGGTTTGCAGACCGGCACTACTATGGATTTAGACCGAACTGTCTCAGGAAAAGGACTTGATTGGGCCGATGCCCAAGAAGATCGCACCGACCACGGAATGGAGATGGACCTGACACATGCTAGTGGCATTTAATTATTTTTTTTCATGTCTATTTTTCTTTCTGACAGACAGCATGGAATGGTACAGACGTGACTCTGCATGGGGTATACTTCATTAGCCAATTTCTTTTACCTGCACCTATGCCAACGGAACTGACATATAACGTGACCACGATCAATATAAATCGGATTCGCAGTGAAACGAAAGTCGCTTCTTTAAAAGATTTCCTTTACCAGTCGGATACTGATATAGCCCTCCTACAGGAATTTAATGTCCACAACTTTTATGTCCCAGGTTTTCAAGAGATTTTAAATATTGCACCGGAAGCCACATGTGGGACTGCGATCCTTGTCAAAGATGGTATTGATGTGAAGGATATCTGTCTGTTAGAAAATGGGAGGGGCATCAGTTGTAAAATTTTTACTACTACTGTTTTAAATGTATATGTCCCCTCTGGTAACAACGCTAGAGATGATAGGGCTAATTTTTTTTAAGAACGATATGGTCTATTTACTTAAGGGGAATCCGGCGGAAGCTTTAATCGGTGGTGACTTTAATTGTGTACTTCACAAAAAGGATCAGCGACCAAATTTTAACTTCTCCAGGGAACTGGCGGCTTTGGTGACAAACATGAAGTGGACAGACGTGTGGGAAAGCAAATACCCCACGTTAGTCAAATTTACGTACATCAGTAATCGCTCGCAAAGCAGAATAGACAGAATATACGTCACAGCAAACCTGGAAAATAAAATCAGTAGTATCAAAGTAATTCCCACTACCTTTTCGGACCATCTCGCAGTGAAATGCAGCATTCGGTTTCAGAAGCAAGGAACGTATTGGGGTCGCCCCTTATGGAAGCTGAATACCCATATGTTGTTCGAGGGTGCCCTATCAAGAACAGTAGCGGAGGTATGGCAGGCTGCTCTACGTATGCGCCATAAATACAGCTCTCGCCTTGCGTGGTGGACCTCATGTGCTAAAAAGAAATTGAGATCATCCCTAATAGCTTACGGGAGGGAGCGAGCGATGTGGTCTCGCAATACCGTTGAATTTTACTATACATGCTTAAGGGAACTATCAGCTCAGCAGATGACTGATGAGGTTTTCATTGAAATAAAGAAGATCAAGGCTCACCTCATAAGTCTCAAGCGACAACAGCTGGAGGGTTTAAAAATTAAATCTCGTGTCCCGACAACGGTGGAGGACGAAAACGCATCGCTGTACCACTTACTCGAACATGAAAGAAATAGAAGACGAGCGTTTATTGCTTGTCTTAGAGTGGGCGATAACCGGGTGCTGACGGAACACTCTGACATTTTAAATGCAGTTTATGGATTTTATCGTACGTTATATACTGATACCCGGTATAATCTAGACTGTGCGAACGATTTGCTACGAACTACAGGTATCGACGACGTTATCAATGACGAGGACAATGTGTCCCTTACCACTGCGATCACATGTGAGGAGGTGTTTGATATACTTAAATATTCGCCTACCCGTAAGTCCCCAGGGCCTGATGGCTTGCCTGTAGAGTTTTATTGTAAATTTTGGCCTCTCATCGGTAATCAATTCACAGAAGTGATAAATGAAGTGTTGCAAGGTGTTACTGTTCCACGCGAGTTCAAAGAAAGCGTAACTGTGCTAATACCAAAGGGAAGGAACGCGACAGTTAAAGATCTCAATCAATTGAGACCAATATGTTTGATGAACTCGGATTATAAAATAATTGCACGTGTACTGAAGGAAAGACTGAGACCTCTAATGGAGAAGATCATAGGTGACCACCAAACCTGTCTCTCGGGGCGGAATATTTTTAAAACTGTTTGTGAATATAGGGATGTCTCTGCAATTTTTGCAACGTCATCCTCACCAGGAGGCCTTGCCTTTATCGACTTCTCAAAGGCTTTTGACAGGGTCAACCACTTATTTTTGTTCAGAACGTTGACCTATGTGGGTTTTAGTCAACATTTTGTGCAAGTTTTAATTAACATTGTTGAAGGCATCCAAACACAAGTGTCTGTAAATGGGCATTTCACTCCACCCATTGAAATTCGCAACGGCGTCCCGTAGGGAAGTCCTTTGTCAATGCTCCTGTATGTTGTTGCACTGGAGCCTTTACTAAGGAGACTCGATGTCGATCTTGAGGGCATCACGATATCTGGCGTTAACAACGTCACCAATGCATATGCTGATGACGTTGGAGTGGTTATTCGTAGTAACGAAGATTTAGAGAAATTAACTACGAATATTCAGATCTTTTGTGAAGCTACAGGCGCTAGGGTTAACGAGGTGAAGAGTTCGTTTTTAAATCTTAAAGGTCTTCAAGATGTCCGTTTGGAATGGGCACGCTCCGTCGATCGTCACACCGCTCTGGGTGTCACCTTTTACCGATGTCCGCTTCAGACCATGACCTACAATTGGAAGAAAGTACTGGATACAATCAGAGGAGCCACAATACTCAATCAGACCAGACATCTGAACATTAAACAACGAATCAGAATAATTAATTGGTCCATTTTATCAAAAGCTATATATATAGGTCAAATATTGCCAGTTTCGAAACCCATTGCCAAACGTATAATGAGTATCATTTGCCGATTTATATGGACAGGGAATATTTTTAGAGTAGCAGTCGGTACAGTTACGTTACCTTCCGCTGAAGGTGGCCTAGGTTTAACAGATATATGGCGGAAGACTACGGCGTTATATATAAAGAGGACCCTACAAATTATAGAAAAACATCCACATAGTATTACAGCCAGGCTGTATCGACTCCTACAGCCAGAAAATTTACGTCCACCCATAAATATAGGCGGAATTAATTATAAATTGAAATATATTCGCCAGTTCTTTTTAGAGATTAGCTACATGGACAGTATTGTCACGAATCCACAATCAAGGAATTGCAGGAAATTCATGGAACTCTTAACAACGAAAGAACATGTCAACAAAATGGAGTGCAGATATCCCGACAAAGACTGGAAAAGAATTTGGAAAAATATTAGTAATCGTGAACTGTCTTCCGACATTCAGGCAACCTGGTACCGAGTTGTTAATAACGTAGTTTCCACTAACGAAAAGTTGCACTCCATTGGTCTTAGTGACACGATTGTGTGCACCCGATGTGACGCAGTTGACACATTGATCCACCGCTTTCTCTGTGGCGGATACGCCGAAATATGGAGGGGACTCCAACGGCGGGTAGCCTTTATAACCAGAACTGTTAGTACTGAGATCAATGTTGAAAAATTACTCTTCCCCGATGGTGTTTTCTTCCCTGTCCAGAAAACCAATGCTGTGTTGTGGTTGTTTGGCAATTATGTACATTACGTTATATCTGAACACGGCAATGACCGTGTTTTAGAATACGAATTATACGAACGAGCAAAATATTATCAGATATGTACGCGCAGGGACCACAAAAAAACTTTTGGTAACATGTTACACATTCTGTTTCAGAGACAAGGGATTGGATAAACATCTTAATAGCCCTCGTCTACGAAAAATGTAGTCACAGGCCAAAGTAGGGGATCGCTGTTGAGGGTGAAGTACGGTGGGGACTTCGTGTGCCCCAGGGCCGCTACGGTAGCCGTGAAGGCCTCGGACAGAACCCCGAAACGGCACTGCGGCTTCACACTTACTGCTGGATGAACCCCATATCTCCAGCAACTACTTTCATCTATGATGATTTTCCAGGATCTCGGTAATATCGGAAGGTGGTTTCGTTGCACACAATGCAGTGGAAGCTTCTTGCACGTGTTCCTCAGTTACAATCTTTCTATTTTTGTTTAATTTTTTTCAGTATGAAGCAAGAGTGACAATTTATTAATTCCCAAGAAGCCTTAATTTTTCAATTTTCAGTTCTACGGAGGAGAAGCCTCACATGGCGAAGAAGCCAAACATCATTTCATTTCCCTAACTGTCACAGTAAATTTGAAAAAAAATCAGTCGATATAGCATAGAAGCTCGCCGAAGAAGGCATAAAAGGAGAGCGAATGGATGGGCTGTGTGGGGAGAAGGGAGGCCCAAAAAAAAAAAAAAAAATGGATAAGGCGTAGGAAAAAAAAAAAGTTGGTAGAGCACTTGCCTGCGAAAGGCAAAGGTCCCGAGTTCGAGTCTCAGTCGGGCACACAGTTTTAATCTGCCAGGAAGTTTCATATCAGCGCACACTCCGCTGCAGAGTGAAAATCTCATTCTGGAGACATCTCCCAGGCTGTGGCTAAGCTATGTCTGCACAGTATCTTTTCTTTCAGGAGTGCTAGTTCTGCACGCCTCGCAGAAGAACTTCTGTAAAGTTTGGAAGGTAGGAGACGGATACTGGCAGAAGTAAAGCTGTGAGCACCGTGCGTGAGTCGTGCTTCGGTAGCTCAGTTGGTAAAGCACTTGCCTGCGAAAGGCAAAGGTCCCGAGTTCGAGTCTCGGTAGGGCACACAGTTTTAATCTGCCAGGAAGTTTCATATCAGCGCACACGCCACTGCAGAGTGAAAATCTCATTCTGGAAACATCACCTAGGCTGTGGCTACGCCATGTCTCCACAGTATCCTTTCTTTCAGGAGTGCTAGTTCTGCATGTCTCGCAGAAGGGCTTCTGTAAAGTTTGGAAGGTAGAAGACGGATACTGGCAGAAGTAAAGCTGTGAGTACCGGGCGTGAGTCGTGCTTCGGTAGCACAGTTGGTAGAGCACTCGCCTGCGAAAGGCAACGGTTCCGAGTTCGAGTCTCGCTCGGGCACACAGTTTTAATCTACCAGGAAGTTTCATATCAGCCCACACTCCGCTGCAGAGTGAAAATCTCATTCTGGAAACATCCCCCAGGCTATGGCTAAGCCATGTCTCCACAGTATCCTTTCTTTCAGGAGTGCTAGTTCTGCATGTCTCGCAGAAGAGCTTCTGTAAAGTTTGGAAGGTAGGAGAAGGATACTGGCAGAAGTAAAGCTGTGAGTACCTGGCGTGAGTCGTGCTTCGGTAGCTCAGTTGGTGGAGCACTTGCCCGTGAAAGGCAAAGGTCCCGAGTACCAGTCTCGGTCGGGCACACAGTTTTAAACTGCCAGGAAGGTTCATATCAGCGCACACTCCGCTGCAGAGTGAAAATCTCATTCTGGAAACATCCCCCAGGCTGTGGCTAAGCCATGTCTCCACAGTATCCCTTCTTTCAGGAGTTCTAGTTCTGCATGTGTCGCAGAAGAGCTTCTGTAAAGTTTGGAAGGTAGGAGACGGATACTGGCAGAAGTAAAGCTGTGAGTACCGGGCGTGAGTCGTCTTCGGTAGCTCAGTTGGTAAAGCACTTGCCTGCGAAAGGCAAAGGTCCCGAGTTCGAGTCTCGCTCGGGCACACAGTTTTAATCTGCCAGGAAGTTTCATATCAGCGCACACTCCGCTGCAGAGTGAAAATCTCATTCTGGAAACATCACCTAGGCTGTGGCTACGCCATGTCTCCACAGTATCCTTTCTTTCAGGAGTGCTAGTTCTGCATGTCTCGCAGAAGGGCTTCTGTAAAGTTTGGAAGGTAGGAGACGGATACTGGCAGAAGTAAAGCTGTGAGTACCGGGCGTGAGTCGTGCTTCGGTAGCTCAGTTGGTAGAGCACTCGCCTGCGAAAGGCAACGGTTCCGAGTTCGAGTCTCGCTCGGGCACACAGTTTTAATCTACCAGGAAGTTTCATATCAGCCCACACTCCACTGCAGAGTGAAAATCTCATTCTGGAAACATCCCCCAGGCTATGGCTAAGCCATGTCTCCACAGTATCCTTTCTTTCAGGAGTGCTAGTTCTGCATGTCTCGCAGAAGAGCTTCTGTAAAGTTTGGAAGGTAGGAGAAGGATACTGGCAGAAGTAAAGCTGTGAGTACCTGGCGTGAGTCGTGCTTCGGTAGCTCAGTTGGTGGAGCACTTGCCCGTGAAAGGCAAAGGTCCCGAGTACCAGTCTCGGTCGGGCACACAGTTTTAAACTGCCAGGAAGGTTCATATCAGCGCACACTCCGCTGCAGAGTGAAAATCTCATTCTGGAAACATCCCCCAGGCTGTGGCTAAGCCATGTCTCCACAGTATCCCTTCTTTCAGGAGTGCTAGTTCTGCATGTGTCGCAGAAGAGCTTCTGTAAAGTTTGGAAGGTAGGAGACGGATACTGGCAGAAGTAAAGCTGTGAGTACCGGGCTTGAGTCGTGCTTCGGTAGCTCAGTTGGTAGAGCACTTGCCCGCGAAAGCCAAAGGTCCCGAGTTCGAGTCTCGGTCGGGCACACAGTTTCAATCTGCCAGGAAGTTTCATATCAGCGCACACTCCACTGCAGAGTGAAAATCTCATTCTGGAAACATCACCCAGGCTGTGGCTACGCCATGTCTCCACAGTATCCTTTCTTTCAGGAGTGCTAGTTCTGCATGTCTCGCAGAAGGGCTTCTGTAAAGTTTGGAAGGTAGGAGACGGATACTGGCAGAAGTAAAGCTGTGAGTACCGGGCGTGAGTCGTGCTTCGGTAGCTCAGTTGGTAGAGCACTCGCCTGCGAAAGGCAACGGTCCCGAGTTCGAGTCTCGGTCGGGCACACAGTTTTAAACTGCCAGGAAGGTTCATATCAGCGCACACTCCGCTGCAGAGTGAAAATCAAATTCTGGAAACATCCCCCAGGCTGTGGCTACGCGATGTCTCCACAGTATCTTTCCTTTCAGGAGTGCTAGTTCTGCATGTGTCGCAGAAGAGCTTCTGAAAAGTTTGGAAGGTAGGAGACGGATACTGGCAGAAGTAAAGCTGTGAGTACCGGGCGTGAGTCGTGCTTCGGTAGCTCAGTTGGTAGAGCACTTGCCCGCGAAAGGCAAAGGTCCCGAGTTCGAGTCTCGGTCGGGCACACAGTTTTAATCTGCCAGGAAGATTCATATCAGCACACACTCCGCTGCAGAGTGAAAATCTCATTCTGGTAACATCCCCCAGGCTGTGGCTAAGCCATGTCTCCACAGTATTGTTTCTTTCAGGAGTGCTAGTTCTGCATGTCTCGCAGAAGAGCTTCTGTAAAGTTTGGAAGGTAGGAGACGGATACTGGCAGAAGTAAAGCTGTGAGTAGCGGGCGTGAGTCGTGCTTCGGTAGCTCAGTTGGTAGAGCACTTGCCCGCGAAAGGCAAAGGTCCCGAGTTCGAGTCTCGGTCGCTCTCACAGTTTTAATATGCCAGGAAGTTTCATATCAGCGCACACTCCGCTGCAGAGTGAAACTCTCATTCTGGAAACATCCCCCAGGCTGTGGCTAAGCCATGTCCCCACAGTATCCTTTCTTTCAGAAGTGCTAGTTCTGCATGTCTCGCAGAGGAGCTACTGTAAAGTTTGGAAGGTAGGAGACGGATACTGGCAGAAGTAAAGCTGTGAGTACCGGGCGTGAGTCGTGCTTCGGTAGCTCAGTTGGTAGAGCACTTGCCCGCGAAAGGCAAAGGTCCCGAGTTCGAGTTTCGGTCGGGCACACAGTTTTAATCTACCAGGAAGTTTCATATCAGAGCACACTCCGCTGCAGAGTGAAAAATCTCATTCTGGAAACATCCCCCAGGCTGTGGCTACGCGATGTCTCCACAGTATCCTTTCTTTCAGGGGTGCTAGTTCTGCATGTCTCGCAGAAGGGCTTCTGTAAAGTTTGGAAGGTAGGAGACGGATACTGGCAGAAGTAAAGCTGTGAGTACCGGGCGTGAGTCGTACTTCGGTAGCTCAGTTGGTAGAGCACTTGCCCGCGAAAGGCAAAGGTCCCGTGTTCAAGTCTCGGTCGGGCACACAGTTTTAATCTGCCAGGAAGTTTCATATCAGCGCACACTCCGCTGCAGCGTGAAAATCTCATTCTGGAAACATCCCCCAGGCTGTGGCTAAGCCATGTCTCCACAGTATCCTTTCTTTCAGGAGTGCTAGTTCTGCATGTCTCGCAGAAGAGCTTCTGTAAAGTTTGGAAGGTAGGAGACGGATACTGGCAGAAGTAAAGCTGTGAGTAGCGGGCGTGAGTCGTGCTTCGGTAGCTCAGTTGGTAGAGCACTTGCCCGCGAAAGGCAAAGGTCCCGAGTTCGAGTCTCGGTCGGGCACACAGTTTTAATCTGCCAGGAAGTTTCATATCAGCGCACACTCCGCTGCAGAGTGAATATCTCATTCTGGAAACATCCCCCAGGCTGTGGCTAAGCCATGTCTCCACAATATCCTTTCTTTCAGGAGTGCTAGTTCTGCATGTCTCGCAGAAGAGCTTCTGTA
The DNA here is from genome assembly GCF_023897955.1 of Schistocerca gregaria. Taxonomy (NCBI): domain Eukaryota; kingdom Metazoa; phylum Arthropoda; class Insecta; order Orthoptera; family Acrididae; genus Schistocerca; species Schistocerca gregaria. The sequence goes on from NC_064931.1 coordinate 455,522,649, forward strand.
AAGTTTGGAAGGTAGGAGACGGATACTGGCAGAAGTAAAGCTGTGAGTACCAGGCGTGAGTCGTGCTTCGGTAGCTCAGTTGGTAGAGCACTTGCCCGCAAAAGGCAAAGGTCCCGAGTTCGAGTCTCGGTCGGGCACACAGTTTTAATCTGCCAGGAAGTTTCATATCAGCGCACACTCCGCTGCAGAGTGAAAATCTCATTCTGGAAACATCCCCCAGGCTGTGGATACGCCATGTCTCCACAGTATCCTTTCTTTCAGGGTGCTAGTTCTGCATGTCTCGCAGAAGGGCTTCTGTAAAGTTTGGAAGGTAGGAGACGGATACTGGCAGAAGTAAAGCTGTGAGTACCGGGCGTGAGTCGTGCTTCGGTAGCTCAGTTGGTAGAGCACTTGCCCGATAAAGGCAAAGGTCCCGAGTTCAAGTCTCGGTCGGGCACACAGTTTTAATCTGCCAGGAAGTTTCATATCAGCGCACACTCCGCTGCAGAGTGAAAATCTCATTCTGGAAACATCCCCCAGGCTGTGGCTAAGCGATGTCTCCACAGTATCCTTTCTTTCAGGAGTGCTAGTTCTGCATGTCTCGCAGAAGAGCTTCTGTAAAGTTTGGAAGGTAGGAGACGGATACTGGCAGAAGTAAAGCTGTGAGTACCGGGCGTGAGTCGTGCTTCGGTAGCTCAGTTGGTAGAGCACTTGCCCGCGAAAGGCAAAGGTCCCGAGTTCGAGTCTCGGTCGGGCACACAGTTTTAATCTGCCAGGAAGTTTCATATCAGCGCACACTCCGCTGCAGAGTGAATATCTCATTCTGGAAACATCCCCCAGGCTGTGGCTAAGCCATGTCTCCACAATATCCTTTCTTTCAGGAGTGCTAGTTCTGCATGTCTCGCAGAAGAGCTTCTGTAAAGTTTGGAAGGTAGGAGACGGATACTGGCAGAAGTAAAGCTGTGAGTACCAGGCGTGAGTCGTGCTTCGGTAGCTCAGTTGGTAGAGCACTTGCCCGCAAAAGGCAAAGGTCCCGAGTTCGAGTCTCGGTCGGGCACACAGTTTTAATCTGCCAGGAAGTTTCATATCAGCGCACACTCCGCTGCAGAGTGAAAATCTCATTCTGGAAACATCCCCCAGGCTGTGGATACGCCATGTCTCCACAGTATCCTTTCTTTCAGGGTGCTAGTTCTGCATGTCTCGCAGAAGGGCTTCTGTAAAGTTTGGAAGGTAGGAGACGGATACTGGCAGAAGTAAAGCTGTGAGTACCGGGCGTGAGTCGTGCTTCGGTAGCTCAGTTGGTAGAGCACTTGCCCGATAAAGGCAAAGGTCCCGAGTTCAAGTCTCGGTCGGGCACACAGTTTTAATCTGCCAGGAAGTTTCATATCAGCGCACACTCCGCTGCAGAGTGAAAATCTCATTCTGGAAACATCCCCCAGGCTGTGGCTAAGCCATGTCTCCACAGTATCCTTTCTTTCAGGAGTGCTAGTTCTGCATGTCTCGCAGAAGAGCTTCTGTAAAGTTTGGAAGGTAGGAGACGGATACTGGCAGAAGTAAAGCTGTGAGTACCGGGCGTGAGTCGTGCTTCGGTAGCTCAGTTGGTAGAGCACTTGCCAGAGAAAGGCAAAGGTCCCGAGTTCGAGTCTCGGTCGGGCACACAGTTTTAATATGCCAGGAAGTTTCATATCAGCGCACACTCCGCTGCAGAGTGAAAATCTCATTCTGGAAACATCCCCCAGGCTGTGGCTAAGCGATGTCTCCACAGTATCCTTTCTTTCAGGAGTGCTAGTTCTGCATGTCTCGCAGAAGAGCTTCTGTAAAGTTTGGAAGGTAGGAGACGGATACTGGCAGAAGTAAAGCTGTGAGCAACGGGCGTGAGTCGTGCTTCGGTAGCTCAGTTGGTAGAGCACTTGCCCGCAAAAGGCAAAGGTCCCGAGTTCGAGTCTCGGTCGGGCACACAGTTTTAATCTACCAGGAAGTTTCACATCAGCGCACACTCCGCTGCAGAGTGAAAATCTCATTCTGGAAACATCCCCCAGGCTGTGGCTACGCCATGTCTCCACTGTATCCTTTCTTTCAGGGGTGCTAGTTCTGCATGTCTCGAAGAAGGGCTTCTGTAAAGTTTGGAAGGTAGGAGACGGATACTGGCAGAAGTAAAGCTGTGAGTACCGGGCGTGAGTCGTACTTCGGTAGCTCAGTTGGTGGAGCACTTGCCCGCGAAAGGCAAAGGTCCCGTGTTCAAGTATCGGTTGGGCACACAGTTTTAATCTTCCAGGAAGTTTCATATCAGCGCACACTCCGCTGCAGAGTGAAAATCTCATTCTGGAAACATCCCCCAGGCTGTGGCTAAGCCATGTCCCCACAGTATCCTTTCTTTCAGGAGTGCTAGTTCTGCATGTCTCGCAGAAGAGCTACTGTAAAGTTTGGAAGGTAGGAGACGGATACTGGCAGAAGTAAAGCTGTGAGTACCGGGCGTGAGTCGTGCTTCGGTAGCTCAGTTGGTAGAGCACTTGCCCGCGAAAGGCAAAGGTCCCGAGTTCGAATCTCGGTCGGGCACACAGTTTTAATCTGCCAGGAAGTTTCATTTCAGCGCACACTCCGCTGCAGACTGAAAATCTCATTCTGGAAACATCCCCGAGGCTGTGGCTACGCCATGTCTCCACAGTATCCTTTCTTTCAGGGGTGCTAGTTCTGCATGTCTCGCAGAAGGGCTTCTGTAAAGTTTGGAAGGTAGGAGACGGATACTGGCAGAAGTAAAGCTGTGAGTACTGGGCGTGAGTCGTGCTTCAGTAGCTCAGTTGGTAGAGCACTTGCCCGCGAAAGGCAAAGGTCCCGAGTTCAAGTCTCGGTCTGGCACACAGTTTTAATCTATCAGTAAGTTTCATATCAGCGCAAAACATCAACCAGGCTGTGGCTAAGCCATGTCTCCACAGTATCCTTTCTTTCAGGAGTGCTAGTTCTGCATGTCTCGCAGAAGAGCTTCTGTAAAGTTTGGAAGGTAGGAGACGGATACTGGCAGAAGTAAAGCTGTGAGTACCGGGCGTGAGTCGTGCTTCGGTAGCTCAGTTGGTAGAGCACTTGCCCATGAAAGGCTAAGGTCCCGAGTTAGAGTCTCGGTCGGGCACACACTTTTAATCTGCCAGGAAGTTTCATATCAGCGCACACTTCGCTGCAGAGTGAAAATCTCATTCTGGAAACATCCCCCAGGCTGCGGCTAAGCCATGTCTCCACAGTATCCTTTCTTTCAGGAGTGCTAGTTCTGCATGTCTCGCAGAAGAGCTTCTGTAAAGTTTGGAAGGTAGGAGACGGATACTGGCAGAAGTAAAGCTGTGAGTACCAGGCGTGAGTCATGCTTCGGTAGCTCAGTTGGTAGAGCACTTGCCCGCGAAAGGCAAAGGTCCTGAGATCGAGTCTCGGTCGGGCACACAGTTTTAATCTGCCAGGGAGTTTCATATCAGCGCACACTCCGCTGCAGAGTGAAAATCTCATTCTGGAAACATCCCCCAGGCTGTGGCTACGCCATGTCTCCACAGTATCCTTTCTTTCAGGGTGCTAGGTCTGCATGTCTCGCAGAAGAGCTTCTGTAAAGTTTGGAAGTTTGGAGACGGATACTGGCAGAAGTGAAGCTGTGGGTACCGGGCGTGAGTCGTGCTTCGGTAGCTCAGATGGTAGAGCACTTGCTCGCGAAAGGCAAAGTTCCCGAGTTCAAGTCTCGGTCAGGCACACAGTTTTAATCTGCCAGGAAGTTTCATATCAGCGCACACTCCGCTGCAGAGTGAAAATCTCATTCTGGAAACATCCCCCAGGCCGTGGCTAAGCCATGTCTCCACAGTATCCTTTCTTTCAGGAGTGCTAGTTCTGCATGTCTCGCAGTAGAGCTTCTGTAAAGTTTGGAAGGTAGGAGACGGATACTGGCAGAAGTAAAGCTGTGAGTACCGGGCGTGAGTCGTGCTTCGGTAGCTCAGTTGGTAGAGCACTTGCCCACGAAAGGCAAAGGTCCCGAGTTCGAGTCTCGGTCGGGCACACAGTTTTAATCTGCCAGGAAGTTTCATATCAGCGCACACTCCGCTGCAGAGTGAAAATCTCATTCTGGAAACATCCCCCAGGCTGTGGCTAAGCCATGTCTCCACAGTATCCTTTCTTTCAGGAGTGCTAGTTCTGCATGTCTCGCAGAAGAGCTTCTCTAAAGTTTGGAAGGTAGGAGAAGGATACTGGCAGAAGTAAAGCTGTGAGTACCGGGCGTGAGTCGTGCTTCGGTAAATCAGTTGGTAGAGCACTTGCCTGCGGAAGACAAAAGTCCCGAGTTCGTGTCTCGGCTGGGAACACAGTTTTAATCTGCCAGGAAGTTTCATATCAACGCACACTCCGCTGCAGTGTGAAAATCTCATTCTGGAAACATCCCCCAGGCTGTGACTACGCCATGTCTCCACAGTATCCTTTCTTTCAGGAGTGCTAGTTCTGCATGTCTCGCAGAAGAGCTTGTGTAAAGTTTGGAAGGTAGGAGACGGATACTGGCAGAAGTAAAGCTGTGAGTAGCGGGCGTGAGTCGTGCTTCGGTAGCTCAGTTGGTAGAGCACTTGCCCGCGAAAGGCAAAGGTCCCGAGTTCGAGTCTCGGTCGCGCATACAGTTTTAATCTGCCAGGAAGTTTCATATCAGCCCACACTCCGCTGCAGAGTGAAAATCTCATTCTGGAAACATCCCCCAGACTGTGGCTAAGCCGTGTCTCCACAGTATCCTTTCTTTCAGGAGTGCTAGTTCTGCATGTCTCGCAGAAGAGCTTCTGTAAAGTTTGGAAGGTAGGAGACGGATACTGGCAGAAGTAAAGCTGTGAGTACCGGGCGTGAGTCGTGCTTCGGTAGCTCAGTTGGTAGAGCACTTGCCCGCGAAAGGCAAAGGTCCCGAGTTCAAGTCTCGTTCGGGCAATCAGTTTTAATCTGCCAGGAAGTTTCATATCTGCGAACACTCCGCTGCAGAGTGAAAATCTCATTCTGGAGACATCCCTCAGGCTGTGGCTAAGCCATGTCTCCACAGTATCCTTTCTTTCAGGAGTGCTAGTTCTGCATGTCTCGCAGAAGAGCTTCTGTAAAGTTTGGAAGGTAGGAGACGGATACTGGCAGAAGTAAAGCTGTGAGTACCGGGCGTGAGTCGTGCTTCGGTAGCTCAGTTGGTAGAGCACTTGCCTGCGAAAAGCAAAGGTCCCGAGTTCGAGTCTCGGTCGGGCACACGGTTTTAATCTGCCAGGAAGTTTCATATCAGCGCACACTCCGCTGCAGAGTGAAAATCTCATTCTGGAAACATCCCCCAGGCTGTGGCTAAGCCATGTCTCCACAGTATCCTTTCTTTCAGGAGTGCTAGTTCTGCATGTCTCGCAGAAGAGCTTCTGTAAAGTTTGGAAGGTAGGAGACGGATACTGGCGTTAGTAAAGCTGTGAGTACCGGGCGTGAGTCGTGCTTCGGTAGCTCAGTTGGTAGAGCACTTGCCCGATAAAGGCAAAGGTCCTGAGTTCGAGTTTCAGTCGGGCACACAGTTTTAATCTACCAGGAAGTTTCATATCAGAGCACACTCCGCTGCAGAGTGAAAAATCTCATTCTGGAAACATCCCCCAGGCTGTGGCTACGCGATGTCTCCACAGTATCCTTTCTTTCAGGGGTGCTAGTTCTGCATGTCTCGCAGAAGGGCTTCTGTAAAGTTTGGAAGGTAGGAGACGGATACTGGCAGAAGTAAAGCTGTGAGTAGCGGGCGTGAGTCGTGCTTCGGTAGCTCAGTTGGTAGAGCACTTGCCCGCGAAAGGCAAAGGTCCCGAGTTCGAGTCTCGGTTGGGCACACAGTTTTATTCTGCCAGGAAGTTTTATATCAGCGCACACTCCGCTGCAGAGTGAAAATCTCATTCAGGAAACATCCCCCAGGCTGTGGCTAAGCCGTGTCTCCACAGTATACTTTCTTTCAGGAGTGCTAGTTCTGCATGTCTCGCAGAAGAGCTTCTGTAAAGTTTGGAATTTAGGAGACGGATACTGGCATAAGTAAAGCTGTGAGTACCGGGCGTGAGTCGTGCTTCGGTAGCTCAGTTGGTAGAGCACGTGCCCGCGAAAGGCAAAGGTCCCGAGTTCAAGTCTCGCTCGGGCACACAGTTTTAATCTGCCAGGAAGTTTCATATCTGCGAACACTCCGCTGCAGAGTGAAAATCTCATTCTGGAAACATCCCCCAGGCTGTGGCTAAGCCATGTCTCCACAGTATCCTTTCTTTCAGGAGTGCTAGTTCTGCATGTCTCGCAGAAGAGCTTCTGTAAAGTTTGGAAGGTAGGAGACGGATACTGGCAGAAGTAAAGCTGTGAGTACCGGGCGTGAGTCGTGCTTCGGTAGCTCAGTTGGTAGAGCACTTGCCTGCGAAAGGCAAAGGTCCCGAGTTCGAGTCTCAGTCGGGCACACAGTTTTAATCTGCCAGGAAGTTTCATATCAGCGCACACTCCGCTGCAGAGTGAAAATCTCATTCTGGAAACATCCCCCAGGCTGTGGCTACGCCATGTCTCCACAGTATCCTTTCTTTCAGGGGTGCTAGTTCTGCATGTCTCGCAGAAGGGCTTCTGTAAAGTTTGGAAGGTAGGAGACGGATACTGGCAGAAGTAAAGCTGTGAGTACAGGGCGTGAGTCATACTTCGGTAGCTCAGTTGGTAGAGCACTTGCCCGCGAAAGGCAAAGATCACGTGTTCCAGTCTCGGTCGGGCACACAGTTTTAATCTGCCAGGAAGTTTCATATCAGCGCACACTCCGCTGCAGAGTGAAAATCTCATTCTGGAAACATCCCCCAGGCTGTGGCTAAGCCATGTCTAGACAGTATCCTTTCTTTCAGGAGTGCTAGTTCTGCATGTCTCGCAGAAGAGCTTCTGTAAAGTTTGGAAGGTAGGAGACGGATACTGGCAGAAGTAAAGCTGTGAGTAGCGGAGGTGAGTCGTGCTTCGGTAGCTCAGTTGGTAGAGCACTTGCCCGCGAAAGGCAAAGGTTCCGAGTTCGAGTCTCGGTCGGGCACACAGTTTTAATCTGCCAGGAAGTTTCATATCAGCGCACACTCCGCTGCAGACTGAAAATCTCATTCTGGAAACATCCCCCAGGCTGTGGCTACGCCATATCTCCACAGTATCCTTTCTTTCGGGGGTGCTAGTTCTGCATGTCTCGCAGAAGGGCTTCTGTAAAGTTTGGAAGGTAGGAGACAGATACTGGCAGAAGGAAAGCTGTGTCTACCGGGTGTGAGTCGTGCTTCGGTGGCTCAGTTGGTAGAGCACTTGCCCGCGAAAGGCAAAGGTCCCGAGTTCAAGTCTCGGTCGGGCACACAGTTTTAATCTGCCAGGAAGTTTCATATCAGCGCACACTCCGCTGCAGAGTGAAAATCTCATTCTGGAAACATCCCCCAGGCTGTGACTACGCCATGTCTCCACAGTATCTTTCCTTTCAGGAGTGCTAGTTCTGCATGTCTCGCAGAAGAGCTTCTGTAAAGTTTGAAAGGTAGGAGACGGGTACTGGCAGAAGTAAAGCTGTGAGCACCGGGCGTGAGTCGAGCTTCGGTAGCTCAGTTGCTAGAGCAATTGCCCACGAAAGGCAAAGATCCCGAGTTCGAGTCTCGGTCGGGCACAAAGTTTTAATCTGCCAGGAAGTCTCATATCAGCGCACACTCTGCTGCAGATTGAAAATCTCATTCTGGAAACATCCCCCAGGCTGTGGGTAAGCCATGTCTCCACAGTATCCTTTCTTTCAGGAGTGCTAGTTCTGCATGTCTCGCAGAAGAGATTCTGTAAAGTTTGGAAGGTAGGAGACGGATACTGGCAGAAGTAAAGCTGTGAGTACCGGGCGTGAGTCGTGCTTCGGTAGCTGAGTTGGTAGAGCACTTGCCTGCGAAAGGCAAAAGTCCCGAGTTAGTGTCTCGGCTTGGCTCACAGTTTTAATCTGCCAGGAAGTTTCATATCAGCGCACACTCCGCTGCAGATTGAAAATCTCATTCTGGAAACATCCCCCAGGCTGTGACTACGCCATGTCTCCACAGTATCTTTCCTTTCAGGAGTGCTAGTTCTGCATGTCTCGCAGAAGAGCTTCTGTAAAGTTTGGAAGGTAGGAGACGGATACTGGCAGAAGTAAAGCTGTGAGTACCGGGCGTGAGTCGTGCTTCGGTAGCTCAGTTGGTAGAGCACTTGCCCCCGAAAGGCAAAGGTCCTGAGTTCGTGTCTCGTTTGGGATCACAGTTTTAATCTGCCAGGAAGTTTTATAACTGCGCACACTCCGCTGCAGAGTGAAAATCTCATTCTGGAAACATCCCCCAGGCTGTGGCTACGCCATGTCTCCACAGTATCCTTTCTTTCAGGAGTACTAGTTCTGCATGTTTGGCAGAAGAGCTTCTGTAAAGTTTGGAAGGTAGGAGACGGATACTGGCAGAAGTAAAGGTGTGAGTACCGGGCGTGAGTCGTGCTTCGGTAGCTCAGTCGGTAGAGCACTTGCCTGCGAAAGGCAAAAGTCCCGAGTTCGTGTCTCGGCTTGGCACACAGTTTTAATCTGCCAGGAAGTTTCATATCAGCGCACACTCCGCTGCAGAGTGAAAATCTCATTCTGGAAACATCCCCCAGGCTGTGACTACGCCACGTCTCCACAGTATCCTTCCTTTCAGGAGTGCTAGTTCTGCATGTCTCGCAGAAGAGCTTCTGGAAAGTTTGGAAGGTAGGTGACGGATACTGGCAGAAGTAAAGCTGTGAGTACCGGGCGTGAGTCGTGCTTCGGTAGCTCAGTTGGTAGAGCACTTGCCTGCGAAGGGCAAAGGTCCCGACTTCGAGTCTCGGTCGGGCACACAGTTTTAATCTGCCAGGAAGTTTCATATCTGCGTACACTCCGCTGCAGAGTGAAAATCTCATTCTGGAAACATCCCTCAGGCTGTGGCTAAGCCATGTCTCCACAGTATTGTTTCTTTCAGGAGTGCTAGTTCTGCATGTCTCGCAGATGAGCTTCTGTAAAGTTTGGAAGGTAGGAGACGGATACTGGCAGAAGTAAAGCAGTGAGTACCGGGCGTGAGTCGTGCTTCGGTAGCTCAGTTGGTAGAGCACTTGCCCGCTAAAGGCAAAGGTCCTGAGTTCGAGTCTCGGTCGGGCACACAGTTTTAATCTACCAGGAAGTTTCATATCAGCGCACACTCCGCTGCAGAGTGAAAATCTCATTCTGGAAACATCCCCCAGGCTGTGGCTACGCCATGTCTCCACAGTATCCTTTCTTTCAGGAGTGCTAGTTCTGCATGTCTCGCAGAAGAGCTTCTGTAAAGTTTGGAAGGTAGGAGACGGATACTGGCAGAAGTAAAGCTGTGAGTACCGGGCGTGAGTCGTGCTTCGGTAGCTCAGTTGGTAGAGCACTTGCCCGCGAAATACGAAGGTCCCGAGTTCGAGTCTCAGTCGGGCACACAGTTTGAATCTGCACGGAAGTTTCATATCAGCGCACACTCCGCTGCAGAGTGAAAATCTCATTCTGGAAACATCCCCCAGGCTGTGGCTACGCCATGTCTCCACAGTATCCTTTCTTTCAGGGGTGCTAGTTCTGCATGTCTCGCAGAAGGGCTTCTGTAAAGTTTGGAAGGTAGGAGACGGATACTGGCAGAAGTAAAGCTGTGAGTACCGGGCGTGAGTCGTACTTCGGTAGCTCAGTTGGTAGAGCACTTGCCCGCGAAAGGCAAAGGTCCCGTGTTCAAGTCTCGCTCGGGCACACAGTTTTAATCTGCCAGGAAGTTTCATATCAGCGCACACTCCGCTGCAGAGTGAAAATCTCATTCTGGAAACATCCCCCAGGCTGTGGCTAAGCCATGCCTCCACAGTATCCTTTCTTTCAGGAGTGCTATTTCTGCATGTCTCGCAGAAGAGCTTCTGTAAAGTTTGGAAGGTAGGAGACGGATACTGGCAGAAGTAAAGCTGTGAGTAGCGGGCGTGAGTCGTGCTTCGGTAGCTCAGTTGGTAGAGCACTTGCCCGCTATAGGCAAAGGTCCCGAGTTCGAGTCTCGGTCGGGCACACAGTTTTAATCTGCCAGGAAGTTTCATATCAGCGCACACTCCGCTGCAGAATGAAAATCTCATTCTGGAAACATCCCCCAGGCTGTGGCTACGCCATGTCTCCACAGTATCCTTTCTTTCAGGGGTGCTAGTTCTGCATATCTCGCAGAAGGGCTTCTGTAAAGTTTGGAAGGTAGGAGACGGATACTGGCAGAAGTAAAGCTGTGAGTACTGGGCGTGAGTCGTGCTTCGGTAGTTCCGTTGGTAGAGCACTTGCCCGCGAAAGGCAAAGGTCCCGAATTCAAGTCTCGGTCTGGCACACAGTTTTAATCTGCCAGGAAGTTTCATATCAGCGCACACTCCGCTGCAGAGTGAAAATCTCATTCTGGAAACATCCCCCAGGCTGTGGCTAAGCCATGTCACCACAGTATCCTTTCTTTCAGGAGTGCTAGTTCTGCATGTCTCGCAGAAGAGCTTCTGTAAAGTTTGGAAGGTAGGAGACGGATACTGGCAGAAGTAAAGCTGTGAGTACCGGGCGTGAGTCGTGCTTCGGTAGCTCAGTTGGTAGAGCACTTGCCCGCGAAAGGCAAAGGTCCCGAGTTCGAGTCTCGGTCGGGCACACAGTTTGAATCTGCTAGGAAGTTTCATATCAGCGCACACTCCGCTGCAGAGTGAAAATCTCATTCTGGAAACATCCCCCTGGCTGTGGCTAAGCTATGTCTCCACAGTACCCTTTCTTTCAGGAGTGCTAGTTCTGCATGTGTTGCAGAAGAGCTTCTGTAAAGTTTGGAAGGTAGGAGACGGATACTGGCAGAAGTAAAGCTGTGAGAAGCGGGCGTGAGTCGTGCTTCGGTAGCTCAGTTGGTAGAGCACTTGCCCGCGAAAGGCAAAGGTCCCGAGTTCGAGTCTCGGTCGCGCACACAGTTTGAATCTGCCAGGAAGTTTCATATCAGCGCACACTCCGCTGCAGAGTGAAAATCTCATTCAGGAAACATCCCCCAGGCTGTGGCTACGCCATATCTCCACAGTATCCTTTCTTTCGGGGGTGCTAGTTCTGCATGTCTCGCAGAAGGGCTTCTGTAAAGTTTGGAAGGTAGGAGACGGATACTGGCAGAAGTAAAGCTGTGTAACCCGGGTGTGAGTCGTGCTTCGGTAGCTCAGTTGGTAGAGCACTTGCCCGCGAAAGGCAAAGGTCCCGAGTTCAAGTCTCGGTCGGGCACACAGTTTTAATCTGCCAGGAAGTTTCATATCAGCGCACACTCCGCTGCAGAGTGAAAATCTCATTCTGGAAACATCCCCCAGGCTGTGGCTAAGCCATGTCTCCACAGTATTCTCTTTTTTAGGAGTGCTAGTTCTGCATGTCTCGCAGAAGAGCTTCTGTAAAGTTTGAAAGGTAGGAGACGGGTACTGGCAGAAGTAAAGCTGTGAGTACCGGGCGTGAGTCGTGCTTCGGTAGCTCAGTTGGTAGAGCAATTGCCCACGAAAGGCAAAGATCCCGAGTTCGAGTCTCGGTCGGGCACAAAGTTTTAATCTGCCAGGAAGTTTCATATCATCGCACACTCCGCTGCAGATTGAAAATCTCATTCTGGAAACATCCCCCAGGCTGTGGCTAAGCCATGTCTCCACAGTATCCTTTCTTTCAGGAGTGCTAGTTCTGCATGTCTCGCAGAAGAGATTCTGTAAAGTTTGGAAGGTAGGAGACGGATACTGGCAGAAGTAAAGCTGTGAGTACCGGGCGTGAGTCGTGCTTCGGTAGCTCAGTTGGTAGAGCACTTGCCTGCGAAAGGCAAAAGTCCCGAGTTCGTGTCTCGGCTTGGCACACAGTTTTAATCTGCCACGAAGTTTCATATCAGCGCACACTCCGCTGCAGAGTGAAAATCTCAATCTGGAAACATCCCCCAGGCTGTGACTACGCCATGTCTCCACAGTATCCTTCCTTTCAGGAGTGCTAGTTCTGCATGTCTCGCAGAAGAGCTTCTGTAAAGTTTGGAAGGTAGGAGACGGATACTGGCAGAAGTAAAGCTGCGAGTACCGGGCGTGAGTCGTGCTTCGGTAGCTCAGTTGGTAGAGCACTTGCCCCCGAAAGGCAAAGGTCCCGAGTTCGTGTCTCGGTTGGGATCACAGTTTTAATCTGCCAGGAAGTTTCATATCAGCGCACACTCCGCTGCAGAGTGAAAATCTCATTCTGGAAACATCCCCCAGGCTGTGGCTACGCCATGTCTCCACAGTATCCTTTCTTTCAGGAGTACTAGTTCTGCATGTCTGGTAGAAGAGCTTCTGTAAAGTTTGGAAGGTAGCAGACGGATACTGGCAGAAGTAAAGCTGTGAGTACCGGGCGTGAGTCGTGCTTCGGTAGCTCAGTTGGTAGAGCACTTGCCTGCGAAAGGCAAAGGTCCCGACTTAGAGTCTCAGTCGGGCACACAGTTTTAATCTGCCAGGAAGTATCATATCAGCGCACACTCCGCTGCAGAGTGAAAATCTCATTCTGGAAACATCCCCAGGCTGTGGCTAGGCCATGTCTCCACAGTATCCTTCCTTTCAGGAGTGCTAGTTCTGCATGTCTCGCAGAAGAGCTTCTGTAAAGTTTGGAAGGTAGGAGACGGATACTGGCAGAATTAAAGCTGTGAGTACCGGGCGTGAGTCGTGCTTCGGTAGCTCAGTCGGTAGAGCACTTGCCTGCGAAAGGCAAAAGTCCCGAGTTCGTGTCTCGGCTTGGCACACAGTTTTAATCTGCCAGGAAGTTTCATATCAGCGCACACTCCGCTGCAGAGTGAAAATCTCATTCTGGAAACATCCCCCAGGCTGTGGCTAAGCCATGTCTCCACAGTATCCTTTCTTTCAGGAGTGCTAGTTCTGCATGTCTCGCAGAAGAACTTCTATAAAGTTTGGAAGGTAGGCGACGGATACTGGCAGAAGTAAAGCTGTGAGTACCGGGCGTGAGTCGTGCTTCGGTAGCTC